>NC_140580.1:885735643-886935643 GCF_964204655.1 Triturus cristatus | reverse complement strand
CAATTGACCCGACCACACATCAAACCCACCGAGACAAGATGCGGCCAGTTAACCTGCCCCAAACTCTGCGGAAACAACAAATAAGCAGGATCTGACATAACTGAGGGGATCTCCGGTTGTACTTAAAATTTTTGTACTTTCCAACCAGATGTGCCCCTTGGAAGGATACCAAAACCGCTTTGGATTTGAGCCTCACCCAGCACAACCTTTCATCCTGGACCTACCTCTAACATGACGTGTATTTGACCGCACTGTCACCCTAAGGGTCTGCTGGCTCTGACAGAGACGTGACAAGATGAAGCATGTAACCTGCCCCCAAACTCAGCAGACCACCCATGTGTGCGAGCTAACCACCAACGTCTGCCAAAGCATGCCAAACCATATAGTGTTTTACTTCCCTTTGCTCAAGGGGGGGGGGGTCAGTCCTGACCAGAGGTGTGTGTATTGAACAACATGTGTCCTGGAAGTACCTATAATTTGAGAACAATTGTCATTAATTCAGTACCTGGTGTTTTAATAAAACTAATAGCAGGTCTAACAAATCCATCAGGCATCCTCCGCTTACCTTGGGCGTGATGGATTGAGGGGATCCAGTGTAATATGAAAGATATCTCCCTTGGCATGCCATCCCTTTAGCACCACCTTTACAGCTGTTATGCATGTCGCTTAAATAGTCCCCATCATGTGTTTAATGGCAATTCGTTTTATTTCTGCTCTTGACAACATCCCTTCTATCCAACAGTGTTGAGAACCACCCATGTTTGTTTCTTGTACAAGTCGCCCCCGTTAACCTGACACCAAAGTATATCAATTTGCGGGGAACAACCTTTACAACGCAACTTTTACAACGCACTACCTTTACAACGCATTTTTTACAACGCATAATCCATTACAACGCATGACATTACAACGCATGACACTACAACGCATTTTTAAAAACTACCTTTACAACGCATTCCATTACAACGCATACTACCATTACAACGCATACCATTACAACGCATAATATTACACTACACTATCCAACACTTACCCTACTGTTGCACCCCCTGTAGTTAGAATAGTAATTTTTACCCCTATACTATCCAACACTTACCCTACTGTTGCACCCCCTGGAGTTAGAATAGTAATTTTTACCCCTATTCTATCCAACACTTACCCTACTGTTGCACCCCCTGGAGTTAGAATAGTAATTTTTACCCCTATACTATCCAACACTTACCCTACTGTTGCACCCCCTGGAGTTAGAATAGTAATTTTTACCCCTATACTATCCAACACTTACCCTACTGTTGCACCCCCTGGAGTTAGAATAGTAATTTTTACCCCTATACTATCCAACACTTACCCTACTGTTGCACCCCCTGGAGTTAGAATAGTAATTTTTACCCCTATACTATCCAACACTTACCCTACTGATGCACCCCCTGGAGTTAGAATAGTAATTTTTACCCCGATACTATCCAACACTTACCCCACTGTTGCACCCCCTGGAGTTAGAATAGTAATTTTTACCCCTATACTATCCAACACTTACCCTACTGTTGCACCCCCTGGAGTTAGAATAGTAATTTTTACCCCTATACTATCCAACACTTACCCTACTGTTGCACCCCCTGGAGTTAGAATAGTAATTTTTACCCCTATACTATCCAACACTTACCCTACTGTTGCACCCCCTGGAGTTAGAAAAGTAACTTTTACCCCTATACTATCTAATACTTACCTTAAATGCAATTTAATATTATGCGTTGTAATGGTATGCGTTGTAAAGGTAGTATGCGTTGTAATGGAAATGCGTTGTAAAGGTAGTTTTTAAAAATGCGTTGTAGTGTCATGCGTTGTAATGTCATGCGTTGTAATGGATTATGCGTTGTAAAAAATGCGTTGTAAGTGCATGCGTTGTAAAAGTGTGCGTTGTAACGTCATACATCCCAATTTGCGCAACTTGGGACACTGTTACTTCATCCCTACGTACGTTCAAGCATGGAAATACTGCCAGAGGTATCCCCACCTTAGTCCTGTTTAACCACTAAATAAATACTGTCTAAGGGAACAAAATGTTACCCGTGCACCTCACCATGGGCCTGAGTCTCTTGTCAGCATAGCTGTAGCTTGCTCTACACAGTTCCTAATTTTAACAAAGTGCTGTTGCATGAAAAATTCTCCTCTTAAGCAAAGCTAAGTACTTGGGCAAAATATTTGAATCCCTAGGCATAAACATAACCCCCAAGTCTTCATTCTATAAGAGCGCCACGTTTATGTCTCAGGCTTGGGGAGGGGCAGCTTCATACCTTAATAAACCCCCCACAAGTCACCACAGAGCATAGAACATGTCGACAAATTGACCGACCCTCTATCAACTCTACATGTTTGATGTAAATAATCTAAAGAATTCTTTGTTGTTGTCTGCTCAATAATGGGGCCCAAAGTGAGGATAGGGTTGCCGCAATTGCCGATAACTTATACAGA
The DNA here is from genome assembly GCF_964204655.1 of Triturus cristatus. NCBI lineage: Eukaryota > Metazoa > Chordata > Amphibia > Caudata > Salamandridae > Triturus > Triturus cristatus. Next base: position 886,933,171 of record NC_140580.1, on the reverse strand, counting down.
TAACTGCCATATCTTGAATAATGGAAATGACACTGTTCTCAATACATGGTAGACTGTAGTGCTTTAACCCATTAATTCCCCAGGATTTGGGACAGCAGCCCGCTTTTGGATAACAGCTTCCGGCCCGCGCTGCATGGCTCTCCAGGTGGGGAATGCTATGCGTAACTACAACCATATAACATGCCCTCACTTCCAGAGCACACATCCTTGTGGAATTTAAGTGAGGGGGGTTCTCCGAAGGCAATACTGAGGGGGTACACTGTGTTGGTATATTGTCCTGAATCCTGAAAGGCCAGCCAGCTTCACACACCTGGCCTGTGTCACTCCCAACTTGCGTATTTCCTGCGTATACCCTCCTGAACGGTAACTTGGTGCTGAAAAGCATGAGTTTTCTGCTATCAACATATGGGCTCAACCCTCAGAAGAGCTTAGGCTCGGTGAGCTAATAGGTGCCTAACCTACCCCTTCCCCTGGAAGCGCAATAACCGCTGCGGTTTGGGGAACCCAGCTAAGCACCACAGTCATTGACCTACCCCTGGAGAGGGAACAACCCCTCAGCCTTTGAAACTCGTAATGAGCTCAGCTGGCTGAAGTCGCGGCTAAACTTCATTACAAGTGTGTGTGCTCGGGCCTGTCGAAAGTAAATGTAATTCCATTACTACTGTGGAACCCACAACCGTTGGCTCTACATGGTTCAAAACCTTCCTGCTAATAATGGCTTCCTTCAAGAATGTTTACAATTCTTATGTTCTGCAATGAAGGGACTGCAAGACTAATCAGTTTCTTGTAAGGTACCCCGAGTTCAACACTCCACAAAATTACAACTTATCGTCGTGTTGCATTAGTAAGGCAACCTGTCAAAGTATCCAAACGCAACTAAGAATTTGAACCATACCCTGAAAAGTAACCATCACTGGCCCCGAAACCAGGCAAACAATGCTAGGGCAACCAGCAGCCACCCTCAAACTTTCATGCTGGTTATTTGCTCAAAAGACTGTCAACTAATAGCTTGTTCCCCCGTGTGACCCCTGCTTGCCATCTTTCCAAGGGGGGGTGGGCCTTAAAGACTACTTAGCATGCACCATTTTTCACCAGTGTCTTAAAAGACCTTTGTCGTGCTGCAGTCGCCTAATGCTTCTGACCATGCACTAGAGGCTCTCACTTCGGCGTTGGGTCAAAACAATTCACCAGGAACATTTCGCCATTCTGAACTGATCAGACTGAGCCAAGGAAGTAGTACCTTCATGGGATTTTCACATACGATACACATCTGTGCTTCTACCTTCCCCCACAAGAGGTCTAAACAGTGTAGTGTCCTAGCCCACTCCTTTTAATCTCTATGTGGCTGACATGGCCCCCCAACCTCTACCACAGACAGTGCCTCTCCAAACTCAGAGGATATTTCATCAAATTGGAATTGTCCTGCAACATGCACTGCTCCCTGGACTCCCTATTGTGCAGCCAACAATGTAAGCATAAATCCTGAAAGGCCAGCAAGCTTCACACACCGGCGAAAGGATCAACTGGAAGGGTGGTTGGCGCATAAACATGACCATCAAGATGCTGACTAGTACCTGGGCCTATTGTTTAACATCGAAGGTTTACTCTCCAGAACATTGGAGGAAATCAAATCAAACAAGGGCGGCTTCATTTATGCTTATTTGCTTATTCATTAATCTGTCAGGGGTGCTTCTGCAAACTATTGTCTACCTCTCAGTTCGACAAAATGGAAATAACAGAGTGCACTCTCTTTAGAAGAAGTCTAATTGCCATACGATTTTCAACACGCCAGGAAGTCTTTCTTTCCACTTTGTCACTAATAGCCAGTGCCAAGCTGCAACATACGTTTAGGCCCCTGACAGGGGCTGTGTCATGGCGCTCGAACCCCATAATAAGACCGTGCCGCCTGCCCCCTAGTTGGCTCACCTGCTAATCACTAAGCAACCGTGCAACTGACAACTCGCAAATTTATCACTGCTAGAGAGCACTGTGCGAACATATCCACAGTATGTTGTTCCCTAAAAAATTACCTACAGCACAACACCGATACACGCAATACACGCATTAATCCCATAGCCCAAGGACGAAGAGAGAAACTGTGCAATAGGTCTTGGCTACCTATAGAATCGAAAGGCTAGTGCCGCGTGAGGCCCACGGGTTAACCTTATCGGCTGAAAGAGAATCATAGGCGGGCGTGGGAAACCACAAATGAGAAAGTCAAAGATAGCGAGGCATAACGAATATCCTAAGCAAACGCAACAGAACCGCCGGACGGGCGTGCCACGCCAAATAGATGTAGTGCAAGGGTCTTCAAACTGTGGGGCGCGACCCCCAGGGGGGCCGTGGAGTGATGCAAAGGGGGTCGCGCCTTCCCAGTCACACTTCTGCCCAGGCCCAAGGGCTTCAGCCCCCCCCCCCCTCCCACACTTCCCCCGTCCTGTGTCTCAGCCCGGGCTGCTGCAGTTAAACTTGAGCCGCTGGGGGCTCAGCTGGGCAGTGTCTGGATTCCTATCTCCGGCACCCCCGTGTTTTTTCACAGGTCTTTAAAGACCATTTGCATTTTAACATGCCTTTGTAAACTGGTTACAGAGGCTTAGGTTTTTTTGCTGGTTCCAGTACCCCCTGGGTCCCCACTGTGCCTATTCCTTACATTTGGATTTTACATTCACTGCCGTAGCTTGAGAATGCATTTCATGGAAAGGAATACAAAGTTGGCTTCCTGGGGGCGCTGTGTGTGAAAGTTTATTGTGCTTTTGAAGCACCTGCTGCAGCGTTTCTTTCCCCGGCAATTACCAGGCCTCACATAAATGTCAAGATAACTCATGTGATTAATTATCTTCCTGGAGAGAGATCAGAATTTTGTATAGTTGAGGTTTTGACTTAGGTGAAGTTAGTGCAGAGGGTTAATATGCCTGCTGCAAAGAACGTGTACCAAGTAGATTACAGAGTGCGTATGATGTGAAGAGATCAGCAGGTTACTGCTTTCAAAAGAGACATCCTTTTGTTACTTGCAATTTATAACTTAAAGTACTAATATAGAATAGTGAGCTATTAACTTTCATCCTAGAAGAGCATGCACACTACAAAGAATACCTTATTAGACCATTGATTAATGTTGCAAAAAGGGTTAATTTGGCTAGAAATCAATTCTTATTATTAAAGGAAACTCCCAACTATGCTGTTTCTTTTTCGACTCTGAGTTTGTGCTTCTCCACACCAAGCACTCTTGAACTATACTGCCTACCAGTATGGATGACATGTGACTCCTATACTTTTAGTCCTTTAGCATATGTAACATTTCCTATACACTGATTTACACACTTATGATTGATTGTCTCTGTGTAATGTGTGTGTGATGCAAAGTGCTCAGACACCCTACACTGGTATGAGTGGCACTATATAACTAATTCAATGCATCTGAGAGTGTGGGGTTATGGAGACTTGGTCACTGTTAAAGGGTGCTAGTGAGAGAATCCGTGGTGGGGGTGGTCATTGTGGGGGCACCAACAAACATTGTCGCACAGGGCACCACCAGCACTAAAGCCGGCCCTGGGAAGTATGCACAGATAAGCGCTGAAAATACCGCTTTAGGTGACTGCTTTTTTTTGTACCGACTGGGCCATCAAAATAATCTGCTGGTAACCCTAACCATAGGACTGGAAGTTTGTTGCAGGATCAGCACATTATTCATTTCCTTCACCCTCGATCCCCGATTAATGCCGCAATAGTTTAACTTAGATCTTAAAGTCTACGCCCCGTCAATAACATGCTGAGTTACTTCATGGGTCTGGGAATGCACCCTGCATTCAGACAACTCATTCCTCATCTCTCGCCCTTTATTGTCACGCTCACCTTGCACTCACAGTGATCACAATGCACTCACACTGATCACCATGCACTTGCACCATTCACCCGCTCACCTTGCACTCAGTGATCACTCTGCACTCAAAATGCACTTGTCCTGCTCACACTATACCTCAACCTGCAGTCACACGAGTACACTACTCATCCTGCACTCATGTGACACTTCACTCACCTGTCCCCCTCACTACTCAATATGCAACTCACTCAAACAAGCCCATCAGTAATCATACATTCATTCATCCCATTCTGAACTTGCATCCGCACCCAAAATGAGAGAGGACAGCAAGGGAGTGAGAGAATTTGATTGAAGAGGTCAGGGATGAGGAGAAATGTGAATTGCCGAAGAGAAGTGTGGACACGCAAGAAGTGAGTCTGATCCAAAGGTGAGGGCTTCTGTTAGAACAAAGGGGAGATGTGAAAGAGGAATGGGGGGACTGGAGAGGTGTAAGATACAAATAGACAAAAATTTGAATGAAGAGACGAGGTGAATGAGAAGTGCTGAGGGGCACGGGAGGTGACAGGGCCAGAGAGGCCATGAGATAAATGTGAGAGACTGTTAGAGATGAGGGCAGTGAAAGGACAGAATGGCAAGAGGTGATTAAAGGTGAAGTGAGAGGTTGAATGGGGAGAGTTCAGAAGTTGTAAAAAGGGGTGAAAGAAAATGGCCTGCAAAGTGAGAGAGGGATCCGGGGTTAGGAGAGGAGAGAGGGATGGAAGGGAGGGGGTGAGAGGAAAGCTGCATGGGTAAACGGCTTAACTCTACACAAAACCGCCAGGGTTTTAAGGGACCCCTGCTTCTTCCGGTCAGGGCCAGGTGAGCTTCTAATGTGGCAGCACGTATTGCTGCAGAGTGGAAGGCCCTTCACAAAGGATGACTTGAAATCTTTCTGATGATAATTGCTGTATTTTGGTTATAAATGGGTACTGATTGGGTGAAATCTTTCCTCAGCGTTACTGTGTGTAACAAATATCAAAATAATGAAGCAATGCTATCCCAAAATACGCGGCATCACATAACCTCATTTACATTTTCATCCCACGCAATTTAGTCAACAGGTTTAGACATTTTTGTCAGGAGGGGGTCCTTACGCCTCAAAATGTTGACAGGGGGGTCTCGGCATCCAAAAGTTTGAAGACCTCTGATGTAGTGTGTCCTCAGTCGGACAAAAGACTTCTTAAATATTTGCACCCAGCAGGGAAAGCGTCCGCAATCATCGCCTAACACCGCTGGTGGGAACGAGCAACCTCTTTTCTCATCCCCTGCTGAAACCATGTGCTGGTAACTCTCCTTCTTCCAGTGTGAAGCTAATGCACACCTTAATGCCACGCTTGACCACCGCAACCCCAAGCCTGTGGTGCATTGACTCTAACAGGACCAAGGCGTGCAAATACAAGACCCAAGACCAAGAGGAGGCTTACTAGGGTCTACCAACTCTAAGCTTAAACCTGGTCCTTCACACAAACTTAGTTTAGCCCTCTGTTTCCTGCGAGATCAGGAATCATGGTGCATTACTTCGAATTACGTGTATTCTCTCTCTCCATCTGACTTGGTTGGAGATGACACGGACGGGCGTCGGGCAGACATCTGCTGTACACAAGGGTCGGGTTAGGCTGGAGGGATTGCCCAGGGGGCAGCATAGCAATGGGAGCACAACGGTGAAACCGGAGGTCGTGTGAAGTAAAGTATCACACTTACCATTAGGAATGATGTGTGCCTGTGCCGGACTCCCGTGCTCAATTCGACAACCACATGCCTGCATCAAACCCTGTTGCCAGTTGCTAAGCCGGATCTCCGCTGTCGGGACATGGGGCCTTTAACGAAAACCTGTCGAGGCCCGGGTATGCCAGGCCGCGGCTCCATACATGCCACTCTCTTGGCCCCTGCCCGGGACAGGACACACTCCGGCGGTCGCAGCCCCCCAAATCACGACTGCTGCCCTCAGATCGGGACCAGTCAGGTCTCTACCCCAAAACTGGTGTTTTTTTTTTTGCATGTTTATATAGCGCGAACTCGACCCGAAAGATGGAGCGCTTTATGAGCACCATTTTTACATTACACCTTCAGGCACGGGAGAGTAAGTGATTAGCCCAGAATCACCGGATGTGAACGCGACCCCAAGGCACGAACCCTGGTTCTCGCACCAAAGTCGGCAGCGCAAACCCGACCCGAAAGTATGGAGTGCATTCATGGGCACCGTTTTTACATTACACATTCAGGCACGGGAGCGTAAGTGATTTGCCCAGAATCATCGGATGAGAGCGCGACCCCGAGGCTCGAACCCTGGTTCCAGCCCCCAAGTACAGCAGCGCGAACTCGACAACAAATTATGGATCGATTTCATGAGCACAGATTTTACATTACACAGCGGGCCCCGGACTATCCCTCTATTCCCCACCTGTGTGCATAGCAGGGCCCGGTGGCAGTTCGCTGTGCGGGGCATCACGAACCCCCCAACCTCCCCCAAAGAGACTGCTGGCTCGCGTGAATGCCTGGGGGCCACGTCATCGCGCCCCCCTCCTTCCTTCCAAGTCCGCCCCAGTACGCTAAAAGCTGGAGTGGAGGACCGTCGGTAAGATAAAGTAGGATAAAGTAGAAACCTCTTAGCCGGCCTATACACTTTTACATCGATCTATTTAGATTCTGCATCCCCCGTCAAAATGTCATAAATGAGTTACATTATGTTTGCATTAAGACCATATGAAGCAATTTTGATTTTTAAATAACAAACAGTTCTTTTATTTATGTCTTTTGTTGTGTTTTATAATTTACACATAATTTAAGAAAAGAAAACATTTTTTACATTTGTGAATTTTGATGCTAACACATTGCACATTTAATATAAAAAAGAGAGAACAACATCCTAGACATCTGTGATATGTACAATAAACAATTACTAGTCACTCATACTTGCATTCATACGATAAAAAATGAAAGGAAGATATATAAGAGAGAAGAAAATAGAACTCTTAGATTGGTCAAATTTCTCAGACAAACAGAGTAGAAAGATTGTCAGTTTTCTCTGTGTCAGAAGTAATGTCGCGGTCGTGTGGGAAACAATGTCGCGGTCAACGCGCGTTTCAGTGGAAAGAACCACCTTCTTCAGGACCAACTGCTGAGTATTAGGAAATGGGGTGAACGTGGATGATGTCTGGGTGTCTTATATATTAATGGGCCAGATGCATGTGACCCGCTGTAAAAAGCGTCTGTCTTGCAGTGCAAGAGTATATAATTTTTTCTCAACGAATTAAAATATGGAGATACGTTTTCAATCCGAGGTTAGTATAGTTATCTCCAAAAGCGTTGTAAGTGCAACTACGGCAGTCCTTGTCAGAGCAAGGGTTGGTGTTGGCAAATGATGCCAGGCAAATGTCTTAATATCGTGCGTCTCTGTATGTGTATATTTAATACCATTCATCTAAGATGGATGGCTGCATCGCGTCCCGGCATGTCTCTCTTTACGCCGTGAAGCTTCTTTGCCGATCAGTCAAGATACACATACTGCCGTAGTTGCACTTACAACGCTTTTGGAGATAACTATACTAACCTCGGATTGAAAACGTATCTCCATATTTTAATTCGTTGAGAAAAAATTATATACTCTTGCACTGCAAGACAGACACTTTTTACAGCGGGTCACATGCATCTGGCCCATTAATATATAAGACATCATCCACGTTCACCCCATTTCCTAATACTCAGCAGTTGGTCCTGAAGAAGGTGGTTCTTTCCACTGAAACGCGCGTTGACCGCGACATTGTTTCCCACACGACCGCGACATTACTTCTGACACAGAGAAAACTGACAATCTTTCTACTCTGTTTGTCTGAGAAATTTGACCAATCTAAGAGTTCTATTTTCTTCTCTCTTATATATCTTCCTTTCATTTTTTATCGTATGAATGCAAGTATGAGTGACTAGTAATTGTTTATTGTACATATCACAGATGTCTAGGATGTTGTTCTCTCTTTTTTATATTAAATGTGCAATGTGTTAGCATCAAAATTCACAAATGTAAAAAATTTTTTCTTTGCTTAAATTATGTGTAAATTATAAAACACAACAAAAGACATAAATAAAAGAACTGTATGTCATTTAAAAATCAAAATTGCTTCATATGGTCTTAATGCAAACGTAATGTAACTAATTTATGACATTTTGACGGGGGATGCAGAATCTAAATAGATCGATGTAAAAGTGTATAGGCCGGCTAAGAGGTTTCTACTTTATCTTGCTGTGTTTTCTCCCTCCTCTAGGGCCTCAATCGAATTAGGGAGATCCTTTTGTTTAACCCACGTGGAGGACCGTCGGTGCCAACGCACTGTTGCTGCCCTGATGCTCGCCTCTGCCCAAATCTACAACCTCATCTAACTCCTGTGCCCACGGGCTGAGGCCCGGAGACCGGCACCATCGGACGGCACCCGCCACAGGGAGGTATGGGAGCCCTCGACGCTCGCTCCCTCCCCACATGCAACATCTGGCCCTGCGGACTGGGCCTCGCACTTGCTCAGCCGAGCGAAGACAGCGTAGGGGGCAACGAGACTCGCTGCCCCCCCACGGGCTGGGGCACAGCAACTGGATGTGCTGCTGGGACACTGAATAGTGATGCAGTGAGAGGGGAGCGATGCACGCTCGCTGCCCTGCCCAATCCCCCGTCGGGAGCCTGACGCAGCGCTGCCGATTATTCGAGTAACGGAGGGGGGGGTCCCAGACGAGGCACATTGCCCCCCTCCGCCTGTTCCACCGCGCAAGATCATGCCCCCACGGGCCGCATGCCCCCCACAGCACCCTGCCGGGGGAAGGGGTGAGTGCTGCTAGGCTCGCTGCTCTCGCCCCCTCCACGCAATTCCTGCACACGCCGGACCCACGGAACCGACTCCGCTGCCTCGTGTCACAGTGACGAACGGTCGCCTCGCTGGCTCCCCCCCAGACAAATGCGGATCCTAGCCAACACCACGCGGCTTGGCTGGGCGATTGCCCTAACCTGGGGGGACGGCTGCCACCCTGTGCCCCCTGAAGCTGACCCCCCCGGCGGACAACAGCCTCGGCAGTGGCCGGGCGTAGAAGTGTAGACTCCGCCGCCACGAACCAAGTGGGGGGGGGTGAATGCACTCACCGATTCTCAGCTCCAGGGGATCGCAAATCACGTCTAATCTGCATGAAGGGAAGGCAGAAAAGAGATGCATGCCTGAACGGCGTCAGCGAGACGGGCAGCAGTCAAAACAGCGAAACGGGCAGCGGTCAAGAGGCGGGGGAAGGTATTTGTACCCTTGTCCTCCCCCACCCCACGGCTGGAAGTGATGCAGCCGACTGACCCCCTGGTCCCTGGACTAGGGAGCCCGGTATGCTGAAACCTGTGCCTTCCTGTGGCACTAAGGTGGCCGCCCTGTTGGGAGGTCCACTACGTGGCCCCCCGGGCAGCCTGGCAGGATATCGAGGAAGGGATTTGACATGACAGCACACATATGCAATGAAACAGCTACCCACTTGCTTGAGGTGTAGTGTTGTTGATGACATGGCAAGTGAGAGCTGATCAACTGTAATATTGGAGTGCCGGTCCACAGCAGGAAGTCACACCTCACCAGAGCCGGAAGTCCCACCATACAACCGATGGCACTGAACAAACAATACAGTTTTATTCAAATATTAAATTCGTCTCTTCTTTATTTCTGATCTGGATGTTAACCCTATACCTACGGCACCCGGGAAACTATGAAAATAGGAGTGCATTGACTACTCCTCAGTGGTTTGAAATACAATGCAATCCCCAGAACTTCCAAGCAAAACTCCTTGGCCCATCCCTACACTTCAGGCCACTCCCACATCCTGTGGCATATAACCCTTGACCCAAAGAAGCACATCCTGTACCCCAAGCACAAGAAGCCGACCAGGGAGGGAGGGATTGGAACCTGGACTGTGACGGGGAGGTCTACGACTCGGAGTAATGAATATTACCGGTAAGAAACCGGTCATTACCTCCTCGTCAGACCTCCCCATCACAGTCATTACCATATGAGCAGATACCAAAGCAAGAATCGGTTTCACAGATAGCAGGAAACAGACTTTACTAACACACGCAGAAAGTCACCCCACCAGAACAGAATGCAACACAGCGTCCCCAAACCCAGCCGATCCAGTCCCACACCACCAAACGGTAATGGGACATAAAGGTGTGAGGAGCACTTCAAGAAGCCGCTGAGCGAATCTCAGCCATAGACGCCCCCAGAAAACAGACCCAGGAAGCAGCCATACCCCGTGTCGAGCACCACAGCACCGACCAAGGCGACAGCATTCCACAAGCCTCATAGGCCGCCCCCACAGCCCACCTCAGCCACCGACTGAGAGTAGCACCAGACGGCACCAGACCCAGCCCAGCCAGGCCAAAAGACATTAAAAGCTAACCCACCTTACGAGAAGGTCGAGTACACACCAAGAGCCCACCTAACGTCCAAACAGTGCAGCCGCACCCCAACCTCAGAAAGAGGAACAGAACAGAACATGAGCAAAACCAGAACCCTGAGCATTGAAATGAGGAAGGGATTGTGGGAACAAAGGAAGAAACCCACCTCCCCAACCCACCTGGCCGAGGCAACAGCGACAAGAGCAGAGGCACCCCACCCAGAGGCTCAAAGGGAGCCGACCGCAAATCCCACAGTACCAACTGAAGACCCCAACCAGGCACCAAGGTCTCAACCATGGGCTTCTGGAGGAAACAACTTTGCAACAACCGGGATACCAACGGAACTACAGGCTCACAGGCCGAACCTACTAAAGGCCCTCACAGCCTCCCACTGAGCCCACAACGAGGACAAAGCCAGACCCAAGTCGAAACCAACCATCAGGAATCCAATATACGCACAGGATCCATCTCCAAAGCAGACCATCCTCAAGCTGCACACCAACCCTGAATAGAAACCCAAAGCCACGCAAAGGATTTCAGAGAGGAAGGGCGCCAGGACCGTTGGACCAACTGAGCCCCAGCCGGAGAACACCCCAAAGCCACCAGGTCCAGCCTCCCAACAGCCAACCCGCCCGCTGCAAGCTGATGAGACAATCCCGGGACAGAGGGGGAAACGACAGGGGACCAGGAACCACAGGCAACTGCTAGCAAGAACCCACCGCCAACCTCAACAACAGAGGGAACAAAGGCCACCAAGATCAAGCAAGAGCCACCAGGACAACAGAGGCCCGATCTCTAATGTTTGAGAACGTGAGTGGCTCCTGTACAACATAAAAAAGCTGAGTCACTTGAGAAGTGGACCAACAAGTGGTATAAATCAGAAATTGCTGTCAGGAAAATACTGGGATGAAAAATGGATCAATGCTGGAGTAAATCAAGGCTTTGGAAAACTGAGATCTTTGTAAACCATGCGAGACAATATCACAGAGCATTCATAAAGCAAAGAAATGCCACTACGTGAACAGGATCATCCAGACATCATATCAAACTAAATTATTTAGAATATTCCTTGACATAACTGATCTGGGGCATTAAAAACAATCCCTATTATCTCTGATGAACACACACTGATGTCCTACTTCAAGAATAAGATTCTTAGGGTCTGGGTGGAGATCTGAGGGAAAACTGGTCCTCTCACTTGCAGCCTCAGCGATCCTTACCACCTCTACCCATTAACCTCGTCTGTTACAGTTTGGAATCCAGGTCCAGTGCAAAGAAGCTGTAGTGATGCTAGTTGAAGGTTGGAATGCTATCTATGACAAGGGTTGGAATGTGGAGTGTTAACCATGTAATTAGCAGAGTGAGGAGGCGGAGAAGAGCTGATCAGAGGTGGAGGCATCTGCGGTACATGTATCGGGATTACATAAATAAAGTACATTCCTGAAGATCGCGTGGAGAGTCTTTCTTACAGCTTCGTCAGCAAGTTACCATGTAATCCTGGTACAAGGAACCTATGCGTTACCAGCTGAACTCGGCCAGTTTCCGTTTGAGACTGTGGCCCTACAGAAGAGAAAGGCGGGGCCGGTATCGGCCCTGCCGCAAGTATGGCGGGGCGCTGACCCCCTCCCCCCCTCGCCTACTGTCCCGGGCGCGGCGCGCTCCACCGCGTCATTATGACGCGGTGGACGCGCCGCGGTGGGGATTGGCTAGTAGGGGCTCCACCTTGACCCGGAAGCGATTAAGGCGCTTCTGGGTCAAGGGGGAGCAAGGGGCAGGCCGGTTAGAACCGGCTTGCCCAGTATTGCTTGATAAAAGGCCGGGGAGCGGGGGAGTCGGACTCTTTGTCCCGCGCTCCCAGGCCTGCCGCACTCAGCCTCTAGGAGGCTGTCAACCTTTTTTGCCCACCCACCATCCCCTGTAGCAATGTGGTTATTGTGTTATGAAGTTGACAGTATGATTTTGTTCCTTAGGCAGTTTCCCGTTTACAGGTCATCAATCGTCGTATTTATTGCTATTCCTTGGTCAGGCGGTAAGGTCATGACTGGTGAGCAGTACATTTAAGGTCCTTAGGGGGCGGCGCCATTCTTGGATGGGGTCACCCAGGGGGAGGGACAAGGGGTCTCTCCTATAACTCCAGGGGCGGTACAACTGGTTGGCTGGATGGGTGCGGGGAAGGGGGGAGTCACACTTTCTTTAGGCTGGTTGGCCACCCCGCACTGGTATGATGACGTCACTAAATGGCGCAGAGTGCAAGAGTTCAGGGAACGTATGGGGGCAACCGGGGGGGGGAAGTACCCTCTCGGTAAACGGGCCCTCTGCGCATGCGCACTCCTACGGGAGGGCGTGGCTAGTTGATAAGGATCTGACACCGGTTAGCGACCTTGCCGTAGGCCCAAATAGGATACGCAGAAAGTAATTAATGTATGATTATGATCCAGATGTTAGATTCGGATAGGAAAAACTATGTATTAGAAATATGTTAAGGTTAGCCATCTGATATCTGTACATATGAATTGTAATCAAATGTCATGCTACGTTTCTGCGTAAATTGTGTAAATATTGTTTCATTCAATTTTATTTTGTTTTCATATTTTAATAAATACGGCCGGGGGTTGTACGAACCCCGCCTCCAAAGAAACTCCCCTCTCATGTCCATCATTAATAGATGTGGTTTATACACAGGGCGGGGGAGGGGGAAATTCGGTAGTCCCAGGCCATGCAGGTTACATTTACTGAGCTGTTCAAAGTCCCTCTACACCTCCAGCTCCCTCCAGAGAAGTCAGCCTTTGTAAAGGTAATTTTATATTTTATTATTACCGATGGCCTTAACCTGCTCGTGGTGCAGAGGGGTGTGTGGAGAAGATGGGCGCAGGGAAAAGACGGCTGTACCAGAGAGTGATGCAGGGAGCTCAAGACGCACAGTACACCTGTGCGCTTGTTCAAGCCCTATCAGCTGTAGAAAGGGACGTATACATGTGTACGCGTATACAAGCCCTACCAGCTGTTAAAAGGGACATTCAGCCAGTTTGATGGCCATCTTTTGGGATCATTTCTATTCAAGTCTATTGGTTACGGGGTTTATTAGCACGCCGATCACTACCGCCACGTCAGGAAGATAATCGTGCTAGCTGTTTCAACAATTCCTTCCAACTATTTCAGCGACGGTCAAGCCTATTCCTTGGTAAAAGCCTGTTCAACGTCTGTGGGGGGAACTTATAGCGACAGACACACAGCGCACATTTATTTTAGGCAGTTTTATATATCACGAACTTGACCCGAATGAATCGGGTATCAGAGTGCTTTCATAGCACCAGTTGCATTACATGAGGACACATTCATTTTTGTTAGGCACGGGGAGATAGTGGGCCCGATTCACAGAAAAAACTTAAGACAAAATCCTAAACTTAGTACGATTTTGGTATTCACAGAATGCACTTACTACTTCTGATATTCACAGAATGAACTTACTACTTTTGCGATTCACAGAATAAACTTACTACTTTTGCTATTCACAGAATGGATTTAAGACTACTAACTTTACGTCCGCACTCGGGCCGGAAATTCCGGCCCGGAGGCGGAGCTTCCGGGCCGGAGGCGGAGCTTCCGGGCCCGAGGCAGAGCTTCCGGGCCGGAGGTGGGGATTCCGGCCAGTGGCGGAGATTTAAAATCTCCACCTCTGGGCCAGAAGCTCCGCCTCCGGCCCGGAAGCTCCGCCTCCGGCCCGGAATTTCCAGCCCGAGTGCGGACGTAAAGTTAGTAGTCTTAAATCCATTCTGTGAATAGAAAAAGTAGTAAGTTTATTCTGTGAATCGCAAAAGTAGTAAGTTCATTCTGTGAATACCAGAAGTAGTAAATGCATTCTGTGAATACCAAAATGGTACTAAGTTTAGGATTTTGTCTTAAGTTTGTTCTGTGAATCGGGCCCTAAGTGATTTGCCCAGAATCACAGGATATTCAGCGTCATTGCTAAGACTCGAACCCAGTTCCCCATATTCGGGTAGACGGCCCTAGTATTTAGGCCAACTCCTCTCCCCACGTTACAACAGACACACTGCAGTCACGCCAGGTGTGGGAAGGGGGTCAGCTATATTCAAGCTTTATCCATCAGCGACAGGTAAAGCTCTGTTGGGGGAGTTTATAGTGACAAGTCGCATTAAAGTCATGGGTATTTATCATCTTTTTATCGACTCTCCAAATTCTGAGGCTTTGTCTGTGTACTTCAGAGTGTGCTAATATGGCTTCAGGTAACTTGTGGAACTTATCACCAGAACAAGTCTTTTTGGCAGCTAAAGGGGAGCACATTTTAAAATGAAATGAGTGGAAGGAGTACATAGAAAATTATTTATTCACGTTTGAGGATGAAGAAGCGTTCTCGTCAGAGAAAAATAAGAAAATGTTGCTACATTGTTTGGGACCTGGTGGTTTGAAAATGTATAATCATATACAGAAGAAAGTTAGCATCAGTAACAAAGTGACATTGTAATGTATGCTCCCAAGCACACAAGGCAAATAAGTAAGAAAGCAAACGAGCTGAAGAGATGATGCTCCAATAAGATTTATTCTGCAACTTCTATCAGGATTTCACAGGAGCACGTCTGTACTGAAAGAACTCCAACCGCTGAATGCCAGATTTAGTAGTTAGGACTTCTAACTACAACAGACATCACGCGCGGGCCCTCCTTGAAGGTAAACACACCTTCAAAGAGCGCACGCTATAAAATACAAGAATCACCATTAATACATGACACAAACAAGGGCCAGCATTTAAAGCAACATGAACATACACTACATCATCTCCGTTTTTTTTTTTATAAAAGAAGAACAACCTGTGGAGAGAAAGAAAAGTTAAGACAAATAAAAGTGCTTAAATTTCGCGGGGAATGAGCAATTCCTAGAAGGTCTGCTTGATACTGAAGTTGTGGGTATAGGAGAAGAGGAATTGAATTGAATGCTGGGAGCAGGAGATGAGCATTGAGCATAGCTGTCAGAAGAAGTTTGAGAAGGTTGTGTGCAATTGGTGGAATTATCAGAAGGTGAGCCAATAGGAAAATGAGAACATGAAGAGTTGTCAAAAGAGTGCTTGGACATCCGAATTCTGTTAGCTTGCTCAGGAGAAAGTTTGACTTTAGCTCTTTTATTCCACCATCCCTTTCTATCCAAAAAAACTGAACCTTTTGAAACTTTAATAATTTGAGTTGGTAGTGAAAATTTAGAGACACCTTTAATAACTCTATTTGGATTTTTGATCATGACCCAATCACCAATCTGTAATGTTTGCACAACAGGGTTAACAATAGAATCAAAACCTTTCTTTTGAATTTCCTGTTGTGCAAGAACATTTGTCTTAATAATTTGTTTATCATGACAAGCTAAACAAGATTTATCATTTTTAGAAAGACTTTTTATCCATGAAGGGCAGATGTTCCCATTGGGATTCCTTTTTTTAAGCAACCTGAAGGGAGATATGCCAGTAGTAGAATGTGGAGTGACAATTATGACCAGATCTTCTTTCTAAGGAAAGATTCAACGTCAACATTGCAGGAAATTGCAGACTGTATGCCCTCTTTGATGAATCTATTCATTCTCTCAATGAGACCATTCGAAGATGGGGAGTACAGTGCAACCCTAAGATGTTTAATGTCATGCATTTTTTTTAAATCCTGCATCAAAGAAGAACAAAAATGTGATCCATTATCAGTAACAATTTCTTTTGATGATCCCTCGGCTAGAAAAACTCTGGTAAGGAATTTGATGACTGCATTTGAATTGGGAGTTTCACAAAAATCAAAATCAACCCATTTTGAGTGATAATCAATGAGTGCAATGATATAGTGTCTGTGATGTGGTAGAACAAGAAAAGGACCAGCAAAATCAATAGCAATTTTAGACCAGGGCTCCTCAGGTAAGGGAACACAATGTAAAGGAAGTTGAGATGTCTTCCAATGTTTATCAGACACTAAACACGTGTCACAATTGTCAATCCAATTAGTTATATCCCTATCAAGGCCTGGCCACCAAAAGTGCTCTTTGAGTTTCCTTGAAGTGGCACCAATCCCTAAATGACCCTCATGAGCTGCATGAAAAAGCTTGTTTCTAAAAGTAGTTGAAGGGACACACATTGATCTCCACGAAAAATAACATCATTAACAATAGATAAGTCATTTGAAACTTGAGCAAATGATTTTAAAGGGCCAGGAAGAGAACGCTCTTTTCGCCAACCAGAGATAATCATGTTCTTAACGGCAGAGAGTGTGGAATCATCATAGTAAGCTTTGACCCATTCTGAATGTGAAATATTAAAAGGAGAAAGGACTAGATCTTCAATGGAGGCAACAACACGTTCTGTGTCATCAAACTTTGAATCCAACATATTTTCCTTTAAAGGCAATCTAGAAAGACAATCCGCCCTCAGATTATGTCCTCCAGAAATATGTTGTATAGTGAAATTGTATTCATGTAATCTTGAAAGAATTCTAACAAGCCTAGCTCAAGCTTTGCCAGTGCCGTTGCCATTAAGTAAATTTAACAGGGGTTTGTGATCACTAAGCAGAATGAAGTGAGAATCCCAAATAGTTTTACATTTTTCAACTGCCCACAAGCAGGCCAAAGCTTCTCTTTCAATAGTACCATAATTGTTTTAGCACTATTTAGGGATCTGGAGGCAAAGCCGATGGTATGCTCTTTTGAACCCATCCATTGACAGAGGACTGCACCCAGGCCAAGTTGACTTGCATCAACAGAAATTGTACACTTTAACCCAGGGGTGAAGGATGATAAAGCAGGTGCTTCAATTATGACTTTTTTAACTAGATTGAATGCATATTCAACTTCACTGGACCACAACATTTTTTACATTTTTCTTAAGAAGTGCACGTAAAGGTTGAACAATCTGAGAGTAGCCCTGGATAAATCTTGAGTAATATTCTGTCAAACCTAAAAAAAGATTTTAAAGAGTCTTTGTCAGTAGGAATGGGGACATTGGATATGGCCTGAGTGAGGGAAAATTTTGGTTTGATACCATTTCCAGAAATCGAGTGTCCTAGATAATCTACTTGTGTGGCAAAAAATGTACATTTGTCCTTCCCCAAAGTTACACCAACATCTTTGAATCGGGATAAAACTGCTTTCAAAGTGTGAATATGCTCATCCTTATTTTTAGAAAGATAACAAAACATCAGAAATGATGGTTACAGGAGCACCAGAGTATGCCATCATGTTGAAGGAAATGTTGTTAATTATAACTTCACATGTGAGATCTTTTGCGCGATTGGATATAGATGAATCTCCATCAGAATCAATTGAAAGTATGATCTTTTTAGGTAAAGTATGTGAAGACACATCAACAGTATTAATATCCAAGTTTTGCATAGAAGATTCAACAGAAGAAACTTTAATGTCGGGATGTTCTGTTGACGAAACAGCACTAACTTGAACAAATCGTTTACTCCTGCAGACTGTGTAAAAATGTCCCACTTTCTGACAATTTGAACATCTCTTTCCAAGAGCGAGGCAAATTAACTGTTCCCAAGATGTGCTCTTGAACCACATCTATAGCATGAAGAAACTGCTCTTTTTTTAAAAGGTTTAATGAATTTGTTTTTTTGTAGTAATGGCATTAACCTGGGTATCATTTTGCAAATTTACTGAAGGAAAGCTTTCTTCTGAAAATGCATTGTGATGAAATGATTGATCTCTCAATGCTTTTAGCCATATCTATGACTTCTGATAGTGAGGGATCGCGGCAACTTAAAATTCTCTCCTGTATCTTTTTATGAAAACATTTGTACACAAATTGATCTCTGATGACTGTGTCAAGGTAAGCTCCAAAATTGCATTCCGCCGCTTAATTTCTGAGAGCAGAAATGAACTTGTCAACTGTTTCATTTGACTCTTGTTTTCTTTTCATGAAGTTATATCATTACATTTGGCTGCTCTAGGAATTTTTTATTAAGTCTTAGTACTGCGTCCGTAAAAACATTCCAACCATCTCCATTTCCAGGAGGAGGAATGCCAGCTGGAAGATTATCAAATATCTCACGGCCTGCCTTGCCCAAGTGACTATATAAAATTGCCAACTTTCTTTTTGCAGAATATTCATGAGCATCAATGGCAACCAAGTAGCTTTCAAAGCTACGAAACCAAGTTTTCCAAATCTCCTTAGGTTTACCAGGAGCAGGAAGAAATTGATTCAGGAAAACTATTTGTTGATTAGTTGCCATTTGTCAAGAATTCCTGTCATGCGAGGGGAGGAAAACGGTAACCAGCGTAAACGGACTACATCTCCCAGGATGCTTAGCGGTTGAGAGGTTATGTAAACAGGAGAGCTGTTACATAACTCAAGGAAAACACGCCCTTATGTAAACAGGAGAGCTGTTACATAACTCAAGGGAAAACACGCCCTTATGTAAACAGGAGAGCTGTTACATAACTCAAGGGAAAACACGCCCTTATGTAAACAGGAGAGCTGTTACATAACTCAAGGAAAACACGCCCTATAAAGGGAGGAACCGGGAGGTACAAGGCTGTCGGATATTGTGTTTACACCGACGTACCTGCTTCGTGAAGAGCAGTGTTCCGGAGTGGTGCTCCAGTAAGGCAAGAACGGAGGTAGGTCGAGTCGTTACTCCCTGGGCCGTGTCTTGCCCCATCATCACCTGTGAAGGACCCGGAAGCTCTACCGGTCAACCATTGAGCTTCGCTTTTTGACTCGGCTGAGTCAAAGCGCAGTGGCGCTTTTGCTGGTTGGAGTCGTAACTCCCAGCCCGACCAGAGATACAGGGACTGCCAGCTGTAACGCACACCAGGAGGTGTTTGCCGCGTTACAGACTCGGAAGTCCACAGGATCGATCGAGCGGCTGCTCTCGGTTCAGTCTTCTTGCTTTTGATTGGGGTATCGGTGACGCATCACCAGGAGGTGACTCCGCGTCCCGGTGCAGTCTGAGGAAGAGGTTGAGCGGCTGCTCCCTTCAGGTAGAGACCCCGGCTGGGTGTTTCCCTGACTCCTCGATTCTCCCCAACACTCGTCGTGCCCCTCACAGCCTACCGATTGGCATTGTCGGCCATTTCATTTCTGCCCTCTGTTGGCATACGCCGGGATCGGCGTATATGCAGAGGACGGTTAGGACCATCCATGCTGTGGGCTGGTAACGTACTTAGCCTGGAGGATTCCAGTGACTATAACTTTTGTTTATTCGTTGTATTGTTTTTGCCTTCATTAAAATAACTAACCCTTCACAAGTGGTTGCGTCCTCATTATCGTGTCTGTCAAACGATCCTGAGACGTTCAGGGCGTTACAAAATATCCGACCGTAATAACACTAACTGTCTCCCGGTCGATAACAGACATGGCAACACTTGATGATGTGCTGGCTGCTTTAGCGACCGTGCAAGTTGAAGTGGCTGCCTCTAGGCAAGAAACAGCCGATGTAAAAGCCAGACTGGATGCTATCCAATTGGACCCGCTCACGCCCAGCACCTCCCTCACGAACCAGACCCCTGCGGTAGTAGTGGAAATGCCGGTAGCCATCCCCTTGGCAACACCAGAGAGGTACAGTGGGGATCCTAACACAGTGCAGGTATTCCTCACACAAGTGGCGCTACATTTATCGTGCAAACCAAAGGCGTTCCCCACGAGTCAGGCTCGTGTGGCTTTCCTTATTTCCTATTTGGCTGGAAACGCGGCACAATGGGCCGTACCTCTGGTGAGCAGGGACGACCCCATCTTATGTGATTGGGGTGCTTTTCGCGAGGAATTCCTGAAGGTATTCGACAGAAGGGCTGACTCGTACACGGCGGACCGTGAAATGCTTGAGTTGAGACAGGGATCCAACGACCTGGTGCAGTATCTCAACGCGTTCCGACGGCTAGTTGCGGAAACCAAGTGGCCTGTTGCTAAACAGACGGCGCTCTTCCATCACGGGCTGTGCGATGAGCTCAAAGACGCCGTGGCTCATATTGACCCTCAACCCAAGACATGTGAGGGCCTTATCAACCTGGTATTACGGCTGGAACATAGGCTGAGTGAAAGAAAAGGGGATCATGGGAGAAAAGGAAAATCCCTTCCATCCTATGTGACGGTGGGAAGTCCTGAAACTTCCACCGCATCCAAGGGAGAACCCATGGACATCGGCGCAATACGAGCGAGCCTCACAGCCACGGAGAAAGAGTCACGCCGTAAACAAGGATTGTGCCTATATTGTGGCAAAAAAGGCCACTACGTACGTGAATGCCCTGCCAAACCGAAGACGTCCCGTTCACGGGCCAACCGGTCGGTAACAGCTGTGGTGGACATACCGGCGGAAAACTAGAGGACTCCCAGACCAAAGAAGGGGCATCTCGGAGTCACTCATCCATCCCTTCACTCTCCAACTCGGTCACTAAGGGACACCGACACCTGTTTCTCACGGTGCACGTGGGAGTGCATGACCAGTGGATACCCGTTGTGGCCATGGTGGATTCAGGGGCCACTGGCATGTTTATGGACCACAACGAGGCATGCAGGCTAGGGCTAGTGCTCCTTCCCAAAGCTGTACCCGAAGACGTCTATGCTGTAGACGGAAGGCGATTGGTGACGGGGCCCATCGGGCAGCACACCGGGGTCCTTCCGATGAGATATGGGAGGAACCATTTGGAACAAATCGATTTTAACATCATCCGAGCGCCCCAATATGGCGTCATATTGGGATTGCCGTGGCTACAGAAACACAACCCCTCTGTGGATTGGCCAACACATCGCGTCGAAATGACGTCACCGTATTGCATCCTGCATTGTGGAATAAGAACGGAATCCCTTGACGCAGATGAGAGCGGGAGTCAGACGGTGGCTACAGCGGCAGAAAAAGATGTGGCTCTCCCCCAGGCTTATCACAGTTTTGAGGATGTATTTGATGAGGTGAAGGCGGAAGTGCTACCACCACATAGACAGTTTGACTGCCAGATCGACCTGGTGCCAGGGGCCAGCGTTCCCAGCGGCAGGCTGTATGCCCTGACGGAGCCTGAAAACGTGCATCTCCGGGGGTACCTGGATAAACTCCTCAAGCTAGGATTCATCCGCCCGTCCAAGTCTCCGGCCGCCTCGCCACTCTTCTTCATCCCGAAAGCTAATGGGGAGCTGAGAGCCTGTGTGGACTTTAGGGCATTGAATGCGATAACCATAAAGAATCGGTACCCCTTGCCTCTCATCAGTGTACTGCTGGAACAGGTCAAGAAAGCTCGTATCTACACCAAGTTGGATTTGAAAGGGGCATACCATCTGGTGCGCATGAGGGACGGAGACGAGTGGAAGACCGCCTTTAAGACCAGGTTCGGCCTTTTTGAGTACCTCGTCATGCCGTTCGGTCTGTGCAACGCCCCGGCAGCCTTTCAGTACTTTTTGAATGAGGTATTCAGAGAGGAGTTGGATATCTACGTGGTCGTATATATCGACGACATCCTCATCTACTCGTCCAGTGTGGAGGAGCACGTACACCACGTCAAAGCTGTGCTCCAAAAGCTGAGGGAAAACAAGCTGTTTTGTAAACTCAGCAAGTGTGACTTCCACGTCACGTCCGTGGAATTCCTCGGAGTGATGCTGAGTCCAGAGGGACAGGAGATGGCAGAACGAAAGATCAAGGCGGTGAAAGAATGGCCGGTGCCCCAAAGCGTGAAGGACGTCCAAAGTTTCATTGGCTTCGCAAACTTTTACAGGCGGTTTATAGATGGATTTTCAGGATTGGTGGCCCCAATCACACAGCTACTGAGGAAGTCCAAGGAGTTTGTCTGGTCCCCTGAAGCGAACACAGCCTTTGAGGCCCTGAAAAGCGCCTTTGGTAAGGCGCCGGTGTTGGCTCACCCCGATCCGGATCTCCCCTACGTGGTGGAAGCGGACGCTTCGGATGTGGCGCTGGGGGCTATCTTGTCCCAACGCAACCACGACACAGGGGTGCTTCATCCCGTTGCGTACATGTCCCGCAAACTCAACGACGCCGAACGCAACTACCATATTGCGGAGAAGGAGCTTCTCGCAATCAAGGACGCCTTCACCGAATGGAGGCATTGGTTGATGGGGGCAAGACATGTGGTATCGGTGTACACGGACCATCGGAATCTACAGTTCATGACGGCCACAAGACACCTTTCTCCCAGGCAGCTGCGGTGGATGATCTTCTTTGCGGGGTTCAACTTCCGCATCACATATCGGCCGGGGACGGAAAACCGGAAGGCGGACGCCCTGTCCCGTCAATCTGCAGTTAAGGAACCATTGCCTGCGACCGAGCGTTCCATCATTTCCCCGAGGATGGTATTGGGGGTTATCCAACCGGATACTTTCCTGAGGGGAATAAAGAGAGGGATCAGGTCATTCGCATGGCGGAGGTGGCTCCTCAGTCACAGAGAATGGCAGCTGAAGGACGGGATACCCCTGAAGGGCAGGTGCCTGTTGATACCCACGCCTAGGCTAAGGAAACAAGCATTCATCTGGTGCCATGACTCTCCATGCGCAGGTCATTTGGGCTTTGAAAAAACGGTGGCTAGCATGGGACGGCATTTCTGGTGGCCAACCATGAGAGTGGATGTCAGGAGGTGGGGACAGGAGTGTCCTACGTGTGCTACCATGAAGGCCGACCATGGCCGAACCCAAGGGCTCTTACATCCACTTCCGACCCCGGATAGACCATGGGATAGCATATCACTGGACTTCGTGGTGGGCCTACCGGTAGACCAGGGGATGACGGCAATACTGGTGGTGGTGGATTACTTGACGAAAATGGGGCACTTCATCCCCTGCAAGAGAGTCCCTACGGCCGGGGAATTGGCGTCACTACTCCTAAAGAATGTGGTACGACTGCATGGATTACCTGGGGTGATCGTGTCGGACCGGGGGTCGCAGTTTACTGCGCAATTCTGGAAGACTTGGTGCACTGCGCTGCATGTTAAGACCGCCCTGTCCACCAGCTACCACCCTCAAACGGACGGCCAAACCGAGCGCCTGAACCAAACGCTCAAACAGTATCTGCGATGTTTTGTGGACCAGGGCAGGGAAGAATGGGTCGACTTGCTATGGGTTGCAGAGATAGCCTATAACAACGCCACTCACAGCTCCACACAGTCATCTCCGTTCTATAGCAACTATGGCCAACATCCCAGGTTCTTGCCATTTCTACATCCGTTCAGAGAGGACAGGATTCCCGCCACAGCGGACAGGGTGGCACACATAAAAGACACGTTGATGCGCTCAAGGGCTGTCCTAATAGAGGCCAAGAGACGATACAAGGCTGCGGCCGACAGGAAGAGAAGGCCCGGGCCACTGTACCGCACTGGAGACTACGTCTGGATATCCACAAGAAACATGAGG
The DNA here is from genome assembly GCF_964204655.1 of Triturus cristatus. Taxonomy (NCBI): domain Eukaryota; kingdom Metazoa; phylum Chordata; class Amphibia; order Caudata; family Salamandridae; genus Triturus; species Triturus cristatus. The sequence continues at coordinate 886,909,579 of NC_140580.1, read as the reverse complement.
TTTCGAAAGAACAGTGTGTTCCATCCCAAGTACATGGGCCCATATCGCATTACCAAGTGTATGGGTCCCGTGAACGTGAAGGTGTGCTTGCCCCAGTCATTGCGGATACACCCTGTCTTTCATGTATCATTGCTCAAACCAGCACCCTCCAAGCCGTCTGGGACACCTAGGCCGGTATGTGTGGAGTCGGAGGTGGAGTATGAAGTGTCGGGCATACGGGCGTCCAAATGGCGCAGGGGGAAGCTGTGGTACCTGGTTGCGTGGAAAGGCTATGGCCCGGAGGAGCAATCATGGGAACCGGCTGAAGGGGTTCATGCTCCGCGCTTGGTCTCCTTGTTCCATCGGCGTTTTCCTGCCAGCGCTGGACCCGTGGGGAGCCGCTGAGAGGGAGGATGTACTGTCAAGAATTCCTGTCATGCGAGGGGAGGAAAACGGTAACCAGCGTAAACGGACTACATCTCCCAGGATGCTTAGCGGTTGAGAGGTTATGTAAACAGGAGAGCTGTTACATAACTCAAGGAAAACACGCCCTTATGTAAACAGGAGAGCTGTTACATAACTCAAGGGAAAACACGCCCTTATGTAAACAGGAGAGCTGTTACATAACTCAAGGGAAAACACGCCCTTATGTAAACAGGAGAGCTGTTACATAACTCAAGGAAAACACGCCCTATAAAGGGAGGAACCGGGAGGTACAAGGCTGTCGGATATTGTGTTTACACCGACGTACCTGCTTCGTGAAGAGCAGTGTTCCGGAGTGGTGCTCCAGTAAGGCAAGAACGGAGGTAGGTCGAGTCGTTACTCCCTGGGCCGTGTCTTGCCCCATCATCACCTGTGAAGGACCCGGAAGCTCTACCGGTCAACCATTGAGCTTCGCTTTTTGACTCGGCTGAGTCAAAGCGCAGTGGCGCTTTTGCTGGTTGGAGTCGTAACTCCCAGCCCGACCAGAGATACAGGGACTGCCAGCTGTAACGCACACCAGGAGGTGTTTGCCGCGTTACAGACTCGGAAGTCCACAGGATCGATCGAGCGGCTGCTCTCGGTTCAGTCTTCTTGCTTTTGATTGGGGTATCGGTGACGCATCACCAGGAGGTGACTCCGCGTCCCGGTGCAGTCTGAGGAAGAGGTTGAGCGGCTGCTCCCTTCAGGTAGAGACCCCGGCTGGGTGTTTCCCTGACTCCTCGATTCTCCCCAACACTCGTCGTGCCCCTCACAGCCTACCGATTGGCATTGTCGGCCATTTCATTTCTGCCCTCTGTTGGCATACGCCGGGATCGGCGTATATGCAGAGGACGGTTAGGACCATCCGTGCTGTGGGCTGGTAACGTACTTAGCCTGGAGGATTCCAGTGACTATAACTTTTGTTTATTCGTTGTATTGTTTTTGCCTTCATTAAAATAACTAACCCTTCACAAGTGGTTGCGTCCTCATTATCGTGTCTGTCAAACGATCCTGAGAAGTTCAGGGCGTTACACCATTCAAGAAGAGGAGTGTAGAAAGAAAGTGTAAAAATAAAGACAGGTAATATTATTTATTTTGCTGTAAAATGAAGAAAGGTAATGTTAAATATATATGTATTATTTATTTATTTATTTTTTAATAATATAAAAAGTACCTTTTACTTCTTGTAAATTTCTCCTTTTCTCTTGTCCAGAATGTTATTTTCTTTTTAATACTTAAAAGAAGAGTTTAAACCTCAATATTGAACAATGGGCGTGTATACCACCGAATGATACACACTCTACGTGTATAACGTATTTAAATTGCAGGGCTGATCATTGCGTGTGTTCCCGTACTGATCGGTGAGGGGGTTGTCAAGGAAACACACTTCCCGATGAATTCAAGATGTCCGCCGGTGACGATACGACGTGAACGTGATGATGCTTTTTGCTGTCGATGGAGTGTTCATGCCATTGCTATGATACCACGTGAGCTGGGCGCGAGACGTCAGATGAGTGTGAGCCGAGAAAGGCACAAAACACTCAAAATTCCGTCAGCAGGTCCCTGTAGGTGATATTGAGATGCGGACAACACTCGAAGGCAGCAGCAAGTAACGCCAATCATCAGGAGCATTGGAAGACGGAAGTAGATCGTGCAATTGTGGTGAAATGCCTTCTGAGAAATCGTCGCCAAAATGTAATGTATGCTCCCAAGCACACAAGGCAAATAAGTAAGAAAGCAGATGAGCTGAAGAGATGATGCTCCAATAAGATTTATTCTGCAACTTCTATCAGGATTTCACAGGAGCACGTCTGTACTGAAAGAACTCCAACCGCTGAATGCCAGATTCAGTAGTTAGGACTTCTAACTGCAACAGACATCACGCGCAGGCCCTCCTTGAAGGTAAACACACCTTCGAAGAGCGCACGCTATAGAATACAAGAATCACCATTAATACATGACACAAACAAGGGACAGCATTTAAAGCAACATAAACATACACTACAGACATATACAAGAATGCACTATGAGACTTAGGGCCTTATCATGAGTCTGTAGGTCCACAGACCGCCAGACACACAGTGGGGGTCTCCCAACCACCCTATTACAGCTAGGGTGGTCGAGCTGCCCTGGGACCACAGCAACTGCCACAACCGCCAGGTTGCGCGGCAGCCCTGAGGCCACAATATGCTTGGCGGGGCCTCTGCAGCCCCTTCAAACATATTACGGCTTTCCTCACCGCCACACTTTTATGGCGGTGTGACCACCATGAAAAGTGTGGCGGTGAGGAAAGAAAGGGGGCCCTACAAGGCTCCCTTGTGCCTCATACCATGTGGATGCACACTGGGGGCACAACATGTGCCATGACTAAGAACCACATGAAGGAATTCTACTGGTGGCCATGAATGGGGTTAGCCATAGAAAGGAAAGTCAAGGATTGCATGTCTTGCATGAATTCTGATAAATCTTATGCTTAGTCCACCTTTATGTCCTGGCAAAGTTCCAGAGATGCTGTAGCAAAAAAGGTCTAATTTTTGATAATTCAGTACAAAGATATCTTATCGAAGCAATTGATTCTTTTTCAAAAAGGCCGGAGGTAGAAATTGTGGAGAATGTCGATTCTGAAACAGTTTGTTAAATTCCTAAAAAAAGTCTTTCAGAAAGAAGGGATACCCAAATCTGATAATGGGGTAAAATTTGTTGCTGGGGTATTTGAAGAATTCCTGAAGAGTAATGGCATTAAACATTGCACTACCTCACTCTATCATCCAGCGGGGAATGGTGCAGTAGAAAGATTTACTAGAGTGATGAAAGGGGCAATACAGTTGGGCAAAAATAATGGTATAGAGTGGACAGTCCACACTATCTGGGCGTTCAGGATAGCACAGTGCTCTACAACTGGACAAAGTCCTTTTGAATTGATGATCAGCCTTTTCTAAAGATAATATTGGTTGGATGCCAAGAACCAATAGAGTGGCATGGGATCCAGAGGTTGTAAAAGGAAGAATTAATGAGGCAAAGCAAGTATAGAAGAAATATTATGATGTCAAGCATGGTTGTCAACCTGTCAATTTGCAAATTGGTGATACAGTGAGAGTAAAAAGAATTGGAGTTTCGAGAAGTGGGAAGAATAGATATTCTAGACCGCATAAGGGGGAGAAAATATTTTGTAATACTGCTTTATTGAGCAACAGAAAGGTAGACATATAAGTTCCTTATCCATATGTAGCAAGTGGAGTGTGCCGGTTGGTGAGGAAGAAAAGAAAACGTTTGAGGAAAGAAAACATTTGATGGTATAATTGATGAGAGGGAAGATTCCATGACCAGAGAAGAAATTCTCACGCCTAATAATGGGTGTGTTCCCACATCTAATAATGCGGGTTTGTGTTCTCCTGGGGGGGAAGGAATAAGGAAGCTAAGCGCGGAACTGGCAGGTTTGGTAGGGTTCTGAGGAAACCCACGAAGTTGAATGATTACATATGTGAATAAGGAACTTATACATCTGAATAGACTAATACATACATTTTTAGTGTGTTAAATAATTCTAACATTCATCTTTGTTTTATTTTGTTGTTTTGTTATTTGGAAAAGAGGAAGATGTGTAGTGATGTTAGGAGGGGGTTGGAATGCTATCTATGTCATGGGTTGGAATGTGGAGTGTTAACCATGTCATAAGCAGAGTGAGGAGATGGAGAAGAGCTGATCAGAGGTGGAGGCATCTGTGGTGCATGTACCAGGATTACATGAATAAAGTACATTGCTGAAGATCATGTGGAGAGTCTTCCTTACAGAAGCTGACAAACTGAAAACCTCACATACCCCATTAGTGCCTTACTTTTGCAAATATAATTTTTTCTAGCTTGTGCCTGCAGACCTGCAGATAGCAGAAATCATTATACCTACCACCAAAAAAGACTTACTCCTACCATTCTAAATCACGCTACAATCAGCCTGTGGCTAAAGCAACCATAAGCCAATCTACTGGAACTTGCTAACTCCCATTTATCAGTAAGATCGTCAAGTGTGAGGTTAGACACCAACTCAAAGATTATGCAGGATCTAAGTTGATCCTGCATGACAGAGAGTCTGTTTTACACCAAGAACAGAGACACATTCCACAATTGCTAAGACTAACTATCCTCACTAGAATGGGTCAATCTCAAGTTCTTATCCCTTTTTTGACCTATATGCTGTTATGACTAATCGGAGAATAAAACATGATTGAAGCACCTGGAAAATGGCTGGAATAACATTGGAGTCCTCCATTACTGTCATTCATTCTTATTAAAAGGCATCCAGCTAAATTACATTTGGTTCAGCGTTTCCACTTTGAAATGAATTTCTTGTGGGGTTCTAAAATGATTTCCTCTATCCTCTTTCTTAGTCAACATCTACTTGAGACTATTTGCTTGGGCTATTTCCCAATAACAACTGCAGTTCCAAATAAAGCACATGATTTTTTTGTCCAATTCCTAATGTTGAATTTTGTTATGAGTGTTGTGTGTTTTATTTGGGGATAGGGAGAGTAGTTGTTTTTATTCAGCAGTGCACAACACTGTACATCACATGTTATTCCAGTGGAGAAATATAGCAATGAAGAATATGGGAGGGGCACGTAGAATCACACAATCTAAAATCCAGTTAAAACAGCCTCTAGGGTAGTTGTTTATTGAAAAATGCTATTAAAAATAATCTTTGATTATTTTTAAATGTTTTAAAAAAATGTCATATGTGATGTATTCATCCTAATTATATTTAAAAGCATGTGATAAATAATTTGAAAAACTATGAAAACATTTTTAGTTAAATTAACATTTTCATATAATTTTCTTTTTCATACATAAATTAATTGTAAAACATTTACATTTTAATTAAAATATTTTAACCTATTTGTAATAATATTATTATTAAAGTTTTCTATATTTTCAAATAAATGGGTTACATTTTTTAATTATTTTACTTTTTTAAAAGTGTGTAGAATCGGACATTGAATTTATAAATTAAAGGGTTGAAATATGTATATAAAAATAACATTGGTGGGACGTTTAGACACGATCCAGGGACCAGCAGTGGTAGTTTCGTTTGATGCCGTAATGGCGTTCAACTCGATCGAGTGGCCATACCTTGTTTGCGGTTTTGACTAAGATGGTATTCGGACCCAACTTTATTGAGTGGGTGAGACTCCTTTATGCGTCCCCGTTAGCGCAGGTGGTGGTCAATAACAGAAAGTCGGAAATGTTCGAGTTGGGTCGAGGGACGCACCAGGGCTGTTCACTGTCACTCTTGCTCTTTGCTCTCTCCCTGGAGCCCCTGGCAGCATGGATCCGCAGAGATCCCATAACCTGGGGACTAAAGTGGTCTGCTGAATGGGAGGATCGCATCTCCTGATATGCGGATGATATTCTTATCTACTTGGCCTCTCCCAAAGCGTCGCTCAACAGAGTACTTGAAATATTGACTAGCTTAGTAACTACTATAGGTATAAAATAAACTGGAGCAAATCCTTGATGTACGCTCTCAGCCAGGGTCCACCTTCTCCGCCTAAGGGAAGCCTTATCTGGGTGGTGCAAGAGGGCTTTCGCTACTTGGGAATATTCGTCCTGCTGACCCGAAAACTCGACACAAACGTAACCTGCTCCCCCCCATGCAACAGCTAAGAAGCGACGTTGCGAACTGGAAGACACTCCCGCTCTCCATGTTGGGTTGAGCGGCACTCTTTAAAATGATGTCTCTCCCACGTTTTTTATATGCGTTGCAAAACTACCCAGATCAGGTCCCAGCGAAATGCTTTAGGGAAATAGAGGGCCTTCAGAGGAAATTGCTCTAGGACGGTAGACCCTGTATTGCTCTGCAGAAACTGGCGTTGGGCAGGTATGACGAGGAGATTGACCTCCCTGACATTAAGAAATACTATTGGGCAGCCCAGTTAGCTGCTATTAATCCTAGCACATACCGTTGAGCCGATGACCCAGGCTACAGAATGGACAAATGGTTACTGCCAGGAGGGAATTATAATGCAGCCATCTATTCCAGACCCAACAAGATCCCATTAACGGGACCAACCAAACACTCAGTGCAGGTGTGGCATGCAGCGAATCGAGGCATGGGGTGGGACCGTAAACTCACACTGGCTACCCCACTATGGGACGCAGAACAGTTGGGTACTCTGCGGACCTCGAAGGGATTCGACAAATGGGACTTGATCGGAATAGCAAAGATAGGAGATCTATGGAAAAATGGGGACGTGGTGACATTTGATTTTCTGAACCAAGAATTTGACCTAGCAAACTCTGAGTATTTTCGATACCTCCAGGTGCGCCATGCCCTCACAACACACATACCTAAGGGTGACTCTCCCCCAGAACACTCGCCATTAGAGGACAGACTGCTGGACGGATTTCTGCCCACAAAAGTGATATCTCTAACCTACAAAAAACTGATCAATAACACGCCAGATCGCCTTCGGGTGGTCAGGGAACGTTGGGCTAGCGACGGACTAGAACTAGACGACGAGGAATGGCAGGAGGCAGTCGCGTCCCCGAGGGAGGTCGCGATCTCCTCCAGACTACGGCTGGTCCAGCTTAAGATCCTCCATAGGGTTTATGTATCGGGTCCTGACTCAGCATGGGAAGAACGGACGAGGGACAGTGTAGGAGGAACTGTGGACAGTTGGGCACCTTTATGCATATACTGTGGGAATGCATACATATTCAGAAATACTGGGCGCAAATACACAAATGCATGGGGGAGGTCCTGGATTGCACACTTGACCTTGAGACCAAACGATGTCTGTTAAATGTATGGGAAGCCACAGACCTGTCCAGAAAAGATATTATCTGGGTTACGCTGGGCCTCATGGTGGCCAAAAGGAACATAGCTCGGTTGTGGATTGGTGCATGGCCAGAGAAAAAACGGTAAACGTAGCACGAGGGTATCCCCAATAGTGGTCCAATATATGGGAGAAATGGAACGCCCACAGAGGATTTAGATGTGAACCACCGATTGTCCCCCAAACGAAGATCCTGAATTATCATAATGCTGTAACATACTGATGTTGAATTATGTGTTTCACAGTCCCCACCGCTGTCATCTTAAGTCAACTTGAATATCACTTCATTCTCTCGTATTGTACAATGTCAATTCTCTGTTGGTTAATAAAAAGATTTAAAAAAAGAATGGCAAAATGCATGCTATCTAAATAAATATATCATAATATTATTGTGATTTAACACGTCCTTTCAAGGGCCTTAATGGCTCTTTAGAACCTTTATGTTCCCTCTGAAATTTAATAAATATGCATCCATTTCGGAAAATAAAAATGACGTTGGCCATACCAGTTTTATTATAAATGGTTTCATATCCAAACTTATGCACTGAGCCCAATGTTTGTTGGACTGTAGTTACAATAGAAAATGCACCCCTGCCAATTATAAGGACTTAACCCAGTGTTTGTAGACTAGCAAATATCCCCCCTACTTATCTGCACGGACCCCAATGTTTGTTGGACTGGTGTTAGAATAATAACAGTGCTCCATTTTTGCCCTAATTTTAAGCACTTACTCAAATGTTCCTAGGTCTGGAGTTAGAATAGCCAATATGCACCCATCAATTATATGGACTTTCCCCTTTGTTTGTTAGAATGGAGTTGAAATAGAAAATGCCCACCTCACATTATACAAAACTACCCCAATGTTTGGAGGACTGGAGTTGAATAGTAAATGTGCAATTACATGCAATCTCACAATTTTTTGAAGGGATGGAATTAGAATAGTACATTTTACCCCATTCCCTAATTACATGCATTTGTCCCAATGTTTGTAGGACTGGAGTTAGAATTATCCCAATTATATGTATTTACCTCAATATTTGTAGGACTGGACTTAGAATAGTAAATATGCCCTCACCCAGTTATATTCACTTACCCCTAAGGTTTTTAGAACTGAAGTGAGAAGAAATAAACATGCACACCCCAATTATATGCACTTAAACCAATGTTTGATGGATTGAAGTTATTAAATATGACTAGGGATCCCGGTTTTATGGTATTTATTGTCTTGCCATTTCTGTCTTTATTTATCCATATTTATTTTTTGGGCATTTTTTCTGTATTTATCCCCATTTATTTTTGCCACAAGCAAAAGAAGACGCTACAGCTAGTATTTTTCCACATTTATTTAAATTGACAATGCACACATGCGCTTGGTTGTTATTGGTCAACACTATACTTTCATCTGAAGACTTTACCATTTGCAGAATGTCCCAAATGTGCTTAAAAGTGCTATCACAAGCCATTTGTCTCAGAGCCTTGCAGTTTCTGTCATCCGCAGAGTGCCACATCCTCTTCCCCACTGAACACCATACTACCCCACTGAGAGAAACTCACACTGCCTTCAGCTACAGCCCAATTGTGCCCCGCTATAAACACCTGGAAGCAATTCAATTCAAATTATGCACTAGACTACAGTAATATGCTGCCTGAACAAAAAAGTAACAACATACTGGAAAAAAGCAAACACTCATAGGGAATACACCTTAACGCTTTTACACTCATTATTCAGAAATCAATGAGTGTTTTTGCTTGAAATGCAAATGACATGAAAAGAAAAGTAGCGCTTCATGGGCAAACTCTGTAAGGTGGCGCTAATGTGTTGAGTGTAAATAAAACCAATTTGGCCACTTTGAAACCACACTGTCTTGCTTTATTTAGTTATGCATTTATTGTTTGTATTTTTGGGGTGGGGGTCTAATAAAACTTTCGGGGGGGGGGGGGGCTAATTCTTCAGCAAACTGGCATGTTTTTCCCCTCTCAGCTCAGGACACTTTTCTCTTAGTTCCGCTCAGCAAACCAGACTCGTTATTGCACACAGGAGAGTTTGGGAGGGCATTTATTGTAAAGTTCTTGAAAGTTTGCAGTCCTTATGGAAATTCGCTCTCTCACTGGAACTGAATTGTTAATCCTGTTCCTGATCTGTTTGCTTCGACTTCTTGCCACCTGTGTCTGGTGGAGATGGTTCATGTGTTCCTGCTTTGCAAGGATGCTCTGCTAAGACATACATAACGACTGTCTCAACCTCTATTTTGTATTAGGTTGTGTGTGGTGTGCCCCCAGGGCGCCTCAGGCCCTCGTTATAAGATTGGCAGGCTTTCGTGCGGGGATACCTTGGGCCAGACTCTCGGATTCCAGCTGGTGTTCTCCATCCAAAACTATCAATTATGAATTTGTCTGTGGAATAGAGAAAATCGAAATGGACACGGAACGCCATGTCCAATTTCTTATGCTGTTATTCGATTCTGAGGAGAAATATGCGACAGTTTCCTCCTGTTCACAGCAGGTGAAACATGTCAGTGAATGGTCCAGCGGTGGTCGGGCAATCGGCAGAGTGAAGAGGCAGGGGCTCTAAGAAGGGGCGAAAGAACAACAAAGCCTCATTAACAAGTAAATGGTCTTTCAAAGACCTGTGAAGTACTCGGGTGCGGCTGTGTGTGTGCCCGGGAAGCGGTCTTAGCCCGGGCTGACACCTCTTAACCCTCTAAGGAGGGGGAGACACCAGATGGTAGGGGCTGTGATTCTATTGATGTCAATGAAGACCTCACTCGAGGGGCGGAGCGTAGCTGGGGCATCAACAAAAGCGTTTTGTGTTACTGTAGGCTGGTCTGCTGGAGCACGGCAGCGCGGCAAAATGTACTAGTATTTTCCAGTTTTTATATATAAATACAGATAAAGAAAAACTTGTTTTCCGACTGTATTTATATGTAAAAATCCGTTTAAACGGAAAACCGGGAGCCCTAAATATGACCCACTCAATCATCTGCACTTATCAAAATGTTGGTGTGACCACAGGTAGATTAGTTTATGTGATCCCCCTCAAGTATATGCACATATGTAAATGGAATTATAATAGTAAATATGCTTCTTCCCTAAAGTGTAAGCATTTATTTCATTTAGTAGGACTGGAATTAAAATATTGAACCCTTACAAGTAATGTTTGTTTTTTTATGTTGTAAAATTTTAGTGAATGATTATATAGTACACATTGTTTTTATGTTTTTAATGTTTATTTTGGATTTTTTTGTAATTGTTTGATTTTTATAATTAGATATTTTAAGGTCCTTTATTCATTAATTATTGTATTAGTTTAGTATACATTTTCACTGACACATTTTTGCTTCTTAAAAATTTTAAATAAAAAAATATGTTCTGTTTGTATTTTTAAAAAGTACAAAGTGCACTTTTGTACAAGGATTTGTAATTATACTTTTATGTTTAGGTAAATAATCATTATAAAAAGTGCTGTGAATCTTTTATAATTGATGTATGCTTAATCAAATATTTTCTAAAGTAATGCAATTCTTTAATTTTTAATATCTGTAAAAATACAATATATACATTTTTAAAGTCTAACTATTAAATCAATTCTAAATATGTAAAATATATTTTTACAAGTTTATACCTTGTGAAAAATATCAATTAGCATAAAGTAAATTTACAAATTATTTTAAATTACATTATTAATATTTTGGTACACTATATTTTGATTTTCAAATATTGTGTGAATTCTACTGTCATTTGTTTGTAAGTCAATATCATTGTACTCTATATTTTGGTTGTAGACGTTCTTGTGGGTCTATATTTTCGAATCAATAGTTGTCATTTTAATTAAAAGGATAGGATCATGATATTTCTGTGGCTGATATTATATTGCAGATATTTTAGTCGGAAGAATTCCAACCACCAATGAGATGAACTCAGAGTAAATTCCAGATTGCAAAGTTACAACAGGGAACTCTCCCTATGAAGTATAGGTTGACCTAGCCACCTAATTGTTCTACATACAGCAGATTCTGGCCAGGACACACTTGATAATGTTTTCTAGCCCTCTCGATGAGCATACATGTTTCCCTTAATACAACTCCTTCATCAACACACAACCTCCCGTTTACATCCACATAAAATGCACAAACATTTTTCAATCCCATTGCCCAGCTTTTGCTGTAAATGGTGTTATCTGCAACACTGATTTATAAGCCCAGTCCCTTATCTTGGCCATCAAGACCTCGAATTAGGATAATCCTAGACCCTTCTATCCTACGTTCTAGAAGTGATATCTCAGTTGAATATTTCCATGGAAGCCCCACAGAAAAGCAGAACACCCAGTGGGAGCATCATTGAGCCATCCCACATGATGTTGAAGTTGAGGTGCCCAATTAAGGTATTCCGTGCCATTATAAATCCATGACTACAATTACCACAATGCACAGAAAACAATAGGTCTGGCGCTGCTCGGCTGTTGAAGTGATTACGTTCAAAATAAATTACAAACTTAAACTGTAAAATAAAATGAAGAAACAAAACATGCTACCTAAACCCAGTGTCTATATTCGTGTGAGAGGGATCCTAAAAGTTTTAAAATGAATCATCATATCAAATTTTAATATAGACTTTCTAGCAGTCTATAGATATAATTAGAAAAGTTATAGCCCTATTTTGTTCTTCATGGCCATCACAGAAAAATACAATTCGCATTGGTGCAAAAGAATTGCTGGTTTTCAATTACTATACCATAAAGGCATTGTTGCAATGCAAGGATAACTAAACAAGCATTGGCAATGTCAATACCGGAATGTTGTATCGGAATGTAAAGCATTACAAGCAGATGTCATGCCAATGGATATGGATTTGTACAGAAAAAAAAGAACTGTAGAAGGATATTAGTGTAGGTTAAAAGGTCAGGTTGCAGTTGCACAGTCAAGCCAGACCTAAAACTCCATGTAGGTTAATGACTTTCCCACCTGTACTGCTGCCAGAGAAAAACACCATAAATTGTCTAGTTATCTGAGACACTTTTACAGCAGTGCAATGTCATGTTGGTGCCCCTGAATGTTCAAGCTCAGAGAACTGAATAAATAAACTAAACTGATAAAAGCTTTTGGTGGGCCAGCAGTTATTTGTGGATACACACCTTCTGCCCAATCAAAAAATGTACTCCTGACTCCCAACATGTGGGCAGAGTTTCTAGTGATGCTGACATAATCGTCTGCCAACAGCTGCACTGTCAAGCCAGACCATTAAAAGAGATAAAGAATGGAAAGAAAAACGTGTTGCCAAAGTAAAACCCTCGAGTGCAAGAAATGAAGTACATTCTTAGGTGGATGTGCATGTCATCAGGAAAAATGCCATCACTCAGAGTGCAAGACAGCCAATGGCTGAAGTGGGATTACACAGTGGCCTATGCTTTGCTGTGTAGGGTGTAGGCAATATGTAAATGGAAGCTGAACAGACCGATGGATAAAAAAAGGCTGACCTAAAAAGAGGACTGGTTAAACTACTCAGCCATAAATTGGAAAAAACGTATCATCATCGTAGTCAGAGCTAATCAGCACGACTATCAACACCTCTATTTCGCACTTGTACAAGAGTTGTGAGTGAAACCTTTTTAATGGAGATTGTGGGAGCCGTTGAATATGTGGATAAGATTCAAGAGATTCACTGGTCCTGAATATCACTCGAAGTGGTTTGTTTCAAATGTTATCAATCACATGCCTCAAATCTCTGAGGAACATTAAAGGGAATCCTAGTGTAGTAAGTGTTCCAAAGTGAAACCATAGGTGTTGAGGGAGAAGGAAAGGTTGTTCATGGAAAATCATTTTTTTCACGAAAATAAAAAAAAGAATGACACTATAATTAAAAAAATGTCTGTTGCAGAAAAATAGCACAAAGTTTACAATTTCTAGGTGTTTTGCTCAAATAAAAAATGTATCTTGATGGCAAACAAAATGTAACAAAATCAGTTTATGTTTGCCATAATCGATCCAAGATAGGACTTTGCACAGATATTTCTTTCAGAAGATCAACATACATGTTTCTATACAATGTTACATGTAAAAGTGTGTTCACATTTACATAGCTGGAAATAAAATAGCATTATATCCCACTGCTGAGGGCTATACCAATCATTAAAGCCTCTGTCCTAGAAATAGGCCTAACAGTGAACAGAAAAACTACAATTATTTAAATTAAACAGTGAAAACCAGAAAAACAAGAATGTGAATGTTAGATCAGGAGTCTATACCAATTGCTATTGGCCCGGGGCCTCGCCATTGTCTTCAATTGAGCACCCACCATTCCAGCATTATAATATTGCGTGGTTTGTTGAATTTGAAAAAACGACTGCATTATCACTCTTTCTAAGTTGCTCTCTGGCTCTGTACCTCTTCCATGTCTTCCTGGATTCTTAGCCATAGCATCACCTAGAATGAGGATCCGCCTTGTCCCCTGGCCGCCTGGTGAAATTTAGGGCATTTATACTATCTTCCTCTCTCTGGTTGCTCCAAAGTTGTCTGCTAGCCTTGAAGCCATAAGTGTCACATTGGTAAATTGAAGTATCTGTGCACACGGTAAATACGTATCTGACTCAGGTGGGTACAAACAGAAACAGTTACTTTATTAACAAGCTGCATGTCAAGAATAGTAAGCCGTAGTAATATGTCAAAATCCCTGTCATGAGCACAGTCATCAGCAGAGCTTAGCCCAGTCCCAACTGGCAAAGGTTGAGCATCAGTAGTAAGACATAACAAAAAGGACACATCAGTAGTAACATAAAGCACAAAGGGCACAGTCCGTGGTAACCTAGAACACAAAGGGCACCATCAGTAGTAACATAAAACACAAAGGACACGCAGGCTCCACTGACCTCTCTCAAGCACTCAAACATCCACGGGGCATGATCAACACAGGGTACAATAGTCATGGAATGCATGAGGCACATGCTGCTCCCACTCTTCCTCTTGTTATGGGACTGGATTGAACATGTGACCACCAGCTCCTCCCAGCCTACCTCTTAGTGTAAGACTGCATGAGACATATCACCATCAGCTCCTCCCAATCTTTTGTTTGAATTTGGACTGGATAGAACACATGACCTTGGGGTTGTAATCTTCTGTTGAGTATGATGCATCCTCCCCATTAGCATTCATTGATGTTCTCTTCCCTGCTGCTCAGCCAGTGTGTGAGGTCATTAGAATGTTGAGAGTGTTTGTGTTTGGATGAGTTCAGTTGGAGTGGATGGGCTGAGCAGCAAGGATGCTGCTCCTGGTGGGACTTTACCTGTAACCGATAATTAAGTTAAATAAACCCACATCTATAACTTACAAGGATCTATCTTATTTGTAACACTGGTGATGATTTAAGAAAGAGCCTATGTGTGGAAGGGGAATTGAAGAAGATGATTTACTAGAATACAATAAACTGAAGTTTGAAATTAAGAAGAAAGCCTAGCAGCCCCACCAGTGTCTGTTACATCTGACAGCCTGCAGGCAACTCTGGTATGAAAGGCGCTTTGGATCTCTTTAACTCTGGATTATGTAACTAGTGCCGACGATGTTGGAGTTTACCGCTGGCAGCAAGTGAACTGGCATTGTTATAGAGAAATGCCCTGTGAGCCACCAGTGCTTGAGATAGGGTAAGTGAGCCGGCGGCAGGGATGGAATTAGCCTCCCAAGGGCTGAGGTGCAGTTTTGTTGGTGTACATGATGTACCAACATTCATAGTCAGCTGGCATGGAGCAGTTCTGGGATTTCAAGTTCTGGGATTTCAAGTGTGGGTAATTTTGACTGTCAGCTAGTGGCGTGGGTAGTGCTGGGTATCAATGGATTAATTGGTGGCAAACGGTCAACTGGCTAGTGTTTTTTTCAAAGACATACCGTTGCTGCTCGTGAGTCACATGGTCTGCCATGCGCTGCTTCTTAGGCATTTGTGAAGTGCAGCAAGAGTCGCTCAATTGGCTCAGTGACGTCTTTCTGTCATGCTCTATGTTGCAATGCGTAGCGTCTGCCAGAAGACTGGAACGCGGACCTCTCTTCTCATTGTGGCACATTGTGTCAGGAGCTCTGTAGGCCTTTGCTTGAGGGAACTTTCCCAGGAACCAGCTGCAGACAGGTGAGCGAACTGTACACTGCGTGCAGGGGCACTGACTTTGCGTGACACCGTTTTCACGTCATCATGCCGAACATGAGACGCCATATTGGAACAGGGCACTTACTATTGAAATGCACAGAAGTGTGACAATGAGCTATCTAGTTACTCCTACGTGCTACTTCTACGCGGGAGAAATTCATGTGTTAACCAATTTTCTTGCCAGTTTCTCAACGATTGAACAAGCTTGTGTGACACATTAATGAGCGGTTTCTTATGTGCATTGTTTTTGTTTGAAAGAAGCACTGGTGTAGAGCGAACTGATGGCAAGGAGCATCTTACCTGCGTAATGTTCATCGTGAAGTAAGTACCGTCAGTGAGTGTCAGAGTTGACACACTTGAAGGGACAATTTTAAGTGTTTGCCTGCCACTGCCGGGATAATGGTGTATTAAATTGAGAAATGCCATGCTAATGCTGAAAAGTTGAATGCTGTTTCCTGTATTGATGTTTGAATGCTGATTTCACAATGCCATGTCGGTTACCGGAATTCTTGTGTGTTTATAGTGTGCTGAAGTTTTTGATACCATGCTGAATATTTGTGGAATTTTTTTGTGGTTGTATGCTGCAGTAGTATATGCAGTTGTGATATGTTAGTGTCATTATCAGTATTTAACATGTTTTTGTGTTACCGCTGGTCCTGTTAGGTTGCGGTAGAGGGGGAGAAGTGTGTACCTTTGGTCCTGTAGTGATAATGTGTGCTCAGAGACATGTTGGTGTTGTGTATCCTTTCTGGTGCTATTGTGTATGCAGAAGGTCGAGAGTGTAAATTATCCTGGTCTTCAAGTGAGACCATGTTGGTAACGCGCTTTGATAATCCACTGTGTTTTGACCATCCTTCTAAGGTGTTAAGGATGTAGGGGCAAGGGTTTTAAGCCCGGAGTTGTAGAGTTGACCATCTTTCCTAAGGAGTTAAGAATGTTGGAAGGATGTTGGGGCAGTGTTTTAAGCCCATTGTTTTAGGGGGTATGTGTGTTACACCCCAGTGTTGTGTCAATCCTTCCTAAGGGGTTAAGGATGTAGGGACAGTGTGTTAAGTCCACTGTTTTAGAGGGTACGTGGTTATGCCCCAGTGCAGTAGAGGGTAGGAGAAACCCTGGTCCTGTTTATGCGTTGATGTTGTGTGGGGAACATAGTGTTAGTTTTCCCTGTGGTATGACCAGTAAAGGGCATTGTGTGTTCCTGGTCCTACCTAGAGTTCCAAGGTGTTGGGGGAAAGTGTGTTTAGTTTTCCCTGATGGATGAGCAGACATGTTGGGGTTGTCTGTTTGACTCTTTTTCTATGTATTTCTTTGGCAAAGGATTTATAGATTTTGTGGGACGTATTACTTGGGGATCTTACCATCTTACTTTCCATTATATTTTCTATTGTCTCTATAAGGGTGGAGATGTGTGGTCATCTTCTGTTTAGTATAATGCATCCTCTCAAGTGATGTTCCTTGATGTTCTGTTCCCTGCTGCTCAGTCAGTGTGTGAGGTCATTAGAATGTTGAGAGTGTTTGTGTTTGGATGCGGTCAGTTGGAGTGGATCGGCTGAGCAGCAAGGATGTTGCTCCTGGTGGGACTTTACCTGTAATCTATAACTAAGTTAATTAAACCTATATCTACCACTTACAAGGATCGATCTTATTTGTAACACTTTGTCTCCTCTCAGGCATCCCCTTTGAGTAAGACTGCAAGAGACATATCACCGACAGCTGCTTCTACTATTCCTCTTGGTGTAGGACTGCATAGAACATGTGACCACTGGCTCCTCCTGGTCTACCCCTGGTGAAGGATTGCAAGAAACATATCATCACCAGTTCCTCCCAGCCTTTCCTTTTGAATGGAACTGGATGAAACATATCACCGGCGGCTACTCCCACTCTTCCTCTTAGTGTAGGACTGGATGGCAGACTGAAAATGCTGTGTCGTATTGAGCTCTGGTCTCCAGAAGATGACGTAGCACTTTGGGAAGAAGTACCCACCCATAATGCCAAAGAGGCTGGCCAGGGCTAGACTGGCATTGATGGCTGTGATATATTCAGGCAACTTGATGATCTGTACAGTGAAGAAGGAGACACAGACAGCAAAGTACACCAGCATGGCGAAGGTGATGCACTTGGCCTCACTGTAGTTCTTGGGCAGCTCCTTTCCCATGTAGGAGAAGACAAAGCAGAGCAGGCTTAGGAGGCCATTATAGCTGAACTGCAAGATATTTCCCACTGAGCTGGACTCACCGCAGTCCATCAGCAGCCTATCAGTATTGATGCTCTTCCAGGCCACCTCATGGGAGCTGTAGATGGCCCACCCACATGAGATCAACACCTGGACACTGGTGAGTAGCCACACACATACATATTGCCCATCCCTCTTTACCCAGTAATCGTAAGCCTTGGGCAGAGTGGCGGCCATTTTGAATATGCAGACAATCTGGAAAGACTTTACGGCAATGTACGAGAAGCATACCGTTATGGCGGTGCTGTAAATTGGATGTCTGAAGATGCATTTAAGGAAGCTGGGCTTGCCAATGAAGGCGAGGACACTTAGGTATGCCATAGCTAGTGCAGCCAGCATGAGAATGCCCATGCGCCCACCAGCTGCCTTTACCACTGGGCTCTGAAAGTGGACCACAAAGGCCACCATCATCACAGAAGTCAGCAGGAAGCCCACAACCACTGCAGCTTCTAGGGGAATGGCCAGAGGCGAGGTCCATTCCAGGAACTCCCGTGTCTTATTGTAGCAAATGGTACTTTGTTCCACAGACCACTGGTCAGGGTTGCAGTTGGTGCAAGAGCCTACAAAGTTAAAAAAAGAGGGGTATTAAAAATGGCAAAAATACCTACACATCTTTGTATACTCTACATTTTAAGACAGCTTACATAGAGGACTACACATGAAATCCTGATGTTGAACACTGACCATCCATGTCCCATAGCACCACAAACTGAATTGGTTACTGTCATACTATCCACAGGGTGTTTATTCCCCACAAACTGAACTGTCTCTTGGCTTGTTAACCATAGGGCATTTATTACCCTACACAATGGTATTCATTTGATTAACCCCAGCAGAATGCAGCATTCAACCAGTTCTCCTTGAATTGAAGCCTGTGAGCTTCAAGTTACACACATATCACAAAATCACAACAATAGATGCTCAACCAGCTGAGCTATGTAAGCTAAATAAACTGATCACAGTGGAGATTGGGAAATGATGTACTCTTAGGCCAGGTATCCTGATTATGGAAATTCCCCCTACACAGGAGACAGCTTGACCACTTTTTATGTGGAGATAGCTTTTAATTCCGGGCACGTGTGACTCTCATGCAGCCTTTAAATATGATAATCCACTCTCTCCTCACCTTCATGATCTTCCAAAAAGCAGTGATAACTAGCAATAGCGAGCAGAGCTGGAAGAGAAAGTGTTCCCTTTCGACTTCCTTAGGTGTAAAATGTCCTCCTCTTCCACTAACAATATAAAAGAGAGATGCCTCCTTCACCTTCTCTCTTAAGCCTCAGGTAAGCCACTTCAAATTTAAAGAGCCCCTTCATGGAATATTGCTTTGGGCCAGGCACCACCAGCCACAGAAATGTGGCACATACGCCGTCCTCTAGGAAGGCCAGTGGATGACAGCCAGAGTCTTTTCCCACTGCATGGTAACTTGATGTAAGTTGCCAGGTACACATGTTGTGAGATTAAAGGCATATTTACTTCAACTCTTTTGATAGCTCAGTGGGTTTACTGCATGCTGAGATGGAAGAAACAGATAGGCATGCATACGATTCAGAGTCCTACTGAAGTGGGATGATGGTTACTCCAAGTATTAACAACATGTTTCAGCTATAGACCTGTGACACTAAGTACTATATAAACACTGTACTGTATGTTTTGTATTTTACAATAAGGACACCCTGGGTAGGTGTCATCGACTAGGTCCAGCTGGACAAATGGAAAACTATTAAGGAGGACAAAGAGGTAACAAATCTACGGTCATACGAAGATAACCCTCTGCCCTGCAAAATTTGCACAGAATCCTCAATCTGCTTACACCAGTGTTTGGGCTGGTACTCACAATGATTACCAACCATAGTCTGGCCGCAGCAGGAACAGTTCTAACACCACTGGAGCTTGCTGTTGTGTCTCTTCCTACAAGTATCGACTCATTGTAAGCCACCCCATCATCAGCAAAGGCACGCAGACCACTGTCCATGCTGGAGAAAGATGTCTTGACACCCATCAGCTGCTAGACTTCCCTCAGTTTGGTTTTTAACAGGTCCCTAGAACTAAGTCAGGTATGACTGACATTAAAGATCATTTCATTTGGGTGCAGTATGATGGAAACAGGTGTTTCCTATTTTGTTGGATCTGCGCGCTGCCATTGACACAGAAGATCTTCCACGACAAGTACAACGACTTGAGGAAGTTGCAGGGGGCTTTGCAGTGGATAAGTCTTTTTTCTATTTCCTTCCTCTCATGTTCTTTCCATCTCCTGGTCTGGTTAGTGTTCCTCTCTTAGCTAGAGATCTTGCTATTAGAGTACCCCAGGGCTCGGCTCTTTCTACAGACTTGTCTGACATACAAACACTGGCTGAGTTGTTTAGGGTTTATCAATTACAGCTTGAAATGTATGTGGATGAGACCCATCTGGAAATCCAAATAAGATGGGGCAAACAACTGCATCTGTATGATGCAGAACTAGTGATAGATGAACCGCAGTATGCTGGCATTGAAAGTCAGTCACACCGAATTTGTTACCATTTATGTTAAATTGTTCTCTGGACCACAATGACAGATCCAAGAGATGGTTACTGAAAGGGTTGTGAGAAGTTCCAAAGTCTCCAGAATGTCAAATTTGTGATTTTCTTAAAGTTCATGGGCTTCGCAAAGTGCACTGCTTCTGAGGTTTAGCAGCCCTGATGGATGACCATGAGAAGATTGGTTTCACTTGGCAGGCGTCCTCAATTCTGAGTCCAATCCCGCCGGTGGCTTGGCTTCAAACTTTAAAAAAGTGTGGATGTGCATGTCACCTGTAACCTGAAGTTCAGGAATTACCTTTTCAAATGGTTTGGCTACTTTGGTTGATGGTCATGGCGAGAGTCTACTACAAGGTCCTTGCTCAAGGAGCAAATTCCCACTGTCCCTTAGGCACTTTTGTACATGGGGACACTTTGCAGACACAGTTACATTAAAAGACAACTATTTTGACGGGGCTACGAGTAGCCGAGGTTTTGTTCCATTATGCCCTCTTCTACTAAATCAGGCCCCTAATCTCTTTAAGAAGCAATAGAGTTGAACATTGAGATTTTCAACGGACAAACGCCCTGCGCTATTTACAAAGACATGCTGATGATTATATCACATTTTCATGGCTAGAGCTGACAGGTAATCACTAGCTGCCACCACTGTCCCATATAAATGAAGCACCAAAACACTGTAACAAGGTGTGTCTCTTATTCCATGGCAAGTTCCAGTTAGACTGCAGGCTAAAGGGCTGCTTTCAGTGCAGTGCTGTTACCCAAACAAGCTCTGTGAAGCCATTCTTGTTATGGCCTCGTGCTGTGTGGTTTTAACATTTTTCAATGGCTGATTTTGATTTCAAGTCCAGCCTGGCTCTGCCTCTGCTTATTTTTGAAGAACTTGGTATCCCCAGACTTCAAGCCAAGACCAGTGTAGAAAGAGATCTTGAACCAACAGTCAACGGGGACTACTGTGTCTAACGCTCAAGCAAGAAATAAGTAGTGCAGCGCTACTGTCTGGGCTGAACCAGCTATCACCCCATCGAGGAAGTTACAGGTTGCAATGCCCATCAGACGGTGTACCTTGGATCCATTCTGAACCAATCACCTAATGAACTTGTTCCTGTTGCACTACCAAGAGCGGAAGTAAAGGACATGAATCAGCACAAAAACCAGGACGTCAAATAGCATAGAAAAAAACGTAAAGTGAACAGCACATAGGAGACATAGGCTGCAACATACTTGACATGAAAGAACCAGAGATCAAGCATCAGTCCATTTGTAAAAACAGCGTCCTTCCCGATTCTGATATACCTCACGGAACCATGTTAAGTTCCATCGTACATGCCAACGAGTCCCACAAGTGAATTGTAGCTGTAGAATTAGTCCAAAATCAGTCTTTATTTCTTATACAAAACAGCAGCCGACACGGGTTTCGCCCTCCTGGGCTTCCTTAAGGCTCGCTATTAGAAAAACGTTATCCTTATCCCACGCTTGTGGGACTCAGCATGTACGATGGAACTTAACATGGTTCCGTGAGGTATATCGGAATTGAGAAGGACGCTGTTTTTACAAAAGAACAAGCATTGATGGGGGATTATACTGAAGCCCACAACTACAGGAATTACACTGTGATACATTGATATAATCACTTAGGATAATAACTACATTACGCATTTATCGTGAACCTTATGGTCTAGTTGGAGACATAAGGATAACGTTTTTCTAATAGCGAGCCTTGAGGAAGCTCAGGAGGGCGAAAGGTGCGTCGGCTGCTGTTTTGTATAAGAAATAAAGACTGATTTTGGATTACTTCTACAGCTACAATTACCAAATTAGGACTGTTTCTTGTGACATCGCATTCAGATTTTTGAACAATGAATGCTGTGTGCCTATGGTAACAGTGTCTAATGCACGTAGGAAAAAAGTAACTATTATAAGGTGTGCTCTGGTGTCTTTGATGTATATTGATTACATTCTTGTTACATTCGAGAATAGGACCAGATTTGAAAACTCAAGAATCCTATGTAAAGTGGCCATAACCCATTATCATTGGATGTTGAAGGAAATATCTCTGTCAACCCTACTGAGAGACATGACCCAACCAGAGAATGGGATTTTGGATTGTCAAATAAGGATAAGATGGAATGAGAGTAGGGTATCAAACATCAAGGAATGGCAAAACAATTTGCATACAGGTGAACTGATTGCCAAGTTGAAGTACTAAATAAATATACAACGAACATGGACACTGTGCTATCAGGAACCTCTTATGTCCCTATTACCCCTAGTGTCAAGAAGGATTTCCAAAACACATCAATGTACAGAGAAAAACAAACATATGCTAGTTTGATGCACAATGCAAGACAGTTAAAGAAGGAGTAAAAAATGTTGTGCAGACAAAAAGTGCACAACACAAAATCAAAAATGACAGAAGGACTTACAAATTGCTGATCAAACAAAAAAAGAAGATGCTATGAAAAACGAATGCATATCTTTGGAAAAAGCAGCACTCTGCAAAGATCTGCAGACTTTCTGGTGAAAAATAGGGGCAAGCCTTTAAATAACAGAGACTAATATCACAGCAGATATCTGGATACAGCACTTCTCTTCTATAGTCCAACCAATTGACCACAACCACAACCACAGTTAAACACAGAACTATCCTTTATCTAAGAAAACGAATAGAGAAACAGACAAGACAGAGAGTAGAACCCTGTTTTGAAAAGATCTTCACAGAGAAATACCTAATATTGTCAACAAACGAATGGTAAAAGGAAAGGCACCAGGGACAAACATGATACCGACAGAAGTCTTCAAGCAAAACACAGATTGGTGGTAACTGATTCTTACCGAAAGTTTCATTGAGAATGCTACAATAAAAATAAGCTACGAATCTTGGCGGAACAGCATCATCGTACCCATGCACAAAAGGGCCCCAAAAACAACCCAAAATCATTTCACCCAATTAGTTTGATTAACATGGACTACAAACATTTCCACAAACTAATACTCAAGGCCTTAGATGAATAGGTACAAAATGATAAAATACGAACCCTTAATCTAAGGGGGACTCAGAGGACTGTCCATGGTGGTTCGAATATTTACCTTTCTTCATATCATTCATAAATACAGCTCCGCAAAAGAAATGGCAACCTATGTAGCATACCTGTGTTTGACTTAATACACAGGCAGAGGCTATCGAAAAAGCTAAATGCGTTGTGCTTAGATCCTGCCGTACTATCTCTGATAGATATGCTGATCTCAGGCACAACATCTCAGGTCAGGTTAAACCAAAAAGGTCAAGTAAGCAAAATAATTGGTAGTGTTAGCAGACTGAGACAGGGAAGGCTGCTTGTGCCCCAATTGTTTCCACTAAATGCAAACGACCTGTACAGCGAAGTCCTGAACGCAAACAAACACATTCCAGCAATTGAAGGCTTCCAAGTCCCTGCGATCTTAAATGCTAACAATTCCTTCCTCATTCCTAGATCACCAAATGGTCTCCAAGCTTAGCTTTAAGCAGTAGAGAAGTACTGTCAGAAAAGTGGTCTAAAAATAAAGAGAAAACGAAAACAATGACTTTCAGAAAAGAAAAGTCATGTAATGTTTTCACAATCGATAATACATGATTAGAAGAAGTAATAGCATATATATACTTGGGAGTATCAATTTCCAGCAACCTCAAATGGAAGACACACATTCAGACAGTCACAGAAAAAAATCAGTGCCTGCTCTAAAAGCCATTTGTAAAATGTCACGCACCCATGGAAATGACTTTTTATGTAACATTGATCGGGTCATTCAGGCCAAGGCAGGAAGCCGAATAGCCTATGGTGAAGACCTTAGGGGGCGGGACTACCTAGCATCAAAAATAGGAATTTATGAAAGAATGTTCTGGAAGTCTTTGCTAATGTTACCCTTAGGTTTTTCTACAGCTGCTCTGGAAACAGGCTCAGACGTCAGCTTTTCCTCAATTCAGAGAAGATGGGAATTGCTCCAATAAAGTATGGAATGATGAGGCTAAAAGTGGCAGGTGCATATCTAGTTGGTAATGCCGGGAGAGAACATTTTAAATTAAGTAAGAAATCAAGCTTTGTGACATGCTGGATTATTAAAACTAAGAGACTAGTACAAAACATCTCATCAGCAAACCCGGCTTTGAAAATAATGTCAATAAAACAGAGGAGCAAGAAAAACCACAAAATATTTAGGATATTAAAATTGGAAAGGAGGGGGAGGAGCCTAGCGCTTGACCAAGATGGCCGCGTGAGCCCCGAGCTCCCGCTACCCTCGCGCCCTCCTGCAATTATCCTGTCCTGAATCCTGATTTTCATGCACGGAATCCAGCAAATGAGTCACAGCTGGGGCGATTGACGTTGTCCGGGCAAAGATCGCCCACCGGGGACCGAAGTTGTGCATGGCGGAAGATTGCGGCCTACCTCCGAAGGATGCCAGGGGCTCGCGTTGGCAGGATGCCCGGCCACTAATTGAACAACAGCGGCCTTGGGAGGTGTGAACTGACGGACGGATGCCGCTGCACTTTCACTTTCGCTTTCTCGCCCTTTGTTCGCTCTGGGTTGGGAGTGCTTCACGCAGATCCTCTGTTGTCTGGAGGACCTCCACTCGGTCCTGACTGGCTGTTGAAGTCCTAGTTGACCCTGTTTCCTCCAGCTGAGTGAGGGACGTCCTTTGGCAGCTGACCGTCCTGCAGTTCGGGATGTCGACCAAATCGGAGGCAGACAGGTCGAAGTCTAAGACTACCAGGCGGGGAGGCTATACCCAATCCAACAATATGGGTCGTTATGCCCAGCAGAAGGGGTCGCCTGGTGGATCGGGACAGTCGCTGGAAGCACAGAAGGCCGATCCATCCCCAACCTCGGAGTTATCATTGCAGGATATCAAGGGGGCGATAGATGGGATGCAATCTTCGATTGGGCGACAGTTCGAGACCCTGGCGCACAAGGTGGACATGATTTTGATTGATGTCAACTTGATCCGCGCGGACCTGGGCAAAACCAACGAGCGGGTCAAGTCCCTGGACCTCAAGACCACTGGCCTCGCGGACGACGTCTCCGAACTCCAGGCTGAGGTTCGTAAGTTACGAACCGCCGGCTCGAGGATTTTGAAGGTCGGGCCCGGCGCATCAATGTGCGCCTTATTGGGGTCCCGGAAACTTCAGAGGAGCTCTCCGTGGATCTACTCGTCGAGGATTTGGTGGTGAATCATCTTGCGCCTAAGGGCCTCGGCAAGTTTTTTGCGGTGGAGCGGGCTCACCGAGTGCCTGGAGGACGGCCTAAGGTGGGAGCCCCCCCGAGGCCGATTGTCGCCCGGATTTTTAATTTTCGGGATCGAGACACTATCCTGCAAGCATCGAGGGTGACAGGCCCGGTGCCTTTTCAGAACGCCTCTGTGAGCTTTTATCCTGACTTCACCCAGATGGTGCAGAAACAGAGGCAAAGTTTCCTGGGGGTGAAGCGGCGGCTTAGGGATATGGACCTGAAGTATGCCATGCTTTTCCCCGCCAGGCTACGTGTGGTGTATGAGGATCGGACTTTCTTCTTCGAATCACCGGACATGGCAGGGGACTGGTTGGATGCGCTCCCTCGGCGACAGCCCGGCTGGGACAGCGTGGATGGAGCGGAAGGCGACCGGGATGGACAGAAGTGATACCTCCGGTGTCGGCAGGTTTTGACTCAGCCCCGGACAGTGACTCGCACCTTCCTGCAGTAATGGGAGGGCGGCGGGGGGAAGATAGGAGCTCTTTCCTCCCTGGGGGTACTTTTTGTAGATTTGTTTTCGATAGGCGACAGGCACACTGCAAGTTGGGGGGGGCTTTGTAAGCTGACGCAGGGGTGCAGGGAGGGGGGGATTCGGGATGTTGGGGTTGTTGTTGGGGGTGGTTTTTCTCTTGCAAGGCGTAGCAATGGTTGTCAGTATTGTCCGATCGTGGTTCTCAGGGGGGGGTGGAGGTCTCTTTGTGTTCGGGGATGGGGGATAGGGGCTTAAACATAATTAGCTGGAATGTTAATGGCTTAGGGGATTGTATCAAACGGGGGATAGTCCTGCAATTCTTGAAACGGACCTCACCAGATGTGGTCCTCCTGCAGGAGACCCACCTTATAGGGAACATGTGTTATGCACTTAACAGAAAGGGTTATAAATTCATTGCTCACTCGGGGTTCTCCTCGGGCTCCAGGGGTGCGGGTATACTTGTTAGAGCTTCCCTACCATTTGAGGTTGACTCCACCATTGCCGATGACAGGGGGCGTTTTGTGGCTGTGGCGGGGAGGTGGGAGGGCAGAACATTGGTGTTGGTTTCTGTTTATGTCCCTCCTGCCCTGCAGGCCTCCACGTTTGCTGATCTGGGCAAGGCCTTGTTGGAACTCCCCGAAGGGATGCTGGTGGTGGGAGGAGACTTCAATGCGGTTGGTTCTGGAATGCTCGATAGGTACCCGCCCAGAGACACCGGGGGTGCTCAGAAGTGGCTTCCCGACTTTATAGATACTTTTGGTCTGGTAGACTGTTGGAGGCTACGGCACCCCACTCAGAGACAATATACCTTTCATTCCGGGGCCCACGGGAGCCTCTCTCGGATTGATTATTTGCTCACTCTGGCTGCGCACGCCTCTTTGGTATTTGAGGCTAGGCATCTGGCACGGGGCATATCTGATCATTCACCGGTGTGGGCCCGTCTGGATATTGGCCGGGTGGTGGGGGGCAGGGTGGCTCCCATTAACCCCTGGTACTTTCGTGACCCCAAGTTGCGCAGTGCGTTGCTGAAGACAGTTGACCACTATTTTCAAGATAATCAGGGTTCAGTTGAATCTGCGGTGTCCTTGTGAGAAGCTTTTAAGACTGTATTGAGAGGGGAGGCCCTTTCCTTGGTAGTGGCCGCCAAGCGGCGGAGAGACACCGAGGTGACGCAAGTAGAGGACGAGATAGCGGCTTTGGAAGCGGCCTTGGTAGAGGATGTTGCACCGGCCACACTGCATAATTTGAGCTTGAAGCAACTGGAATATAGGGATCTGGTGACGAACGCTGCCAAGACCCTCAATAGGGAGCAGCAGGGTCGATTGTATGATGTTGGTGATAAGGCCGGGAAATTGCTGGCGTGGTTGGATAAAAAAGAGCGTGTCAATCGAGTGGTGCCGGAGTTGTCGACGGATGGGGGAGAGGTTGTCACTGACCCTGACGGTATAGTTCAGTGTTTCTCGGACTATTTTCGTACGGTATACACCTCGGTCTCGGATAGGCCGACTGAGGACTCGTGTGACCTCCTGCGTGATATCGCTCTGCCCTGCCTTTCTGCCATTGATAGGGATGACCTCAATGGAGATATAACTGTCGACGAAGTGGCGTGTGCTATCCGCGCGTTGCGCTCCGGTAAGGCTTCGGGCCCAAATGGTTTGCCGATTGAGCTGTATAAGCTTCGTCTGGATAAGTTGGCTCCTCACCTGCGCGCCATGTTCGTGGAGGCGCGGGCGAATGGGTTTCTTCCGCTCGATCAACGGCTGGCGACGATTGTGGTAATACATAAAGACGGTAAGCCCCGGGACAAGTGTGGCTCCTATCGGCCGATATCACTTCTCAACGCCGAGCCGAAAATCCTTGCTAAGATCCTTGCTAACCGCCTGGTCCAGGTGCTTGGCGACTTGATCCACCCGGATCAGTCGGGCTTTATCCCGCACCGTAACACTGCACTGAATCTTAGACGCCTCCATGGAGTGATTGCTAGGACGGGCACAATGCGAGAGCCGGCTATTGTGGCGTCCCTAGATGCCACGATGGCCTTCGATACGGTGGAGTGGGCATATCTGTGGGCTGTGCTAGCCAAGTTCGGTTTTGGGCCTGGATTTGTGGGCTGGGTGAGGCTGCTCTATGAGGGGCCTCTTGCTAGCGTCGTGGTGAACGGGCGGGCGTCGGCACCGTTCGAGCTCGGGAGAGGCACCTGTCAGGGTTGTCCCCTGTCGCCGTTGTTGTTCGCCCTTGCTCTCGAGCCGCTGGCGGCATGGATACGATGGCACCCGGATATACGTGGGATTCGTTGGTGGCCTGACCACGAAGACCGTATTTCACTTTACGCCGACGATATCCTGCTATACCTCACCTCGCCTAAGAAATCTCTGATAGTGGTTTGTGACGTCTTGACTTCTTTCGGTAGGAACTCTGGTCTTGTCATTAATTGGGGGAAGTCATACTTGTATGTCCTGTGTGGAGATGTCCCGCCTGTTCCGCGCAACTGCTCGATCCAGATAGCCCAGCAGGGCTTTTTGTATTTGGGGATCTATATTTCCACCGACCCCATTTTGCGATACGAGAGGAACTTGCTCCCTCCCTTGGCACGTCTGCGGCGGGACGTGGCGGGCTGGCGGCGGTTGCCGCTTTCCCTCCTTGGCCGTGCCGCTCTGTTCAAAATGATGTCTCTTCCCCGTTTCCTCTATGCCCTGCAGAATGCCCTTGACTGGGTCCCGGCCAGTTATTTCCGTGAGGTCGAAAGCCACCAGCGCGCGCTATTGTGGGAAGGGCGTCCGCGTATAGCGATTGCTAAGTTGACGCTTCCGTGGTACGACGGTGGTATCGCGCTTCCAGACATTCGACACTATTACTGGGCCACCCAGTTGAGCGCGATTAACCATGGTGTGTATGGTCCAGCGCTGAGCCCCGGCTTCACCATGGACCGATGGTTGCTACGTGGGGGTAATTACCCCAGAGCGTTGTATTCGAAGTCGTTGGACTTAACCCTTACGGGGCCCACCAGGGTGGCCGTGCATGTATGGAAGGTTGCAACGGATTCACTGGGCTGGAAGGGTAAGCTTACCCTCGCCACCCCTCTGTTCGACTCCGATATTCTGGGAAAGCTTTGGCATACAAAAGGGTTTGAGAAATGGGACCTGATCGGTATATCCAGGGTTGGAGACCTTTTGGTTAAGGGTAGAATAAAGTCATTCGAGGAGCTGCAGAAGGAATATGAGCTGGGGAGCACGGAGTTCTTCCGATACACTCAAGTGTGCCACGCCCTGCGGTCAGTCCTTGTAGAAGGGGAGAAGGTGCCCGAGTCCTCTCCGTTAGAGGACCGGATCCTGGATGGCCATATGCCAGAGAGTACGATCTCGCTCATTTATAAGAAACTTATTAATGTTCGGGCGGATCTTCTTCTAGGGTTGCGTGATCAATGGACCAGAGATGGCCTTGAACTAGATGATGAGGATTGGCAGTACGCAGTTTCTTCTCCCAAAGAGGTCGCGATCCCCGCGCGCCTGCGGTTGGTGCAGCTTAAAATACTCCATAGGGTCTACGTGACGGGGCCCAGGCTGGTCCATATGGGTTTTTCTGAGGAGGGCTTATGTAAGAGAGGCTGTGGTATGGTGGGCACCTTCCTACATATTATTTGGGAATGCGGTGCGATTATGGAGTTTTGGAGGCGAATCCACGAGGTGATGGGGGAGGTGACGGGCATCGCCATGCAGCCTGAGGCGCTGTGTTGTCTCCTGAATGTTTGGGGTCCTACTGACCACGACGCGGCACAGACTCAGTGGGTGACCCTGGGGAACATGGTAGCCAAGCGCGACATCGCTCGTCTGTGGGGCTCTAATGGGCCTCCTACATTGACAGCGTGGATGGAAAACATGGATTGGAGCATGTTTAGGGAGAAGACAGTGTATTGTGCTCGAGGGCGCCCTCGGAAATGGCATTCTGTATGGGGGAGATGGAACCAGTACAGAGTGGGCATATGCCTGCCCCCAGACCCGGACCCGCCTGAGGAGCAGCTCTCCCCTTAGCTTTCTTTCCAGCTTTTAACTTCTTGCTGGTAGGTGTTTGTCTTCTTGAGTCCCTGACTTCCCCTCCTTTCCCTTACTATAGACCTGTGTCTGTTGGACGAAATGGGGCTCGCTCCCCCTGATGGGAACCCCTTCTGGTGCTTACAGTACTTATCGCCTTGCTTGTGTTTAGGTTTGGGTTTGTGTTTATTTAAAACAGAACCTTTGATTCTCCTGTCAGTGGAATGTTGACGCTAGCATGTGTTGTGTTTTTAAAGCTGCCGTACCCCCGGGTTGTCGGCTGAATAGCTGTGTCACTGATTTCAAAGAATAAAGGTTTTAAAAAAAAAAAAAAAAAAAAAAAATTGGAAAGGAAACTGAAATCACTTGGGACCTTTTGACCAATATGTCTAGTAGGCCTCTTCAACCTCTGCTTGGCTGTCCAGTTATACTTTTTTTGATTTCAAAATCATTTTTATTAAGGTTTTATGCGAGCAGACAAACACAGATAGGGTACAGATTGAGAGGTGGGGTATAAAGGATACATTTGAATTCATTGGCATATAACTTGATGAAGAAGTCTCATGGAAATGCACTAGTTGGGTATTACAGAGACGGAGAGGTGGGTGGAAGATGTGATAGGTAGGAAAAAGGGGGTATGGTGTGGGGGTGGGGATGGTTGGTGTGGGGGTACGGGAGGGGAGGCTGTCCAGTCATACTTAAAAAACCTAACAAATCTTAAATAAAGGCGACTCTTTGCTTTAGCAGTATGTTACCACTCAACACGATTTCCAAGAAAATGATGCAAGTGATCTCCACCTCCTTCTCTTGTGGGGAAACTGAAGATCTGAGCCCCTTCTTGCTGAGCTGTCCTTTCTACACCAGGGTCAGACGGTACACTTTCAAAAAGATTATTAAACAAGGAACAACTGGAGAGTGACAAGGCCTGTATTTCCTTCCTGCAGAGCGATATCTCAGAAGAAATAACCTAGTGAATGTGAAGTTTTCTCATGAAAAGATGGGAACTTAGAGAAAAATACTTGAAAGGCAATGTTAGGAAGAAATGAATTATGCGATGCCCTCAGAAACACCTGTATGTGTATAGACAGAGGAAACATCCATTTATGACATCTGAAATCTCACTTTGTTTTTATTTCTTCTCTTTTGTAAAAATATTTTAATTAATTATTTTGAATACATTTTGGTAAAATATTTAGATATTGTTGGATGGTCTTTATGAGAAAGGCAGCCGGGGATGCAGAAATCACCGGTTAAATACTTTCAAATTCTTATTCCATTAAATATGGGCCATTCTGAGATCAGAAGGTTCATCATCTTGCATCTTAAAGGATGAGCAAAAAGCAGGCAACAGCATTTCACACGATCCCCTGTGCCGGACAAAGATCTGAAATACTGGACAAACTTGCAAAAATTAGGACTGTTGCCCACCTTAGCCAGGTTTGGTGGTTGTCTATTAATGTGTCCACTCAAAGAATTTGTGCTTGATATCATGTACATATGTTTTAGTACTGGTAGATCTACTTTGTTTTTCATCCTTTAAAGTTTGATAAAAATTGAGTTGGATAATAATAACCATTTATTATTAAATGCAAAGATGCCCCAATGGTTGCACATGTGTTTTGCCTATACACATTATATACTTCCTATCTTAGATTATATTAAATAGTACCTTAAAGCTCTTAACAACCATATGTTTAGGGAGAGTTATTCTATTCCTATAACCTTATTCCTCACTGCACATGCTTTTTATAGTCCATCAGCTTTGAACCCCAACAGGTCCTAGAGCACGGAGTAGCATGCACACAGAATGGTGTCAGGAAAGATTATTTCTTTAACATAGGCCCTCATTTAGATCTTGGCAGATCAGGTCCCGCTGTTGCTTTTCCAACAGTTTTCCCTCCCACCGGCTTGGCGATCCACCCACCAGATTTAGATGTTGGTGTGTCTGTGGAGTGAAGACTGCAGTTGTCCCGCCGACTCCACCAGGAATTCTCACCCGCATCAACAGTGGTAGAGGTAGAATCAGCTGGCGGCGGACCTCCAGCCCAGTTTCCCGCCGTCCAGATAACAATGTGCCTTTCCATGGAGGCAACTGTGGTGGGGAAACCTCCCGCTCGAGTTGGTGGAATGCAAGAAAAAGAGGGGAAAACCCACCTTTTTTCAGGGTCCCACCACTGATTCCGTCTTGAATGCCATTGTCCAGGTTCATCCTGTGCTGCTGCTACGCTCAGCAACCCCGTTGTCGCTGGGATCTGATGTAGGCTTTTGTAATGGGCATGGGCGCACATTCAATAGTGTGTGTATGTTGTTGGTGTGCAATGCTATATGTACAAATATGTGCTTTACACATTACCTACATATACATATTGACCGATTCACAACATATATGTGTAAAATATGTCATACTTATTTGTCTCCACACCACCATGGCCTCACCCCGTCAGGACTCTGCTGCCAGGACACCGCCAGCACCATGGTAACATATAAATCAGCTTGGCACAATCCGGACAGGCTGACGGCGGTGAAGCACTGTTAGCCAGCCGAGAAGCCTGCCGCCTTGGCAGTCTTCTGTCTGTAGCTGCAATATCTAAACATGCTGGTGGAACGCCGTCAGCTCAACGGAGTACTTTGGACCGCCGCCGTGGCGAGACGGCTGTAGTCCCGCCAAGATCTAAATCAGGCCCTTGCTATTATTTTGTGTGGTCTCAAACCTTTTGATTGGTCCTCAGGCTTAGCCTGCAATTATACATCGTTAACTTAAAGAATATGAATGGCAATCTTAAAATGAGCCTGGCCATTTGTATGCCTTGGAGATTAAGCATATGCTACGTTATTGTGATACCTTACTGTGGTGGGATAGGTATATGATGTATACTGCCAGAGTTATGTTTTGCTTTATTTTTGTGTCTTGCTGTGCTAAGCCATATTAATGTGTATGTGTAAACACACTTCTGCCACTGGAATATAGCCTTATAGCCCGCCGTAGCGGGCTATACCGGCTATTAAAGGCCCGCTGCAGCGTTAAAGGCCCGAGCCGAAGGCGAGGGACTTTAACTAACGCAGCGGGACTTTAATAGCGGTATAGCCCTGCTACGAAGGGCTATAAGGCTATTAGAACATTCTGCCACTAGAGAGCAGAATGTTCTTACAAAACGAAGCCTTCAGGGAGCGCGAGGGAATTCAAATCCCCTCAGGCTTCCTGAAGTCTTTCTTCACAGCCAGAGCTGTGAACAAAGACACATTGGAATGTTGGTGCTCCGGGCTTATACCAGCCATTATAAGCCCGGAGCACTCCATTGTTTTCAATGGAGCTCCCAACATTCCAATGTTCTAATAAACTCTTACGGAACACAATCCAATGAGAAGACACAAATGGTAATATACTTAAGTGACAACGGTAATAAATGGTGCTAGCTACCTTGTGGCGATAGGATGTCATATGCAAAGGCCCAAAGCAGATGAGCCACTCTTCTGCCAATGTACATACTTGACTAGTAACACACTGAAAACACATTTAGTGCAGAAGCTGACGCAAAATAATCACAAACCATTTGGAGCCAGGTAGGTTCCAGCAGCACAGCTCAGGCAGGTGAAGCAGCAACTGTGGAACCCCAGCTGTATTTTTCCCTGCCCCGGAAGGCACTCAGGGGAGCACTGTGACAGAGGAACCTAAGCAGGAGAGAGAAACATGCATAATTGTACAATGAAAACTGTTCCATGGGATAGTGCAAGGTATGGAGTGAGTGAGGGACATGAGTGAGCACAAGAGTAATCCAGAGAGTTTTTTTGAGTTTGGAAAGTGAGTAAGTCAGTCACTCAATCAGTGAGGGAGTGAGTGAGTGCTACCAAGCTAGGTTGTTAGTAGAAAGAACCCAAGTAAATGGAGATAGACAGTGTAGAAGTCCATAATAATGTCAGTCAGGGACAACAAGACTTGAAAAAGTCATGACCTAAAGAAAAACAATCCCTTCCCATTCGATAAGGAAAACTAGCCAGTGCAAAAATAATACCCACACTAGATCATCCCTTCGTAAAGCATTACGATGCAAGAGTTGTGGGTTTTACTTAACAGATACCCAAATCATAGAGAACTATGGGCATAATCGAATAGGGCAGGAGTGTCCAAAGATAAAAAAAAAACTTCTCTCCCAAATAAAAAAGTCGATAGAAACTCCAGCCTCCCTTCAACAGGAACAAATACATTCCACACGCCATTGAACCTTACACTACCCAAACCTTCTGAAGTTCCTAGGAGACAAGAAGCGCCGGGCAGACATATTCAATGAAAACGATTTGTTACCATAAGTTAATCAACAACCGAACTGACATCAAAAACTAAAACTTCCATCATAAATGCGTTTAAACATTGTTGCTGGTGAGATAAAAACGCCTTCTGTTTTTTTTTTAATTAAATCACTAGCTCCCACCAATTTATATTTAGATTTTTGTGGTTGTAATTATTTTCCTTGAGATATGGAAAACAATGCAGCAAGCTGGCAGCTTTGTGACCTATTAACTCACAAGGACATAATCAGATATTTGGGAATAGCATATTATGGGCCTTACTTATCCTTTGAGGGGTTACAGCCCACAATATTTAAAGAGATTTCCATGTAGGCAGATCCCTGGCCCTTCAGATGAACCATCACCCTCTGTGGTATGCTGTGCTGGTGCTAATGTTCAAGGAGCCCACAAACAACATTGTTTGCTTTCAAAAAGCAAACTCCAAAAGAGGGACACAGTTTTTGAAAAACAAAACGTAAATGTCCCTGACTGTCTGGAAGTTTTCTTCTAGCATGCGGTGGTCATTTCTTTGTTCTCCTGTCCGGGTTTGCCAGTCTTTCAATGGTAGTCCCAAAAAGGAAAAAATGTCTGCCCAAAATAGAGTTGATGGTCTAAAGGTGGTGTAGCGTGGGCAGGCCTCGGGCGCAAAATTCTTAGGGGTGCAAAATTGGTGGCGCAAATTGCGCTGCACAATACTTGCCTTGCCCCAGTGATGGCAACCCATGCTACGACGCTGGGTCTGAGGTACTTTAGCGGATGGTCCGACGTGGGCCATCATTAAAAGGTTTCGGAAGAGGGAGCCTCAGGAAGCGCCATCGCCAAAAACATAATGGCTCGTCTTACTCACAGAGCGGGCAAACGAGGAGCTTTGTGAACAGGATACCCCTTCACAGTTGTGCCTTACCTGGTCTGCCAAACTCTAAATAAGGCCCTGAGTTTCCTCTTCCCATATCTGTACATATTTCTAACAAGGCAGACGGTATGTGTTTTTGACAGTTAACCTTTTGATATATCATTTGCTACTATGTTTAAACCTTCCAGGGCCATCCTAGTCTTCTGAGGTCCTGGTAGAGCAGGGCTGCCAGAGCAGGTGTTGCATGTGAAGGGAAGGCCATGCTATTTTAATCAGAGCATCCAGCAGCTGAGCCAATTTAACATCCCTCAAACCACAGCAAAGGGGCAGCCCAAAGGTTTAAAAAGTGATAATGCTGAGGGTTTCTAAAAGAGACAGAGGGAGGAGGTACAAGAGATACCATTACGAGTCTGGCAGACGGAATTCCTGTATGAAATTACTCTCTGCCCGAAGACAAATTGCCTGGTGTTTTCACATCTGGTTTCCCCCGGCCCAAGAACACAAGACTAGGCCTTGGCGTGAAATTTTGCTCTGCTTGCGGGATTTGTGGAGTTTTTCCCACTCCACGCATAGGACGAAGCTACAAAAAACTCTGCGGAGCGGAGTTTTTTCCTTGCTCGCGCTCACCAACGTTAAGTTGGCGAACGCGAGTGGCGAAAATCTTACTCCAGACCAACTACTGGTGAGATTTCTCAACGCAGGCGGTTGCGGATGGTCGCTACCGCTCGCATTGAGAAACCTTCTGTTCATTTTGAGGAAGCTGCAGCTCGAGCTGCAGAAAGAATCAGCGCCCTCTTGCGCTGCGGGTGGTGCTATTCACTCTGATTTTACAGTGCAGGACAAAACATTTGGTGCTAAAAATCAGCAGGAAATGTGGACGTAACACACTCCATCACTTGCGGAAGTCCGCATAGCGTGGCAGCGTCCCCTCACCCACCCCCAAACTCACTAGCAGCTGTCGTGACTGCATGAATCGACAGCACCCCCCCACTCTTCAATCATGCAGGGGCCGCCACGGGGGGCCTAAGGCCTAGGAACGCCATTGGCCATTGCAGTACAAAAAAACTCGTAATGAGGGCCTAAAATTGAAAGCAATTGAGACACCATTAAAGCTTGCATGATCAGTGAGACACCGTTGAAACAAGAAAAGGCAATGGTGGAGAATGAGCGAGACACCACTGTGGTAAATGGTTCTTGTTTCAATGGACAATGAAGCACATCGTCTCTGATACATGAACAGGTGTCTCTAATGCAGGGAAGTACAAGTGTATTTAATGCTTTGCATGTAGTATGGGATATTCATATTTCAATCCACCCCTCCCTTCATTTGTATCCTTTGGAGAGCATGCTTACTGTCTGTAATTCTGAGCATCCGGTAAGCACATCAGGTCTTTATTTTATTTCTAAATAATTCCTATCTCAGATATCTGTCTGAATTCAACTTCTCCAAGTTAAAATATTTCAAGTCTATCACAAACTGTTTGGTTTTCAATTATTCTTAAACTTTTTGAAGTTTGCATTTCATAGTTTATGCTCTATTTTTAGCAAGTGTTTGCCTCTATGACTTTCCAAGCAGACAGAGTGTGTGCAGATTTCCGACCTAGCAATGACCTCCTAATCCAGGTGACACCATTTTCAGGCGCCCAGCTTTATTTATTGCTGGAGGGAAGACCTGCAGCACTGCCAACTAAACACAGCTCTTTGGTACAACTCGCTGCTCCACCCACTATTCCAATACTTGTGCCCGCACACAGCTCTACCCATGGATTTCATTTCTCTCCTATGCACAAGCTGCTATTACATACTGGTGGCTGCTTCACAAAGGTAAACGTACATTTTTAGGTCTCGGCTGCGAAGGCTGCGCTTGCGCAGTCTAGCTCCGAGATTTAATGACTTGGAGAAGAGGGGCTTGAACCCGCCCCTCTTCTCCCCTGTTCTCCATTGGCTGGCCTCTTGAATGCTGGCCAGCCATTGGAGAAGAGGTCAGTCATTCCGATTAGGCCCCGTCCTTTTCGGATCGGGGGGCGTGTTTTTTGCAAGAAGTCTCATTCTCTCCTCCAGCCAATGGCTGGAGGAGAGAAAAGACAAACACGCCCCCGAATCCGAAAATGCCGCTGCCTTTCTCCGAGGCATTTCTGCTCTGCCTCGGAGAAAGGCAGTGGTGTGCCTTTTGCTCTGCCTTGTTTCAAAATGGACTTACATCTTAGTGTCTCGCGAAACCGCTTCACTGAGCCACCTGGAGGCACTTCTGTCCTGCCAGAAACTGAACATTAAAGCAGCAAACAGCACAGAGGAGCAGCTCCGTGGGAGGGACCCGCTGGAGTCACAACACTCGGCCGGTGGCCTTCTGTCCCGAGGAAAGCTGCGAAAACGCGCATAGATTCCTGATTTATTGCCTTGTTTGGGAGACAGGCTGAGTCAGCACGTCTGCTGTCGGTCCCCAGTCCAGTGTGGGGGGACTGCTGCCTCTTCGGACGGAGCAGAGGCCACGCTGACCTGCCTCGACTCCTGCCTGAGATGTGAGCTTTTAGACACATCTCTACTTCTGACCGGCCGACCCACAGCTAACACAAACTGCCCCCCCCCCTCCCCATTTACCCGCCTGCTCCGCACTCCCTGAGGGGCGCGGCGCCTTCTTTTCTCTGGGCTAAGGCAGCCTTTTCAAGGAAGGCCCCCACACGTGAGAGAGCCAACAGGCATCGGGGCAGGCTGCTGCAGCTCGGGGGCTGGGAGCTTCGAGGCACCTGACATGTGACTGACACCAGTGGACTGTCCGGAAGTCTCCTCAAACCACAACGACTCTCAGTCCCAGGCTCACACAGTGCGGCGCCGGTGATCAGTATGATGCACTGTAAGTCCCGGCTCCCCCACTGACACTTACACTGGTTCTGCACACTTTGCTTTGCGCGAACTGTGGACTCTGAGGAGTTAAATGAAGAAATCATAACTCGTTCCCTGTCAGGTATCATCACTAATCAGGGTTCCAGGTTGTTGTTTAACTTGGTTCCGGTAGGTTGGGATTTGTGAATCTCGCACTATTTTCCAATCACCACTCTCTCCTCAGGAGCAGCGCATACAAAGCTCCCAAAGACTACCATAGCTATAGCCAATTTAGGAACATATAGCTACGTCTTAAAGCGGCTTAAGGCACATACATTTCCCAGATCTACGCTACATAGATATTAAAAAATGAATTTCATAGGGCTGGTGATATCTTGTCGAAGAGTTCAGGTCGTGAATCTCTTCTGATGGGCCTAGGCAGTGTGAACCCTCGCCACACAACTGCAGCAGAGGGCATTAACACATTATATTTGCACTGTATGTTTTAAATAAAACCTGAACGAACGGGTTTTCTATCTTCAACAGAGTGTTGGGAGGGGTGTGGTGCTGGAATGACGTCCACAGCAACAATGCAGCTAAGCCTATACGAGCACGGCAATGAGGCCAGTGGTGACGCTACATCCGACGAACGTAGCACTGCAGCGAGCTGAATGTAGCTCCTGGTCTCGTCTGCTGGATTTCGAAGCGCAGGCCTGCTGTACATCTCGCACTTTGTCGACAAGGCCATGCCTCGAAAGGTTAGGAAGGGGTGGGGCACTGTCGCACTCCTATGCCTGCCTGTCTAATGTGTGCTGATAAGACAGCTCAGCGAGAACTGGAGTGGAGCGCTCCATGAAGCGCTATATTTGTTACCAGCAGATAGGTCGCTCTCCCCGAAAAGTTGTCTCAGCCTTTCAGGCTTCTGAAGTCGAGAAAGTAAGTGCTAAGGATTTGAGCACCATTAGGTATTCAAAGCTCCAAGAAACGATTCCCTATCGAACAAAGATTCAACACTGTGACCCGCAGGTTACACATAACATAGATCTCGGCAGCATCTGCTTATGCCAGGGCACCAGGGCTTCAAAACTGAAGGGGGAGGGGGTTCTCAAAGGGGCGTAACCGATTTAATTAAGGGCGTGACACGTAAACTTAAAATCCATGCTTAGCTTAGTGTGCTGCTACTGGTATTTTACTTCTTCTGTCATTACATCAAAATATATAATGCAGCCAGTAACATTACACCTACAACAAGCCATTACTATTTATTGGCTTTGTCAACGGTTGTTAGTTGCACAACATAAATAAGCTACAACCATGACTTCGTAGTATAATGAAAATGCTTCAGCTCTGATATGGTGAGACTGTGGAAGAACTTTGATGGGTCTCTCTGAAGTTACATCAAAGACAGTGCGGGTGGCACTGCTGCAGAGTTAAGGTTTATGATGAGCTGTTTATTACGCTGATTCCAGTATTTTGAACGCGCTTTCGAGCTCGCTTGTAATGTGATTAAACATTGTGATTTATCATTGCCAAGCGATCTATTGATTGAAATGTTCTTTGTTGATGATAAGGTATCATGGTCCCCCAGCAGAGGATATCCATACATTTCAAATGAGCTCGTTTGTGAGGTGTTACCCGCTGTGTCA
The DNA here is from genome assembly GCF_964204655.1 of Triturus cristatus. Lineage (NCBI taxonomy): Eukaryota > Metazoa > Chordata > Amphibia > Caudata > Salamandridae > Triturus > Triturus cristatus. Next base: position 886,870,066 of record NC_140580.1, on the reverse strand, counting down.
GATCAGGTGACAATGCAGGACATGATACCACCTAAATGGACCTTGTGTTGCAGCCAGCATTGCAAAAATATGGACGTGTGTTTAGAGATTGTTACTGGTTTTCTTTGAGACAAAGGTTTAGTAATTATACCTTTTTAAGAGGATTTTAATTAGCTCACCTGCCTCAAGCAATGTGGATAGGCACAGAAAAATAGAAGAGCTTCTTCCCTTGACACGTCCATTAAGTGAATGGCGTGAACATGTGTATATTTGGTTTTTAGCACTTTTTTTCTTTTAAAGCTGTCATGGACATGTTCCTTGTGCTTTGTTTTCATGTTACTACATTTTCTGTCTTTTTACTTATGTTTTATTTGTGTCACAGGACACAGTCAGTGATCACACTTCCCTGTTTAACAAGCATTTACAATGCAACAGTCTCGGCATTGTTAAAGTTAGAGCTATTGGCATTGCTCATGACATTATTTTTGTTTATGTTTTTTTTTAAACATGTAAAGAAACGGCATTGTTATTTACAATGTCAATAGCTTAATCAGTGTGTGTGTAGGTGGCTCTGTGTGTGGGTGCAAATGCAATAGGTCTCGCATTTGAGAGTGATTAAGCTATTGACATTGTAAATAACAATGCCGTTTCTTTAAATGTTTTAATAACAAAAACATAAACAAAAATAATGTCATGAGCAATGCCAATAGCTCGAACTTTACCAATGCCGAGACCATTGCATTGTAAATGCTTGTTGTCTAAGTTAACGATTGTTTTCTATTCACAAATGTTTTTTATGAGTAGCATCTGTACAACTTCGGAGCCTCCACACATAAAAACATAGGACTGTTGCTTTGTGCATCAGGCCCTGTGAGTTCACCTCAATCCTATCCTGCAGAACCTCTTTTCACGCTTTGTCAGCCGCACACTGCTTTGGCAAAATATCTCAATTATGACAACCAGTGTTATACGCCGCTTGTACGGGTGGGTGAAATTGTTGGGTGAATTTCAGGAACAGGTGAAATTTTGTTTCTTTTTCCCACATGAGGAGCAGAATTAGGGTTAGACAAAGGACAAAAAAAGGACAGCATGAAATCCAACATAGCTGCTTTTAGAAGCATTCTGAGGGCTTAGGCAATGTAATTACTCAAGGCAATTTCACTGAAGTGATTACACTGTCAGGACTCCCGACAGTGCTCTTGAAGCCAGCTTCCCCAGGAGGGAAGTCTACGTGCAGAGCTGGATCCTCATACCACTCTAGAAGGCAGGCACCACTTCTATAGAACTTGAATTCAGGAAGTGTCATGGCCAGGCAGGGCATTTAACTTAATGCAATTAACATTTGTAGCCTGACCTAGAGTGTGGAGTGTGGAGTATGGTATTTAAAGCTGGCCAGCGGACATCTCTAGTAATTTGCAGCAACCGCCGTCACAACGGTCCATGTCAATGTGTTAAGATAGCTCTATCAAATGTTATAGACGTCCATCAAACTTTTAACAAGTTTTTTTTTTAAACATACAAATGACTGCCACTTCATAGGATTTTAAACTTCAAGATCACATCATTTCTAACCATCTCCTGCACAACTACTGATCTGGCTTCAGATCATGCTGCAGAATGAAGATGCTACGTTAAACATCATAGACTATGCGCTCTTGACCACAGATAGAGATAACCCCTGCCTTCTGATATTTCTAGACCTCTCAACTGCCTTTGACTGTCGACCATCCCACCCTCATACCCACCTTGCAATCTTGAATGGGATTCACTGACAATGTCCTTCACTGGTTCTGCACCTGCCTTTCCATCCAACACCAGTTTATCTCTTGGGCAACTCCGGGTCACAAAAGGTTTCTATGACCTCTGGAGGCCCACAGGGCTCCATATTGTCTCCTGTCATCTCCACCTCGTCAACCTTTAAATAAAGGTGCTTGGTGTTGCACTCACAGATAACAGCATCAACATTAATCTATATGCCAATGATACACAATTCTACTTGAGAGACATCCAATGCCTCAGACACTGGTTGCACATCATCCAGACCTAGATGTCCAACTATATCTGAGGATCAACCTAATCAGGCCAGAATTTGTGTTATTTGGCAAGACCAACAACAAGTTATAGTTCAAACCTGGCTGCTCAAAAACATGAACCTTGACGACTTGGAACCCAAACATTCACCGAATGCAAAGTCACTTGGATTCATCCTTGACACCAACCTCACATTCAAGGAACACATTGACAAAAAATACAGAGATAACCTTGTACCAATTCTTGCTTTTCAAGAAAGTCAAACCATTTCTTTCAGAAAACGACATCAGAACTGGTATTCAAGACCTCTTCCTCTTGCATCTGGAGGGTGGTAATGTCCATGGCCTTCCAGACTCCACACTAGCACCCCTTAGGAGAGTCATTCATGCACAGCATGTCTCACATGAGGCTTGAAGAAATATGATCACATCACTGCCATCCTAATGGAACTCAAATGTCTCCTCTTGCCAGCCCGCACCATTTTTCAAAACCAGCTATCATGACCAATACACCTGCTTATCTTGCAGACAAAGTCACCATATCTAGTGGTTCTTGGCACACCACAGCCAGGACACCACAACCCTGCAGACTAAGATATGGAAACAAGAAAAAAAGAGACAACAGGCCTTTTCCATTTATGCACCCAGGATCGTGAGCAACATACTTGTATCCATCAGGGCTGCTCCAAGAGTCGATGACTCACCTCTTTAAAGTAAACTATATCACAGTGCACTCATCTTCCACAACCCAGCTTCATCTCCTGTTACTCATTATATTTATACTCTCTTTTGACCATGTACAGATCTACGCTTCATTATGGCTAGGTTTGCAGTACAGAAATACCATTTACATACATGTACTCCAGATAAGAGGCGGACTGTGTCTCCTTGCCAGTGTTAGAAGGTACAACTGTTTGGGAAGAGAAACCCTTTGCATGCACCAATGAATTGGTGGGGGCAAGAAGGAATAGGATAACAGTAGGGTCATTGGATGCAAATACTGTTGGATAGAGGAGGACAGGATAGGGTCTAAGTCATAAAGCCTAAGGTGGACCCGAAGGGGAGTGAAGAAAAGGTAGTGCTGGTAATAAACACTAAGAGACCCTAATGCTCAGGGGATTCACCAAGGGGTTCCATGTATCAAGAGTGGCAAGGAAAAATGTTTCATTATTCATAAGGAGAAGTATCCTCTGACCGTTGGTTGCATGGCGGTACATGCCTTTGCCATACATCCTTTGTTTGACTACGCAGCCTTCACAATGCAAGACTTTACCATGCATGGTAAGTATAAGGGCCACTTGGTACTGCCCAACTTTCATGTCAGAAGCAAGTTTGTGTATGGAGTTTTTTACCGTGTTATTTATGGTGTTCCATTTGATCCTCTCAGCCTGGATCTCCAGATTCCCGGTGTTGTTGTAGGATCCCACGTACACAAAAGTGTCTTTCCTGCTGAGGTCCCAGTCCCAGAAGACAATGTCAAAGCCGGTAGCAGAATCCCCATATTTATCAAAACTGATGGTTCGATTAAGCAGGGTAAAGTTCACATATTTCAGTGCTTGCGTCACCTGGTTTAGGGAAAGATTAGAAAGGGTTACTTAAGTCAAAAATACTTATGCCAAGGTGTTTTGTAGAAGAGAATTGAGTCTGTAGGCACTGCTAATGGTGGAGAAACTGTGGGATTCATTACCTGTAACCTTCGTTACACCAATTCTGCCCCTCTCTCCCCAGTGCTCACATTCTGATTTGAGTGCACCTCAAAAGACACTACATGGAACATTCCTCCTTCATAATACCAGGCACAGAGGGAGTGACATTCACTAGAGTTGTCTCCAGGCCAGACTTTTACTGGCCAGGTTGGTATTTTGATGACAAGGCAGGTAAAACATGTGGAAAGTCAAATTCTGGTATTTTTCCACACAAAACAAAAACTGAAAACAGTAAATACAAGAAAAATACAATTTCTAGTATGTTAGAGCTATTTAAATGATTTATAAGTGATTCTTAAAACAAGCAGTGGGAAAATTGCTATGTTAAGCAAGCAGTGGCAATGCCAATCGGTCTGGCTTTTTTTTTTAAGTTTAAAAAGCTTTATTTTAAATAAAGGTAGTACAGAGAACAAGAAACCAATGATCCAAATTATTTCATTAGAAGAGAAAAAACATATCAAATGAGGGGTTTATGTACAGAAGAAAACAAAGCTATTTTACATTTTTAAGGGCATAAGGGAGAGGAAAGAAAGGGGGGAAAAGAGGGAAGGAAGGAAGGTAAACATTCTAAAACTAATAAATTAAGAAATTGCATCTTACATCGGAATAAGAAAGATAAAAACTAATATATATAGTAATCAAAAAGAACAGTAACAAGCATTTGCAATGCAATAGGTCTCGCATTTACGCGAGTTTGAGCTATTGACATTGCAAATGACAATACCTTTTATTTTTGTTTTCGTTTTTTAAACATAAATAAAAGGCATTGTCATTTATAATGCCAATAGCTTAAACTCTCGTAAATGGGAGACCTATTGCATTGCAAATGCTTGTTCTTTTGAGGTACTGGTATATTAAATAATCTGCCCCAAATCACAGAAAATTGAGCCGAACCCGGGACATGAACCTGGCTCCCCAGTTCCAAAGCCAACAGCTCTGGCCCTTAAGCCACATCTCCTCTCACTCGTTTTTGAAAAATGCTATAAGAAGGAATTTATTTGTGAATGAAAGGCTCAAGAAAAATATGCTTACATTTAATAAATAGCACAGGATCAGTCAAGAACAAGAAACGATTATTAAATTAAGTTGAAAATAAGCATCCTTGAATGCACCCCTTTAACTGTAGTGCACGTGCACAGTCTAGCACATTCCCACAGCAAACATTCGAAAGAGTCAAACTTGTATTTTTTCAATTAAGGCAAATTTTATTCTGAGTAAATGGAGCTTCCAGATAGCTGGTTTAATAAATACCTTTATGTCCCAACCAAAACACAAGCATAACAGTGGCACTGCAGCCCCAGGAAATATGTTGCACGTGATTGATTCAATCACGTGCAATATGTTGCACGTGATTGATTCAACGGAAGAGGTGGATAGCGCATGGGAAAACACACTAAATAAATTGTGTGTGCGAAAGACAGGATGGACTAAGGAAGTCCATATTTAAAAAAAAACAAAAAAAAGGAAAAAAGGCAAACGAACGACAGTAATATTTTCAAGTCTGCAATATCCAAGCAAGCGGACTTCTGCATAGGGGCAAGTGTGCGGAGTTAGACAAGCTGGCGCACAACGGGTTTTGCAAAAATTGCAAGCACTCACATGGGTGTGTTGTGGGATTACTCCTGTGTTAAGCGTTCTAACACTAGCTTCTAAAAAGCACTCCCTTGCATCCATCGATGATGCACAGGACAGGTGAGGCCTGGAAGGGCCTTTCTGCTAGTGAGGCCACAATACATCTTAAGACCCCAGCAGACATCGAGAAAGGTAACATCCTAGAGTGCCTCCTGTTGGCGATTGTGAGAGACGCAGGACTGGGGAAGACAACTGTTTTATCTCCACACGGGATGGCCCCTTTACAGACTCACCCAGCTCTCATGCATTCTGTAATGGAGAAAAAGACACAACGCACACAGTCACACACCAGTTATTAATGTCGGTACAGTGGCACTAGAAACAAGCACAAGCTAATTAAAACAAGTAGCAGGCGGCAGTGAAAGCGATTTTGCGATCGCTATTGTTGGTACTGGGGAGCCAGGGACGAATCTCGGCGTCAGCTCAAAAGCCTGTGATTGTGGGCGAATCCCTTAATCTCCCAATGCCTAGAAATAACAAGCACGCGAAAAGAAAAAGTGAAAGTGATCGCGATCATGCGAAAAGAAACAAGCCCGGCGGAGCGTAGCGCGCGCGCTTGGCGGGGGCGGGGGAGCGCATTCCAGGCAGGGGAGCGAACCCTTTGAAGTGCTCCCAAAAAGCGGAGTGCATGGCGGCACCAAGCGCGTGATTGTGCGCGTGCTAGCAATGCAATCCGCTTTTTGGGAGCACTTTGAAATGCCCTTTTACAATAGTCTCGCTTTGCGATCGCTTACACGATAGCAAGGCGAGACCTAAAAATGGGCTTGTGATATTTTCAAAGTTACCCTTATTCAGTGTGGGTCTGCGTACTACATTGCAAGAAGCTGCTGAACCCAGACAGGCTAAGGTGTACAGCGCCCACAACTGGAAGCAGTCAGTCCCCAAAGAGGGGCAAACGGTGACGTACAGGTTGCAAAAGGATGTATGGTGGTTTTGATGTGTCCATCACTCATGTCTTTGTCTCCAAAGAGTCAGGACAATCTGCAAGAAGCTTGCAAAACAAAGATGCAGAAAAATGTGACGTCTTCTGTAGACTGGTGTGGTGATACCAAGAAGGCCTCCAGCTGACAGCCCGATTACTTGAAATTGTTTTTCAAAACCCTTAACCTTTGATAAACAGAGCTTTTTCATCACAGCACCATACAAATGTAATGGATACAGGATAACGCAGCGCCCAAAAGATGTCTTGTACTCCACATTACCCTCCACTTCTTTCGAGTGCTGTATCAAAGATGTTGTTTCTCCTGAAGTTACCTACATGTTCCTCATCCCACATAGGAAATGAAGAGTGTTCAGTGCTCCGCTTTTAGCCGAGACTGAACCTAAATGAAAGGTTCCGTGGGGAAACGCATCAAATGGTTGCATATTCAGACTTAAGGGTATTGCCATACAGAAAAAATCAGGAAAAACACAAGTCCGGAACAAAAAATATTAACAAAATACAAATCAATAAAAAATAAAGTGCCCGATATAGCGTAAACAATCAACATTTATATTCAGATGTTGTAAATTCTAAAATTACTTCCAAATAGTGCAAATGACACAGTACGCCATGATTAGTGCAACAAACACATATCCGTCAAACAGATGCAAACAATGAAACTAGACCTGCAATAATTTATAGAAGCTAATCTTCTGTTATTTAGGTATGTATGTATCTTTACGCAAGCATTTCTAGAAAAACAGTGTCGACGTTTCGACTCAACAATGCTCGTGTCTAAAGATTTCAACAGGCAAAACCGTCCCGTCCGTGAGCATTAGAGTGCACTTACATGGATGGTTTTGCTGCCACCCACATTGTTCAACTCTGCACGGTTCATTGAAACTATTAAGTACCTAGACTCATATTCTTCTGGCCGCACTTGACCCTTTAGCACTTTCGAAAGAATTATGACGAGACTTATGATTTAGTCAGACGGTCAATGTGTCCTGATGAAAACCTTAGATAGTTGGAGGGTGGGTGAAATACTAGGTGAGAGGAGAGGTACTGCGAACAGAGCAGTAAACAGGTAAAAGAGTAGTAAACTATTTGGGGAATGTGGAAGATCCAGAAGGAATATTTGGGAAAGTGAGCAGTACACTGGGGAGGGGTGTCAGGGGCATACCTATTAATATCGCAGAAGGTGTAGGGCCATCGGGGTCTCCCACTGCAACCCAATAATGGAAAATGTTTACTATCAATTTCGAGGTAGGTGAGGTGTGTTTGCAGTAGGGTCCATGACACATTTCTTTACCAATGGCGGGGGGGATAGTGAGAAACGTATACAGGAGAATTAAAAATGAACTAGTGAGAGAGAGTGTGGGGGGGCGATGTATTGAGGTTGACAGAGTACTGGGGGAGGGTTAAAGCTCAGATGTGGAAGAGGTAGATGTAGGATATGTTAGGGAAAGCATTATACTAAAGTAAGAGATCTCGACTTTACTCGCCCTTTGACCACAAAGAAAGGGTCTTCCAAAGACATGTTGTTCCTACTTCCAGGAATCCAGCAGCTGAAGTCAACACCAAGCTAACCGGAAGTCCAAATGCACCCTTCCCATGTGAATAGGGCGTAAGCAATAACAAGCCCGGCGGTCGGCGGAGCGTGGCGCGCGCGCGCTTGGGGGCCCCAGACCCCGATCGCTGCGCATGCCCCGGTCTGTCTCCCTCGAGAGGCATCACGGTAACAATAGTTCTCGTTGGCGGCAGCGCTTCGCGCTGCATTGCCAGCGAGACCTAAAAAGTAAGGAATGAGGAAAATAAACGTTCAAGGAGGTTTGAAATTTTCAGCATTTAAACGAGCGTTATCAGTTAATACTAAATGATCTAAATAAGTGGTAAAGGGTAACCAAAAGAGATCTCTATTAAGCAAAGGTTTACAAGAGGAGGCAAAAGCAATATCAAGTCGATGCATATGACAGAGGCTATTCCACCAGGGTTGTATGAAGAGTTTTGTTAGTGTTTTCCAATTTAGAGTGATGTGTTGGAAAGCCAAAGCGAGCAGGAGGTCAAAAAGACCCTTTTAATCAGGGAGAAGGTCTATGGAATCAGAGAGACTTCCAGAGAAAAGTAGGGGGATAGAATAGGGAATAGAAATATTAAATAGGCGAGACACATAGGACCAAACTTTCTCCCAAAAAGAGGAGACTGAAGGGCAGAGGAAAATAGGTCTGGCTTTAATTTGAAACATTTATATAAACACAGGAAAATGCTGTTATATGCGTTGCATGCACAAATTCTGTGTTTCACCAAAAAAACCTTTCCTATTGGATTTCCAAGTGCTGGGAAAATGTGGCAAAAAGGACTGCTTTCTCTATAGAATGCATATAGAAGTTAATAATTTAATGTGACAAACGGAGGGACAATTCAAATTACTTTTCAGATGTAAAATAGTCCCTAATAAATTTCCGTGGAGCACACCCTGGAAGGTGGAATGATACACCAAACAGTCAATAAAATGAGATGATTATAGTAATACTTCCCTGGATTCAACCAGGGCCCAGTCTATGTACATTTTAAAGGACTGTTAAGAATATATATTATAAGTAGTTACGCTGTCAAGCCAGACCTGAAAAGCACACTTAGGATTTTGCACAAATTTGAGACCATCTACCAACTATTGTCCCTTCCAGAACATCACAACTCAAACAAATGTCCGTCATTGCTTTCCGACAAAGATGGCAACCCTAGACAGCACTCTCCCCTTTATCATCAATCACATCACTTACTTGGCCCCATGCCCTACCTTTAGTCCCTATCAGCCTCCTATTTGCAAATTAGAGGCATTGAGAAGAGCAAAATGTAGAAGCTACAGAAAGTAAAGAGGATTCCTAGAATTCCTCTTTACCTTCTGTTCTTGCTGCTGCATGAGACCAGGGCTAGTAACAATGGTGCTGGGGTATCAACGGGCAAGCCATGGATTGCAACTGCTTCCTCTTGTTACCCAGAATTGGTCCCCATGTAAAACTCATTGCCAATAAAAAAAAATTAAAAAAATCCCACTAGGGCCCCCTCTGTTGCTAGATAGTAGCCATTAGAGAGGTCCTTTTGAAAGGTCAGTACTTTTAATACTTTATGCCTAACTATCTCAACACCAAAAGATGTCACTGAAACCCATGGGGAGAGTGGGAAGTAAACATCAGGATAAAGAAGAGAGAATCAGAGTAATTAATTTACTAGGTGTAATTTGTGAATTACCTCCCTTTCCTTATTTTAAGGATCTGCCAAAGTGGAATGTCATTGACGCAATCTCACTCAACAAACCAACAAAAAGATACTGTGTATCCATGAACCCTAAACACCCTACAACACCCCTACACTCCACCCATCCCTGAACTCGAAAAACACCTCACTAGCACTAAACTACACTCATCCATAAACCCTATAAACCCATTACCACCCTTAAACCCCACCCATTCTTGATACCTAAAAAATCCCTACCCCCCTAAACTCCACTCATCCCTGAACCCTAAAGGCCTCTTTGTATGCCTGAACTGACCCCTAAACAAAACCATCACCCCTAAACATAACCCATCCCCAAAACCCCTCACTAGTCCTAAACTCTACCCATGTTATTGTATTTTTGAATTTTTCCTTACAATTATAATTCCTTTATATTGTTTCCTTTAATGTTTGATTTATTTGAATTTCCTTAAAATTGTCTTTCTTTAGTGGTTTTAATTTTTACATTAATTCACATACATCATCTTGGATATCCTGACGTAGATCATGTCTATATAAAGTCAAGCCAACATCAATACCTAGCAGTTCTGACAGGTAACTATTTGGGCATAGACAAAAGATATCCAAAGTAACATGGCCCCATCTGCGCTGTTGACGACACCTGAATCCATACACAGATATGTTATGTTATGTTAGATGGACTTGATATAGCGCAAAACTCACTCCTGGAGGTGTATCTCAGCACTTGCGCTGAGCAGGCAGACTGTCTAGAACAACCATGTTTTGTACATCTATCTGAAATGTATCAAATTGGGGCAAGTGCTAATGTGGAGAGGAAGACTGTTCCAATGATAAAGAGCCAGATATGAGAAAGCTCTACCACCAAATCTGGCAGTACGGATATGTGGAATCTGCAGAAAGCCTTTATCAGAAGATCGTATCTGTCTGGAAGGCAAGTAATAACTCAGTTTTAAACCGAGATACATGGGCTGAGACTGATAAAGGGCCTTGTGAGTCAGGCAATAGACCTTGAAGATTGCCCTTTTTTATGTGCAGCCAATGTAATGTTTTTAATGTAGGAGCCAAAGATGACTGAGCAGGTAAATTACAAATCAGCCAGGCAGCGGTATCCTGAACGACCTGTAATTTAGCCAGAAAAATTTAATTTGCTGCAACTAACAATGCATTTCCATAGTCCAGACGACTACTGATAAGCACCTGGACCAGGGTTTTCCTAGAGGTGGAAGGTAACCAGGGCAAGACTTTTTTTAATGGCCTCATAGTGGCATAACAGGTGCCACATGTGGCGTTAACCTGGTCTCTTAAGGATAGTGTCAGATCAAGTTTCACTCCTAAATTTCTCACCCCTTGTTTAGGAGTAGGGGCTGGTCCAAGATCCAAAGGCCAAGCTTGTGCACTTTGCCAAACACAATTTCAGATTTCTCGCTATTTAGTTGGAGACAGTAATTGACCACCCAGCCAGTTCAGGACCAAAAGAGATAAGGAGCTGAGTGCCATCTGCGTATGACACAATCTCCACACCGCAGGATCTCACCACATCTGGCAGACATCTGATAGACAAAGCATACCTTTTTTAAGTCCCATCCCATGGAAAGGTGAAAGACTTGGGCAGTTCAGCACTGAAGAAAGGAAGCCCAATATGCAAATACACATTTTTGTCTTTTTACTTTTTTCCCTGCACAGTCAAAAATATTTCTCCATTGAGCAATCCTTTTCCCTACATTTTTTCACCCTAGCCCCAATTTCCAGGCTAATTTGTGGCTGTTAATGAGTCCATTAGTACCAAACAGCTATCCATAAAAAGATTGAATACCTGATAAGAGTAAATGGTTTTATACCTGGGAATTCTCTGCCACAACTACATGCAACTGTGAAATACTAAACGCCATGCAAGAGGTAGGGACATTTTCCCATCCTGATAACATTTTCAGTTTTACCCCAGGAGTGGGAAGGGAATGGTTCACTCCCAAACATAGTGGGGATATGTGCAAAGGGGGTTATCCATGTTTAATCAATTCAAGGATATAAAAAATGTTTTTAATTTATTTTGATTTATTTAATTTATTTAATTTGAGTTAATTAAATACATATTGGTAATAAGTATTACAAATACGAATAATGAGGGTAAGAACTCTTCAAATAACACAATATTGAAAATATTATTGTTGATTCATTTATTTATTTATTATGTGGTAATGTTCACCCCAAAAGGGGCATCTTGGTGCTGATGACATCAGTTGTTAACAATTATGTACCAGTAAGCATAGGGGGCAATAAAAGAGTTATGTCAAATTTGAAAAAGAATTTAAAAAAAACAAAAATAACAATGTTAGGTTTATCTAGGTGGGATGATCAAACTAAATAAAATAAACAGTCAATTATAGGGTCAGTATTATACTCACTCTAACAAAGTTATATATAACGCTAAAGAAAAACCTCGATAAAAATATTTAAAAGTTTTGGTATTTGTAGGAATGTTGTAGCTGAGGTAGATGTAGTGGTAAATTGCATTAAATGTTTACCTTTGCAATGTCGTGACTCGTGACCCATATGCAGTGGGAATCAATACTGTCATACACACCTTTCAAAGATCCCCAGCCGCCACTGATCTAGCACGTTAGCTTTTGCAGAGTTTACTTGACAGGAGGATATTTGCACTATTTTCATCCATTTTTTGTAAGATATGTTAGGGATTAGTATGTGTGTGAACTAGCAGCACAATATTTCAGAATCGAAAAATAAAAATACTCCTTCACACATCAGATGGACCTCTCAGGCCCCAACCAAATAACTTGCCCAAGGGGTAGTGAGAGCACTAAACGCTTTGGGCACTGTCCATTCAGGCATTGGGCTGTGGCAGTGGTGCGAGTGGACGCTAGTGGAAAAAGTGACTGGTTGCCTCACAAGAAAAGCCTGAGGCTCTGGCACTTATTATTTTCACAAATTAAGCATTGAGGAAGTCTACAATGCTGGGCATCAAATGTGTACTGTCTACTAAACAATATTACAGGCCTTTGGGATATTTAACATGTGCTGTGTCAATGGATTTGTCACTACTGTAAAATGTATGGTAAATATTCACAGGCATCCGTCAGGGCAAGGCTATTTCTGAGTCAACTTGTTGATCGATCATGAGTGTGTTTATTGACAGTGGATAGACCTATTCCCAAACCACATTAACTTGTATAAACATAATGTCCAAATAGTGACCTGGTCATGTCTTCAAATACCAGCATGCACTGGTCCAGCCATATAAATCTAAATGTCTGGGCGTGGAAACAAATGGAGCTGGAGTGTGGGGTCATGAAATACCACTTAGAATGCAGGCCTTTGAAAACAAGTTCATTTGTCCATTACTGGCCATCCCTAAATCTCCCAAAGTGAACTGGGTATGGGGTAGTTGGAAGAAAAAGTTAAAATGGGCTCATTTTACTCTGGGTTAAAATCTGGTGTAACCCACAAGCAGGTTTCTCTAGTGACATTTTGAGCGACTGTCTGAATTTGGACAATAGATGCTCTATCCCTTGGTTGGCATATGTCAGGAAGAGCTTCAATGATATGGGCCTGATTAACCTTTATGGTTTTCCAGATAGCATTGGGCCCCAAACTAAGGCCATAGTTAAGGAAAAATGTATTAGGATGAGTGAAGAGATCAGAATCGCAAGTTCAAGCCAATTATCCTCAGTTCTTAACTATTTGCCTATTTCCACGAGGCCCGGGATAGAGCAGTATCTAACCAGGGTGGAAAAAACAGAACCTAGATTTTATCTTACAAGGTTCAGGTTACATTCAATTCATTATTTGGTTGCTTTCCCTAACTCTGGCTCCTGGTTTGAATGTCTTCTGGGCTGCCCATGCAATAACTTCTAACCACAAACAACAGCACGTTTTATACTTTTATGGCACCTCATATGGTAGCTCGGGAAGACGCTTCTTACGACCACTTTTAAATCACAGGCACTTTACTGTACACCAAGAGAGGCTGATCTTTGTTTAAATGTTTCAATACTCCTACGATTTGTTTCTCTGTCCTCGGCTATATTTTGTCAGCAATAAAACTGAGGAAGAGGTATGCTTCACAAGGATACCATCTTTAGCCCTGATGAGATTGTTGATAATTTTAAATGAGTGCTAGTCACCAGGGGCGCTAATTCAGTAATTTTATACAATTGGCTGAATGTATTCATAAATTATATTTAATGATATTTTAAGTTAATCTTAATTGATGTGTGAAGTTTTCTTAATTACCTCTGAATCTGAATAACTATATGATGTTCAATGCATGTTTAACTCTGTGTTTTTATGGTCAATGTTATGACCGAATATAGACTATTGAACTGAACTGACAGCATGCACCGAAAATTCTACTTCCATATGGCCGAACACTTGATTTGGCTTCATTTAATCATTCCTCATGTGGCCTCAAATTTTAGCTTGCTCCCTTCTGAACTTCAATTTTGTTGTTTATTACCTACCCCTAAAATAAGAACAACACGTGGTCCCAACGTTCCTCCTCGGACAGACCAAAGAGTTTATAACTGTTCTAATTTAATTTGCTAAGTCACTCAAAAATGTATTCATGCAATTGTAGCACAAGAGAGAAATAAATACTCTTCAGAATGCACCGGAGAGAAAGAACCAATCACTGTATTTTAGAATCGCCTAAGGTTTCCAACGCAATTATGCAGGTTGGACAGGTGAGGGTTAAACACTCAATGTGGCACCCCATCAAGGTTGTGATGCCGATTGTAGAAAGGGAACAAATTGCTAGGAGAATCTTGCAAGTGTCGCTCAATCGCAAAGAAATAGTCCTCTCCCATCGGAGGCTGACAGGAACTGGCGATTTGTCCCCTTTCTACAATCGGCGTCACAACCTTGATGGATTCTGCATTGAGTGTTTAATCCTCTCCTATCCAACCTGCATAATCACGTTGGAAACTTGAGGCACTTTGGCCACCTATGATGGCACCACACTGATATGAATACCTATTTGAATTACACACTCTGCATAATTGTGGGGACTACACAGCCTTGGGACCTGTGACCTGGCCTCCCATAATTAGGCGCCAGCTACTGGTTGTCTCCTCCGTACCCCTTTGTCTTAATGAAGACCCGCAAGCGGAGGTTCTAAGTCACCCTCTACACGTGTAGTCGGTCCAAATGTCGACACCCCCTAATTCAGGACCTGTACTACGGTGCACCACCTCTCCCCGATATTGGATTATGCATTCTGAATATGCTAGCACCATCCTGTAAAATGGACACTAAAGAATGAAGAACTAAGATTGTCTTGTAGACAGGCCCACCCACACTGGTGTACTTCTCTCAGCATCATTTCAGCCAGTATTTACTGCAAATTGTGCTATTGTTTTTTCCAAATTTCCTTCTTTCAAATTCTCCCTCTCTCACTCACTTTAAACATGAGCACTTTTTCTTTACACCCTTTTCTAGAGCGACCGTCTAATGATATACTGTCATATATTGCGATGACTTTGCTACTTTAATAACAAGGGAATATAAAATACAGTGGCTGATTCTTTCTCTGATGCGTTCTGAAGAGTATTTATTTCTCTCTTGTGCAACTTTTAAGTGAAGACTTTTTTGAGTGAGTTAGCAAATTAAATTAGAAGAGTCACAACCTCTTTGGACTGTCCGAGGAGGAACGTTGGGACCACTTGTTGTTCTTATTGCACTATACCCAGGTCCTTTGATGTTTATTGGGTTACCCCATTAGTCGGAATTATGACCTACGCCAAGCACATATCCCAGCTCATTCCTTTACTCACACATGGATGTGCGGTTGCATCACACTGTCTGCAATCTGAAGCACTACTTTCCCCTAAAAGAAAGATACAGGTGAACTTGGTAGCATGACATAACAAGTCACCTACCTGCCAAGGATAGATGGTCTGGTTGATGCAGAGATTTTGTGTGCAATTAAGAGCCTTGTGTAGTGCACGAGCAACAGCATAGACAGCTGAGTACACATTGAAGCACACCCTGCTCTCTCGGGGTCCCAGGATTTCTTCTTCTGTTGTGTTCAGGCAGCCTCTACAGTCCTGATTACAGTTCTCATAGGCTTGCGCCACGGCCCCTGACTCATAATTCCTCACCAAGTGCTTTAGATGCTCATTGAAGCCTGGTATCTCCACATGCTCTATAGCGATGCCAAAAAACACCCCCAACCTACTGATGTTTAGGATGTCATAAATGCTTTTGGCCACGGACCAGGTCTCAGTGGCTATCCAGATCTTCTGAGTCAGGTTGGTGTGGACTGCGAATTGAAAGAAGTCAACAACAATGATATCCAAGCCAAACACAACAATTACATTGACATTGGTCTTAATAATGCCCGTGATGATCTGCCCCATTGCCTGCTCCCATTCTTTCTCGCGCCCTTTCTCTTTCTTGGGGATGATGTTCTGGTAAGCCACGCAGAAACCCGCTTCAGCCGCTGAGTCACTCAACTCCTGCACCCCTCCCTGCCCATAGTCATCGGCTGTACCCAGCACAGCAATCCAAGTCCACTTGAATCTCTTAAGGATACGGCGTATCGCTTCTTGCTGCTTAGCAATGCTAGGGATGGTCTGGAAGCAGGAGGGAAGGTCCAGCCCACTCAGGACTTTGTTAGTGGCATAGAAATTGATCTGGAAGAAACAAAGAAGGTCCCAGTTAGAAATTGTGATCAAACACCAACTTGAGACCTTGTGAGTCCGTAGGGCGCCATGCAAGCACGTACCAGCTCGTGCTATTGCCTAAAATCAGATCCTAAAATCTGACCAACAGACCAAGTAAGGAATAACTAGAAGGCAAATTCTCCCAAATGGCATGTAGTAAGAAGAAAATACAAAGAGAAATACAATCTGAAATACAATCTCCAATTAAAAAAATCCGTTTGGTGATACAGAAATTGTGAAACTGAAACTTACACTTCCGAAAAGAGGAAAATGAAATGATTTTCCTCTAGCATTTGTATTTTTGTGGGTATCTCTTTTGGGACTTGTCAGTGTCAGTGTAATGAAAAAGTCACTGCTGGTGCCTTGTGGTTTCGGTGGGACATAAGATGCAATAAACATTCTTAAAAAATGTAGTCTGTACCGAGAAACTACAAATCATGTACTTTGTAAGACTATTTTCTCCCTTTTTATGACTTGCTTGGCAGCGATGTTGTCTGCAAGATGTTTTCATACCAGTGCTTTAAAATATTCACAGAGTGGCACTGGTCCTCCCAGGGGAGTATAACTCTCTCACTTCATCCTATTGGCTATTTGGTGTAGCATTTGGTGTTTCCTGCTGTATCAGGAAGTGCTTTAATTGGATGGCCACGAGGGACTATTTTACATCTGATAACTACATGCAATTACCAGGTTGTTTGTCACAATGAGTTCTTTATCTACCATATGCATTCAGTACTGAAAGCAATCCTATTTTGCTATTTTTTTCCCAGCGCTGGAAAACCTAACAAATATTTGTGCCTATTTTGCTACTTTTTTCCCAGCGCTGGCAAACCCCTAACAAATATTTGTGCATATTAAAGCCAGACTTACTGGCTTTGGCAATGCTTGTTTATTTCCTTAGGTGGGCTGCCATGAATTTCTAAAGTGTGTAGTTTATAATCACTTCATATGTTTTTACAGTGTGTGTTTTATGTCCATTGATGGGAGGCATTTCATTTCATTTCATAAGGCTTTATTCGGAGCTTAAACACAAAGTCCATAAAAGCACATACTTAACAATAAAAAACAACATCATATTAACAAAATAAATCAAACTGTTAAAATACATTAAAAAACAATTTAAAATATCATACTAGGCCTTGCTTTAATGGCACGAAGAAGAAAAGTGGCAGTAAAGAAGCAGACATCGGGTGTCGGGTTAAATAACAATTTCATAGTATCTTTTACAGTCCTAACTCCATATTTCTTAAAAACAGGTTTTAAAAAAGCTGAGCGAAAATTGCCATAAAACGGACAAAATAATAAAAAATGCATGGTGCTTTGAGCAGTGGTATTATCACAAGGGCAGGGACCATTCGGGCGTTTTTTGATACTTGGAAATGCCACCAAGTGGTGAACGATCCCAAAACGCAATCTTGTCAGTACGAACCGATGGGAGGGTCTGGTAACAAAACTCAGATATGGTTGAAAACCCGTCATCTCACAGAAACTACCGTAGAACAAACAGGTAGATAAATTACCGCTGACTCTCCCACGCCCCTCTATCTTATGGCTCATAAAAACAGATTTCATTTCGTTTTTGGTCAGACTAGAGACTGCATGATGATCCTCTATTACATTAAGACCATAGATCTCCAGGAAACTACCCGAAACAAATTTGACCCATGGAATCTTTAGATGATTATCAATAGAGAAACAGTCTTTAATGATAGCTCTATTTAAAGAGGTCTCTTCCTTTGCCCAAATAGCACGCCACAACAAAAGTGGTCTGAGGGCAACAGAATCTATTAGATGTTGGATACCAAACTCCCTGTGCACCAAGTCGGTAGAGACCGAAGTGGGTAGACACAGGAGTCTTTTTAGGAAGAGATTTTCCTCCACTTGTAGACTACCACTAGGCGAATGCCCCCAAATATCAGCACCATAAAGAGCTTTAGAAAGACACCTCATTTGATAAATTTTCAACATGTCTTTTAACCGTTTATCCCCAATTTTAGATGCGAACTGAAACACCCCATGGGCACATTTCGCCATTCTCACCCTGACATGATTGATCTCATTGGACCAACTACCTGACTTGGAAAATGTAATACCTAGGTAGTTAAAAGAGTCCACCGTTTGGACCTTAACCCCATCAATAAAAAACGAATGCGGTTTTTTACAGCTCTTACCACACTCCATAACAAATGTTTTAGTTTTATTAATCTTCAACTTCCTTTCCTTAATGAACAGAGAAAACCTGTCCATTAGGCGTTGAAGGCCAATGGGGGTCCTAGATAAGATAACGGCATCGTCCGCATAAAGTAAAACTGGGACGTGGAAATCAAGGGTTTTGGGGGCGTCAGCCACAACAGCCTTTAAAACAATGTCGATCTCGTTAATAAAAAGTGTAAAAAGTAGAGGGGCAAGCACACAACCTTGTCTAATGCCACGTCTAATAGGGAACTTAGGGGTACGCTCCCCTCCCGGGCCAAAGCGAACACTGGTTCTAAGGTTAGCGTATAACCGGGCCAAGAAATAAACAATGCCCTCGGGTGCCCCCATTTCCAGTAATTTTTCCCATAGGATCTTATGGTTCACCATATCGAAGGCACTGCTCAAATCTGCAAAGCAGAGAAAAAGAGAACCATTCTTGGCCTTCGTATACTTCCCTATGAGAAGTTCAAGGTTGAGGCACTGTTCTACTGTCCCTCGTCCCTTCCTAAAACCGTATTGGGAATTGGCCAATATGTTGTTTGAATCGGCCCTTTCTTCTAGTCTAACCAGAAGCACCCTGCTCATGATTTTCACGGAGGAATCGAGAAGGGAGATTAGGCGGTAGTTCTTAGCGTCCCTCCTCTCCCCCTTCTTATATATGGGAATAATGATAGATTCCTCCCAGGTGTGTGGGACACCATAACGGACCGCTGCATTAAATACGTTAGTTAATAACGGGCCCCATATCTCTGGTTCTTTTTTGTAAACATCTATGGGCACCCCGTCGGGCCCCTGGGCCTTTCCTCCCTTACTAACCGAAATGCAATCCTGAACCTCGGAAGTTGATATGTCTAAGGGAATGACAGGCCAGTCACCACCACCAACCTCCGCAGGTTTATCCGAATCGAAAATCATGGAGAAGTGGGAGACCCAGCTTTCTGCACTGACATTTGCCGTCAGTTTAGGCATCTCCTCATTCTTAAGAAAGGGACTATTAACTGTTGCCCAGAAAAGGGAGGAATCCGAAGTTTCGGCCGCCTGGTCTAACTTGTCCCATGCCTCTTGTCTCAGTTCGGCCTTCCTTTTTTTAACTGCAGCCTGGTAGGTGGCTCTGAGCTCCCTAACCAAAGTTATATCCCTTGGTTTAGCTACGAGTGCCTCTTTTAAACCTTTAAGGGCAAAGGTGCTAGCGTGGTCGAACCACCCTTTTTGCCTGCACGACTTACCCTTAAGAAGCTTAGTAAATTTGGCATCAATAATGAGATTAATATTTGTAAACTTGGGTACAATTACATCCGTTAATTCTTTGCTCTCTAAAATAACGGCAATTTCGTTTACGCAATTAATAATAATGGAGTTGGACAGAATATCAGCTTTATCTCCCTTCCACCTAATTCTGATTCCATTTGGTCGGTGGGGTTCGATATTAGCTATAGTGTTTGGATAGGGGCCTTGTTTCGCCTTCCAAAGAATGGCCTCCATAGTTAGGCAGTTATGATCGCTAATGAGATTATCAACTACCAAAGGGGCTGTGCACCACGGGTTAAGGCTAGTTGAAATGCAAATAAAATCAATCACCGTATTTGCATTTCGACCCGTAAAAGTAGGGATAGTTTCCCCAGAGGCACCTTTCAGATTCTCCAACAATTCCATATCATAAGTCATCAAGATTTTGTTTAATGAATCTCCGTATGGGTTATGGGGAAAATGAGAGACGCCTTCCCCCCAACAATTTACAAAACCACAAACCCTGTGGGCGGGTAATGGGCACACAGCAGTATTAAAATCCCCTAGCCATATGAAATCAAACACAATATTGTTACCCGTTACTATATCAGCCAGAGCGGACTCTAAAGCAAACACTACCTGCTGCCTAGTATTGTCAAATACATTATTATAAAAATTAATTAAAAGGATATTTCTACCCAGCTCCTGGTATAGCCATAGGAAATGGGAATGGGCCCCAATGGGTACATATTTCTTAACAATAAGTGGTGCATCCACAGAAATCAGAATCAAAAGCCCACCCTTAGCTCTGCCCGAGGTGGAAGCCACAGCCGGCAGTTGGTAAGAGACAAAACCCGAATAATTAATGGGGTCCAGACTCCAGGTTTCCTGAAAACAAATAATTTTAAACTTTTTAATAAAATATAACCATCCTAAAGAAGCATCCTTTTGTGAGAGGCCAGCAACATTCCAGCAGGCAATAGAACACCAGTCCCAATTATCTGATACAGTGGGTTTAAATGATACTACCCCATCCCCATCGCCAGTGGTCGGTCTTACGATTCCACAAGCGACTGGAGCATCAGTAGAGTTAACACTGGATCCACTTATACCAATGGCCTCCACTGGTTCTGAAGCCCCATGGATCGATCTTACATCTCCACAATCGCCTGTTACATCAGTATTATGAACACTGGAACCACTTGTAACAATGGCCTCCACTGATTCTGAAGCCCCAGGGACCACACTACGTCTCCCCTCGCCCAGGGTCATATCCACAATGCCTGGGTCCACCATAAGAGATACCAGTCAGTCGTTACAATCAAGCCCACTCAGGGGCTGGAATCTATTATACGTGGGGATAGTGGGGTCAACACACATGTTCATGTCTCTGGACCTCCCTCGGTGATGCTTGGCATCCAATTGAATATCATGATCTCTATAAAAGAACCCAAGGGGGCGTAGAGAAATTCCTTGATCTCGTATAGGAAGAGATGCGGCTTTGATCAGCACCGTGGAGGTAAGTTGTGGATTTCGAAAAGTAATAACAATACAATCCCCTCCACAAGTCTTGCGGGATTTCCCCACCCAGTTAGTTCTTCTAGTGCTTAAGATATCCCCTGACAAAGCTACGGGGAAACCACACTGCCGGTGGAGCCAATCCACGGTTTTATTCTTTAATGATGAATGGGATTCATCAGGACCGTGGTTGCTTCCGGTCACTCTTAAAGGAGGAACATTGGTTAAAACTGCCACAAAAGGTGCACAAGTCAGAGGTAAATCTGGCTGATGGCTACTAGAACTATTAAAATTTGCGTTGGGACCCACCGGCTTCCTTAGAACTGAGCTAAAGGATGGTTTAGCTTGGGCCGACAACTGCGGGGGAGAGTTGGGAACAACTGAAGGAGCTTCGCAAACATTCCCAGAACCAAAAGTACTGCTCACGGCCGACGTTACAACCAAATTACGGGAGTTACATGGTACCTCGACAGGGCTAAGTTCATTATCATTAATTTTTGCTCCCTTGGCGGCATTAATAAATGTATCCACTAAACCTCCCAATCTGACTACTTCGTCTGATATTGTAGCCAGTTTAGTCAATAGGGGTTTAACAAGTAGGTCAAACTTGGCATCAATAGCATTGATTAAAAAATCTAGTTGCTCCTTGTCTAAACTGATCGTGGTACCATCCAGTACCTTTTTTTGCTCACATTGGGCATTAGACAATGAGGAATCAGTTCTTTTTACGGGGCGGTTCCCCCCTCGTTTAGGCTGATTAATCTTGCTATTGTTCCTACATGATCGTATTAATCTTTGTGGCCTCGGAGCCTGCACTTTTGGAACTGTTGAATCAATAGAAATTTCTGGACCAGGTTCCACATCGTTAGGGGGCCCGGAGATAACAGTAGCCTCAATTGTAGTATCATTTGTGTCAACCAAAATGGAACTATCCATTGGATCTATGAAAACACTAACATCAGGATTGATAGTTGACTGGGTAACCGATCGGTCAAGAGAGGTGGGGCTCGGGCTTTGGGACCCCGGCCGTCCAAGGGACTTCCTCCGTTCTTTGTTGATTTTATCCACCATCTTAACTAAATAGTTATCCATAGTGGACATCACAACCGCTGATTTGGCTTTGGGCATAATGAGCCGGACTAAACCGGTACCCAAACTCAAAAATAGATTAGCACCACAAAAGCGACACCCTGCAAACCTGTACTAAATAAGACAGTCTAACATAAATGAAAACTTCCCGTAATACCACAATAAGGTTCACTGCCCTACCCTTATAACTATAACGTTACAACAAATCACACAACGGGTTAGGCAGAGTAACAGCGAACTGACAGACCAATATACGGCCCCCTCCAGCCCCCTCCTGTCCCGGACTGTCACAGACTGTCCGCCCTTTGTCCGGGCTTCGTCCTGGGCGTCCCGCGGCGCGTCCCGCGCTGCGGATACAAAGTGAACTTAAAGAATACTGGAGCTAATAGACGGGTGGGCGGGCCGCAACTCAGGTGCAGCTCAGGTGCGGTCGGGCGCGGGCTCCTGGGAGCTGTAGTCCATCCAGCAGCCCCTTACTCCCTCTGTAACTGCCAGCGGCTCCAGGCACAGCCCCTCCAAGTTCGTCGAAATACAGGTATGCAACTGCCCCCAGCAGCGATGCGGGACCCGCGCCAGCGGGTTCCGCGAGCGTTTTTAAATGTTAGTACGCAGGTGGGCGGGCCGCAACTCAGGTGCAGCTCAGGTGCGGTCGGGCACGGGCTCCTGGGAGCTGTAGTCCATCCAGCAGCCCCTTACTCCCTCTGTAACTGCCAGCGGCTCCAGGCACAGCCCCTCCAAGTTCGTCGAAATACAGGTATGCAACTGCCCCCAGCAGCGATGCGGGACCCGCGCCAGCAGGTTCCGCGAGCGTTTTTAAATGTTAGTACGCGGGTGGGCGGGCCGCAACTCAGGTGCAGCTCAGGTGCGGTCGGGCACGGGCTCCTGGGAGCTGTAGTCCATCCAGCAGCCCCTTACTCCCTCTGTAACTGCCAGCGGCTCCAGGCACAGCCCCTCCAAGTTCGTCGAAATACAGGTATGCAACTGCCCCCAGCAGCGATGCGGGACCCGCGCCAGCGGGTTCCGCGAGCGTTTTTAAATGTTAGTACGCGGGTGGGCGGGCCGCAACTCAGGTGCAGCTCAGGTGAGGTCGGGCACGGGCTCCTGGGAGCTGTAGTCCATCCAGCAGCCCCTTACTCCCTCTGTAACTGCCAGCGGCTCCAGGCACAGCCCCTCCAAGTTCGTCGAAATACAGGTATGCAACTGCCCCCAGCAGCGATGCGGAGGCATCTACTGATATGCAATAAATGTTTTGTTCAATATATGTAATTATCTATACAGGTAGGGATGAAGCATATGCATTGATATAGTGCAAACGGAGAATTTAATTACTCCATGGATTTATGTTGTGCAAGTTACTTTTACTCCTCCATGGATTTATCCAAGGGACGTGGTAGACTGTGTGACCTCAGGAGCCTTTTTCCATATTCAGTTGCTCGCTTGACCTACTCAAGAATAGTGTGTGGTGTCTTATCACCCACTGTTCCCACCTGCCTTCCCCAAGGGATGGGTGGCGGTCGCCCAATTACAAATTACATTTTTCTTTTACCGGGCTGATGACAAAGGGCCCGGTCCTCTTGCCCTGGCATGGTTTTGATGCTCAGGAAGAGCACGGAAAGCTGACAGCGTTGGCAGCGTACATGCCCAAGCGGGCACATTTCGTGCTGGCTACGAACATGCACATGCTGACAATTATGTGGGGTTCTAAACATCAAGCATGCTCTTGCGTTCACCACCATCAAACAAAACACATCAGCAAAGTCAAAGTGGGAGACGCCTTCACACTTTGAGCGGCAGACTTAATTTGTTCTGGTGGTTACAGGTTGGTCGTACCAGCCCTTACTTTTTTATATATTTTTAACCATTTCTTTATTAAGATTCGTAGTATTCAAGGGTACATGAAATAATCATTGATGAGCATATCTTCAAACTCTCCAAAATTATACATCAATATTCTTACATTCCAACTCAAACCATAACAGGAGGTACAGAGTATTAGTCCATCATCTGCAATAAATGGTTTTGCGACTGATGGTTGGTCAGTCGGTTTGTTTCACCATTCTTTATGTATGGTAATGCACTCTCTATTTGAAGCAGAGTTATTTATCATATGACAAAATATTCAGCTGATAATCGTATTCCACTCACATCAATTCATTTCCCATATACAGTTCTCCGAGCACAAGTACAGCCCATACGTAATATTATGTTCATGCGGCACACTACCTCCCCCTAATATGCCAGTACCGGGCTACAATTCCAAGCCAAGTGTGCGCAGTCAGCACGTTCTGCAGTGCATCTAGCGCTGTGGAGTGCTGGGATCGATTTTAGCCAATGAGTATGGTGTAATGTATGCACGGTGCAGGTACTTAAAATGTAACAGTTTGTGACAGTGATTACCTGACACAGAGCGCATTTGCTCATAGTAAAATGCCCATATCTTGTCTGTTAATGGCATTTCCAGATCTTGTTCCCAAGCTAAGCATACCTTTGCACCAACTGCGGGTCTAAGCTTCAGGGACAAGTGATTTAGTCTCGATATCTGATGGGTCCCATCCGGCGAATTAATCAATAAAGTGAGTGGGGGAAAATCTGTGGGTTCACTTGTCGTCTCTGGGAGTGCCCCCACCAGCGAGCCCCAGACCCGGTGTAGAACAAATCTATCCATGTAGGAGACATCGTCTTGGAGGGGTAGCTCTCCAGTGGTTCGTAGTTGGGAGTCTCCACAAAAAACTCCCACTGTGTGCCTGCTAAGGGTCTGTCTAGTGCAGGTCTCCATTGTAGGGGGGATCCAGGAATTGTCAGCTAGGAGTATATGCGTGGAATATAAAGAAGCAGCGTGTAAATACCATCGCAACTTGGACCATGCCCAGCAGGCTGTTGATACTGTTTGAATTTCAGCAGGGTTGCGAGGCATGCCCAGCGGTATTATAGTCGGAAGAGGATTAGGAAACACCTGAGATCGTTCCGGTTTTAAAAATTGGAGACAGGCATCTGGTTGGTACCAATAGTACGTAAAGTGTACCTGCGCAACAAGATAATATAGGTAAAAATCGGAAACCCCAAAGCCTTTCTTCCTCGTATGGCATGACAAGGGTATCCCATCTGATGCGTGGTTTTTTTCCAGCCCATACGAGCCGGAGCAGAAGGGATCGTAAAGTGTCGAAAAACTGCATGGTGAGTGCGATGGGGATATTTTAAAAAAAGGTAGAGAAAACGCGGGAGTACCACCATTTTTATAACGGCGATTCTGTCTGCCATGGAAAGAGGAAGTTTAACCTATCGTTCGATTTGAGTTGGAAGCTTATCTATGGCCGGTCCGTAATTGAGTCGGATCACTTCCGGAGCATTACAATGCAGGTATATATCCAAATATTTCAGAGGGTCTGTGCACCATCGAAATGGGAATTCAATATCAACGTGAATAGTGGTCAGTGTTAGCTCAAAGATCTCTGACTTGGTCCAGTTTATTATAAGCGCGCAACCGGGTTGGAATACAGGAGTCAAATTAAATTGAGGAAACCGACCGGGATCCCCAACTTCTGTAGTACGGCATACAGAAAGGGGCACTCTAAGGAATCAAACGCTTTTTCAGCGTCGAGTAGAACTGCCGCAGCAGGTAAAGTGGGCTCTAGCTGATTGATAACTGCAAATATAGTGCGTAGATTTACTGCCTTGGAATGTCCGGGGCCGAACCCCACCTGCAAGGGACATATAATTTTATATATTAATAATGAAAGGCAGGTAGCTAGGACTTTAGCTGAGATCTTGTAGTTCTGGTTAAGAAGTAATAGCAGTCTGTAAGATGTACAATTCCGGGGATTTTTACTGGGTTTAAGCAGAAACGTGACTATAGCTTCTCGCATAGTCGGGGGGAGGGCCCCTCTTTGTAGGGCTACATCAAATACTCCCAGAAGTCGGGGACTAAGATGTGCTGATAGGCTTTGTAGAATTCACCAGTTAGGCCATCTGAGCCGGGGGCCCGGCAGTTGGCAAGTTCCCCAATTACTTGCTTAATTTCTTCTTCATCTATTGGGGAGGCTATAAATTCGCTGTGCCCTTTTACTAGCCACACCATGGCTATTTCATTGAGATAATCCATAAGGGGCTTCCCCTAGGGTGGTTTGCGTGTTGTGTTTAGTTGTGAGTAATAAGATAGAAAAGCAGCTGTTATATCGCTGCCCCGTGTCAACACAGCATCATCGTCTGCCTTTAAGTGCGTGACATACGTTGATTGGTATTGCGGGCGGAGTAATCTAGCAAGTGTTCTGCCCGGTCTTTTGCCTTCAGCGAATTCTGTTATCAATCCCATTCGTTCTCGCAATGCCAATGGGGGGGGTGGTCTTTTGCGCAGTCCCATGAAGGTCTTTAAGTTTTTGCTCCAATGCCTCTAAGTCTCCTCGTATGGAGCGCAACACTCCTGCGTGCTTGGATATGCACACCCCTCTAATATATGCCTTAAAGGTGTCCCATAATGTGGATTGTGAATCCACTATGCCCTCATTTATTCTAAAGTATTCTTGACTAGCTTCTCCCACTTCGGCATGGAAGACTGAGTCGAGAAGGGCCTAGGCGGGGAATCTCCACTGATTGTGTGGTCTCGGTATCATGGACAGCTCTAATTTGAGGAGAACCAGGGAGTGATCTGATAGTATACGGGGGAAATAATCGATCTCCTGGACTGTGAGTAGAAGACGGGGTGTAAGATACCATTGGTCTATGTGAGGCGGTGACCTCCGTAGACCCCCTTCCCCTCCTACCATTACACCTGGCTCCGCATCAACCCGTCTTTCACAGGTAGGGAGAGAAAGAGTTAATCCCTTCTACTGCCTCTTGCTCACAGGGAGGAGTCCTGTCAGATGGATGCGGGAACCAATGGGACAACAGGAAGGCTGGACTAGTGGAGTACGAAAGCACCCTGGAAGAACAGCCTGGTGTGCCTGCACCAGAAGGAGGAGAAGAGTGTACCAGCGAGGAGAGGAGACAGACGGAGAACAGGAGTATCGAGGACTGCGGAAGACAGCCAGAAGAGACGAGCGAGGAGACCAGCCCCGGCGCTTCTCACGAACCGGAGGAAGAAGCAAAGCTCTGGTCCGAAGAGTGGTGGACACCCCGGTAGACGCTGACGAGCCGCCGCAACTCTGGAGAGTTGCGGCTCCCGCGGTACGTGACACGGGAAGGGGGGGAGGAAGAACGGGGTGGGTTACAGGAGGGCGGGTAACCGGGGCACTGTATAAAGTACTTCACACACAAACGTTTCCTCTTTACACTCCACGGCTACAGTTCCCGTATCTCTGAACACCCAGCACTATTCTGTATCTTCCCTTCTCTTGAGCACGGGTCAAACTTTCTAGGGAACCCCACCAAGCCCAACCAATCTTCATCACCCTGCACTATTTTAGAGACTTTTGTTAGTTGTCTCTCTAAGTTTCTTACTACTACCGCTTTCATATTCTCTTCCGGCCCGGTGGTCCTGACACGATCCGGCCGTTACAAGCCGGTCTCCCGAACGAACACAACGGGTGCCTCTTATTGCGGTGAAGGGTTCACGCTCCAGAGAGAAACGAGACCAATTAACTTACCGCCTGTTGGAAATTGTCAAGAATTCCTGTCATACAAGGGAAACACGCCCTTATGTAAACAGGAGAGCTGTTACATAACTCAAGGGAAACACGCCCTTATGTAAACAGGAGAGCTGTTACATAACTCAAGGGAAACACGCCCTTATGTAAACAGGAGAGCTGTTACATAACTCAAGGGAAACACGCCCTTATGTAAACAGGAGAGCTGTTACATAACTCAAGGAAAACACGCCCTATAAAGGGAGGAACCGGGAGGTACAAGGCTGTCGGATATTGTGTTTACACCGACGTACCTGCTTCGTGAAGAGCAGTGTTCCGGAGTGGTGCTCCAGTAAGGCAAGAACGGAGGTAGGTCGAGTCGTTACTCCCTGGGCCGTGTCTTGCCCCATCGTCACCTGTGAAGGACCCGGAAGCTCTACCGGTCAACCATTGAGCTTCGCTTTTTGACTCGGCTGAGTCCAAGCGCAGTGGCGCTTTTGCTGGTTGGAGTCGTAACTCCCAGCCCGACCAGAGACACAGGGACTGCCAGCTGTAACGCACACCAGGAGGTGTTTGCCGCGTTACAGACTCGGAAGTCCACAGGATCGATCGAGCGGCTGCTCTCGGTTCAGTCTTCTTGCTTGTGATTGGGGTATCGGTGACGCATCACCAGGAGGTGACTCCGCGTCCCGGTGCAGTCTGAGGAAGAGGTTGAGCGGCTGCTCCCTTCAGGTAGAGACCCCGGCTGGGTGTTTCCCTGACTCCTCGATTCTCCCCAACACTCTTCGTGCCCCTCACAGCCTACCGATTGGCATTGTCGGCCATTTCATTTCTGCCCTCTGTTGGCATACGCCGGGATCGGCGTATATGCAGAGGACGGTTAGGACCATCCGTGCTGTGGGCTGGTAACGTACTTAGCCTGGAGGATTCCAGTGACTATAACTTTTGTTTGTTCTTTGTATTTTATTTGCCTTCATTAAAAGAACTAACCCTTCACAAGTGGTTGCGTCCTCATTGTCGTGTCTGTTAAACGATCCTGAGACGTTCAGGGCGTTACAAAATATCCGACCTTAATAACACTAACTGTCTCCCGGTCGATAACAGACATGGCAACACTTGATGATGTGCTGGCTGCTTTAGCGGCCATGCAAGTTGAAGTGGCTGCCTCTAGGCAAGAAACAGCCGATGTAAAAGCCAGACTGGATGCTATCCAATTGGACCCGCTCACGCCCAGCACCTCCCTCACGAACCAGACCCCTGCGGTAGTAGTGGAAATGCCGGTAGCCATCCCCTTGGCAACACCAGAGAGGTACAGTGGGGATCCTAACACAGTGCAGGTATTCCTCACACAAGTGGCGCTACATTTATCGTGCAAACCAAAGGCGTTCCCCACGAGTCAGGCTCGTGTGGCTTTCCTTATATCCTATTTGGCTGGAAACGCGGCACAATGGGCCGTACCTCTGGTGAGCAGGGACGACCCCCTCTTATGTGATTGGGGTGCTTTTCGCGAGGAATTCCTGAAGGTATTCGACAGAAGGGCTGACTCGTACACGGCGGACCGTGAAATGCTTGAGTTGAGACAGGGATCCAACGACCTGGTGCAGTATCTCAACGCGTTCCGAAGGCTGGTTGCGGAAACCAAGTGGCCTGTTGCTAAACAGACGGCGCTCTTCCATCAAGGGCTGTGCGATGAGCTCAAGGACGCCGTGGCTCATATTGACCCTCAACCCAAGACATGTGAGGGCCTTATCAACCTGGTATTACGGCTGGAACATAGGCTAAGTGAAAGAAAGGGGGATCATGGGAGAAAAGGAAAATCCCTTCCATCCTATGTGACGGTGGGAAGTCCTGAAACTTCCACCGCATCCAAGGGAGAACCCATGGACATCAGCGCAATACGAGCGAGCCTCACAGCCACGGAGAAAGAGTCACGCCGTAAACAAGGATTGTGCCTATATTGTGGCAAAAAAGGCCACTACGTACGTGAATGCCCTGCCAAACCGAAGACGTCACGTTATCGGGCCAACCGGTCGGTAACAGCCGTGGTGGACATACCGGCGGAAAACTAGAGGACTCCAAGACCAGAGAAGGGGCATCTCGGAGTCACTCATCCATCCCTTCACTTTCCAACTCGGTCACTAAGGGACAACGACACCTGTTTATCACGGTGCACGTGGGAGTGCATGACCAGTGGATACCCGTTGTGGCCATGGTGGATTCAGGGGCCACTGGCATGTTTATGGACCACAACGAGGCATGCAGGCTAGGGCTAGTGCTTCTTCCCAAAGCAGTACCCGAAGACGTCTATGCGGTAGACGGAAGGCGATTGGTGACGGGGCCCATCGGACAGCACACGGGGGTCCTTCCGATGAGATATGGGAGGAACCATTTGGAACAAATCGATTTTAACATCATCCGAGCGCCCTAATATGGCGTCATATTGAGATTGCCGTGGCTACAGAAACACAACCCCTTTGTGGATTGGCCAACACATCGCATCGAAATGACGTCACCGTATTGCATCCTGCATTGTGGAATAAGACCGGAATCCCTTGACGCAGATGAGAGCGGGAGTCAGACGGTGGCTACAGCGGCAGAAAAAGATGTGGCTCTCCCCCAGGCTTATCACAGTTTTGAGGATGTATTTGATGAGGTGAAGGCGGAAGTGCTACCACCACATAGACAGTTTGACTGCCAGATCGACCTGGTGCCAGGGGCCAGCGTTCCCAGCGGCAGGCTGTATGCCCTGACGGAGCCTGAAAACGTGCATCTCCGGGGGTACCTGGATAAACTCCTCAAGCTAGGATTCATCCGCCCGTCCAAGTCTCCGGCCGCCTCGCCACTCTTCTTCATCCCGAAGGCTAATGGGGAGCTGAGAGCCTGTGTGGACTTTAGGGCATTGAATGCGATAACCATAAAAAATCGGTACCCCTTGCCTCTCATCAGTGTACTTCTGGAACAGGTCAAGAAAGCTCGTATCTACACCAAGTTGGATTTGAAAGGGGCATACCATCTGGTGCGCATGAGGGACGGAGACGAGTGGAAGACCGCCTTTAAGACCAGGTTCGGCCTTTTTGAGTACCTCGTCATGCCGTTCGGTCTGTGCAACGCCCCGGCAGCCTTTCAGTACTTTTTGAATGAGGTATTCAGAGAGGAGTTGGATATCTACGTGGTCGTATATATCGACGACATCCTCATCTATTCGTCCAGTGTGGAGGAGCACGTACACCACGTCAAAGCTGTGCTCCAAAAGCTGAGGGAAAACATGCTGTTTTGTAAACTCAGCAAGTGTGACTTCCACGTCACATCCGTGGAATTCCTCGGAGTGATGCTGAGTCCAGAGGGACAGGAGATGGCAGAACGAAAGATCAAGGCGGTGAAAGAATGGCCGGTGCCCCAAAGCGTGAAGGACGTCCAAAGTTTCATTGGCTTCGCCAACTTTTACAGGCGGGTTATAGATGGATTTTCAGGAGTGGTGGCCCCAATCACACAGCTACTGAGGAAGTCCAAGGAGTTTGTCTGGTCCCCTGAAGCGAACAAAGCCTTTGAGGCCCTGAAAAGCGCCTTTGGTAAGGCGCCGGTGTTGGCTCACCCCGATCCGGATCTCCCCTACGTGGTGGAAGCGGACGCGTCGGATGTGGCGCTGGGGGCTATCTTGTCCCAACGCAACCACGACACAGGGGTGCTTCATCCCGTTGCGTACATGTCCCGCAAACTCAACGACGCCGAACGCAACTACCATATTGCGGAGAAGGAGCTTCTCGCAATCAAGGACGCCTTCACCGAATGGAGGCATTGGTTGATGGGGGCAAGACATGTGGTATCGGTGTACACGGACCATCGGAACCTACAGTTCATGACGGCCACTAGACACCTTTCTCCCAGGCAGCTGCGGTGGATGATCTTCTTTGCGGGGTTCAACTTCCGCATCACATATCGGCCGGGGACGGAAAACCGGAAGGCGGACGCCCTGTCCCGTCAATCTGCAGTTAAGGAACCATTGCCTGCAACCGAGCGTTCCATCATTTCCCCGAGGATGGTATTGGGGGTTATCCAACCGGATACTTTCCTGAGGGGAATAAAGAGAGGGATCAGGTCATTCGCATGGCGGAGGTGGCTCCTCAGTCACAGAGAATGGCAGCTTAAGGACGGGATACCCCTGAAGGGCAGGTGCCTATTGATACCCACGCCTAGGCTAAGGAAACAAGCATTCATCTGGTGCCATGACTCTCCATGCGCAGGTCATTTGGGCTTTGAAAAAACGGTGGCTAGCATGGGACGGCATTTCTGGTGGCCAACCATGAGAGTGGATGTCAGGAGGTGGGGACAGGAGTGTCCTACGTGTGCTACCATGAAGGCCGACCATGGCCGAACCCAAGGGCTCTTACATCCACTTCCGACCCCGGATAGACCATGGGATAGCATATCACTGGACTTCGTGGTGGGCCTACCGGTAGACCAGGGGATGACGGCAATACTGGTGGTGGTGGATTACTTGACGAAAATGGGGCACTTCATCCCCTGCAAGAGAGTCCCTACGGCCGGGGAATTGGCGTCACTACTCCTAAAGAATGTGGTACGACTGCATGGATTACCTGGGGTGATCGTGTCGGACCGGGGGTCGCAGTTTACTGCACAATTCTGGAAGACTTGGTGCACTGCGCTGCATGTTAAGACCGCCCTGTCCACCAGCTACCACCCTCAAACGGACGGCCAAACCGAGCGCCTGAACCAAACGCTCAAACAGTATCTGCGATGTTTTGTGGACCAGGGCAGGGAAGAATGGGTCGACTTGCTATGGGTTGCAGAGATAGCCTATAACAACGCCACTCACAGCTCCACACAGTCATCTCCGTTCTATAGCAACTATGGCCAACATCCCAGGTTCTTGCCATTTCTACATCCGTTCAGAGAGGACAGGATTCCCGCCACAGCGGACAGGGTGGCACACATAAAAGACACGTTGATGCGCTCAAGGGCTGTCCTAATAGAGGCCAAGAGAAGATACAAGGCTGCGGCAGATAGGAAGAGAAGGCCCGGGCCACTGTACCGCACTGGAGACTACGTCTGGATATCCACAAGAAACATGAGGTTTCGAAAGAACAGTGTGTTCCATCCCAAGTACATGGGCCCCTATCGAATTACCAAGTGTATGGGTCCCGTGAACGTGAAGTTGTGCTTGCCCCAGTCATTGCGGATACACCCTGTCTTTCATGTATCATTGCTCAAACCAGCACCCTCCAAGCCGTCTGGGACACCTAGGCCGGTATGCGTGGAGTCGGAGGTGGAGTATGAAGTGTCGGGCATACGGGCGTCCAAATGGCGCAGGGGGAAGCTGTGGTACCTGGTTGCGTGGAAAGGCTATGGCCCGGAGGAGCATTCATGGGAACCGGCTGAAGGGGTTCATGCTCCGCGCTTGGTCTCCTTGTTCCATCGGCGTTTTCCTGCCAGCGCTGGACCCGTGGGGAGCCGCTGAGAGGGAGGATGTACTGTCAAGAATTCCTGTCATACAAGGGAAACACGCCCTTATGTAAACAGGAGAGCTGTTACATAACTCAAGGGAAACACGCCCTTATGTAAACAGGAGAGCTGTTACATAACTCAAGGGAAACACGCCCTTATGTAAACAGGAGAGCTGTTACATAACTCAAGGGAAACACGCCCTTATGTAAACAGGAGAGCTGTTACATAACTCAAGGAAAACACGCCCTATAAAGGGAGGAACCGGGAGGTACAAGGCTGTCGGATATTGTGTTTACACCGACGTACCTGCTTCGTGAAGAGCAGTGTTCCGGAGTGGTGCTCCAGTAAGGCAAGAACGGAGGTAGGTCGAGTCGTTACTCCCTGGGCCGTGTCTTGCCCCATCGTCACCTGTGAAGGACCCGGAAGCTCTACCGGTCAACCATTGAGCTTCGCTTTTTGACTCGGCTGAGTCCAAGCGCAGTGGCGCTTTTGCTGGTTGGAGTCGTAACTCCCAGCCCGACCAGAGACACAGGGACTGCCAGCTGTAACGCACACCAGGAGGTGTTTGCCGCGTTACAGACTCGGAAGTCCACAGGATCGATCGAGCGGCTGCTCTCGGTTCAGTCTTCTTGCTTGTGATTGGGGTATCGGTGACGCATCACCAGGAGGTGACTCCGCGTCCCGGTGCAGTCTGAGGAAGAGGTTGAGCGGCTGCTCCCTTCAGGTAGAGACCCCGGCTGGGTGTTTCCCTGACTCCTCGATTCTCCCCAACACTCTTCGTGCCCCTCACAGCCTACCGATTGGCATTGTCGGCCATTTCATTTCTGCCCTCTGTTGGCATACGCCGGGATCGGCGTATATGCAGAGGACGGTTAGGACCATCCGTGCTGTGGGCTGGTAACGTACTTAGCCTGGAGGATTCCAGTGACTATAACTTTTGTTTGTTCTTTGTATTTTATTTGCCTTCATTAAAAGAACTAACCCTTCACAAGTGGTTGCGTCCTCATTGTCGTGTCTGTTAAACGATCCTGAGACGTTCAGGGCGTTACAGAAATACTCCACTCCCACACCGGAAAGGGTGGTGGTAACGGGGTCTCTCCAGACACACACAGTGGTAGCTTGGCTCGAGTGGTCAGGAATCAGGCACCGTGCTAAGCATACGTCATACCCATACAATAACCATGCGTGCATCCGTTCCAAAAACGACTCTACACCGTAAAAATTATGAAAATATCTTTCTTTATCTTCTTTTTCTCTTAGTTGCTGATTAAATAAATAATAACACAATCACAATATACAAGGCTTGTTAAATAGTGCAGGTCAAATAAATACTGTCTTTTTTTTTTTTTTTTTTTTTTTGTAAAAACCTTTATTGACATTTCAACAAAAGACAAGTATGGGCCTACAACCCCCGGGGCCGTCCGCTAAGCAGTCAGAGTAACAGAAGCAAATTTTAATCACAGGCAGCACCTCGGGGAGCAGATTCTCCATGCTAGCATACTCTTGGCCACTGAACAGCCCAAATAGGGACCAGGATACAAAAGGTTTTCATTTTATAATAAGGGATAGAAGGATCAGGTGCCAAACAATTTCCCAGCAGCAAAAAAATGGCAGGCAGAATAGTAAACGCCAACAATAAACAGCAATCTATCCAGGCAATGGCGCTAAATCAGGAGGTTCAGGATGAGGAGGAATATCACGGCCATTTGCGCCTGCAGTCCCCTGCCCTAAGACCCAGAAATCACCACGGAAATTGAGGCACACATAAAAAAGCAGTGATTGGCAGCAAAGGAGACCTACCGTGCTGACCCCAGAAAAGAAGACAAAGAAGAATAAGAGAAGAAAAAGGAGGCCATAGAAACAAAGTAAAAAACTAAAGAATCCCCTCCCCCAATCCCCCACCCTGCACCTCTGCAGATGAGTACGGCCCCCCCCCCCCCAGCAGTGTGCCTGTCGCCCCGGAACCAGACCCGAAATATAGAAGAAACAGAGAAAATGGAGTAAGAAAGAAAACCCCACCAGACGGGGGAGTAAAGAGAGTATTAATAAACTGGAGGAGGGCCTTCAAAACATGCCCCCGGCTTCTCCCTCCCGCACAATATGTTCCTCCCCAAAGCAAACAGTAAACAAACACAAAATCGACCATGTCAAAGAAAAATGGGGAGCATTATGCACCTATTACACTATTAGTTCTGTCGTGAGAGCACGCAACCCCTGTGCCCGCCCGCCTGTTGGATGACAACCTCTGAAGGATCAGCCTTATCCTTGGCCACTCTTTGCGAATCCACCCATGCATACCCATCGACCCAGTGCCATGTCCAATGTTACGAGGAAGAGGAGAGTCCAAAAAAGACCAGGAAGCGACACACACATGTGGGATGAACGTCTCTGGACACCAACACAGTCAACATTATGAAGGACCATCTTTCCCAGTACTGCCCCAGGATCTGTACTGCACACAAGGTCCAGGAAGGCGGAATCAGCCAGAGCAGGCGACTGTTGCTGGAATATTGCCTGGGTAACCGGAGGTTGCGCGTGGGACAAAGCCACCACCCCCCGCTCAAATCCAAAACCTCCGGAACAGACCGGACCCACAGCCAGCCGATCACACGTTGGCACATTGTCCGAAGTTTCCAGCTTTCCCCTATTCACAGGGGCGGCCACGACACTGTCCTCCTGTGTGAAGTGTGACAAGTCCCTGTGTGCCTGGGGACAGGCAGATCGCAACTGTTCCGACGCTGAAGCAACACTATCAAGCTTTCTCCCCAATACCGAGGCGCCGTGAACCAGGGTGGAATGAAGGGCACCGAGAGCTTCGAGAAGGTCACCGTACCCCAGCCCAGCTCCCGGCGCCCGCTCCGCTACGCTCCTCTTAGGCACACACTCCCAATCTTGCGGAGACCCAGTGTACAGGATGATAGACTCCATCCTAGCAAGATGGCCGCCGGGTAGGTTCATCCCAGATTGGGACCGGGACTCAGGCACAGGCGCATCAAGTTCCATGTCACTGGAAACAGGGTTCCGGGGGCAGACAAAAATATATATCCAGTGTGTGGCCACAGGTAACAGTCATCCCCACCACGGACCAGCGCCCGCGAGAATCCGGGAGCAGCCCGCGGAAATCGGGACGCGTTACGGGCAGCGTCCGGGCAGCTCACCGGCGAAGGCTCAGGCAATTACCGGAGAATCCTGGAATTGCCACCCCGGGCATGCACTCGTTCCGCTACGCTCAGTGGTAGGAATGACCACAGCGAAATTCAGGCCAATATCCGCACCGCTCCGGTACTCCGACTCCACCCAGTCACCAATGGCCGCTGTTGTTGAACTGCCGCCCGGCTTTGTTGTCCACCCGAGGTCCCGGTTCCAGGGTTGCACAGGCCGCAAACTTCAAATGGACATTTCTCCGGCGGTACCGCCGCCAGAAACTTCAGAATCACACGATCGGTTGCCGCTCTCAGCCACCAACACGGGCATATAGCGCAGGCTAAGGATCTCATGCAGGATATCTGTGCGGGATGTGGAGGTTCACGGAGCCGGGAGCCTACGCTGAATAAATACTGTCTTAATGATTCAATAAATAGGGGTGATCATAAATAATTAAGGCATAAATATAAGTGCAATACATACAGGCAATTAAATATTCTGAGGCAATAAATACTGCAAACCAATAAATATTGTGCGACAATAAATACTGTGGAACAATAAATACAGTGAAGCAATAAATAGGTTAAATACAATAAATACAGTGCTCTCAATAAATAATTAAAAGCTGACAGTGACACTCATAGAATCAGATCACATTTAGATTTCTATGGGCTGATTTGGCCCAGTCACAGCTTGTGGTTAGATGGATGGCTTGAGGGTGTCTACTCCCTGGCTTGGACAAGGCTGAGGCCTAAACTGAGGTAGATCAAGGGGGGAATACTAGGGACCTGGCTCTCTCACTCTACACAACCCCTCTGAATTAGTCTCAGCTCACCCCTGGCACAATCAAGCTGGTTCCAGCACCTCTCTAGCCCCTAGAGTAGTCTCTTAAGGTTCCACAGGGCCTTAGGCGCCCTCTATTCCACTTACTGCCCTTTTTCTGAAGCTCCGACGCCGCTGGAGTCGTGTCGACGCCGTGAGGCGGTTCCGGTTCGATGTCGGCGGCCTCGGCACAATGTCAGTTCTTGACGACGCCGGTAGGCGGTTCCGGTTCGATGTCGGCGGCCTCGGCTCGATCTCGACCTCCGGTTCGATGACGTCGGGCAGTCTTGGCTCGATGTCGACTTCGGGCGGCTCCGGTCCGATGGCGACCTCAGGTTCGATGACGTCGGCCGGCCTTGGCTCGATGTCGACTTCCGGCGGCTCCGGAGTGCGATCCCCACTCCCGACCTCCGGTGCTCCTCTCCTCAGGTTCCGGCGACTCCGGAGTGCGACCTCCACTCCCGACCTCCGGTGCTCCTCTCCTCAGGTTCCGGCGACTCCGGAGTGCGTTCTCCACTCCCGACCTCCGGCACGCTTCACCTCGGTCTCCGGCGACTCCGGAGGGCGGACTTCACTCCCCCGTCGACGCCGCTCACTCGACCTCGGGTGACTTCCTCCTCGACCTCTGGTACTCTCTACGACCTCCGTCGGCGCCCTCTCTCGACCTCTGGCGGCTCCGGGTACGACGTCTGCTTTTCCAGTCAGCGCCGCTTCTCCACCTCGGGCTCTGGGTCTCAGGCTTCTCGACGTCGGACTCCAGGAAAACCAATAATCAGGTCAGGACTTTGCTGTTCTTTGCTTCTAAGGCCTGTTCCTGCTGTCCAGGTCCTTAAGATGGTTTTTCTTGCTTCTTCCCACACAGGGCTCCAGGCTGGGCTCAGTCAGTAGGGACTAGTATCAAGGGTGGGTTTATGGACCCCACTCCAGGCACAAGTTTCCACCCCTGCTGCCTCACTCCTTCCTCCTTCAGGTTTCTGCTGCTCACTCCTCACCAGTCAGGTGCCAACTGCCAGCTCCAACTGCCAACTGCCAACTCTCTGTCTTAGCTTCCCAACATTCTAAACCGCCTCCAACTGTCACAGGGCTCCAGAATGTTGCAGAAGGTTCTAGTAGGTTCCAGTGGGTTCTGATGATGTCACAGGTGGCCACCATTTTGTGCTCCAGGCCCTCAGACAGAAGTTCCAGGGGTAGATAAAATGGCTCCCTGAATCTGCAGCAACACTAAAAAGTCTGGTGGTTCCCAAAAAGGAAAAATTCTAACAGGGTTTGAGGCAAAAGTGGGACAAAATAAATAATGATGAGGAGGGACCACCCAAAGGGCTGACAGGTCTAACACGCGTCCCCCCCAGCTGAAAGTGGGGAGAGCTACCCAACCCCTTGGGAGTTCTCATCACTAAGGCGGAAATACCTTGAGAGACCGTCTGCATTGGCGTGGTCCACTCCAGGCCGATGTTCCACCTGAAAGTCCATTCCCTGTAGGGAAATAGACCACCTCAACAACTTGGGATTCTCCCCCTTCATCTGCATCAGCCAACGAAGGGGTCGGTGGTCGGTCTGAACTAGGAAGTGCGAGACAAACAGGTATGGCCGCAACTTCTTCAGAGCCCATACCACTGCAAAGGCTTCACGCTCTATTGCACTCCACTTCTGTTCCCTGGGAAGTAGTCTCCGGGATAGGAAGACCACGGGTTGATCCAGACCCTCTTCATTGAGTTGCGATAACACTGCCCCAATGCCATGTTCTGATGCATCCGTCTGGACAATGAACTCCTTGGAAAAGTCTGGGGCCCTTAAGACCAGGGCCTCGCACATGGCTTGCTTCAGCTTCACAAAGGCCTGCTGACAAGCCTCCGTCCAGACTACCCGTCGAGGTTGTTTCTTGGACGTGAGCTCCGTGAGGGGGGCTACGATGGTACCGTACCCCTTCACGAAGCGGCGGTAATATCCCGTGAGGCCCAGAAAAGCTCAGACCTCAGTCTGTGTCTTGGGGGTTCCCAGGCCATGATGGCCTCGATCTTCGACTGGAGGGGTGGCACCGCTCCCCTACCCACCAAGTGTCCAAGGTACACTACCGACCCCTGCCCGATCTGGCACTTGCTTGCCTTGATCGTCAATCCAGCTTGTCTCAGGGCCTGGAGAACAGCTTGCAGGTGACGCAAGTGATCCTCCCAGCTGTTACTGAAGACGGCTATGTCATCCAGAT
This sequence comes from Triturus cristatus, assembly GCF_964204655.1. Classification (NCBI taxonomy): domain Eukaryota; kingdom Metazoa; phylum Chordata; class Amphibia; order Caudata; family Salamandridae; genus Triturus; species Triturus cristatus. Next base: position 886,830,642 of record NC_140580.1, on the reverse strand, counting down.
AAGCAGCAGAGAAACTCTCCATTCCAGTGAGGATCTGGTTTACCAGGCGCTGAAACGTGGCAGGTGCGTTCTTGAGCCCAAAGGGCATCACACAGAACTGGTAGTGGCCATTGGGCGTGGAGAAGGCTGACCTTTCCCTTGCTCCATCAGTCAAAGAGATCTGCCAGTACCCAGAAGTAAGGTCAAAGGTACTTAGATATTGGGCAGCTCCCAGCCGGTCAATTAATTCATCCGCCCTAGGGATCGGATGAGCATCAGTTTTGGTTACTGAATTCAGTCCCCGGTAGTCCACACAGAACCTCAGTTCCGGTTGGGCACCCGGTGGTGCAGCTTTTGGTACTAGTACCACCGGACTGGACCAGGGGCTGCTAGAAGGTTCGACCACTCCTAGCTCCAGCATCTTAGTGACTTCACTGTGAATGCTGGCCTTCACCTTGTCTGACATCCGGTAGATCTTGGACTTCACAGGTGGGCTGTCTCCTGTGTCCACGTCATGGACGCACAGGTGAGTCATACCCGGGACAAGGGAGAACAACGAAGAGTACTGCCCCAGAACCTGGCGGCAGTCCTCCTGCTGTTCAGGAGTTAGAGATGGGGAGAGAATCACTCCCTCCACCGACCCATCCTTTTCTTGAGACGCAAACAAATCGGGGAGAGGCTCGCTTTCCGCGTCCTCTGCTCCGTCAGTCACCATCATCAAAATGACTTCGGGCCTCTCGTGGTGGGGTTTGAGGCGGTTGGCATGCAGCACCCGCAGGGGCTGGCGAGGGGTCTTAAGATCCACCAAATAGGTAGCCTTACCCTTCTTCTCCAATACCTCAAAGGGTCCTGACCAGCGATCCTGGAGGGCGCTAAGCTCTCCTGGTTCGATCACCCACACCTTCTGGCCAGGCTCCAACTCCACCGGGTGAGCATTGTGGTCATACCACGCCTTCATCACTGCTTGGCTGGCTTCCAAGTTGTCAGAAGCTTGCTTCCACAACTTAGCCATTTGGCTCCGGAAGGCCAGCATGTAGCTCACCACGTCCTGGGGAAGCTTTCTGGGAGTTCTTTCCCATCCGTCTCTCACCAGGTTGAGAGGTCCACGTACAGGGTGCCCATACAGAAGCTCGAAGGGGCTGAAGCCCACTCCCTTCTGTGGCACTTCCCTGTAAGAAAAGAGTAGACAGGGTAGGAGGACGTCCCATTTCCTCCGCAGGCTTTCAGGCAGACTTCTGATCATGCCTTTCAAGGTTTTGTTAAACCTCTCCACCAGACCATTGGTCTGGGGGTGGTAAGGAGTTGTGAACCGGTAGGTCACTCCACACTCCTTCCACATCGCCCGCATGTACGCTGACATGAAGTTGGTCCCCCTGTCGGACACAACTTCCTTGGGAAAACCCACTCGGGTAAAGATTCCCATCAGGGCCCTAGCCACAACAGGTGCTGTTATGGTCCTCAGAGGTATTGCCTCTGGGTACCGTGTGGCATGATCCACCAGAACCAGGATAAACCTGTGACCAGCTGTAGTAGGTGGATCTAACGGACCCACAATGTCGATGCCCACCCTTTCAAAGGGGGTGCTAACGACAGGAAGTGGTTCCAGGGGAGCTTTTAGCTTCACCCCTGTTTTCCCACTGGCTTGGCAAGACACATATGTCCGGCAGTAGGTATCGGACGACACTTTCATCTGAGGCCAATAAAAGTGTGGGACAAGACGGGCGAAGGTCTTGTCTTGCCCCAGGTGTCCTGCCAATGGTATCTCGTGAGCCAACTCCAGAAGGAAGGCTCGATAACGTTGAGGGACTACCAAGGCTCGTGACGATCCATGTAGGGGTGCCTTGGGTTCACTGTAGAGGAGGCCATCCTCCCAGTAAACACTGTAGTTCCCTTCAACGTTCCCTGCTGCCTGGGCTTCGGCCTGTCGCCTCAGCCCCTCAAGGGTAGGGCACTCCCTCTGGCCCTGGCAGAATTCCTCCCTGGACGGGCCTCCCTCCACGTGCCACTCGGCCGGGATGGGTAGGTCCCCCAGTTTGGTAACATCCCCCACCGCAGACTCCTGGTCCACCACCTCCGGTGGCCTATCCGTCCTACGGGGTGTGGACGCCGAGGCAGGCTCCTCCTGTCCTCGGTTCTTCCCTTGACTGGCAGCTGGCTGGGCCTTTGTTCCAGGCTCCAGCCGAAACGAACTCCCTCTCCGGGTAGTCGCGGACCCTGTGCTCACACAGGCCCAGTCAGGTGTACCCAGCATCTCAGTGTGAGTCCGGTATTCCACCTCCTTCCAAGCGTTGTGCTCCATGTCATTCCCCAGTAGACAATCGACTGGCACGGCAGGGCTTACGGCAACTCGAAGTGAACCTGCAACCCCCCCCATTCAAAGGGAACCTCGGCCACTGGATAGTGGCCTGTTCTGCCGTCAGCCATCACGGCTGGGTGGAGTACATCGGGAATTACCTGCTCTGGAGACACCAGTTGACTACGTACCATAGTCATACTGGCCCCTGTGTCTCTCAGAGCCTCCCCTCTTTGGCCGTTGATGGTGACCCACTGCCCATACTTTACGGTATTTGCGGGCACCTGGATCTTAGGAACCATCTCCCGTTCTCCCAGGGACACTAAAGTGACACCCGCCCACTCCCTTCCCTTAGTTAAGGGCATCTCCTCCCCGAGCACTACACTAGCTACTCCGGGGGTCTTTCCTCCAATGGGAGGGGGTGGTCGTTTCAGGCACTTCGGATCTCCTTTATAGTGTCCAACGCCACCGCACTCGTAGCAATGGACAACCCTTGGCTGCTGACTCTGGCCAGGATTAGGGTTTCTGGGTGGGTTAGCCCTAGGGGTGAATCCTGTTCACTTTCCTTGGAAATTATTTTGGGGGCCTTTGGAGAACTCCTTTTTCTTTTCCCCTCCCTCTTTCTTCTGGGGGGCGCCCTGTCCGGCCTTTTGAGTATCCCCTTCAGTCCCCCTTGTGGACACCCGGGTACTAGTCCAAATGTCCGCCTCCTCAGCAAGCTTCCGGGGACTGGTCAGCTTGCTATCCACCAGGTGTTGACGCAGTTCAGGGAAACATTTCTCGAGCAGGTGTTCCTTCAGTACTAGATCAAACAACCCCTCGTAGTTCCTCACTTCACTGCCCTGAATCCAACCCTCTAGTGCCTTCTTTGCATAGTCCAGGAAGTCCACCCAATTCTGTGTGCCCAGTTTGTGACTACCCCTGAACTTCTGTCTGTACTTTTCGGGTGTTAGTCCAAACTTTCTTATGAGCGCCAGTTTCATGGTGGGGTAGTGGGTCTGCTCATCCTCCTCGAGGGCCAATAATGCATCCCTACCAGCTGGAGGCATGTACTTGTACAATCCCCCTCCCCAGTACTTCTCTGGAACCCCATGGGCCCTTAACGAGACCTCATAGGCCGCTAGCCACTTGGCGATATCGTCACCCACCCCATAGCTAGCTACTATGTCCTTTGGCAGGTAGGGTTTGGGTTCCCTGGTGTACTCTCGTTCTTCGCTGCCACCGTTAGGTACAGAGTGTGCCCTGATTCTCAGGATCTGAAGATCTATCTCTTTCAGCCTTATCTCATGAGCCATCCTCTGTTCCTCCTCTTTCTCCAGCCTTGCTAAGTCCCATGTGAGCTGTCTTTTCTCCCTCCGGTCTGTTAACTCCACTTCAGACAAGCCACCGCTAGAGGCACTGCTGCCCTTCCTGGAAAGTGTCCTGGGCCCCGCTGACAGGTTCCCCACCTCAGGTTGGTACAAACCAGCTCCCTCACTGTCGGGCTCTCTATCCCTGTCCTCCTCTTCAGCCTTGCTTTCTCGGCGTGCCTCCCCCCAAGCCCTTAAGCTGGTTTGGAGTGCACCCTTCTTTCAGTGGCGTAACGAAACTTGAGGGGGCCCCCCTGCAAAGTACATGGAGGGGGCCCCCCATTCTCCTCCCCAGTCAAGAGCCCTCAGGCCAGCGACCCGCCATACTGCAGGGGCTCACCCCAGCCATAAAAAAAGGATTCTGGTTCCTCTATTGGTCACATCCGCCCTCTCATCGAGCGATTTACATACATCAGTAAATGCTGCTGCGCCCTCCAGCAAAGTTACATAACACTGCCTCCAGCCGGCCCACCAAACACATCCTCCAACTTGTTGACCCACCTTCAAGTGAAGACCGCTCAGTTAACCACCTCCAAACGCAGGTCACTTCCGTCGTGCCTGCTACTAACGCATCCATTACACTCTACCCTCACCCCTATGAAACCCGCAATTATGCTTTTCTGCCCGCCTTTAAAACCACCCCTCGGATGTGACTGCAAACCTGTGACCGCCGCCTACTGCTCCCCTGTCCATCACCCACAGAAAGACTGATGACCGGTCACCATCTAACCACTGCCTACCAGTAAAGACAGAGCCTTTCAGCTGCTGGCCTCCCCAATGCCACTATGGAAGTTTTAAAAATGTTGAACAATCTCTGCAACTGACCACCTCAAAACATTTCTTCCTGCTAGCCTATACGGCATCAAAGCCGTTCCTGCTACTTTTCATCCTCTGCATGATGCACACAATAATATCAAATGTACAAAGTGTCCGATTTTTGTTTCCTCACGCCAACATTAATTTACACTATGTACCCCACTAAACCATACCTGCTGTCAAAGGCAAACCAGATCCCATATGTAGCACCAGTCAACAAGTACCCCAAGGACAAACACCAGAGAGAATGAGCGATTCATGAATTAAACCTACAATGACAACGTAGCATTTCCCCACCAACTGTCAGCCCAGCGAAGTCTGCAACCGCACAGTAGCCATCAATACCAGCAACGTCTAAAGCGCATTTCCACTTCCTTTCTTTGGCAGCTCCTGATACATATACGTATGCCTTCTGGGCGCCATCTACCACAGACCACAGCATTCTTTGTCTCCCTAAGACTAACCGAATGCTGTCGGTGAACGCTTCTCTTCCCCCTTCCTTACTAATAACTAATGGAGGATAACAAAAAAAATATATAGTATTTTCTTATGCAAATAGCGTATCAAGCACTTGCTGCCCGCAGTCCTCGCCAGATCCACACAAATCAATATTCTGCTATCGCACCATCCTGTCACCCCTATTATTATCTGAAGATATTTTTTTATCCCTTCCTTGAACTGGGAAAAACAATACTTTGCACAAAAACAAGTCCCTTTAAAACCTTTGCTACTTACAGACTCGCAAAGCACTTCCTTGTTTTACTAACTGTTGTAAAGCAAACGGATAACTCATTCTAGGATTGGGATTGTTGTTTAGAGGTGTGGAAGTTAGTACTGAGACATAGGATGATTTTTTGCATACACTCGTTCTTCCCTGCATGCGCACACAAAGCAACATTACAATTTAGCTAAACAAATTGTTCAGAAATGTACCGCAAGGTAAAGAAACAGCCCAAATTATTTTTACAAAGAAAAATAGACAATCGTCAACTTTATACCCCATAAAAGCCTTAGCGTGCACAGCTTGCTCAAATCCACGCTACCTAATTCTACCAAACTCAGCACATTTGAACATCTCATAATTCCATGCCACACAATTTAACTATAAATAATTTAACCCTACATTCCATACCACATAATTACAATCCTAAAAATGAAAAAAACATATATTTCTACTTCACTCCATACCACATAAGTCCACATCACATAATAACATTCCACACAACTTAATAGCACTCCAAACCACAAAATTACACTCCACACAACACAATTTAAGTATACATAATACCTATATAATTATACGTCACACAACATATTTACACTCAACTTTAAAACACAGAATTACCCTCCACAAAATACAACTCTGCAACATGCTACATAATTCCACTCCGCACAATTATACACCACACCATGCCACATAATTCCACACGTCTCACAATTACACAATTTATCCCCACACAATTCATCACACATAATTACTCCACATAATACCACTCAGCACCACATAATTACCCTCCACATAATTATGTTCTCATCCATATTGCATAAATACACTCCACATAAATCTAGTCTATGCCACGTAGCAACATTCCACATACACTCGTTCTTTCCTGCATACGCACAAAAAGAAACATTACAATTTAGCTTAACAAATTGTTCAGAAATGTACCGGAAGGTAAAGAAACAGCCCAAATTATTTTTACAAAGAAAAATAGACAATCGTCAACTTTATACCCCATGACATAAAAGCCTTAGCGTGCACAGCTTGCTCAAATCCACGCTACCTAATTCTACCAAACTCAGCACATTTGAACCTCTCATAATTCCATGCCACACTATTCAACTATAAATAATTTAACCCTACATTCCATACCACATAATTACAATCCTAAATATGAAAAAACATATATTTCTACTTCACTCCATACCTCATAATTCCACATCACATAATAACATTCCACACAACTTAATAGCACTCCAAACCACATAATTACACTCCACACTACACAATTCAAGTACACATAATTCCACTTCAACCTATATAATTATACGTAACACAACATATTTACACGCAACTCCAAAACACAGAATTACCCTCCACAAAATACAACTCTGCAAAATGCTACATAATTCCACTCCGCACAATTATACACCACACCATGCCACATAATTCCACACATCACAATTCCACAATTCATCCCCACACAATTCATCACACATAATTACTCCACATAATACCACTCAGCACCACATAATTAACCTCCACATAATTATGCTCTCATCCATATTGCATAAATACACTCCACATAAATCCAGTCTGTCACGTAGCAACATTCCACATAACTACACTTCACACCATGCCTCATAATACCACTCAACATAATTTTCACCCAGCAGCGAACACTTCCACGTCACACATTTCAACTCTACACATTTCCATTCCACACCACATAATTCAACAACAAACTACATAATTCAAACCAACAACAGAATTACATAACACACCACATACATCCAATCTACACCACAAAATTCCACATCATGCTATAATATTTAACAGCACACCACATAAGTAAACTCCACTACATACCACTCCACAACGCAAAATACCATTCCAGATAATCTCACTCCAAGACACACAATCCCACTCCATGACACACAATCCCACTCCACATAATTCCAGTACACTCAATACCACACAATTACTATACACATAATTACATTATTTCGCTACACAGATCCAATCCACACAACACAATTCCACAACTAACAATTCCAATCCAAACCACATATGTCCACTTGACACCACACACATTCACTCCACTCCAAGCAGAAAACACATAGGTAAAATACACTGTCCTTTACAATGTCAATAGCTTTAACTCTCACAAATGCGAGACCAATTGCATTGCAAATGCTTGTTTACCTTCCAATGCGACCGAGCAGATCCTGTTCATTTTTTTTATTTTTATTTATTTTATGGAGTTTTATATAGCTCGAACTTGACCCGTATCGGGTATCATAGCGCTTTACATGAGCACCAGTTGCGTTACATGAGGACACATTCATATTTGTTAGGCACAGGGAGATTAAGAGATTTGCCCAGAATCACAGGATGTTCAGCGTCATTGCTGAGACTTGAACCCAGTTCCCCAGATTCGAGGTCAACCGCCCTAGCCGTTAGGCCAACTCCTCTCCCAAGTATGAGTAAGAATAGGCATTCGAAGGGCTAAGCAGAAGAGCTGAAGTATGTAGATGTAAAAGTAGCGGAAGGTAGGTTCAAGTAGGAGTATGCAGGAGTAAGAGTGCAAGTAGGAGTAGGTAGGACTAAGTTAATGGTAATAAGGGCATTGGTAAATATGGTAGCAAATGTAAGAATAGCAGTTAGAAGACGTAATAGGAGTAAGAGGAGAAATGAGTAAGAGCAGGAGGAAATAGGCGTAATAAATTGTAAGTGGAAGCAAGAGTATGTTGGAATAATAAAACGTAAGAGTGGGAACAAATATGAGGTGTAAGAGAAAGGTAAAATTAAGAGGTTACGTAGCACAGTAAGAGGAAGTATGAAACCTATGAGTAGAAACAAAAATCAGCAGTAGGCATAAGTAGGAAAAGTTAGTAAATTAAGTGCAAGATTAATGAAAGTAAGATTGAAAGAGACTAAGATGAGAAAAGAAAGACGAAGACAGCAAATCCTTCCATATTCTTCTACGACTCCAGTACTAACAAAGCGTGACATGCTTTTCAACTTATGCACACATCAGATGAAGAGCAAGGACCTTCCATTAAGCGCTATTGTAACACGCTTCAGTTGGTAACTTGCGTGCAGCTGAAATAGGTACAATTTATGTGTTTTATAGCGCTCACAAACAGCATAAGCGTGTTTCTTGGCACTATTTCAACAAAAGTTAACACTATGCCACTGGCAGAGGTGCAATTTGTTTTATTAATGGGTTGCACACAGACCGGTCTCTGTGACGTGCTGTTCGACGAAAAAGTGCAAGAAAAGACTTCTTAATACCACGTGAGCAGCACTTCAGAACTGTTTGGATAAAGCTTAGCCGATGCCCGGGAGCCGAATAGTGATTTTTGTGTGTCTCTGGCGCCCAGTAGCAGTGTGTTTACCCCGAGGGCCACATTTGGCATGTTCTGATTTGAACTCACCATTATAGAGAGAATGTAATACTAGGTCATTTATTGTCACATGCAACAAGGGAAGTCAATCCCGGCCCCCTTTCTCTGTAGTCCCCGGCACCTGTTTAGAGGTGGACAGGAAGGAGCCCTCTCTCCTTCCAGCACAGCAAGCAATACCACAGAACAGCACCAAGACCAACACAAACGGCTCCCGGTAGCTCAGCTCATGTGCCCCGGTAGATGTGAGGCTGTGAGCTGATGAGTAAGAGGTTTAGGAGCAGGGTGAGGAGCTGGCAGCCTACACCAGGGTGGAGCAACAGCACCAAGGCGTCTACAGCAACAGGGGACGGGTCTCCTCAGCTACGAAGTGTGAGGCCAGCACGTGGGAGCCATGCAGCGGCAGCCAATGCTTGTGAAGCAAGTAATCAAGCATTGGCAAAGGTAAAATAAAACCAAGCTAGTGCCAACTAACACGAAGGGTGGGACGGGGAATGGTAAAATTGGGGGCAGGAGGCAGGCCCGGCTCCGGGAATTTTTATTTGGGTGGGCCAAGGGTACATTCGGGTGGGCCACTGCTGGCCCGATTTATCGCTTATATATCTAGCCAGGCCTGCTTCTGGGCCCTCCTTTATCTCTCCTTACTCTTACAAGGCACAGTAAAACGCACTCTTTTCAAAGTCTCTTTCTAAATGTTATCACTCTCAAAAAGTGCTTTTCTTCCATGCAATGTCCCTTTGATGGGAAGAGGAAGTTTCTAAGGTGGGAGTATCTAGCAAGTGACACTACCCGGGCTTCCTCTGTGCGAGCCTTCAGGGAGAAACCCTCTTCATTACTACCTCCACCTGACCTCTGACTCTGCAGCGCACTCTCTTACAGGCTTGATTATCCACTTTTCTACCACCCTTCTCCATCACACCTTATCTCACACCTGACCTTGGGCCCTAGCCCCATATCAGCCACCATTCAGTTCCACTTTCACTATTCCCAGTAAAAAACAATAGTAAAATCACCTTCAAACTTGAAACATTGAATATAGCAGTAAAAATAATTAGCATGCATGATAAAGTATGCTCCACAGTTGTCCTAATCACCTGACTGTTAATTAAATAAATGAAAACAGAAAGGCCATGACAGGGCCGGCTTTATTGCTGGTGCAAACGTCTTTTTGACCTCTTTTTTGACCTCTTTCTCTGTAGATAGCTTAACTACCACCCTCCAACAGTACCCTTCATCTCGCCATAGCCACTCCCCCTCATGGCCTCCACCTCAGACTCCCTAACTACCACCCTCCACCAATGTCCCCAATCTTTCTGTAGCTCCCCCACACCCCATGACCTCCTCCTCAGATTCCCTCACTGCCACCCTCCACCAGCGCCCCTCATAGCTTCGTATTTCCCCCCACCCCATGACCTCCTCCTCAGATTCCCTGCCACCCTCCACCAGTGCCCCTCATCTCTCTGTAGTTCCCCCCCCATGACCCCCTCATCAGATTCCTTCACTGCCACCCTCCACTAGTGCCCCTCATCTCTCTATAGTTCCCCCCACCCCATGACCTCCTCCTCGGCTTCCCTCGCTGCCATCCTTCACTAGTGCCTCTCATTTCTCTGTAGCCCCCCCACCCCATGACCTGCTCCTCAGATTCCCTCACTGCACCCTCAACCAGCGCCCCTCATCTCTCTGTAGTTCCCCCCCACCCCTGACCTCCTACTCAGATTCCCTCACTGCCACCCTCCACCAGTGCCCCTCATTTCTCCATAATTCCCCCCACCCCCATAACCTCCTCCTCAGATTCCTTCACTGCCACCCTCCACCAGCACCCCTCATCTCTCCGTAGATCCCCTCCACCCGTGACCTCCTCTTTGGATTCCCTCACTGCCACCCCCCACTAGTGCCCCTCAGGTCTCTGTAGTTCCCCCACCTCATGACCTCCTCCTCCGCTTCCCTCACTGCCAACCTCCACTAGTGCCCCTCATTTCTACATAGCCCCCCACCCCATGACCTCCTCCTCAGATTCCCTCACTGCTCCCTCCACCAGCGCCCCTCATCTCTCTGTAGTTCCCCCCCACCCCATGACCTCCTCCTCAGATTTCTTCACTGCCGCCCTCCACCAGTACCCCTCATCTCTCTGTAGTTCCCCTCCACCCTGTAACCTCCTCCTCGGATTCCCTCACTGCCACCCTCCACTAGTGCCCCTCATCTCTCTGCTGTTCCCCCCACCCCGTGACCACCTCCTCTGACTCCCTCACTGCCACCCTCCACCAGTGCTCCTCATCTCACTGTAGCTCCCCACCCCATTACCTCTTCCTCGTTTTCCCTCACTGCCACCCTCCACTAGTGCCCCTCATCTTTCCGCAACTCCACCCCCACTCCAGGACCTCCTCCTCGGCTTCCCTCACTGCCACTCTCCACTAGTGCCCCTCATCTCTCTGTAGTTCCCCCCACCCCGTGACCTCCTCCTCTGACTCCCTCACTGCCACCCTCCACCAGCGCCCCTCATCTCTCCGTAGCTCCCCACCCCATGACCTCTTCCTCGGATTCCCTCACTGCCACCCTCCACTTGTGCCCCTCATCTCTCCGTTGCCCCTCATATCCATTCCATTTGTTGTACAGCGCTACTCATATGAGTGTAGGGTGTCACAGTACTTTACATAACAGCACGCATTATACAGAGACAATAAATCAGTCTATGGGGAATGTCACATAAGCCAATGAGGATTACAAGGTGTAGAAATCACGTCATCCATACTAGTGGGCAATATATTTTACGAGGGTTTGGACTGGAGAAGCACAAACTCAGGATTTAAAGAGTACTCCAGTGGTTGGGGGTTGGCTTTACTGATAAAAATGTAATAACTTCCCAAACAAACTCTTTTTGGCAACATTAGAATAATGAAGGAATGGAGAAGTTCTAACTATATCACAATACAAAAAAGCGAAGTTTGTATGCAGCTCTTTAAAGACAGTTCATAGGTCACTGTCCTATGTTAGGATAGTAACTTCTGAACTGCAAGTAACACAAGGATATCTGTGACAGAGGTAGTAACCCACTGAGCTATTCCCATAAAATTCAGTTTATCAGCATTTAAAAACTACCAACAGACAAATGGTTACTCTGCAGCAGGATCGTAAATCACCAGTTATCTGCACAGTTTTTATTGTAGTTGTACATCGGTGGCAGATTCACTGGGAGGGCCATGGCTCATGTTTGGGTGGGCCTGGCCCACCCGGCCCACCCCACCCTCTAGAACCGGGCCTGGCAGGAGGTAACATATCCTGCACTTGTTAGTGGTGTGAGACAAAGAAGAGGGTCAGCGACAGGAGGATATTTACAGCTGGGACTAATTAAAGTCCCAGATAACCTATCTGTAGAAATGTAAATGCTGCATTTTAAAACATATTAGGCATTTGTTCTCAACCCACAACATAGCATGTTTTTGAAGGAGCACACAATTAAAACTTCACAATTAAAACTGCTAGACTTACCGACAACGCTGCAGAATGTGATCTGTCCTGCTCTTTACAAGTCTAACCTCTCTCCCCGAAAGCGTGTTTCTGAAGAGTGCAGGGCCCCATCCTTTTTCCGGCCGGGCTCTGACTGAAGAGAAACAATGTAACTTGTTACTTTGTTTCTCTTCAGTCCTGCCCTGGGTCTACGGGAGGAGCGCAGAGCAGGCTGCAGACTGCACCTGCTTTTTAGAGCAAGCCTTTTCACTCACAGAGCTGAGGGGGCCCCCTTCACCTACCGAAGACTGGGGGCCTCCCCGCACCGCGGGGGCTGCGGGGGCGTTTGTTACGCCCCTGCCTTCTTTGCTCCTGGGGGACAATACACCACCTCCCGCTGACAAAACTCCCTGAGTTGGGCCACAGTGTACGTTTCTAAATTCTCCAGTACAAACTCCATCTTGCCCACTCAGGTCAGAGGACAGTTATTTGCAGTAACTATGCAGGGGGGTACCTTATATAATACCTCCTCCCACCACCAGAGTAAATTTGGAAAAACAAAAACTCACAATTAGGAAGGCCGCTTTGAGAAAACTCCCGGTGTAGGCCTATGGACTACCCACAGTTATTGTTGAGTATACGTAGGCACAGCTCTATCCCACCGCTGAACACCAATTAATGTTGGAAATACTCCACTCCCACACCGGAAAGGGTGGTGGTAACGGGGTCTCTCCAGACACACACAGTGGTAGCTTGGCTCGAGTGGTCAGGAATCAGGCACCGTGCTAAGCATACGTCATACCCATACAATAACCATGCGTGCATCCGTTCCAAAAACGACTCTACACCGTAAAAATTATGAAAATATCTTTCTTTATCTTCTTTTTCTCTTAGTTGCTGATTAAATAAATAATAACACAATCACAATATACAAGGCTTGTTAAATAGTGCAGGTCAAATAAATACTGTCTTAATGATTCAATAAATAGGGGTGATCATAAATAATTAAGGCATAAATATAAGTGCAATACATACAGGCAATTAAATATTCTGAGGCAATAAATACTGCAAACCAATAAATATTGTGCGACAATAAATACTGTGGAACAATAAATACAGTGAAGCAATAAATAGGTTAAATACAATAAATACAGTGCTCTCAATAAATAATTAAAAGCTGACAGTGACACTCATAGAATCAGATCACATTTAGATCTCTATGGGCTGATTTGGCCCAGTCACAGCTTGTGGTTAGATGGATGGCTTGAGGGTGTCTACTCCCTGGCTTGGACAAGGCTGAGGCCTAAACTGAGGTAGATCAAGGGGGGAATACTAGGGACCTGGCTCTCTCACTCTACACAACCCCTCTGAATTAGTCTCAGCTCACCCCTGGCACAATCAAGCTGGTTCCAGCACCTCTCTAGCCCCTAGAGTAGTCTCTTAAGGTTCCACAGGGCCTTAGGCGCCCTCTATTCCACTTACTGCCCTTTTTCTGAAGCTCCGACGCCGCTGCAGTCGTGTCGACGCCGTGAGGCGGTTCCGGTTCGATGTCGGCGGCCTCGGCACAATGTCAGTTCTTGACGACGCCGGTAGGCGGTTCCGGTTCGATGTCGGCGGCCTCGGCTCGATCTCGACCTCCGGTTCGATGACGTCGGGCAGTCTTGGCTCGATGTCGACTTCGGGCGGCTCCGGTCCGATGGCGACCTCAGGTTCGATGACGTCGGCCGGCCTTGGCTCGATGTCGACTTCCGGCAGCTCCGGAGTGCGATCCCCACTCCCGACCTCCGGTGCTCCTCTCCTCAGGTTCCGGCGACTCCGGAGTGCGACCTCCACTCCCGACCTCCGGTGCTCCTCTCCTCAGGTTCCGGCGACTCCGGAGTGCGTTCTCCACTCCCGACCTCCGGCACGCTTCACCTCGGTCTCCGGCGACTCCGGAGGGCGGACTTCACTCCCCCGTCGACGCCGCTCACTCGACCTCGGGTGACTTCCTCCTCGACCTCTGGTACTCTCTACGACCTCCGTCGGCGCCCTCTCTCGACCTCTGGCGGCTCCGGGTACGACGTCTGCTTTTCCAGTCAGCGCCGCTTCTCCACCTCGGGCTCCGGGTCTCAGGCTTCTCGACGTCGGACTCCAGGAAAACCAATAATCAGGTCAGGACTTTGCTGTTCTTTGCTTCTAAGGCCTGTTCCTGCTGTCCAGGTCCTTAAGATGGTTTTTCTTGCTTCTTCCCACACAGGGCTCCAGGCTGGGCTCAGTCAGTAGGGACTAGTATCAAGGGTGGGTTTATGGACCCCACTCCAGGCACAAGTTTCCACCCCTGCTGCCTCACTCCTTCCTCCTTCAGGTTTCTGCTGCTCACTCCTCACCAGTCAGGTGCCAACTGCCAGCTCCAACTGCCAACTCTCTGTCTTAGCTTCCCAACATTCTAAACCGCCTCCAACTGTCACAGGGCTCCAGAATGTTGCAGAAGGTTCTAGTAGGTTCCAGTGGGTTCTGATGATGTCACAGGTGGCCACCATTTTGTGCTCCAGGCCCTCAGACAGAAGTTCCAGGGGTAGATAAAATGGCTCCCTGAATCTGCAGCAACACTAAAAAGTCTGGTGGTTCCCAAAAAGGAAAAATTCTAACAGGGTTTGAGGCAAAAGTGGGACAAAATAAATAATGATGAGGAGGGACCACCCAAAGGGCTGACAGGTCTAACACCGCCCTTCTGTCTTTGTCTTTCCCGAGGCTGCTGGGGTGTGTATCCACGACAAGTTGGACCGCCAGTAAGAACCAACCCTACGAACAACTCCACCGAGGAGAGGAAGTCACCGAGGATATCTGGCTAACCAACAGACCGATCACTTATACCTGTGTTTTCTGTCTTGCTTCAATAAATCCTATCACCATTGATCCCCGAATTCGGCCTCCTAGGTTTTTCTTTCGCCCATCCCTCTCACAGTCTATTCCCTACCATGTGCAGTGTGGAGCTGAATAAAAGGAGTACGCCTGATCAGAGGGGTGTCTAGTACTCCAGGGATCTGACAATAGTGTGGACTCTAGCATCGAAACGAGGCCCTGTGTTGCATGCAGTTTAGTGACACATCCTGGCCCTGTAGAATATATAGAAGGATTTAGAGTAAGATTGAAGTCTCCTCCCAGTTAAATATTGTCTACATCTAGTTGTATAATTTGCATGGCGATCTTAGGAAAGAAGTCTGTAGTGTCAACATTTGGTGCATATATATTGATCAGTAGAAGCGGTTTCCCGCCCAATGTTCCCGATACTATAATGTATCTGCCCTCCTTGTTCGCCACCACTTCCCCAACCTGAAAGGGTAGTGTTCGATGGATCAGGATACACACCCCACGAGCATATGTGCTGTAACTGGCAAGAAATCTGTTAGTACCCCATGTTGATGCAAACCGATGTTCGGGGGATGGAGCATAGTGTGTTTCTTGTAGGAATGCCAGTTGAACGGAATGTCTGGACTTGTAGGCTAAAACTAGGCGTCCCTTTTTAGGGTTCGATAGTCCTCTGACATTCCAGGACACACATCGAAACTGTAAATCCACGCCCCATGTATTAGAAGAGGTCATGTAAATGACATAGTGTGAATCATAACAGTATGTATGAGCATTTTTCTCACTGTTCTAACTAAGTTGAGAGGCATGACTCTGTACCAAAAATATATAGAACAAACAATAACTCCCACCAGTGCCTGTCCCACCCCCACCCACGTCAGATACATATAAACAAGCACCCAGTGAATCCCATTAAGAATTCCTGTAAGGGGAACAAGAAACAATAAAAAGGAAACCCGGGGCGGGCGGAGAGGAAACAGGAGGATAGTTTTTTCAATGGGGGTATGCAACACTCCTTAAGGACCGTCTATGTATAGTTAAACATAATATCTATCTTCGCTCTCATCTCAGTTAAGACTTTGGTAAGGGTGCTGAGGCTTGTGTGTTGCATAAATGTTCATAGTTTATTTATGGCTCACGGTGTACCAGCCTTACTTAAGAGGACTGAAACTCACTTAGCACCATATTTAAAACAACCATGGGCACATAAGTCTCACTTTTGTGACCTATTGGCTTTGTCAATGTGTTTAGCCATACTGTACAGCGTTCATCGATCCTGTGCAGCATGGCTAACGTAAAACAAAACAAAACATTTATGTGGCACACCACGCATGCATTTTTGTAGGTACCAATCTGAGTAGGGCGAATGCAACATGGAACAGTACACAGGTGAGCATAAAAGGGAGGGAGCGGAGAGAAACACACTGCAACTGACAACAGGACAAGGGTGGAGAGAGGTGCATAAGGGAGATGCCTCAAAAACACATGCTCTCTCTTTGAGTGCTAACACAAAAAAAGAGTACTTCCCTAACATCGAGAACAGACAATACACACATGGTAAAGAGGCGATGCTCCATGGGAGGGACAAACGCAAGGTTGAGACGTTGGTAGGCAGGCAACTGAGAGCGACAAGGAAATCCAAACTTGCGTAAGCAATGGCCGGGCTATAAGCCCAATGTTCATAGTAAGTCACAATATACTTCGCAACAGACATTGCATGCGCTGTCTAGTTGGTTTAACCTAGAAAATTAAGGCAGAACACTGAAAAAACATTTGAGTTAGCCGAGACACTGCTGTTGTCCATAGTCCCTAGCACACTTCAGCGACTTTTCACTCCGTACTGCTTATTTCTGCCAAACCAAAGGCTGAACTACATGGATCAGGGTTGCAAAGGTCACTGGAGGACACTAAAATTCTCAGCAGCAGCACTGACTCTGCTAAGTCTCATCTCAACATGTCACCATTATCATTCTCACTATTAAAAAAGGCAATGTTGTCAAGGATTCCATTATACCCAAGCCCTGAGTTTTTGAAAATACTGTAAGCTTCCCTGAAGCCTGGCGCATACAACTAAAATGTAAACTTTCCTTAGACAGAGAACACGTTCCTCTCGTTCACACATGCATCAATGGCAGAGGCACGCCACTTGCAACAGGAATGCCAGATTTGCTAGCACAAAGGATGAGGAGTAGCTATTGTCAGTGCAGCAGGTGCAGTGACACCAGTATCTAGGCATGTAAGTGATCCACAGCACCTTAATTGTGCCTGTTCTTTACTACCCAAGAGGACCTTATTTTTCTACTTTACACCCCATTTTTTCAAGCTACTTCAGCAGATAACCAACTGAATCCATCTTGAGGAAAGCCGGTCCACTCATAACTCAGGTCTGTGTTCACATCAAGCTCTGAGAGGCAACAGTGATGGGTGTGGGCAATGCTAACGGTAGAAGCGGGGGTTCCAATGAAAGACATTGGAAGTGGAATCTTAGAACCATTTTGGGCACCTGCACATATGCTACCTACAAATCAAGCACTGGCTTTGGTTCCCTAGTGTCGCACTTACTGCACACACACACATGCCAGAAGTTATATTGGATTTATAAATCTTTTATACTACAAACCCAGAGAACATGAAGCAAAATGTATGGACAAAGTTGACAAAGACTAAGCCCATGCACTTGCGATCACAACTGTCACACCTATTACATATAAATCCATGACACACATCAAAATGAGTTAAAAAAATACATTGTTCTCAAATGTTTGAGAACAATAAAGAAGACCTACTGATCACACATACAACCATACGTTAAAGCATTTCGAGAAATTCAAAGCAAAAGTATTAATTCAGTGTGCATAAACGTCTTAAAATGTAACCAAGTAATGCTACATGATGTTCACAAAACATCTGTGGGAGCAAACAATGACCATTTAGACTAAACCAATGTAGGAAATGTAAATATATGAAAACAATGACATTACCTGAAAAAAAAATGTAAAGGGGGTGACAGTTGTGTCAATTATGGCTCCAACGTGAAATCTAAAAAGGCATGAAATTCACAAGTTCAGGTATTACCCTAAGCTAATATTCCACCTCCATGGTACTAACTGAACCACAAGAGATGGGAAGGATCTTGAATCTTAAGAGTCCCATACAGATAGATTTCTGATGATTGACAACTTCGGTCAACCACCGCACAACCAGGTCAGGGAAGCCTATGTTTTTTTCCAGTCAATCAATCAATCACCAAATTTGTAAAGCGCGCTACTCACCCGTAAGGGTGTGGACCAAGCTGCAGATAGATTGAGGAGGATCAGAAGGCAAAAGGCACTCATGTCAGTAATCAGGAGGGCATCATCAAGTACCTGAAAAGTAGTACTTCCTGCGCTGCAGCATGGTTTGAAGCTCGATAGGTAGTCCTGGAGGAAGTTGTTCTTGCTGATTGAGTTTTGGAATCAAAGGCAGACTGCGTATTTGATTTTTTGAATGAATGACTGATGGGTGACAGGCTACTAGTTCCATGATTGTCTGGATCCACAGTGAGATTTTTCTGCAGAGAGGGAATCTTTCTATTTTTCGAGGTTCCTTAGGTGAAGGTAATATTGGCAATGTAGAGGAGGGGTGTGAAGGCATTAGTCCTAGTAGGTGGTTGTCTCGGGGGAATTGTTACAAGTATGCACCATGCGCCATTTGTATGAGAAACACCACCTTACTCAGTCAGGATGCAAATGCAATGAATGTTAGCACTATCCAAACATAAGTCCAAAGAAGTACCGCGCATGTTTCCATTGCACACCTAAACAAGACCTATTTACTCCCCCAATTTAAACTGTGACTCATATGTATTTCAAATCTGTCTGTCCGAACACTTTCAGTATGTGCATAACTTCGCTCTCTTCCATTCTGCACTTGGACATTTCATATCCTAACAACTCTGAGTGTAAGTCAGGTGGGTTTGTGGTGTTTTGATCAGTTAAATCAAGTGCCACGTGTGGTGCTGATAGCATTAATACAAAGTCTGCATCATGCATTGGTTCATTACCCACCACAGTGCTTGCTACTTGGTGTTTTGTGCTCCATCTTGGTTGCACTTCACAATGGATATTCCATGACTGTCGTCCCTTTGCAGTGTTGTTGATAGCGGCAAAAGTCGACTTTAGAGGACGGGCCATGGTGTATGACTTCAACAGGTCGATCAACACCTGTGTTTTTTTGTTCTTTCCAGAAAATGGTGGTGAGCTCACCATTCTTGTTAATTCTGTTGTCACAACTGGTACAGGTTGTGTGTGGGTGGTGGAAACACCTCTCTGTCTCCCACTTTTTCAGCCACTAACTTCCTGGCGTTGAGTAATCAGCCGACATGGATGAAGTAACTGCCAGCACTTCACTTGGACTTTGATGGGTTTGGTACAAATCCTGTGATATAGCAATGCATGATTTTCATGGGAATTGTCACTTGCTGTGAAATCAGGCATGTACATCCACATGCCAAGTACATTTTTATAAGGTGAGCGGTTTATCAATTCGCCTTTGCATATCATTCAAAGATCTCTGGGTGCTATATAGGTTATTTAGTCATTATGCACTATTATTTAAGACCTTCACAGTCAAGGATTTCTAAAGCATATTATTGCTCTGCTCTAATTGTTCGTTTGAAATTGGCTCCAAGGGAGAGAGAACTGGAAGTGTTCTCTCACTTCAATAAGTGCCTCTGCTAATACTTTAGAAGTATGTGTCCCACATCTAAGTGAAATGTACGCTCTCCACCCACTGTTTCCATACATAAGTCTTTTGTGACTGCATGGCCTGTGGCTTGGCGCTAAAGCTTCACTCGCTTAAAGCGACTAAAGGAATCTACAGCTACTAATATGTATTTATGTTTATTTATGGCTTTAGCAGATTGGCATGATTGGGCTAGATTATTTCAAATATTTGAACTGCTTTAGTTAGAGGTTTTGAAATTATCTCATTATTGTTGAAGGTTTTGTTGAATGGCAGATCTCGCCCTACAGCACACATTGCTGAGTCGCCTTTGAGATCAGTGGCACTCAGTTACATTCATATGATAATTGTAAGGTTCATGGCATGCCTGTATCAGCTGAGGCTATCCTTTTATAAGGTGCTTCAATTAATTAACACTGAATTGATTTATTTCATATGTCTCAATAGTCTACTCCTGGTATTGTAACTTCAGGGATCTCCATTTGACCAAGGAAGTGCTTATGTCCCAAGAAGTGCTTCACTGGAAAGTCTGGAGGTAAGGTTGGTGTGATGAACATATCACTGAGTTTATTTCTGGGTCGGGTTTGGTTTGTACTGGATATCCACTGCTACTTTTCAAACACGTACTGCAGATTTTGCAGTTTAGTCAGCAGCAGAATTGCCTTTCAAGTGGATTTCGGACTCTGATGGGCTAATGTGTGCTATACATCTACCAGTACCAATGGAAGCAGCCTTTTGAAGACAGCTATCGGCACACAAAGCTGCTTTGCTCTTTCCTTGTCCCACGTGTGTCTTTGCAAAATTCTATTCCCAATTAATTAAGTCTACACTGTAAACATTGTAACCCTATCCATAATGGGTCAAAAACAATTAATAATGTGGTAACAATGTGCTTCATTTTAACTCTGTACACAAACAATGAACCAAAAACAATTAATATGCTAGCTGACTAATTTGCTTTTGGCAAAGCTAAAAAAGCACATTTAATTCTGGACAACTCTGCTGTCAGATCCCCAGTGGCTATAAATGTATCTGGTTTGCTTTAAACTCTGTAGAATACGGTATTTCGGTGCTGCTTTTTAGGTCTCGCCTAGTGATGCAGCGCATACGTTGCACGCCTTGGCGAGATCTAGTGTTGTGGGTTTTGCTTCCGAAGGGGGATAGGAGATGTGCACTTGCCCGGACAGCCGATGTGCACGCTCACGGAGTCTCTTCTCTGGCGAACTCAGCTTGCGCCCAGAAAGCAGATGTGCACGCTCACGGTGTCCCGCGTGTTCCCAACGCGCTTTCACTTTCGCACGCTATAACAATGCCCTCGCTGCACTCGTGACACAGAGTGCTGCCTGTGTAAACAAGGACGCGAGTACTTCAAGGTCGCAGAGGCTCAACGAGGCTGTAGTGGGTGGCTCTGGTTGTCAACTCTTCTCCAAGCCATCCCTGCAGGGCAAGAGCTGCTCCCATGAAGCTTAATGCTGCTCACAGGGTGAGAGTTGTTCGCACAATGTTTTTTTTTGTACTGTACCAACACGGACCGACTGGACGCTTCAAGTCTCCCATTAGAAGCCAGTGAACGGCAGTGTCTTCTGAACCTCCACAGCTGTGGTTCAGGAAATAGGAAAGCCCTCTACATAGTTTGCGTGAAGAGGGCTCTGTGACACCCGCAGCCTTCTGCAAAAAATCACGGTCACTTCGCTCCACCCTCAGCCCGGCTGCCATCTTCACCCTCCTCCCCCCGACCCTGCTTTACCCAACAGCACAATTGTGTAGCGCCCGCTGTCTTGCGAGGTTGGTGCTCATGCAAAATACATGTTGCAATAGAAAAAATGGACATCTTGCATCACTGCAGACTCTTATTAACTAATTTAAATTTTTATTGTTGTCACGCTCCATGGGAGTGCTTGTTTCACCAGTCGGGAGAAGTTCAAAGTTCGATGCAAAACGTATTACATTGTGGGCTATTAATGCATTATCTTAATAACCATCTTCGCTATTGATCGAAAATACTTTTTTTTCGCTCTGCCTGCGCAGTTCATTTGCGCTGTACTCAAGTAATGAAACAACATATTACAGGAAGGAAAGGGGGGTTTCCCTTCGCACCTTGTCCACAGAAGTTCCTGATTATATATTTCTTTCAGAGAGCCTTAACCACCTTTATACGCGATGGCTGAACTCCCGGCTTCTATTCTCTTTAATTGGACTGAAACATGGTCTAGCGCAGCGTTCGATGGAAATCGATTCTGGGAGCTTTCATGTTTAGCCCAGCCTTTGAACAAAACACATTTGCGTGGGCATATTGTCCTTGGAAATGTCAACCATATCGAAGGTGGTTTAACATATCTTGCAAGTGGCATTTTGGTCTGGTTTCAACCTAGCTGCTACTTTTTAGCAGAATATTAATTGGCCACGCGACAGCACTTCACTCCCAGGTGTTGGTGGACTGTTCTGCTCTCTTGTGTCCTAAGTGTGCTTCGTTTCAAGCACACCTGCAAAACGATATCATGAAGAAGAGGAGGGAAGAACAACCAGAGAGGAAAGGGGCACCTTAATAGGGATAACTGCTGTGTGGTTTGTTGAAAATAACCAAAAAACTTGAGAATTCCCCTCCTTCCCATTAAAGAGCACCCTTTCCTTTAAAAAGCACAGCCACCGCAGCAAAGCAACTATGGACAAGCTGGAAACCGCATATGCATGGCTAGGGGGAAACAGGAGAAGTAAGGGCCGCAAACACGAATCTACGGGGCTTCCACTAAAAACAACCTGGTAAAGTATGTCAGAAAGAGAAATTACATAATTAACCATCAAAAAATATAGACCATAATGTACTACATGGAGAGTAGTAGAAGTTTATAAAGCAACCCTTGTGTAATATTTATGACAGTCTTTATTATACAATCATAAAACAAACAACAGCATTTAAAACACACAGAGTTGACAACACTGAAACCATGTTATCTCTTTTTACAAAATACTTTTAGTGACACTGGGTTTTAATTAACCCGCATTGAGGAAAACATGCTTCTACATTGCTCTCTAGCTCTTTGCTGCTGCCCTCGACCCTGTCCTCCGTGTTACTTCCCCGACCCACACCCTCTTTCTGTTGTCCGTACCTTTTTACTCCCCCCTCCTCCCCTGTATATTGCTTTCCATCCAGCTGAACGTTGACCCCACCACCATATTACTTTTACAACACTCTGGCCATCCATGTTGTTCGCCCCCACCATCCTTCAATTTGCAATACAATAGGTCTTGCACTTTAGATACTTTGACCTATTGGTATTATAAATGATAATGCCTTTTATTATTACAGGTGTTTTTTAAACACATAAATAAATGGCATTGTCATTTACAATCCCAATAGGTTAAAATTTCGCAACTGCAAGACCTGTTGCATTGCAAATGCTTGTTGATATGGGAGAACGCTTTCAGTTGCTTACGTCAGGTCATGTTCAAAGTGAATTTCTGAACTGACTTTGCTAGTGGTCGATTGCACCCATCTAAATATGTAAAGCTCTCGAATGTGGGATGCTGGCTTTTGTTGCTGCTTCTAGAGTCGGCTTTTGTTACACCATGATAATCTTTTGTCTCTGTCCTGTGGGTCGTTCTTTAATGACTGATGTTTGCAAAGTAGTGAGGGCCGTCTAAATTGGAGCAAAGTGCTTCTCTGCAGCCGAGTACATATGTCATTTATAGGCGATTGTTGTAGACAGCCCTTTATTATACACAGTGTTTGTGAGTCTAGCCCGACTAGAAACTATCCTAATTATAAAATTGCATTTGTTCTCATGTGTCTGTAAATATGCAGAAGTCACCTTAATTTCCCTTGATATCTGAGTTTGTTCTAACTTCAAATCTTAATTGTAAATGGGGGATTTCTTAATTGAAAAGATGGTCTTACTATTTACACGTATGCGGGAGGTAGGTTAGGGCAAAATTTCAAAATCCAAATAATTCCTGCAATTTTTGAAGTGGTTTTGGTGACCTCTCTTTTCACTATTGCTAGAACGCTGGTGCAAGTACCTTCACCTCATTTGACAATTCATATCCTAGGGAGATCACATTTACAAGAATTGTTTTTTAAACTTTTCTAAAGTTCATTTTGTAATCAACATTTCTCCCTGCAGTTGGATGGTGATGTTCTAATTTATCATATGGAATGTGTATGTCATCCAAATAGGACATTACACTTAAGTCTTCCTGTAACAGCACCATAATATGGACTGAGAAGGTTCCTTGTCTATTTGTATCCTCCTGTGGTAATTGGGTGAATCCATGATATTGTGTACTTCTGAATGCTAATGCAGCTAAATAATGTGATTCAGAAGCTATAGCTTAAGCGAAAATCCTTTTGCCATGTGCAGGGCGCTTTTATATTTTTTCCATATCATTTGCCTCATTAATCCACTAATGTGGTATTTTTGGAACTGCTCATATTTTACAATGTTGGTTTAAGTACAGATAGCCTAAAACCAATCGCTAAGATCCATCTGGTTTTAAAATCAGATAAACAGGGTTTTCGTAGTAATTGGGCATGGCACTAATATAGCCTGATATTTTAATTAATCTAGAATTCGTTTGAGGCATCTTTTTGCTTCTAATTTCATCAGATATTTTCTTTGAACCAGTCGTTCGTACTGTAACGGAATAACATGTGCATTACCTTTTTATTCCAAAATACTGAAGCCAATTTGTGTCACCCATTCTTTGGCATACTGGTCCTTAAGTGGCTGGGTCATTAATACTGAAAAGGATCCCATTAAAACATAATTTCTAGGTGGATCAATCTTCCTCGTCTAGTATTATAGCATAGAAAGCTGTGAGCCCATAAAAAGATCATTCATGCAATATCCCCTTCAATCCAAATTTGAATTTTGTAAATCAAATCCGGTTTACTTAAATGTCCATCTAGTGTTTTACCCTTGAAATAAACATTAGTCTGCCCATGTTCAGGAGAGTTTGAGCTTTAAGTCAGTTATTATAATTTCTGCCACACTGTCTTAAATGACTGTTGATTCAAATGGGGGTTGATTGCGCACAAGCTTCTTGTGGTTATAGATTTTTGTGAGTTGTTGCGTGCCACGGAGGTCTCACTCTCTGGACCATGGAGTGTTAAAATCGTTACAATCATTCATGCGTCCTCTAACCTTAGAGAACGACCCTCTGGGCGCAGCGGTATGAATCGCGTGGCGATTTTCAAATGATTAAAATTATGTATCCAACTCTTGAGTCGAAAAGGCTGAGTTTGCTGTTGCATATAAACGTTATTCAATCCATAAAGCTGTGTTCATTTTAAATCAGCGTTGATCATGTCATCCTACGGCAACATCTATCAGAATCTTATTCAATGATCCCAATGCATTTCGGGCTCATAGGAGGCCCTTAATCAGGGGAAATCTTCCGATAGTGTACCGCATTACCAAAAAGTGTTTCCCATGCCATCTGATAGATGTTGCCGTAGGATGACATGATCATCGCTGATTTAAAATGAACACAGCTTTATGGATTAAATGACTGTTGACCACTCACCGTTCTTCAACAGGACCCTCCTTCTGTGAGGGATCCTCGCTCCTTGTAGCAGCTACTTCCTTATAGCTACTTTCTTCATTTGAAAGAATTGCTTTTATTCTGAAACATTTTTGTCCCATCTCATTTGCTGACACGCTTGTACATTTTCAGGTTCCAGATTGGTATGGACCCTTTTATGCAGTTCAGATATCCGATCCCCATGTTCCCGCAGAAAATGTGAATGAAGTTCATCAGACTACTGATGTCGCTCTGGACCCCTTATATCTTTTCCAGTTCACTAATTATATCCTCCACGTTCCTCATCTCTCCAGTAGAAATTGTGGTTCTGTGGAAGCTTGCTGTGGTTGAGGTGATGAGGAGACTGCATGTAGAGTAGAGGTGCTTGAGTTGACAAAGATCTCCCGGGTCATTGGTCTTTCTACATTTCTTTTCTTGTCTGTGTAAGGTGTGTTTGATCTCAATGAGCTCTTGGGAGCACACTGGTACTAAGGATTTGTTTAGGGGTATAGTTGTTTAAAGGGCGTGGTGGTGTACACAAGTGTTTTCACAGGACTCTTGTCTTGCATACATTTAGCAGTGTGTTGTCATGTAATGTAATAATGGAACTTATATCTCGTACCTGTTACTCCGTAGTGTGTACTGACGCTCTGCACAGTCAGGTGTGACACCAAGAGTGGTCATGTAAGACATCTTAAATCCAGTGGGAGTTTATTCCACAGTTATGGTCCCAAAGACGAAAAAGACGTGCCACCCGTGCTGGATTTACGAATCCGTGGAATTTTGTCTAGAAAGAGGTTTGTGAGCAAAGATTTCTGGGAGGGATCTAGAGGCCTATTCTTGCTTTCAAGTATCTTGGACCTACTCTATGGAGTGATTTGAAGACAATCCTCTTCCTTACGGGAAGCCAGTGCCGTTCTCTGAGAACTGGGGGCACATGTGCTCTTATGGAGAGGCTGAGAACCATGCAGGCAGCCACATTTTGGACTACTTGCAACTTAGTAATCAGGTAGTCAGGCAGGCCTAAGTATAAAGCGTTCCCATTGTCCTGTCTAGATGTAATCAGAGCTTGGACCCCCAGTTCTCTAGCTAACAATGACAGATAGTGCAGAAACGTCCTCATCCGTAACATTCCAAAGCAGATCCCTACTACTGCGTTGAGTTGTGGAAGAAAGGAAAGTGCCCCATCAAAATTAACGCCTAGATTTTTTGTAGCATTTGTGTGAGTAGATGGAGGAGAGGTATCATTGGACCAGAAGGTCTGCCAGGGCATTTCTGATCTTAAACCGAAAAAAGGAGCTCAGTCTTTCCCCTATTACATTTTAGATGGTGGAGGGAAATCCACTGGAAATCTTCAGACAAACAGTTCCTAATTGTTCGGCGGGGAATGCTTCATCCCTGCCCCAAGAGAAAAGTAACTAGGTACCATCAGCATAGGACACTACTTTGGCACCCAGTGTCTCTGCAAGGCATAGTAGGGGGGCAAGATATATATTAAATAGTGTAGGTCTCACGGCCGAGCATCTGTAATCGGCTGGTGTTTGCTGGAGAGTATGAAGGGAAAGACTTTGAAGGAATATTATTTATTTTTCTAATTTGTACTCAGCTAGATCTACGTTTATACACAAAGGAGAGAGAGGGAGATGATGGTAGGATTCTGTTCCAGAGATATCTTGAGGCTGGATTGGACTGACGAAAAAGACATTACGGTGCAATTAAGGGTATTGCCTTTGGAGAGGGTAAGTTCACTGATATATTGTTTGACGGTGTTGAGGAATGTATTAAAGGTATCTTTGATTTTCTTGGTGCTTGAGCCTATGTTGGAATTGATGGCACTGAGGAAGGTGGGGCAGATATGCTCAACTGAAGTTTGAGATTTCTTCTATGACATTCATGTTAGATCCAGGAACTCTGTAGATCAAGCTGTCTGACTGGGAGGAAGAGAGTGGAAAGAGGCAGGTGATCTTGAATGATGTGAGGGTTGCTGGGTTACCTAGAACGTGAGGCCAGGTAGGCTTGAGGATGACAGAGAGTCCACCACCTCTCTTATTTATTTATTTTTTGGGAGTTATATATAGCGCGAACTCGACCTGAAGGTATCAGAGGGCTTTACATGAGCACCAGTTACGTTACACAAGGACACATTCATATCTGTTAGGCATGGGGAGATTAAGTGATTTGCCCAGAATCACAGGATGTTGAGCGTCCCTGCCAAGATTCGACCCGGTTCCCCAGCTTCGAGGCCGCACTCTCTGGCTGGTAGGCCACATCTTATATGCTTGATAAACCTTGGATCTTGTAGCCTGTGGAGATCAAAGCTGGCTAAGGTTTGGTCGGATGCCTGTGTGAGCCATGTATCTCTGATGAAGAGAGCATCCAGGTGGTTTTGTGTAATGATTTCGGCAAAGTCAAATTCATGGCGAACTGCACAGCCTGCAATGACCAGCTGCAAGGTGCGTTCTGTTGAAGGTGTGCCCATGCTACTAGTGAGAGGGATGGGAATGAGGTTCTTGGCATTGGTTGGGTGGTGTGTGTGTCTAATTGTGTGGTTCTGGTGTGAGTGTAGGTACGGGGTGTGGCATTTTGTGTGTGAAGCACATGGTTTTGATGGCATATCTGGAAGGCCGGAATTCCCGTATTAGGAATTTCTGCACCCAACAAGCCCACACAGCTGATGTCCTTGTCTTCCTTCTCCTCAGCCAAAAGGTGCTGTTGGAGAAATGAATGCAAAGTGGACAGGCTTCTGACTAGGCAGTGCATTCAAGAGGTCACATGACTAAACTTGGTGGTTGCTGGAACACTACTGGCCTATGGCTGAGTTGTGTTAGTAAATCTGAGTGGGGCTGGCCGGCCGGACACATGATTAAGCTTCGATTGGACGATGCATTGGCAGAGCCATGTGATTTGAGCTCTGTGTTTACTGGGGTGCATCTTCACTTTGATTGAGTCAGGTTGGTCAATGTGAGTGGCCTGGGAAGTGAAAATACAAGGGCTGGTTTTTAACCGGGAAATGCACTTCTATTGTGGTGTAACCTGGCAGCGGTGATTGCTGGAGTGCTTCAGAAGATAGCAAAAGTAAAGATCCTCAACAGAACCATTAGGTCAGATAAGATTCGAGTGCTCGTGCTCTCCATGCCACTGGAATCAAGCTATCCTGGCTGAAGAGGGGTGAAACCCCGAAACCGGTCCCAGGATGCTTGGTTCCAGTCCAGGGAGGACCTGGCTTGGCAGTTCGGGCTGGACTATTCCCATGAGGCACAGGGTCAAGACTGATTTGCATATGGCTGGGTTCAAACTGGAATGGCATGGTGAGCAAAAAAACGATGGATTTAGGCCCAGATCTCTGTACTGGGGTGAATGTATGACATTGTTCTGCATTCTGTCCATCAACTGTTGTTTTTGCAGATAAGATTCGAGGCCAACCAATCAGGAAAGGGAAGTAGGAGAGAAATGAAGAGCCCATTAAGATCCAGTCTCAATGACAGTGATACTTATACCCAGATGGCATATACCAATAGGCCGCAGGCTTGGACTCTCACGGGAAACCTGGCCCTGAAGAGAAATCACAACAAATATGGAAGCTGGAACCCACATCACCTCCATCAAACCATCATGTGACAGAGTACAAATTGGACAAAGGACACCCAGAGACCTGTGACCCTGAAACTGGTCATCTGCATGGGTGCAGAAAACAAGAAACCCTGAGCCAGAGAAATAATTGTGGTTAAGAAGCAAAGCGTGCCATCGTATCTTGTCGCGAGCTCCAAACTCACCAAAGTGTATAAGCTGAACCCTGAACTGTGGCTCAGCCAGACCCAGAAGGGTCTGTTAGCATGAAGTGCTCACATTGAGGAACTCTGTAATCTTAGGCCGGAACAAACCCTAGCATGACACAAACAAAGCTCGACCTTTCATCAAGCAGCTAGCATTTCTGGATGTCGCCCGCATATTTAGACAAGTTGCTCTTTCAATGTAACACGCCCGTAACGCGATAGTGAAATATGCATCTATTGCTTAAAAGCAGTTGGCACTTTAAAGTACTGTATGGTTCCTTGCCGGTAGCTCTATTTTTAACGTTGTTGAATTTTAATGCATATAGATTTTAATTGAATCGCAGTATGCTTTCTGTAATAAGCTCTTGACACTTTGATGCAACCGGCATGGCTTTCTCCGAGCTGGGAGCAACGTAATCTTATGTTCAACTTTGATGTATTTTTATGCACATAGGTTTTATTCGAATTGCAGTATGTCCTTTGTTATAAGCATTTGGCACTGTGGACCAACCGGCACGGTTTACTGTGGACTATGATAAATGTAGACTTAGTTTAACTTTGATGATTTGTATTTGTATGGTCTATATAAGATAAAAGTATGCGAAAATGTTGTATGTACTGTAAAATGTCATTTTGTGAGGATTTTTATTAATCAGAAAATGGAATTTACTCTCTTACTATTGATTATGAAAGCTGTACTTTTTATTATAGACAGTAGCACTTTGAAAATACAGGGACTCGTGTTCCCCTTTAAGAGCATTTTACACAATATTCCGTTGAAACTGTTGGTGTGAAAACATTTGAGCAGAAGCGCCAAATGATGGAACCCTCCATAATTCCCACAAAACGATGCTGGGATTCTCCCGTCATCAATTCGGGGGTAGCTGGGGTGCAGAGTTCCCAGCGCCCTTAGTGGGCTACTCAGTTCAGATAAGTAACATTAGCGGCAGTGTCACAAGAGGTCGCTGCGGCATCGAATATGCATTTCTTTATGTGCAGTTCTCTCAAGATGTATATTTGCAGTAAAGGATCAAAGTTTTAGAATTAACTTGGGTAACATATTCTCGTCGGGTCTAAGAATTACTATGCTGCAGAAGGGTCTTTCTTTCCAAAACCTTAACTTGGCCCTGGTCATTAAAAATTAAAAGCTGAGCAGTCTAAGTGGCAAACGATAAAGAGATGTACTTTCGACAATCCTTCGTTGCGCAACTATCATGTATGTAGAAGGGTGATGCCAGCCCGGATGGCTCTCCACAATGTAAAAGGTTAACATTCAGTTTATTTTACGCCTGACAGGCACTATACATGTTGACATTATCCAGTAGCATAAACCTCCCACAGACCCTCAAGTACTTCAGAGGTCTTTCTACTGGCCAATCAGAGCGCAGTAGAGTTCTGACCGCACCACATACCGCTGATTCTATTACAGGACCGGAGGCTTCGGATTATGCTTCTCTTTCTTATATTTGCTACTCACAGCAGCCAATGAACAACGTTTTGTATGCAAATAAAACTACATTTCCCATGATGCTCGTCCATACATCACACCCTGTATAGCCCCATGAGAGCCACAGTATCCTGTTTCTCCTCCTCTTTCTTTGCTGCTCACGCAGACAGTTAAGTGCTCAGAACGTTATGTTGTGAATTATGTCTTATTTGACTGTTGAATTATCTTTGAGGATGTTTCAGTTATGTTTGCGCTTATATCGCGCTAGGTGGAATAATTGTGTTTAAACATCTGTGTTTTTGTGCTGGGGGCAATTTGTCTTCTGTTTCAAGTTGCCATATATTTCTCAATTTAGCGCTCGCGGGCGCTATTGTTATCAGCTTACTGGCGTCTTAAGAGGATCCCGCTGGGAGCAGTGTGATCTGTGGGGCACTCCCGCTGAAGCGTTGTGCATAATCATCTGGGTCCCCGATTGCCTGCAGGCCCCCTTTAGAGGTTCCCGATTGGTGATGCGCTCCCGCTTGGAGCAGAGCTTGGATATTTGCACTGACGGCCTGTTCGGCCTTCGATTCACTCCCTGCGGGCCGCTGAGTACCGCGCTGTTTTCACGCGCATGGCGCGCACCGCCATTTACTATTTAAAGGCGAGTGTTGCGCGTTCCCCGTCAGGAGCGGGGAATCTTTAATGCGGGCGGCCTGTTCAGGCTTAATGGTTCTCCCGCTGACCTGAAAGTGCCGCGCTGCCCTTGGCAGCTTCCAGTGACGGTTATACGCCACAGGTTCCCCTCAGGTTTACGTGCTTAAAGTTTGCAGCAAGTCTATGTGGCCTAGGGGAAAGGCTTTTGCCTCCAACCCCAGAGGTTCGGGGTTAGCACCCAGGTTTTCTGGGTTGTGTTTTTTCGCAGGACAAGATTATTTAGATTTATTTTATATTAAAATTTGAACTCTTATTACAATTTAGGCGTGATTTTTTTCTCTGATGAATGCTCAGTCTTAATACTGCACCGCCCGGCGGGGTTCAGATTAAGGTCGCTCCCGCTGGAGTGGAGATGGCGCACTGATGATGCCTGCGACTTAACTGATTGGGCCTCTGTTGATCCTCATGGGAAGGACTTGGTACGGCCGAACACAGAATTAGAACGCTCCCTCAAGAGCTGAGATACGGCGCTGTCGTTGCAGCATTCAAAATGAGTCACTGTGGGACAGTGATTAGGTCTAGATTATTACTCAAAGGTTAGGTGTTTCAATGATTATGGTTTTCTGAATTAACATTACTCCTGTCACTTCCATAGGGTTGCTCTGATCATTGCGCGATTTCGCGCTTTCTCCGCCAAAGGTTTTCCCTAGTAGCCGAGTGCGGTTATGGAGTCATAACGCTCTGGTGTGCGTAACCCAATTGGGCTACATTTGGGCGATTTTGGTTTACGCACGTCGCACGCGTCCCTGTTTTGCTTCATAGGTTCACAGTGCCTCGTGCCTTACATGGGTAGATTTCTTTGTACGCCTTCCAGGCTGTAACAATCGGCTGGCCCTTGGAGTGCGCACACGCTCCTGATATTTCACTATGACTCGGACGCCCATGGGGCTGGAATAATTTGACTACAGCTTTGTTGAGGAGCCGATACATTATTATTTTTCAATTCTCGTGTGCACAGGGTTGGCTCCCCCTCTACTCCTCTGTTACGCTGTGCTTGGCACTACTATATTGAATACGGACACCCCATGACAACGCATGGGTGAGATATATAAGGAGGATGTGATCTATTCAAATGGAGCACACAAGGCTCCTGAAATAATTATGTTGACGCTCAGGTTCTACACACCCTTGAGTAGGTCAACCGGGCCCCAGATGAACCAGCCCCTAGCTCGGGGACGCAAGGCTTGATTGACGCCCATCATTCTTGAGTCACTTTTCCTTGGGCATGTTTTTTTCTCTATATCATTCAACATGACAAATATTAGGGCATCCGCGCGCGCTCGACGGGACTTAGATAAGGGCACAATAGTTATAGTTCGGGAACTGCGGCCGGATACACTGGTTACGGTGGAAGAGTCCTCCGGCGTCTACGCCGGTCTCCTTCTTTACTTGCTAGTTGTACAAGAAATCTCAGAAAGGGTTTCCCGGAGCTGGCAGGTTGCCAAGACAACCTCCTGGTCAGGGCCGGACACAAGCAGCGATGGACAACTTTGATGTCCTGACTGCGCTGACCCTTGGCGATGGCCCCATCTGGGACAGCTTCATTACGCGTCGCATCTACGATATGTAGACATAGTTAACCTTTGGTCACACCCTCTGGACTTCGGAGGGTCTTTCACGAGGCTGGTCTTTAGTGGACCGTTTAGGGATTGGTTTGTTTAGCAATTGCTTTCTCACCATGTTCCACAAATTTTCTACTATATGGCTTTCGGGAGAGCATCTCGTGGTCACCAGTTTTTCCTTCCCGTCATTGGCGGCTGCTCCAATGACGAACTAGAGGGTTAATTATATACTCTCCTTCAACTTTCTAATTAGGTGATTGCTTCCTCAAGGGAACAGGGTGTCCTCCCATTCGGGTTTAAAGGGATGTATATGTAGGTGTGTATGTATGTATATATATCTATATGTGTATAGGTGTATGTATGTGTATATATGTATATATATATATGTATGTGTGTTTATCTTAACACAGACATAGACTTTAGCCTCTCCTCTTTCCCGAAGTCAGTTTTCCTCTTCGGATTCCAATTTGCCCTTGGGGTTACAATTTGTAATGGCCTTTTCGGCTATTCACTTCGATACACTTGTGGCACTGGGCTTAGATTTTTTCCAGAGTTATCTCCTTACTCACAGATCAGCTATGTCTTACAAGCTCCTAAGTGGGAGCTTTACCCATGCAGAGGGTTCCATTTCTGGCAGTTGCCGAAGTAGTGTGGCGCTTAGCATAGTCTGTCAAACTGTTTTTTCCTGCCCTCCAGTCATTTCAAGGTTTTATTTTCACATAGGTCTCTTGACACGTACTTCTCACCTCGTGTAATATCTCGGTTGTGAGAGCTATCGGCAAGCCAAAGGGTACGAGGTCATGTTCCTAGCGGATTTGGTCACGGACTTTTGGCATTCTGCCGGAAGTATCAGATTTAAGTAATTACGGAATAGAATCCATAGCAACAGGGCGCAGTAGCGGACTGGTAATTCTGGTATCTCCAGATGGCAGTAGGTGGCAGCTTCACCCGAAGGACATTCAGTGGTTGTAAGCCTTGTTGGGTTTTTGCTCCGCAGACCTTTTAGTGGCAGGACTGATTCATCACAGACGTTCGGCTGGAGATAAAATCCAGGGGGTAAAGGAGGTATGCCTTGTCTCACGACTATCGGTGGGACTGAACTATGTTTTTTCTCCATTCCATCCACATTTCGGGGAAGGTGACGCAAAATTGCATTGCTTAGCGGAAGCGATCTTTACAACTCTTGTAGGGAAGTCTCCATTTTGTTTTTCCAGTACTCCTTGAGTCGGCGGCGTCTGACTCCGAGTTCTCTGTGACCCTTTACAACATTCCATTTCATGCAGAGGCGCGCATGGTGAATTGGGGCAGTGGTC
Organism: Triturus cristatus; assembly: GCF_964204655.1. NCBI lineage: Eukaryota > Metazoa > Chordata > Amphibia > Caudata > Salamandridae > Triturus > Triturus cristatus. The sequence goes on along the minus strand of NC_140580.1, from coordinate 886,796,753 downwards.
CTTTATGATATACCAAGGAACTAGCTCAAAGGTTAGTCTGGCGCCTTTTGGTGGCACAGGGTCAGGGTTCGAAACATGTCAGGGCTGTACATTCAGTTTCCCCAGGTGGTATATATTTTTAAAACATTGTTTTTTGTTATGATCTAAATTTTTCGGACACGCTGTCGGTGTTCATTTAACAACCCTGGGTCCTTCCACGCAAACACAATATTTTTTCGGCATCGGAAGATCGTGTTTGTTGGTACGCACACGTCGTGTTATCTCCGTGAGGGCTGATTTTCGTAATTTGTGTATATTTCATCAGGTAATGTAATTCGGATTTGCGTGACGTTCACTTCGCAGCGGCCATTTTGGCCATTTATGCAGGTCATTTTAGATACAGGCAAGTTGTTGGGCTTGCGTCGGTTTTTTCTGGAAGTTGTTGAAAGGCAATGAGTAGCATAAAAACCCAGACCAGAATAATCCTCTGTGGGCGGTTCTCTCGCTTTTCTTCTTTGAAAAGTGGCCAACAAAAATATGTCGACAAGGAATAGACTATCGTCAGGCTGTGTTACGAGACCTTCTACCTTTCGGTATTCCGACGACGGGACAGGTCCACGGTTTTACAGGTACGGTATCTACTCCAGGAAGTTTCATTATACTTAATGTCAGAATTACATCTGGTCAAGGCCTGTTCACATTATGTTTTCCAAATAATGCAAATTACGTGTGGTTTCCATGCCTCAAGGTTTACAAGGGAGTTTACTTGGTGTTACTACCTGAGTTGTGATATAATTGTTGTGCTATAACTGTGGATTACATTATAGAACCTTTACATATGTCTACGGCTATTATAGCCGGTGGTTGATGGCAGTTATGCCAGGATACGATATCCATAACCAATTGTTTGAGACAGTCTGTTAGTGGGACCATATCTCTCAATATTGTTTGCTGATTCCCATAGTACAGGATATTTCAAGATCTACTGATTGATTTTCTCACTCTATATTTAAACAGTTTATTATTAAACCGGTGGGTGATATGACTGTAGTTGTGTTGGATAAGCGTTAAACTAGCATAATCCGAAGCCTCCGGTCCTGTAATAGAATAAAAAATTAGCTAGCATTCGCGCCAAGAATTTTCAATTCTATTAAGGACACGGAGGCGAGGATTATCCCACCCGGTTTATTACAATATTGGTAATAATTACCCACCCGCATGTACTTGATATTCTGTGTAAGCAGAAGTTACGGGTTTTCCCTGTCTCATTCCTTTCAGGTTCTGGGAAAAGAAGACGGAGCAAGTGTACTCCTGGGTTAGAAGATGTAAAATTCCAGTTTGGATATGGTTCTGCCACGTTGGAGGATGATTATTGGACTCATATTCCTTATTTTGGACTAAAGTATTAATGTTATTGATTATTAAGGTTCGAGCAAAGAAAGAGGAGGAGAAACAGGATACTGTGGCTCTTATGGGGCTATACAGGATGTGATGTATGGATGAGCATCATGGGAAATGTAGTTTTATTTGCATACAAAACGTTGTTCATTGGCTGCTGTGAGTAGCAAATATAAGAAAGAGAAGCATAATCCTCGCCTCCGTGTCCTTAATAGAATTGAAAATTCTTGGCGCGAATGCTTGCTAATTTTTTATTCTGTCCAGTTCAGATTCTGGTGACCTCACATTCTCTTACTTGTATTTCACCGAGTCTGCTGTTCTAGTAGGTTGAGGCTCCTAGAAAAAGGATTAGTATGTCCTCCAATTCAAAATAAATCAGAGTGTATTTATTTAATTATTTTTCATCTGTTCCTTTATTTTTAGACGGATAGTTAATTATTCCAACAATATTTTGTTTTATTTTTTATTTTACAGAGTTTTATATAGCGTGAACTTGACCCGAATCGGGTATCAGAGCGCTTTACATAGCACCAGTTGCGTTACATGGGGACATATTCAGTTAAAAAAAAAAAATGTTAGGCATGTACCACTTGATACACAAACAGCCGACACGGCTTTCTCAAGGCTCATTGATATAATTTGTTGTTGTTCAAATCTCATCTATAGGATATTGTCCTGGCCTGCTACATCTAGTCCTGGGTCGAATCCCCACCTGTAGCTCATCCTCGGGTTGTCATACTGACGAAACATGTGTCGGCTGCTTATATATCAAGTGGTACACTTCATTATAGTTGGAATATTGAATAATCCATTGGAAAATATAGGAATACATGAAAAACAACGAAAGGAATGCACTCTGATTTATTTTGAATGACACGACACTCCTAATCCTTTTTCTACAACTCTTACGCTGGGGAACGGAAGGTCCACATCCCTTAGAGTGGTCCACCCGCACGAAATTGGGGTACCCCAACAACAGGAAGAGAGTGTTGGACCTTGCATTCTACCGTCTCTTCAGGCTCCACTTCCTGCTTCTGTCCCTTTTGTACAATCCGCTCAGCATGATTCCAGGACTGTTAACGGAAATGGGTGAAGAGGGTCCTCAGGCGCTGATACAAATTTACACCGATAAATCTAGTATCACACAATTACACATATCCTGGGGTGCATTCAAAGAGGGAGAACATCCACCCTAATTCCCCAAAATTTCAATCAAAGATCGAAAAAGCAATTTACAGTTTCTGAAGCACACGCAAATTATAACAACAAGACAGTACAATAATAAGAAAGAACAAAAAATTATTTAGTTGGGCTTTGTCCGGTCTTTTATTTTACAAGATCTTCCATTCCCTTATGCCAACGCGTTTCGTCGTCTATGGGTATGAACCCTATGACTTCCTCAGGGCTGGAAGTAATACAAATAATGTTGTTGTGATACACAGAAAATTAGACAACCATTCACTTTGTAAGCCCAAAACATAACGTCTGTGTGTCAAGGGACTAATTAAAGAAAATAAATTGTGCACATGTTACATGTGAAAATAAAATGCTTAGGCAGAGTATTCAAAACATATGTACATTATCACAGTTCAAGATTGAACCTAATATTTGCACAAACATCCAATTCCATATTATCACCTTTGTGTAAGTGAATCCACACAATCCATAAAAACAGCCAATGTGCAGTTATTATTGATGAACCACAAGTGAGTTACATGCTTCATTACAACACTAATATCTTGAAAAAGAAAAGTATGGTACCTTGATAAATTACTCCAAAATGATTTCTGCGAAAATCTAAATAGACATAAAACCTTAGTCAATTATGAACACATGAGACATGAGGCACCAGTTATTCATTACGTCCTACCAAAATCACAAACTGCCGCATTTTCAGAGGCAAAGCTTACCTCTCTATTCAACCTTGATTCAAAAGAGTTCCCTTTGTTAAGTAACTTGAAGTCTTAAATAAAACCAAATCGCGACCCTGTAAGGGAATGCAAAATATTCTTATAACCATTCCATGTAATCCTTCAATATCACATTGCTAATATTAACGCTTACACGTAGGTACCGTGGAATATCCAATCAATGCAAGTTGTCAGTGTTCAAATACTAATTTATTCACTCTCCGCATTCCACGTTTTTTTGTTGAAAAGCTGACTTCAATAAAAGGCAACTGGTTCCTGGAATACAGGGCACAAAGCAATGTCCGCGTTACTACTTGTTCAAAAATGTTTCACTTTATTAAGTTTTACAAAGTATTCAGCTCTTACCACTTGTGCGATAACCAAGCAAGTCCAATTCGAATTATGTACAAACTGTGGGCAGAAACGGAAATTATAGTTCCAATAGGCCAGACAGGTCCCTAAAGTACAGGGCAACCTAATATTCTGTGTATTACAACAACATTATTTGTATTACTTCCAGCCCTGAGGAAGTCGTAGGGTTCATACCCATAAACGACGAAACGCGTTGTCATAAGGGAATGGAAGATCTTGTAAAATAAAAGACCGGACAAAGCCCAACTAAATAATTTTTTGTTCTTTCTTATTATTGTACTGTCTTGTTGTTACAATTTGCGTGTGCTTCAGAAACTGTAAATTGATTACAGGACTGAATGAAGCACAGGCGTCATACCTCTACGCAGCTTTGTGATTGATGTCTTCATGTTCCTAAATAAAAGATCTTAGTAATATGCGCATTGGTATTTACACTAACACAAATAGTGCGTAATACGCTCTACTTCTTGCTAGAGCAGGCCGCCTGCTGATACCCCTGGCTGCACTCAGGCAATGACACACAGGCCAGCCCGACCTCAGGACACTACACCTCAATGTATAGGTTGGCTGTTATTTGTGACACCATGTTTTCCATTTCTGCTAATATTATTTATGAATTCCGCTGTTGATTCCAGCTATGAAATAGTCGAATATTTCACCCCTTTCTCATCATTTCTCCCTAATAAAATTCTCATTCTTACTTTCCTTCCCTCCTGCCTTGATTATTATGCCCTCTTCACTGATTGGCCCTCGCCTTCTAGAATCGATTTTAATTCCCCCATCAGACTGATCTTTAAACTTCCTCCTCATCTTAAATTGTGTTTGTAAATATTTATGGGTCAGACCCCTCCAAATCTGCCTTGCATGTGTAAATCTAAATTCCTACCTGTGACCTGCAAGAACTGGACGTAGCTAACATAGGTGCAGCAGGTACACTAGAGCAAGGGCCCGAGGGGACCATTGAGTCAAGTTTCTGTATTTAACCAGTCCAGCAGCAGTCAAAGGGGCCACTCAGATTCTCACTATCTCCTGTGTATATCTAGTCTCAGCTTTCATTCTTTCAGCACCTAAACATTTGAATGATTTTCCTTTTACGTTTGCTTCGACTCATTCTTTTGTTCATTTTTCTCATAAAGGAATACTTCCTCTCCACTGATATTTGCCTCATGATGTTTCATACCATTATAATTATGTGCTTTATTTTATTGTAACCCTTTGTATAGTGTATGTACAGTGCTTGAAAGTGATTTATAATTAGAAATGTGACACTAAATAAAATGCCTATGTACTGCTATCCCTTTTGATGGATGTTTGTCAGAATATAGTCTATAGAAATGTCATCTAATAATAAGTATTGTACCCTAAGTATCATGCACAAAATTAATCCCATTTGGTATACATTTTCCAACATTACCTCTAATTTGGTGATATAATATCATCCCATTAAGTGGAAATGTTCCATTATTACCTCCAAAGGGGCAATATTTTTAACAATATAGGACACAATATTTATGTCCGATGACAAAGAACATCTGGTAGCAAACTAGAGAGACCCACCTGGTGAGGCCAGTTTCATATTCCCAATATGGCGGGCATCCTTTCACCTCCATCAATACGCCACAAATGATTTGCCTACCTGAGGTAGAAGGAGCATGTTGAAGATGGAGGCTGTGGCCACTGCAGCGTCGGTGCTGTCTGGCCCGATGACAGAGATGACTCTGGGCACGTAGTCAGCATAATGGTTCTGCATGTTGATAGCCCCATCCCTGGAGATGAAATCGAGCGCTGGATGGATGTTATTGTAGATGTAGCAGGAGTCGTAGGTTGTGTAGCCCAGGGTGATGCCAGGCAGGAGGGAGCTGGAGTTGTTGATTTCGTGGATAGCAAATCTCATTGCTTGAAAATAGCGGAAGCCCGGGAGATTGATCTGAAAACTGAGGAAGACAGTGATGGGTCACATATGGCACTGCATGCTGGTCCAGAATTTATGGTATTCTGATATCTTGAGTTGAGGGTTTCTAGTACACACTCTTTACACTGGTCAGTGTTTAATTGCAGATGCTATACCACATTTAAGTACAGGAAAGAGCTGTTCCCAGCAGCATCAGGGCTCAATTAGAAAAATGTTGGTTCTGTGTACTCTTTTAAGAAGGTGCAGCTCTTCTCACACAACTTTCAATTGGCCAGGTAGATCTTCTTTCACAAAGTATAGAAAGCGTAAAAAAAAGTGTAAGTACGCCAAGTGTTTTCTTCAATAAATCATCCTTTTTCTTTATCCATTTATATCTTTATTAATTGAATCTGCTTAATACATTTATTTGTTAAGCAAGGCCCTACTGCATTTTGGGGTACTGCTCTTCAGCAGAGGATGTTTATCATCCGATTGTACAAAGTCATCCCTGGTGTAATGTCGTGACCAAGTGCTGTTGACGTGCAGTCACAGTATTACATCAGGGATGGCTATGCTTTACAAATCACATCTGCCATGAACAAAACACTGAATTACAACTGGGACTGGAATAAAAGTGTGCATTGTATGCATACACATACCATAATTGGCAAATTTCTGTTGTTTTGTGTTTGAGCCAGAACATACATATATATGTGTGAGTGTGAGAGGGTATGTGAGTGGTTCTGTTGATTATGTCATCAGTGATGTCATCAGTGACGTCACTGACCATGTCATGAGTGGTGTAATATGTTAGGTCAAAAGTAGTGTGTTGCGGGGGCGTACGTTATAGTTAGCTCAGGTAAACATAACTGCTGAAGTTCAATGGTTTTGTATGAGTGAAATCTGAGCCTAACTATAACATCCCTGTAACCTTAGTTTTTTTTGTGAATTTCTAAGGCTTTCTTAAATTCTATTTCCTAGCTATAATGTCCCTGTAACCTTTGGTTTTTCAGTGATTTTCTATGGTTTGTTAATGGTATTTCCTAACTATAACATCCCTTTAACCTTTGGGTTTTTTTTAGTGAGTTTCTACATTTTTTAAAATTTTATTTCCTAGATTTAACGTCCCTGTAACCTTTGGTTTTTCAGTGATTTTCTATATTTTTGTTAATGTTATTTCCTAACTATAACATCCCTGTAACCTTTATTTTTTTGTGAATTTCTAAGGGTTTTTTTTATTAATATTTCCTAACTATAATGTCCATGTAACCTTTGGTTTGTTTAGTGAATTTCTATGTTTTTTTAATTTTTTTAATCTTAACTGCAACCTGTCACCTTTGAGAGTAGGTGTGTGAGTGACTGTGTGGGTCTGTGAGTGGGTGTGTGAGTGTCTGTGTGGGTCTGTGAAGGGGGTGTGTGAATACCTGTGTGAGTGTCTGAGTGGGTGTCTGAATGCCAGTGTGTGCCTGTGAGTGGGTTTGTGAGTGCCTGTGTGGGTCTGTGAATGCCTGTGTGGCAGTCTGAGTGGGTGTGTGCATTCATGTGTGGGTCTATGAGTACCTGTGTGGGTCTGTGAGTGTGAGTGCCTGTGGATGTCTGTGAGAGGGTGTTTGAGTGGTGCATTTTGAGCATTTACATACTTAGGGTATTTAAAAGTGAGACCCATGGACTCTCACTAGGATGCGACAATTCATCATAGTCACTACACATCAGATTTTGCTCCAATAGCAATAGAATATACCTCAATTAAAGATTTCATATAATTTTTCAACATTGAATGCGAGAGGAAACACATTTGCTTTACCTTCTCCAAGTTCAAGAAGTTAAGATCGTTTGTGGTTAATGTGTTATGGGACTGTGGGGGAGCCTCAAGGCCCCTGCAGTCCCAGCCAGCTCCTCGCCTCCTGCAGGAGCTGGCATTGCTCCCGCACACAGGGAGTTGCTAAAAATGCGGCTCCCTGCACAAGGGAACAATAGGTTCATCTGCTTCACTGCCTGCATGACAGCGACTGGGAAACAGATGAAAACTCTGCTTCCAGCAAGCAGGAGCATTTTGACTGCTTCCACTTGCTCGGGCCAAGTTTGACCATTGGGAGGGGTATCTTGAGCACCCCCTCACCTTATTTAAACAGAAAATATGCCCCTGGGACCTGGCCCACACTTAGGCAAATCTTTAATAAAGTGGGGGAGCCCGCGCTTTTTGTAAATTTTATTTTTGCTGTGGATTCACAACTCCATCGCTATTTCGTGGCAAAATATATTTTTTCATGCTTTTTCACCCTTGCTGGGCCCCAGGGGAACCCCAAGACCAGACGTAAGGGGTCAGAGTATTCCTAACTTGCCCCGTCTTTCATTTTTTTAAACAGTTTTTTGTGGGACTCGGCTGATGACATTTCAAATGACATCACTGATGACATCATCCAGTGAGTGTATGTTTCCTAAGAGTTTATGAGTGTTAAACATATATACTATGCTGCCTCAAAAAGTTAAATTAGTATATTAGGTGTACTACTAATGAGTGACACAACTTTTAACATATATTATGTGAGTGGCTGTGTGATGGTGTGTATCCATGTGCGAGTAGGTATCTGAGTGGCTCTATGGGTGTGTGAATGGTTGCATGGGTGAGTGAGTAGATGTACTGGTGTGTGAGTGGGGTACGAGTGGCAGTGTGCATAAGTGAGTTACTGTGTGTGGCTGTGTGGATGAGTGAGTGGGAATGTCAGAGGATGTATAGGTGAGTGATGGGGTGTGTGAGAGTCTGTATGGGTGAGTGAGTGGGTGTGTGAGTGACTTTATGGGTGAGAGGGTGGGTGTGTAAGTGACTTTATGGGTGAGAGGGTGGGTGTGTGAGTGACTTTATGGGTGAGTGAGTAAATGTGAGAGTGGCTGTATAAGTGAGTGTGGGTGAGTAACTGTATAGGTGAGTGAGTGGCTGAGTGAATAACTGTATGTGTTAGTGTCTGTATGAGTGAGTGAGATGGTGTTTAAGTAGCTGTTTGGTTGATGGACTCAGTGTCTGAGTGGCTATATGAGTGGCTATGTAAGTGTCTGTATGACTGGATGTGTGAGTGGCTGTACTGGTCAGTGAGTATGTGCATGAATGGCTATGGGTAAATTAGTGGTTGTGTGAGTGGATGCATGGGTGAGTGGATGTGGGAGTGGCTATAAGATACATTGGCTGGGTTTGTGAGCGCTTGTATGCGTCTGTGAATAGGTATGTGAGTGGTTATGTAGGAGTGGGATTGAGTGTATGAGATGTTCTATGGGGGTGTGAGTGGGTGTGCAAGTAGATCTGTGGATGATAACATCAGTGATGTCACTGACAGTGTCATGTGCAATGTAACATGTGAGGTCATAAGCAGTGCATTGCTGGGGCATAAGTCATAGGTAGCTCAGGTTACTATAACTGCTGAATTTCTATGGTTTTATACGAGTGAATTAATTCTGAGCCTAACTATAACATCCCTGTAACCTTTGAATTCTTCAGTGAATTTTTATGTTTTAAAAAAATTCTATTTCCTAACTATTATGTCCCTGTAACCTTTGTTTTTTTCAATAAATTTCTAAGTGTTTTAAAATTTTATTTCCTAACTGTAACCTGTAAACTTTGATAATGGGTGTGTGAGTGGTTGTATAGGTCTGTGAGTGGATGTGTGAGTGGCTGAATGGATCTGTGGGTTGGTCTGTGAGTGCCTGTGTGGGTCTGTGAGTGGATGTGTGAGTGCCTGTGTGGGTCTGTGACTGGGTATGTGAGTGGCACTATGGGTCTGTGACTGCATGTGTGAATGGAGATGTGGGTCTGTGCGTGCCTGTGTATGCCTCTTGAGTGGGTGTATGAGTGCCTGTGTATGCCTGTGAATGGGTATGTGAGTGCCTGTGTATCACTGTGAGTTGATATGTGAATGCCTGTGTAGGTCTGTGACTGGGTTTGTGAGTGGCGCTATGGGTCTGTTAGTGGGTGTGTGAGTGGCTGTGTGGGTTTGTGAGTGGGTGTGTGAGTGCCATTATGGATTTGGGGCATTTGCATACTTAGGGTATGTAAAAGGGTGAACCATGGACTCTGCTCTGACAAGGAGATGAAAAAAAAGAAACCACTCGTCACAGTCACTACAGATTAGTTTGTGCTCCATTAGATCAACTAGGCATTCACCTCCATCAAGGATTTTAGATTGTTTTTCAAAGTGGAATACAAGGGGAAACACATTAGATTTGCCTTCACCAAGCCCAAGACGTTATGAACGTTTGGACTTTACGAAAGTGGAGCTTCAACAGGGGCACCTACTATGTTTATATTTTTAAGTGCTTCCTGTTGAGGTTTAATTTCTGTGAAATGTGCACCTGGGCCAGACTGGAACCTCATTTATTCCCAGAAGAGTCCCTAGGTTTGCAGAAAGCATCTACCCAACTGGAGCACTTTCATCTGGTTAACTAGTAAATGCTACCTTATTGGGTATATGTCTTGTGCATATTCTGCACTACAGCTGCATAAAGGACCATGAGGTAACGTTTCCAGCAGCCGCTTCGAGTGGGCATAAGACAGGGGGTACAGACTGCACCCATGTCCTGTGACCAAGACGCCTGCTTAAAGTACATATTTGATTCTGGGCAAAGGGCACAGTCAAAGGTTCTATCCGTTAGACGCAACATTATCAAAGATATGAAGCCATTGCTTCTTAGACATGTTAAAATGCCAGTATCAAAAATAGCAGATTTTGTAAACCCTTTGTAGATTTGTGCCTGCTCCACTATGCATCTTTATGGCCCACCTGGGCTTCTTCAAGGCAGGACCTAGGATCCTGGAACTAGGCATGACCTGTACGAGACAGAAATGAATGTATGGCTCCATGTTGGAATCTGTGCTGCAAGAATGAGTCAAGACTCAGGATAGGCTGTCACAATGGCACACTATGATCAGTAATATCGAAGACCGAGGACTGGCCCAACAGGACACAACAGGGAATGGGATGCTTCCCCACAAATGAATAGATAATCTGGCACATAAGCCAGGGCAGACTCTGACACACGACTCAGTACATCACTAAATGTCCCAACATTTAAAGATGAAACCAGGTAACCCTCTTACTGGACGAACACCACCTTTTCAAAACTGCACCTGGCAAGGGAAGATCAGATGGTAGCTGTTGAGAACATCAAAATTTAAACCAGCATTTTCAGGAGTGGATGCAACAGCAACATTTGTGTTATCAACCCTTTATTATTGCTAACAGTAGCTATTTTCTTCAAGCACTTGCCTGTTGTATCTATCCATGTTTAAAATCTAATCGAACAGCATAATATTTCTCTGTGTAAGCCGGCAAAACATGCCTATGGCTTACTGTGGATGTCCCAGGTATCCACTTCGGTTCAGCGCTGACATAAGTCAAAACTATCTTCACTGATACATATACGTCACACAATTCTCCACATTGTACCACCTACCTGCCGCAGTTCTCCACTACAGGTGTGCTACGGGACGGGATGCTGGCAGAGGGAGCATGGAACGTGAAGAGTCCACCAATGTTAAAGTCTCCGTGGGACACAAAGTCTGAGCCGCTTCCCATCTGTTGGCAATGCAGAAACTCGGGAGCCAAACACAGCAAAAGGAAGAAGGTGAGCATCGTCCCAGGGCCTGAAGGTTGATGGACCTTCAAAATACCAAAGCTGTTATCTCCTACCTCACCTTCTTAGCCTCCTCTACCTCCTGCCTAATTCTGCTCTTCCTTCTCTCAACCACTCTCTCTTACTAGCCTTTTTCTTTTTCTGTTATTTAGTCCTCTACAGCTTTCTTTTATCCCCTTCTCCTGCTTCAATTTTCGGTTTTTTCTCTTTTCCTTATTTTCTTTTTTCCTGCTTTTTTCCTACCTCGTCTTGGACTTTTGTGTTCCTTTCAAATATATATTTTGTATTATTTCTGTCATATTTTTCTCTTACAGTCTCTTCCTCTTCACTGTCTCCTTTTAATTCACAGACTCTCAAAGTTTGCAATTTTTCATCTCCTTTCTCTCTCGCTTCTCTCACTCTAGCTTCTCGCGTTTTCCTTCTCTGCCTTTTCTCTTTCTTCTCACTTTTCTTCTTTTGTATTCATTTCCACGGTCTGCCCCCTGTGTGTGTGTCTCTCTCTCTTTGTCTGACTGGTGAGCTTTCTGTCACTAGAGTACATTTCCACAAATCTTTAACCTGAGTAAATAATGTGCTAAATATGCAAAAGGTCTTGTACATAAGAAACCTATTTGCATATTTCAACGCTGCAGGGTAGAGAGGTTTGAATGTCAGCAAACAGCCTGGTACCCAGCCTCTTACTTACAGCAGGTGCTAGAGGCCATCGAAGGAGGACCGCAACACGTGACGTCGTTTCTGTCTGAGAGGTAAAGGAGACGGCGCTGCCCTACTGTGGTGAACGACGACATTCTGCGTCGCCATCACCCCCAGCAGTGCGACACGCCGCTCAGTGCCGGCACATTCTCTAATGGCTGCCTCGCAGCTCTGAGCCAACAGCGTCACGAAGGATGCATCAGATCTTTATCTGCCGACACCGCACCGAAAAGCTGGCAAAAACTGACAGGGCTTGTGCCAAAGCAACCCAACTGTGGACACCCGAAAACAAAACTGGCTTCTTTCAGTTTTGGAAAGTACCTAAGGGCCTGAACCAAGGAGTCAGATTTAAATAGCACTTAACACGCTTTAGTATATTGTACTATGATATGACGTGTTCAGCCACCGCTGGCAACCAAGAATTCGGGCCTATTCAATAAAGTACGTTCACAGTATAACATACCTCATTTACACCCACCTGGAATTCACAAAAGTATTCCTGCCTCATATTACATACAGGGTGCATTGATCTGGTCTACAGTGAATATGCAGTTCCCAGTGCAGTCGTGAGCCCGTGGCCACACTGTGATCAACGTTTTGGTGAAAAGTTGGCCATATCTTTTGAGTCCTCGTTCTGTTTTTCACTTTGCTTTCTGTCAAGCCTTTATTTCGAGCATCTGGGCTCAGTTTTGCAGCCTATGACACGGCCAAATGCCTTCCCCAGAATCACGCGGGCCCTACCACCCCTCGAGTCTTTGTCCCACTTCATCAGAAGGAGGACAGAAACGAGCAAGAGAAGGCTCGAGGGCTACCTAGGTGTCTGCTGACGTTAGCGGTGGCCAATGTCCTGGGTTCAAAAAGAGCAGTAAAATTAGGACGAAATTTGGCATGGGAGAGGATGAAAGGTTTCACATTTAGACTGTGAGGCTGTATGGGGCTTGTGTGTAGTAGGAGAGGAAGAAAAAATGATGAATTGGACACCATTTGGACTGCGACGTGTATGAGGATGACTCTCTTGGGTGTGTGGGCGGGAGGAAATATCAAGGGAGCTCCTTTTTGGTTTGAAAGCTATATCAGCATAATTCAAGGTTCCCTGTCCGCAGTGTCCTTTAACTGAGCAAGTTATGTGCTTGGAAGGGAATCAGCTGCTATCTGAACAATTCAGGCTGTGGAAAGGCTGGCATATGCCAAACCAGCCAGCTCATCGCGAAGGTGGGGAGTTAATAGAAAAATGACTTGGTTACTTACCAGTAATCTTTATTACTCCGAGTCATAGGGCCCGATTTATATATTGGTGGTATGTATACTCAGTTGCAATGGAGTATACATACCGACAAAATGAAGGGACACCCACCCGATTTAAATGCGGGCGGACCTTCAGTTTGGCCACGGCAGAGACTACTCTGTCTCCACTGTGGTAAAACTTCTCTGACGGCCCTGAGGAGTTAGGGTTAATCAGAAAAATGGCTACATGTCCACCCACCCAATTTGGATGGGCGAACATGTAATAATTTTTTAGGTCGCAGCCTACCAGGCAGCGTAGTTGCGTGGGATGCAAAAGACATCATCTTGTGGAGTTTCAGAAAGTTTACCTGGGAATGCTTCTGCCCGTTGCTTGACACTGGCTTTCTGGTTTGTAACTCACATTTTCTTGCTTCCAATGTGCTGTATTTATTTGATTTAGGCAGTTCAGCTTGAGTTCATACCTCCCCATGCGAAATCCGTGTTTACAGTATTCTTCCACAAACTCATTTTCTGTAATAAACAGGCCTGTAAATCTTGTTCTTATCTCGTCACATCTGCTGGGCATTCAAAGACGTAGGTCAAATGTCAGGTGCTGTCTTCCGAGGGCGCTTGTTTTTCTTGTTACTGAAACCTAACCGCTTCCAATTGTTGCTAAGGTACCTCCTTGTCTATCCGAAAACCTTTGATTTTTTGGTGCACTGTACGCCTATATAGGGTTTCATTTTGCCACAGAAGCATGGGAAATTTGACTGCTTGTGCTCATGCTACGTTTGCTTTATTTCATGTTTTGAATTTATTTTTTGCCATTGTTTACTTCAAATTGTGCATTCATATTGGACTGTATGCCAAGATTGTAGTATTTTTTTAATTTGGTTGTTGGCGAGAGAAGAAAATACAGATATCATTATATGCGGTAGATTCAAAGTGATGGTGGCATAATGGCAAACTAGTCAGTGTGTCAACTGGGCTGGTGCCTCTGAAAGGCTTATAGGTGCCCGGTGTGAGACTTATTACATATGACTGACTCACTCCAGCCCATTTGGCCTTTCCACAAATCACAGATAGGTTTATGTGCCAGCGTAGCCGTGAGTACATCTACGCAGACTGTTGCTGAGCTGCTGGGTTTACAGCATGATGTCAGAGCATAACACAGAAAGGTGTATTAAAGTAGCACATCAGTGTTTCCGTAAAAGGTTTTCCTCGCCATAAAGGAGTTCGTCGAGAGACAGTGATTTGTTTGAGGACTTTCCACAAAGAAGCCTTATTTCACCCATTTCCTTCTATCCCAGTGGCGGCTGATATTTAAAGGTGGTGGAGTTGTGGGTCCCGGGAAGGGGGGGGGGGGGGCTTCATTAAAAAACAAAATACTAACTTACTTGTCTGCCGCAGTTGCCCACCATCACTGCCTCCTCTTCTGCCCGCTTCCAGGCCAGGAAGCAGGATGCACCCGGCTCCTAGCCACCTGATAGCAAATTACAACACTGCAATGCAGAGTTGTGGATCTGAGCGCCGTGAATCGGCAATCAGCCAGAGAATGGGTGGCTGGGCATGTTTTCCATGCAGGCTTTAATGCAGCCTACATGAAGAACATGTAAAGTGCGCGTGACAGTTTGGTCGGCCGGTCAAAGTGTCCTGCGCACTTGGAGTGGGCAAACTACTCCTCCCCTGCTCTGCTCTGCTCTGTGAGCAGAACAGCCCTGCCCCTACCCTACTGAGCAAGGGAAAAAATAAAATGATAATGACAATAAGTTATTATCATTTTAATTTTTTCCTTTTTCGACCTACTCAGTGGGGTAACGCTCCTCTGCCTTAGTGAAGGAGCCACCACTGTTCTAGCCTCCTTGCAGTGACAAAGCTACATTGCTTTTGGCAACCGCCATCGCGTATCCCATAGAGCACTCACATTTCAGCAAAGGGGTGAAGGGTGGGGGATTCATACAGATTAAAGGATCATTTTTTAGATCAATGCAGAAGTACAGGAACCACAGAAGGAATCTAATAGAGTTGTGCGCAGTATGCTGTGATTAAAAGACATCTCCCGGGAGGAGGAGCCAAGATGGCGACCGGGACGGCAGCGTAGACTCCCGGCTCCGTGAACCTCCGCATCCCGCACGGATATCCTGCAAGAGATCCTTAGTTTGCGCTATGCGATCGTGTTTGTGAATGAGAGTGGCAACCGATCGTGTGACTCCGAGGTTTCTGGCTGCGGTACCGCCGGAGAAATGTGCATTTGAACTTTGCGGCCCGTGCAGCCCTGGAGCCGGGACCTCGAGTGGACGCCTTGGCCGGGTGGCAGTTCAACAACAGCGGCCTGTGGTGACTGGGTGGAGTCGGTCCACCGGAGCGGTGCTAACCTCGGCCTGCATTTCGCCGTGGTCGCTCCCACTGCTAAGCGTAGCGGACCGAGGGCATGCCCGGGGGTGCAATTCTCAGATTCTCCGGTGATTGCCCCTACCTTTGACGGTGAGCGGCCCGGACGCCGCCCGGACGCCCGCCCTGATCCTTGCGGGCTGCTCCCGGATTTTCGCGGGAGCTGGTCCGTGGTGGGGACGACTGTTGCCCGTGACCACGCAACGGATAATTTTTGCCTGCCCCCGGAACCCTGTCTCCAGCGACGTGGACTTCGAGGCGCTTGTCCCTGGGTCCCGGCCCCAATACGGGTCGGGCCTCCCCGGCGGCCATCTTGTTGCGATGCAGCCTACCATCCTGTCCACTGGGTCGCAGCAGGATTGGGAGTGTGGGACTGTTGGGAGTGTGGCGGAGCGCTCGCGGAGAGCTGTGCTGGGGTACGGCGACCTCCTAGAGGCCCTTGGTGCCCTTCATTTCTCCTTGGTTCGTGGCGTCGGGGTCTTGGGGAGTAAGCTCGATGGTGTGGCATCAGCGTTGGGACAGTGGCGGCCTGCCTGTCCTCAGGTACACAGGGACTTCCCACACTGCACACAGGAGGACAATGTCGCGGCCACCCCTGCGATTAGTGCACAGCTGGACACTCCGGACAGTATGCTACCGTGTGATCGGCTGGCTGAGGGTTTGCTCTGTTCCGGAGGTATTGGACCTGAGTGGGAGGTGGTGGCCTCGTCCCGTGCACGGCCCCCGGCGACCCAGGGACAATTCCAGCAACAGTTGTCTACTTTGGCTGATTCCGCCTTCCTGGACCCTGTGTGCAGTGCAGATCCTGGGGCAGCACTGGGAAAGACGTCCCTCCATGATGCGGACTGTGTTGGTACTCAGAGACTTCCACCCCACCTGTGTGCGTCGCTTCCCGGTCGTTTTTGGACACTCCTTTACCTTGGAACATCGGACATGGCGCTGGATCGAGGGGTAGGCATGGGCAGAATTGCAAAGAGTGGTCAAGGATAAGGCTGATCCTTCGGGGGTGGTCATCTAGTAGACAGGCGGCCTCAGGGGTTGCGTATTCTCATGACATAGCTATTAGCATATTAGGTGCATATATGCTCCCCATCTTTCTTTGATATGGCCGATTTTGTGCTGCTTATTGTTTGCTGTGGGGAGACCTCACCGTGCGGGAGGGAGAAGCCGGGGGTATGGTTTGAAGGCCCTCCTCCAGTTTATTATACTTTCTCTACCCCCCCGTCTGGTGGGGTTCTTTTCTTACTCCTTTTTCCCTGTTTCTTCTATATTTCGGGTCTAGTTCCAGGGCGACAGGCACACTGCTGGGGGGGGGGGCCGTACTCATTTGCAGAGGTGCAGGGTGGGGGGTTGGGGGAGGGGATTCTTTTGTCTTTCATCTCTTTTTCCATGGCCTCCTTTTTCTTCTCCGCTTCTTCTTGTTTTTTCTTTTCTGGGATCAGCGTGGTACACCTCCTTTGTTGTGAATCGTTGCCTTTTCATGTGTGCCACAGTTTCCGGGGGTTTCTCTGGGCGTTAGGGCGGGGGCCTGCAGGCGCAACTGTTTATGATATTCTTCCCCATCCTGAATTTCCTGTGTCTGCGCCATTGATCCAATAGATTGCTGTTTATTGCTTACGTCTACTATTCTGCCTGCCTCTTATCGCTGTTGGGAAATGGTTTGGCACCTGATCCTACTGTCTTGTTCTATTATAAAATGAAAAACCCTTTTTCTCCTGGTGTCCTACCTGTGCTGCTCACTGGCCGGACTATACTAGCATGAAGATTCTGCTCTCCGAGGTGCCGCCTGTGTTCACATTTGATCTTTATTGTTCTGATTGATTAGCGGCCGGCCCCGGGGGGTTGTAGGCCCATACTTGTTATTGATTGAAATGTCAATAAAGGTTTTTCAACAAAAAAAAGAAAAAAAAAAAAAACAAAAAAAGACATCTCCCGGAAAATGTAAAATATATGCCTTTATTTATTTATCTGGAACAGGAATTTGCATTTTGAATGTAAGTGTTAGCCCGCCGATACGTATCACTTAAGGACAGCTCTCTCTATAGTATGTATAATGCCAACCAGTAACACTTGAAAGATTTATTAGAACAATTCAGAGAACAACCTCTAATGCTATTTTGAGCAGAGCACCCAACAAAAACTTCACCAATGCCTGCATATCTAAGATCATATTTGTTTATATATTGGTAGCCTGTTAAATGATTCAGAGGTGCTCACTCAATTAAAACAAGCATTGGCAAAGCCAATAGGGCTCGCCTATGCGAGATCTATTGGCTTTGTCAATATTTTTTTACCTATATTGTACTGGAGTCCTCGCGTCAGTAAGAATGTCTGAAAGAAAAAAAAGCTATGATGCAGTTAACGCTGGCTGTGTCATATAGCTTTTTATCTTTACTTTCAGCCATGTTGCAACATGGCTAAAAAACATTGGCAAAACCAATTGATCTCACATAGGTGAAACCTATTGGCTTTGCCAATGCTTGATACTGAGGCTTACCACCATGTAAAACCTGGTAGTAAAGAACAGTAAAGTCATAATAATGCTCCCCCTTGCCATCAGAGAAGACTCCCATGGTGAGGGGACCATTATATTTTTTCTTTTAAAAAAGAAAATCCCATTTCAGGATTTTCTTTTTGTAAAGAAAAAAAAGAATAATATTTGCTACAGTGCTGTGTAAAATGTGGGAGCGGTTTTTGCCAATGTCTTTATAAATGACTGCCTGCTTGGCGGTCATTTATAAATTAGGTGGGCAGCCTTTCTACCATGGGGAGGGAGTAATTGTCTCCGTCCCCATGGCAGAATGGCAGGTCGTCCGCCCAGATATAAATCTGGGCCATAGTCGTCCTCGTCACAGTCCTATTCAGTGAGCACTTCGTGTCTCACCAACATAATACACCATACAAGAAAATCATGTAATTATGCCACATCTAATATGGCCCCAGAGGAAGTGGATCACACCTGACTCATAAATGAGGGGCTAAGCTGATGTAACTTCCTGAAATACCAAGTCATAACTTCACTTCCCCCCCCTTTTCTTTTATCCCCTGGGAGGTAGGGATGGAACCTAGGACTGTGACGTCAAATACCATGACTCAGAGTAATGAAGATTACCCTTTGAAACCAAGTCATGACCTGCCTCATCTGTCTTCCTCATCCCAGTCCTAGCCAGTGAACGTATACACACATACAGATTTACTAAAAGAATTGATACCATACGAGAATAGGTAATGCAACAACCAAGTGACTTATTTAAGTTTTTTATTTACATTTACATAATCCTTTAATAAACTGTGGACAGACCAGCCTTACCCAAATCAGAAGGAAAAAACTCCCTGAATCTTAATTTGGAGTGTGAAATAAATGTGTTAGGGGAGGACCACGTAGCTGCCACTCAGATGTCTTGCAGCGAAGCCCCTCTGACCGCTGCCCATGAGTAAAGCATGCCTCTAGTGGAATGCCCTTGAATGTTTGTAGGAAGGCAGATCCCAGAATTATGGTAGGCCAGTGAAATCCCCGGGTCTTAACCACCGAATAAATATGGACATAGTAGGGTGACAGCCCTTGTTTGACAAACTAAAAGTAACAAAAAGAAAATTCCCTTTTCTAAAGGCAGAAGTTCTCTCCAGATAGATAGCATAAGCTCTAGATCAATCCAGAGGATACCGGGCAGACTCCTGCTCTTTAGAAGTTAATGGAAAAATAGATAGAAGTAATAAGTGAAAAGCAGTGGAGACTTTCAACAAAAATGAAGGATCTGGATGCAAAAAAGGGACATGACAAAGTAAGAATCGTATCTTTAAATGACAGCTTCTGAGTAGGCGAGAAGCCGAAGGATCACAATGAGGGATGGAAGAATGCCTGATGTCCTTGATTGCTGTGCACTTGCTACGCAATGAGGACATAGATTAACAGAATAGAAAACCATCCCATAGGAATTGAGGTATCCTACCTTCCTCACAAACAGCAGGAAGATACTCACTTGATAAACACCAATTGGAAAAGGTCTCCATTGTCGAGGTCTAGACAGAAAGAGCTATATCAGAGGAACAACCTAACTCATCTAACCTCCTCCTCTCAATCCCAAAAATTTCAGGGAGAGACAGTTGAGCATTCTCTGTGGAAGCAGAGGGACTCTGACAGGGGAAGGCACTACAGGGAAGATCAAGGGAGGAAGAATTGATAGATGGCAAAACAAGGGCACTAAGTATTGGCAGGTCCAGGAAGGAAAATCTACCTGCTCCCTCTTGATCTTTGACAACATCTTGCTGATCAGAGAAAAAGGAGGAAAAGCGAACAGCAGTCCAGCGGCAGTTTGAAGCTCATTGCATCTGCCTTCCAGGCCTGCTGGCAAAGGAAGGGTGGAGCAAACGTTGGGGTAAAGGGCATCCTGAGGATATGCAAGTAAGTCTAGTCATGGGGCACCAAACCCACCTACTATTTGTTTAAATGTCTGAGAAGTGAGGGACATTGAGACCGAGGAGGGGAATGACTGGCTCAGCTGATCCGAAATCCCAGTCTTGCTCCCCAGTAGATAAAGTGATCACAAAGACAAAAGATTGTCCTGTGCCAAGATTCCGATTTTCTCCCCTAGGAACACTAAAGAAGGGACTCTGGTGCCCCCCAAATGGTTCACATAAGCCCTTATCACCTGTGTGTCTGTCGTGAACTGTACAAATATGCCTGTATCTGAAAGAGCAAACGCCAAACGGGCTCTGAATGTAGTTGCCAACTCTTTCCAGTGTGAAGAAGTCAAGAAGTCAACCCACAGTCCAGTGACCCTGGGTTGACTGGTGTTCCAACATTGCTCCCCAACGTAGAACACTGGCATCAGTTGTTGTGGTTAGAAAGAGGGGAGGGTTTAACAGTACTCCTTTTGACAGATCCAATGGGTTGAGCTATCATTGCAGCTTTTGAGAAATTGAATCCAGGACTGGAACCGAGATGTCATAGTTGTGAGAGTTCAGATCCCAGAATGGGAGAAGGTGATAAACCAGATTAAAAAGTTATCTGCAAGCTCATGGAACTAGAAACAGAGCAGCAGCCATGTCGCCCTGCACTCTTATACATTCTCCGTTAGACCACTTTGAGTTCTCAGGAGATTCTTCAGATGAGGCATCCACTTCTCCCACCACAGAGGAGAAAGAAAAACCTTTCCCATTCTCATGTTTGAGAGGCCTCCAATGACCTGGATCTCTTGGGATGGGAGCAAGTGAGATTTTTCCATAGCTGAGCAGAAATCCATGATTGATTAGGCAATTGCAGACCAATTGGATGGCTTCCTGATCCTCAAGAAAGAGGAGGAACACATTGACCAATTGTCTAAATAGGGGAACACTAACAAACCCCAGGAGTGGCGAATCCCCACCAATGGTGCCAGAGTATTAGTAAAAATCTTCGGGACACCAGCAAGACCAAATGGAAGGACACAGAATTGAAAGTGTTGACCCAATGCAAAAAATATTAGATACTTCTGGGAAAGAGGATTTATAAGAATGTGCAAGTAAGCATCCAAAAGTTCAATAGATGCCAAAAACATTCCAGAGAAAACCACGGCAAAATATGCTGTAAACTCACCAGCTTGAATGTTTGGTAAGGAAAGTAGAGAATCATAAATTGTAAATCCAGAATGATATTCTTTAGAGCTTTTATGTACAAAAAAACTGTAGAGAGTATCATCCTAGTCCTCTTCCCTGTCTGGTACTGGAAAAGGGTTGTGAGGAGTGGAAGTTGCAACAAAGAAGACCACTGGAGGAGAGGAAAGTTTAATCTTGTACTTTCCCTATATCAACTGGAGGACTCAGGCGTCTGAAAGACATTTTTGCCAGATTAAAAAGAACTTCCTTATTCTTCCTCCCACTTCTGGATAGTCATGCTTTAGGGTTGTATGGAGGAGCTGGAGACCCTGCGGGCTGTTCCTGCTACTTATATTTAAATGGAGTGGCATGGCCAAGTCCCCTTTCACAAAAGGGCTTTTTGACCCATTTGGAGGTAGATGCTTGACCAAAGTCCCATTTAATTCCAAAGCACTTTCCCATAGAAGATGGTTTAATTGGGAATAAGAATTGTTGATCCTCCACTGACTTCTTTACAAGATCTTCAAGCTGAGGTCCAAAAAGCTTAGAGCCATCGAAGGGCACATGACTCAAGAGATCTTTCTGGAGCTCTCAGCCTTCCAATACCTCACTCAGATGTGGCCCCTAGCGGAAATGAGGGAGATAGTTGCAACAGCAGATACATAATTAACCTTTATATCAGCCAGGAATTCCTACTTAAATTTCTGCAGAGGGTACTTTTTAGAAAAGGAATCATGGAAAGGTGAGTTTTCCCACTACTACCCTGTCCTCTGGGTAACAATCCTCTGACCTGACTGTTTTATGAATGAGCAGAGCCTGCAGCTCTATTTTAACCTGTATTGGAAGGGAAAAGTGATTTTCCTCGGGTTGAGGATCAACAGTGGGAAATGATAAATTGACCTTCAAATAGAACAGATCTTCTGAGTCACCGGTGTCCAGTTCTTTATAGGGATAGATCTTAGGGATTTTTGCGGGAGGCTGGCTTTCTCTTGCCACAAAGGCTGCCTCTACAGCTTTGCTAATCATTAGTTGTAAAATGTCCACATCTAAACTAGCATCCTCCTTTCTGGAAGAAGGCCTAAGGGCAGAATTATCCCTCCCCGTCATTGCGCTCATAACTCAATAATACCAGCAGCAATGGAGAGAAAATTAGGAGTTCTTATATACTGGTCTTGTCAAAAGTCAATCGCCCACACTTTCTGCATATTCCTTTTGCTAGGCAATTGAAATCCACAACTAAGAAGTCTTGGGGGACCTCCACCGTGTCAGCTTTAGAGAATTAATGCTTAAAGGAGGAAAAGAGCAGGATAAAGGCAGTGGCTACCTCCTAATCGCTCTGCAGAGGAGGTAGCATACCTAGAAAGATTTAATACAGGTCACATATGACATCACACGAACCAAGCACTGGTCACTATAGCAAGCATCCTCTCGGAAAGCAAAAACAGTTATAAACAAATAAATACAATAAATATTTTAAAATTTCAAACATAAACATATCTTGTGTATCTGGTATCCGAGTGATTCTTGCAGCAAATACATGGAGAAAAAACAGGAAGTTACATCAGGTTAACGCCTCCTTTGTGTGTCTGGTGTGATCTTATTTCCTGTGGGGCCATATTGGTTGGGGTATAATTACATTTTTTCTTGTAAGGGTGAATTCTGTGGGTGAGACACGAAGTGCTCACTGGTTAGGACTGGTACGAGTAAGACATGTGCGGTGAGTAATTGGGCATACTGCCAGTGGACAGGGGCTTGAACCCAGTTACTCGCCTCCTATTCTATGGGATTGAGCTGGACACAGGAAGAAAGAATTCCTAACAGCAGAAGAAGAAAGTGGGACATTCAAGAAAGCTGTCAGAGGGTGATTGAAAATGAAAGTCATGCATCAGCAGCCCTGCAGTGGCCATCTTCATGTGGCAATGCCCGTAATAGCACTGAATGGCAGTTACCCAAAGGGGCAGGCGTGCTGTAAGTATAGACAAGAGCCTGCAGGGCTCATGAGAGAGGCGAAGGATGACCTATTGGGCAAATGGTATGAATGCCTGAAGAATTTTTTGAAGTGTGTTGATTTTGAGACTTTTGAAGATATCACTCAAACCATGATGTCTTGCTGCTCCAAGGTGGCATGGTGCTTCAGGTTGGGGACCAGCTATGAGTGGTGTTTGTCAAGGTAACCTGCAGAAAGGGAGATACATGTACTGGGAAAAGCACTACCTCTTGGAGCCATTCCCAGAAAAAGATAAACTTCCTAGACCCACTCCTGTGGTGTAATGGTGGCAAGATTCAATTTCTAGTGAGTGGAAATATTGTCTTTTGGGGACAGCTGGTCAAGAGGCAGGTGGAAGAAAAAACACTTAGGAGGATGCCCACACAGCCACAGTTGATTATGGTGCTGTTTCCTTCATGTCATCAAGACTAATAGTGAATTCAGGTCAATTGTTGTGGAGGGGCACTGGAACAGCATAGCTGGCCCTTTCACTCATTTGAAATGTCAGGAACACAGAATACTGGAGCATTAGGCACCATGGTAAAGGACTACCATCGCACGTGGTCTCTGAAACAGGTGCTATCTGGCATGAAAAAAGTAGCAGCGAGGTGTGTATCACAAGCGTTTAAGTATGACTCTTATATTCTGTACAATGGTTAGCAATGGAAAACAGTGTGATTTATCATTTAACCCCTTGAGTGCCCATGACGAGATAGTCTCGTCATGGGCCGCGGTTGCGCTGTGCCCATGACGAGACTATCTCGTCATGAACCCCGCCTGCTAATTCAACGCCCGGCACAGGGCGGGGAAAGGGAGGGGCATACAAGGGGTTAAAGCACAGTGGAAGGGAGGAGCAGCATGGTTTAAAGTAAGGAAGATGTCAACCAGGTCAACAAGAGGGGCAGATTCACAATGGAAAGGGAGGGCAAGTTGGACTGAACCTAGGATTAACAGGCACACATGGTGATAAGGCCCTCTCATTGAAGAGCCTGTCCTTGATGTCCTTTTATGAGGTTTCCCCAGCCACCTTGCTGGCAGTGGAAGAAAGAATCATGGTAGATGTGATGGAGGTCCAGGGGGGTGTGCACCCTGAATATTGAACCCAGAATATCAGTGGCACAGAATATTGAGGACAAAATATTGAAAGGGAAATACTGACAGGTAAGTAATAATAACTGTAATTGTATTTGCATTTATATAGCGCTTACTACCCCTAACGAGACATTAAAGCACTTTTTCGGGTGAGTAGCACGCTACTCCGAAACCCATAAAGGATTAGTGGTGAATTAGCATTGTGATATATGAAATTAATTTGAGCGGTGGATATGTTAGTCAGTTATTTGGATTGAAAAGGATAAGGGAGTGATAGAAGAGAGATAAGGTTTGCATTTATATAGCTCTTGCTACCTCTGATGAGGTGTTGAAGCACTTTTTGGTGAGTAGCACGCTACTCCGTAACCAAAAAATGATTAGTGGTGAATTTGTGTAGGGAAATATGAAATTAATTTGAGGGGTGGACATGTTAATCTGTTTTTTCTTCTTTTTTTGTAATTCATAGCAGTAGGGATGAGTAAAGGCGAGATGGAGGAGGAAGAGTCAGAGGGAAGGGTTTAGAAAGGCTTATTTGTTACTAATCTCATCAAATGTAATTAGAAAGGTATTTTAACATGAAAATCAAATTAAACTTGTAAACTTTTGTTAAAAAAATAAAAAATAATTTAAAATAATTCTACAGATAACTTTTAATAAATTCAAATTATTTTAAATAAAAATACATATTTTACTGTTGGTGAGATCTTTTCAATTATTCTTAATTAAAACTTCTATATATTTTGATTAATTAATTATTTAATACACATCTAACTGAATGTGATGTAACATTTTAACATTTCATTTTATTAGGCTTAAGTCTGAAACAATTATTTAAAATTATTTTACATTAACAGTTTACATTGAAATATTTTGAGGTTTAGTAAAATTTCTAGATTTTCCCTACACTTTTCCATAGGGAAGTCTCCGCCTACATGTGAAAAGTTACAAGTAGTAACTTTACACTAATTAATCCTGGTATAGGCGACTCCACCTGGTGTCCACACCTCTGAGTAACTTTACACTTGGAAATGGTGAATAGCAAAAAAGTGTAAAGTTACTCCTAAATGTACTAGTAAATAGACATGTGATTAAATCTGCACATGTATATTTACCATTGTGGATAGGGTCCTACATATTTCAGAGCTGAAATTTGACAAGGAACCTTCAAGAAAGGTGAAATACTGGGGATTGGATATCAGGGGGTTACATTTTGCTAAAGTATTTACCACAGGTCTGGTGTGAATTAACATTTTCACACCTTTTCATTTTTGGTAGAAGTGAGACAGTGCCTTTTAAAATACGAGCATCTCTGAATAAACAATGGGCACTTGTATGATGGAATCAGAATAACAGTAGGAAATGTACCTATTTGCACTACACAGGTGTAATTGTCTGTCTCTTTGTGACTACTTTGCATGATCTTAGGGAACAAGATATGGAATCCTGATGCTAATGCCCAAACCTCTAAATCAAAAGTGGTAAGTGTAGGAATCTGGCTCTGTACATGATATTGCCACTAGGTGGTAATACAATGCCCAGAGTCCAGGGATTCCCTAAAAGTGTACAGGGCTCAATGCAAAACCCAAAGTGCTCTATTAACTGGTAGTGTGGGCGAGCAGCCTTCGGCCTAACACAGAGGAGTGTAAGACATTTATTGCACACACATTGTCAATAAAGGACCCACGACTCAAGAAGGAGATCCAGACCAACTTTATAAAAGTATACTTTGTACTTTATTTTAAGAGCCAGATCTTTGTAATAAGGTAAATATGTTTTTAATTTAAAATACTTTTCATTTTCAAAACTCGACACTTAGAAACTTTTTCACACTGTCCAAAATTATCCTATGGGGAAAACAACATTGCGGTTAACAAGGTATCGAATTTACAGTTCCAGTTTTCGGAGCCAAAAGTCAGCAAGGGCTAGGGGTCAGGTAAGTACCAAGACTGCACCAGCAACGGCACAGCGACAGCCTGGTGCAGAGGTCAAAATCTGAGTTCGACCCAATGCTTTCCAAAGGAGACAGGAGGTGCCTGGAGCCACACTGCTTGCAGGTAAGTAAATAGGTTGCAGCGGCCAAGCTTTGGGAGTTAGCACAAGAACAAGGGGTGCCACAAAGCAGCGCCAAATATACACCACCAGTGGCAAAGGGGAGGCTAGGTGCAGGGTGCAAATTTGACGTTGGGCGCCCAATGCTTTTAAATGAGGATTTTCCTGATGGCAAATAGGCTGCAGGTGTGGCACCGGAGGTTGCAGGAGGAAGATCAATGACAGCAGCAGTAAGTTGAGCTGTACGGGGTAGATGGGGAACTGTCGGTTCAGCTCACTAAGGCCCAAGGGCTTCGGGTGCAGGGGTGCCTTTGGACGTTTGAATCTTCTTAACAGAGCCTGTCGCGATAGGGGGAACTTTTGGATTCACACTGCAGGCACCGTCATGAAGGGCAGGAGAGGCCAGCCAACGCTGGATATGAGGTCAGGATCACCGGGGAGACTTCACTGCACAGGTGAGTCACTCAGACTTGGGCCATGGGCATCGGGTGCAGAGTGGGCTTGGTACCCAGATCTGCCTGTATCCGGAGTCTTTCTAGTCGGTTTCTTCTGGACAGGGCCGCTGTCATCATGAAATTGGAGTCTTTGGAGGTCGTTGTTGCAAGACAGATCACCAGGTCATCGAAGCTGGAGACAGGCCGGTAGGGCTGGAGCCAAGGCAATTGTGGTATTCTGGCTTTTACTGCAGGGTGTCTTATTTCTTCTTAGGTTGTTGCAGATCTGAGGGGCAGGTCTTGGGGAGCCCTCTAAATACTAAATGTAGGAGGCGTTTCAGGGAAGTAGCAGGTAGGGCTAATGGGCACTTTATATGGGGTGGCTACACCCTCTATTATGACACCCTTCTGTGGGAAGGAGCATAGGCCTAGCCCTGATTGGATGAGTCCACCATCTTCAAGATGGCGGGGACTGAAAAGTGTGCCTCACCTCGCTTCCCCCCACCTTAGCGGTGGGTTTGGCTGAGGTGGGCACACCTCCTATCTTTTTTTATTTTCCCACTGGTTTTCCCACCCAAGGTGGGGGTGTAAACCAGGAGCTGCCATCTGCTGCTAGCAGCAGAGGCTGGGGGTCATATTACAAAGGCAGCAAGTCTTTGAAGCTTCCGCTCTTCTAACACTGGCCAATCCTGGGGGAGGATGCATGACACCTCTGCCCAGGATGTGCATTGATTCTGGTCCCAGAATTCAGGGGCTCTCTACCCAGGGTTTAGAAACATGTCTGGTAGTGGCTGGCTGTCTACAGCCAGTCAGAGACCACACCAGTGTTGGTAGGGATTCAGGGGGCACCTCTGAGGTGCCCGCTGGGTACATAGTACAATAAATCCTACACTGGCATCAGTGTGGGTTTATTGAAAGGAGTAGTTTGGTACCAAACACTCCTGTATTCAGTGAAGCCATCATGGTGCTGGTGAACTCGGGTTGTCAAGTTCTCAGCCCATGTACTCTCTATGGCTTCCCTGGCACTTACAATATCAGGAAGTGGTGCCCAATATTGTAGGGGTATATTTGTGCCTTCAGATATGCCCTCACCTGTAGTATAGTGCACCCTGCCTTAGGGTTGTGAGGCCTGCTAGAGGGGTGACTTACCTATTTTGCCAGGCAGTGCTAGTTGGCATGGCACCGGTGCCATGTCGACCTTGTAGTTTTCTCCCTCACGGGGCATGCAGGCTGCAAGGGCAGTGGCATGGTCCCAGTCAAGGGGGTCCCAAGGGACCCTCTTCAGCTCTCAGGACCTAGGTACCCAGGGTACCATTTACCAGGGACTTACAGGGGGCAGAATTACTTATTGGGAGTTTGTTTTAGGGAAGGAGCACTGGCTCAGGGCACCTGGTTGGCAGAGACCCTGTGCACCACAGTTTGGGATTTGACTCAGAAGCCAGTGTTCTCTATCCAGGAAAACGAGTTCTAGCATTGAGAAGAAGCAAAAGCAAGCAATGTCTCTGGCAGGTGTCAGTTAACAGATAAGTCTTGTCAGCCCAGGATGTATGCACTCCAGGTATGATAGAAATCCTGTTTAAAGGACAGACAAAAATGAATGGAATGAGTAAATAACAGTGACCACTCATACAGGATACTCCAGTCCAGGACGCACCGCGTCCCATTAGGGAAGAGCCAGTAATAATCCATAGGAGAACTGTCTATCCCTCATGCAACTCAGAAGAGTTGGAAGACTTTCACTGCAATGGCCTGGAGGAACAATGTGCTTTCTTGTAAAAGATAGTTTTTGTAAAAAAAGATTAACAAAAACGTTACAAAAAACCTTGGCAAAGCCAAAAGGCTGGAAGCCAACACTAGCCTTGGCTTTGCCAAAGTCTGTTATTTTTGTATGAGGATAAGTGGCCGTTAGGTATTAATAGGTTATAGCGGGTAATCCTCGGGCCAAAAGTTGTATCATATAATTTCTTGACATTTCTTGTGGTATTTTATTGCGGTTAGAAGGCCTGTAATGTCCTTTCCAGTAACCACATGTTTCAGTTTGAGCCTGCCACTGCAAGTACCCGGCAAGACGGAGTATGCACATTTTTGTCTTTAGAATATTTATATGGTTCTGATCGTTTTATTAACTGTTACTAATACTCTGCAATTTAGTATTATTCTGCTTTGTCGCTAAAATTCCACTTTGCAAATTCCGCTCATAGATGAGAAATGAAGCGTGAACAGCACAGTTTGTAAGGGTGTTAGCCACATGGTCTAATTTAGGAAAAAAATCCCATTGCAAATTGATGTTACATCCAGGTGTGCTATACAGCCTTTAAATAGCACAATCTAAGCCGCAGGTGTAATAACCCTTGAAGTGAGATAAAATGTCAGTGCACAACCACGCTGCATGCATGTTAAAACAGGCCCCAGTTGGGAAGCAAAGAAAATATGATCCTAGGCTCTTGTGATTTACAAAGGGCACGTTGGAGGTGCTCTGATACAGTAGAAACAGCGAATCGGCGCTACATAATTTACCCAACTTTATCAATACATGACCAAATATAATATGCATTTGTTTGTCCCCGCAGAAGAGAGATTTATAAAAATTATTTCGACCTAAAATTTGGTTACATTTAATTTAACACTGATCTATGAAATAAAATTGATGTAGCAAAACAAAATAAGTAAACAATGGCATCAAACAAGCACAGAAAAATAATGTTTTTATTTGTTAGATATTTGAAGTGGTTTTTTATGCTTTTGAAAAATATTCTCCTCGTCTTGTAACATTGGAGAGCTTACCAATGCTTGTCCTGAAGCCATATTCCTCAGGTCTCTTTTGGAATGGCCTTGAAGCAGGGTAGACACTTGGCTGTCTTTTCGGGAACAGCAGTTAGCAGGATGATACAAGCACCACTTACAAGTCTACAGCGAGGCAGGGATTCTGCAAACC
This sequence comes from Triturus cristatus, assembly GCF_964204655.1. NCBI lineage: Eukaryota > Metazoa > Chordata > Amphibia > Caudata > Salamandridae > Triturus > Triturus cristatus. The sequence goes on along the minus strand of NC_140580.1, from coordinate 886,767,202 downwards.
TAGATGGTTAATGTTGAAATAATGTTTTATTATAATAGTATGTTCCTACCCCCCTATTCCCTTTAGAACATTCCGACAGTTCTCCGTGAGCTTGCCTTGGAATGTTAGGGCTGCTCAGCTGAGGCGAGACTGGTGATGTGTTGAGGAGCAGTCGAGACGTTCAATAAAGGCTACTCTTCTGGGCCCGCATCCTGACTAATTACAACAGTTAATATTTGTATTACATTTATAAAGCGCCTTGCTTAGCTGATGCAGCCTCATAACGATGTGCAATAGAAGAATAGAAAGCTGACTGATAAAGTGATGGAGGGGTACACCAAAGTGCTCTGCTTCCATATTTGATTTTTTAAACTAGAAGGCAGTGTACTGCATTTACCTACAATGGTGGGAAGCACATAGTGTTTCTTAAATACCCCTCACACACCAAAAGGGCCCTTGGTGTCATGCTTCATCATAGGGGTCTTCCCGCCCCGCTGCGGGACGGGGCGTGCTATGACCTACAGATACGTGGGAGCACTGATGTCACAAACTATGTGTGGTGTAGGAATGAATGAGTGAAAAGGATCAGGGGTGAGTGGAAAGTGGGTTAAAAAATACCTAGCTCTTGTGGATTAGGAAAATGTAATATTCCGTTGAGCCGGTATTATTAAAAAGGTGGGTCGGATGTATGTTGCTTCAATGTGCAATGCCTCCTGTGTGCGTCAACATGTTTCGAAGCGCACTGCTTCTTCTTCAGGACAGGTTTCCGATCCCTTCTGCTCTCGCATAACTGTTTTGAAAATGTCAAATTGTTATAAAAGTGGTATATGTATAGGTAGTCAATACTACGTGAATAAAAGACCTACTTGTCTTAATCAATATACAATACCCAAGGGAAATCCTAAAAGGCAATTTGTTCTCTGATAAGACAATGCCCCATGAGCCTTAGAACGAGGGGGACAAATGCCTGTATTCGCACTACGATCCAGGACACTGCCTCGCTCAACAGTCTCCTCCCCGCGGCTCCGTCGATTCGCAAATAATTTACAGGAAAAGCTATAGCTTTAATGAGCAATTCTGTAGGGGTGTCCATTAAATATTTCAACACTACTGAGTTTGTCCCCTTAAGCATTATGTATTTGCAAGGAAAAATACTACCCCTAATGCAATGCATTATTACCAAAAAAATACAATGTGGTAACAGTGAAATAAAAACTTTGGTACAAATAACATTCTTTAAAATTGCTTTTGTATTGCACTCTGTACCTGTTTTGCAACTTCTAAGCACTGTAAATAACAGATGGTTGATTTGTCCTCACAGGAAATCCAATTTATGACCCCTAAATCACAAATTTCAGCATCTACATAATCAATTAACAGATGTTTGTTTGAGAAATCTGTTGAAAACAAGCATTTATTTTTTATAGTAGTGTTAACTCACAGATGAGACTGCATCAAACTTTACAGATGCCTTTGCCTGACTTGGTCGCAGAGCTCCAACTGGCAACATCCATCCATGCTTCATTACATAGATCACACAAAAGGTGGTGAGAGAAATGCTTGCAAATAGTCTAATCACTGACAATCGCTTTGGGGTAGCATTCCAATCCATCATTTTGTCAATGAATTTCAGTAGTTTTTTTCAAATGTACATGGCCATATGATGATGAATGCATAGTTATATAAATGGTTTTATGTGGAGCTTTTCGATAGTAGTTATGAGGGATTTGCATGCAATTAAATATCAAGAGGCAGGCCCACCCCTTTAATCTTTGCCCCTCCAACCCCACTCGTTGAAGCTTTCTGAAACCAGAGACCCTTAGGCTAACTTGCTACCAGCCCCAAATACTTTGGGAAGCCTTTAAAACGGTGATCCGAGGGCAGGCCCTTTCCTTGGTGGCGGGTTCTAAAAAGGATAGGATGAAAGAAATCTCCAACGTAGAACAGGAGCTTGATCGACTAGAGCAAGAAGCTACCTCAGATGCCGCGCCTGGAGCTCTTTACTCCCTCCGCCTACGCCAGGATGAATACCAAGCTTTGGTCACCGACCGGGCTAAATTAATGGGACAGGATAGGCTGGGACGGATATATGACTGGGGAGATAAGGCTGGCAAATTGCTTGCCTGGTTAGACAAAAGGGAGCAAGCCAGCAGGCTTGTACCAGAAATTCAGGGACCGGATGGATCCCCAGTGACGGACCCACAAGAGATAGCCAACCACTTTGCGGCACACTTCCAACTAGTATACAGTCCAGTAGCACTATATCCTGAAGCAGAATTTACTGACCTTATAAAAGACATCTCTCTCCCGAAACTATCAGACTCAGATCATGCATTCCTGGACAGTGCACTTACTGCTGATGAAATAGCTACAGCCATACGGGCGTTACGCTCAGGGAAAGCCCTGGGCCCTACCGGCATTCCAATTGAGCTTTACAAACTTCGACCAGATAAATTGGCCCCATACCTCAAATCTATGTTCGAGGACAGCCTCGAGCAGGGCGCATTGCCAAATGGCCAAAGGATAGCCACTATAGTCACAATGCACAAAGCAGGAAAACCCAAAATGGAGTGCACCTCCTATTGACCTATTTCGCTACTGAATGCGGAACCCAAGATTCTGGCCAAAGTATTAGCCACTAGGCTGATCAAGGTTATAAGTGATCTTGTACACCCAGATCAATCGGGGTTCATGCCCAAAAGAAACACTGCCCTCAACCTGCGAAGACTGCACGGAGTCTTGGGCAGAGTACCAACGATTCATGAGAACGCCATTATAGTTTCCCGAGATGCCACTATGGCCTCTGATACACTGGAGTGGCCTTATCTCTTTGCGGTGCTTGTCAAGCTAGGATTTGGACTGAATTTTTGCAGCTGAGTGCGACTGTTATACAGCGCGCCGATGGCTCAGATAGTTGTAAACAACAGGAAGTCAGAGCCTTTTATACTCAGCCGAGGGACCCGTCAGGGGTGCCCCCTTTCTCCCCTACTGTTCGCCCTGGCCCTTGAACCACTTGCGGCGTGGATCCGCAAAGATGCTATGATTCGCGGCATGCGTTGGTCGGCAGAATGGGAGGACCGAATATCCCTATATGTGGACGATATTCTCCTCTATCTCACGTCCCCGAAAAGATCCTTAATAGCAGCTTTTGATATATTGGATGTATTTGGCAGGTATTCTGGGTTTCGCATCAATTGGCAAAAATCACTCTTGTATGTCCTATGGGGGACTTCTCCCCCTCTGCCCAGTAATTGCCCAATTCCCGTAGTCTCAGAAGGCTTCAAATACTTAGACATATTTATCTCTCTCGACCCCTTAGTCCGATATTCCCGCAATCTGCTCCCCCCACTGCAGCGGCTCGGAAGCAACATAATACACTGGAAGTCACTCCCGCTCTCACTCTTGGGCAAAGCGGCATTATTTAAAATGATGTCATTGCCCCGGTTTTTATATGCGTTACAGAACTCGGCTGACCTTGTCCCAAACTCCTATTTTGAAGATGTCGAAGGGCTCCTTAGAGATCTCTTATGGGGAGGGAGACCGCGTATCGCTATAAAAAAACTGACACTTAGCTGGTATGATGGGGGAATCGGCATGCCAGACATTAAAAAATACTACAGGGCTGCGCACCTCACAGCTATTAATCATTGCACATATGGCCGCCTTGATAACCCGGGGTTCCTAATGGATCGCTGGCTTTTGCCCACCGGGACCTTTTTGAGGGCATTATACTCAATACCAACCAAATACCCACTTACCGGCCCCACTGGCCATACAGTAAAAATATGGCCCTCTGCTACTAAATCACTAGGCTGGCAAAACAGGCTGACCCTTGCCACACCTCTGTGGGATTCGCAAAAACGTAGCTATATGGGAAACTCAAAGGGCTTTGATAAATGGGACTTAAAAGGCATTTCTCATGTCAGAGACCTTTGGTGCACTGGGGGTGTGAAATCATTTGACGCTCTATGAACACAATATGCCCTGGCAGACTCAGAATATTATCGATACCTTCAAATCAGACACTCGCCGCTTGCATCAATTCCAGATGATTCGACCCCACCAGACGCCTTTCCACTAGAAGACAGATTGCTAGATGGCCATTTGCTTGACAGAGCCATTTCCCTAACATATCGTAAACTTATCAATAATATTGATGACCCCCTATTGAAACTGCGAGACAAATGGACTGAGGATGGGATAGAATTAGATGATGAAACCTGGCAGGAAGCGGTCTCCTCTCCTAAAACGGTCACTATCTCAGCACGACTCAGATTGGTGCAGCTGAAGATCCTCTATAGAATTTATGTAACGGGTACCTAGCTGGTCCGGATGGGTGGACTAATGGATGGCTCTTGTAGGAGGGGATGCACACAAATAGGCACATTCATACATATACTGTGGCACTGTGAGCAAATACAGGAATACTGGTGTAACATCCATAAGGTCATGAGTGATGTGCTGGGGGCGGAGGTCAGGCCGGAAGCGCCCAGGTGCCTCCTAAACATCTGGGAACCCACTGACTTCACCACCTATACTATGAACTGGGTCACGCTCGGATGCATGATTGCCAAGAGAAATATCGCCCAGCTCTGGGGTGCCTCGCATCCGCCCACGGTTAAAGCTTGGGAGAAAGAATTAGACTGGTGCATGCTAACAGAGAAAACAGTATACGTAGCCCGGGGTTGCCCCTGCAAATGGTCCAAGACTTGGTCCCCCTGGAATACATACCGGGGCGAGATATGTACCCCTCCCCGTGTAGCTGATGAGGACGATCCCCCATCCCCGTGAATTCCAATATAATTGAATTGTTGTAATTTATGTAACTTGATTTCACTGTAACCCTCAATTGATTCTGTGAATTTTGTACCTTTATGTCGCGACTGTTTAATAAAAAAAAGATGTATTAAAAAAAAATAACTTGGTAACAGCAAGTTGAATTTCAGGCAGATTCATTAAACAGCAGTGAAGCTACTAGTAAACTTGTCATGAAACTAGAACTTTATTCAAGAAAGTGCCTTTGCTTGGTTTGGAGTAAATCAATTTTAGAGAAATTAGTGTTAAAAATGTGTTGGGTGGGCTGGAACCCATTACAAAAATGATGTCTAGACTTATGACAGAGTGCTTTTTGATTTCCTTATTCGTTTAGCGCTATTCAACTAATTTGTATGAAATTCTGCGTCGGGTTATGTGAACCCCTCTCCTGGGTCTGCAGACTCCAAGCAAGGGCTTTTGCAACCTTGTAGGTCTCCCTTCTTGGATTCGCATACTGGGACTAGATTTGCAAACTCTCCGGGACGATGAAGGCCCAAGAATGGCCCACAGGTCTATAAAGGTTTGCAATCGCAGATTATGGCTCCAGAACCCAACAAAAAATAACAATAAAAAATATTATTAATAACAATAATTAATAATAGGCACACACAAAATAAAAGGGACTAACCCCCGCTTGACTGCCCACTGTAGATTGCGCACAAGCCCTCCAGCCAGCCCCTGCTGCGCAACAGGAGTTGGCGCTTATGACTTCCCATTACTTCTGCCAATAAGTATTAGCATGCCATTAAATAACATTACAAACTCAGACCAATAAATAATACTATATACTCATAGTACAATAGTCATCTTATTGATCGTGCCAAATGTAATATGATATGTAATCTGATCTGCAACATTATTTATGACATTTGTTATTTCATTTGTTACATTAAATATAAAGATAGGAGCATTGTATTTGGTGTGCATATTATTGTACGCAAGTCTGTTTTGCAAGTTATAGACTGTTGAGCTAATTATAACTTGAAAATTTCAGTTGCTTTCTGTTTTTTATTTGTAATCATTACTGTACTTTGTGTGGGTTTTTAGGTGAATTTCAGAGGTTTTTTAAACAGGAAAACCAAGGCCTGCCGCCCTTGAGCAAGGCAATGGGCGAACAAAGACACTACCCATCCAAAGGCAATGCAGGGGCAAACACATTAGAACTTCCCCCTCTATTCCATTTTCTTTCTTGGTTTCAACTCCACCTTCACTTCTGCATTCTCAGAACTATTCTGTGCAGCGTCTATACGCAAATTCTTCACAGGGCACATTGGACAAAACATATATCTAGCATCACAGAGACATGGCATAGAGATGGGTTTCACTGTGTTCACAATAGCACCCATCTTTAAACACACACCACATACACAATCTCTATCAATGTCCTTTACATAACTTATTGCGTAGATATCCAATACAGCAGTGATATACCCTATAGAAGGGTATCAACATGCTCACAGGCTTAGTTTTAAGCTCAGCTTCATTTTGCTTTCTAACCTCTTTATTTCCTTGCTCTATGCTCACCAGTCCCCTCGTTTGATTCAGTAAATAACACAATTGTGCTGGATTTTGCTTCATAAAGAGCAGTCATGCCTTAGTTACTTAAATCCCTTCTTCTGTATCCTATTGTTGGATTTTCCTTTCAAAAGGTATTTTTCACACAAAATTGTTTTTTTGTGTAATATTGCAGATTGACTTGTGTGAAAGTTGTAAAATCGATTTTTGGGTTCAAAGGTTGGTAAATATGCTGTTCTGAAAGTTTTGTGCTGAGAAACAAATGTCCTTATATGTGCTATGTTTTGAACTTGCGTCCTAAAACATGGCCACTGTTTTGTTAGCTAAATGTTTTGAAAAGAAAAGTTTCTCGCCTGAGCGTTGCAGTTTCCAGAAATGGTCACCGTTCTGGCATGTGATTGGGTAGCGTGACCCATCTAGGTATGTCGTGACAATGTTGCAGGCTTTTTCTTCACACGTCCCAGGCTGTCCTGGGGTAAGGTCATCCGAGGTAAACCGCAACTCCCCCAAACCACAACTCACAAGTTTGGGGCTCAAAGGGCATTGGGACAGAATCCATGCTTCTGCAATGGCAATTCACACCACTTACAGCAAGAATGCAAAATACCCCACCATCGTCAATACCTACAAAAAGCAACATATGTTGCTCAGAAAGGGCCTGTAAATTACAACCTTTTTTATGAAAAAAAAGATACCTTGGTAGACCAGTAATTTCTCTGTTGCTTCTGGGTGGACCCAATGGGCACATATCTGTCTGCCTGTAACTAGTGCCTGCCAAGTGAAGCTCCAGTTTCGCGCCTAGGTTGGCCCAATGGGCATTTATTTGGCTGCCTGTTACCAGTGCACAGCACGTACTGCACCTCTATTGCTCCTGGATGGATCCAATGGGAGTTTATCTGGCTGCCTGTAACCAGTTCTGGGTTACCAAATAGGCAAAGTAGGCACCAGCCTATGGGCCCCACTCCTTTAAGGGGCCTGTGACAACGGATCAAAATAATATTAATTTGATCTTGAAAATAAATTACAATCAAGCTTTCTTAAATATTGTTTTCAAAAGATAAAAAAAATGTCAAATCAAATCAAAGAAACTAAAACTTTACATTAAATACTCTATACAGAAAATACTGTATTAATGTAATGTGCCCATTAACAACTTAAGGTACATAAACCAGGGACATCAGATTCACATTATGGTATGTCTCTCAAAAGCTCATCATCTGGCAGCTGTCAGTTTGTGAGAAATAAAACTGTGCATTGGATGTTAGGAGATCATTTGCAAGTGGGCCCCGAAATTTCGACTGCCTAGGGGCCTCCACGGGGTTTAATCTGCACTGCCTGTAACTAGTGCACACAATGCGCTGCTCCTCTGTGGATCCTTGAGACTGCCTTTGACATTTATCCAGGTTGTCTGTGAACAGCGCATGCCACAAGCCACTCGTCTCTCACACCTTAGCAACCAAAGTCTGAAATGCATGTGGCACATCCAACTCTCGATGACAAAGGGTTAAATAGTATTGATATAATGGAAATTAGGCTATATTCTTAAATGCCCTTTTGCACTGACTCCTGTCATTTTACCTTTTACTTCCTTACTGGTTCTTAATCTAACACATTCTTCCAAAAGACACTACTAGGGACCTCATTACAATGTTCGGCAGAAAGCCTCCGCCCTACATTCGGAATCTCCTAGACCGTGTCGGAGCCCTTCCGACCGACTCGGTCGGTTTGCATTCCAACCAACCGATTACGATGTTCACGGTCAGAATGCAAACCGTGCGGTTATTCCAAATCGGTTCCAACTGGCTCTCGGAATATTCCTGTTGGTCGGAACAGCATCGTACACACCTACGGGAAGCGTTTCCGACCGAGGGATTACGATGCCAATTTCCAACAGCCTTTCCGAGTCGGTCTGTCCAATAAGAAAAGGCTGAGAGAAAGTGACTTTCGGGGGCTCCTAGCAGGACCCCCTTCATCCTGCAGCCTCCGGTTGGGGACCGAGGGGGTACCTAAAGGACCCCCCTGTAATACCCTGAACTGTGTGGCAGGCACAATGGGGTGCCTGCGACAGGGTGCAAGGTTTTCCACATACACCCCATTTCCCCATAGTAACCCGTGTTACGGCTGGTTGTCGGCCAGAACACAAGCTCCCATAGGAAACAATGGGACCTCCTACCGAACAGTGTTCGGTTGCATCATAATCGGTCGGGCGGAACCACCTGCCGTGAGTCGGTTGTTTGAGAAACCAAGACGGTGTCGGGCAGAAAGTTTTCTCCCGACATCGGAATGAGGCCCTAAATGTCACCTCAGCTGATTACTGCCTGTACCTAATAATTAAATTAATCTTGGGTTAAAGCACAAATCATCTACCATGGTGTCTTTGTCTCACTCCACTAAACATCATGCTCTCCTGGTTATCTTAGCGCTGCCTCATGGTGTCTGCTAGTGACTTAGCACTGCCTGAGGGGCTAGGGTTCTGCTGCTCTGGGACTGACTCCATTTTGTACCTCCCTGTGGCTTAGCACTGCCACCAGAGGCTGGGATTCTTTAGCCTCGAGAGAACTGAATACAGTATTTCATTGGTATTTCTATTGCCTGATGGTAGCTAAACTCTTCTAAGACTGGTCCTACCACCGCTAGAATGATCACTATACAACCTCTTGCAAAATCACTGAAATGTACATAAGAGATTGTATAATCTCTTATGGACACACAGTATGACCGATTGCATGGCAGGTGGAACAGCTTTATATAACATTGTATGATAAATTGCATGATGAACTACTTCTAAACTTTCTGCGAAGAATCGCATAACAAATTGCAACTCACTTTGACATATATCTCTAATGTGGTAAGTATTCCACTGAGTAGTGTGTCCCCATCTGCACATTGTCAGGGATACAATGTAAAAGTTCCACATATGAGGAATTGCACAATAAATTTGATTGGCAAAATGCATGCAAAGGCATGAAAACAGCATGACCAAATCACTAACCCTGGGCTCCCACATTGTACTGTGCTACCCATCTGCAAAGCACTCCAGTGCCTCGCCAGGGGTAGTAGGAGCGGTATAAATACTTATATATGTGAGCATCAGAACACAAATGTTTAGAGTGTGTTGAAAGGGAACCTCCAATTTGGGCCAGACACCTGCAGCACCATCATATTGTAGTTGCATTTAAACATAGCTTCGTACCCTTGATGAGTCGATGAGGTCCTCTGCATATTGGTAGTGATCCAGCATTGACCCAACCCTCTTACAACTTGTTATCCGATAGACTTTTTGAGAGGTAAAGGAAGTTAGCATTTGAGCCAACAAACTTTTTAACAATGCAACCCATTTGGCTACACAATAGGGACCAGGAATCAGTGACTATAGTTAAGAAGGTTTATTACAAGTTCGCACTCAGGTTAAGGTAAACAAATCTCAATACCATGCTGTAAAGATACAGAATTTCAATGGAATAACCCAACCTGCTAAAGAAGTTCAGGCTTACCAGAATAAGTGTAAACTTGATGGAGGCCCATCCGTCTTGGCTGTCTCCCTTTTCCCCGATAATCAGAAAGGAAAAATATCAGATCTTAACAATCTGCAGTCAGAATGTTTGATTTTTTTTATAAGTTTCTATATGGGGTATTGATAGCTGTTCTTGTTTTCCTTTTGGTACTCCACTAGAAGTTGGCATCTTCTACCTTTTGTTAGCTGGTAATACAGGAGCATACAGCTCTCTTTTTTGGAGGTCCCAGCCCAGGAGTAGAGTTGCCCTTGGAAAAAGCGAGCAAACAGCTCTTGTCAGTCTTAATGACCAAGCTTCAAAGCACAAGTTATTTTATTAGCTAAAGTGCCTGTCACCACCGTGTTTAGTGCTGGGTTTCTTCTGTAGAAAAACAAAACTTCAGGCAATAATAGTGCTGGCACTCTTGATAGTTCCCTTATTGTATGCCCCCAGGGCTTGACCAAAGCCCCGACCACCACCTCTTTAACAAGCCGCCCCCTCCTGACGCTTGCCTTCAGCCACGACCCTTCGGGATTGTGGTGTCTGGATACAAGGCATCCTCAGGTGTGCTGGGACCCCGGTGAGGGCCGACAGCAGGGGGTTCCTCACTCTGGGCATTCTCTGCTGGACTGTTATTCAGGATGCCGTCTTCCTCTGTTTTGCCTGTTTCCCGATATACAGAGCAGACTTCTTTATCTTCCACTCCACCTTGAAATGCCGAGTACCTTTCCTCCTCTCTTGCTCTGTCTTTAAATGTCATTACTTCGTGTGTCGTGACATCTGGTGCGCGGTGCTTGTGTTCTGCGTTGTACATTGCGCAGGCATGTTGGAAGTTCTCATCTCTCTAGGAACCGGATCACATTACCTCTCTTCCGGGAATGGACTGGAGGGCCAATCAGTAGCAGGACATCGGGAAAGATAGTCCACATTTCCTTGCAACTTGCCTGGGACATGGAAGGTCTGAAAGGAAAAAGGCTGTAATGCCATAAACTAGCAGAACACAATAAGTTAAGTGTTCTGTTTCTGGCTAACCAGGTGAGAGGGCGTGATCTGCCAGAAGGTAAAAGGTACGATCCAGTAGATAGTATTGTAGGGCTTCAACAGTTCACTTAATAGCGAGGCATTCTTTTTCAATGGTTACATAGCGTAACTCCCTGGGGAACAGTTTTCAGCTGATAAACAGTATTGGCTGTAAGTCACTGTTTGAGTCTGGTTGCGATAAGACTGCTCTAAGTCCTCCTCCCAAAGTATCAGTCTGGAGTACAAACTGCTTGTTGAAATTCAGGCACATTAAAAGGGGAGAATTACAAAGTATCTCCTTTAGCCGAGAATAGACGTATTCTTGTGCCTATGTACATTCAATGTGTTTTCCACTGTATTTAGTTGTCAGGAGGTCCGAAAGGGGGCATACTATGTCTGAGTAGTGGGGAACAAATCTACGATAGTAGCATACGAGCCCTACAAAGGATTGGATTTCTTTCTTGGTCATGGGTCTCAGGATTTGTTTGATAACCTCAATCTTACTAAGTTGCAGTTATATTACTCCATTGTGGATAGAGTACCCCAGGTATTCAATATGGGTGGTGGCAAACATCGACTTTTTTGGATTAATTGTAAGACCTGATGCTGAGAGTGCTAGAAGGACCTGTTCTAGATGGTATACGTGTGCATCCCAGTTTGGGCTATATAACTACTATATCATCCATATAGGCTCCCACATATTTAGTATGTTTCAAGATATTGTCCATTAAACATTGCAAGGTTGCGGGAGCATCTTGAAGACCAAAAGGCAATACCTGAAAATGATAGCGGCCTGGGGGTGTTGAAAAGGCTGTTTTCTCCTTAGCCCCTGGGCTCAACGATATTTGGCAATATCCCTTAGTAAGATCTAGGGTAGACATCACTCTTGCCTTCCCCAGCTTTTCTATCAGCCCATCCACTTGTGGCATAGGGTGTGTATCAAAATGAGAAATGGAATTTAACTGTCTAAAGTCTACACAGCATCTTAAACTGCCATCTGGTTTTGGAACCAAGACTACTGGGGACCACCATTCACTATGGGACTGTTCTATAATTCCTGCCTCTAACATTGCCTCAAGCTCCTGTTCCATTGCCTATAGTCTTTGCTCGGGACGTCATATGGTTTTAGTCTCACGACTTGTGTACCATTGGTTGTTATATCATGGGTTACTAGTGTGGTATGACCCAGATGACCCAATATTAGGCCTGGGAATGTCTGGAGGAGATTCCCCAGCTGCTTCCTTTGGTGTTTCGATACACTCTTTCCCATATTTACAAATGTTTCTCCTGATTCTGAAAAGGGATGTGTTGGAATTTCTAAAGGAGAACATGTAGAAATTAAATTAACAGAGGCTGTGTGTACGTGAGGGACAATATTAGATTCCTCCCACTTCTTTAATAGATTTATATGGTTAACTTGCCTTGTTCCCCTTCCATGGGGAACATCCACTTGATACATTACCAGGGTTACCCTTTCCAAAACGGAATAGGGACCCTGCCAGGTAGACAGGAGTTGTTTTCCAAAGTAGGGAGCAATAATATGACCTTCTTGCCTGTCTTGAATTCGCGTAACTTAGCGCCTTTGTCATAGTACTGTTTTTGTTTAGCCTGAGCTTGGGATAAGTTGCTGTGAACTTCTTCCCATAGTTTAGCCAGAGTCTCTTTTAACTTGGAGCTGTATCTTAACAGTGGAAGACCTTCTTCCTCTTCCTCCGTCCACTTTTCTTCTAACATATCCAGATGTGTAGGGGGTTTCATCCCAAATAACAATTCAAAGGGTGAAAACCTGGTAGACTTTTGCTCATGGGTTCATATTGCAAACTGGACTGATAGGTGCTTCTTATCCCAATTTCTTCAAGCCTAGTCAATACTTTACTTTTCCCATCAACCCATCTGTCTGGGGCTAGTATACAGTCATACGGATTTGTTGTATTCCGAACATTTGGCATACCTGCAACATTAGGCGGAACATAAATGGAGCCCCTTGGTCAGTAAGTATTTCCTGGGGAAAACCTAACCTAGAAAAAAATGTAATCATGGCTTGAGCTACTATTTTAGAGGTCATACTGGTTAGGGGAAATGCCTCAAGATAATAGCGTAATCTACTGGGCAGAAGGAGTGAGGGGTCCCACTAAATCCATCTGACCCTCTTGAATGGGATATCAATAATAGGAAGGGATCGTAAAGGGGCGTTGGGAACCCCAGCAAGATTCACTAATTGACACCTGGGGCAGGAAGAACAAAATGTAGCTACTTCTTTCCATACCCCGGGTCCAATAACGTTTTTCAAGTATGTATTTCAGGGTGTGGTCCTGTCTATAATGCTCCCTTCTCCCTGACTATGGGCCAGGTGTAAAACTTGCTCCTGGAAAGCTTGGGTTACCACTAATAGGGATACAAGTTTGCCTCTGTTTTTGATGCAGCTATACAACAGTCCTTTGTCTATACCAAAATATAGGCCTTCCTTATCAGGCTTCTGGTCGATTACTTGCTCCAGGGCATGCATCAGCGAGCTATCCTCTTTTTGGGCCGACCGAAAGCTCCGTGGTGGAGTCTGTAGGTCTTATGGTGAGGAAAGAAGACAAACATTTACACAAAGTGTTTTTTCATTAAAACATTTTGTTTCCGCCCTTTCTTTCCCTCTTAGTTTTTTGGGATACGAGGTTCAGGGCTATCTAAATTTATGTCACAGAAAGGGGCTTCCTGCAACCAATTTACAGAATTTGGTTGTTGTGTCAACCGATGTAGATCTTGATCAAAGAGGGGTAAATCCTGCCCTAAGATGGCTCCCTACGACAGTGCAGTTACTTCTACCACTTTCCTCAATTGGGGATCCCCTTATACTTCCAACAAGACCTCAGCTATAGGATAAGTTCTTGTTTCCCCATGAACACAGGTCACCTGTACAGACTACCCATATCGTATTTGTTTTGGAGAAATAAATCCGGCATTAACAACAGTATACTGACACCCCGTATCTAATAAGGCATCAATGGGTTTGCCATTCACATGTATTTTTTTTCTGTACCTCCCTTTCTTGGTCCCAGTTCATAAAACCCTTTGGTGGCATTATCCTGTTTTCATTGGTTCCCCAACATTACCTTTCACAGGACATTATAGGGACATGTGTCCCCACTCCCTATAATGGAAACACTGAGGCCCTTGTATCGGCCCAGTCCCTAACCACCAACGGTTTGACTTCTGTCGGCCTAGTCCCTCCTTTTTGACTGGGTTACCGCTACCTTTACCTTGAAACTTTGACTTTCCCCAGTGGACCGGGGAATACACAATCTAAATTCAGCTGAACGGTGGAATGCACAGGCTAAATCTCAACCAGTGATTCCCAAACGCTGGATTAGAGACACTAGAAACCTGGACCACAATGAACTGGAGGCTCGCTGCAAGTCTGACCTCCCCCCCTCGCATTTCTCAACGGTCAATGACCTCAATAATCACTACTCTGCAACTATCTTGAACATTATGGATGAGCTAGCCCCACTAAAGCTAAAATGAACCCAAACCAAAGACAGGAACCCCTGGTTCACTGGACCCCTCAACAATGAGAGGAGATGCCTCCGGCAATCCGAAAGAATCTGGAGACAGGACCCCTCCGCCGCACATCTAAAACGTCTCCGCCAGGCCAGAAATGCCTACAACAAGAACATCCTTAACTCTAAAAAATAATTTTTCAGATCCGAACTTGAGAACACCAAAAACAGACCACGCAAGCTCTTCGATCTGGTCAAACACCAATCCAATAAACTGGTCAAAACCTCGAAAGAAATCCCCAGGTCTTTAATATCATATGAGGAATTCTCCTCCTTTTTCGCGGACAAAGTTGCAGCCTTAGAAAATGAACTTAGTGCCGCCACATACTCTCTATCCCTTCCTGGCCTGCCCCCTCCTCCTGCGATGCCCCCACAGACTTCACCAAAAAATCAAGCACTTTGGACTGACTTCAACCTCTATGACGAAGACTCCGTATCTAAAATCCTATCGTCCCGAAACCTGAATAACCATTTCAACGACCCGCTCCCCTCCAACTGCCTAGCGGCTGTCGTCCAATCCATTATTCCTAGCTGGACTGCAATAATTAACGCCTCGCTCCAGCAGGGTTCCATTCCTGACTCTCTGAAAGCCGGCCAAGTCCTCCCCATTTTGAAAAAAACGTCGCTGGATCCAGCCATACCCGACAATTTCAGACCTATCTCCAACATCCCCCTCTTAGTCAACGTGTTGGAGAAGTGTGTACAGCAGCAACTAAGTCAGCACATCAACAACTTCCACCTTCTCGATGACTTCCAATCTGGATTCAGACCTGGGCACAGTACTGAAACGACCATGCTCCACATCGTTGACTATGCCCTCCAAGCCCTTGACCAAGGGAAAACGTGCCTTCTAATCCTCTTAGATCTGTCCTCGGCCTTCGACACTGTCAACCACAAAAAACTAATCAAATGCCTGAAACTCAGGATGGGTTTGAATGGCTCTGTTCTAGAATGGTTTGGATCCTTCCTCCAAAACCGACCGCAGCGATTCCGAATTAACGGCAACCTATCTGCTCCCTCTCTGGTCAAGGCCGGAGATCCTCAAGGATCAACCCTGTCCCCTACCCTCTTCAACCTTTACCTTGAACCACTTGCCGAAGTACTACGCACAGCGAATATCTCCTACCATATGTATGCTCCATATGTATGCTGACGACACTCAGCTCTACATCAAAGCCTCTTCTCTTGAGGATATTCTCTCCCTGAATGAGGCCCTGAAATCAACCGTCCTTTGGCTCACCTCCAATCAACTTAAACTCAACGCTAAGAAAACAGAATTTCTCCGAATTGCCCCTCCAAAAACCAATCCCGAGATGCAGATATGGATCAAGGCTATCACAGCCTTAGATTACCCACCTACCATCGTGGACTCAGCAAAATCTCTGGGAATAACCCTTGACTGCAATTTGAACATGCAAGACCACATCAACTCGATGGCCAAATCAGCCAGATTCCACTTGAGCTACCTCTGGAAACTGAAACCCTTCCTTGACGGTACCGACCTAAAAAGCACAGTCCAAGCGCAAGTAATCTCCAGACTGGAATATGGCTGTTCCACTCTCTCAGGTTTACCCAAGATCTCCCTGGCACTGGAATATGGCTGTTCCACTCTCTCAAGTTTACCCAAGATCTCCCTGACACCCCTAAAAGCCTTAAACACACTGAGAGGGGGGACCAGGAGCAGGAGTTAAGAAGGAGGTCCTGTACCAGCGCTCCTAAGTTAGCTAAATACACAAAATGGTACCAGTTCCTATGGTGGGCAGTCCCAAAGTGGTGAACTGCTGAGGGGTTGGGAAAATAATGGTGATTGTAAAGGTTCGCGGTGATGTCTAACGTGTAGGCCAGATACTCCTGGGTGGTTTTCCAAGTGCCCTCACACACCCTTGCGGGTGCAAAGCATCATCATCGGGCGTTGCTCCTCGTGGGGGTGGCGCTGCAGTCCCTCACGGGCCCTTCAGGAGGGCTCTCTGTCGGAGATCTTTTTACTGGAGTAGCCGTAGTTGTGCGTGCGGGTGTGTGGGGATGGTGGGTGATGTGGTGAGGCTAAAAAGACCTGTAGGAACCCCAAACGGTTTATTAATGGGTCCTGCGGGTCTGGTTAAAATCTAACGGGGAGTGGTGCCTAAGTAGCACTCTAAAAAAGTAGGGGAAAGGTAGATAGTTCTGTTACTCTCGACCCGTATGTGATAAAGTTAGAGTGAGAGTGAGAACGTGAGGTGGGTGGTCAACATGTTTCG
This sequence comes from Triturus cristatus, assembly GCF_964204655.1. Taxonomy (NCBI): domain Eukaryota; kingdom Metazoa; phylum Chordata; class Amphibia; order Caudata; family Salamandridae; genus Triturus; species Triturus cristatus. Next base: position 886,750,594 of record NC_140580.1, on the reverse strand, counting down.
CGCTTCCCAGCGGTCCCTAACGGATCCGTAGCGCTTCGTCAGGACCAAAAGGAAAGTGGTAACAAAATTTGATATAGGTCAGAATGTATCCTATATGTCCATAGTTTAGGGATCACGTTTTATTCGAGTCCCTATGAGCGAACCCAATGTTTAATGGGTCCAGGCTATACCGGATAAGGATCGGCTGGGGCGGAGGGCGCCAGTCACGCCCCGGGTATTCTGCTCTGAACACCTACGTGCCTCCAGGATCGCCGGGTGTGTGAGGGCACTTGGAAAACCACCCAGGAGTATCTGGCCTACACGTTAGACATCACCGCGAACCTTTACAATCACCATTATTTTCCCAACCCCTCAGCAGTTCACCACTTTGGGACTGCCCACCATAGGAACTGGTACCATTTTGTATACCCCTAGAAGCCTGCCTTAATGCCGCCGCCAGACTTCTTACAAGCTCAAAAAAATTTGACCATAACTCTCCACACCTGAAAGCTTTGAACTGGCTTCCCTTCGAGGCCAGAATACAACTCAAACTGGCTTGCATCACACACAAGGCTTTATACTCAAACTCTCCTGCTTACCTCGCACAGAAACTTGTGGTATCTGGCGGAAGCAGAAACTCCCGTTCTGCCAGAAACCTCTCACTCCAACCTGCACGGTTCCGGGAAAAAAAAACTTTTAACTGGGCTTTCTCTAGATCCGCTCCAAGAATATGGAACTCTCTCCCGCCCGCCATCAGAAGAATCCCTTCCCTGGCATGTTTCAAAAAGGAGGCCAAAACCTTCCTTATGGGTAAATTCCTCTCCTAAATGCTGCCTCCTACCAATACATAGACCTTGACAGAAAACCGACTAGCGCCTCCCTTCGGAATGCCGAGCTACCTCTTCAAGAAATCTGGGGCCTTATCTGGAGTTACTTATATGTAAACTGTACATAAGTGTCCGCTACCCTAATGTGACTCCTTGACTATTGTACACTCCTATGTTCCCCTGTGAAGCGCTCTGATACGCTTACGGGTCAAGTTCGGCTCTATAAAACTTTAAAATAAAAATAAATACTGCTGAGGTTACCGTGAGATAGGGATGTTGTTTCACTCAAGCCCTAGTCTGCATAGGTAAAGCCTCAAGGTACTGTTTAATTATATTTTCTCTGTGACTTCTTCCATCATGGGTGGAGTGGGTTGCAACCACCTACTGCCAAGGTCCCTGATTCTATTACAACGCCCTTGGATTATCTCCAGTTTTCCATTTCTCGTTGCAAACATTTCCCCTATAATATTCGTGGTCACATCCCAAACATTCAAGGATAACCCATTTAATCTCATTGTAAGGGGTAGTTCCATCAGGGTTGGCTGCTTGATAAGCAGCTTGTAGTTCTCCAGAAAGTAACGGGCTATATATTGACCCCAGCAATCCGGTGGTCAGGCCGCTGTTAGGGCCATCCTTTCAAAATTAACAAAAAAATAGTCTGGATCATCTCCACTCTGAAATTTCTGCAATACTGACCCCGGTACTTTGGGATGTACGCTAATACTGGTGATGACGTCGGTTAACCTTAATATTGCAGTTTCCTGGACTTTTTTTGTTTGTAGTTAGCAAAGTAGGTTGCTCCTTTAGGGCTTCCTGTAATGCCTCTCTCTCTTTCTGAGCTTCCTGGGTCTGTTTTTTCATAACAAGCTGGTGGTGTCTCTGTCTCTCTCCAAGTTGTGCTATCATTGTGTCTAGCAGACACTATCTGATCCGACTTCTGAAACCACTGTAAACTTGTCGGAGCCCCACCTGTCTTGGCTGTCCTCCTTTTCCCCGATAATCAGAAGGGAAAAATATCAGATCTTAACAGTTACAAGTCAGAACATTTGCTATATTATAAGGTTCTAATATTGTTCTTGTTTTCCTTTTGGTACTCCAAAACAAGTTGGTATCTTCTCCCTTTTTTTTAGCTGGTAGTACAGGAGTACATAGCTCCCTTTTTTTGGAGCTTGCAATCTAGGAGTAGAGTTGCTCTTGGGAAAAAGCAAGCAAATAGCTATTGTCAGTCTTAATGATCAAGCTTCAAAACACAAGTTATCTTATTAGCTAAAGTGCCCATCACCACCATGTTTAGTACTGGGGTTCTTATATAGAAAAACAAAACTTCCAGCAATAATAGTGCTGGCACTCTTGATAGTTCAACACAAAAAGATGATGGACGGAATGTTGAACATTGTCAAACATTCACCCCCAGTCACATATCTGGGTTTAATTTGTCGTTATTTTGCCCACCACACCATTACCATTTCGACCCAGCCATATGCAAATCAGCCTTGACCCTGTTTTCCGTATGAACAGTCCTATAAGAACTGACAGGCCAGGTCCTCCCTGGACCGGAAAACAAACATCCTGGGACCGGTTTTGGTGCAGCACCCCTCATCAGCCAGGCTAGCTTGAAACCGGTGCCGCAGCAAGCATGGGACCCACATCTAGGCATACCCTTCCCACTTAGGGTAAAAATGCAACACAAAAAGGTGATGGACGGAATGTTGAACATTGTCAAACATTCATCACCAGTCACAGAACTGGGTTTAATTCATCGGTATTTTGCTCGCTGCGCCATTCCAGTCCGGAGCCAGCCATGGGAACAGTCTTGACCCCTTCCTCACTTTGCCACTGGATTCAAGCTAGCCTGGCTGATAAGGGCTGTTATCCTGAAACCAGTCCCAGGATGCTTTTTTCCGGTCCAGGAAAGACCTGGCTTGGCAGTTCGGGCTGGACTGTTTTCATGAGGAACAGGGTCAAGACTGATTTGCATGTGGCTGGGTCTGAACTGAGGTGGCGAAGTGAGCTAAAGAACAATGAAGGATTCAACCCAGATCTAACAGTGACTGGGGGTGAGTATCTGAAAAGTTTCAGCACTCCGTCCATTCTCCCCTTGTGTTTTCTCTTGATAGTTCCTCTATTGTATGTCCCCAGGGCTTGACCAAAGCCCGACCACTACTCTTTAATGAGCTACCACTTCCCGACACTTGCCTTCGACCACATCCCACCGGGATCGTGGCATCGGGATACAGGGTGTCCTTCGGTGTCCTGGGACCACCACCAGGGCAGACAGCAGGAGGTTTCACACTGTGGGTGTTTTCCTTCTCCACTGGACTCTTAGCTTCATTGCTCTATGTCTGTTATTCAGGATGCCGTCTTCCTCCGTTTTGCCGGTTTCCTGATGCACCGAGCTGACTTCTTCCTCTTCCACTCCGCCTTGAAATGCCGAGTGCCTTTCCTCCTCTTTCGCTCCATCTTTAAACATCATCATGTCGTGTGTCGGGACATCTGGTGCACAGTGCTTGTGTTCTGCGGGATGCATTGCAGCGGCCATGTTGGAAGTTCCCGTCTCTATAGGAACCGTATCACAATAAGGGCTACAAGAAGTTCAGTCACAGCATTAAAAAAGATCAATAACAGAGTTTGATGCTCAGAGAAGAGCTTCTGGTCCTCTCTTCAATACATGAGTGTAGTCTAAAATCATCTGTATTAACAAAAACTAAAAAGGATGGTTAAAGCCCTAAAAGGATCTAAAAATCTGGGAAATTCAGAAAAATAGGAAAATGCGGGAAAGTACAGGAAGGTGTCAGCATTTCAGAAGCTCAGTCAAGAGTCTTCTTGGTACTTGGAAATGAGTGTTAGCCTAAGCCACACGTAGCATGAGTCAAAGGGGCATATGTATGAAAAAGCCCATTTGCGATTCCTTAATAGCGATTTTTAGCGAATTGCTATTAAGGAATTGCAAAATGCTATGTATGTAGGAATCGCAATAATAATTGCGATTCCTTAATATTCCTTAATTGCGAATCGCAAATTGCGATTCGCAATTAAGGAATACCTTCCCATTCATTCCTATAGAGAATCGCTCATTTTGCGATTCTCTAATTTGCGTTTCCCTTTTGGGATGATACATCCCAAAAGGCCTTTTCCCGTTCGCAAACGGGCCGATTTCTGAGAATCGGCCCGTTTTGCAAACAGGAAAAGGGCTTGATATATACGCCCCATAGGGAATAAGCTTAGAGGTCTACACGTCTTAAAGTCCAAAGGAGACTATCATCAGGCTCCCTTCTGTTTGCATCATCATGCATCCATTGTTGCGTCCATTCTCACATTCGAGAGCTGCAACATTCACCAACTATCCCAGGACAAACTTGGTAACGATATTGTCCTTGATTACCTGCGATTCCTTGCAACAATAATAAATTGAAACTTTCAGTTGATGCTCTACTGTCAAGGTCTTCTTCTCATGCTCTCTCTATCGCTAGCAGTGTTACATCTATTCTCAAACTAACAAACCATGAGAATGTACCTGCAAGGAAAAGACATAAAATGGAAAACAGTATTTTATGCAGAAAGAAATATGGGCCTAGTCATGACAAGTTTAATGTATTAAATCAATGGTGTATATTTAATATAAGTGTGCACATTCAATACACAAATGAATGGAAAAGGTCAGTACATTAGATTCATGTTTCATGTTGAATACAGGTGAAACCTTGAGTACATGTATGTAAATGTGACTAAGAACTATATTATAAATTGAAATGTGAAACATTAGTGCACACATTACATAAATCCTTTATGTTTCTAAAGTAAATACATTTTAATAGTGTGAGGATGGTTTTTCTACATCTCTTAAGCAATAAATGTTGTTTAACACTGTTACGGCACACAAGGTATTTATGAGTCTCTAATCCTCCAGTGAATGCACTTCAATAGTGATGTCAGGTGCAACCCTTTACAGTGATATAGTTAGGACACACAGAGTGCATGTGCTAAGTGCACGTATATATTGTATATTTGTGACTGTGGGAGTGCAGGCCGGATAAACAGACGGGGAGGCTGTATGTAGTGTGCCAGTTGTTTGCTTTTATTTTCAAAGACAGAAATATGGTAAGATGATGGTGGTAATTCCTCGGGGTCTTCGGGCTGACGCTCGTTTTTACGTGGAACGGTGATTTCTCTAGCTTTCCCGTCTGGTCGGGCTTCTTCTGGGTCTTCAGGTCTCCCCCGGAGGCTCATAAGAGTAAAAGAGAGACAAAAGGAGCCGTCAGTCCTTTCTTAATTTTATAACAAGCCCACACGGGCACCCGTCACCATAACCAGGGGGTGTTGGGTTGTTTGGCCGGTCGGGGTCACTTGTGAGGGCAGGGGATATTACGTGTCTAAGGAATGAGGATGGGAAGGAAGGGTTTGAGATGGTTCCTACTACGTATTGTGTGTGTACCCTAAGTAATTACTTATGCATAGGTTAGTGCTTGCCTTATATATCAGGGACTCCCCTCCTGCGAGTCTCACACAAGTTCTTCCGACCCCTCTTTCTCCTCCCCCTCACTGCCTCCCTCCGTTCCCTGGATCGGTGTACTCACCGGCTCCGCCGCAACTCTCCAGAGTTGCGGCCGCTCTCCAGCCTCCTCCTGCGGGGACCACCAGTCTTCGCACCACCGGTCGTCGTCTTCTCCGTCTTCTTCGCTGCTCTGCCGAGTACCGTCGTCCTCTTCCCTTTCCACGGTCTCCGGGATCTCCGTTGCGCTGCTCTCCAATCTCCTTCTCTCTCCGGCGTCTTTTTCCCCGTTGTGAGTCGATTGGTCCTTTTTCTCTTTTGCCGGCCTAGTGCTTCCGGGGTTGTTCCCTCCTTCTCCGATGACGTCCGCAGGAAGATGTTCCTGTATGGGCAAAAGACGGAGGGGTGTGTTTATCCTCCTGTAGGAGGTCGTAGGAGACTGTGGCACCGGGGTCCTAATTCTCCCAGGTATGTGTCCTCTATTATGAGATACGGACCGTGTGCGGGATTCGCTCGGCACCCCCTCACAGTGACGTGTAAGGATGGAACCGAAATTATGTTGCTCTAATCCCCACTCTGATGGCGAATCAAGCCATCACATCAAGATAAGCATTTCTTATCAGATGGACAAATCACAATCTGGTTGTTTTCATCATCTTTCTTCTGGATTCCTCCAAAAACGTCATGTCATCATAGTATTTCCTTTATCTATTTTCTAATTATGTCTGCTCGCTTTCTCTTCAATCCTTTTTACACTTGTGCACGTTTGTAACCTTTTTAAATCACAGAGTTAATCCACAAAGCAATTATCACTAAGGGTCTCAAAATGCTTCCAGCAATTCCACTCCCTAAGTATCAAAACCATCTGCCTACAGCAAAAAATCGATTACCTATTGCTTCCAAAGCACCTATTGCTCCCAACCCTTTCGAATCTCTCTTCAAGTCAGTAATGTTCTTAACATATCTCTTTAGGTCCTTACTCTTGTCAGGAATGTAAGTACAAATCAAGGGAGTCTCCATGGGCGCATGCTTCGCACCAAATTTTGCCATTTTGTATGTGCATCATCTCGAGAGCACGCTGATCCTCACTGACCTTAACCCTTTCAGAAACAATATCACCTTCTGGCGTCGCTACATTGACGACATCCTCCTTATCTGGACAGGCGACAAAACTTCTTTGTCCCACTTCATCGATTGGTTACACAATAGCCAACAACATCTCAAATTCACAGCGGACGCAAAAGAGGATAATCTTCCATTCCTAGACCTCACTTTACGAATTGAAGATGATAAAATTGGCACTGCACTATACAGAAAACCTACAGAACGTAACACCTTGCTACTCTACTCTAGTAACCACCCACGTGGTCTACGTGACGGTCTTCCATTTGGACAATTTCTGCGGATCCGTCGCAACTGCAAATGGCGTAAAGATTACTTCAAGGAGGCAGCGATACTCACTGCAAAACTCTTGGCCCGTGGCTATCCCAGAAAATTGGTCAATAGGGCAAGAAAACGAGCATGGTATAACCACCGTGATACCTTACTTACCCCCAAAGAAAAAAGGACAAATACTCGCATCCCATTTGTGTCCACCTTCTCACCTTCCAGCAACAAACTAGCCAAGATTATTAAAGCCAACTGGAACATCCTTGCTCCACTCACCATTTTCAATGAACCACCTCTTTTCTCCTACCGCAGGGGCAAAAACATAGCGGATCATCTGGTGCATGCTATCACCTGGCCTACTGCACCAAACGTATCAGAATCACTTCCTAACTCATGGAAACTTCCACCAGTGCTCGGCCACTATAGATGCCAAAGATGCGCAGCATGCTCCTCTACCACAAACACAAAGATGTTTGAACACAATGGGTTGAAATTTGACCTACACTCCTTCACCAACTGTAGATCTCAGAACGTTGTCTACATGATAAAATGTCCCTGTGACAAAATATACATTGGCCAAACCACCCAGATGGTGAAGGACCGCATTCTACAACATCGCAGCCGCATTAGATGCGGAGTCCTAACAGCCCCCCTGGTCTCCCACTTCAAAGAAAAGAATCACAGCGAATCCGATTTCACCTGGCTGGTAATTGACAAACCGTCCATCCCACTAAGAGGCGGTGATACCCAAAGACTCCTGAATAGGTGCGAATGCCGTTGGATCTCCCGCTTTAACTCCATTGAGCAGGGCCTGAATTCCCTTGATGAATGGAACTCTACCCTTGCATGATTGTAATTCTTTGCATGTTTGTGATTTACTGATCTGCCTTCTTTACAGCCGATACGTTCTCCATCCTTGCTTCTTTAATCTGTACTTTGTATGCATTTATCTTTTCCCCTTCCCCTGTACAAACCAACCCCCCCCCCTTCCCCGTCTCCTTCCCTTCCCCCCTTCCCCTTGTCTTCCGCCCCATTCATTTGTTAATTAGCTGTTTGTTCATTCCTTCTCCCTTTTTCCTTCCTCCTTTTCCTCCCCTTCCCTCCCAACCCCCCCCCCCCTTCCCCCTCCCCTTCCCTCCCAACCCATACCCCCCCCCCTTTCCCTTCTTCCCCCCCCCTCCCCTTTCCTTCCCACCTCCCCCCCACACGCCTACCCCTGATGTACTATCGCATAACCAGCCTGTCAATGGCCCATGACTTCATTGAAACGAATGTATTATATTTATTATGTATTCTGTATATATTGCTATTGGCCTTATCTGGCTTGCTTTGGGTCCATTGAATTGACCACAATGTTTTCATTTCTAAATGTTATTCCTTTACTCTTCTTTTCCTCACTCGAGCGACACACGCGTCTTTGCGGGTTATCACCAACGGTTGCCATGACTCCTTCTCCGATCCAGTGATGGCCTTTCCGCTTCACTCCCCTTTTAGCACCCCCCAGCCTATCAATCGCCAGCACCCATCAGCGCGCTGCTTGCCTCCGTCTTCTTTCCGTTGATTGGTGGACGCTCCTCGTGACCCGGAAGCACTGACCTCATAAAACTCTCGTCAGTGCCCTTCCGTCCTCACTCTCTGCCTGATTCGTACCGGCACGCCCTTCCTAACGGACCCCTCCTCGGTGATTCACTCGCCTCGGCTATATGTAAGTACATTCTGCTCGCATCCTTTCTCCCCGGAATGCGTCCATCAGCCCCGTCTCTAAACCCCCTCCTTTCTTTCCAGCTTCCTTATTGATTGATCTCCGTCACCCTCCTGACGTAAGTGGCTCCCTTATTCCCTTCTTTCCCACTGTTCTCTCCCCCTTGCCTTTTCCTCACCCCTTGTCCCTTGTCCCCTTTCAGCCTGAATTTCCACGGACCCTTCTAACATTACGTGGTCCAGCGTTGCCGTTTCATTCGGCTCGTCCTTTTAGAATAAGTAAGTGGTTTGCCGCTCCAATCTCTTCTACTGTCTTTCCCCCCCCCCCCCCACGTCCTACCTGTTCTTTTCCTCACCTCCTTTTTCTCCCCCGTCCAGTTTGGACTCCCCCGGACCCGTCTGACTCCTCCTTGCTGATTCACCGGGCTCGCCCCTTCCACGCGAGTAAGTTTCTTTTCCTTTGCTTTACCCCTTGTCACTCCCTGTTTCTTTCACTGTGGCACTCCCTTGCATCCCTGTTACCATCCACCTGTGCGATTTCTCTTCCGCTCTATCCGTTAGTTATTCTACCACATAGCTCACCATTTCTTGGCCCCAGTCCCTATTCACTCTACCTTTGCCCACTCGGGCACGCCTCACTCGACTCGCGCGCCGCTGTGATACCCGTTCTCGCGCTCACCTTTCGTCCGATCACTGCTCCTTGGCCCATGGCCACACATTAGACCCGTACCCACGGCCACTACACGTCGCCGTGTTCACCACCATCTGCACATCTGTCCCCCTTTTTCTTCATTTTGGTCCAGTTTTTGAGAATTGTTTTTCTTTACCCTAGCACTGTTCAAAATATGTGTAACCAGTCCTGATGATGGCCTTGATTGTCACGGGCCGAAACGCCGTCGACTTCAACAGCGTTACTGTTGGCGCATTTACAAACATGGGCATTTGCTTTACTGTCCTTTGAATTCCCATACATTTACTGTGTAAATGCCCTAATTTTGGCATATTCAAAATACCATTGTTCTCTTGCTGCGCCGTTTCACCGCTGTATATACCACTTTATGTGTCACTTGCGCCGTCACAAACTGCACGAGCACTTGTGCACAGTATCTTTTCGGTTACACTTTCACTAAGTGTCACGCAGTGCTTTTTTAACCTATATGATATGTACATATGACGCAATATGTTCATCATGTGTTGAAAATACAATCTTTCCTACTAACTTGGTCTCCTGTTGTCCTCTGTGTATGGATTCATTCCCCTGATACTGTAACATACAGCTCACCTTTAATTACTTGTCCTTTCATTGAAATCCACGTTGAGACATTGTTGTTTGATATTAGGAATGTAAGTACAACAGTGTTGAACCTTTAACTTCCAACAGACTCCGTCTTCTTTTGCAAAGAGAACGACTAACGCAAGTCTATTATGCAAAACTTATAGCAACCACTTCAGTATCTGCAACTAAAAATCCTCCAGCTATACTAGTAGACAACTTATCAACTACAGTAGAAAGCTTTCTAATCTCATGCAAATTCAGTATCTCTCTTACAGATGGTATTATGGCACAAAAGATGTCTCTCACAATTTTACTAGCACATCTCTTAGTTCTCACATTTTCTACCCCTGTTGGATCAACAAGATGTCCCACGTACTAGATTTTTGGAAAAACTATCCCCATGTAACATGTTCCATACCATCTCCTGGGTAACATACAATAAGCCTTCTTCCCACAAATATAGTAAACTCCTGAAAAAGGCAGGATCTGCTCCATCTAAACATAATCTCCAATTCTCACAGGTTTCAAAGGTGTGATCACGTTCCCTCCTAAGTATATAAATTACATTTCCTAGTATATATATATATATATATATATATATATATATATATATATATATATACAGTTTCTCATGAGGTTGCCAATCTAATGCGAATACTGCTACGTTTCCAGCTACCTTATGCTCAAGCACTTCTTTAGCCCATGTTAGTGCATTCGTATGATTTGATGCTCTAGCCATAATAATTCTTCTCTTATCTTCTAATAAGTCTATAAATTTCTCTCAACATCCGTTAATATACAAATCAAATTGTGTCTATGGGCATAAGCTGTATCGAATGTTATGGTCGGTTTAAAGAAATGTTCAACTATATCCAGTGCTCTAGTGTCAGGTTGGCGATTCAAATATTTCAGCAAGGGAATTTCTGAAAAGACAGGGCCTGATTGAGGTTTTGGTGAATGGGTTACGCTGTCACAACGGGGATGGATATCCCATTTGTAGGAAGCTGGCTCTGTATATACTTACAAAAATGAGTATAGTGTGCACAGAGTCCAGTGGAACCCCAAAGGTAGGCATAGGTAAAAGTAGATAGCACCTTACGCTCTTTTTGTGGTAGTGTCGGCGAGCAGTAAGGCTTTATCAGAGGGTAGTGCTAGGCATTTGTTGTACACACTCAGGCAAGAAATGATGTCTCAAACTCAAAGACTGAACTCAGACCAATTTGTCTTTATAAAATATTATTTAGATATATTTATTTCCTAGAACCAAGCAAGCCTGGCACAGGTAAGTGTAAGTGGTATATTTCAAGGCAGTTTAAACAATACAAGTAAGCTGAATGAAAATGTTTTTGTTACAGGTTTGTAAATGCTTTGAATAGAGTTGAAATTACTGTTAGATTACTTTACATATTACTTTTTCTACTCAGTGTGATATGCCTATCTGTTACACTGGAACATTTCCTAGAGAAAAGGTAAGTAAAGCAGTTTTTATATATTTGCAGTTTTCTTACAGTTCCATAAAAACCAACTCCACACAACATTGTTAAAGAAAAGCAGTCCATGCAATCCTATGGGAGGAAATAGAGTTATCGATTTGCAGGTAAGTACTTGGTTGTGGAAGTTGGGTTTCTGGGGTTAGAACCAGGGTTCCCCCAGGGTCGAGGGTGCACGCTCAAAGCACCCTGAGCGGCACTAGGGCAGTGGAGTGCTGAGGCCCAATGTTATCCAATGGGGTATAGGGGGCCCCTGGTTGGAGGCTGCCCACGAGCAGGTCACAGGGTTGTGGGAGCACAGCTCCTGGTGTTAGGCTCACGGCGAAGGGAGGTCCGAGTTAGCACCCAAGATGCACCCTCAGCGGCGCAGCGGCGCAGCGGCGGCTGGGTGCAGGGTGCTGTTTTGGAATTGTGTGCCCTGTTGTTTTCAATGTGGATTCTCAGGTCGCAACAAAGTCGGCAGGCTTGGTGATGAAGATCTTCTGGAGGCGACCATCAGTTGGAGAGGTAAGTTGGGATGCCTGAGGATGCTGGGACACCGTCGGTTGAGCCACCCAAGGCCGTGGGATGTCGGGTGCAGGGGTGTCTTAAGGCGTCGGGTTTTCTTACCGGCTCTGGTCACGGTCAGGGGGATCCTCCAGAAAGAGGCTGCAGGCATTGATTGGAGATGCAAGGCTGGTCTGAGATCACCAGATCTCAGGTCAGGATCGCTGGGGAGACCTCCTCGTGTTATTGGGACACTCGAACTTTGGCTGGGGCCAGAGTCTGTTGGTGAGCAAATCCGGTGCACACAGGAAACAAAGTCTTGGGTTTGGAAGGCAGGGTAGGTCCTTCAGGTTCTTGAGGGCTGCTGGCCGCAGGACACACAGGTATTTTGCTGGAGCAGGTTGGAGGTGTAGACCAGCCGGTAGGGCTGGGGCCAAGTCAGTGGGCATCCCCCTCTTCTTAGTTCAGCACGGCTTCTTCGTTCCTTCTTCTTCTCTTCTTCTGGGCAGTTCTTGACTGCAGAGGCAAGGTTCGGGGTTGCCCCTAAATACTAGATGTAGCGTTACATGTAAGTAAAACTCGGGACCAATGGGTCCCTTCCTTGGGGACCCATTCCTATTATGCCACCCTCCAGTGGGAGGGGAGCATATGCCTTTCTCTGGTTGGCTGGGTTTCCCCATCTGCAAGATGGCGGGAACTGAGAGTTGTGCTGCACCTCGCCTCCCCCACCTGAGGGGTGGGTTTGTCAAAGGTAGGCACACCTCATTTGGTTTTCCCGTCGATTCTCCCACCCAAAGTGGGGTCAGAACTGGTGGAAGCAGCAAATGGCTGGGGTAGCTCACAAAGGCAGCAAGCCTTTGAAGCTTCCCCTTCATGGACCCTGCCCATCCTGGGGGAGGAGGCTTGGCACCATTTACAAGGGACTGACATGTGGCCAAAGAGTGCCAATTGGGTTTTGTCTTAATGCAGTTTTAGGGGGAAAAAACCTAGGCCCTGGGTACCTGTTTGGAAGGAAACCAGGGCACTCTCATTCAAAGTACATCTGCAGTTTGGGAAAAAGTGGGGGCGACCATGCAAAAAGAGGGCAGATTCTTACACAACCCCCTCCACCCTCCAAACGAAAGAGGATGAGACTAACCTTTCCCTAAAGAGTCTTCAATGTCTAAGTGGATGAACCTGGAAAGTCCATCTGCATTGGCATGGGCAGTCCCAGGTCTGTGTGCCAGTATAAAATCAATTTCCTGTAGGGAGATGGACCACCTCAAACGTTTAGGATTTTCACCTTTCATTTGCATTAGCCATTCGAGAGGTCTGTGGTCAATTTAGACTTGGAAGTGAGTACCAAACAAGTATGGTCTCAGCTTCTTCAGAGACCAAACCACAGCAAAGGCCTCCCTCTCAATGGCACTCCAATGCTGCTCCCTGGGCAGTAACCTCCTGCTTATAAAAGCAACAGGTTGGCCTTGGCTTTCATCATTAGTCTGGGATAGGACCGCTCCTATCCCCAGCTCAGAGGCATCAGTCTGTACAATGAACTGCTTGGTATAGTCTGGAGCCTTGAGAATGGGTTCTGAGCACATTGCCTCTTTCAGGGTGTCAAAAGCCTTTTGACAGCTAACTGTCCAGTTGGCCTTTTGGGCATCTTCTTGGAGGTGAGTTCTGTGAGGGGAGTCACATTGGACCCACGGACCTATAGTAGTACCCAGTCAAGCCAAGGAATGCCCTGACTTTTGTCTGGGTTGTTGAACCTACCCAGTCCAGGATGGCCTGGCTCTTGGGATGTAAAGGTTGCACTTGGCCTCCACCAACAAGGTGGTCCAAGTATACCACTGTTCCCTGCCCTATTTGGCATTTGTATGCATTGATAGTTAGGCCTGCAGTTTGCAGAGCATTTAAAATCTTCCCTAGGTGGATCAGGTAATCCTGCCAGGTGGAACTAAAGAGAGCACTATCATCTAGATATGCTGCACTAAAGACCTCGAATCCAGCAAGGTCTTGATTCACCAACCTTTGGAAGGTGGCAGGGGCATTCTTTAAACCAAAAGGCATAGCAGTGAACTGATAGCGCCCATCAGGTATGGAGAATGCTGTCTTTTCTTTTGCTCTTGGTGCCATATCAATCTGCCAGTACCCTGCAGTTAAATCAAAGGTATCTAGAAATTTGGCTGCACCCAATTTATCTATCAATTCATCAGCTCTTGGGATAGGTTGAACATCTGTCTTGGTGGCAGAGTTGAGGCCTCTGTAGTCCACACAGAACCTCCTTTCTTTCTTTCTTTCCACTCTGTGGATGAGGTTTGGAGAGTAGAACCACTGGGCTGGCCCTGGGGATCTCAGAGGGTTCAATAACCCCTAGCTATAGCATCTTGCTGACTTCAGCTCTGATGCTCTCCTTAACTTGATCAGACTGTAGATAGATCTTATTTTTTACCGGTACACCATCCCTAGTGTCCACATCATGGGTACACCAGTTTGTCTGACCAGGGGTTAAGGAAAAGAGCTTAGCATACTGCTGCAAGACTTGCTTGCAATCAGCCTGCTGTTGGGTAGAGAGGGTGTCTGAGTAGGCAACTCCATCTACTGACCCATCTTTGGGGCTGTAAAAGAGGAGGTCAGTGAGAGGTTCACTCTCTGTCTCCTGATCCTCATCAGTCACCACCAGCATAGTAATGTCAGCCCTGTCATGGAAAAGCTTAAGGCGGTTCACATGGATCACTCTTTTAGGGGGTCCTGCTTGTGCCCTGGTCAACCAAGTAGGTGACCGTACTTTTCTTCTCTAAGATGGGGTAAGGGCCGCTCCATTTGTCCTGAAGAGCCCTTGGTGCCACATGCTCCATATCCCACATCCATTGCCCTGGTTGGAACACCACCAGTGCAGCTTTTTGGTCATACCAGTGTTTCTGGAGCTCCTGGCTGGCCTCAAGGTTTTTGTAAGCTTTTTCCATGTACTCTGCCAGTCTGGACATTAGGCCTAGTACATAGTCCACAATATCTTGTTTGGGTTCTCGGAGAAGTTTCTCCCAGCCCTCTTTTGTAAGAAAGAATTGTCCCCTAACAGGATGGCCAAACAGAAGTTCAAAGAGGGAAAACCCCACTCCCTTCTGAGGCAACTCTCTGTAGGTGAAAGGCAAGCATGGTAAGAGGACATCCCATCTTCTTTTGAGCTTTTCAGGGAGCCCCATAATCATGCCCTTCAATGGCTTGTTAAATCTTTCAACAAGACCACTGGTTTGTGGGTGATAGGGTATAGTAAACTTGCACTGCACTCCAAACTCTTTCCACATATGTTTTAGGTAAGCAGACATGAAGTTTGACCCTCTGTCTGAAACCACCTCCTTAGGAAACCCTACTATGGTGAAGACGCCAATGAGGGCCTTGGCTACTGGAGGTGCTGTAGTAGTCCTAAGGGGAATAGCCTCTGGATACCTGGTGTCATGATCCACTACCACCGGTATGAATGTGTTTCCTGATGCTGTGGGATGTTCAAGTAGATCCACTATGTCCACACCTACCCTTTCAAAGGGAACCCCAAGCACGGGTAGTGGAATTAAGGGGACCTTTGGGTGTCTACCTGTTGTGCCACTGGCTTGACAGGTGACACAGGAGCTGACAAACTCCTTTATTTTCTGAGACATCTGGGGCCAGTAAAAGTGTCTGACTAGCCTTTCCCAATTCTTGGTTTGTCCCAGATGTCCAGCTAGGGGGATGTCATGAGCCAAGGTGAGTAAGAACTCCTTGTACTTCTGAGGCACTACTACTCTCCTAGTGGCTCCAGGGTTGGGGACTCGGGTCTCAGTGTACAGGAGTCCCTCCTCCCAGTAGGCTCTGTGAGTACCACTAATATCTTCCTTTTCCTGTGCAGCAGCTTTCTGCCTCAGGCTTTCAAGAGGCAGGTGCTGTTATATCATCAAGGGGACAAGGTACTCTGTGAGTATGGGCGGCATGCACCCAATTGGGGAGACCTCAGCACTTCATAGCTGTTGTAGTAACCAAGATGGCATGGTAAGGACCTCGCCACCGAGGATCCAAGCATGACTTGTGCTTGTGCCTCTTTACCATAACCCAGTCGCCTGGACTAAGGTCACGGCACTGCTCCTATTGAGGCGGGGCTGTAGCCTCTCCAACCTGATGAGACACAGAATGGGTGGAAGGATTAAGGATAGTACATGGGTTCAGTGTTATATTTTCTGCTGCAAGTCTGACTTGCTCATACTTAGGCAGCTGTTGGAGAGGTACTGGGTCCTGGTGTGAGCTAATGGTACTTCTAGAGAATGGGGAACAAAAACAGTGAGATGAAGACCCTGTATTGCTAGAGGCACTCTTGTGGTCTGACACCCTGTGATGACCTTTGACTACCATTATTTTAGCTGGCCTTGGTGTGTTATTTTATTTTAGCCAGAATATACAACGTCCTGCATATGCCTTGTTTCTTTCTTGTAATCTTGCAGTCTTTCAGTGGGAGCTGCCACAGAGTGGGACAACCTTGCCAAGAACAGAAGGTGTGGGATGTGCATTTCAAAGCATGAGAGGGAGAGAGAGGTGTGGAATGTACTTTTTGGTCTCGAAGTGCATTGTTGTGAGCAGTGATGCACAAATGTGCTCGGTGTTGTACATAGAGAGATTAAGTATGTGATGCTATAAGCAGTGTGTTCACAAATGTGCATTGTGTTGTATATTGGTAGAATTATGAAGTTCTTACTATTGACTTTGACATGCGCTCATGTCATCCTGTTTTCTGACTCTGCCTTGCTTGAGCTGTATCTGCGTGCACAGCAACGCTTGCAAGTTGTTTGGGTTAATCACGTTCAAGGATTGTTTTTGTGAGACATCGTTTAATGTACTCTGAAAGGCTTTTTTGAGCTTCGTCAAGATAAAGGCTGGAACATGCGAGATTGGAGAGGGAACGTGGAAACTCCTTCCTGCCATTGGAGTGCTTGTTTGGAAGCTGAACAGTTCTGGTAGGGTTCCTCTGGCCCGGGGGGAAGTTTTCTCGAACCGTCTAGTGCGAGGTTTGAGACTATAAAGCTGGTGTTTGTTGACAGTTGAGCTGGGTGCTCACTTACAGAATAGACGTATTGCTGTAAGACAAACGGAACTTGAGTCCCGGTCGAGAGTCCAAGCCAGCTGTGATTGGGCCCCCCAGCGAGAATTGGCAAGGATGTCGTGTGAACGATCGGGTGAGGTAATTTGTTTCTGACTAGTGCCATTGCGATGCGGGGTTCCAGTGGCTGTGGTCATTTGAGGTGCTTGAGCTTTGATTATTGTCATTGTGATGTTTGGTCAGTGGCTCTAATTATTTGAGGTGTTTTCTTTGTGATGTGTGAGTGAGTTGAGGTGCACATCCAAAGTAATCATTTGATGTATCTAGTGTATATATATATTTCTGATCTCTTGCAGGACATCCAGCATATTATATTTTCTTCAGTGTTATCTCATATTATTTGCTGCTTGTTTATTCATGGTATTGTGTTATTATTGTTGCATATAAACATATATATCTCTTTGTGTATTTGAATGTTCTGCATTTGGCATCTGGGAAAGCCTTTTTGTTAGAGAGCATTGTGCAAAATAAAACCCCAAGCCTTATTCTGAAAGAGAGAGTCCTTGCATTTTGTAAAATAAACCCCTTTTCTAAAGGTGTTATTTGTTTGGTGTTAATGTTTCCTACTTCGTTGGGTTGAGCCACTGTGTGGCAGATTCTGTATTATCTGAAAAGCAAAGCAAAACACTTTTGGCGTCACTTGTCAGGATCCGAAAAGAAAATTAAAATGGGAAAATGCTCTCTAAAATGCCTATATTTTCAGTTGCAGAGTTCCAGATGCCAACTGAGTTATTTAAGAGGAAGATTGCCTCTCTTAAAGAGGGAAAACAACTTGGTATTTCAGACAGAAATAGTGGTGTCATTTTGAATGAATTGTTTAGCATATATCAAAAGTATGAATATTTAGAAAAATAATGTAGTGAACTGAAAA
Source organism: Triturus cristatus (assembly GCF_964204655.1). Classification (NCBI taxonomy): domain Eukaryota; kingdom Metazoa; phylum Chordata; class Amphibia; order Caudata; family Salamandridae; genus Triturus; species Triturus cristatus. The sequence goes on along the minus strand of NC_140580.1, from coordinate 886,732,985 downwards.
GAGAGTTATCTGACGCTCAGTTTGAAAACAATTCTTTGAAAATAGAGTAGTTAAACATGTACCATGTTTCTTAGCCGCTTGTTTTGCCTGGCAGTTCAGATAGCCAGGGTGATTCATTCGTGAAAAATGTGGACATAGGGATACAGAATTCACAGGAGGTTTTAATTAATTCTTTTGAGGACGTTGCTCAACCAGACATGAATTTGGACCGAGAAATGTGAATGTGCAGGAAGATAAACAGAACAGTCTGTTAGAATTAGTGGTTGTTGGTTGCAGGTATAAATCAGACGTGTCAGTGAATGATGAATCTTGCTCTACATGGAAAGACGCTATTTTGAAAAAAGAAATGCAGCAATGTGCTTTTGAATCTGCACAACAGACTGTGCAGTGTGTTTCAACAGTGTGGTCAATTCAGAAAGGAGACAGTGGTGTATCATGTGTGCCAGTTCAGGAGCAGTGTGCTATTTTTAGTAATTGTGACAAACAGGGAAAGAAGATTATGCTTTTAAACTTGAGGACTGAAACATTTTCAAATGCTGGACAAATACAGATGCTTTTGTGCTTTTGCGCATTGAAAAACACTGGGCAGATGACAATAAGACATAATGGGATTTTTACTTTTGAATTTTCTCAAATGCAATGGGAAGAAGCAAATGTTATAAAATGGCACATACAGACAGAAACTGCAGTTTTGCATGAACAGTTGGTGCAGGTCCCAATAGAAAGTCTAGGGGTGGTGTTTGAGACACAGGATTCCCCAGTGAAGTGGCAGATTGTACTGCAAAGCGCAGCTACTGTGTATGCTCATGGTCCTAAACATTCACTAGACAGAACCTTTAATTCCCTTACATATGAAAAGGCTAAAATGTTGGAGACAGAGGTGGTGACACACGATTCTGATTTGGTGTGCATGACTAAATGCAAGCACCTAGCAGAGAAAGACCATACAATCAGGTGGGCAGAGAATGAAGGGATGCATATCCCCTAGATTTACTTAGAGCTATGATTGCTATGTGTCAGTATGCAAAGCGCAGACCAGTCCCACAGAAGGTGAGGGGCAAGTTGAAGAAAGAAACATTATCAGAACAGACAGAGCAGATGGATTGCCTTGGGCTCATGCCAAATGATAAAGGATGCATGTATTCAGCAGTGAGTGGGAAAATAGTCAGGAAGGAGACTGCCCCAGCCCTTCTTACTGTGCAGGGAAAAGGAGAGTTTCATCCTAATACCAAGAATTCAGCGGCTATAGTGTGGGTAGAATTCTCAGATAATTCCCCAGAGCCAGCAGAGAACCGTGCAGACAGGAATGATAATATTGTGCCTTTCAGACCCAAAACAGAGAATGGGAAACGTGCGCTTTTTAAAAAACATTTCTTGCAAAAAGAGTGATGCTTGTTTCTTTTCCAGGTCATCATACTGCGACGGGTTGATGTCCCTGTCCTGCGAGTGGATGCCTGTGTCTGTGCACCCCGTGTGGGACCCCTCCCCTCCCCCCCAACCCTGGAGTGATCACCGGACGGTGCAAGCTGACATCCTTTGGCTGAACAAACCAGACAAACTTACTAAGCCAAGAATCATGAACTGATATATAATTTTAAATGCAAGAAGGCTGTGTGTCTTTCACACAGAAGAACATTATTAGTTCAGGATGAAGAAAAAGAAAGAGAACAACAAAAATGAAATTGAAATTGAAGAAGATGGTTTTATAGTTTAAAGATGATGATATTGCCTTTATTTTCAAGCACAAAATATATAAGTTTGGCTGCTTCAATAGCAGACGTTCCAGTATTAGCCATTTGTGACATTAGGAGCATTACTGTGTTCATATGCTTGATTCTATTTGCATCATTCATTTTGTGCATCCATCATACATTTATTCTTGCTGAGTATCCAGATAAATATGAGCTATTTTACATGCTTTGAAATGATTATTACATGCTTTTATGATTTCACTGTTTTAATGTGCGTTTCAATTATATTTGTGCTTTCAGTCCAGTACATGAGTCTATAATGTCACTGTTTTAACATGTGCTTCAATCATAGTTGTGCTTTCAGTTAAGGAGTTCACTTTTTCAATCATAGTTGTGCCTTCAGTTAAGAAGTTCAGATTTTGATATATGTATGTTATGATAGTCAAAGGTCATGGGGTGGAATGTAGTGCTATAGGCACTCTTGTGGTCTGACACCCTGTGATGACCTTTGACTACCATTATTTTAACTGACCTTGGTGTGGTATTTTATTTTAGCCAGAATGTACAACGACCTGCATATGCCTTGTTTCTTTCTTGTAATCTTGCAGTCTTTCAGTGGGAGCTGTCACGGAGTAGGACAGCCTTGCCAAGAACAGAAAGTGTGGGATGTGCATTTGAAAGCATGAGAGGGAGAGAGAGGTGTGGAATGTACTTTTTGGTCTCGCAGTGTTGTGAGCAGTGATGCACAAATCTGCTCGGTGTTGTACATTGTGAGATGACGTATGTGATGCTATAAGCAGTGTGTTCACAAATGTGCATTGTGTTGTACATTGGTAGAATTATGAGGTTCTTACTATTGGCTTTGACATGGCCTCATGTCATCCTGTTTTCTGACTCTGCCTTGCTTGAGCTGTATCTGCATGCACAGCAACGCTTGCAAGTTGTTTGGGTTAATCACGTTCAAGGATTGTTTTTGTGAGAGATTGCTTAATGTACTCTGAAAAGCTTTTGTGAGCTTCATCAAGATAAAGGCTGGAACATGCGAGACTGGAGAGGGAACGTGGGAACTCCTTCCTGTCATTGGAATGCTTGCTTGGAAGCTGGCCAGTTCTGATAAGATTCCTCTGGCCCGGGGGGGAGTGGGGGGGGGGGGGGAGTTTACTCGAACCTTCTAGTGCGAGTTTTAAGACTATAAAGCTGGTGTTTGTTGACAGTTGAGCTGGGCGCTCACTTACAGAATAGACATATTGCTGTAAGACAAACGGAACTTGAGTCCCGGTCGAGAGTCCAAGCCAGCTGTGAACAGGCCCCCCAGTGAGAATTGGCAAGGATGTCGAGTGAGCGATCGGGTGAGGTGATTTGTTTCTGACTAGTGCCATTGTGATGCGTGGTTCCAGTGGCTGTGGTCATTTGAGGTGCTTGAGCTTTGATTATTGCCATTGTGATGTTTGGCCAGTGGCTCTAACCATTTGAGGTGTTTACTTTGTGATGTGTGAGTGAGTTGATGTGCACAACCAAAGTAATCATTTGATGTATCTAGTGTATATATATCTTTCTGATCTTTTGCAGGACGTCAAGCATATTATATTTTCTTCAGTGTTATCTCATATTATTTGCTGCTTGTTTATTCATGGTATTGTGTTTTTATTGCTTGCATATAAACATATATATCTCTTTGTGTATTTGAATGTTCTGCATTTGTCATCTGGGAAAGCCTTTTTGTTAGAGAGCATTGTGTAAAATAAAACCCCAAGCCTTATTCTAAAAGAGAGAGTCCTTGCATTGTGTAAAATAAAACCTTTTTCTAAAGGTGCTGCTTGTTTGGTGTTAATGTTTCCTGCTTCGTTGGGTTGAGCCACCGTGTGGCAGATTCTGTATTATCTGAAAAGCGAAGCAAAACAGACCCATAACAATGCTCTCACCCTGCTCGATGCTGATACCTGTGAGAGTCACTGATTTGAAACAGTCGGCAAAGAATCAGCTACTGGGTCAAGTATAGCTGAAAAGTAAGCAACGGTTCTGTGAGCATTGCAGTGCATCTGAGTTAGCACTGAGAGAGTGCAGCCCTCCCTCTCACTGCACATCAAAGTAAAACATTTATTGTAATCTGACATTTCCAGTGCTGGGGCACAACAGAGACTCTCTCTCAGCTCTGAGATGTACGCATGCAAATGTCATGCCATGGTACCAGATCTGACACATCAGTGTCAGCCTCTGTAAAGACTCAGCTACAATAGAAAAGTTGGGAATCCACTGTTGTCAGTAGTCCACCATTCCCAAGAGCATCCTGACTTCTTTCTGGGTAGTTGGTAAATTCATTTTCAGAATCCCCAAGATTCTCTCTTGTAACACCTTCCTTGCTCCTTTGGCAATGTGATTTCCTAGGTACAAGACCTCTTTCTTATAGTACTGCAACTTGGTTGGGGACACTTTATGTCCATTCTCGGCTAAGTGGTTCAATAAAACAAATGGTATCAACAAGCCTCCTGAGTATTTGACGCCAACAATGGATCGTCAATGTACTGAAACAGGACTGAATGATGGGGCATTACCAGGATCTCGAGATTGCGTTTGATCATTCTTTTTGAGGATCTGGTTGAAGATAGACGGACCGTGCCAAAACACGTCTGCTGAACCAAAATGAAAAGAGGAACTGACAGTCTTCAGGCAACAATATGGAAAAGAAGGTTTGGCACAAATCAATTACAGTGAACCAATCTAAAATAAAATCACAGCGGATTCATATCCTGCTTTACACTTCCAAATAATAGAAATAAAGCACTCCCACATGGAGGCACACAGACGGCAAAACAAGAATACACCTGGAAAGGGTTTTCACTCTCATAAAATGAGGCACATCTAAAGACAGTTTTCATAATAAAGCGTGGGGTTTTATTTGTGCAACACTCTCTAACAGAAAGGCTTTCCCAGATGTCAAATGAAACAACATGTAAATGTATATAGAGGTAGATATATATATATATGTGCCAGCAATAATAACACACTTACAAGTAAGCAAATGCAACTGTTAAATGGATAGGATAAAATACAAGCACATAATGATGATAATAATACTGGACGTCCACTGCAAGAAATAGGCACTGGTAAGTGTAAGTAATCAGATACAAAGAATCAAAGGAAAGCATGAAAATGTATAAAGATATATACACAGAAAACATCAGATGATTATGACCACTGGATACTTCAATGTGCACACAGACACACTTACACATCGCAATGCCAATAATCATATAAAATACATCACCGACTGCAATAGCTTCATCTTAGCCCACACCAGACTGGGGGATTCACAGCCGGGGCCAAGATACTCATCAAGCCGGGAACTGCCACATGAATAAGACGTGTCCATTCCTTCAGGTCAAAACAAAATCCCGCTTTCCAAGTCAACAGACCCCAGTTTTATAATCGCAATGCACTTGAAGTTTCAGAGAAGACCTCCTCTGCGCCAAGGAAACTTACTGGAGTAGGCAGATCTCCCACAAGCATTCCAAAGGCAAAGGAGTTCTCACATATTTTTCTGCGGTCCCACATGTTCCATCCCCTTATCTTAGTGAGCCTTGAGAAAGTAGAAAACATCTCCAAAAGTACAGAAAACTATTTTGAATGTGAATAACCTAAATAACGTGAGTAACCTGGGGGCCTGCTTGTGTGTGCAGAGCTCAAGAGTCAGAATTCAAGATGGCATGAGTGCATGTTGAAGCCAATAGTAAAAACTTAATAAAACTTCCCAATATACAACATAATGCACATTTGAGCACCACTCCATATAACACTAGACTCCGAGACAAAGAAGTACATTCCACACCTTTCTCTCTCTAGTGCTTTCCAACGCACATCCAACACGTTCTGTTCCTGGCAAGGCTACTCTACTCTGTGAAACACTTCCAATTTGAAGCTACAAAGAGACACAAAATGAAATCTCAAGTCCATGAATGTGCAGAAAACATGATGTCGTACATTCAAGCTAGAATAAATCAAAATACCTAAAGTCAATTAAAACAATGGTAATCAAAGATCTTAACGTGGTCCCAATACATGAGACTGCCTCTGGCACTACATTTCGGTACCACAGGACACCAAAAGATGACTATAGTGTTGATCCTTCTCAAATCCTGCACTATGCGATATTTGCCATTGGGTTTCTGCAAACACATAATGGGTGAGTCACAAGGACTCCCCATAATCTCCTACAGAATGCCTCGTTGAATATTTGAGTCAATCACAGGAGTAATGCCAGCAATGGTTTAAGGGGTCAGATTATACTGCGGGATTCTCACATACTCAGCATTGGGTTTCACTGTTATGCGGAAAGGTTCAACACCTTTAATGAGACGCATGTTCTTTCCTGAAAAGTTCCAGACTTCAGCTAGCACAGTGTCTCTCAATTCTGGGGGCAGACAATCTTTTCTCAAAATTAGGTACATTCTAACATCTAAACTCTGGTTTGCTATTTTGAAAACAACATCCTCATCATGAGTCTGAAACTAGATGCCATTCGGGGTACAGTAAATAGAACACTTCAGTTTGCATAAAAGATCGCATCCAAGTAGACTTACGGGACTCGAATTGCACACCACAAATTGGTGATTCTCCTCAAAGGACCGTACTTTAACAGGTACTGCTTCAGCAGTAGGGCTAGTCAATTGCTTATTTTCAATGCCTACAACTTGGATTCTTTTTCCTGAGAGGGGTAGGTTAGGAACTTCTGCTGTTTTCACAGTAGAGTGAGTAGCAAAAGAATCAATCAAAAATGATACGAGGTGGTCATTCACCTCACCATCCACGAATGGACCACTCTGGTCTACCTCTAAGGTTGCGCCAAACACCTGATCCTTCATCCCCCTCAGGCCTTGTCATTGCGACAGGTCTGAACTGTAATCATGATCTTGTATCATGGGTTACTGCTGATATGCACCCTGATTCATTAAAGGATTGGTATTTACATTGGGTAACCTGATTTGGAACAAATGTAGGAGCATTTGCATTCAAATTTGGCAAAGGGGCTTGTGGAGCTTGTGGAGCTTGTGTTACCTGAGCTTGGGGTGCATTGAAATGCTGTACTCTCTACCTCTGTACTTGCTGTGTCTGAACCATATTATTACCTTGAGATTGCACAAATCCACCATTCTGAACCTGATTCTCATTTGCCATATTGCCAATATATTATGACATTCCCCAACTTTTCGCAGAAGTGGCAAGAGTTTGCTTTCTACAAAGTAGGCACATCATTTATTGTACTCTGATCAATCGGGACACCGCGACCATTACCTTGCAGTTGAAATCCATTTATACCTTTTTTCATAGGAACTCCCTGTTGATACACTCCCTACATGGGACCAGCATTCCCAACAAACTGCTGATTCTGACCTCTTAGTGCAGCTTTCATTTGTACCACCTTCAACTTCTCCTTCAGATTCTTGTGCTTCATCTTCAATTCATCACTGAAATATTTTTGCATACCTCAAGATCTCATCAATTGACTTATTCTGCCAACAAATCAGATGCTGCTGAATCATCATGCTAATCTCAGATTTCAATCCCTACACAAACCTGAACACAAAATGTCCCATGTCTTTGGCTTCAATAGTCTCAGTACCACTGTACTCTTTAAACGCTTGCAGCAATCTCTCATAATAAGAATGTATTGTTCCTTTGGACTCTTGGGTTGTCCTGTCAACCTGCAGCCAATCAATATCCTTAGGGGATACCTTCAATTTGAAAAATGTGATCACCTGATGATAGTTTTTCATCACCACTAGTCATGGACCCTTTGTTATGGGATGTCTCATTGGCTCCTTCTCAGGCCACTCCACAGCTATTTTGCATTCAACCCATAAGTTACCTGGAACCACAATTTCAAACAAGGTATTCAAATCTATCCACAAAACCTTTGAGATCTTCACAAACCGGTCAACATGCCAGTACCATTCCTCTGGGTTTTCTCTGAATTTTGGAAAATCATTTGAGAATGATGCAAGACCATTTCTGCCACATGATACATGGATGTAAACTCCACCAGCCACTTCTCTCATCAGAACCATGTGTATGTCCTCATCCTCTGTTCCAGGAAGAGGCAGCTCTAATCTGACTTTCTTCAGTTTTTTTTTCTTTGCCCACCTGCCTTCCCACCTATCCAGCTCACTCTACTTTCGGACATAGGCAATTGATTCTCTGATCTGTAATTTCATTCCCAACGGTCTCATGTTAGTGAGATCACGGTCACTAAAGCTTAAATTGTAACTCCTCTGCAAGGCTTTGGATTTTTGTAAGTCAATTTCATATCCATGAAACCTTTTGTGAGCTTGTCCAGCACGTCAAGTAATTTCTTTACACATGAACAAAAGCTCACCATTCCGAAAGGTGTTTAATTGAGACATGTCAAAATTTCCAAGTATCATTTCGTTTAATTCTAGTTTCAGTTTGGGCACATCTATTTTCTTTTCCCTCTCTGAGACTTGAATATTCCTTCCACTTGGTCTGGGATTCCCACTACCAGCTGGGGTGTCTATACCTTTGAACCAATCATCGAGTTCTCGGTCAGTAAGACCAGGTTATTCCACTGGGTTATTAAGAATTATCTCTCCACTAAAAGAACCACGATTTGCATTAGGTGGTGAGTTCAAAAGAGACATATCAGAACTTAGTGAACCCATAGGTATTTATTTCCTGTGGGTCCCGTTATTAACACTTGGAGGCACATTTGTTTAGGGTATGAAAAAGGGTGGCGCTCTTTGGGAAAACCTTCCAGTTGGGTCAAACCCTGTCCGATTTCTTGTAGGGTCTGCACTTGCAGCACATGGGGTATTCCCTTGTGTTAGAAACAGAGAAATTTGAGGAACTGGCCTCATTGTTGAGCCCACATGATTACTACCTGAGATACCCATTCCAGAAGGAACAGTCAAAGTAGGTGTAGCATTTCCTGCCAATCCAGATTTATATAAAGGAATTACAGGACCAATTATAACAGGAACAGTCAGTGCATTTAGGACAGGTGAATTTCGAGGGGCTGTGCTCCCTGACCTCTCACCTATTGAATTAGGACTTACATCTACTGTAGCCATAGGCACATCAAAATTCTCACCTATATGTGCATGCTTGCTCCTCCAGCCTGGGTCACATTGTACGGAGGTGGGCGATTTATCAATAATTTGTTTATAAATTCTTCCCTTGAATCACTATCACTTTCCTCAGCTGAATTCACCATATTATCTGTCTCCTTCTTCTTTTTTCTTATCCTTTCATTTACTTTTCTCTTATTCCTCACTCTTTAATACAGGGTACACTCTAGCTTCCTCAATCACATCAGTTCTCCGTGTTTTCTGTTCTGCATTCCATCTAGCATCTGCATAAGTGCATATGGCTTTCTTGACCCTTCTTTGAAACCTCTCTCTAACTAAGGTGGGCTGTATGTTCCCAGGCACTAAGTGCTTCATATTGTGCAGGTCTAGGAGGCAGTTTAATGTCGTTCAACGTCCTCCTCAAATGTTTAATGATTCTCAAATTAAATGTGCCATGACAAGGAAAGGTCAATGGTCCATCTTTCTCAGTAATGTTATGCCATTGTTCAAGCTAAATACACGTATGAAGACCTACGTTCATTACCATATAATGACCTGGCGTACCTTCGGGTGGTCCCTCTTCCCTCTTTCTAATAGCTACAGTCACATCTCCCCTCATTAGAATTTGTAGTGCTTTAAAGAATTTCATTTTCGATCAAAAATATACAACATTCACAAAAGACTTTTTGTTTAAACCATAAAATGATTCTTCACTCACAATCCTCTGTTCAGCTATCATAACCAATACCAGTGCGGCTCTCTATAACGTATTCAACCAATGCCTGCGCTGTTTTACACCAACTGACCAATACCAATGAAGAATTCGGTGACATCAATCTCACTCCTAGCAGCTGCTCACCCTCCTTTACAATTTCCACAAACATGATCCCTCTGCAATTTACGCAAAACAAATGCAAGAAATTTCAACACCTAACTTTGTCTGCTCCTCTAAAGAAATTAAAGCACTCAATCACTCAAGAAACGATCCTGGGCACCACGTTCCGACCTCTCCTGACATTCATTTCAAATGAAACCTCGGCCAGCGGGGTTTCACTCAGATTGATCTAGTTCCTCCTTATGCACTGAGATTCACTATACCAACCACACCTCACAATCACGCAAAGATAAAGTACCCATCTCAATAATGCTGTTGGCAGCATTTCACAATTAGCACCACAAAATCAGCAGACAACTACACCCAGTGTCTTCTACATTGATAGCTTATTGCCATCCTGGGATCTTAGTCCACGTCAGACCCGATAACTGCTTCAACTTCTCTGCATTAACTGCCACATTCACACAACACCTTAAAACATCTTCACAGAACACCACACAATCACTGCAAAAGACCGCAAGCTAAGCATATGCAACGTGCAACGGTATTAATACTCACACTTCCGCTGCTACAACTTGTTTCCAAACTGCTGGAATTCTATCAATCCTTCATTCCGGAGGATTGGAACGAACCATGGGCTTTAGGGGTTTGAACTTGGTCTGGGCAAAATCTGAACAGAACACCCTAACTCCCTCACTTCAGTGACAAACCATCCGACGAGCTACCAGTTGATCCAACATTGGGTCAACCCTCTTGCCACTTGTTATCCGGTTGATCTTTTTCACTGACTGAGAGGTAAAGAGATTTAGTATTTGATCAAACAATCTTATTAACAGTGCAACCCATTTGGCTACCCACTAAGGATCAGGAATCAGTGACGGTAGTTAAAAATATGTTTATTACAAGTTAGCAGTGGTTAAGATAAATAAATCTCAATGCCATGTTGTAAAGATACAAATGCAAAAACAACAGTTGATGGACAGAATGCAGAACAATGTCATACATTCACCCCATTACAGATATCTGGGCCTAAGTCAATCGTTTTTTTGCTCACCATGCCATTCCAGTTTGAACCCAGCCATATGCAAATCAGTCTTGACCCTGTGCCTAATGGGAAAGATACAGCATAACAACTGGATAACCCTGCCCCCTAAAGAAGTTGAGGCGTACCAGAATAAGGCATACTAGAAGTTCAGTCTCAGCAATACAAAACATCAATAACAGAATTTGATGCTCAGAGAAGAGTTTCTAGTTCTTTCTTCTATAGATGAGTGAAGTCTAAAATCATTTATATTACGTCCATATAAAGAAGATGGTTTATATCCTAAAAGGATCTAAAAAACCTGGAAAATTATGAAAAATAAGAAAAGAGCAGTGAAGTATGGGAAGGTGCCAGCATTTCTGAAGCTCGGTCAAGAGTCTTCTTGTGACAGGGAAATTAGTGTTAGCCTAAGCCACGCTCAGCAAAGGTCAAAGGGAATAAGCATAGAGGTCTACACCTCTCAAAGTCCAAAGGAGAGTGGCATATCCTCAAACAGTGTGAACACCAGTTATAACCGCAAAAGTCTCCAAAGTAACACCATTCTGTTCCCATCATTAGGGGCATCAATTGTTCTTTTCATTCTCACGTTGTGAGCTGCAATATTCACCAACTATCCCACGCCAAACCTGAGAACGAAATTGTCCTTGATTACCTGTGTTTCCTTGTAACATTAATAAATGGACATTTTCAGTTGACGCTGTGGCTCTCCATATTCCTTGTCAAGGTGTTCTTCTCAGGCTCACTCTATCGCTAATCAGTGTTACATCTATTCTCAAACTAACAAATCATGAGAATTTTCCTGCAAGGTAAAGGCACAAATGCAGAAAATGGAAAACAATATTTTATGCAGGAATAAATATGGGCCTAGTCATGACAAGGTTAGCGTATTAAATCAATGGTGCACATTTAATATACGGGTGAACATTCAATCCATAAAGGAACATAAAAGGTCAGTACATCAGATTCATATTACACGTTGCATACAGATGAAATCTTGAGTACACGCATATAAATGTGAATAAGAACTATATTATAAATGCAAATATAAAACATTAGTGCACACATTACATAAATGCTTTTTGTTTCTAAAATAAATACATTTTAATAATGTGAGGATGGTTCTACTCCATCTCCTAAGCAATGAATGCCGTGTAATACAGTTAAGGCACACAAGGTATTTATGAGTCTTTAATCCTACAGTGAATGAACTTCAATAGTGATGTCAAGTGCAACATTTTACATTAAGGATGGAACCAAAATTATGCTGCTCTAGTAGCATGCAACTCTGTGAGAGTGCTATGGGTGGGAGAGTGTGTCTTTTTTATTGCATATATTGGTGGTGCAAGTGGTAAGCATGAGGACCTGGGTTGTTCTCTGTAGGAAATTGGGTTATTGGTTGAATTGGGTTACTGGTTGAGGGGGGTAAAACCCTACTCAAACAGCAACCACAATCCCTGTCAGGGTGAAGTCACAAGCAAACCCCCAATAAACACAAGAAAAACCCCACACCAATTTGGAAAAATAGAGTAAAATGAATTAAATTGTTTGACACCAAAACAACACAAATTCAATCAGTATAACTGGAGATATGGGATTTCAAATATTTCAGGTAAATAAAGCACCCAAAAGTCCAAAGCGCCACTCACAGCTATCGGGCCATGTGAGACCGAGTGAAAGTCACAAAGTTCAGGCAGGCCACGATGGAGCATGGGTCAGATACAGGAACCAGGGTAGCCCCGTTGATAGAGTTACCTTAAAAAATCCAGCGCAAGAAGTTTTATTCACGGTGGAGAGGGCTGGGGGAGCGTCGCACATGGTCATCAATGTAGTATGAACATTAGGCCAGGCGTCATTGACGGTCATCCCTGTAGCGCAAAGATCCTGTCGGGCTTCCTGGGCAGTCACTGCTGGAGCTTCGCGTTGGCAGCTCCCACGAGCTGCCAATGTGGTAGCGCAAAGTCCAGCTCTTGCATTGCACTGGGTCGCTGATGATTGTGGCTGCCTGAAGAGTCAAGTTCACTGAAGGTTTGTATTGGCCAGTGGTGCAGGCAGCAAGATCGTGGCGCGAACAGGCCCGGTTGTGGTCTTGAAGATCCCAAAACTTCAGGGAGTTCCTTTTTCTTTGGAGAGGATCTCAACTGATACCACCAGGTCCAGTTGCAGGTTCATGCAGCAGGTTAGCATGGCAGTTGCAAGGAGCCTCTGGAGCTTTTTATGCCCCTGTAGCTCAGAACAGGAGGTCAGTCAGTTAACGCTTGGAGTCACTGCAGCGTGGGATGAAGGATGCAGGTACAATATTCCTTCTCAGCAAGGAAGGAAGTAGGCATAAGAGCAGCTGAGTAGCACGGCAACAGAGTGGCAGTCCTTCTGGCAGCAAAGCAGCACAGCAGTCCTTTTTCTATAGTATCCACGGGTCCAGAAGTGTACTGAAGAGTGGGTCTGATGAAACTATTTTTATACCTGATGCTATGTTTAAGAAGAAGTTTATAGAAGATTCCCTTTGAAGTCCTTGGCGTTCCCTCCCTCCCCTGCCCTGGCTCCAAGCAGGCTGCATGGATAATGCAGTGGTGACAAGTCCTTTGTGTGAAGGCAAAGCACATCCTATTTAGTTGGAAGTGATGCTGTGCCCAGCACCATTCCCCATCCTGCCAGCTGATGGCCCATCCAGGCAAACCTAATCTCTCTATTGTGTGGCTGTCTGGGATGAATAAACAGAGTCCAACCTCCTACTACACCCAGTCATGTGACTCAGGAACAGGCTGCAGATGCCAAATATAGTCAGGACAGGAAAATTCCAATTTTCTAAAACTGTCTTTCAAAATTGTAACTTAAAATCTGACTTTACCGTTAAAGAGGATATTTAAATACAATTTCTCAGACACCAAACATAAAATGTTCACCTGTTTCAAATCTAAAGTTAGCACTTATTATATGTAATAAACTACCCAGTGTTATCCCATTGGAGAGGTAGGCCTTGCAGTAGTGAAATACGAATGTAAAAGTTTTTCACTATCAGACCATGTAAAAGGTAAAAGTACATGTCCAACTTTTTAAATATACAGCACCCTGCCATATGGGCTGTTTAGGGCCTACCCCAGTGGTGACTTATATGTATTAAAAGGAAGGTTTCGGCATGGCAACTTTTGCCAGGTCGAAATGGTACTTTAACTACATGCACAGGCTGAAGTGACAGGCCTGAGACATGTTTAAAAGACTACTTAAGAGAGTGGCACATTAAGTGCTACAGGCCCACCATTAGCAGTTAATTTACAGGCTCTGGGTTCAGAAAACAGGAGGGTGAAGGAAAATTTTGGGAGATGACCCTGTAGAAAGGGCCATGTCCAACATACTCTTTTCTTATTTTTGTTTCTGCACTTATGTATGCGTCTGAAAAGAAAAGAAGTGAAGAATAGACATTTATACATAAAAAACCCTATCATGCAAGCATTTATGCAAGTGGTCATGCAAGGTGTCACTCTCATGCAATATCATTAGCTGGTAAACTAAAGCATCCAGCCAATAGGTCACAAGATAAAATGAGGTATGTGCAATAGTGTAGAGCTGCAGACCTTCCTTCACTCTAATGGTGGTAAATCGGGAAATTCAATTTGCCTTTTTTTTCAACAAATTCTTTCAAGAGTTGCTGCGTATTACATCATCATTTGCCACCAACCATCTGAATATAACAATCCTCAATTTTTGTTTTACTAAACTTTTTGATATGCGTTTATTTCGCATTGTTTTCATTCTCCTAAAGCATCCCTCAATTCAGTGAATACGAAAAATAGGCAAAATAGTCTCAAATTCTGCACCAAAATCTCCCCACTTGCATGTTCAAATAAACATCGATTTATAGATGTTTGCATTTTTATGTAACGCAAAATTGTACCAAGGGCGTTAGAGCGCTTTACACGAAAACCAGGCGCTACGATTTTTTATTTGTTAAAAGTCTGAGATTTGCTTAGAATGACTACATATTCAGCAGAGGCCGAAACTCGAAACTGGTTCTCCAGTTCTAAAGCAGACAGCGATAACCTCAAGGCCACGCCTCATCGACGATGATTTCACACTCCTCTGTGGAAGGCTCTGCCTGTTTAAGCTAGAGGGAAGAGAGTGTGTGTGTGTAATTAATTTATGGTTTGTAAAGATGCCCGTGCCACTGTCACTTTTCGAGCCTGTGATGATGTGAGTGAGAATAAGAGGCCGTGCTCTATTTCCGTCTAGCTCACAGTAAATTCTTCTCTGAGCCGCCAGGGGCCGCCCTTCAAATTCAAGGAATCTGCTGTGAAGGCCACCGGGAACTGTAGTCCTTCTAGTGCTAGTTATCGCACGAAGAAACTGATGGGAACTACAAGTTCCGGGTGCCCCGGGACATTGCCTCAGGGACGTGGGTGCAGGCTTCCCGGGGTGCCTGGGGGAGAGGCGTTGAACATTTAGAGCTATTGAACAGGGGAGGAGAGAGTTCAGGCAAGGCGGAGGAGGTGAGCTCGGGAGACGACTCGTGAAGATACCAGGTGATTCTTTGGAGGGTGGTGGACACGTAAGAGCCGTAATAAAGAGGCGGAGCATTATCGAAGGCTGTGAAGGGAGGGTGGGTTTATTAAGTAGGGTCTCTATAGGGGGGGCCCTGAAGCAGTAGAGTGTTGAAAATGGTGTTGAAATTAGGTTGCTATCGAGGCAAGGCATTGATTAACGAGTGGATTTTTAGGGGAGAACAACATTAAATAGGGGTGTTGATTTAAAAGACCAGGTATCTGTTGGGATAGTAGGAGCCAAGGGCAGGCATTGAGAAATGGTGTTCTTAAAATAGATGACTGTTTTAATGTATTACTTGTTTACTGTGCATTGTAGGTGGAAGTTTGCGATTGCAAACGACACCTCATTAATAATACATCATTTCTTATACTTAGCACTTTGAACGTTTTCTTAATTAATCTGAAAATGCAGCATTGCTAAACGGTCCTGATCATTTGTTGCGTGAATGTTTTTTGTGCAATATACTTTTTACGCAATGCTTAAAATTGTGTAATAATAAAGTATTTAAAAAGAGAGTTTGCATAAACGCTTTCCAGGATACCACGTGTGGGGTCAGTCGGAAAAGGAGCACACTTTTAGGGGCTTTTTAAACTTGTACCTGATATGAAAGGTACTGGTTAGAGAGATGGTAGAAGGACGTGCATAGCTGTTAAGTGGTGCCATGTCACGTGCCACACCTTTAGTGAGTCCTAGTACTTTAGCTTACACTATGTCACATCGTGGAGTAGTTTCACTTTTCCCTGTAATAAATGTATTCTTAATTATGCCTCCTCGTCCTATCGTTGGTATGCATCCTGCTCTGTTCCTTGAGTACCTATCCGTGGATAATCCTTTATTCCTGTAATATCAGTTTTTGTCTAAAACTGAAAGAAAAGATTTCAGTATAACCCCTGTGTCTACAGGGACAACTTTTCCAGGTGGGCTTTCCGTTTTAGGTCGAAGCCTACCAGACAACACAGATGTCTGGTTTGCTAAAGACATCTTGGGGACATTCAAAAAGCGTCCCTGGAAATGCATTCCGCTGGTTCCTTACCATTGCTTTGTGGTTTATTACTCACATTTTCTGGCTTTCTATTTGCTGGCTTTATTTGTTTTAGGCTGTCCAGGGTGAGTTTGTCCCTCCCAAGGAGCAAAGCCTTCTCACACTGACTCCCCTTGTAATCTTACATGAGTGCTCCTTTCTTTAAACAGGCCTGCAAATCTCGTTCTTATCTTGTCATGTTTTCTGTGCATTCAAAGACAGAGGTCAAATGTCAGATTCCATCTTCCGAGGGAGCTTGGTGTTCACTTTTCTTTCTCAGGCTTCAAAGTGAGAAGATTTATGTGACAATCTTGCTGGATACTGGGTCTAGGAAAGTTTTTTTTTCTTTTCTAGCACACAACATTCAAATGAACAGTGCTAGTATTTCAGACTATATCAGAATTATGAACGCACAAATGAAACACTTTTTGTTATTTCTGAAGTGTGTTGGAAACATACTTTAATATGATCAAATCAATTCACCAGGTGATGCCATCTCCACACAATATCGTTTGTGCGCTGTATAGGTTTATTAGTAAAACTGTACGTCTATGCAATTGTTATGATCATTTCAATTGAAAATGTGTTTCTGTATTGGCAGTGTGCTACCACACCATGCAAACTCCACTCTACACCTCTCCACTGCACTCTACTCCACTCTGCACCACTCCACCCTACTCTATTCCTATGCACTCTACAACCCTCTACTCTATGCCAATGCACTCTACGCCACTCTACTCTACACAACAACATTCTTCGCCACTGCACTCTACACCACTCCAGTCTAGGCCACTCCAGTCTTGTCTGCAATCAATCAAACATTTGTAGCGCGCGCTACTCACCTGTGAGGGTCTCAAGGCGCTGAGGGGGAGGAGCAGCTACTGATTGAACACCCAGGTTTTCAGGAGTCTCCTGAAGGTCAGCAGGTCCTGGGTCTCGTAGGTGGATGGGGAGGGTGTTCCATGTCTTGGCGGCGAGGTGGGAGAAGGATCTGCCGCAGGTGGTTGTTCGGTGGATGCGCGGGACGGTGGCAAGGGTGAGGTGAGCGGAGCTGGCGGTTGGGGGTGTAGAAGGTTATGTTATAGGTTTGTAGAGCGCGACAGCTGCCCCAGCAACGGGCTGAGTCGCTTGTTGAGGTATGCTGGTCCGGAGTCGTGGAGTGCTTTGTGAGTGTGGGTGAGGAGCTTGAAGGTGATCCTCTTGTTAACGGGGAGCCAGTGAAAGTCCCTCAGGTGGGCGGTGATGTGGCTGTGGCGGGGGGATGTCGAGGATGAGGTGTGCGGAGATGTTCTGTATGCGTTGGAGTCTCTTCTGGAGTTTGGCTGTGGTTCCCGCGTAGAGGGCGTTGCCGTAGTCTAGCCTGCTGGTGACGAGGGCCTGAGTGACTGTTCTTCTGGTTCCGGTGGGGATCTATCTGTAGATCTTGCGAAGCATACGGAGGGTGTTAAAGCAGGAGGAAGAGACGGCGTTGACTTGTTGGGTCATTGACAGGAGTCCAGGATGAACCCTAGGTTGCGTGCGTGGTCGGTGGGTGTCGGCGCAGTTCCCAGTGAGGCCGGCCACCAGGAGTTGTCCCAGGCAGAGGGGGTGGAGCCGAGGATCTCCGTCTTGTCCGAGTTCAGTTTCAGGCGACTGCTCTTCATCCATTCGGCGACGGCCTTCATCCCTTCGTGGAAGTTGGTTTTTCACAATGCCTCTCTGCAACACTACATTCTACGCCACTGCATTCTATGCCAATACACTTTACGCCACTGCACTTTACTCTGTAACTCTCAACTTTACTTCCCCTGCACTCTATGCCATTCCACTGTACGCCACAATAATCTACACTGCACTGTCACTGCACTCTATTCTGTTGCACTCTATTCTGTTGCACTCTATTCCACTGCACTCTACCCTGCCCCACTCCAATCTATGCCACTTCACTCTACTCTGAAACACTCTATTCTATGCTACTGCACTCTATGCCACTGCACTCTGCGCCAAGGCATTCTACACAACTGTACTCAACATCACTGCCCTCTGTGCCAATGCACTCTACCACACTCTACTCTGCTGCACTCTATGCCAATGCACTGTACGCTACCCTTCATCACTGCACTCTATGCCACTTCACTCTTCATCACTCCACTCTGACCCCTACACTCTATGCCTCTCCACTCTGCACCACCATACACCACTGCACTATGTCACTCTACTCCACTGCAATCTACACCCGTGCACTCAGTGCCACTCTATTCTGCACCACTACACTCTTCATACTACTATATACCACTCCAATTTCTGCATTCTGTTACGCTGCATTGTACGCCAGTGAATTCCATGCCTCTGCACTCTACATCAGTATGATATGCAACATTGTACCTCAATGTACTCTACACCAGTCCACTGCACAGTACTCCACTTCACTGTACGCCACTGCACTCTAATCTGCACCACTGTACTCAACCCCTCTGCACTCTCCACCAGTCTACTAAGCACCATCTAATCTACACCACTGCAATCTAGATCACTCTACACCACTGCACACTGACACTTTGCAACACTGCACTATATGCTGCTGAACTCTACTCTACACTACTGCATTCTATACCAATACACTCTACGCCACTCTACATGCATCACTCCACTCTACACCACTGCACTTTATGCCACTGAACTCTGCACAAGTGCACTCTACTGTACTCTACGCAACACCTCTGCACTCTACGCCACACAACTCTACTATGCAAAACTCTAATCTGCAACACTGCATTTGCACACTATTACTGTACTTCATTTGGGTAGCAAAGGTTTTTGCTTTAGCACTCGATTCTCCAAGGTCAAGCCTAACTCTAGGGAATGGTGGTGCCTGAAATTGGTTATACAGCTTGGCTGCCTAATTAATACTCAATAAACTCACTGTCCAGTCACTGTTATATCTAAAAGAATATGACAAATTTCCAAGTAAGTAAATTACCAGTTAAAAAAATGAAATATTATGTGCAATCTTTGTTTCGGTCTGAACAACAACCTCAAGCGCTTTTTATATTATTTGTACAAGAGACACTATATTTCCCCGAACATTGAGCCTATGGCAAATGTAATTTATGGAGCTGTGCTTGGGGCACCTGGGAACCTGCAAGTGGTGTGTCTCTAAAATATTTACAGTCTTTTGATGCTCCAGTCAATGGGATGCTCCAACCAATGGGACAGGAATGCTAGACAAACATGGCACCATAAAGCTGTATTGTTATATTAAGTTTGGCCCTATGTTTTGTTGGTCCCGAGTCTGACTGTCCCACTTAGTAGGTTTAGTCACCAGTGGTTGAGGTAAAAATAGAAAAAAACCTTCTCCGAAAAATGTATATTTAAAAAAATGATGGTTCCACCAAATTGATTTTTAAAATTATTATTATGATGTTAATTTCTAAAGTGTATTGTAAGCCCTGGGGTGTGATGGATCTAAAACTCTTGCTGGAAATGATAAAATATTTACTAGTATCATGACAGAGGAGAAACATAAGTTTTAATGTATTTCTGAAGTGCAAGCACCAGCACTTCTGAGCAGGGGCGTGGTGAATATACTGGGAGTGTTCCGGCACTACTTAGAAGCAAACGGGTGCTCACTTAGAGTGAGTACCTCCCTTCAATAGTTACTTTTTAAGTACTGCACAGCCGTAACATTGCCAGAAGAGTTGCATAGAAACGATGTAACCACTAATTCTACCCGTTTGCTTTATTTATCACTTAGTTATAAAGTTAACCTTGTATCTAAAAAATTAAAATAACTATATAATAAAATTCAGCCAATGTGGATTATTGCAAAAAAAATCATCCCATGAAAATAAAAAGAACAGTTTCACACGCGGTGGACATGTTTAGCACAATTATATATATATTTTTTAAAGACATGTATATCAAACTACGGGTGCCCCCCTTCTGAACGTCACAACAGGGTGCAACAAAAAAAAAAAGCATCTTCTTTGATGAAACCTTCATTGGGAGCACGTGAACTGAAGTGCTCCATGTCAGTCCAAGATGCTCCGCATGTGACCCAACCTCTTCACACTGTGTTCTAAGTGTTCCAATCACCTCATTGTCCATTTGTGCAACTGGTAAGTCTTTCTCCAAAGTTTTCCGATCGATCTCTGTATATTCCAAACTCTTTGCGTTGTCCATCCATTGGCCTTAAGTTCGCATATGGTCTATCCCATGCTTCATCCTTCTCACGCAGTGTATGTTCGTGCTACAGCATCATCACACTGTACATGATCTCTGATTCCTTCACTGTCCCTGTGCCATCAAGCCCCTTGCATTCAGTCCGAAGGCCTCACCTTCTCACTGTTTGTGCATAGGACCCAAGCAGTGCTTCAAATGGAAAATAGAAGTGAAGGTACTCTGTACCAAAGTACCTGCTTGTTTCTGAGAAGTGACAGTACTCACTAACTAAAAGTATTAAGATTCCCTTGAGAAGTGCAGGTACTCTCCTCCTCAAAATAAAAAAGTGCCGTTACTGCGTACCGGTCAGTACCGGTCCATTTAAAGCACTGGCCCCTGGGGCGTTTGGGCCACATAAAACGTGAGGACTTTCTCTCTTAAAATAAAGTGCCGGTACTCGTGACAGTACCGGACAGTACCAGTCCATTTAAAGCACTGGTGTACATCAAGCTCTGTGCACCCTGTCCCTGCCTGTGTATTACAAACTTCATACACTCTGCCTGCCTCACACTGTCCTTTTACTGCAAACTTCCTGCACTGTCCATATTCACCAGTTTCTCCACTCTCTCGTCATGTGCCCCGAATGTACCATGCTCTAGCCATGTGCCACATGACTACCGCACTTTGCACATGTGCCCTATGTTCCCCACTCTCTTCCCCAAGCACAAAACACAAACTGCCCATGTGCCCCATGCTCGAAAGCTCTGGCTTTGCAGTGCTAGCCTCTTCATCTGACTTGCGACTGACCCCAGGCCCCTTGTATCATCTGTCCATGTTCTCCAAACCTGCGGAATCTGTGAACATTACCTCAATATGCTGCATTATAAAGAGCAGTGCGAGCCACAATTGTGTGGTATTTTATGCGCTCAAAAATTCAGACTCGCCAGAGTCCGATTTGATCAGGTGAGTTAAATATCTTATCAGTCACCGGGCCACTCCGTGAAGGCCTACGCAATCATCATAATTTAGAAAACGGGTAAAAAAGCTGAAGCTGCCGGGAGCAAGTCCTAAAAAGGAAACGTGGCCCAGTGGCACCTTGCCGTCTGGTTGCTAAACCCAGCAGTGTTGGCCAGAAAGAGTCACCTGCGCAGCCAGTGTTTTTACATAAACTAAACAGCCTGATTTATAAATTGTCTCCGTAAAGGTCATGCTCCCTGCTGCTGGAAGTTTCGGCGTCATCAAGGCACTGTGTGTAAGAAGGGCTGTGAGCGAGGGGCACTTACGGGGGGCTATTGTCATCATGCGTGCAGCAGGTGCAGTAGCATTGGGCGCCGGGTGGGGGAGGGGTGGAGGTGAAGAGCCCATTGCACCCACAAGGCCACATTTTATTCATATGTATTAGGGCCGACGGCACACACTCGCAGCCAGGGGTTGCGGTGAAAGGGAACAGGATATGGCGTCAGGGCCAGAGCAGCCGGCTTTGGAACTAGGAATCCCGGTTAAAGTCTCAGCGTCGACTCAACATCCTGTGATTCTGAGCAAATCACTCAATATGTCCCTGCCTAAAATAAGTGAAAGTGTGCTTGTGTAATGTAGCTGGTGGTGCTCACGTAAAGCCCTCCTTGGTTCGAGTTATCTTTAACTACTCACAGAGGGATAAATAGACGGCTTGCCCCATGTCTGTTGTCTTCTCATTCGAACCCAACCCCCGACTCTGCCCAAGCTGCGGCAAACGGCTCCGACAACCACTCAGAAAGCGTTTTCCGTCAATTTTTTCGAAAAACATTTCCCTTCTTTGTCTCGCTTTATTTTTCTGATTTTAATTGGTATATTTTAAGCAGCCCATCGAGACGTGAGAGGTGGGGGTGGAGCCAGTCAGCCCCTTCACGAAGAACTGAAACCAAACCAGACGGAGCTCGGCTGTCAAGCGAACCCACTCTGCCTCCGCCCCATGCGCGGCCTCGCTTACCCGTGCGAGGCGGCTACTAGCGATGTGTGCTCTCCGGAAGCGCAGCTGGTGCAGAAATGTGCACATTGAAATTCACGCATTCAACTGATCACGCGGCAAGTGCTCTCTCTATAGAAACCAGGCTATTGTAGGCAGTTTTTGTTTCCCTATTATTAGTAGGACAAGCTTTGGCCAGTAGATCTGACTTGCATTTTGAGTCACGATTAAATTATTAAAAGCACCCGTTGCAACGAAAAAGTTTTTTTTTTTTTTTTGTTTTTGTTTTTTTTTTAGAAATGATCTGTGTATGAGATAAGGAATTGATTTTTTGAAAACTCAGTGAACTTTTGATATGTAAAACAGTCCCTCATGCACTGCAAATGAAGCACTCTAAAGGAGGTGGGTTGAGGGTTTAATCCATGCCAGTCTTTAGGAATATCAACATAAAACGGATTTAAATACAAAGAAGCTCTGTTGGACTACTTTGCCTTAACATTGGTTATCCTAAAATCTGGCAGGTGTCTCGTCTTAGGACATAGATGGACAGCTCTGGCACAGCAACAGCCAATGGGCCTTAGTAAGTAGTGGGCCTCTCTAAGTCCTAACAACTTTTTTAGGTCTCGCCTGAGCCAGCGCATGCGCTGATCTGCTAGACATTTAGTAAGTGGGTTTTCAAAGTGCTACCACACTCTTTTGCTGGCCTCAAGCGTAAGGTTACGCACGCGGGCACTCGTGCACCCGCCATCTGGCTTTCTGTAATGGCTCATTAAGCCTTACAGCGCGTGAATCGTGCTCCTCCACCCCTTTGCTGTCTGCTCTCACTACCCCCTTCCCTTCCCTCCTCGTCATGCGAATGGGCTAATAAGTATCAAATTTTACATTTACAATTGCGCAAAAAACAAGTGACACCCCTAAAATAGGGCACTACATTCCTTAATTCTGTGAAATTTAACTCTGTAAAAAATCAACTAGTGTAAAAGCGCATGAAGCTTGCAACCTGCATCTTTCAACAACCGGCAGCTTCATTTTAATGTACTACGTTACGTTCTAAGTGCCCAACCGATGCCTCTGGTTTGTTTGTCTGAGCGCACATTAATGTTAAGTTTTAGTGGCGTAATGTTGGCTGTTCAAGTATTACTCTGTCGAGAAACCCCTCCCCCTTTTTGGGACAGCGCCTTATCGCCTGGCATTAGCTCAACATCAAGGCTCTCAAGATGTCTTTCTGGAATGCACATTTACGATCTGTTCCCCTGGGTTGATTTTTCATTCCCGCCCTCCCCTACCCCAGGCTTCCTATCAAGTGCTGTACACCGCCCTGGGTCACTGTGGCGTATTTCAAGTAAACATATTTTTTGACTGTCTTTCTCCTTCTACGGATCTCCCGGGGATTTGGCGCTACATTCAGTGGCTAGGCCGTCGGGGCCTTCCCGGGCTGGGCGCCCTTTCTCCTGCTTGTTTTTATTATCGTCTGGATTTATGGATCTGGGTTATCATAATTCACAGCCTGGTACATCCTTTTTTGCTGTGGAGAGGAGATTAATGGGCAAGCCCGGCCTGGGAACATTTGATCACAGTGCCTACTGAGCAGTGTGCCTTTATCGTCCCTAAACCCGGCATCGTTCCAAAGCGCCGGGACGACCGAGTCTTGCTGCTATAGGAAGCAACGTGAGGCATTTACAAACTCTGCCCCCATGAAATCCGTGATGAAGGAACACAGGGATAAAATCTACTGATCACAGATAGTATTTTAAGCTGCTTTGAGGTGTTGAGGCAGCTGATTCAGAGAGCAGTGTGTATTCAGAAAAAATAAATGTCGATTAAACATCTGATATCTGCCTTATAGTTGTCGCAGGTTTAAAACTTCTTAAAATAGCTTAACTTGTTGTTGATGTGATGGAGGAGGACCAGGTAAGAGTCGCACCCGATCCCGGCAACAGATCCCCACTCTCCCCTGTTAGTCTCCTTGCGTGCACCATCTACTACCGTACTGACACTCTCTAAAGACTAGTGCTTGCGTTTCTGTGACACCCTACCTCTCACTGTTGACATCTAGTCCTTTGACTTTGTATGGAGAATACTTCAGGCCCCATGCCCTGCAATAATCTGACCTTTATTATGCCAGTCCCTAGACGTACATATCTCCAATAATGCACTTGTATCCTGATCTGTAAAAAGCAGATTGAAATGTAAAATTGGGAATGCATTTAACGTCAGGCGATATCAGTAGAACAAATAAGGATGAGGGGGCCTCTAAAGTATGCCGTTTTGTGGATGCCAGTATGTCGCATCAGTGCTATGAAAGCCCAGCAAAAACCATTTAATGGTTAAGAAAATGGGTGATTAAACTGATGTGATTCTGATTTTTTTTTTCCATTTGGAGTTTTGAAACGAAAAAAAAGATGCAGCCAGACTGCAGAAACAATGCTGGCATATTTCATTGATGGGAGCAAAGAACTACGAGCGCCAGTAGCAAAAATCGTAACTGCTCAATAAACCAGCATTGGCATAGCCAAAGTCTCGCCTTTGGGACCTTGTAAGTAAAAAAAAACAAAAAACAACTGAAGTATAAGACTTCACGTTTACATTTACTTCGTATTTAGGATGCAGTAAATGTAAACGTGAAGTCTTACACTTCAGGTTTTTTTTTTTACTTACTAGGTCCCAAAGGCGAGACCTATTGGCTATGCCAATGCTTGTGCTCAATGGAGGCTGTTTATGTCGGCTTTGGCCGGACAGCGGATAGAGTGTGGAAGTGGGTTGTATGCCGCAGGCAGGAGCAGGCTGGGCAACACTAGACTTGTGACAGAAACAAATGCATTAAATAAACATGAAAACGCATTGATCTGCCCCTCACATCAATGACATGCTAAGGTGCAGCAATGTAAATCCATGTGTCTATTTGTAAATGGTTTCTACTTGGCTTCTGATGCATGGCCAATAGAGCATTTTATTTGGTACTAGTATTTTAAGTTCTCCATATATTCAGCGCCTCGTCAGGGGCAGTAAGCGCATATAAAATCAAATGAAATTCCAATCTATAATGAAAACAAATTACAGATAGTCCTGCTGTATTCCATGATGCATAAAGTAACACGACTTCCAGTCCTGTGCATTCATTTAAGAAACCAGTGCATTCTCGGAGGTGTAGTCTTGGCATTCCTCAGTGAACCAAATGGGCTTAACACATGAAAACAGTGATTTACAAAATTAAGGCCTCTGACTGTAACACACATCCTATGGGTATGCCTTGATCTGGCAACCCTAGCTACTTGTACCGAAATGCAAAGACAAAATAGGTGCATTGGTATTGTTCGGTGACTCCTGGTTTCAGTTAGAAGTTTAAATTGACTAACAGCGATTTCCCTTTTCTGTTCTGCTGAACACTCGGTTCCTGATCCACAAAAATCAGTCACAAGTTTACTCCCATAGGTTTCCTCCTATATCCGAAGTACATTTCCAACTTTTTCAACATTCACAAAGGTTTCAAGGAATACTGATGGAAATTTGGAACAGTCTCAGTTTCACTGTATAACTCCTGCAGTCCATTTTTGCACGAGCAAATGTACACAGTTGCCAATAAAAGCTTTTCTTGTGTTAAATGTTTATACACCAACCGCTGACTGTACATTAATAGCATGAAGTGAACCTTTAGAGCTGCAACCGAAGGAAGCATTTCTTTTGAAGTTTCATAGGAATGGAGACAGCATGTCCTGTTCAGAACCAAAGACGATGATTATCTGAAACAAAAAGTTAGCAGAAACTTCCCGTCTCTGCAAATTCTCCAGGGTTTGTTGTCCTATGCAGATAGAGGCAAACAGGCAATGTTTATGGTGACACGCCCTATTAGGCAAGGCGAGCCCAGCCCTCTCAACAAAGGGTAAGGATGTGTGAGCGAGGACACAAATGAATAACGCACGGATTCTTAACCTAGCTGTGCTATCACAGGCCTTGTCTAAATAGAACCTGGCTGAGAAATGTTAATATATAACAAGCATTGGCATAGCCAATAGGTCTCGCTTTTGGGACCTTATAAGTGTTTAGCCATGCAACAGTTGATGATGTTGCACCAAGGATATTGTGCTGCATAACTAAATACTTATAAGGTCCCAAAAGCGAGACCTGTTGGCTATGCCAATGCTTGTTTTACATATTGCAGAGCAGTTGATCTGCTGTGCAAGATAGCTTAAAGTAATTTAAAAAAATGTATTTTTTAAAAAGCACCACGACACAGACAATGTATTTTTTTTTAATTAAGCAATGCTACACAGCAGCTCAAATGCTGTGTGACATGTAAAAAAATTGCCAAAGCCAATAGATTTTGGAGAGGCAAAACCTGTTGGCTTTGCCAATGCTTGTTTTAATCTTCCCTCACAATCTTGGGTGACGATAATTGAGCGTCGAGCCCTGTGAGTGTAACTGCAGAGGGACTGTAGGGTAACGACCATTGTCCAACAAGTTGTGCACGGGTGCACCGTTAAACAGGAGAGTCATATGCGACTGCAGTGATGAACACAGGTTTGTAAGAACACATGATGTCTTCTGTTTACACAGGAGGTTCAAGTACATATTGCGGGTCCGTTACATGCTGAGGATCAAGAACAGGGGTTTGTGCACAAGCAGCGACTGCTGTTCTTGACACAAAGTAGGATTTGCATTGCTAAACACTGAAGCTCGTGCATATACAATGCATATGTTGCACACACACTCATGCACGGGATGATTACAGTCAATGCTTTAAATGGGCCGGTACTGAGTACCGGCACTTTTTTATTTTGAGGGGAAGAGTACCGGAACTTCTCAAGAGAAATGTAATACTTTTAATTTGAGAGTACCGGCACTTCTCAGAAACAAGCAGGTACTCTGGCACAGAGTATCTGCAGTTCTATTCTTCCATTTCAAGCACTGACAGAGTGCTATCCCATAAAAATGCGTGCATCCGAACTGAGGACCAAGGCGATGTAATCATATTGCAGCAAACTCACGGTCATACGCCAATGAGAAGTAAGTAAATTACAATGAAGTTTGAATCAACGAATGGTAAGTTCAGGTAAGTATTGGGCGGGTTCTAACCCCCTTTTAATTTATTTATTTTTAATACAAGAAATTTCGGATGCACGGTTCAAGCGCTGCGCCACTGGTGAAACCTAAAAGCAAGTCCTCACCTTCTTGCTCTGCCGACTGCTGCCTATTCAGTGAGAGCATCTCTGCGTGTGTCCTGGTGTCGGCGCACTGAACGTGGAAAGAGTTGTAATGTTTGCTGCTTTTGGCCCAGAACACAGGTTCGGCCTGAAAATCGCTGCCTGGTCAGTAATCGGGCTGATTACTACTCTTTTCCACCTCTGTGATATTTGAGAAAATACAGAGGTGGAGGCTTAATATAGGGAGTCTCATATTGCAGAAGATCCAGTAAATGGGGCATAGACAGGGGCCTAGCAACCCATCTCTCTCACAAAATAAATATGCATGTTTTTGTTTGCACACTTCAACAAAGCCACCGCTTTATTCTCTAAAATAATGACTGAAGTGGCAATTGGATACACAAGCAAGCCACCGTCACGCTTTCCTTCCTGATTTGTTGCCATAAAGCAGGATGATAAATGCAACATGCAGTCAAGAGTTAGGAATGTCACAGAGGGATGAAGACATCGACCCTTGACAGCAGAGTTCTGCAGGCAGGCTCCGCCACTGCAGGCCCAGCAGACGGCCCCGCCATGCACGCCCACGCGCTGCTCCAGCAGCCTGGAGGTGGCCTGCGAGGTCCGTGGTGGAAGATGAGAGGGCCGTTCTGCGCACCCCATCGCCTGACTCCTTTCATGTGACCATTTGTTTCTGTGACGTCATTGACCGCGTCTGACCCAGTCGGAGTGTCTGACCTCATGAGACGGTTCTCTGCTTGGCCGGCGGATAAAGGCGCTTCGGTACTGGCGTCTGTCACGGGCTCTGCCGTGCAGTGGAGGGCTGTCTGTGGAGGGCTCCGCACGCTGGTTTATGTGACACCGAGTATGTCCCACTACAGCGAGCTCAGAGCGGGAGGATGTAGAGCTCACCGGACCCCCAGCACTGACCGGCGTTCCAGGCAGGACCTGGCGCCACAGGGCTGCTTCCAAGGTCCGAGTCCCTGCTGAGAGCTCCCGGAGCATTGCGTGTGAAAGGTCACCTCTAATGCCTCCCCTGAAACCATAATGCCCTGGACACAGAGGCTAACCAAGATGATTTATCCTGATGTAATTAGCGTTATGTTGTCCATCCGCTAATCTTTCCTCCATCAGTACATCCTCTGAGGATGCGAGCATTTTATTTCAATCGGCTTTATTGCGAGGTGAGAGAGAGTGGTCTTTTGAAGATGTTCGGCGAAAACTAATGTGATATAATGCAGTTTGAAGTTATGGCAGTGCTGCCAAAAAAATGAGACAAAGCAAGCCTGTGATTGTTTTACATCTTTGAGAGATATTTGTCTGACTTAACATGCTGATTGATTATGGCATGATTATGGCATTGCTCTGAGCCTGTGCCCCGAAGATAACAAGACAAATTGGTCCGGACGCGAGCGAGCGCCCGCCGCGCGAAAGTGAAAGCAAGCGCGCGCGCTTGGCGGGGGAGCGCATTCCAGGCTGGGGAGCGGACCCTTTGAAGTATGATGCCGAGGGCGCCAGTGGGCTGAAGCGCTTCCCAAAACGCATTGCATGGCGGCACGATGCACGTGATTGTGCGCGTGCTCGCCATGCAATCCACTTTTGGGAGCACTTTGAAATGCCCCTCTTACTAGAGTCTCGCATAGCGATTGCATAAACGCAATAGCTAGGCGAGACCTAAAAATAAAAGCAGTACTTTTGAAAATGTCTCTTTTGTATTGGGAAGTGTGAAACAATACATTCAAAGTAACTACATTTTGAAAATTACCATGAGTGTATCTTATTAATGTAGCGTGTTTGCAGATATTCTAAAAAAAATGTCTATTGGATGTTTATTATTTCGAAATAAAAAGCGATTTCCAACTTAAACAATTCTTGCACTGGGTCTAAAATGAAAAGGCTTACAGGTTTAAAAAAAAAAATGCTTTATAATTAGGCCTGCATTATTCACTATCCTATCTCCTCTACTACATTTTACAAAATTTTGTGCAAAACTGGCAACACTCTGGTAGTCCCAAACACCTCTCACTGCTTCTGACCTATAGCCTGCCCCCAAACATCTCCATCTACCTATTAACAATGCTAACGTACTATACACAAACTTGTGGGAAATTATGTCCCGCAACTCACATCTTGCGGCACCTGCAGAATGATGTGCATTTTCAGTGTATTTTGCCTTTTTGTTAAAACTTTAATAGGCCTATTATTTCTAACAGGATTTTTTTTAAATAATTGCAATCTCTCTTTTTTTGTTGCAAATAAATACCCCTTTTTTCTAACAACTTTTGACCTAATCTCAATGCCAAATAATTTGTGTCTATGCTGAAAGTCTAACACAAGACCAGATAAATAAGGAAGGAGGCTATCTTGTCTGTGTCACCTAAACACCACCTTTCAGGGTTGAGCTTTCATTTATAAGGGCAGTGTATGCTGGGGGTGTAGTGTGTGATTTGCTCAATTAAAGTGCTTGTCCGGACATCTGATAAGTGCCTGGTAAACAAGCATTGGTATAGCCAATAGGTCTCGCCTTTGGGACCTTATAAGTGTTTAGCCATGCAACAGTTAATGTTGTTGCAGTAAGGATATTGGCTGCATAACTAAATACTTATAAGGTCCCAAAAGCGAAACCTATTGGCTATG
Organism: Triturus cristatus; assembly: GCF_964204655.1. Classification (NCBI taxonomy): domain Eukaryota; kingdom Metazoa; phylum Chordata; class Amphibia; order Caudata; family Salamandridae; genus Triturus; species Triturus cristatus. Next base: position 886,702,921 of record NC_140580.1, on the reverse strand, counting down.
CCAATACTTGTTTTCAATTCCTACAGGTATGTAGTTTAAAAACACAGTATTCCATAGCCAGTGTTTACTTTGAGCCAGTGCTTAGAAGTGGGGCCAATTGGCACTCATTTTTAGGGACTGGCAATTATTTTCCTCGTTTGACTATAATACCCACAAAAGATAGAAAAAACACAAAATGAGAAAAGAACGAGGAAGTGAAAGACGGAAAAAAATGCAACAAAGCACGAATGAAAAAGATTATGAAAGAGTGAGAAAAAGGGACAGGGAGTTTCTGGTGGTGGATAAAAGAGGCATCTCAGAAGTATCACAATTAACCAGTCTCCCAAGAGAAGCAGTGTAGAAAAGAGATGGGAATAAAAATAAAAAAACTTAAAAACACCAGAGATATCTTTTAGCTATGAGAAGACCACAAAGAGATTCTGGGACTGTAGAGGCGCATTGTGGCTATAAAGAGAATTAATCACCCTGGAGGGGTTCTGTGACTACATCCTTTGGGGCCATGCTGGGATTGTGCATACCTTAAGGGTCTTTGAAGAGATGAAAGGGCTTTGCATAGAACCTCCTCCTTATTGTTGTCATCTTTTGCATGTCTCATCTAGACATCCTGGAAATTATTTGGGTTAGCCCTCTGACAAGACACCATTGCCTCTTTATTTTCTGTACACTCCACAGAACACGGCGCCTAAATGGATGAATGGAACTCTTGTGTTCTGTAGACATTTATCGTGGTTTAATGTAAAAAATAGTTTAGTAGGGTCAAAAAATATTTTAGTTCTGATAACCATTTGAAGAATATTTTTTTTATATATATGGTTCTCTTCTCAACAAGTGCATCTGGTTATGAATGGTGCATGGAAACACTGTTCTATAATGATAGGCATGTGGTCTAAATGTGATCGTTGTAGTAGCTCCCAGGCTCCCTCTGCTGGTGGCGCCATAAGCTGCTGCCTAGAGTTGTTCTGCTCAAGTACGCGGTGGTTATGCTGCCGTCCTCCGCATCTGTGCGCCCTTGCTTTGTAGTAGGTGTCAACTGACGATCATCTATAGACATACGCTGAACCACATCTCTTAAGCACTTGGCAGCCTGGGCGCTAAATATAACAAGCATTGGCATAGCCAATAGGTTTCGCCTTTGGGATCTTATAAGTGTTTAGCCATGCAACACTTGATGTTGTTGCACCAAGGATATTGTGCTGGATAACTAAACACTTATAAGGTCCCAAAGGCGAGACCTATTGGCTATGCCAATGCTTGTTTCAGATGGCATAGGTGCATGGCACAGCCTGGCACAAAACATAGGTTTCTGAAAGTTATTTGTGCTACTAGGGGCCATAAGCTAAACTTGAAGCGATACATATCAGAATGTCTTTCATCCCTCTGCTCACCTTCAACAAAAAATGTGCACTGTTTCTGGAACAAAAAGCATGTTTTAGATTTGATAAAAATGGATCCCTTTTTGACAAAATATTAGGTAGCTTAAAAAGATTACTTAAAATAGAATTTGAGTATTGCCTGTACCTCAAACACAGTCCCTTCTACGTGTATACTTTGATGTCTTCAAGTACGAATATGGATGAAGAAAGTAAGAAATTTGGCAGCACTCAACTTGTAGAAACACTAGGGTTATTGGCAGTGCACTTCCAAAAATGTTATTTCCTTCGGATAGGTGATTAGCCCGCAGTAATTTATAGCACTGTCCAGTGACGGTGTGTGAAAGGGAGAGGTCGGTGGGCTGCTCTGTGAGAGCTGAAAATGATGGAAGGGCTTATTCTATCATGGTGCCGACCGCTGTAGGAGCACATTATATTTTACAGCCACGGGAGAAAGAGATCAACAAAAAGAAAATGGGAAGAAAGACCTGGAAGAGGAGAAGACAGAACAGAACAAGTGGAAAGAGAGAATGAGACCGAAGAGGGCAACACTGAAAACATTGATAGAGAGAACTACATAGAAGAGGGAACAGTAGTACAAGATTGAGGAAGAAGCACAAGAAAACTGCATGGACGATAAAAACATGTAAAAGAGAGGCGGCAACCAACTTTGTAAAAGGAACGAGAGGACCAGATGAAAGAGGGAAAGAGTGAAGTCTGGAAAGAGTGACATAGAAGCGGGGTAGACCAAAGGCAAAAAGAAACACCGGCTAGAAGAGAGAATAACTTGAGTAAGATAGACAGGAAACAGCAATAAAGAGGTGGAGCAAGGAGTACATTGCAGAGGAAGACAGAATATCACAAAGAAGGGGGAAGACTAGATGCAGTACTTTGTAAACAAAAAACTAAAGTGCAGGAGTGCAAAGCTTCTCTTAAGAGCGCCAGGGCAGTCGAGTACAAATCTTTCCTATTTGTTTCCAATTCGGTCAATTTTCATTTACCCCCAACAATTCGTGTGTCTTTATGTCATATCTGCAAGTTGTTTTTCATCCGAATGTTCTCCCTTTATCACCATTTTCCTATTTTTCTTTTCCTCCTTAATCCATTTCTATGTTCCTCTTTCACTTGGTCCGCGGCAAAGTCTCCAAAAATAAGTCCGTATGCTCCCCACCTGCACAAATTAAGCACTGATTCCATACTCCAATGGGCAGTGCTTTAAATGGGCTGCTGCGGTTAGGTACTGAGTATCTGCACTTATTTATCTTGAGAGGGAGAATACCGGCAGAGATGTGATACTTTTAACTGGAGAGCATCAGCACTTCTCAGAAGCAAGAATGTACTCTAGTACAGGGTACCTGCGCTGCACTGCACTCCTTGAAGCACTTCCTCGAAGCACTTCCTCAAAGCTCTAGCAACGAGCAAGAGAAAAGACATGAAAGATACGAGAATGATGTGAGAGACGCAAAAGAAAGTAATGCAAAACAGTAGGTTAAAACGGCTTAGAAAAGGGAAAGAAAAAAGAGTGGAAAAGGAAAGAACTGGAAAGAGGGAGAGAAAGACCCACATAAAAGAAGAGAAACGGCCCACAACAAGAGGTCAGGGAGAGGTGAATCAAAGAGCGACCTACTAATTGAAAGCAAGAAGCGAAAGAGACAATATGAGAGCAAGGAAGAAGAAACAAATTAAAGACTTAAAAGGAGAATGACAGGGAAAAAGAAGAGAGTTCAGGTGAAACAAGGAGCGACCTACTAATTGAGAGCAAGAAGTGAAAGAGACAATATGAGAGCAGGGAAGAAGAACGAAATGAAAGACTTAAAAGGAGAATGACAGGGAAAAAGAAGAGAGTTAAAGAGAGGGAAAGCGTGACCAATTTGAAAGAGGGGAAGAAGAACTAAACAAGAGAAGAAGTGAGAGCAAAAGGCAAGAGAGCGATCTAGACCAGAAGAGGAGACGAGTTAAGAAGACCTGATGGGAGAAAGCAGGAAGAAAAGAGTAACAGGAAGTAAAGAGTAGGGAATGAGGCGGATCTGGGAGGGATGAGGGGAGAAAGGTGGGAAGTGAAGGACTGAGTTGAAGAAAGGGCCGGATACGAGAGGGAGTCGGACAGGGCGTGAGTCCCGCGGCGAGCAGGCAGCTATCTGCCGAAGCAGGCTCGCGCCCGGGCTCTAATCCGCCCCGCGCGCTCTAATCCGCCTCCTCCCAGTTGATAAAACACAACTAAATATTTTTCCTTCTGTACTGTGAGCGACGCTCCTGTGTCTGTCTGAGCACCAAGACATAAACAGTGATCTGTAATTAAACGGGTCAGTGACTCAGGAGGGCTCGCGGGGGAATTGTGTGTGTGTGTGTGCGCCGGATGATGGTTTGACTGCTAATTAAAGGGTGTAATTAAGTAGGAATTAAATAAATTATGTAGCACTGGAAACAGCTGCTCGTGGGGGGCAGAGCCTCGGAGCAGAAGGAACGGACGAGGGAATGAGAGCGTGAGGGGGGAGAGGGTGCCAATGAGTGGGAGGGTAGGAAGGGGCCGGTGGAAGGGGGCAGGGTGATTAAAGAAAATCAAGAAGTAGATTCCGAGAAAGAGAATTACGCATGGGGAAGGAAAGAAAGAGTGAGTGAGAAAGAGGGAGAGATAAGGAAAGAGAAAGTGCCGAGTGGTACAGGAAGGAAACCAAAGAGGGGCAGTGAAGACAAGGTGATGGATGAATAGTGGGGAGGAAGGAATTAATTCGAGAAAGAACCGGAGGAGCGAACGAGATGGGTAAGCCAGAGAAAAGAGGCCGATGGGTGAGAGAGAAAGGGTGGCATGATAGGACAAGGGAAGCCTATGCCAGAACAAACCGCCGCCGCCACCCGGAGCAGCTGTTTTGACACACACTCGTGCTTGTGTCAGTACTGTCCTGGGAGCGCGCATGTGAGAGAGAGAGGGGAAGCAGGAGGTGAGCCCAGGAGTGGTGCGCGCGCAGTCTGCTCTTTTTGGAAGCACAAACTCGTGCTTGTGGCGCGCCCCTGCGCGCTCTCGCAAGGTGGATGTCGCCATAAGCACGAGTATGTGCTTCGAAAAAGAGCAGAACAACGGCTAAACGTCCTCCTATGCAGCGCATGCACGCTGCGTAGGCGAGACCTAAAAAATAATTCGAATCAGTCACTTTCCCACTCCTCCTGACATCCCTACTCTCTACTTCTGTACTTAGCAGAGAGTTTGAAGCATGCGAATCAGTCACTTTCCCACTCCTCCTGACGTCCCTACTCTCTACTTCTGTACTTAGCAGAGAGTTTGAAGCATGCCTAACATCACACAACCGAATACTCAGTAGGCCATATCCCAGCCATGCAGTCTCCCAACCACACATGCAGGTTCTGGCTTGTAACCAATCCCAACAAGACCGAGATATGCAACTTGCTCCTTCCAGGCCAGGCAATAATGCTGCAAGACTACAGTAGTGGCAGAGGTGTACTATATCAATGATACATACCAACAGTATCCCTATAATCCCAGCACATGTGTGTCAAGCTGTATGTAGCACATTCACTGTTGCTGTGATGTACTGACTAGGAACATAGTGTTGTACTTTACCAACCTGGACTTCAGCAACAAGAGGATTTGTGTTTTTTAAATGGTCAGGCCCTTGTGAGAGAGCCCAATATGTTTGGGAAAATCGAACATTATGTGTATCATTCTCAGTCAGTAATTTAGTGTGAAGTGTTGAATTACTAGGAAAACGTTCACAAGTTGATGTTGTACCCCACAGGAGAATAATCTGTTTGAGCGTAGGTCTATGTTATGACCAGAGGCAAGGATTATGCTTTATTTTTAACTGCAGCTATTTTCAGTAAATATAATAAAAACTACCTTTCCCAGCACTTGGGAATAAGACCATGTCAACAACCAATGAGGCAATAACAGTCCCAACAAAGTCCCTTCTCAGTATCAAAGCTCGCTCTTTCTTCGCTGTTCGAAGCATGTTAATTGTATTGTTTAAAGGGTTTATGCCACAGTTATTTGCTTTACAGATTTTCATAGCTGCAAAGGTTTCAGATTGCTATGTGTGGCATGTTCATATTTTCAGTGGCACTTTCTCGTGAGCAAAATCAAGCAATGTAATGATGCTACTTTCTCGCACCAACCACAGAGGACTCAGGGTAAACTCACCAACAGGCAAAAAAAAACTTGTCTACCTATACAAAAAAGCATGCTAAGTAACATTAGCAAAAACAATACATGTATGCCCAAGAGGGCCAATCCACCTTTTTGGGTCCTAATGCATGAGAGCCCTTGTCTCCGTGCAGCACGCCACACACAGCGCGACCTGTGGTCTCCAACATGGAAGTGCAGCCCGACTGCAAACGACCGCCAGACTCCATCACAGAGTCATCGGCTGCTCTGATGTCGGAAGCACTACAGCCGACCAATTCAGATCAACCCGGCCACAGCTTCCATGAGCGAAGCGCCACTTTCCACAGAAACTCACAGCCATCTTCAGTGAAACTTCAACTTGCGGCAGGCTCAGGCCGCGAGCCACAGGAATTTGGGTTTGCCGCCCGCCTCCTCAGTGAGAATCCAGTGACTAAGTCCTCGCCGCTGCAACGGACAATCAAGTATCCACAGTTCCTTGACTTGGCGGTACTCACCGGGGTCAAGTATTATGATTATTTTGAATAATTTTAAGTAATCTTTTTTGACAACGCTTACTGTTCTCTAACCACTGTGTGCCACCATCTGTTGCTCATCAAGGTGGACGCAAAGCTGGGGGTCCTTGCATCCTCTGAATCCTTTTTGGGGGACTTGGGGTAGTTCATGGCGACGTTCACCTCCCTAGACCAGGCCCACTCATCGATGAAATTAATTTTCACCCCTCAGGTTTTCCAGGAGTCAGGTCATGGCAGCTGCCAATCAGCTGGCTGTTTTGCTTCCCTCAACCCTGCCAGGGGACAAAGCTTCAAGCATGGCCAATGGCAGGATCAGTCTCGCTTCACAACCTTCTACCCCACCCAGGGTCAATGGTTCCACGCCAGAGGTTGCCTCAAAGGACAGGCTTCACATGCCTCCAATAATGGTGAATGTTTGCCCTTCTTCCCAACTAAGAGTAGGGGGCCAGCAGGCAATTTTTTTCCCGGCTTGGTTGTCCGTAACATCGGACGTATAGGTCTTAAGATGGTCTGGGGGTTTCAAATCGAATTCTGTGGTTCCCCCAACAGGAAGGCTGGCTTCCCTACAAGATGCCACGCTCATAGCCGCAGAGGTCGAAGCCCTCTTAGAAAAAGGGGCCATTTGCCCCTCTGTGCCGCATCCTGATGGTTTTATCAGCAATCTGTTTTTGGTAGACAAAAGCGCCGGTGGCCAATGACCAGTCATCAACCTTCAGGAGTCCAGTGAGTGGCTGGTTTACCATCCCTCAAAATGGTGGTTATCCACCTCCTCAGGAATATCTTGAGGACTTGCGATTGTATGGTGCTCCAGGACCTAAAATAAGCTTATCTGACAGTCCCCATTTTTCACCTACACATATGGTTCCTCCATTCGTGTTGCAAAACTAGAACTTCGAGTTCTCCACTCTCTCGTTCGGGCTGTTGTCAGCCCCGTGGTGCTTCACGAAGGTTCTCAGGCTGGTGGTGGAACACCGTCGTAGGGGACATGCCTCATCGTTTACCTGGAAGACATGCTGTTGCTTGACCAGTGCCCCAGGAACCTATCCCTCCAACTGCAGATGGCGGTGAACCTTCTGAAGAGCCTGGGGTTTATCATCAACAAGCAAAGGTCACTCCTGACACCCTCCAAGCGAACAACCTTCATGGGCTTTGTAATAGATTCTACTCTGGCATCTCTAAGCCCTCTGTCTCGGAAGGTGACGAAGTTCCAATACAAGCTAAGAAAAATTCTATCCAAGCAGCATACTTCCCTTTGCCAAATTGCCGCTTGGTGGGCCTTCTCTCATCCTCCATCCAAGCGATCTTGCTGGGTCCGCTTCACCATCGAGTCCTAAACGCCTCAAAGCATATCCTTTATGGAGGGGCCTCAAGTACTCCCAATCGATATCCTTGTCCGACGAGGCAAAGGAGGAGATAGGGTAGTAGCTTGCCCACATTGAGGCTTGGAACGGGGAACTGATTTTCGGTTCCGCTCCACATCTAGTCATAGTTTAAACGTCAGCAGGTTAGACTAGGGTGCGAAATGTGGGGAGTTCTCCACAGGAGGCACGTGGTCTCCACAAGAACAGAAGTCGCTTAACAGTTGCTTGGAGATCCTTGCTGCCTCTTTTGTGGTTTGTTGTTGGATCAAGGACAAGATGCAGTCTTGCGTCCTCCTCAAGATGGACAATGTATCAGTAGTGCGTTATATCAATCCACCTCGGGGGCATAACATCCAAGGCACTGTATCCTTTTTTGGGAAAGTTGCCCAACCTTCTATGCCTGGTGTCATGCCGAAGGGTCTTGGATGATCGGGGACTGGATATTACAGGTAGACTACTCTTCCTGTAAGGGGTTTTCTTTACAGTCAGCAGACCTACTAAGTCCTATACTAGGGTTATTACATACCCAGCTTTTCTTGACACTCCCAAGCTCTGTGTGGTACAGTGCCTCGGGCCTATGAGAAAATGATGGAAGTGTTTCGTCCTCCGGGTGAGCGGCAACTTCTCATAGCTCTTCGAAAACTGCATAAGGCGGTGTCCTCTCCTACTATTGCCCGCTGGGTTAGATGGATCATGCAGGAAGTGGGTATTAACTCCAAAATGTTTGGAGCGCAGTAGGTAAGGGGAGCGATGGCTTCAAAGGCTTTCTGCCTTGCAGCCCATTTGGAGGACATCATGAATGCAGCAGATTTATCCTCAGACTTCACCTTTAAAATATTCAGTTTTTTAAGCCGGTGGTGGATGTGGCTCGTTTGGTGGTGAGTAAGCTTTGAACTGGCATAATACTCTCCTCCGTTCCCGACATGCAATGAAAACTTTCCTAGCTGTCTGTGGGGAAGTGCCGAGTATGTCCCATCCCTGGCCCATATGTCGTAACCACGAACACCCACCTGCCGGCGCTAGGACCCAGAGTCCTGCTATACACCAGGCGCCCTTCGGCAAAATAAACACCTCCTTCCGTGTTCCGCCCCTACAGGAACCACTCGCGCAGGACATCACGAGAGAAGGCGGGAGGAACCCCAGAAGTAGTTGGGGGATAGAGAAGAAAATGGACCAATCCACGGAAGACCAGCACGAACAAGCCGGAAGAAGGAGGAAGCTAGCGAACGACGAGACGGTGGAGGAGGAAGACGCGGAGTCCGAGGAAGACGTGAAACCCGGAGAAAACGGAGACGAAGAGGAAGACGAAGACGAGAGGTGGTGTGAAGACTGGTGGTCACCACAGGAGGAGGCTGGGGAGCGGCCGCAACTCGGGAGAGTTGCGGCGGAGCCGGTGAGTGATTCGGGACCGGGAAGGGAAGGAGAGGGTCGAGTAGACAAAGGGGGGGGAAGGAGGGGAGTAGGGACTGGGAGTAACAATACGGGCACGTTTGATTTGTCACCAAAAGCACCAACCCCACATGCACTACCCCCTCCCTGTAAATAGACCACTAATGTGAGTAGGGCAGCCTAAAAGCGAAGCCGGTAGCACGATAATCCACTGTATACTCTTCCTCCCCCTATTCACCCATATATCTAAATTCCCTATCCTCACGAGTAACACTACCCGGCCATAGAGACGTGGAGATCCACCACCTGGGTATGGTGAAGGGACTATCCTAGCAAACGGGCATATACGCTAGAAGACTGACGGCTCCTATTTTCTTTTTTATGCTCATGAGCCTCCGTGGGAGAACCCCAACAAGAGAAGAAGACCAGACAGGCGAGGGTGCTACTGCAGACGACGCCTCCCCGGAGAAAGAAAAGAACCCAGAGGACGCCAAGGAGTCACCAACCCCCTCGAGCCCTTTAATCGAAACCTTAAATAAAAGTCGCCGACGGGCACCCTATATACAGCCTCCTCGTCTGTTTATTCGGCCCGCCCTCCCACACTGTCGTAATGGAAAGTTCCAATTCTATTAAGGACTCGGAGGCGAGGATTATCCCTCCCGGCAACTGACTTGTAAGTATGTATTTTCAGTATACTGCTTCTCTTGTGTGTTTATTAGGAATCTGGACTGGGGTGAACAATGTTCTATGTTGTCTGTCTTATGAGATATATACAGGCCGAATTACAGAGCTGTTTTGTTTTTTTTAACCTGGAATTGAAGGTTCTAAGTAAGATGGCTGAAGATTGTTTGGTGGCAAACCTTGAGCAAAGAAAGAGGGAGCTTTGATCTTGAGAAGGGACTTTGTAGGGGCTGTTACTTCCTGATTGGTTGTAAGTGCTTATGGGAATGGTAGTTTTTGTTATATTTACCAAAAATGGCTGTTGTTAAAAATAAAGCATAATCCTCGCCTCCGAGTCCTTAATAGAAATGAAACTTTCCGTTGCAACAGCTAGGAATTTTTTTATTCTACTTGATAACGAAAAATGAAAAAATTAGGAGATGCATTTGGTTCTATGTTATTAATTCCCTTACATTTGTCCACACCTTAACGTTGGTTTTATAACTTTGAATTGCATTTTCTTCAGACTAATAGGCTGATGTACATTTATTTCAGAAACAAATGTTGAAGCTGGAGTTATACGTAGATCTTCTAATAATAAAAAGAACCCTACTGTTTTAAAACACTGAAATTCACCAGTTATCCGTAACTGGCATAGGCTGTGTACAGATGAGGTTCTATTAACAGTAATTATATATTACTTTACTCTAAACCCATAGAAATTCACTGAAAAACACAAAGGTTACAGGAACATTATGGTTAGGTTGATGGTTTACCCACACAAAACCATAGAAATTAGGCAGTTAAAGTTATAGTTTTACTCATTTGAAGAAACTATAACTAGTGCTGTAAAGTAACTTTAGGCCATGAGTTATAGTTTCTTAACATAAGTATAACTCTAAGTATACCTGTAAAAGTTGAGTTTCTATGGTTTTGTGTGGTTGAAACGTCAGCCCAGCTATAAAGTCCCTATAACCTTCGTTTTTTTAGTGACGATAGATTGATGTGTAATATGATTACGTTTACAGTCGAGGAATCTTAGTGACACAAACCAGACAGCCGAAGGCAAAGTTATTTGCCAATGTTACCGGAACCTCATGATGGCAATATATTACCATACTTCACATGCTATCTGTTATTGTTTTATGTTATATGTTTACTTTGGGAGACTTAACTTGTAACGGCTGTGTATATTTTAAAACACATTTCGAAAATGCTTATTGAACATAAGAGGAATACTGGACTATACTGTGTGGTTGTCTGAAGTAAAAATAAAAAAGTGTAGTTAAGAATGTAGAATTGTAGAAAAAAACATTTTGCATTGTTAAAAATTGTTAAAAACCCACTTTCTGTAAAATGCAGCTCACAATGGACACTGCTTGGAATTAGAATGTTTGGGTTTTTACCTTTCAAGATTAGATCGACAAGGCAATGGTCAGTGGTAGTGGAATTATGCATTTGTGGTACTTATTGCATTGTTATGGATTTACCACATTTGCCACAATGTTTATCACACAATTTGCAGATTTCAACAAAAATTCTGTTTCTAGCTCAGATGGCTCAAAATAATACTATGAGGAAACGTGCCACAAAATGTAACTTATCTTGCAGCATAATTTAGATATACCTGCTGCATAATGTGGTCCTCCATTCCAGCATAATTCTAGTGCCCGAACAGTAGTAAAGTTCTTTAGCTTAGGTTGAGGTATGTTTTCATTATTTTTATAAGTAATAAATGGGTGAGTGTATGTTTATTGGAAGTTGTTCTAAATGTAATATATATATGTGTGTGTGTATTTAGTGTATTTATATGCGTACACACCCGCACGCACACACACACACACACACATAGATCTATAGATATATATATCAGTCATATGTCACAGTTATAGTAAATTTAGTATTCGGAATGTTTAAAAAAACCCTCTTAAATTCACTTTTAAAACCACAGTTAAAGTACAGTTATGGTTACCCAATGATGTCCTCTGTTGGGAACGGCCCTTAGTTGTAACAAGTGGAGGAGGGACACGGGCACAGCTCCTGGGTCAGCACACCCAGGAGTGAAACCAACAGAGGTCCTTTGGGGTCTACTAACCCCGAAGGCCAGTTCGGGAGGCTTGCTCTGGGTCTTTGGATGCTGCCCCAGGTTCTGCAAATTCGACAGCAAAATTAACTGTATTTAATCATTTTTATACAGTAGGACGTGGACTTAATTTGATGGAGTGACGCATTTTTTACTACCTGGACCAAGGTTATGTTATGTACGTAAACTCACCAAAAGAATGAACTGTAGCTCAGTTGGGGAATCGCTGTTCCCAATTTCCCATTGCATTCCTGCTCATTTAGCAGATTTTCTCCCAACTTTGGGCAAAGGACCACAGTGAGCTTGCTTTGCATTTTTTTTTTTTAACAAGATACCCATTTTTTTCCTACATAGTCTGGTAGCGTAGTATACTGTGTACCTACTGTGGGGGTTATTTTCGCACAGTTGGGAGCAAACTCGATGATGAAGCATGCAACACTGTTTGGGTGTGCGTTCTGCATGCTTTATATAACGAATCCCAGGTAGAAGACCCTCTGATTGGTCTCATGTGCTTGTCTTTACTGATTCCAATTAGGAAATTGGGATCAATGATTCTCCAACCAAGGTACATGGCATACATCTTGGCGTCTCTGTGGGATCTCACCATATTGATCTGGGGCTGTTGATGTGTACCCACCCTATCTCCTTATGTGCCATAACAGTTTTTTAAAAAAGTTTTCCTTTTAAAAGGAGGGCGGGATTAAGTTCGCTGTCAGATAGTTTCTGCACAAAGACGTTTTCCCTTGTTGCCAGTTGAAATTAGCCTTTAGGTTTGCAGAATCCTGTCCAGGTCAGCAAATCCCAATGGACAGGAAGTAAAAGCTCAGTCCTCCAGTGAAATTAGTTTATTTTGCAACTATGGGTTTCAGGACAGTCTGCAGACTGATGGTGCAGATATCGCTAACTTTTAACCTTTCGTATCTCACCTGGCGCATTTTGTAACACCAATTTCTTGAAAAGTATTCAGAATATTTACATCAAACAAAGCAAAGGCACTCCCCTAAATTCAGGTCTAGTTTCAAGAAATGTTCTGTGCAATTTTGTTCAGTAGTTTTTAGTTCTTGGCTATAGACGGCATGCATGTTCTGTCTTGAAAAGAGACATGTTGTATGTACTTTGTGGGCTTCAGCCACCTCATTGGCTTGCCATTTGCAGCTCCCTCATAGCTCCATTACTTGTTCTCCCCATTTGCCCATGGCATGCATGCGTCATGTCTCTTCCCATCTTTAGCCCTCCCCGAGAGCAGCAACCAATTACTGCTATACATACGCAGCAGCCATTTTAAGGCATTGTTTCGGGATTACTTTTTTATTATTTTAAAAGCACTTTTCACAAGCACCACTGTTATTACTTGCACCATTCTTTGTTACCTGCTCGTGCCACCTCATTTTTTCTCTTTGCCTCTCGCAATCCCTCTATGTTGCTCTCTCACTCCCCATTCTTTCACAGTTTTTTTGTAGCGCTGACTAGGGATAGGAGGACTTTGCATGAACACCAGTTACATGGCACAAGTATACATTCATTTCTTGGTAGGCCCCAGGGAGATTAAGTGATTTCCCCGAGATTTGAACCTGGTTCCCCAGCTACAAAGTTGTCAGCTCTGGGCATTATGCCATATCCTCGCTCCAGCAGTTGGACAAGGATCAGTACAGATCATAGGGGTCATCACGTGCCTTTCCTTTCTACTGTCACTCACTCTGCACTTTTTTTTCCGCCGGTAGGGAAACTTTGTTCTTGAAAAACACACACACAAGCGCACAATCTCTCCCCCCCCCCCATCTTCATAGTTAAACAGCAGTCGGGCGGTTCACATGTCATTGTTTGAGCATTTTTGCTTTGATGATTATATATCGATCAACAAAATTTCAAGCTCTGGTCATTTTCCTTTGATATGTGAAAAGGAAGTAGCATTGTTTTCTGTAAGATCACATGTACAACAATGAAACAAATATTTCTAAACACTGACTGCACTCCCTCTCAGTCTCTGCCTTCGCCTGAACTGGGCTGCGCGGATCCTTTGCACTCGTGGGCGTGCGTTTTGAAGGCGCAGCAGCAGCACCTAGGGAAGGATAGAGCTTGACGGATAAACCCCCAGGATCACGTTTTATCTGTTCACATCTTGTTTTCACTACAATTCTTATACATGTTGAGGGGGACCTCTTGGTTGATTTTGGTATTTGTTCCATATATAAAATAAGTGCATTGTCAGAAATTCAAGTACGCAGGAGCCCCGTTGCTGCAAACATCTTGTGTCAGGTATTGCTAGACATGTACTCAGCCTTTATTTTGGAGGAAGGTGTTGTGGAAGCATATTTGATATTGAATTCGGCAATCACAGCTTTATGTACATATAGCGCTGCATAAAAAACTTCCTATCTATATTTTATCTTTCTATCTAACTTTTATCTATCTATTATCTATGTCTAGCTATCTATCTTTTATCTGTCTATCTTTTATCTATCTTTATCAATCTATCTTTTATCTATCGGTTATGTTTATCTTTTATCTATCTTATGTATCTTTTATCTATCTGTGTTTAATCTATCTTTTCTGTCGTTTATCAATCTATTTTTTATGTCTGTTATATATCTGTTTATATCTTTGATCTATCTGTTATAATTATATCTATCTTTTATCTATCAATATATCTGTTTATCTTTTATCTATCTTATGTATCTGTCCTTTATCTATCTGTGTTTAATCTATCTTTTCTGTCTCTTATCTGTCATACATCTACCTGTTTATCTATCTTTTATCTGATCTGTTTATCTTTTATTTGTATGTCTTTTATTTAGCTATCTTTCTCCATCCTTTATCTTGTATCTATCTATCTTTTATCTAGCTATCTTTTATCAATCTGTTATATATCCATTTTATATCTATCTGTTTATATATCTTATGTATCTATCTTTGTTTAATCTTTCTTTTCTGTCTTTTATCTGGCTATCTTTTATCGGTCTGTCTGTTATACATCTATCTGTTTATCCTTTCTTTTATCTGTCTGTTATCTGTTTATCTTTTACATATCTTATGTATCTTTCTTTGATCTATCTGTGTTTAATCTATCTTTTCTGTCTTTTATCTACCTTATCTAATTTTTATCTTATCTATTTATCTTTTATCTATAGCTATCTTTTATCTCTATCTTTTATCTATCTCTATCTTTTATCTATCTAGCTATATTTTATCTGTCTTGCTATATTTTGTTTATTTGTCCATATTTTATCTATCTTTCTATTTTTTATCTATTTATTTATCCATCTATGGATCAGCACATCTGCTGTTCAGCATGGTGGAAAGGTACTGAAAATCGCACTATGATGAGTCCAGCACAGGCCACGTCATATCGCTTTTGTGTGTTAGGAGGGGCAGGACCATAATTCAAGAGGGAGGACGAAGAGACTCTGCTTCGGCTCATCCTCCTGTGATTCTGGGCTGTCAGTAACTATTACAGATTGTATTACAGTGATGCTTTATGCTACGTGTTACTTTGGGTACAACGGTTACTAAAGAACCAAAAAGGCACTCCTGACTGCTTGTTTAGAAGTTAAATATAGCAATGATTGGTGTTCAGTGGGTTTCCTAGACTTTTTGGCGCCTGTGCCACTGCACCTATAGCACCATTCAAATTATGGCTGTAGTGTCTGCAAGGTAACTGCACTTGTGACTGCTTTTTTAGTAGTAAATATAGCAATACTCGGTGTTCAGTGGGTTTCCTAGACCTTTTGGCCGCTGTGCCCATGCACCTGCTGTACTATTCAAATCATGAACCTAATGCCTGTAAGGACAAATGAGGAAATCATTTATATCCTTAATATCCTTAACCCCTTCAGCGCGGCGCGGATTACCGCGCTGTGCTGAAGGGTTCGTGCGCGGGCGAGGCCATGATGGAGCGGTTCCGTCATCCGCACAGCGCAACCGATGCGCATGACTGAACCGCTCCGTCATGCGCATCGAAGGGGTTAATATGTGTCTAAAAAAGGCACAGTTACAGACGGAATACATAATTAGTGTGTAGCTAAATATAAACATCAAAGCTTTCATAAAAAATGCCTTTAAAGCTATCCAACTCTCCAAAATGAGTTGCCATAGATGTCATAAATAAAGCATATGCTTTACACATCAAGGTGAAAAACAAGTGTTCTTAAATTGTGTTACAATGTGGCTGGCTCTTTCCTGTGAAAAGATATTTTCCTGTGCATAACAGTAAATGGGCAGTAACAGTGTAAATTGCCCAAGATCACCATATGTTAGGTTAGCGTTGAGACTGAAATGTGGTTTTGTACTTTGTTCCTAAAAAGGCAGTTTCACTAATTAAATGGGCTCACCAAAGAAGAGGAATATGGCAAATAACATGCAAATGTTTTGTGCAGCTAAAGAATGAGTTAGCTTTTGAGATGACTATGTCTAAAAATATATATTTAAAAAAAAGGCTCCATGGAGAAAGTATGCTGCATTCTTCATTGCTATAAACACTCTCACTTTGAAGTCAGCCCAAGCAAAATAAACACCAGGCTCCCACGAAAACACAGCTTGACATTTGACTTTGGTCTTTGAATGCCCAGCAAATGTGACTAGATAAGAAGAAGATTTAAAGGCATGTGTATTACAGAAAATGAGTTTCTGGAAGAATACTGTTAACACAGCTTTCGCATGGGGAGGTACGAACTCAAGTTGCACAGCCTAAAGCAAATAAAGCCAGCAAATTGAAAGACAGAAAACCTGAATTATACATGTTCTCTATTTGTGACTTCAGGTTGTTTGAGAAGAAAAGCAATTTTGGCCAATTCACCCTTTAATTTGACGAGGACACGTCCTTGGTGGACAGGCTCACCATAAGTGCTTCGAATGCCTGTTCTACTTCTTTACTTTATTTGTCATAAATTAATATTTTTCCTTCAGTCTCTGGGAAGAGCTCCTCCCTTGTTCTGGCTGCTGGGAACGTTTCCGTCTCGCCTCCGAAAACCTAATGTCTATAATTGTTATGGGTTATTTGCTACATTATTGGGTCTTGCTGTGATTGATTTGCTGTTCTCTTGAATATGATTAACGAAAAGGGAATAAGATGAGAAGGTGGATGTCTTAAAAGGTCTGGAAACTGCAGATCACCGCCATTATATTTTTGTTTTGTGCATTCTGATAGTTGTTTGAGGGAGGGGGTAAGTGGCCCAGTGTTTGCAGTGCTTAACATTGTTTTTTTTAAATCAATTTTTATATATCTAGTGCTTAAGCTTCTTGTTTTCTCTAGTTGATTTCCTTTAGCTGTATCCAACAACGAGCTGTTGTCAAAAGCTGTTCTGTTTATATATTTTGCACTTCCTCCATTTCACAGGCCTAGATAATGAATATTATTTTGTAGTGGTTTCACCGTTTAACAGCTTCCGGTCCCAGGATCACGTGTTTGCAATAAATGTCCCCTTTTCCAGAAATTGACATTTTCAAGAAACCCTCCTGGTTCATTGTGATTCTGCATCTCTAAGCATTTAGTTCCTATGGCCATGTACTGTAATCTGGATGTGAAATTCGGCCATTATTCATTCATTTGTCTTTTCCAGTGGTGTATATACCAGTCTGTTGTTTACTGGACTTCATTGAATTGGCGAAGGCTTTAGATGAGGGTCAACTTGACAAATGATTAAATTGTTTGTGCAGAGAAATCTATGAAAATGTGATCTGTCATTATGCATAATGTCTGTACTGTACTTATGAAACACTCCGTTGTTGTTCCTAAAAGGGAGAAATCCCTCGACCATATGTTTCCGTAGCATTACATTGCTATAAAAATGCTTTTTTTATTCACATATAATCTTCAGTAAAGACATCTGTTGAGTTATCGATGGATGCACAGTTGCTACCAGACTTAGAAACAAGGGATTTATTTGGATTATTTGGAATCTACTTAATGTCAGACACCCGAAGATTAACTGATAATCTCCTTGGGGTATCTTAATTTATAAGACATTTTGGAGACACTTCTTCTTCTTAGCAGCAAGTGATGACATTCTGTCAGTTTTCCAAGCCCCTGCATCCCTCATCTTGTGTAGCTCGTGTTTTTAGCTGGATTGCTGTGCTGCTATTTCTACTTATTCTCTGCATTCCCTGTTTGACCCCTTCAGTTAACTCTGCCAAATCCAGATGCTCAGAAGGAGATATTTTTCTGGTAATCTCCTGGATCCTTGTTCATGCTGTATTGTGATTGACCAGTAGGTGTGTTCAAAACAGCATTACCTGCTCCCTCCAGGACCCGGGTCTCTTCAGTAGAGTGCCTGGCTGCGCGATGTCAGGACTGCACCCGAGTATGACCTCATCATTAAGCCAGTCAGTGATAAACTATGACTGGCTCTGTTACACCACTGCCCCATGGACCATTCCCTCCCAAATGGCAACCAATGCAAACCTTGAACCCACAAACAGTTATCGCCAGTGCATCAGCCAATTAGAGAAAAAGGTGTTAGGATTATGGATGAGTCTAGATGCCGAATTCTTGATGCTTTGTAGTCTTCTAGTGAGTTGCTTGCTGATCCCGGCGTAGGGGTTGTTCCCGTAGTTCAACTTGCTGGTGACTAGGCCGTAAGTGACAGTTATTGTAGTGTTGCTTGGGAGCAATTTGAAGCTCTGTCTCCACATCTTCATGATGTCAAAGCAGGATGCTGTGACTGTGTGTTGACTTGTGTGGTCATTACAATTTGCTGTTAATGATTATCCCAGTGTTCCTAGTGTGGGTGCAGGGTGTGGCTGTGGGTCCGAATTCGGTAGACCACCTGTTTGGAGTCCCATGGTGAATTGTTCTTACCAAAGATCACAAATGTATTGTTGGTGTTGAGCTTGAGACAGTTGGCTTTCATCCAGTTAGGTACTCCAGTCGCTTAACTTTTTCAAGAATACATTTACTACCATAGGTGGAAGAAAACAAAGACTGCAAAAAACATGTGCTGCCCAAAATAAGTTGTTTTGTTGTCATTCCCATGTCAAATGATTAAGTATGATATAAGGTGATAGATATACGTCAATGCTATAATCCCTCCTCCCGGCCCCAACCTATCCTTCCCTTCCACTTTCTCCTGTTGGACTCAGCAGGTTACATAGATTAAAGCTGCAATATCCCTGAAAGGCACAAGGATGCTGCGACAGGGTGGGTCTGGTCAAATTTCCAGAGTTTTGTTGCTTTTTTTCTTGTGTGCCATAATCAATTAATCCATCCCAAAGAATGTTGTCAATGCATCCATACAGTATTTCTTGTTACACCCCTTTTGAATAAGTCTGGTCTGAATGCTGGTGATTCCAGCACCTCCCTCTCCATTGCTGGCATGTCCGATGTTAGCTATATACCAAAGAAGGTTCCTGCTAGTCTACATTAGAAACATTTATCTAAAGGCTCTTGTGAATCCCAGTCTGGATTTTGCCCCATAATTGGCAGGATCCAGCCTTTTTCAACATTGTTTATATTCTATTGGAAATGGATAAGGGACAAAAGATCATTCTTTTGGCTATTTCTGCTGTCTTTGACTCCGGACCACCAGACACTCCTAAGGCTTGAACCAGTGGCTGGTAATCCCACCTTGAGCTGGTTACTTTGCTTATGTGAGTGGTTGTCTCTCCAGAGTGCAGATTGGGGTATTCCACTTCACACTCTCTGTTATGTTATGTTATGTTACAGTCACTTCTATAGCGCACAGATGCCCCAGCCAAGGGGCGTTCCGGCGCTTAAAAAGATCCCAGCACTACAACACTCTATACAGCCAGGGGGACGCAGTCGAAAAGCTAAGCTACGAGAGGAAACAGATGCGTTTTAATTGCCCTCCTAAACTTAAAAAGTTCATCAATTTCGCGAATGTTGGGCGGGAGTGCGTTCCAAAGTTTAGCAGCTAGAACCCGGAAAGACCGGCCTCCAGCTCTAGAAAGCCGAAACCGTGGGACCACTACAAGATTTTGACCTGAAGATCTTAAGGAGCGCACAGGCACATAAGGTACCAAAAGATTGGCAAGAATCTGGGGTGAAGCCCACTTGAGAATCTTGAAGGAAAGACACAGAGTCTTAAAAGAAATCCTCTGTGCTATAGGCAGCCAGTGCAGAGAACGGATGGTACTTTCCGCAGAACAGAACCTCGGTAAGCCTACCAGTGCTCTGGCTGCGGCGTTCTGAATGCGTTGCATCCGAACAATCTCAGCCTGATTGGCCCCCAACAGGAGCGAGCTGGCATAATCAAGCCGAGATAAAATGGAAGCCTGTATAACCAGCTGTCTAGTCGGAGCATCAAAAAATCGCAGAATAGGTTTCAGCCCAAGTAAAATGCAAAAGCAAGTAGCCGCCACTTTTTTAGTGTGAGTACTAAAACTTAAGGCTGGGTCCAGCCAGACCCCCAAGTTTTTTACCTCTGAAACTGGGATAGGGGTAACACCCAGTTCAGGAGGCCACCACATGTCACCCCAAAGATCCGTTTGCTTACCAACGATCATAACCTCCGTTTTTTTAGCATTTAACTGGAGACAGTATGCATCTCCTGCCCTTAATTAATTTACCCGTTGGATGTGTCGAGGCTGGCCTCTCTGCCCTTGCAATAAGTATGTGTTCATTAATATCATTAGATCATGTGGTACTTACTTTCAATCCTAGGCCAACCCGCTTATTGTCCCGACATTCAATGAAAGCACGGCCAATTTTAACAAACTTTATTTTGGTTATTATTATCTTTATTTTGGTTATTATTATTATTATTATTATTATACTCAAACCAGGGGGTTCACCCATATTACCCCACCAAACCTGGGCTACCTATACAAGCAAAGCAAAAATGAGGATGAAAGTAGGGATAGATCAGAAGACCATGTTAGTTCAAACCAATATCGATACAATTTCGAATTGGCACTGCGAATCAATTGCATGATACTACTCTACTCGCTTTAATAATGCTACTCATACCTGTCTCAATTCTTATGCTGTTATGCAGTTTTTTAAAATAAATTAAGCAAAACTTAATTTAAGTGGTGAGAAGTAATACAAAAACAATTGTGTATATACATAAATTACATATATGATCATCACATGATATCAAAAATGCATATCAACTTTTCTTCCGTTTGACATCAAAATTTAAATAATTGCATCATACGTATACAAATTGCACCTGTTGCTGGTAAAACAGAGTTCTCACTATTTCTATTTGTATTTGTCATTACTTATGTACTTGCAGTTAGCAGCCATTATTTATGTATACTTTTGGCTATTGTAATGTTCTCTGCCTTTGTAATTATTGTGACCAATGTTACACTGTGTACCAATCTGTTCCTGTGGTACCAGCCAATGTCCCTCCGCTACCAGCCAATGTGTACATACAATCTATTGAATTTCTACCTGATGGTTCACACCGTCTGCTGTGCAGTGCTGTGAAACCTGGTTAGGTGGAGTTTGTGCTTTCTAAACTAAAAGTAAAACAGCTTAGGGCCAGCTATCCTAACGGAGAAGTATCCACCCATGGTAGACCCCTGAACAGGGTTGAACAAGAAAGAATTACCTGAAATTAAGACTGAGTCCTAGTGAGCGGATCGCATCAATTTTCCAAGGCTAAACAACGCAGTTATAGCCCAACATTTATGGTTATTGTATAACATAGTATTACACTGGCCTCGAAATGGTATTTAGAGCCCGTTTTGTGCAACCCAGTTAAGGTTGCTTTGTCATCAGGCAAAGGGCACTATACATTACCCTTTCCCGATGGCACAAGTAATGTTTAGTTTGGCACTGATCTGATAAAGATGTGCCTTCACTACTTGTGGACAAACCTGAGCACTGTGGATATATTTTTAGCCACTTCTCATACATGGGTGTTCCATGAAGAAGAGAATCATTATTCTTAAATGCTTCACCTTGTGGGTCAGTGGAATGTCCTGGTTGAGGACATTGAGGAACACCCATTTTGCAAATACATAGATTTGTGATCCTTTGTCCCACAGAATATGGTCTTGGTTTAAGCTGTGTTCAATTTAAGAGAGGTTCAGTCCAGCCACTGCTTAATAACCAAAATAAACAAAGCAAAACGAGGTTTAAAGTGGGGATACATGAAAAGGCAATATTGGTTTAACCCAATATCATTACCATTTTGAATTTGTGCTGTGAATGAATTGCATGCTACTACCATAGTCGATTTAATAATGCTACCTATTCCCGTCTCGGTTTGCATGCTGTTGTGCAGTTTTTAAAATAAATTAAGCAATGAGTGGCAAGAAGTAATACAAACACAATTGTGTATATACATAAATTACATATATAACAATCACATGATATCAAAAATTGCATTTCAATTTTTCTTCTGTTTTGATATCAAAATTATAATAATTACATCAAATATATACAAATGAACATTTTATCTATTCCCTGTCCCTCTGAGATTCGTCAGGTGTTAAAGGTCATACTGAAGCAATTTAAGTCCTTGATCCGCAAGGAGGTGGTGGTAAGGCTAGGCATGACAGAAGGGCAAATCTATAGAGTGGTTCATGCCTTGGCCACTGTCCAAAATTAGTGGAATGGAATATTTATATTTACAGGCTCCTTCAATACAAAAGGTCGATAGGTTTCGACCATATATGTGCGTGGCTGCTTCCGAACCAAAGAAAGACAAGAAATTTCAAATCGATCAAACTTATAACCATCATCGTGTGCTATTTAAATTGAATGGATCAAGACTATGCCACGTGCCACCAGCGCAAAAGCCATATATCTCAGTAAGCAAACCAGTTCGTAACAGTTCAGCAGTTGAATTCACTAGCGCGGTGTCTGGGTCACAGTCACATGTATATATATTAGTTACAAAGATAGAGAACATTACAATATCCAAAAGTATACATAAGTAATGTTGCTAACTATATATACATTAAGTAAAGAAAAATACATATAGAAATAGCGACAAATAGCAGCAGCTGTGTTTCTATTTCCCATTATTTGTGACCAAAGCCTTCCCATGCCATTCCATATTCTGAGCACTGCGCAGTCATTGGGCCCGATTCACAGAGAAGGGTGGGACTCTGCAACCACATTGTGCATATTCACAGCTTTCTGCGGTTCACAAAACTCTTCCAGGTTATGTCCGGAAACTTTGGTTCCTGCACTTCTGCAAATACATTTCCACTGGGCATAACTGTCTGCGTTGTAAAATTACTCTTGGTGAAATGCCAGCTCCTTTGAGTAATGGCACAATTATTTTTGTTTCTTTTTTCCATAGGGATAATATTTTTTTCCAGGTGGAGAATCCCTGTCCCCTGCACCAGTCTTAATGAAGAGACTGTTCCCTTGCCAATCAGAGGATTTACTGCTCGTCTTGACCGTAGTAAATCTCTGGCCATTTCGATGGTGGGAAGAGGTCGGAGAGGAGTTTGTGAAGGCCCACAAAGGAAACCATGCCAAAGATCATCTTCTTTCCACCCCTTGAGCAGGATTTACTCATGCATAATATTACGCTTTTGTGGGGTAATGTTACGCCACAGTAAAAGGATTTACGCTTGCATGGTCACTTTTTGTGGCTACCAGGCAGTCTTAAAACCACAATTTTTATGTGCAAGTCTGCTTTTCATGCCTAAATGGCTTTATGAATTGGGCCTGTAGGTAAAGCGCCTAGAGATCACAGCGTGCTATGAAACAAGAGTCACGACTTGTCGTGCTGTTCCTTGCCCTTAAAGCGTGGTTGGGGCAGCAGCTATGGTGCGTGCACCTATCTACCCCTCTGCGTTCTAGCTCACAATCTACATGTGTTCTCGTTATCCATTTTGATAATACAAACTGATGTGCAGTCTATAGATGCGCGTGCACAGTTCCTGATCGTTACAATATCAGTGCCCTACTTGTAAATCCAGTTAAAGAAAGTGACTCCTAAGCACAGCTCGCCGAAGCTGTGTGTACCCTGGGCTATCGACCAGGTGACAGAGGAGAAAGGCAATTGTTGTGACTGGGGCCGCAGTCTTATCTTAAACTGCACAGGACAGTGCAGCGACGTCACTCAGGGAGCAGCCCTCCTTACTACAGTGGCCTCTTCTCTCGCTGCAGTGCCAGTGGTCTCTCACTGGGGCTTCCTTTACTGGGGCGCTTACACAGCTACAGTGACTGCAGTGACGTCGCGCCTGGGCTTCCTTTGCTTTGGTTACGTCACAGCGGTACAAAAGGGGGTGGTGATGGACGGAGCATCAGAACCAATCAAACACTCACACCCAGTCAACAGATCTGGCTTTGATCCATCACCGTTCTTTAGCCCACTCTGCCACCCCAGTTCAGACACGGCCATATGCAAATCAGTCTGACCCTGTGCCTCATGGGAACAGTCCAGCCCGAACTGCCAAGCCATGCCTTCCCTGGACCGGAAACAAACTTCCTAGGACCGGTTTCTGGCATTTCAGCCGTCTTCAGCCAGGCTTGCATGAATTCAGTGGCAAAGTGAGCAAGGGACTCACGTCTGAGCATACCCTGCCAACTTATGGCGAACAAAGCGGTACAAAAGGGGGTGGTGATGGACGGAGCATCAGAACCAATCAAACACTCACACCCAGTCAACAGATCTGGGTTTGATCCATCACCGTTCTTTAGCCCACTCTGCCACCCCAGTTCAGACATGGCCTGGCTGAAGATGGCTGAAATGCCAGAAACCGGTCCTAGGAAGCTTGTCTCCGGTCCAGGGAAGACATGGCTTGGCAGTTCGGGCTGGACTGTTCCCATGAGGCACAGGGTCAGACTGATTTGCATATGGCCATGTCTGAACTGGCGTGGCAGAGTGGGCTAAAGAACGGTGATGGATTAAACCCAGATCAGTTGACTGGGGGTGAGTGCTTGCAATGTTCAACACTCCGTCCATCATTTCCTTTGGTTTTTGCTTGGTTACGTCACACGCAGCAAGTGCTGAGTCACTGCATTGGCATCTCATTGGCAACTGCATTAATGACAGACGGATAGCAACAGTTACATCGCGCAAGGACCTGTACTCACCGGAGTGACATCACATTGATATTGTCATAAGTGTAGTGATAGCAAGGAGCAGGGCACGAGTCGGGGGTAGACACGGGTACACAGCATCCACCCACTATTTTCACAGGGTGGACGCCGTCCACCTTGCCAAGAAGTTGAGCCACACAGAAGTATGTTGAACTTGTCCCAGTGTCATTTCAGCTGTTGCACCTTGTCTGCTTTTCATTCTCAGCAGCAACGTGCAGGCAGCTAGGGGGCTTTTTCTTCACCTCCAGCTGTGCCAAATATAAACACAGAACTTAAGGGGTCATCAGGCCTCCTTTTGATCGAGTATCGGACTGGAGGCGGCCTGGAACCTCTCACTTAAATGCAAATGCAACAGAGGGGAAACAAAGCACACAGCTTGTTATCTCTTCACAGATACTTAAGAGATATATACTTTTTACTTTTTTCAGTGTAAGAATGTCAAATTGGTTGGTTGGTCCCAGTATTTACACAAATAATATAAATAGATCTATGTTATTTCTTAGGGTAGAGACCTGGCCTCTCTTCTGCCCACAGAGAGCGCACCGCAGCGCCCCGCCCTTCTCACCCACACACCCTCTCCCTCTCCCAGGGCATGACTTCGCCTTCAAGCTGACACCTCTTGGAGCAGGCTGATCAGAAATGAGCTTTTTCTTCGACATTTCGCCCAGCCATCGGAGGCAGGCGGGCATTTCACAGGCAGCCGCTGAAGAGCGCGCTCTGGGAGCAGATACCAGCCCTCAAGAATGAATCACCCCTGGTGCTGTCCTGCCGGATGCCGGGTATGTGGCAGAGTCCTGTACGGAGCACTGAGGCCTCTCAGAGACGCCGTAATGTGCACACACGTGTACACCGCTGCTCTCAACAAGGGGCAAGGGTGCTATGGGCACTGGTGCAATGATGGAAAACGGCCCAACGAATCCCTCATTTTAAAGTTAAAAACATCTAAACTTTGTTTCTGAATCACGGTTGAGGAAGAGCACGCTTTCAATGTAAACAATACACTGCGCCTCCGGCCTGGTTGCCCCCTCGCTGCTCCTCGATCCTGCTCCTGAGACCCTTGCTGCTCCAGTCTCCTTCGGCGCCCCAGCCGCCGCAGGGCCGCCCGCCCAACCCGATCCAGTTTCCCGCCGCTTCCTGACCGCGGCCCCGCCCCCTCGCCAGTCCATTGGTGGACGCGACCCCGCCTCCCAGCTGACCCGCCCTCCCGACTCCCCTCTTAAGGGGAACCCGCACGCTCCTGGTCAGCGACCACTGCGCCTCCGGCCTGGTTGCCCCCTCGCTGCTCCTCGATCCTGCTCCTGAGACCCTTGCTGCTCCAGTCCCCTTCGACGCCGAGAGCGGCGCCCCAGCCGCCGCAGGGCCGCCCGCCCAACCCGATCCAGTTTCCCGCCGCTTCCTGACCGCGGCCCGCCCCCTCGCCAGTCCATTGGTGGACGCGACCCCGCCTCCCAGCTGACCTGCCCTCCCGACTCCCCTCTTATGTCGACCCCTCAGCGACCGCGCAGCGGACGCGCGCAGCGGGAGCACCGAATGAGCACCGAAGGTGCGCCAAAGGTAAGCCCGTCTGCGCCCATCCGCGCCTGGACCGCACCCAGCGCCAGAACCCCTGGCCCCCGCAGAGGCCAACCCCCCCACCGGACTTACGATGCCGCCACCCTCAACGCACTCAACACCGGCCGTACCCCCGGCTGCTACCGAGCCACTCCGAGACGCACCCACGGACCCTTCAGCTGCCGCACCTGCAAGTTCACCTGCATCCGGACCCGCCCCACACCAGCACCCGCCAAGCCGAACACCAGCAGCAACCACCTCAAGTGCATCCTGCTCAACACCCGCTCCGTCCACAGACACGCCGTTCAACTCTGGAACCTCCTCGACACCACAGCTCCTGACGTTGCCTTCCTCACGGAAACCTGGATGAACGACTCCTCAGCGCCCGCCATCGCCATCCCAGAGGGCTACAAGATCATCCGGAGAGACCGCGACAACCAGACTGGAGGAGGCATCGCCATCATCCACAGGGACACCATCCGTATCTCGACCAACGCCGACAACACCCTGACAACCGCCGAACACCTGCACTTCCAGATCCACACCGACCCCAAGACCACCCTCAGAGGCACCCTGATCTACCGACCCCCGGGACCACGCACTCAATTCAGCGAAGACATCGCCGACTTCATCAGCCCGCACGCCCTCCCCTCTGCTGACTACATCCTCCTCGGGGACATCAACTTTCACCTGGAGAACAACAACGACCGCAACACCACCACCCTGCTTGACAACCTCGCCACCCTCGGACTCAAGCAGCTGGTGACCACCCCCACCCACCTCGCCGGACACACACTCGACGCCGTCTTCTCGTCCAGCAAAGACATCTCCTTCAGCCACGCCACTGGACGGACCACAGCTGCATCCACTTCACCTTCAAAAGAACCACGGTCCACCACCACCAGCAACAGGCTGCACGAAGAAGCTGGAACAAGATCACAGCCGAACAACTCGCCGCATCCCTGAGCCAGCACCCTCCCGCCAGCTCACCGAACCCCAGCCAAGCCGCCGACAACCTCACGAAATGGATCTCCACCTGCGCGGACGAGCTCGCCCCTCTGAGGACACAGCCCAGCAGACCCGGAAGCAAGAAGGCCCCGTGGTTCACCGACGAACTCAAGAGCTCCAAGAAGAACTGCCGAGCCCTCGAGAAAGCCTGGAGAAGAGACCCAACGCCGGACAACATGACTACCCTCAAGCTCGCCACCCGAATGCACCATCAACTGATCCACGCCACCAAGAAAACAGCATTCAAGGACCGGCTGGACAACAACGCACACAACAGCAAGGAACTCTTCAACATCGTCAGAGAGCTCTCCAACCCCAACGCCGGAACCAACGACATAACCCCATCGCAAGACCTCTGCAACTCCCTCGCCTCCCACTTCCACAACAAGATCGCTGACATACACAACAGCTTCAGAACACAACCAACGCTCCCCACGACCAAACCAACGCCCCCCACCACCACCCTCAACGCCTGGACACCGATCAACCTCGAAGACACCATCAGCACGATGAACTCCATCCACTCCGGATCCCCAACCGACCCCTGCCCTCACCACATCTTCAACAAGGCCGACGCTGTCATCGCACCCCACCTGCGGGACATCATCAACACCTCCCTCGACACCGCCACCTTCCCTGAGAGCTGGAAGCACGCCGAACTCAACGCTCTACTAAAGAAACCAACGGCGGACCCCACCGAACTCAAGAACTACCGCCCCATCTCGCTCCTCCCGTTTCCAGCCAAAGTCATCGAAGACCATCAACAAGCAACTGGCAGCCTTCCTCGAGACGACCGGTTCCCTCGACCCTTCCCAGTCAGGCTTCCGGGCCAACCACAGCACCGAGACCGCCCTCATCGCTGCCACCGACGACATCCGAACCCTGCTGGACAACGGAGAAACAGCGGCCCTCATCCTCCTAGACCTCTCCGCGGCATTCGACACTGTCTGCCACCGCACCCTAGTGCAGTGCCTCAACAACGTCGGAATCCAGGAGAAGGCACTGGATTGGATCATCTCCTTCCTCACCGGAAGGACACAGAGAGTCCGCTTGCCCCCGTTCAGATCAGAAGCCACGGAAGTCATCTGCGGCGTCCCTCAGGGCTCCTCGCTCAGCCCCACCCTCTTCAATGTCTACATGAGCCCCCTCGCGGCCATCGCACGCCAACACAACCTGAACATCATCTCCTACGCCGATGACACCCAGCTGATCCTCTCCCTGACCAACGACCCCGCCACCGCCAGAGCCAACCTACACAAAGGGATGAAAAACGTGGCCGAGTGGATGACGACCAGCCGCCTGAAACTGAACACAGACAAGACGGAAGTCCTCATCCTGGGCTCCTCACCCTCCGCCTGGGACGACTCCTGGTGGCCCCCCGCCCTGGGCAACGCACCCAAACCGACAGACCACGCACGCAACCTGGGCTTCATCCTGGACTCCTCCCTCTCCATGACCAGACAAGTCAACGCCGTCTCCTCGTCCTGTTTCAACATCCTGCGCATGCTACGTAAGATCTTCCGGTGGATCCCCACCGAGACCAGGAAGACGGTCACCCAGGCCCTCGTCACCAGTCGATTGGACTACGGCAACGCCCTCTACGCCGGTACCACCGCCAAGCTCCAGAAGAGACTCCAGCGGATCCAGAACGCCTCGGCGAGACTCATCCTCGACGTCCCCAGACAAACTCACATCTCCAGACACCTGAGAGACCTGCACTGGCTCCCGATCAACAAAAGAATCACCTTCCGGCTCCTCACCCACGCACACAAAGCCCTACACAACCAAGGCCCGACCTACCTCAACAGCCGCCTCAACTTCTACGCTCCCAAACGCCACCTCCGCTCGACCAGTCACGCCCTCGCAGCCGTCCCCCGCATCCACAGAGCGACAACAGGAGGAAGATCCTTCTCCCACCTGGCCGCCAAGACTTGGAACGCCCTCCCGACCGACCTACGCCTGACCCAAGACCACCTCTCCTTCAGGAAGAAGCTCAAGACCTGGTTGTTCGAGTAGTAGCGGACCCCCCCCCCCCCCCAGCGCCTTGAGACCCTCCGGGTGAGTAGTGCGCTTTATAAATGCCTGTGATTGATTGATAAAGTCCACAAAGCCAGCTTCGATATTTATTTTTTATTCTTGGTTAAAGATCCAACAAAAACAGTCAACGCACGTTGCTCTTTCTGACTGTGGTTCTTCAGGGTGAGAGAACTTTTAATTTATCACACTGAACTGCTGATGCACTAATTCTTTGTCTATATGTGTTTTTACGTACAGTCACATCGCAGTCAAGCTGCATGTGCTCCACATATAGGGTGATATCGATCATAAACATCTAATAGTACATGTACAATTTAATTGCAATGGGCACCTCTGACCTGGTGCCACTGCACCTGCTGAACCACTGATAGTTGCATCCCTTTTCCTTTCACATAGACAAACAGTGCCTGAGCTCTCGCGCGAAAACCCTTTTCTACACACAGTATGTACACAGTGAACCTGCTCTCATACCCCCGAAATCAAACATGGGGGCCTCCCTCGAACGCTTACAACCATCGTTCTCTGCACACAGACAGACAACTATGCACGATTCCTGATGTCACAGAGACAGTATTCCGGATGCATTCTTCTGCTGTCTCCATGCCCAGACCATAAGGTTTCTCAATTCCACCGTCTGTTCACATGGCACATGTGCACATAACTTTATTATATTTTTATTAAATTTGCATGGAAGCCCATCCTTGGGTGTGTGTGGCCTTTCACCACTGCACATAAAGTAGCAGTAGAGGATGTCGCACCCAGGATAATGTGCTGCATGGCTAAATACTTATGAGGTTCAGATGGCGAGACCTATTGGCTATGCCAATGCTTGTTATAGGACTTGTGCCCGGACTAGGAGCTAATCCCATTGTAGTGGCATCACACTGTTAATGAATCTCACAGAGAGCTTTCCTCAGTGCACCGACGTCATACTTAGCACTGCCATTACTAGTGTGATATTACATACACTGAATGGGGCCTTCACTCTTGTAAACTCACACTGGACTGTCTTCACTCACCACAGCAGTGTTACAGAGGGCCCAGCAACTATAACGCTGACAACACCCTCCCTACCGAGGCCCTTCCTGCTTTGACCTTCGACTGGGAGTTGCTCTCAGACTCACCCTCCTAGTGACTTCACATTGTAAGCCTCCCTATTTGAATTGTCCTCACACTGAGAACTGCCCACACTGGCTCCCACTGTCTAATGCTGCCCCTCCCCAACCATGTATGCTGCAGTTCCTGAAGTGACCTCACACTGGGTCCTGTCCTCCCTGCTGACTTCACCGTGGGAGCCGCCCTCTGTGCAGTGACATTGCTATGGCAACTGCTCTTACCATATGGACATCTCAATTGGAACTGCCTTCCCTGCTGTGGCGTCAAATCGACGACTCACTTCTTGGACTAACTACAGTGACGTCACATTGGAAACTGCTCTTAAAGCAGGGATATCTTACATTTGTAAGTTGCCCTAACTGTGACAGGAACGTAATACTTGCTGCTCTGGATTGACCCTGGAAACTGCCCTCAGCCAGTGACCTCACCCTGGGAGCTACAATCACTTTGGGAGCAATACACTGGACACTCAGCGTGGTGGTGTTACTTACACTGGTAGCTCCCTTCATTGTGTTGACATCATACCTGTGATACAGATACTACTACTAGGGAAGAGGTGTGGCGCAGCAGCCAGGGCGACTGAGGCCGGATGCGGGGGATCAAGGTTAGATCCCCGGCACTGGCGGCAGGTCAGCCCAGCACCATGTGACTCTGCGCAATAGCTCACATAATCTTACCGACGGCCTCCAGCGCCGGGATACCAACTGGATTTACTGTAATTGCAGTTCAACCAGACGAACCGATGAGAAATTGATGTTCTGATTTTGGGAGGGAGGGGTGGGGGGGAAAGTGACCCGCCAAAGCCCGGCCCAGGCGCCTACAGAAAGTCCGACCCGCCCTTACCACCCTACAAGCAAAATTCAAATGGCCTAACAACACCTGGATGTCCTTCACTGTCACCTTCGGCCGAGCCAACATCGTGTCCAGCAAAGCCAACATTTTGGATTTCTTATCCTCAGGCAAACGAGCCTGCATTGCAACTGAGTCAAGCTCAATACCCAGAAAGGAGATGACGGTATCAGGCCCCATTGTTTTTTCCATGACGGTATTTGCAATACTCCCTAGTACATAAGCCTTTGTTGAAATCCCAACATGCCCCGATCCCAGTCTGTGATGCGGCTGAGCCTCCCACCCCACCCTGGGTGGGCTTTCCCTGAAAGGGACGGTAAACTAGAGGCAGACCACTAGCCGTAAAAATAGTCTTACCCCCTGGCGCGGCCCCCATGGTATGTTGCCACAAATCATTATCTAGCTCCCCCCATTTTGCCTCTGAATCCCAAGCCATACGGGCCCTAAATTCCTCGTCATACTGTGCCCAAGCGTAACCACTACCTGTAATCTGGGCCTTCCGTATTACATCCATATACTTGAATATGGCCACGCAGCGCTTGGGAATCTTTTCACAGTATACACTGGCATAAATTAAAAATGCCGCCGTCCAATTTTTAATCGTCAGCGGCACCTTAGGGCGCTTAGCCAATTCGTACTCCTCCTCCTTAGAGCCCTCCTTAGACCTCACCTCCCTGTGTAAGAGCTTCAAAATCTCCACATATTCGCCCTTCCAAATACGCTCCTTTGTTGCTAACATTAAATGGGCACCTAAAGGCTTAGTCACCCCCATATAAGGGAGCTTCTTGATCTTTAACTCTTTACTCTGTGGCTTGTCCTTACCATCACCTGCCTCTGTATTTGACCCACTCTCCACCTTGGCCCCCGGAAACGTTCCCTCCGTACCCGTGCCAACCCCTGTATCTTTCACATACTTCCCTCTATATAATCTCCCCTCTGACACACCCCCTCCCCCATCCTCCCCAGACCCCACAGACACCATAATAGGTTTGGCCTGTGTTTTAGCGCTCTCACCTGACTCTAAAGAGGGTGTGCGGACCGACTCCGACCGCCTCGCCGACCTCTCAGAAGAATCCCTTGGAGGATGAGCCCTCACCGACGGGCCGTACTCTCCTTTGGATTTCACCACCACGGACTGTGCAATGGGTGCCACACCCGAAACCTGGAAAAGACTACGAGAAACATGAGTGTCCCCCCTCCTCATAACCCCGTAGTTACCCTGCCTCGGGGCTGTCTTCCTCATAATCGAGCAAGATTGGCTCTTCCACCAGCAAATTCTCCTCAGCAAATTCCACCACACGGGCCTTACCGGACCCTGAATTAGCACAACCGGCCTCCACGGCCTTAAAACCACCTTGCGGGGGAGCCGACTGTACTCGCCGGTCCTCCCCCCTACGTCGATTAACATAACAATCCATCTTATTTGAAAACTCCGTCCACCTTGACCGCCGTGACGTTGGGGCCAGCGAGGTCGCGCCGGACATTCGTGAGCTGGCCGCGACGGGATCCCCCGCCGGTACGGAATGTGCCGCGCAAGGCCTCATCCATCCTTCTCCTCGGCGATAATGGGCCGCACCTTGCCCTACCGAGTCTGCTGCTCTGCTACATGTCCTACCCTGTAAAGAAAAAGTTTGGACTGGTGTGCTGGGACCTTGAAAACTACCTGGCACCCGCGACCCGAGACCACTCAAAAAACCCTCGCCTGATAGACCACCTCTAGAAAAACCCGCTTGCCCCGCCCCCACTAGATTCGACGACACCATCCCTTCCTCATCCCCGCTCCACTCCAACATAGCGTGCCCCAAAGCGGACGCAGAAACCTCACCATACCCTTCCCCATGAGACAGCGACCTGCCCGACCTCATACTTTCGCGACCGCTCGCCCCATAACCCACCCTCGCCGTGTCACCCACCACCTTGTCCTGCCCCCGAACGCCTGACCACCCCGATGCACCCTCCCCACCAAGACCCCGGACACCTTCTGCCCAGGAAGGAAAAATTTCCAGGCCCTCTCCCTCAAGGCCCCCCCCAGCTGAATCCCCTTCTCCTAAAAACCAACCCTCCTCTCCGCCCCCCCCCTTCCCCAGCCCTCCCCAAAGACTCCTCGCTCGGTGAATGCCAACCAACTCCTCCCGAAGGCAGTGACTTCTCTGAAACCCCCTGCTCCCCCTGTAACCTCAAATCCTGCGCCGGACACCACCCTTCCACTTGCGCCCATTCCCCCTCTCCCAGAGAGCTCGCCCCCACAGAGAAAACCGCGCCTCCTACGGAAGAACCAGGAGAAAACAACAAGGGGCTACTAGGCTCTGACTCTCTAAGCACCCGGTGCCTTTCACCCACCATGCGCGCCTCATATGACCTCACCAAACCCACACCACCTGACACCTGCACCCTAGAAGACCCCGCCCCTGCCTCATGACCCCCAGCACTCCCAGCTAAACAATTACCGTCTCCCCCCTCACCCCCAGCTGGCCTGACAGAAGGAAACTCCCCACGCTCCTGACCCGATACTTGTACCAAGCCCGCCGACCCGTCAACACTCAGCGCGCGTCCCCCCTCCCTCGCGCTAAATAAATTATCCTCCGGCACAGACGACGAGCGTCTCTTCGTGCCGCGCCCGCCTCCGCGCTTAACGCCTACCGCGGGGGATGAAAAAGAACGCGTTGGCACCACAGATAAGCCCGCCCCACCGCATTCACTACACCCGCCCCCTCCGCCGCACCCGACCGGCACGGTTGACCATAACGAGCGAGGGCCGCCTTTTTAAAACGCGGGCGGCCCCGTTCACTCACCGGCATTTGTTTAGGACGCTTCGGCGATGTGCAAGCGGCCACTGCAGCCGCCACTCCAGCCGAGAATTGCCGCGTAGGGCGCTACGGCCCCGCCACCTCCCCCACAACCAGATCCATCCGGCCCGCCTCAGACAAGAGCCGGAGGGCCTCCAGAACCCGGTAATCATGGGACGCCATCGCAAACCAGTAACACCACACTAGAATTCCTAACAAAAAACACACCACTAGCCTAGCTCCCAGCCACCAGGTCACCAAACCTAAAATGGTGGCCGGGAGCCAGCACCCAAAGTATTTATACTTGGGCTACATTTAGTATGAAAAAGGAGCCCAAATTCGAAAATTGGCCGCGCAGAGCCAGCCACGCCCCCCCCCACACGCCCCCTCCCAAACTGCCCGGGGGTGGGGACTCCCTACGGTCGCCTGCCCCCCCCCCCCCAAGCCCCCCTTGGAAAACCCTTGCAGTCTACAATTGCCATAGAGAAATTGACTACATGAAATAAGATTTCTTAGTAAGGAAATGCCCTCACTGCATTGTCGTCACTCAGCAATGACATCATCATGAGAGGTTCCATTAGTGCAATGATGTCATACAGGGAGCTACCCTCGAGTGCAGTAACGTCAAAACTCCCTTTACTGCGAAAATGTCAAGAAGCTCCCTCGCAGAGGTGACTCCAATAACTGTATTGAATTCGCACTGGAGCTGCCCTAGTGCAGCGAAGTCGCAGTGACTGATGCCGTGGATGCAATGACGTTTACACAGGGACTTTCAGTAGTACGTTTGAGCCTTGAAAGAAATGATTAAAGGAATATAGACAATGGCGATTCTCTGCCAGTTCGTCTCCTTTTTAGAAGCAACTAAGCTACACAAAAATAGAAGAAAAATCAAAGCTATGCATAGAAAAATAATCCTCGTCTGAGCCTTAATCTCTGCATTAGTTTTTTATTTAGAATATCCATACTACGTACACTTCGAACAGTATCCCACGTAGGTACTTCGCTATGACAAGAACACTTTCCAAAAGCTGAGACTGGTTTTCTTGTCTGCATTTTGGCGCTGAAGCTTTTCCTTGATAGCATATTGTGGGCGGGGCTTTGGGTGGCAGAGGCAATAGGGGCGCAGGTGTCTTTGTACTCCGCCTTGGCAGCCAACATTCATAATTCGTGGGTGGGGCTAGGGCCGGGATGTCTGAACTCCCGGCTGCCCCTGTCCCTTTAAACTCAGCCTGCGTAAATGACAGCTGGAGCGTGAGGGGAGCTTTGTGTTGTATTTAGGTCTGATCTGAGGGGGAGGGGGTTCCAGGGGTGTCATCATGATGGAAGCTTTGCGTTGTATTTAGGCGGGGGGGGGGGGGGGGGGGTTATTTATCAGACAATCCCAAGCCCCGGAAGGGGGGGGGGGGGCTATGAGCCGCAAGTGGAAGATATTCGAGGATGGCTGGCTTCAGAAAGAAGGGCGTCTAGAGAGGGCCCCGTCCCCTGCTGTTGTTGCTGACCCAGTCCCAGGGCTGCTGCATTTCATTCACTGACAAGACTTTCAGTGGGCGGTGCATCTTTCCGTCAGTGAGGAGTATTAATTGTTATTCGTAAAGCAGTGTACTGGGGTTAATTCCTTCCCTTGGCACGCCGCTTGTCTCTACCGGGGCAGGTCGTGCCCCTGTGGGTTGCATTGTAGAGCGCTGCGGCGGCTGTCGCCTTTCGATCCTCCGGAGGCGGGAGCGCGCACAGCGGGGCCGCGCTCAGGCACGCTCGGCGGCGGCGACGCGGTCTCAGCGCGACGGAAGCGTGCACCGTCCCGGCAGTGCTACCCTTGCATGGAAGCGCTGACGCTGCAAGGGGACCCCGGGAACCACCGGAGACGTGGGGGCGCCCTTCTGCCACCAGAGCCTCCTCCGAAGAACTGCGCCTGATCCGCCACCGCCAAGCGAGGATTAATTATGGTGTGTGCCATGCAAGCCTTAATTATTATTTCGTATTCAAGTTTTATTGTTATGAGTGGTAGTAGTGGCAGAGAGTGCGACTCGTGATCTCGCATTGAGGACACAGTGGGACTCGTGATTTCCATTTCAGTCCTAGCTTTTTTTTTTTTTTTTTTTTTTTTTAAGGTGCGCTTTTCGATTTCTAACCGCCCCTTTGGGTTTCTTCTTGACTGTCAATCTATCTACTGTGCTTGGGTCGCATATTAGTTTAGGTAAAATAACCCAGTGGGTTGTTGCGCCTGCTGCAGATGTGTGTCGTATATAGGTGTCAGGTTTAGGTTCCTGCAGAGCGATCGTAGCTTTATTTTTTTTCTTCCGAGGAAGCTAAAATGAGTAGCATTGAGTTCTGTTTCCAGTGAATATATTATTTCCTGTGTGTGTGGTAGCACAAGCAGTGTTGTGTATTGGTGGCGCAGGAAGGCCTCTTTTACCCCCCCCCCCCCACCCCCTTCCGCCTCAGATTGGTTCAACTTGAGCAATTCATTACCCTCTTAATAGTAAAATGTGACCAGCGCTATGCGGTGGGCCTTGTAGGGAGCTGGGACTTGTGGGTAGTCTCAGTTGGCACCGGTTCAAGCTCTTTAATATTAGAAGAAAACACAGGAAGAGAAAATAAAGCCATTGGAGGTTGCTTGGTGATAAAATGATTGAGAAGCAGTTAGGTTGCTTTAAATGCTTCATTGTGGTATGTCGGCCGTACTGAGGACAGACGAACTAGGAGACCAGAACTGTAATCAAGGCTACCGTCTTGTCAATATTCTACGAACCTTAGTAACTACCTTGTCAAGCCCGGGTATACTTTTCTTATTTGCTAACGAGGTTGGACTGGCCCATACAGCAATGAATCAATGCCGGAAGTGCAGGTCTGACAGGTCAGTGTGTGGGTTCTGTTTTTTGACTATTTGTGGGCCCTTTTATGGTATGCTGGGCTGGTTTTTAGGTTACAGCCTACCCTATAGCACAGCTGTCTGGTTTGCTAAAGACATCTTGGGGACTTTCAGAAAGTGGAGCTAGAAATGCATTCCGCTCGTTGCTTACCATTGGCTTTGTGGGGTGTCTTCTAAATAAAAGAACATTTGAACTCTTTTGGTTCTCACTGTACACCATAGGCCTGCAACATAAGCGTTGGAGGGATGAGTTGAAGGCAGACTTAGAATGTTGAGTCCTGACTTACACACAGCAGAATAGCGACAAGTAAGATTACTCTCCATGTATGGTGTGGGTATTGGCGAGGATCTGGGTTGGCAGGACGCTACAGTTTGTAAAACACATTTTCTGGTTTGTTATTTGCTGACTTTATTTGCTTTAGGCTGTCCAGCTGGAGTTTGTTCCTCCAGTTGCCCAAACCCTATTTACTGTATTCTCCTATGAACTTCCTTTCTATTCTGCACCAATCCAGGCCACTGCACACTACTCTGCACCACTCCACACTATGCCACTCTTTTCCACACTGTGTCACTAAACTCTTATGTGCACCACTCCACGCCTCTCTATGCTACACCACTCCACTCTATGCCAATGCACTCTACTATGCACCACTGCACTCTTCACCAATGCACTCTTCACCACTCCACACCACATGCTACCCTACACTCTATACCACTGCATTCTACGCCATTGCACTCTACTCAGTACCACTCCACTGTACGCCTGTGTACTCTATGCCAATCCATCTACACACTCTAATCTATTCTGTGCCACTGCACTCTACTCATAAACAATCTACTCTGCACTCAGCGCCACGCCATTCTGCACCACCCTACGCAACTGCACTCTATGCCAATGCACTCTACGTCACTTTACTTAAAACCAATGCACTCTACTTCAGTCTACTCTGCACCACTATATTGTACTACCCGCACTTTACGCAATTGTATTCTGTCACTGCACACTACTCCACCCTATTCTACTCGGCATCACTGTATTCTACGCCACTGCACTTCACACTACTCTTGTATAAACCACTACACTCTTAAGCAGTATACTCTGCCACACTGCACTCTCTACCACTCAACTTTATGCCACTCTACTCTGTGCCACTGCACTCTACACCACTCTACTCTGCTTTGCTCCACTCTACACCGCTGCATTCTATGCCAATCCACTCTAAGCCTCTCTAATATACTCTGCTCCACCGCACTCTAGCCACTCTATACCACTGCACTCTACGCCACTTCACTCTATTCTGAAGCAATCTGCTCTATGCCACTGCAGTCTACGCCACTCTATTCTACTCTGCAGAACTCCACTTCCCACTATGCCACGTACACCACTGCACCCTACACCAGTGCGCTCTTACTCGTTAGTCAAAACTAATAGACTCTACGCCACTGCATTCTATGCCAGTCTACTCTGCACCTCTGCACTGTACGCCACTATACTCTAGTCTATGCCACTGCACTTTACGCCACTCTACTCTACACATTGCACTCTACGTTTAATCTACACCATTTCACTCTACATACACTTTACTCTGCACGACTCTACACCACTGCACTCTACACCACACTACTCTGCAGCACTGCACTCTCTGCAAATGCACTCTCTGCCACTGAACTCTGTACCACTCTGCGCCACTCTACTTTATGACATTGCACTCTACTAAGCATACATAGGATATTCCTTGAGAAATTATCTTTATCCAAAGTATTACATTACTCGGCATCAGTCCACAATATGAATCCGAAAGATTAATCAAGTGAAAAAGAAACCACACTCATGGGTATATAGAAGATAAAGTTGTTCTTTTACTTCATAGTCTATTTAAATATTTTGCACATTTTTATACAGTATGTTCGGGCAATATTCACATCCCAAACATGACAACACTGGCATCTCCCAATAATCCCATTAGCTGTTTCAGTTACTTTGAACACGGGATAAATGGAAGTGCGATCACTCCTTTTAACACCAATAGCATTAACTTCATATGGAATCCCAGCTTATACAAGCTTTAACATTCATGGGATATAACACTAAAAACCAAATCGAAAATGTTTGAAGTTATAAAGGAAGTTGTGTCTACTCTACACCACTCCGCTCTACGCCACTCTACTGCACTGTACACCACTACATTATAGGCCACTATACTCTACATCACTTCACTCTATGCCACTGCACTCTACTCCACTCTACTCTCGACCACCTATGCACTCTAACCTGCACTAATCCACTCTGTGCAACTCTACTCCACTTTGTGCCACTCTACTCTACCCCATTGTACTCCATGCCACTGGAGTCTACTCTGCACCGCTCTATTCTATGCCACTGCACTCTACGCCAATGCACTCTGCACCACTTTACTCAAACCCAATGCACTCCACGCCAATCTACTCTGCACAACTGTACTTTACACATCTTCACTCTAAGCCACTCTACTATATTCCACTCCACGATACTCCACTCTGATGCGCTACTCCAATAAACACTACTCCACCCTATGCCCCTCTACTCTACAGTATGCCATCCTGACACTACTCCACTCTGAGACGCTCAACGTAACTATCTCTATGCCACTCCATGCTACTTTACTCCACTCTGTTCTATGACACGCTACTCCACTCTCCTTTACTTTACTCTATTCCACTTCATGCCGCTCCACTCAACGCCACTCAAATCTACTACACTTCACTCCACTCTGTGCCACTCCACTCTACACCACTGTATTCTAAAACACTGTGCTCCACTCTGCACAACATTTTATACGCCTCTCTACTCTACACCACTCCATGACACTCTATGCCACTCCACTTTACAACACACTACTCAACTCTGACACTGTATTCCATTCTATGCCCCTCAACTTTACGCCCTTCCACTCTGACACTCTGCTCCTTCCATAACACTCCACAACACTGTAAGCTACTTCAGAACCCTCTACTTTACTCCTCTCCTCGCCACTTAACTCTACTGTACGCCTCTCCAATCTCCTTTACCCCACTAACTTTAAGCCATGCTGAACATAAGCCTCTCTTGTTTACAGCCTCGTAATTCGGCAAGGAAGATCTCACATCATTTTAGTTCCTCTCTAAGGAGATGGGACCAAGGACTGATTGATTAAACTTAATTAGTGCCCGTCCGCTTCTCCATACGTGATTTAGGTACTATTTAGTTCTTTTGAACTTTAAGTGCCCTGCAAACAGAAGGCGTGTGACTGGCAAAAACGTACCCAGCAAGACAAACCACATTACTAAGAATTATTTTCTATAGCTAACCTTATTCAATTTTGCCAAGTCTTCTTTTCTCACTTTGCGCTCATGTTTTCTTTTGCTTTTGCTCATGGGCGCTGTTGTCAAAAGATGAGTATTATTTTATTGCATTTGATATTATTTATTTTGACTCGTAATTTCTGAAATGATGCTAATACAGTATACCCCAATCCAGTCCACTCCGCCCCTCCCCAATCCACCCCGCCCCACTCAATCCAATCCACCCTTCTCAATCCAATCTACCCCACTCTAACCCAAACTACTCACCCCAGTCCAATCCACCACACTTCAAGCCTCTCAACCCAAACACACCCCACTCCCATCGGCCCGACTCCAATCTGCCCCACTCAATCCAAAACAGTCTGCCTCGCTCCAATCCAAAACAATCTGCCTCACTCCAATCCATAATAATCTGCCTGCTCCAATCCAAAACATTCTGTCTGACTCCCATCTAAAAAATCTGCTGCACTTAATCCAAAACACTCTTCCCTACACAAATCTAAAATAATCTGCCCCACTCCAAACTTCCGCACCTAAATCAGCCCCACTCCAATCCAAAATAATCTGCCCCACTCCAATCTAAAACAATCTACCCCACTCTGTTCTGCCCCACTCTGTTCTGCCCCACTCCAGTCCGAAACAATCTGCCCACTCCAATCCAAAACAACCGCCCACTCCAATCTGCCCTACTTATATATGTTTGTAAATGAACTGTGCAGATATTTCAAAATATGGAAAGCACAAATGAAGCAAATTTTTGGGTAATTCAGAAGTTTGGTGGAAGCATATAATTGAAGGTGATCAAATCAATACACTAGGAGATTACATTTACACAAATTATCGTTTATGCGCTGTATACTTTTATCAGTAAAACTGTATGGCTGTGAAAATGTAATGATCATTTCTATTGAAGATGTGTTGTCTGTAATGGCAGTGCACTACCAAACCATGCATACTCACTTTACCTCACCTCACTCTACTCTGCACCACTCCGATACCACTGTACTCTACACCCCTCTGCTCTATGCCAGTGCACTCTACCCAATGACTCTTCTCTGCAGCACTACACTCTTGACACTCAATGCTATGCCACTGCACTCCTCGCTACTTCAATCTACTCTACGCCAATGCACTCTACACCACTTTGCTCAAAACCAATACACTCAGCACCACTGCACTCTATGCCAATCTACTCTTCACCAGTGCACTTGATGCAACTATACTCTACTCTGCAATACTCTACTTTGTGCCACTGCACTCTACGCCTCTCTACTCTATAAAATTGCACTCTGCATCACTTTACTCTGCACCACTCTACGACACTGCACTGATGCACTCTACTCCACTCTGCACAACTGCACTCTGTGCCTCTTCATTCTACACTGCACTACTCTATGCTGCACCACTATATTCTACACCACTTTACTGCACTCTTCGTCAATGCACTCTATGCCACAACACTCTATGCGAATCCGCTCTACGCCACTCTAATCTACTGTACACCACTGCACTCTACTCCACCTCATTCTACGCCTATCTACTCAGCACCACTCACTCTTAATGCCATTGCGCTCTACCCCAGTTGACTGTGCAGTACTGCATTCTTTGCCACTGCACCACTGTACTCTGCACCACTGTACTCTATGCCACTCTACTCTATGCCATTCTACGCCACTGCACTCTACGCCACTGCACTCAATGACACTCTACTCTGCAAGACTGCACTCTCTGCTACGGAACCCAACACCACTCTACTCTGCTCCACTGACCTCTACTCTGGACCACTCACCTCAACTCCATGCTACTGTACTCTGCATCACTCCAATTTACGCCACTCCTAATCTATTCTGCACCCCTGCACTCCACACAACTGCTCTCTACACCACTCTACTCTATTTCACTGCACTCTACACCTCTACACTCCACCCTACGCCACTTCACTCTACTCTGAAACAATCTACTTTATGTTGCACTGTACACCAATGGACTCTACACAATTTACTCAAATTCAATGCACTCTGCGCAAATCTACTCCACCTCACACAAGTCCACTCTACAACAACCCGCTCCACAATACTCAATTCTATAACGTTCTACTCCACTAAACTGTTCTACACTCAGTGACTCTATGCCTCTCCACAACACTCTATGCCACTGTACGACACTACTCCGCCCTAAGACTCTACACAACTCCCTCTAAGCCACTTCAAGCCGCTATACTCCACTCTATTCTACGACACACTACTCCATTCTACTCCACTCTGACACTGTATGTCATTCCACTCTACGCCACTCAACTCTTCAATACTCTACTCCACTCTATGCCATTCCACTCTCCTACACTACTCCACTCTATGCCACTCCACTCTGTGACAGTCTACTCCACTCTAAGTCACACTGTTCTACAACACTCGGCTCCACTCTATGCAACACCCTCTACGCCAGTCCACTCTACACCACTCCGTGACACTGTATGCCACTCCACTCTACAGCAGTCTACTCCACTCTGACACTCTAGGCCCCTCCACACTATGACAGTCTACTCATGCCACAACACTCTATCCCATTCCACTCCATGACATTCCGCTTCACTCCACTCTGCACCACTCAACTATGCTCTACGCCACTCCATACCACTCTATACCACTTCACAACTCTCTACGCCACTCCATAGCACTCTATGCCACTCCATAACACTCCGCTCTACTCCATTTTATGACACTCCACTCTCCTTTATCCCGCTAACCTTTATCCATGCTGAATAGCAGCCACGCTGCTGTACAACATGGTTAAAACGTATTGGCGAAGCCAATAGCTCTTGTATAGACGAGACCTATTGGCTTTGCCAGTGCTCGTTCATTGACAGATATTTTCCTACCTGGGGGAAATTTCTTCCTAAACCACACCCAGTGTGGATGGGCGATTTGTCAGTTATCCTTATGGAGGTGCTCTTTTGAGGTGAGGGTTGCATCTAGCAACCTTCCGAGCAGAAGTGAATGTATAGTGGGTGGTCCTTGCGTGATGATTCACAGTTGAAGGTGGAGGCCTTTCGGCCTTTCACCTAGCATGTGTCGCCTGATCTAAATTTGGTTCAGATGGACCGCTTGCAGATACTGTGTTCTTCAAAAGACGCTGGAGCAAGTAACTGTACTGCTGCAACAGCTTTTCTACCGGTTCTAGTCTGGGAGGTAAGGATCCTGGTGAAGGGACAGCGACTAGTGATGCATATTGCTTTCCTGAACTACTTATGGTTGATTTGTAAATCCTTCCTTGCTCTTACTAGAGCCCTAGTGTCTGATGTTAACCTACTGTGTTAGGGTTCTATCCCTTGCCTCATGTTACTATGTTTCTCTGTCCCAAAGTGCCACAGTCTCTTGCAGGGTACTTCTTAATGCTGATTATTATATTTGATATGTTAGGTCCTGATTACACTGTTTATCTGAAATTCTTGACCTTGGACGTGTTAACCATATGGTAGCTGTCCAGTGTGATGTATGGGTGGTCGGCTGACTAAGCATCCAGACCACCATATACGGAAAGGTGTTAATGGCTTGTACAAAATTGCCCTAGTGGGTATTTGAGTTTAGCATTTATTAGTTGGACATTTCTTAAGCTGTTTTTGACTTTCTGTTGTAATTTTATTATTGCTAATTTCTGGTATTTTGGTAGAGATATAGTATGGATCATGAGTTGGTTGTTGGTGCTGGGATATGTAGAGTATAAAGCAGATGGGAGTGAGTGAACGGCTTCTTGGTGCTGATGATGAGTTGTGTGCCAGTTTAGATTTTTAGTGTACGTCATTGATTTTGGAAAATACAGGAAGTTTTGCAGGTGATTTGAAACAGTAGGGGAAGTTGATTCGAAGTGTTTTCTACAGGTTTTCTGACTTATTTGTGTGGCTTGGAGTGGTACATTTTGGTCTACTCAAACGGTGTGTAGTTCTGTATTAATCTTCAAGTCACTGGTTAGAGTTCTTGGAAATGGTTCAGTGATTAATGTATGCATATGTATATATATATATATATGTATGTATATGTGTCTGTATATATGTATGTATATATGTATATATACGTCAAGTCAAACAAACTTTATTCGGTGCAAAGTATACCACCATAAAAGCATTCTAATCGGACGGATCGGTTACAATTTTTCTTTTAAAATGAGAGTATACAGTCGAATATAAAAACAACCAACTGTCAGCTCAATCAATACATCAAAGTACAATTCAGATGACGTAATATGTAGTGCAAATAGGCAAAATAACCTATGTCATATAGGTACAAAAAGTGCAAACTGCTATTATATGCCCTGATAAAATACGCAGTACAAACAATCAAAATGACCCGTATTAATACGTACGTAAAGTGCATTGTGCTATTAAATGAACATCCCTATAAAACTACAATCGGATAAAGAAAATGGTGCAGCATAGATTGAGAGGGCTTTCCTTCACATGAAGTGCATTGTGGTATTGTATGTCCCAATGTGCAGTACATATTGTAACTACATACATTCGTCTGGATTTTCGTATACCAATGCATCCAAATGTGAATAGATATTCCTTCTTCTTATTGCCATTAATATGAACAAGATGACTGCATTCGTAATTTTCTCATTTTCCAGACCACATACCAAATTAAAAGCATGTTTGTAAT
Organism: Triturus cristatus; assembly: GCF_964204655.1. NCBI lineage: Eukaryota > Metazoa > Chordata > Amphibia > Caudata > Salamandridae > Triturus > Triturus cristatus. Next base: position 886,658,246 of record NC_140580.1, on the reverse strand, counting down.
GGAAAAGCATATTAGACAAAAAATAAAGGTTTTAAAACTAATTTTCGAATATCCTTATAAAAGCTACAAAAAAGTAAAAGATGCAGCATAGATTGGGGGGACTTTCTATCACACAGACAATTTGGAAGTTTGTAGCACCACTTTTCCATTTTAGGGAATGCAGTAATATAGTGAAGTGTGCCAAGCCTAAGCCTCGTTAGATAAAATCTGTGTTGGATATTTCTTACCTGCGTAAGATATAATTGTATGCCCCTTACAAATGGGCGTTCACAATAAGAGACATCACTGTGTTTTTGGCTAACTTCAACCCCTCTTATGCATTCCCTAGCATTCATATATCTTAACTTCAGATCACTATAATCCTGGATAGATGCAGGGTTCTTTCTATCAATATCTATCTTACAGCATATTAAAGTGGAAAAAATGTGTTCTAACCAGGGGATTTTCCTGCTATGGTCGAGTGCCAGACAGTCCAAGGTCAAATCCTTTGTAAACTTAGTCTCGTCTCTGGCCCATTTCCCTTGCCATAGAGTGATCCCCGCCATATTTATTAAATCACTTAAGTATGGTACGGATCACTCTTTGTGTACTATGTAGTTAACTGTACTGCCAGGGACTGCCAGCAATTTTTTCAAGAATGTATTTTCTTGAATTTAAAGGGAAGCAGTATTAACTCTCCCCCATATGGCAGCCCCATAACATACTCCTGTAACACACTTACTTCGATATAGGGCAAGAATTTCCCGTATGGGTTTATTTCCTATTTTTGCTTTGCTGAAAATCTATGGATAGCTTCTGGACCTTAAAAATTTCATTTTTCAAGATTCTAAATGTGTGTTCCAAGCCCCACTCCTATTAAAAATCAGACCTAAATATGAAAAAGTTAAAACTCTTTTATGACTACCCCTCCTACATGATGTTGGCTATTTTTCAGCCTATTGCTCCCGCATGTCATCACAAAAGTTTTTTTTAGGTTTAGTTGGAGATCTTTTTCAGACATATACAGGGCAAAGTTATGTATTAGGCATTGCAGACTGTTCGCTGTCCTTGATAGCAAGAAAGCGTCATCTGCATATAGGAGTACCGGGCTTGGGCGTGTCCCTAATTTAGGGGCATCAGCAACTTGGTTTTGTAGAAAAGTATCTACATTATTAAGATATAGGGAGAATAGAAGAGGCACTAACAAGCAGCCTTGTCTAATTACACGCTTTACCGTGAAATCCGGGGTGCATTCATCTGATGCACCAAACCGAACTCTAGATGTTAGGAAATTGTAACTCTGGGATAGGTATATAATTATATTGATAGGGGCGCCTAGCTCTTTCAGTGTCTGCCATCATTTGGTGTGATTCACAAGGTCAAAGGCACTGGTGAAGTCACCAAAGCAGAGGTTTAAAACCCCTTCCTTGGCTAGTGTATACTTCCCTATCAGAAGTTTCAGATTTACACATTGTTCCTCCGTCCCAATACCCCTTCTAAAACCATATTGGACCTCTGTTAAGATGTTATTCTCAGAGGTCCAGTTTTCTAACCTCCCACATTATTCTTCCCATCAATTTGGAGGAGGAGTTGAGAAGGGCTATATATAGGGGTGTGTGTGTGTATATATAATATATGTGTGTGTGTGTATATATATGGTGTATATATATATATATATGTCCTGCTCCTTTGTCGCACCAACCTAACGCAGGGGGTGCTCCCGCCTTCAATATCAGCTCCAGGCTGTCAATAGGTAATCGTACCCTGTTCCACAGAAGACAGCACTCACTGGGTAGAGTTCCAACAGTATATTTATTTCCAGGAACTCTGGGCGCACTACAGACGCGTTTCGGCAGGTCGCCTTTTTCGATGTTTTAGCACGAAACGCCGGCATCGCCATTGCTTTCAATTCATTATTCGCGCTAACAAAGTGCAACAGAAACAGTGAAAGGACTAATCCGGCAAATCCCCACAATCTGAGTGCCAAAAGTCCGCCATCTTTGAATATCAACGAGCATCAAATCACTGTAAAAAATACATATATAATGTATAGGATCCTGATAACATAATCGTTTATCAGGAAACAATGTCATCATTTCAATCCATGATTGTTATAACCCATAATTGAGCCCTGAATGGGCAAATTTTTCTGTTGCCAAAATTAACACAGGGCACTCCATTATCATTCAAAATTCATATAACGCAAGAGGCAGCCCCTATATGTATAATCATATATAACAAAACATTCGATAAAGATAGAGAATTCATAATATTTAGATTTATAGAGACATGGGAAAAATATCCTTACGCAGACTCAAATTATATATATATATATATACAAAGATGTAAAAAATGCATAGTAAGTAATTCACTCAATTAATTAATGAGTGAATTACTTACTAAGCATTTTTTACATCTTTGTCTATACATAATTTGAGTCTGCGTATGGATATTTTTCCCATGTCTCTATAAATCTAACTATTATGAATTCTTGAAATTGCCCATTCAAGGCTCAATTATGGGTAAATACATATACTATTGGAACTCTCCCCCGTGAGTGCTGTCTTCTGTGGAACAGGGTACGATTACCTATTGACAGTCTGGAGCTGATATGTGTATATATATTTGTGTGTGTGTGTGTATATATATATATATATATATGTGTATATATGTATCTGTGTGTACATATGTATATATGTGTGTATACATATATATATATATATATATATTATCTACTGGCGACCGCCAGTAGATAGTTATAGTTAGGATCATGTTTCCATAGGAAATCCGCAACATTCTATTTGGAATTACTTTGGCGCCGATTGACGAATCCTCGCGAAATTTTCAAAATAGGTGGGGCGCTCCGCTCCTTCCCTGAAAGTCTCGGGGGGATTCGTCAAGCGGGGGCTGAGAAAAAGGGGGGGTCCTAAAACGCGTTTTCCCCATGCATTTTTCCATAGGACCTTTAGTCCAAGCTACAGCCCGAACGGCTGAACAGAATTACTTGAAATTTGGCAGAGAGGTAGTCCTCAGGTCAGGGATGTGCCTTTTGCAGGTCTGGTGTAAATCTGTTCAGTATTTCCTGAGAAAATAGTATTTAAAAGCATATATATATCTATAAGTGCGCACCGTGCGCGTACGGTACGCGCACGGTGAAAAACCTTAAAAAAAAAAACCATAACTTAGCATTTAAAAAACCGTACAAATTCACTGAAAAAACCATAGGTTTCACACACGTTATAGTTAGGAATTAGCATTTAAAAAACCTTGCAAATTCACTTAAAAAACCATAAGTTTCACACATGTTATAGTTAGCTGGACATTTCACTCGTGAAAAACCATTGAAATTCCCTCGTTATAGTTAGTGCAGGCAACTATAACTCACGCGACCGCAATCCTCTGCTGATGACGTCAGATATTACATCACTGACGACATATGTGTCTTTCTGAAAAAAAAATATTTGTAATATATGTATAGCTAAAAATTAATGGAAGAAGACATGGGTAAATAAGTGTCTAAATACAGTGATGTAATATCTGACGTCATCAGCAGAGGATTGCGGTCGTGTGAGTTATAGTTGCCTGCACTAACTATAACGAGGGAATTTCAATGGTTTTTCACGAGTGAAATGTCCAGCTAACTATAACATGTGTGAAACCTATGGTTTTTTAAGTGAATTTGCAAGGTTTTTTTAAATGCTAATTCCTAACTATAACGTGTGTGAAACCTATGGTTTTTTCAGTGAATATATACATATATATGTGTATGTATACAAGAATAAATCATCTGATTGTTGCACATCGCACTTTATTAATGTTGTGGTATCGGATAATTTGAGAATTAATCTGGACAAAGTAGATTTATAATGAATTTAATTGTACAGAATGAATTCTATCAGTTATGCTAACTCATTATTGTCACAACATTAATAACAATATGCAACAATCAGATGATTAATTCTTGTTGTTATTATCAGCAGGGATTTCACCACAACGGAGCAGGATTTAGTAACAAGATATATCTGATATGTTACCGAAATGGCCCATTTGCATCTGCAAACATACACAGCATTTGCCAAATTGTGTGCGTACAACAATTATACAAGGAAATCTAGAGGATTGTTGCACATCGCACTTTATTAATGTTGTGGTATCGGCTAATTTGAGAATTAATCTGGACAAAGTAGATTTATAATGAATTTAATTGTACAGAATTAATTCTATCAGTTATGCTAACTCATTATTGTCGTTACATCTGTAAATAATATTGTTTTTCTGCCTTGATCACGAGTGTATGCCAAAGCTGATATTAACTTTTCCATGTCCATGCGCCTTGCAGTCTATTTCTAAGGGAGATTGCTGTACAGGAAATCACTTGAGAAAGTCTTACGCCGAAACGCGTTGTCTTGTAACTAGTGCACAATAAAGTTATTGTGCAGTCCTCTGGAGTGCCGTTTCTTTGTTTGTTTGCTGATTGCGGCGAATTTACAGGAGTCCATTTGTAAAAATATATGTATATATGTGTATATATGTGTGTGTGTGTGTATGTATGTATGTATGTATATGTATGTATATATATATATATATTCACTGAAAAAACCATAGGTTTCACACACGTTATAGTTAGGAAATAGCATTTAAAAAACCTTGCTAATTCACTGAAAAAACCATAGGTTTCACACATGTTATAGTTAGCTGGACATTTTACTGATAAAAAACCAATGAAATTCCCCCGTTATAGTTACTGTAGGCAACTATAACTCACGCGACCGCAATCCTCTGCTGATGCTAATACTGTATTTAGACACTTATTTGCCCATATCTTCTTCCATTAAATTTTAGCTATACATATATTACAAATATTTTTTTTACATAAAGACACATATGTCATCAGCAGAGGATTACGGTCGCGTGAGTTATAGTTGCCTACAGTAACTATAACGGGGGAATTTCATTGGTTTTTTATCAGTAAAATGTCCAGCTAACTATAACATGTGTGAAACCTATGGTTTTTTCAGTGAATTAGCAAGGTTTTTTAAATGCTATTTCCTAACTATAACGTGTGTGAAACCTATGGTTTTTTCAGTGAATTTGTACGGTTTTTTAAATGCTAAGTTACTTTACGCCATTTGTGGCGTGCGCGCCCACTTAACGCAGTTCGTTCCGTGCATGGTTTTTATCAACTTTAATAAGCCCTGTACATTTGGTGGCCTTCGGCCACCAAAAGCACAGGGGGTGAGGTCAATGTGGATAGTGTTTTTTTTATTTCGATTTTATAATTTCATGTTGCCAAAATTACGTTTTTTTTCTCTATTAATAAGCCCTGCACATTTGGTGGCCTGCGGCCACCAAAAGCACAGGGGGTGGGGTAAGTGTGGATAGTGTTTTTTTTATTTTATTTTTTTACCGTAAGCGTACGGTAAGCTTACGGTAAGCGTACGGTAAGCGTACGGTAAGCGTACCCCGCGAAATTGCCGAAAAAAAAATAAAACCGTTTTTGCTCTTGGGGGATGTTTGGGGACTCCCTCAACATGACTATGTGGGAGGGAGTTGTCAAAACAGCCCCGTAACATGTTTTTGGCCATCATGTTTGATAAACAACACTCAGTGCGAGAGACAAAATGGCGGACGCCGCTTCCTGGTTTCGGCCGATTCGAATGTTTACTAAGATCTAAGAGCCAATCAGAATCGCGCTCGCGCACGCCACCGTAAGCTTACGGTAAGCGTACGGTAAGCGTACGGTAAGCGTACCGTAAGCGGGCTCAGATATATATATTGATTTAAAGGCTATTTTCTCAGAATCTACTGAACAGATTTACACCAAACCTACAAAAGGCACTTCCTTGACCTAGGGACTACCTCTCTGCCAAATTTCTAGTAATTCTGTTCAGCCGTTCGGGCTGTAGCTCGTTCTAAAGGTCCTATGGAAAAATGCATGGGAAAAACGCGTTTTGGGACCCCCCTTTTATCTCAGCCCCCGCTTGACGAATCCCCCCGAGACTTTCAGGGTAGGAGCGGAGCGTAGCGCCCCACCTATTTTGAGAAATTCGCGAGGATTCGTCGACCGGCGCCAAAGTTATTCAAAATAGAATGTTGAGGTTTTCCTATGGAAACGTGGTCCTAACTATAACTACCTACTGGCGACCGCCAGTAGGTAATATATATATATATATATATATATATTCACTGAAAAAACCATAGGTTTCACACGTTATAGTTAGGAATTAGCATTTAAAAAACCTTGCAAATTCACTGAAAAAACCATAGGTTTCACACAAGTTAGAGTTAGCTGTACATTTCACTCGTAAAAAACCAATGAAATTCCACGTTATAGTTAGTGCAGGCAACTATAACTCACGCGACCGCAATCCTCTGCTGATGCTAATACTGTATTTAGACACTTATTTGCCCATGTCTTCTTCCATTAAATTTTAGCTATACATATATTACAAATATTTTTTTTTCATAAAGACACATATGTCATTAGCAGAGGATTGCGGTCGCGTGAGTTATAGTTGCCTAAAAATTTATATATATATATATCCACACTTCAGAGCCCCTTCTGGACAGCTGGCACCCGTGGAAAGTGGCGTACACGCCAGCGGAGCATGCTGGCAGCCTCCAGTGTCAAATATCCAAAATTACGTACGCTCTCAGGCTTCAAACAACGCAAGTATAGATGTGACCAGGTTTATTTCGCAACGCGTTTCAACTGCATCTGCAGCCTTGCTCACGTGAAAACCGTGCAGCAAAAAAACAAACGAGCACCTATATACAACAGATACCACGTCATTGGCATCAAACATAGAGATAGGACATTATTCATAAAATTCGGCGACCATATTGTAGTTCCAAATTACCAATGTATGTTGATATATGGGACAGTTTTTCTCATTTGTATATCACCATAATTCTGGTGCAAGCCACACTAAATAGCAAATCTCATTGTCTTGTAATTATCATAGTCAGAGAATATTGGTGCTTACGAAGACGCTTACGGATAGCAAGTAGTTAAAACAATCTAAACATAGTTTTCAATGCTATAGTAAATACAAATAACATTCATGAGTATGTACATAATCGTATGAAGCGTCTTAACAGTTCATGTTTATGCGTTCATTTGAATAGAGTTTAGTAAGACCAAACATACTTTTATCATCTGAAAGCGGTAAACTCTTCGAGCCTGAATATTATAGAATGTGCAGTGCATATCTATCGGAGCACTGCAATTGGAAACATGTTAGAGGCAAATGTATAAATAGCATGTTGCTTATTTCTTATAAGTTGCTCTAATCATGTACAATGCAGAGTAGCCCGAATGTCACCACAAAACTGCTATAAGTGTAATGTGATTCGCAAAAAGTGCTCTTATTAGGCATGCTGCATAAGTCGATATTGGCTTGGTGCTCAGTTGGAATGTCCCATCATTCAATAATCTACCACAATTCAGGTCTCATTCTACAAAGAAAGGTGATAGTCACCTCACCCACAGATAACGTCTTTAAATGGACACAAGAGGTCAATCCCATCCTGTTGTTCTCTATTCTTAGTGCCAGTGACATCCGTTCACATATAAAAGTGCCCAATAGGATCTCAGTGATAATAAAGTGATGTCGAAGAAAAGGTTAGGCAACCCGTGTAGTGAATAGGTACCTTCCTTCTCTCCTGCAAAAGAAACAAAATAAACGGTTTAAAATTAGCTAGCAGTTTCTAATGCACTTAATTTACTGGGGAGAAGGCTCATCAAGATTAAAAACATACAATGGGTCAAAAGTCATGCTCAGGGAGTCTGCAAATCATTGACGAGACAAACTAGAGGAACTCAGTAGGGAAACTACTATAACTACTCCTTTTTAAGATGGATTGAAAGTTCTTCATCTTGGTTCATACCCCCAGGGGCCCTAGTCTGTAAATCCACAATATACGTCGACTCTTTTTGTCTAAGTTTAAGTGTCCTGTTTCCCCCTCTGTGATCCATCCGGATCGATTCTAAAAAAAAAAAAAAGTTTTAGTAGAGAGGAATTAGAAAAATGTTGCTCCTGATAGTGTCGTGCGACCGGATATTTTGAGTCTTTATTAGTGATAGCATGTTTGTGTTCTAGTATTCTCTTTTTGCCATAAGAGTGGTACTCCCTATGTAGTATAACCCACACGGACATTCTATCACATATATCACAAAAGTAGTGCTACATGTTAGGAATTTAGTAATTTCTCTACATCTTGAACCTTGAGTAAATTCCTTGCGAAAAGTGCTAGCAGAGCACGCTTTACAATGTCCGCAGGAAAAAAATCCTTTAAGGTTCTGCATATCTCTATCCTGGTGTAATATCGCTATGTACAAGTATGTCTCTCAGGTTCCTGCCCCGTCTATAGGTGATGTTAGGTCGGTCTTTAATGGTGTTGCCTATACTGCTGTCATTTTTTAGTGTGTTCCAATTCCGTAACAGGATGCGCCTGATGCTGTCTGATTCAGAATTGAAGGTCATAATCACAATAGTATCCGCATCTGCTATTTCTTCTGTATTGGGTACTTTCTCCTTAAGAGTGTCTTTCCTGTCAATACACTCTGCTCTACTGATAGCTTTCTTAAGGACCCAAGTAGGGTATCCTCTGAGATTGCACTGGCACTTTAAATATTCAGGCTTTGACCAACAGCGTCATGTGATCAAGGCCTCCAGTAGGCCGAAACGCGTCATGGCGGAGGTGCGTTTATGTTGGACTGAATAAAAAGTTTGCACCAATTGATGGGTCCGTGTTCGTCTTTGCATGAGGATTTATGCGAGTTTGAGACAAATTCCTTTGCATATATATATATATATCTCCAAAATGGATGTGTAACTTGCAGGTGTGGAAGCACATTCCCCAATAAAAAAAATCTTTACTTTAAATTAATACTGGAGAGATGCAAATGAAATGTTTTACTATGTTAAAATAATGAGGTTGATATTTGACATAAGTTGGACTAGTCGAGCTTTCAAATTGCTCTTCAAAATGGGTGTGTGCTGCAGAGCCAGAGAAAGTCGTATTTTCTTATCTCTGCTGTGCACTGTGAAGCCTGTAACGTGACCATCTTTATAATATTATTTGCACAAAATTCAATTGTTTATGATCTCGCTTGCACTCTGATGTATTGTTTTATGCTGTGTTAATGAGGGAAGACAGATTTAAACTTTTATACATTTGAAGGACCCTCTTTTTGGCCCACAGAGGTGCTGTTTATATTTTGAAAGTGGTACTGTTTTCTCTGTAGCGTATAAAGCAGGCTTATTCGTTAGATGCAGACCAAAAGTAATTTTACCATGTGATGGTCTTTCTGTTGTGCTATTGGTTTATAAATGGTGGTCTTCTTCCTCATGCCACAGTAACGGTACAGTGCCTCTGTGTAAAAGTGTATAAAAACTCACCTTTTCGGAAACGAGGCAGGTCTTTTTCTGGCCCTATTCGAGAGCAGACTTTGTGTTAGTCTGTGAATCTGGAATATTTTTCGAACTTCTCACTGTAGCCTGTAATAAGCAGCCCTTTTGACAAATGCTCCTTGCTTGACTCTTATTTTAACTTCTGCCGCACCGTATTCAGTATTGACAATTGAATAGATCAGGGCTCAGCTTCCACTGCCAATTATATTTTGCATATATTTGCATTATGGATATTTTTAATTGATTGACTTACCATATACCTTTTACCTTCTGTAATTATTCTTAAATTTAAATGAACTTTCATGGTTTGTACTTTGCATCTTGTATCCTAGATTTTTCTATGTTTATTATCTGATTAATACCTCACAGTTCTGTTTGGGGCTCTTGTCCGTAGGAACTTGCACATAACCATGATCAATCAATCCGCTCTTTTGATGTAAAAATTGCTGGCACAGGCCACAAGTTTGAATACTAGCCACTGTAAATTTACTCCATTTTAGCGCTGAGTGAGGCGGATTAGTGGGTCAGGGCACCAGGAGAGAGAGAGATAAATCTTTTTCAGTAGTGGTGTGACATCATAAGCTCAATATCTTAATAATTGTAGGCTTAAAAGGAGAAAACATAAAAGGAAACATTGCATTCCACAATACAGATCACCTCAAATGCATGTCTATATTCTAGATCATGGTGGTTACCTCGTTAGAACGCACAAGTCAAGCAGTGGGATAGCCCATTGTGAAAGTCCAGGGGTCTAGTTTAAGAAATAATTATCACTGTTCATGTTTCCTACTGAGCTGCTGGGTAGTTTCGAACTCCGTAGACATGAGATTCGATCTATGCTATGAGATAGCATCTTTTGTGTGCGCTATTGTGATATTTGCAAATGTAAGCAAACTAGTGAAATCAACAGATGATTAGTGGTTTCCTCTTATAGTCAGAGATGTAGGGAGAAGGAAATGGTTAACTGAAAACCGGTTTTTATTATTGTTTACACCAGCCTGGGAGGGAAATTCACAGTTTGTGCCAAAGGAGAAATACGAAGTAACAAACCAAATAAGCAGATTTGGGAGTTGTGAGGGCAGACTGGGAAAATTCCAGAACCCTTTGTTAATTCCCCCTCGGGTTTAACTGCCTCTTGTTTTCTGAGCTTCAGCCTACACGGATTTAGGCCCCTTAAGACCAGACTGCCCCTTGTGGTATAAACAGACCCATGCAAGCGTCTCCAAACCCACGCAAGCCTCTCTTTTTGTTTCCGAGTGCTTGTGAGCGAGAATCTCTAACTCTGGAGTAGTTTAGAAGCCCCTGTTTGGGACAAATGGCTCCATGCTCTCTTAGAGGTAGTGAGCAAAAACTCTTCATAGAGAAGAATTCCCCACGTGCTGAGGCTGTCTGAACACCCCAGAGAAAACTGTGCATTTAGGCTGTGAGATTCTATGGCTACACGTGACCCCAGACCTCCATATGTGTTATGAGTATTAGTAACAAAGGTTTGCAAGTCTCCCTTGGGGAGCGGTTAATTTGAGCTGGTGGTAGCCACCAGCTTTTTTTTGAGGACCTACTCTTTTCTTTCCTGATCAGACATTTCGCGAGAGAGGGAAAAATATTAAAGAGGAAGGAAGAGAAATACAGAAAAACCCAAATCTGCCTACCAGCAGCAAAAATTCCACCATACCACACAAAAGTATGGACTGGCCCTACTAAAACAAATGAGATGAAATCCAATTCCCAAATCCATCATGAAAGAAATGCAAGCTTAGTAATGGGGCGGGCAGAAAATCACAATTCTGTGCGTCCTACCGCTGGGTGTGACGACGGTCAATGAGGCCGGCCCCTCACAAACCATCCCATCTAAATTTCCTACTGCTCCGCTCATCTAAAGTTTCTTGGCCAATTAGAGCCCTCTAATAGTCCCAAGGACGCACCACCTGTCCAACAAGCCCATGGGGAGACCAGGCGAGTCTAGCTCCTCTAAACTCTAATCCGGCGTGCCAAGAAGACACTCCACACTGATATAAGGATAAAAGGAGGCTTTCAAAGAACCGGTCTGGCAACTGAATCAATATACCAAAAAAACCTTGGCAAAAGGTCTTGCAAAACTAATAACAACCTCCTTAATACATTGTAAACTTCCTAAATACACCCACCCTTCTAAAATCTCATTGCCCCTCCCTCTAAACTCTTCCCTTCACAACCCAAACCTGTGATACAACTCCTGCATCCACTGACATCACCAAAAATACTCCCCTCTTACCTTCACCCCATCCATTCCTTTGTTCCTTTACCTTGACCATATCCCTGACCTCCCTGAGCCGTGTTCACCCCACTTGAAGCTCTCCCATACAACAATTGTCCTGTTGCCACTCAGGCGTTTTCCTCTCTGACCCGCAAAAACCCTTTCTCATCTTCTATAGCTAATTAACTTTTTTAACTCCATAATTTCTAACCTGATATCTGCGCAGCTCTCAACCGAAGCTCCAACAAGTAATATGTATTACCAAATAGCAACAATTGAACACCACCTTGACGAAATAAAGACTGGTCTTACTGTACATTCTCCTCATGCTTCAAAACTGAAATCCCTATTCCTCTGCAAAAGCCTTGCATCTCTTTGTTGAACTTCCTCCTCTGCTTCTCTATCACACTCAGCTTCCTGGCACCACTCCAAACTCTCCTCTGTATCAACTCTGTTCATAGGATGTGTGACCCAGACCAATCTTCCTTTATCCTCACCAAGTCTATTTTCAAAGCTTTCAACAAACCAGTGCTTGACCGAAGATGGATAGCTCACAAATAAGTGCACACCCTACCCACAAAACGTTTGGATAACATGCCTAACAATTTGCCCCACTTAATTCCAATCTTTCCTCGCCGTGAAACCACTACTCTTCCTCCATCAAGTCCTAGTTGTCTGCAGTTTATCATGGCCTCAGTTTGCTTTGCAACCCAACAAAGGAAGAAATGTCCCACCATCCACACAGCGGAAGTAGTACTGCTCTGACCCACTACATAACCTATTAGAGAAACAACTGTTAATCATAACCTAACTAATGTGATCCTCACATATAATTTATAAAATAACATAACACTGTTAATAGCTAGACCTCCATATGCCCCAAAGCTTTACCTTCTCCTCAGACATTCCCAAACGATTGGCCTCTGTTGCCACCCCACTCCTGAAGGAATGCTTCCTGTAATTAGCATTACACAAACCCAAAACCTCCACAACATGCCGTAATATTCAGAAGACTTGGAATGATGTCAAACAGGAACTGTCCTCCTGTATAAAAACCCGATGTAAAGACCAAGCCAAGAAACTTACAAAGCCAATCAATCTGAAAACTTGGCAACAGGATTGAGGAAGACTTTTTGCCACAACTACTTCTTGCCCCCCTCTAGCTGGTACGACTTACTGAGAGTCACACAAACTCACCTTATCTGCTGAAGCTCCTTAACAAAGCACTTTTTACATTCCAGCCTACCACTCTAAAATTCTAAAATACGAAACGCCCTGTGAAAAAGCCAAACCATACATAATGAAAACTATGCCACTTTCCGAGGTGAAAACAAACCCAAGATAACATTTCCACTATATCAGAAAGCAACTTACCAGAAATTGCTCTACGTCTGTCACCATGAGCACCCCCTTCCTTAGCCCATCCTGCTAAAATCCTCCTACATAACTCACCTTCTATCGAATCTTATCCCCAGAAAACTTTATCATAAAATAATATGTCTGCCATCTTACCCGAAATAGTGGCTGAAGAAAGAACCAGATCAATCTAGCATGTTATAAATTGAACAGCCGCTGTTTCCCTCATCGGAAATGCTACTGGATCTATCCCTCTCATGCATGCCACAGAACCCAGAAACTCAAAGCAGGCCTGCTTGTACACCTTTTTGCTCAACATTGCTACTGATTTCTCAATTAGTTCAAGCGTTCTTATCTACCTCTCTACCAGAGCTCCTGCTGCCTTCTGGTCTTCAGTGGTTCACCCGTCTCTAGCCCACGGACCCTCTGCCACTGTGAATGAGACAATGCATTCGCTATATTATCTTCACCGGGTACATATCTCGCCTTAAACAGGATGTTGAACTTCAACCAACTTAACAGGAGAACCCTTAGTACCCTGAGAACTCTCTCTCATCTTTGGCTTTTCGTAGATGTACCCAAGCAACCACTGTTTGATTATCAACACTGAAAACCAACTTCTTGTTCGCAAAAAGCTTTCCTAAAATACAATCGCGATGACCAGAGGAAAACATTTCAAGAAAGCAGTGCTTCTCTTCTGATCAAGCCATGTCTGACGCCAAGGCTCCGCCACAAACCCACCATCCCAGAAGAGTCAGAAACCATGTGTGCCTGCAGCATCAGAAAAAAACGTGTACTTGTCATAGCCAATCCTCTTCCAGAGGCAACATTTTAACTCCATTGAATTCTTTACAAAATGTAATCCAGATTCTCAAATCTTCCCTCATGCTTGCTTTTAGCCAGGCTCTATGGTGTGGTAAAAGCCCACCTGCCACTGAAAAACCCAGCCGCCTAGTAAAAACTGTCACTACTCTGCAAGCAAAATTCAAGTACCCTAGTAGTCAACGCACCTTCTGCAATTCCAACTTGTGACAATCCACGGCCTCTTCCAACAAATGTATCAAAGTCTGCACTTGATCATGTGGCAAGCAAACTCTCATATGCATTGATTCAAATTCAGTACCCAAAAAGGTAAGTGTGGTAAATGGGCCTTACATTTTCTCAGGAGCCAAAGGCACTCTGAGTTCAGCCATGGGACCCTGGAAATCCTTAAGAGCTTTCTGACATTCCCCAGATTTTTCTTTTCCGACCAGGAAAAAATCATCAAAATACTGTCTAACCTACCAGAAACCATATTTGAAAGAGAAAAACTACTGCAGAAATGAACACAACATTTCAAATAGAGAGCAAGAGACTGAACGTATCGTAGGCAACATTTTGACAATATAAATGCTCCCCTCAAACTGCAAACCCAAAAGGGAGAAATCATCCAGATGAACAGGAAGAAGCATAAAGGCCGACTTGATGTTCAAGTTTGCCCTTTCAGCTCCCTTCTCACAAGATCTCATTATGGTAATAGCCTTATCCACTGACGAATAGTGCACCACTGCATCCTCGCTGTCTATATAATCATTACCTGACTCAACTTGTGGCCATGAAAGATGAGTCCGTTTGTATTCACCTTGTTGATTTTTAGGAACCACCCCTAGTGGGAAAATTGTCAGATTCTCTAATGGCCATTCTATGAAAGGAACCACAATTCACCTTTGCCACACTTCCTTACCTAATTTCTGCTGATCTTAAGTTATTTGCCCTTCTTCTTTGTCTAGGTACCTGGTGACCTAGTTGAAAACCTTCAGTAAAAACCCAAAACAAACATTTTGCTTAACGATGGCGTTGATAACACTGCAGCCAGTAACTTAACATGCCCAAATCAAAGGAGTAGGACCCTTCCCTCCCCCCCCCCCCCCCCCCCACCACCTGCTATTGCCCTCCACTCCTGTCATTCCGGCTGTACTGACCACTTTGCCAACTGAACTGGACGTTACCAAACCATTGATCAACTGGATGTCTCCCCGCTACAATTCGCGAAATCATGTCCTAATCTGCATTGGGTTCTTGTGCAGCTTTCCCTATTGAATGACCAGCAAGTTCCATTCTGTAGCCATTGCCCCCTGCCGGCAGTACCCACCGAAAATGGATGGGTCACCCCTGAAAGGGCTTGTACTGTAGAGGCAAACCACTATCCGTATGAACCACTGGAACGAGCCTAGACAATCTCATCCAATGGATCAACAATTTGTCAGTCTCACCCCATTCCTTCTCTTGATTTACTGCAAAATAGGCTATAATAGCCTCATCCTATTGGAGCCATGAAACTCCACAATAATCCATTTGGACTGTCTGAATGTAGGTCACGGTGGCTGATTGCTTCATGGCGACTGCTTCACTAACAGAGGTGAGTACGAACGGAAGGGCAGGGTTACTCATGCCGCCTTATTTAAATAAATATTTCATGTTTTAATCTTTTGTAGGGACTGGTGAAGGATTTCAAAGTTCTATGAAGGCGGTACTGCCACCGGCGTTTTTGCTGGCATAGCTTAGGCATTTTTATTGTATTTACTCTCTATCGCGCTGCGCAAGTAGGTTGGGGGCTGGCTCATCGATCTGCACGCATGTAGCTTTGACACACTCCCTTTGAGTAACGCCGTCGGGTGAGGCATAGGAAGCTTGTAAACTCAAGTAAGCGCGGCCACGAAAGTGAAATCGACGAAAACCAAGCTTTGAAATGTGACCTTAAACAGATGGCACACTGCACGTAACCGCAAGGTCTAGGCCGTAGGCGTCAACATTTCAAGAAAAGGTGGGACAAAAGGCCGCCTTTGGCCAATTGCGTGCGAAAGCCACACGCAAAGGCCAATTAAATCTCACTACTTCGAGCACGAGCTTGCTCGAAGTCCAGAGTGATTCCAAGAGGCCGATTCCTAGAGCAGCGCATGCGCGCTGCGCTAGGCTCAACCTAAAAAATGTGTGGGTTTGGTATGTTTCCCTAGATGGCTGCCGAGCCTGCGGCCAAAAACCCAGGTGACCCCCCTTGCAAAACCAGGTCATTGTGTGATAAGTAATTTTGAAGTCTCCTGAATACATTTTGGGCCCTTGCCTGTTGCGGGCACTTGGCCCACCCACGTGAATGCAGTATAATTTTTTATCGGGAGACCTGGGGGAATGCTGGGTGGTAGGAAATTTGTTGTTTCTTTCTGAAGCCTGAAAATTATGGCACACTAATACAAGGAATATGTGACAGTCGCATTTTGAGGTTTGCAGGACATTGTGGGTAAGATAACTAGTTGGGATCCACGAGAGAGATATCACCATGTACTCCCCTGGGGGTTTAGTTTACGAGAATATCTAGAGTTGGTAGGTTTATCTTGGATTCAATGTACACCTAGGCAGAGAAAGACAGAAAAGACAAATAATACTGCACAACCATCTATTCCTCAAGCACACACACATACTGGTTGGATTTGGCACAAGGGTGAGTGATGGTTCAGTGTATAAAATTTTATTAACAAGAGATTTCACAAAAATGAAATGCACCATCAGTAATTGAAAGGACAAAAAACTGAACCAGTGACTCACAGCTCGTGAGCTGTAAAGCCGCGTCAATGCCCCAACCGCTTTTCAGGCTATTCACACACCTTTCGTACATGATACACTCAAGACCATTCACACCGCCAGCCGCAGGCCCATCACATCACAACAATCACATCACAAGACAGTGCCATTCAAGGGCCCATCACTTTCACACGCCCACATGCCTGACACAGCAAACACACTAGCTGACGGATTGCGTTGACTGGCATTTGGCTACCAGTGTGTGTAGTGATCAGCAGCAAGTCACTACTCGCACACCACCAGTCAAACGCGAGTCTACGCACACCGCCTACCAAGTGCTAGTCCACGCACACCACCTTCCAAGTGCTAGTCCATGCACACCGCCTGCCAAGCGCTAGTCCACGCACTCCGCCTGCCAAGTGCCAGTCCACGCACACTGCCAGCCAAGCGCCAGTCCATGCACACTGCCTGCCAAGTGCTAGCCCACGCATACCCCATGCCAAGCGCCAGTCCACGCACACCCCCTGCCAAGCACGAGTCCACGCACACTGCCTGCAAAGCGCCAGCCTACGCACACTGCCAGCCAAGTGCCAGCCTGCACACACCGCCATCACATTTAGGGTTTTTTAATACAAAAAAGAGAACACAAATTGTAAATAGATACAAATCTACTAACAAAAAATCTGAAACTATATTCATTGCACTAATGCCAACCTTGAAACTGAACCAACATTTTTAAACAGTACAGACCAGGCAGTTCACGTTACCACTCCTGGATGCTCCCAAAAATTATTTTGCGTGTGGTACATTCTAAAACAAGCAGGCACACACAGCGCAGGGTTAGAAGGACACTCGGAGCAGTACATACAAGTCTCTTTCCGCGTACATCTTCGCCATCTACATCTCCCTCTGGGAAAGTTTTTTGAGGGCGTGGGAGGAAAGTAATCAATACAGTGGCGATCTTTCAATCTAGCCACTTCCTCCACCACTTCAACTCTAGGAACATTTGCTTGTTCCACTACAACAATGCTGCCTAATACAGATTCCTGAAATTTAGCAAAAGTCATCTTTGACTCAGGACATCAATCCTTAAATACAACAAAAGCATTAAAGGTTGACAAGTTGAAAAGATGGATAGCCAACTTCTTATACCAAATGTAAGCCTTACGGAGAGCAGTGTAAGGTTCCAACCTCTAATCTACTGTATCAACACCACCCATGAGCCTAATATCGTCTAAAATGCACACAGGTTTGCGCACTTCAGCAACCTGACCCCAAACAGTCAAAGGTGAAGTGCTTTCGTCATGGATGGTAGTCAGTATGTAGACATCTCTCCTGTCTGAAAACTTCACAGATAGACGTTCTTCGTTACACAATACACTGCACTGTCCCTGCACAAGGTTTTGACAAACAAGTTATTTTGGGAAACCTTTACGGTTAGAGTGGATTGTGCCGAAAGCAAGTGTCCACTTTGGCCAATTCCCTGAACAGCTGCACACCAGTGTAAAACCTATCTACATATAAATGGTGACCTTTGTTAAAACGTCCTCTACCAAGTTCCCACACAATTTTCTCAGTCACTCCAAAAGTGTACGGACAACCAGGGGGGTCAATCCTGGAATCCCTACCGGTGTAGACCCTGAAATTAGAGACCTATCCAGTCCTACTGTCAGACAGTATATACATCTTAATACCGTAGCCTGCCCTCTTGCTAGGAATGTATTGCCTAAAAACAAAGCGGCCCTTGAAGAAGACCAAAGACTCATCTACTGCTATTTCTTTCCCTGGAGCATAGATCTCAGAAAATCGATCTACAGATTGATCAATGGCAGGCCGAATCTTAAAAAGACTGTCACAATCAGGGTGCTCTTGTGGCAACGCTAAACCATTATCAACAAAATACAGCATCCAAAGGAGAAGCAAATACCTATCACAACTCAGGACACCCAGAAATATAGCTGTTGCCATCAATGGACTAGTAGACCAATATGAAGACACTGATGGCTTCCGTAGCAAGCCTATCAAAAAAGTTCAACCCGAGAACAACTTCATCTCTTCCAGATATGTGGGAGTCCACCGGGTAGCTCTAGAGTGGGGCCTAAGGCTGGCACTGTTGTCCCTCAAAAACTGTTGATCATACAAGTTAGTCTGCTCAACACTCTCTGCCAAAAAAACATTGTCCATAAACAATTGAAAAAAATGTATAGGCAAAAAGATTTCAGTATCCACTCTACACCCTGGAACACCAGTAAAGTCTGGCAATGTCGGCTGCACCGTGCCTGGGGCAACCCAGAGATCAGCACTTCCAATGGGAGGCCTTGCAGCCCCAGGCTGCAACCCAGATGCCTCTTGCTGCACTATCGGCACATCAATGTCCTCCTCTAAAACTGGCACTTCATCTGCACTAAGAGTGCTGTCATCATCCGATGATTCCTCGTGGACAGATCACTCACTGCCAGAATCTTCCCCTGCCTCAGATGCAGAATCAGTCTCTGAACCATGGTCAGAGACAGACTCAAAAAGCATACCAACAAACTGCTGAGCAGTAATCTTGCCGCTAGCCATAGTCCTTACAAAGAAAGGAGACTTCACAAACAAGTCAACAACAACAAACTGTGTAAAATAAGTAATAAACAAAGTGTGGCTTTAGAACAAAAATCTATGGACTAAAAAACAATATGACTCACTTGCCAAAGATAGCTACACTCACCAGCGCCTACTCTGCAGAGACACAGCAAAAAGCAACAATATTCCACTAGAAAGAAGAAACTAAACCAATTACTCGCAAGACAACAAAATACACAAAGAGCACAAATGCAAAAAGATTTTGACACTCAAAAAACAGAAGCCCAACATACTGCTATTATTACACCATGTGCAAAAAACACATTCATGGAGGGAAATGAAACTCATTTAGAGTAAATAGTACAAATAAAAGTTTCTTACCAAACACATGCAACTACACAAACTGCAGAACCACCAGCAAAGAAACCGCAACCTGGAACATCAGTCTAAAAAGCAAAAGCCTTGAACTAGAAGAAAAAGGAAAAATAAAACGTTATAATTGCAATTCAGGAGAAATAAAACAATTAACATTATAACACGCTATGTCACTACTTAAGTGGTCAATCTGCCAGATGGGCCTTCAAATAGGGCAGAGAAAAATGGGGGTGATCTTGCCCAAGGGATCTGGTGGGGTTTTCTGCCAGGCCGATTTGTCGCCAGGTGGGGCAGAAAACAGCAGACAGAAATGTGTCCCCTTGCAAAAGAAATAGATCCCTGGGGCCTAGTAGGGTTTCTTGCCCCCCTCTCCCGCCTGGGAGCAGAAAGGCCAATAAAACTGTCAGATCTGTCCCCATGGGGGGGGCAGAAAATACATAAACATAACTTAAGCCCCTTGGAAGCAACCCTTAGCCCTGCTCTACCCCCTCCCCCTCTGATCCAAAGGAAATTTAAGCTAAACAAAACCTTAATATACACTAAACCTTGATATTACATTCATGACAAAATCTCAACTTGACCTTTCTTAGGTGTCCCGGATAGTCCTATGTCATTAAATTAAATCGACATCCTCATTAATCCATTTAGTTACTGGCAACCAAACTTCAATCCCTCTCTTTTTAGCTCTGTTGCCCCTTCGTTCCTATACCGCCTTCTCCCATCAATAAGTTGCTAGCAATTTCCCCAGCCAACAGTGCACTGATGGAGGATCTTGATCTAACCAAGCCCCAGCCAGGCATAGCCTAAAACCGCCATAGCTACAAATAGCAAAGTCCGATTTGGTTCAGCCATTACATTATTACAACCCCCCAGCATTATTACTTGAGGCGTAAGATCCACCTCAGATCCCAACATATGCATAAGGTGATTGCCCACCTTGGTAACCAAAGATAATAGATTCGGACAGGTAGCAAATATATGTACGCTATCAGCGGCTAGACTTCCACATCGTGAGCAGTGTATACCTGTGGATCCTCCCCATTTAAAAATCCGTGCTGGAGTAATGTGCAAATTAAGCCAGGTTTTAAAGCACTGTACTTGGAGGTTTGCCGAAATACACGCTGTCTGACTTAGCAATAGGGAATCCTCGCACTCCCCTATCCCTGCTTGCACCAGATCCTGCCAACAATTAGTGTGTTTCGTAAAATCGTCCCCCATTTCTTTATTAAGTAGTTTACAAATTTTAGATAATGCTGGCGGAGCCCCTAATATCATGTCCAATAAGGGAATTCTATGACAGCTAATTACCTTTTTAGACATAAAATCCATTACTTGTAAATATTTACAGAAATGGTTGTTCCCTATCCCAAACTTTCTCTTGATTATGTCAAAGGAATATATATCCTTGTCCTCCATTAAATCACCAATGTTCCCCAAAGCCCCTTTCAAACCATATTTTCATATATCCATCCTGGAAAATCTCAGGCAGCAATTCATTATCAGCCAGGGGGTATATCTGTGAATTCTTTCTATTTTCAGTTTTTTTCTAACTGCAGTCCAGACCTTAAATGCTCCCAACAACACTTTGAATTTCACTCGCTTGAAGTAAGCAAAATCGATATGTTGCATGAGCAGGGGGTGTGAATTATTTAGAAGGGGGGATGTAATATAAAACTGACATGACATCATGCGTATATGTACTGTGTATTGTATTTGATGTGTATATCTCATTATGGATGTCTAAATAAAGAATAAAAACATTTTTTAAAAAGGAAGCAACCCTTAGCCAAGGAGTCGCTTCGATCTGCAATAAAAGCATTCCTGGTGCCTAATGGGGTTTCCTCCTCTAGGGGCAGAGAGGCCAAAAAAGGGTCGATCTGCCCCCCGGGGCAGGAGGGGGCCAGTAATATCATCCAGTTAATTTCACACCCTTGGAAGCAATCCTTGCCCAAGGGGTTGCTTTCATACAACATAAATCCCTGCTGCCTAGTAGGGTTTTCTGCCCCCCCCCCCTCCCCCCGGGGGCAGAAAGGCCCAAAGAATTGACCGATCTGGGGACAGAAAAATCATCCATTTTTGTATACCCCCTTTGGAAGCGACCCTTGCCCAAGGGGTTGATTCCATACAACTTCAAACAAAATCCCTGGTGCCTAGTGGGGTTTTCCCTGAGGGCAGATTGGCCAAAAAACAGGCCGATCTGCCCCCAGGGGGTGGCAGAAAAAACATTGAGCAAATGTGTTCCCCCTTGGAAGCGACCCTTGCCCAAGGGGTCGCTTCTATACTAAAAATACATTATCCCTGGTGCCTAGAAAGGCCAAACTAAGTGCCGAGCTACCCCCGGGGGTGGGCAGAAAAAACATCCAATATTTAATACCCCCTTTGGAAGCGACCCTTGCCCAAGGGGTCACTTCAATACAACTTCATACAAAATTCCTGGTGCCTAGTAGGGTTTGCTGCCCCCCCCCCTCCCGGGGGCAGAAAGGTCAAATAAAGGGGCCGATCTGCCCCCGGGGGGGGGGGGGGGCAGAAAAAACATTAAGCAAATTTGAGCCCCCTTGGAAGCAACCCTTGCCCAAGGGGTTGCTTCCATACAATACATACATAATCCCTCGTGCCTAGTGGGGTTTTAAAAAAAAGAGGCCGATCTGCCCCCAGGGGGGACAGAAAAACATCCACAATGTAAATCCCCCTTTGGAAGCGACCCTTGCCCAAGGGGTCGCTTCCATGCCAAAATAAGACATCCCTGGTGCCTAGTGGAACACCTACCTACTCCGTCGGACGCCTGGAATCAAATGGCTTCCAGGGCTTCCTGCTGTGCGCGCTGATGTCATGGGGTTGCCCTGGGGGGGGGGGGGGGTGTCGGGGTGGCAGCGGAAACTCTTCCACTGCCATTTTCCTTTGTGGGGGCTAGATGGGCTGCCCATGAGGGGAGCACAAGCACTTTCCCCATGGGTGGGTGCCATGACGGAGCGGTCCCTTCATGAGCACACGCCCACCACGGATCATGACGGAAACGCTCCATCATGAGCATAGAATGGGTTAACTAAGTAGTTGTGTTGGGAAAGGTCTCTTCCTCCATGGTACACAGCTGTGTTCCCCTGCCCTGAGTGCCCGACTATGACTGGTATCGTTTAAAAAAAAAAAAAAAAAAGTTTTCCTTAGTGTCACACTAATCTTGCGTGTGCACAGAGGCCTAGGCCTGTCCCCTGGCCCAAGTAAGGTTATCGACTTGTCTGGTGACCTGGAGGAGCTCACCAAGTGTGCCCTCATGGACAGACATCAGGCTTCTGTCCCTGTCCTGAGTTTAGCAAAGATCATTAGTGGCACTTACTCTTTGTGTATATCGTTCATTCTTTTTTTTAATTTCTAGTTTGAAGCATAGTCGAGAAACAACATTCAAAATGCACTGATTCTAGGAATGGTAAAAAGTTTATCCAAGTACACAGTGATGAGAAAAATTTTGTATCCTTATTAAGGCTCCCTGTTTTCCGTTTCTACTGATTATACAGATAAATTCAGACAGAAATGTTTTATTTTCTTGTCTGTATTTATTTTTAAATGTGGATAAAAACAGAAATTAGGGGCTTTTTGAGTGATTCTAAATGCACTTTGCCATGACTGCCAAGCCAATAACTGTGTGGATTGATAGGTAAGGGGGTTAAAAAAGAAATACATTTTTGTAAAGAGGCTTAAACAACAGTAGATATGCACAAGGCTGATGCCGAAATGTACATATTTTTATATAAGTGCTTTGATTTATCTTCAGCAGGTGTTCATATCACTGAAACCTGGCAGGCATTCAAGCATGACTGCATATTTATTGATTAAATAAATGCGGAAATATACCAGTTTCAGCTTTATTTTTTCAAATAAAAACCATAATAAATATGGATAAATACAGATAAAGTTGACAAAAAATAAATATGGAAAATACAGACGGAAATGTCAAAAAATAAATACCATAAAACCGGGAGCCCTAATCATTATAAAACACACCAAAACTACATAGTTTCAAGACAATCAGTGACCCCATGATTGAAAAGGTGGGAGTTTCTTCCAGTAGAGATGAACGAGCCACTGAAGGCTGGAGTCAAATACCTGACCGTGGCTCAGCTCGAGGTCCTCTCGAATCCTCAACCCAAAATGAGGCAGGCTTTTAGGTAACTTCTGCATGCCACTGATGTGCAAACCTCATGCACCTTGAGTTAAAGACAACGCATTATACAAAGCACTAACCCTTTATGGAAAACAGGAGTTAGTCTAGTGGCTGAATTTCAACAATGCAAATCCAGAAAACCTGGGATCAATCCTGGCTTCCCTACTTGTGTGATCCTGGGCAATTGTTTTACTTTTTGTCATGTATCGCTCTGGTAGCGAACCACTAGCATGAATAAGTGGATTCAAATGCAGCAACTCACTGCTATGATGTAGCAACAGTTGTTAACAAAAGATATTACCCATGGTTGCTACCTCATACAGGAATTCCAGACTGCTGCGACTGGCCTCTCACAGCGCAGGACACGGATCACTGATTCTGGATGAGAGCACTGGGTGACAGGAGGCCAACATTTCGAGGTTTTATTGTATTGCACC
The DNA here is from genome assembly GCF_964204655.1 of Triturus cristatus. NCBI lineage: Eukaryota > Metazoa > Chordata > Amphibia > Caudata > Salamandridae > Triturus > Triturus cristatus. The sequence continues at coordinate 886,634,174 of NC_140580.1, read as the reverse complement.
CCCATCACTCCTCTGCTCTTGCATAGTATTTGAAAGATTTAAAAGCAGGGACAGATGATTTTATGGGCAAAACTTAACATAAAAATATAGATGGATAAAAAGTGAATTACGGGGGTGTTTTTCACCTTGGGGTTCATAGTGACATCATAGGTAACTCATACGTCTCTCTTGTTTATTTGATGTCACTCGGAACCCCTTGATTAAAAAAAATAATAATAATCCCCGCAATTCAGTTACCCATCTATAAATCTGTATCGTAATTATTACATATGCGAGCACCTTGAAATACATGAGCTCAGGATGTAAGCGGTAAAAACCTCTTGGGTTTGATTTCGTAGACTGTAATGTTTCTCCATGTATATAATAAGAATTGTGCCACATATAGACTGCACATGACGACTGAGTTGGCTCTCGGTTCATTTATGAATTTTTCAGCAAAGCAGATGGTAGGCCGTGAATGTTTCCAAATTCTTCATTAAAAACTGCCTTTTAACCCATGCCTCTCAAGTCAGTGATAAAATCTGGTGTTCTAAGTGGAACGCTTCTGCGCGTTAGAGTAATGCATTTGCATCTTGAAGAGACTTTGTCATATTTTCACTTGCTGTTTACTGCATGACTTGCATTGCAAATGTTTACAAGGCTGGGCTCGTGCAGGGGTTGTTGGCGCCCAGCCAGGTCCGTGGCTTGACTCTGCTGTGTCCGGCCCTAGTGAGATGATTAACCTTTCATAGGCTGTTTCCCTGCCCGGTTCGCTGCTGGGAGTGTCTCATGCGTCAGTGTTTGAACTGGGGAAGGGGAGGCCGCGTGGCTCTGAGAGAAATATCATATGGGGGAGGGCGGGAGATTAACGAACAGGGAGCAGATGACTGAAAAGGGAGGCAGCAAAGGATGGGGGTGGATGAGAGGTAGGGAGGCAGATGGAGAGAGGACGGAGGAAAGAGGAGTAAAAAATGGCGCCGGGGGGAAGGTAGATTGCAGCGGAGAAGAGATATGGAGACACACGTGGAAGAATTGGAGAGAAAGGAAAAGAGAAGTAGGGTGAGTACTGGGGCGAAGAGGTGGAAGAGTGTCAAGAATTCCTGTCATACGAGGGGAGGAAAACGGTAACCAGCGAAAACGGACTACATCTCCCAGGATGCTTAGCGGTTGAGAGGTTATGTAAACAGGAGAGCTGTTACATAACTCAAGGGAAACACGCCCTTATGTAAACAGGAGAGCTGTTACATAACTCGAGGGAAACACGCCCTTATGTAAACAGGAGAGCTGTTACATAACTCAAGGGAAACACGCCCTTATGTAAACAGGAGAGCTGTTACATAACTCAAGGAAAACACGCCCTATAAAGGGAGGAACCGGGAGGTACAAGGCTGTCGGATATTGTGTTTACACCGACGTACCTGCTTCGTGAAGAGCAGTGTTCCGGAGTGGTGCTCCAGTAAGGCAAGAACGGAGGTAGGTCGAGTCGTTACTCCCTGGGCCGTGTCTTGCCCCATCGTCACCTGTGAAGGACCCGGAAGCTCTACCGGTCAACCATTGAGCTTCGCTTTTTGACTCGGCTGAGTCCAAGCGCAGTGGCGCTTTTGCTGGTTGGAGTCGTAACTCCCAGCCCGACCAGAGACACAGGGACTGCCAGCTGTAACGCACACCAGGAGGTGTTTGCCGCGTTACAGACCCGGAAGTCCACAGGATCGATCGAGCGGCTGCTCTCGGTTCAGTCTTCTTGCTTGTGATTGGGGTATCGGTGACGCATCACCAGGAGGTGACTCCGCGTCCCGGTGCAGTCTGAGGAAGAGGTTGAGCGGCTGCTCCCTTCAGGTAGAGACCCCGGCTGGGTGTTTCCCTGACTCCTCGATTCTCCCCAACACTCTTCGTGCCCCTCACAGCCTACCGATTGGCATTGTCGGCCATTTCATTTCTGCCCTCTGTTGGCATACGCCGGGATCGGCGTATATGCAGAGGACGGTTAGGACCATCCGTGCTGTGGGCTGGTAACGTACTTAGCCTGGAGGATTCCAGTGACTATAACTTTTGTTTGTTCTTTGTATTTTATTTGCCTTCATTAAAAGAACTAACCCTTCACAAGTGGTTGCGTCCTCATTGTCGTGTCTGTTAAACGATCCTGAGACGTTCAGGGCGTTACAAAATATCCGACCTTAATAACACTGTCTCCCGGTCGATAACAGACATGGCAACACTTGATGATGTGCTGGCTGCTTTAGCGGCCATGCAAGTTGAAGTGGCTGCCTCTAGGCAAGAAACAGCCGATGTAAAAGCCAGACTGGATGCTATCCAATTGGACCCGCTCACGCCCAGCACCTCCCTCACGAACCAGACCCCTGCGGTAGTAGTGGAAATGCCGGTAGCCATCCCCTTGGCAACACCAGAGAGGTACAGTGGGGATCCTAACACAGTGCAGGTATTCCTCACACAAGTGGCGCTACATTTATCGTGCAAACCAAAGGCGTTCCCCACGAGTCAGGCTTGTGTGGCTTTCCTTATATCCTATTTGGCTGGAAACGCGGCACAATGGGCCGTACCTCTGGTGAGCAGGGACGACCCCCTCTTATGTGATTGGGGTGCTTTTCGCGAGGAATTCCTGAAGGTCTTCGACAGAAGGGCTGACTCGTACACGGCGGACCGTGAAATGCTTGAGTTGAGACAGGGATCCAACGACCTGGTGCAGTATCTCAACGCGTTCCGAAGGCTGGTTGCGGAAACCAAGTGGCCTGTTGCTAAACAGACGGCGCTCTTCCATCAAGGGCTGTGCGATGAGCTCAAGGACGCCGTGGCTCATATTGACCCTCAACCCAAGACATGTGAGGGCCTTATCAACCTGGTATTACGGCTGGAACATAGGCTAAGTGAAAGAAAGGGGGATCATGGGAGAAAAGGAAAATCCCTTCCATCCTATGTGACGGTGGGAAGTCCTGAAACTTCCACCGCATCCAAGGGAGAACCCATGGACATCAGCGCAATACGAGCGAGCCTCACAGCCACGGAGAAAGAGTCACGCCGTAAACAAGGATTGTGCCTATATTGTGGCAAAAAAGGCCACTACGTACGTGAATGCCCTGCCAAACCGAAGACGTCACGTTATCGGGCCAACCGGTCGGTAACGGCCGTGGTGGACATACCGGCGGAAAACTAGAGGACTCCAAGACCAGAGAAGGGGCGTCTCGGAGTCACTCATCCATCCCTTCACTTTCCAACTCGGTCACTAAGGGACAACGACACCTGTTTATCACGGTGCACGTGGGAGTGCATGACCAGTGGATACCCGTTGTGGCCATGGTGGATTCAGGGGCCACTGGCATGTTTATGGACCACAACGAGGCATGCAGGCTAGGGCTAGTGCTTCTTCCCAAAGCAGTACCCGAAGACGTCTATGCGGTAGACGGAAGGCGATTGGTGACGGGGCCCATCGGACAGCACACGGGGGTCCTTCCGATGAGATATGGGAGGAACCATTTGGAACAAATCGATTTTAACATCATCCGAGCGCCCCAATATGGCGTCATATTGGGATTGCCGTGGCTACAGAAACACAACCCCTTTGTGGATTGGCCAACACATCGCATCGAAATGACGTCACCGTATTGCATCCTGCATTGTGGAATAAGAACGGAATCCCTTGACGCAGATGAGAGCGGGAGTCAGACGGTGGCTACAGCGGCAGAAAAAGATGTGGCTCTCCCCCAGGCTTATCACAGTTTTGAGGATGTATTTGATGAGGTGAAGGCGGAAGTGCTACCACCACATAGACAGTTTGACTGCCAGATCGACCTGGTGCCAGGGGCCAGCGTTCCCAGCGGCAGGCTGTATGCCCTGACGGAGCCGGAAAACGTGCATCTCCGGGGGTACCTGGATAAACTCCTCAAGCTAGGATTCATCCGCCCGTCCAAGTCTCCGGCCGCCTCGCCACTCTTCTTCATCCCGAAGGCTAATGGGGAGCTGAGAGCCTGTGTGGACTTTAGGGCATTGAATGCGATAACCATAAAAAATCGGTACCCCTTGCCTCTCATCAGTGTACTTCTGGAACAGGTCAAGAAAGCTCGTATCTACACCAAGTTGGATTTGAAAGGGGCATACCATCTGGTGCGCATGAGGGACGGAGACGAGTGGAAGACCGCCTTTAAGACCAGGTTCGGCCTTTTTGAGTACCTCGTCATGCCGTTCGGTCTGTGCAACGCCCCGGCAGCCTTTCAGTACTTTTTGAATGAGGTATTCAGAGAGGAGTTGGATATCTACGTGGTCGTATATATCGACGACATCCTCATCTATTCGTCCAGTGTGGAGGAGCACGTACACCACGTCAAAGCTGTGCTCCAAAAGCTGAGGGAAAACATGCTGTTTTGTAAACTCAGCAAGTGTGACTTCCACGTCACATCCGTGGAATTCCTCGGAGTGATGCTGAGTCCAGAGGGACAGGAGATGGCAGAACGAAAGATCAAGGCGGTGAAAGAATGGCCGGTGCCCCAAAGCGTGAAGGACGTCCAAAGTTTCATTGGCTTCGCTAACTTTTACAGGCGGTTTATAGATGGATTTTCAGGAGTGGTGGCCCCAATCACACAGCTACTGAGGAAGTCCAAGGAGTTTGTCTGGTCCCCTGAAGCGAACAAAGCCTTTGAGGCCCTGAAAAGCGCCTTTGGTAAGGCGCCGGTGTTGGCTCACCCCGATCCGGATCTCTCCTACGTGGTGGAAGCGGACGCGTCGGATGTGGCGCTGGGGGCTATCTTGTCCCAACGCAACCACGACACAGGGGTGCTTCATCCCGTTGCGTACATGTCCCGCAAACTCAACGACGCCGAACGCAACTACCATATTGCGGAGAAGGAGCTTCTCGCAATCAAGGACGCCTTCACCGAATGGAGGCATTGGTTGATGGGGGCAAGACATGTGGTATCGGTGTACACGGACCATCGGAACCTACAGTTCATGACGGCCACTAGACACCTTTCTCCCAGGCAGCTGCGGTGGATGATCTTCTTTGCGGGGTTCAACTTCCGCATCACATATCGGCCGGGGACGGAAAACCGGAAGGCGGACGCCCTGTCCCGTCAATCTGCAGTTAAGGAACCATTGCCTGCAACCGAGCGTTCCATCATTTCCCCGAGGATGGTATTGGGGGTTATCCAACCGGATACTTTCCTGAGGGGAATAAAGAGAGGGATCAGGTCATTCGCATGGCGGAGGTGGCTCCTCAGTCACAGAGAATGGCAGCTGAAGGACGGGATACCCCTGAAGGGCAGGTGCCTATTGATACCCACGCCTAGGCTAAGGAAACAAGCATTCATCTGGTGCCATGACTCTCCATGCGCAGGTCATTTGGGCTTTGAAAAAACGGTGGCTAGCATGGGACGGCATTTCTGGTGGCCAACCATGAGAGTGGATGTCAGGAGGTGGGGACAGGAGTGTCCTACGTGTGCTACCATGAAGGCCGACCATGGCCGAACCCAAGGGCTCTTACATCCACTTCCGACCCCGGATAGACCATGGGATAGCATATCACTGGACTTCGTGGTGGGCCTACCGGTAGACCAGGGGATGACGGCAATACTGGTGGTGGTGGATTACTTGACGAAAATGGGGCACTTCATCCCCTGCAAGAGAGTCCCTACGGCCGGGGAATTGGCGTCACTACTCCTAAAGAATGTGGTACGACTGCATGGATTACCTGGGGTGATCGTGTCGGACCGGGGGTCGCAGTTTACTGCGCAATTCTGGAAGACTTGGTGCACTGCGCTGCATGTTAAGACCGCCCTGTCCACCAGCTACCACCCTCAAACGGACGGCCAAACCGAGCGCCTGAACCAAACGCTCAAACAGTATCTGCGATGTTTTGTGGACCAGGGCAGGGAAGAATGGGTCGACTTGCTATGGGTTGCAGAGATAGCCTATAACAACGCCACTCACAGCTCCACACAGTCATCTCCGTTCTATAGCAACTATGGCCAACATCCCAGGTTCTTGCCATTTCTACATCCGTTCAGAGAGGACAGGATTCCCGCCACAGCGGACAGGGTGGCACACATAAAAGACACGTTGATGCGCTCAAGGGCTGTCCTAATAGAGGCCAAGAGAAGATACAAGGCTGCGGCAGATAGGAAGAGAAGGCCCGGGCCACTGTACCGCACTGGAGACTACGTCTGGATATCCACAAGAAACATGAGGTTTCGAAAGAACAGTGTGTTCCATCCCAAGTACATGGGCCCCTATCGAATTACCAAGTGTATGGGTCCCGTGAACGTGAAGGTGTGCTTGCCCCAGTCATTGCGGATACACCCTGTCTTTCATGTATCATTGCTCAAACCAGCACCCTCCAAGCCGTCTGGGACACCTAGGCCGGTATGCGTGGAGTCGGAGGTGGAGTATGAAGTGTCGGGCATACGGGCGTCCAAATGGCGCAGGGGGAAGCTGTGGTACCTGGTTGCGTGGAAAGGCTATGGCCCGGAGGAGCATTCATGGGAACCGGCTGAAGGGGTTCATGCTCCGCGCTTGGTCTCCTTGTTCCATCGGCGTTTTCCTGCCAGCGCTGGACCCGTGGGGAGCCGCTGAGAGGGAGGATGTACTGTCAAGAATTCCTGTCATACGAGGGGAGGAAAACGGTAACCAGCGAAAACGGACTACATCTCCCAGGATGCTTAGCGGTTGAGAGGTTATGTAAACAGGAGAGCTGTTACATAACTCAAGGGAAACACGCCCTTATGTAAACAGGAGAGCTGTTACATAACTCAAGGGAAACACGCCCTTATGTAAACAGGAGAGCTGTTACATAACTCAAGGGAAACACGCCCTTATGTAAACAGGAGAGCTGTTACATAACTCAAGGAAAACACGCCCTATAAAGGGAGGAACCGGGAGGTACAAGGCTGTCGGATATTGTGTTTACACCGACGTACCTGCTTCGTGAAGAGCAGTGTTCCGGAGTGGTGCTCCAGTAAGGCAAGAACGGAGGTAGGTCGAGTCGTTACTCCCTGGGCCGTGTCTTGCCCCATCGTCACCTGTGAAGGACCCGGAAGCTCTACCGGTCAACCATTGAGCTTCGCTTTTTGACTCGGCTGAGTCCAAGCGCAGTGGCGCTTTTGCTGGTTGGAGTCGTAACTCCCAGCCCGACCAGAGACACAGGGACTGCCAGCTGTAACGCACACCAGGAGGTGTTTGCCGCGTTACAGACCCGGAAGTCCACAGGATCGATCGAGCGGCTGCTCTCGGTTCAGTCTTCTTGCTTGTGATTGGGGTATCGGTGACGCATCACCAGGAGGTGACTCCGCGTCCCGGTGCAGTCTGAGGAAGAGGTTGAGCGGCTGCTCCCTTCTGGTAGAGACCCCGGCTGGGTGTTTCCCTGACTCCTCGATTCTCCCCAACACTCTTCGTGCCCCTCACAGCCTACCGATTGGCATTGTCGGCCATTTCATTTCTGCCCTCTGTTGGCATACGCCGGGATCGGCGTATATGCAGAGGACGGTTAGGACCATCCGTGCTGTGGGCTGGTAACGTACTTAGCCTGGAGGATTCCAGTGACTATAACTTTTGTTTGTTCTTTGTATTTTATTTGCCTTCATTAAAAGAACTAACCCTTCACAAGTGGTTGCGTCCTCATTGTCGTGTCTGTTAAACGATCCTGAGACGTTCAGGGCGTTACAAAGAGTGAGGTGGGATTAGATCCCAAGAACGAGGATAAGTTGGAGGTTAGAGATGGGGGCGAATACATGCCATTATATATTTATTTTATTTTATTTAATGCGTTTTTATATAGCGCTGACTTTACCCGAAGGTGTCAGAGCGCTTCACAATAGGAGCAGTAATGATACATAAGGAGAAAAATTACAAGTGAGCATGTTACAAAATCAAACGATACGTTACATGAGGCAATAGTGACAATTGTGCAAGTATCAAGAGCAAACATAATACAAGAGGTAGCAAACAATACGTTACAAAAGGAAAAAGTGACGCGTGCAGGTTTAAAGAGCATACAAAGTACACGTAGAGGTAAAAAAAAATTCAATAAATGGCAGACGCTCAAAACACTAAAACAAAAGTTACATTACATGAGGCAGTGGTGGCCGTTGTGCATGTATCGAAAGCACACAAAATACAAGAGGTAGCAAACGATACGTTACAAAAGGAAAAAGTGACATGTGTGCATGTTACAAAAGCGTTCAAAATACAAGTAAAAGTATAATACTGCAATAAATGGCAGACACTCAAAACACAAAAACACACTGGGAAGGCACTTCTATAGGCATGGAGAACAGAATTTCCTATAATGGAAGGACTTCCTTCAGAAAATAGAGGGCGTGAATTAAATTTGGAAGTGTCTTTGAAGGAGGAGAGCTTTGAGGTCAGTTTTGAAGGCCTGGGAAGAGCTGGTGGTCCGGAGCTGAGGCGGAAGTGAGTTCCAGATTTTCACCGCGTTGCCTGAAAAGGATTGGGCCATCGATCTTTCCTTCTTTAAAGTGGGAGGTTCAAGCAATACATTTTCTGCATTACGTGATGGTCTGGAGCCTCCAGAGAGTTTCGGTTTATCCGCCAGGTAGCGAGGGGAGGAGGAGTGCAAGGCTTTGTGGGTGATACAGGCAGTCTTGTAGATAGATCTTGCCTCTATGGGAAGCCACCGAAGGGTGGATAAAATGGGTGTGATGTGGTCGCTTCTTTTGGCCCCATATATGAAGCGAGCTGCTGAATGGAGAACGGACTTCAGGGGGGACAGGTGGGATTTGGGGAGGCCAGTAAGAAGAGAATTGCAGTAGTCCAATCTGGAGAGAACCAGCGATTGGACCAGGGTTTTAAGGTCGTGCTCCGGGAAGAAGCAACGAATCCCCCAAAGAAGGCGCAGTTGGTATCGAGCAGACTTTGCAATGGAATCGATGTGGGAGAGTAGATTGAGTTTTTTGTCGAGTATGACACCAAGGGATTTTGCGCTCTCGACAATGATGGGTTTATTGTTCAGTAGATTAATCTGATCCATCGATGAATGCACTGGGGAGGGGAGAGTGAGGAGGAGGAGAGGAGGAGGAATTCAGTTTTGGAGGGATTTAGGATCAGTTGATGAGTTAACATTCAGTTTTGAATGGAGTCGAGAGTAGAGCTTAGGAAGGAGAGATCGTGAGTGGAGGCCATCTTAAGGTAGATTTGAGTGTTGTCCGCATATAGATGATAGTGGATCCCGGGTTTGCTCAGGAGATTTCCCAACGGTTCTAAATAGAGATTGAACAGTGTGGGTGCAAGAATAGAGCCTTGAGGAACACCTTGACCGACCGCTAAAGGAGATGAAAGACTGTTCGCTATTTTGATCATTTGGGATCTATCAGAGAGGAAGGAGGCAAACCATTTGAGCACAGTGCCCTCCATACCCATTCTCTGTTGAAGAGTGTTAAGGAGAGTGTTGTGATTGACAGTGTCAAAGGCTGCAGAAAGGTCAAGAAGAATTAGAAGACAAGACTCCCCTGAATCAAGTATCTGCAGCGCCTCACCAATCACTAGCGGCAGGGCCGTTTCAGTGCTGCAGTTTTGAATGAAGCCGGACTGGAAATTGTCCAGAAGATCATTGTCCTTGATATGGCGAGAGAATTGTTTCGCTACACATTTTTCTGTGATTTTCGCAAGAAAGGGTAGGTTAGTGATGGGACAGTAGTTGTTGGGGTCGTTCGCATCAGCGGTGGGTTTTTTAAGCAGAGGGGTGACCTGCCCAGTTTTGAAGGAAACAGGAAGGGAGCCTTGACTGAGGGAGAGGTTGACCAGAGTGGTCCAATAGGAAAGATAATGGGTATAGAAGTCAATGGCAATGGCACTAGGGATGGGGTCAAGAGAATGGTTAGAGGGCTTTGTATCGAGGATGCATTTAAGGAGGGCATCATCAGAGATGGGGTCAAAGTTTTGCCAAATGGTTAAGGATTTGCGCTCCTCTGTAGGGGTAGGATGAATGACCTGATCTACAAGTGATTTCACCTTTTCGTCAAAGAATATGGCGAATTCCGCTGCTTTCTTTGTGGAATCCTCCAATTTGGAGGTTGGGGGAGAGCTGTTTGGGTTCTTGATGAGGTCGAATAGTTTTTTGGGTCTATTTTTGGCTGAGTCAAGGAGGGATTTGAAGTATTTCTTGCTAAGACATGTTAACTCCCCACGGATGTTAATATTTCTCCTTTCTCCTTTCTCCTCCCACAAAACATCACTGGATCAAATTCTAGGCAGTCTGAAATGTATGCTCCTTCCACCAAAAATCCACTTCTCGGTATTCACAAGTGTTAGCACAAAGGAGTGAGACATGGAGAGAACTAGCAGGAAAGTAGTAATGAGGATAAACAGACAGTGCAGGGTTGGATTGGAAGAAAATGCACAAAGATATAGTGAGTGAAGTAAAAGAAAAGGGGGGGAAGGCAGAGAGAGGCTTGTGGACGAAGAGAAGAAACATAGAAACATGGGGAGGCTGAGGAGATCCCTCGTAGCGCCCCCGCATCTCCCCACCACCATTTGCATATTTAATTTACCTCCTGCTTCTTTTACCCTCCCACGTCTTCTAATTAGACCCTCTTCCCATCATGTCTATTTATTTATTGCCCGTATAATGAGTTTCTCTTAGCCTGTCTGACTGTACCCCTTCCTCGTGAAAGACACAACACAGCCATACCAAACACCTTGCACCGAGTCCTCTCAAAGACCTGGCATAAGTGTGAATACGTTATTTATTTCCTGTCTTGTAAAGGTGCAGTTTCACTTTTGGAATTTCCATATTTGAGCCACGTTATAAACCTGTGGTGTACACTGCTTTAGGCACTCACTTGAACTGAGACGTGATGATCAAATAAATAGTAGCCTTATCGTACTCCTGTTGCCCTTAGTTAGTGAAATGTATACTACGTCGACCACACTTGTTTCTCCCTCTTGCACGCAAATGAGTGTGTCCAGGGTCTAGTGCCTTAGTTATGTTCTGCTTTAATGCAGTCTTGTGCACACTAAGAGGTTCTACCTAGGGACACGTCTGACATTTGGGCGTTCCCACGCTCAGCGACGAGACAAAATAATTATTGTAAAATCTGTTTATTGAAAAAAAAAAAAAACAGGAACAAAGAATTCAAACAAATTGGAGACACGTGTCCCTGTAAAGGAAAGCATCAAGGGAATCTACCTTCCATAGTATTCAGTGAAAAGACATAATAAGAACATGCAGAGCGTGGCCTAACCCACGCAGGATATCACCAACATTTCTAATGTAAAGCGTGCCATAGTGGAAGAAATCAATACATGCTGAGGTCCCATCCCCAGTTATACTAACAATATATTCAACTCCAAGAGAGAGGAAAGGGGTACAACTAGAAAATAAGAAGTTCTCCGGATGCCAGTTGAGGCGTTATTATTGACATATCGAGTAAGTCTTGGGGGACGTGTTATGTGTGGCCTCATATTATATAGGATTTCCTCTTTGTCCAAGGGGGCCCTTTAAACTAAGGAAGCAACAGGGAATTGTCAGCAATTACATCAACATAATAATACAAAAGGCAAAACAAGAAAAAACTTCCCCAGGAAAGGGGAAAGAAAAAAGGAGGATGCACTGGGAGGATCTAGGTTTCAGATTGGGAGCCAAAGTGTCATTAAGGGGGCAAGGGAGTAAGCCCTCAGATTTAGGTGGGTTGTTCCGGGGAGTCCGGCTTATGTCCCCTAGAGAATGGTTCGAAAGAGTCTTCGAACAACTGTAAGGCCCGTAATCTGGGGGGAAACAGTGGTAGTGCCTGGACATGGTGAAGTAGTGTATAAGTGGCTGCCAAATGCGGTCAAGTCTTGCATCGGCTTGATTGATGCGGGCTGTGAGTAATTTGAAGGCTAAAACATTCCACAATCGAAGAAAGCAAGTAGCTGTGGGGGGGTGGGGAGGGATTGCGGCTTTTTCCAGAATAAAGCTATTGACTTTCTAGCGGCTCTTAGCAGGTGGCAAATCAAGTGCCAATCCGTATGGGTCATGGCTGTTCGAGTTAGGGGTTTGATACCTAAAAGCGTGACTAGCAGGGAGGAAGGAATGGGGAAACCCACCACCTCTTTGATGTGACTAAGGACCTCCTTCCAAAAGATCGTGAGGCTTGGGCATGACCACCAAATGTGAATGAAGTCACCTCTATCACTTTGGCACCTCCTGCAAGTTGGGGGGGGGGGGGGGGGGGAGTTTGGGAACATCTGATCCAAACAAGTTGGGGTATAGTACCACCGTGTCATTAATGTATATGCTTACTCACGATGGGGCGTGCTCCGGTATACCCTTGGGATATCTTGCCACAGTCAAGCCCACCCCTCTGTAGGTAAATCCTCTTCCAAGTCAACGGCCCATCTCGTCTGGTAGCCATGTGATATGGATCTCTGAGAATTGCAAGATGGTGTATGTTTTAGAAATCAGACCCTTTCTAATTTGCGAACCAAGGATTCCAAGGCGGAAAGCTGTCTGGTGGCTCCCTGGTTGTAAGTCAGGGAGGTGAGCCACTGACAAAACTGATAATACTGCATTCGTGCTCCCTCCGTGAGGTGAAAGGTTTTCCTACATTGTTCAAACGTAAGGAAGTCATTGCCCTGGAAAAGATCCTGGATGACCCGGCACTCCCCCTCTGTCCATGCACTAAAGGCTTGGGTTTACAAAGCAGGAGGGAACATGGGGTTACGTGCAATAGGTGTGTTAGGGGAGGGAAATATCGTTAGTCCTCAGGAGATCGCCAACTTGTCCCAGATCTCTAGTACTGTCTTCGTAGGGGTGGCTATGTAGGCGCTGCGGGGGCGGGCCCCTCACAGTAGCCATGCTAAATCCCACAAGGGTCTACAGGAAACAGCTCAGTCCAGGTGGAGCCAATGTTTCTCTCTTTCGCGAACCACCCACTCTGGTATATATCGGAGGTGACAGGCCCAATAGTATTCCAGAAGGTTTGGGCATGCCAGCCCACCCCGGTCCCGAGGTTACATCAGGATCTTGTTGGAAAAGCGTGGTCGGGAGTTCCCCCATGTGAATTTTGTAAAGTTGCGCTGTAGGGCAAGAATGTCAGACTGTGGAATAGGAGTGGGGTGGGGTCTGAAAAAAGTATAAAATGTTAGGAAGTAGAGACATTTTAACAGTGTTGATGCGACCTAACCATGCAAGAGGAAGGCCCTTCCATCTCTGCAGTTCCTCACGGATGGCTTTCTTATATCTAGGCCAATTAGACGAAGTCCATGTCGAGAGTGTGGGGGTCAGGTCCAGGCCCAAGTACCGAATAGAGGAGTCACTCCACTGTCCCAGGATAAGATGTTGCAACTCCTGGACTTCCGAGGGTTGTAGATTAAGATAAAGGGCTAGAGATTTGCCAAGATTGATCGGGTATTCCGAGGCGTCTTCAAAGGACTTTAATAGAGTAGCTACAGCAGGGAGGGAAGTAGATGGTGAGGCTAGGGAGAGAAGGTGGTCGTCCGAGAAAAGGGAGGCTTTATGTTCATAACCACCCATGGGGATACCCCGTGTACCCTGATCCCGGCGGATGGCAATGGCGAGGGGTTCTACAACTCAGGCAAATAGAAAAGGGGATAGTGGGCATCCCTGTCTGGTCCCACGGTAGATGGGAATAGGGGCAGTGAGACGTCTATTAAAGCGAATGTGGGTAGTGGGTTTCACATAAGGGGCCAGTAATCTGGAGATCCTCCCCGGTCCCAAACCCACCCTCTGTAAGACTTCTTTAAGAAATCCCCAGTCCACTCGATCAAATGCTTTCTCCGCAACGAGGGATACTAAACAGGCAGGAATATCTCTGTAGCCTGCTTTTTCCACCAGATGGGATATCCGACGGATGTTGTCTGTTCCCTGGCGTTGACGACCAGGGATACATATTGTATAAACGGGAGACTCTTGATTTACTGTACCTGCGGGTGGATCCTTTTGTTTATGTACGCTTTACTGGGAGGAAGTATCCACCTCCACCACTCGTTGAGTGGTGTTACACATACGTTTTCTGTAGACTACTATATCGCTAACATTAGATACATGACATTTCTAGACTGACACACCCTCTCTATTCAGTATCACTACACACACATTTCCGTAATACCAAGATGGCGGACAACATGGGATTGACCTATGCAGACGACGAAGTGGAAAGGATCCTGGCGGCTATCAACCCCTTTGAAGGATTAAGCAATACCGATCCAGGTCCCAATAATGCTGACTGGGATGAGCTAGCTAATCTGAGGAGAAACCAGATCAGAACTGCTCTGCATGGTCTATTGATGACAGAATACCTACGGGCGAATGCAGCCCCCCAAGGTTTGATTGTCCGTAATGAACCCTTTATCTTTCAACAAGATAAAACTTTCAAACGTGACTGGTCACTGATCTCGTGGCATTGCACTCGGGACTGGCTGGTCCTGATTATAAAAACAGCCACCAGGCTTACACAAGAACTTAAAATTGAGATCGTTAATCTAGAAGTCCGCTTGAAGGCCTACATATCCCCCAGTGTCCTCAAGAAACGTTTGGAGGAACTCAATCAGGAAATGACCGAGTTTGAAATGACATTAAAACAAAGTAAATATAACAAACTCAAGAAGGACACTACACGGTTCAGTCATGAACGAGTGTACCCCTATACACAAGATGACTATGTTCCTAAGAATCAAGACCAGAGCGATGATGGGGACTCCTCTGACACTGGTTCAGATAACTCGAATTCCGGCAGTGGCAAACGTTTCTATAGAGGTAGAGGTAATTACAACCAGCGCCCTTCATATCAGAGGGGTGGGAGATGGGATGGCTATCAAGGACCCCCATTGTATCCCCCATATGCTTATGGTCCACCCATGATGGGACCCTTTCCACAGTGGATACCTCCCCCTCAAGAATATGAATACAACTATACCCCACAACCTTTTTTAGGGGCACGCCAAGGCCCACGGAGGGCCCGAAACAGAGGAGGGTACAACGTCCATTGGTCTGCACCAGAGACCGAGACCCCTCGAATGTCAACCAGGAGTATGACCAACAACATACCTCCCCAACCATCAACGAGCCGGAAGTAAACCTGGTGGTCAATCTCACCGATGTGGTCCTCACACCCACACAAAGCAGGGTCCTTGAGAGAGGACTGGGCTTTGTACCCACCAATCGGTTGGATAAATTTAAGATCCTCACTGAGATCACCGAGTTCATCCGGAAATTGAAATTGAAAGTGTTCTTTAACAACAACCCATCTACCACTGAGATGGTGAGACAGGATACTGGCCTCCGCAACAAATCCACTTTTGTACCCCCTAATTCCACACTACCGGTGGAGATCCTTGCATTTGAGAAAGCTGTGATGGGGGAAATACAAGATATGCCGACAGTATTTGGTAACACCTTTCACAATACATCAAGGGAGGAAAAGGAGGCGATACATGAACTATCTATGAACCAGGACATTACCATCAAACCTGCAGATAAGGGGGGAGCCATTGTTTTGCAATCCACTGTAAACTATGACATTGAATGTAGAAAACTTCTGGATGATCGCAGAAACTATGGAATCCTACAGGTAGATCCTACTGAGTCGATCAGGGTCAGTATTGTTACAATGGTAGAGGAAGCCTTAGCAAACGACTGGATCTCCAAGAAGGAGGCTGAATTTCTGGTCAATACCAATCCCAGGATCCCCTATTTCTACACCATACCAAAAATCCATAAGAACTTGGTTTCCCCCCCGGGCAGACCCATCGTCTCTGGTGTGAACTCTATTTTGGAACCTCTGTCGAGGTTCGCGGATGCGTTCCTTCGACCATTGGTTCAAAGTACTAGCACTTACTTGCGTGATACCAAGAACGTCCTGCAAATTCTGCAGGATATTGATTTTGACCCCACTAAAAACCTGCTCATGGGACTAGATGTGGAGAGCCTTTATACCAGCCTCCCACACGACGAAACACTGTTAATCATTGAGGAGGTATTGTTCTCCATTCCCTGGGAGTACCAGACACCTCGTAATCTAGTGATGGAATGTGTTTCACTGGCACTCACCCGTAATTTCTTCATGTATGCTGAAGATATATATGAGCAACGTCACGGTACCAGCAGGGGGAGTACCTTCGCTCCTAGTCTGGCAGGTTTGTATGTACACCATCTGGAAACTAACAGGATCCTGCATACGATGAACCCATACCTCGCCCACATCAAAGTTTGGAAAAGGTATATTGACGATGTCCTGGTCGTGTGGGAAGGCGACATCGAATCAACTGAGGCATTCATGCTGTGGCTTAATCAACAGAACGCATTTCTGAAATTTACACATAGTGTGTCAGCACAAAACCTGGTATTCTTGGACCTTAATATCTACCCTGAGCAGGGGAAACTCAAAACCACCACACACTTTAAGGCAACAGCAAAGAATTGTTTACTTTTGTTTGACAGTTTCCACCCCCGTCACCTGAGGGAAAACTTACCGTACGGTCAGTTCCTCCGTCTCCGAAGAAACTGTACTGAATTGAGTGATTTTAAACAACAAGCATCTGAACTACGTACCAAACTGATGAAACGGAATTACCCTGTGAAAGTCGTTGATAAGGCCCTGAAGAGAGCAAGGAATAATAACAGAGAGGCACTTTTGGAAGATAAAGTGGTTAACCAGATCGATGAGAGACCTATTTGTGTAACAACTTACAATACACATTCTAACCAGATCACTAAGATAGTGTATAAACACTGGCGTCTTCTTAATTGCTGTGGCTTGAACATAACTAAACCTATGTTCGCTCACAAGAGAGGTCGCAACCTGAGAGACATGCTTGTTCATACGAGACCCAAGAACACGTCCCGACCCAGGCCTGTGGGTTTACTACCCCCAGTACAGGGGCATCACCCCTGTGGTAACTGTAGCACCTGTCATCTGACGAAAAAAAGTATACACATTACATTCCGGAATGGCGATGAGTGGGACCAGAGGAGTTTCACGAACTGTAATAGCAAAAATGTTGTCTATTTAATCACCTGTCCATGCGGCCTTGAGTATGTGGGGATGACATCCAGATCAATCAAGGTACGTATTGGCGAACATCGCAGCAATGTCAGATGCGGTAGGAGCACTACCAAAATGTCTAATCACTATATCTCCAATAGACATGGCATAGACGATTTACAGTGGACAGTGATAGAACAATTGGGTAACGAACATGGCCTCCTCGAGAAAGAACAACGATGGGTTTTCCGTCTTAAGACTCATATCCATGGATTAAATGAGGATATACCATGGAATCAGTTCCGGGTCTGATAACGTAATACCTGACTGAATACTGTTCAGCTACCTGTTTTTTCCATGGGCATCTAACCTAGTGAGGCGATTCCTTCTATTTTTTATGCCCCCAGGTCCTGTCCTGAACCAGTGTAGCAGCACCCCGTTACAATTGTGTGGTTAATTTTCCTTTGTGCACCTATGAATACCCTACTTAGACCACAGCAGAGGACCTCCCTTTAGTGGCTTTCTCATTCGTGTAGGCATTGCCTATCTGATGTGTATGTACTTTTGGTTGGTTAAGCCGTGTACCGGCTGGTTGTCATCTTGTACTTAGGGCCATTGCTCTGCCGGTGTATTTTTATTAGGTTGAGGAGTCCTTTTCCTATTTTGTCTTTGATCCCTCCCCTCAATCCAGGTGACTGTGCCCACCCTTGAGTAAACCTGTCTATCACGCAGGTTTGGACATATAACCTACCAGTTTTTCATTTTTTAACTTCATTTTTCACTTCGTCATATTTCAATACAGGCATCTAACATAGACACCTCTTTCTCTCTGGGGGTCCTTCGCCATCCAACCACGGTGACCCGACCGTTCTACCTTCCGGTTCCGGGTCCCGTTAAGCAGTGCCTGCGGGTCCCGGTAAACATTGCCAGCGGGCCTCTTTCCATTGGCCTATCATACGTGGCTCACTGGCGCGTAATCCCTGATTGGTGCAGGTACTTAAACTCCGATATCTCCAGTCTGACTCCATCGACGGAGCCGACCGGGGTGTTTATTCGGGCAGGACATTGATCCTAGGAGGCGTAAGTACGGCATAGCCGGCAGGTTGAGGATGTATCCTGGTAGTTCGTAGTATTGACGATTGGACTACAGTCTCCTCTCTCCCTTCATTCAGGCAGCCTATTTGGCACTCCTACCACTCGGTATTTGAGCTCATGAGGATACTGTTCTTTTTGCAGCAAGTATGTTTTACTATTGCTTTGTTGGGCTTGGCATGTAAACAACCACTGATATATTTGCCTTGCAGGAACTTTGTTCCTTTCTGAGTAGAGTGTGTGTTTTCTGTTTTGTTCTGTTATGTTATGTTTTTTATGTAGTGTGTCACACAGTATTTTCATCACAGATCACGTGATAACGTTATGGATAGCGTTAAGAGACGACCATCGTTCACCTCCTTTTTCAGATCACTGTTCTAACACGACGGAATGAACTTCTATCAACGTGATTAAATGTCTTGTGTATCTCTCTTTTATACCGTTTTTTCCTTTTAGGTTAATAGGAGTATCTAAGACCCATTGGGGCATTACCAACTTTTGGAGGCTATTTACTTCCGTTCTGATTTTTTTCACTCATTATTTTTAACACATCACAGTGCGTCGTAGGAAGGGATCCTTAAGGTACTGACGAAGAAGCATGGGGAAGCTTCGAAACATGTCGACACCAGGAGGCCTAGCTCATTGAGGCATACACCCTCCTCCCCCCCACCTTTTTACTAATACCAGCTTAGACGGCAGAATAAATTTTCCTAGTCCAGAGAGCCAGGTATTTTTTAAATCACTCTCCATCCACTCCTGACCCTTCCTTGCACACCCCTGCACTACACATAGTAGTCTCATTAAGAACAGTGCTCCCACGTATACGTAGGTTGTAGCACGCCCCGTCCCGTAGAGGGGCGGGAAGACCCCTATGATGAAGCATGACACCAAGGGCCCTTTTGGTGTGTGAGGGGTATTTTAACAACTGATGTGTATTCTCCACGACCGTGGGATATATATTGTATAAACGGGAGACTCTTGATTTACTGTACCTGCGGGTGGATCCTTTTGTTTATGTACGCTTTACTGGGAGGAAGTATCCACCTCCACCACTCGTTGAGTGGTACCTCTCCACTCCCCTCTTTGTTTTTCTTTCGTTGACGGATAAACACCACTTGATCGGGATCAATGAGACCCAGGAGGTGGGGCTCGAGACGATTTGCTACAATTTTCATGTAGATCTTTGCTTCAGTGTTTAATAAAGCGATAGGGCAATAAAATGCGGATAAGGAATAATCTTTACCGGGCTTAGGAATGAGTACTACCTCCGCTTCATTCATTGTTGGGGGGAGACCCGAACTGGCTGTGAAGCTATTAAAAAGATGAAGCATGTGATCACGAACCTGTGGGTAGAAGACCCGGTAAAAAGTAACTGCCAGCCTGTCAGGACCCAGGGTTTTACCTATTGGGAGCTGCTTCAGGGCTCTAGCGATTTCATCGTGAGTAATGGGGTCTTCCAACAGTTTCGCAAAGTGGGTATCAATGGGGTACCAAGGGTAAGAGTCGAGGAAAGCAAAGACAGCTTCGTGAGGGCAGGGAGCATTTGCATAAAGGTCCCTATAGAAGTGCTCCAGCTCCAGAGCTTTATCCGCTTCTGAGATGGCCCATGTGCCATCAGGACGCCTAAGTTTAGCAATGTGGGCTCTCATGGTCTGCGCTCGGAGGCGCCGCACCAACCAGGCCTCCACCATATCCCCCCCCCTGTGTAGAATTTCTGTTTAAGAGTGAGTGGAAGGCGTTCCGTCTTGTTGGTACGATTTAAGCGCAATTGGCCCCGTAGCTCCGCAAGGAGCTGCTTATTGCGAAGGGACAGCTGCAGGTGGTCTTTGCGTTTCAGGGTTTTAATATCCCTAAAGAGAGTGATATCGACCAGCCGAGCCTCCCGGATCCTGGCGATCAATATAGATGTGATGACCCCTCGAATGGCAGCTTTAAAAGCTTCTCACCTAGTGTCCTCAGACGTATCTTTGAGAGTATTAGCGAGAAAGAAGGCTTCAGTTTCCTTCCGAATGTCTGCCACGATGACAGGATCCTGGAGGACCTGAGTGGGCTGTTTCCAACGCCGAAGGGGCTCCCTACGCAAATCGGGAGGTTGGAGAGCGATCCGAACATGCGCATGATCTTATTAGGATATATCAGAGATCACTACTTATTGCATGCATCAGGGGAAGGGAAAGGAAATAATAGTCTATATGAGAATATGACCGATGTGCATGGGAGAAAAAGGAATAGTCCTTGGAATCAGGGTGTAGATGTCTCCAGGCGTCAACTAAACCCTGGTCTGTGATGACATTCCACAGTGTCGCCTACATCGCAGCAGCATTTTTGTGCGCCTGAGCAGTGCGATCCCATTCTGGGTTCCAGACCAAGTTAAAATCTCCCCCCTGAACAATTGGAGTTGTAACTGCCTGCAGGAGTTCCCTGAGGGTCAGAAGCAGGAAAGCATGCTGATTTTGATTAGGGGCATACATGTTGACAAAGGTTTAGGATCAGCGACCCCAAGCCATGTGTGCTTTAATAAACCTCCTGCCTTTGTCAGACGTGATCTTAGAGGTCACCGCATGCCAACCTGGTTTAAAAAAGATGGCGACCCCCCCCCCCTGTTTTAGCAGAGGAGCAGGACCAATACCGAGTGGGGTATTTGGGATGTGACATGAGGCGAGTATCAATAGAAAGCAAGTGGGTCGAGATCGTGATGGAGGAGATATCGCCACATCTGGCGTCTCTTGTTAGGGGAATTCAACCCCATAACATTTAGGGAGAGAAACTCAATAGGGTTAATCCATAATAATTCACAAAGAGATATGCGTCCCACACTGCCCTCAAAACAGCACAATAGGCAGGCGTTTCCACCCCCATGGGTTCCCATCCCATCAGTAGGAATAGAGAGCCATCGTAGGGCTCCGGTGTAACAAGGCATGGCCGAATGAGACCCAGCGAAGCAACCGTATTTACTCCCCTCCCTCCAGCCCCTAAGAACAGCGCATCCAGTAAAAAAAACAATCTATTAAAAAGGAAAGAAAGAAAGAGCACAACAACAAATGACTAACCGGGCCAGACAAGATCAGAGTCTACCAAGAACAGGCCCGAGTCGCACAGACTGGCCATTCCGGAAAAGTCACTCTCCTAAGGGACTCTGAGGAGGGGGGGGCGGCAAACACAAGTTCACGTATCTCCGCTACCACCGTCCCGTGGCAATATTGGGGAAAGCAGTATTTGCTCCGACCACCGGGCCATCTCAAAGGCACTCAGTTGCGGCATGGAGGATGATACCCTTTGGAAGGACACGTATTCCATGCGAGAGGGCCAGTTGTTGCCAACAAGTACATGCAGTGTCTCATCTTATAACCAGAGTCCAGCAAGTTCCAGGTCCCATATCAAGGACCCGAAGTCGCTCATAGTCCAAGACAAGATGCATGGGAATTCAAGGTTAATCCGGAGGCTGGCACAACCATTGTAGATCAATCCACGTGGTTCAGCGAACGAGCCGGAGAGAGAGAGCCGCCTAAAGAACGAATGTGGCTAATGATGTCATGCTTAGTTTGGGAGGATGCTAGGTCCTGTATGCGATGTTTGGTTCTCGGAGGCATAACGGTGGACCATATCGGGCAGAGAGGCCCGTCTTGACGTTTCTGCACCGAAGACTGGTCTTCCCCCTCAGCTGAACCGGGCACTGCAGAAGCTGCTTTGCGTCTCTCAGCGAACGAAGGACGCGCCATTTACCCTCCCAGGTGAAGTTCAAGGCGAAGGGATGGCCCCACTGGTACTTGATGTTGAGGTCCCTCAACTTATCCATGATAGGCTAAAATTCTTTTAGCCGTCGAAGAATAGCCGGTGCCAGATCTTGGAAGATTTGTATCAAGAGGCCATTGTACGAGACTGCCTTAACCCCTTGCACTTTTTTCAGAATGGCCTCCTTGTCGGCGTAGTAGTGGACTCCGGTGAGAAAGTCTGGTATAAAGTCTGGCCGATTGCGTGGGCCAATGACCCGGTGGGCTCTGTCTAGCATAGGCGGTGAGGCTTCCTCGTTCTCATCGATTGCCTGTAGGAGCTCTGCTGTGTAATGCGCCGTTTGTTTCGCCTGCTGCGATTTTCAAGATCTTATTGCTTCAGCTGTAGGGTGATATTTTGCTCTTTTATCTCCATCATCCTCTTCCAAAGGTTCCGTCATTCTCTTCCAAAGGTGAGACAAAATAATCAACAAGCATCGGCATAGCCAATAGGTCTTGTTTGCATTTTGAGTCCTGGCTAAAATAGTGGGCAAAAAAGAAAAAAAGGATTGTTTTTTAATTATACGATTGCATCCATAAATTATTTAATTCACTATGTGATGATTCAGGGTATTTTGGATTTATAAAATAGTTTTTCATGCATTTCAATGCAAGCACACCATTTGAGGTGGGATGATACACCAAAAACCAGTTGCAAGAGATGAGAGCTAATAGCCATCTGGCGGAGCAAAGACCCCATTTATCTATATTTGACAGAATTGGCAATAATAGCTACTAGGCTTAAAAACAGATAGTGCCACTTTCCAGGACTAGTGGTATGAACAAGCAAGGCGTGGGTCCGTAACTCCCTGGACTAGACCACTAATATAGAAGCAACAAAATGAAGTGTCCAGGAAGACTGTTCAATCTAAATCCGAGTAAACCTTAGACCATTAATTCTAAAGTTTACAAGCTTTATTCAGCTTAATTTAGCTTTTACTAAAAGACATTCAAAATCAATTATACATGTCTTTAGAAAGAGTAACACACTGTTAGGTTCCAAATGGTCATCCAACATTAAAGCACATTTAACACGCCCGAATATTTCGAGGTAGGAACGCTCATTCCTCTAAACACACCAGTTTAGGCTGATGAGTTTCTTTTTGATCATACTCTGATAAAATGTCCCGATTTGTTTAATCTCTGTAGCCTCACTACCAGAAGAGTAGAAGTATCGTCTTTTGCTAACCGCTTTCCCAGATTCATTCCACGCTGCTAATTAAGGTACAGAAACATACTGGTAGGCCCTGAATTACTGTAGATACACGGTGTGTCAGGTTTTAAAGCATTGTTTCTTTTTTAATTTCATAGAGCCCACGACCGAGTCAGAGTCCTGAGGAGAATCCCGAAACTACTAGGGATTTGAAACGCGTTGACTCTTGAGCATGGGGTACCTTTGATGGGGTGTGCTACGAGGGATTTGGTTAAATAGTGTCCCCCCCCATAGCGTTGACAACACCTAGTATAATTTTTGTACTCATTCTCTGATCACAGGCAGGACAGCAGACGTGTTTAGCAAGGAGTTAATGTCCGCCTAGTGTTTGTATTCGAACTTAGGACTAGTCAAATGTTTTTGGCTTGTACATATGGTTATTGCTGTGTCAATGCTTTTTCTGTGTTTTTATATTTAAAAAAATGATTTTGTCATGTGTATTTATGTTGGATTATGTGCTTTAATGTTGGATGACAATGTGTAACTTAACAATGTGGTACTCTTTCTAAAGACATATATAATTGATTTTGAATGTCTTTTTGTAAAAGCTAAATTAAGCTGAATAAAGCTTGTTAACTTTAGAATTAATGGTCTAAGATTTACTCTGATTTAGATCGAACAGTCTTCCTGGACACTTTATTTTGTTGCTTCTACTTTCCAGGACTAGGGCAGAGTCTTTTTTTATTTACATAGCCATGCTGGAGATCATTTTGTTTGGTCGAAAACTTGCTGCTGGAAACCTGCACTTCAACAAGCTTGTACTGAAGTTCCAAAAACAGATTTCTTTTGTGATTTGCTTGTACTTTGTTCCCTTTATTTTTTTTTCTTTTTATTGAATAGTTGGTATTTTAATCTAGTCTTGGGTAAATGATCCTATTTCTGTTACCCTTTAATTTTTATGGATTAATTGTACCTTTTGGATTTTTATGGAAAAACAGGGGCATAGCTTAGTCAGTGAGATTTGAGGAGTGTAAATCTCAAATTTCCCAACACAAAAAGGCAGTGACCACAGGGTGAAAATTATTGACGTGACCAAGGGGCAAGAGGGATTGTTCCGACAGATTTACATTATGTGGGCCTCTTGGGCTGGTTTAGAATTTGGCAGCCAGGTACTCTATTGTAACTGCTACGGAGCAACCTGTCCACCAAACTCTAGGTCTGGTCCGCCAGCCCAATTTTGAGTCCGGCTAACCTCAGGTTCTATGCTGACAGTAAAATTTACTCTGTCAATTTAAACTTCCTTCAACAGCCTAACAGAGTAGGTGCCATCAGAAGTTAGCTATCCGAGTATCTGCCCTTATTAAAGTAGACGGTCCGATTTCTTTTTATCTGGTCATCACCGCCAGGTATATCCTGGTGGTGAGGGAGAGGAGAGTTTGTGTTTGAAAAATAAAAAACTTTGGAAAAGTTTGACAGCTAACCGTCATGTTTGATTAAGCTGTCCACTAAACTTTTCCTACTCTTACAGGAACTGCCATCTCAGATTTTGATAGGCAGCGTAAAGGAAATAAAGTCCTCAACCATATGGTCTGCCTTTACTCCGTTTGCTAAATCCTAAAGTAGGTCCTCTGTCTAGAGTGGCCACAGTGGGTGAAAATTAATAGTTTGGAATTCTACCCAAGTGATTGCCAGGGGCTAGACTATTGGCAAGCATTCCTCCCATCGGCCTGCATTTTTTTTTTTTTTTTTACACAAAACCACCCAAATTAACATTTGTGTGGCTTTATAATGTCAAAAAGGGTTTTGCATCGTACTGCGTAAAAAAGTAATGCATACCCAACACAAAATATTTTTAAATCTAGGCCTACATTTATTTGAGTTCCTATTGAGAAAAGAGCATGCTAAGATCGTCTTGTAAAATCAGGATGACAAGAAAAACCAACACAGGCATTGCACATCCATCTTTGGGCCTCCAGACCCAACTACCAAGCAAAGAATGTATTTGGGGGTGCACATCCCAAACTGACCTCCTGTATCTACGCCGTGGAAAAATTGTAATGCAAAACTATTACAAAAAAAATAAATCTGTCAGATTGTGATGTCTGTATCTTAATGACAAAACATTAGTCCCACTCTGAGCTTGAGGTAGTTTTAATCATAGAATAAATTAAAAAAGGCATTTCTCCACCTGCCTCCAAGAGTCTTCCAAATAACGTCCAGCCCAGACCTCCACTTGCCCTTTTACTTTTCTCTCCATTCTTTCACAAATTACATTGCAGACATTTGAGTGTAGATGAAGATGACAAAGTAAAACATATCCTTGTTGCTCAGTGACTTCTAACACATTACAGAGGTTTGGGCCTGATTTAAGGTTTTTTGGATGGGTATCCCTTCGCCAGCATTAGAATTTGATATAATGTACTTGTAATAAGGTGGATGGTATATCCGCCACGTCCATGTTGGAGTACCGGTCCATCAAATTCTAAATCAGGCCCTTTGTTTGTAACTAGCAGGTCATGTTCCAGACCTGTCATGGAGTAACTTAATGTTCCAAAATAGGGTCTCTAGTTGGCAGTGGTTTGCACCCTGTCCAAGTAGTGGCCCTCGCTCCAGTCAGGGTAAGTCAGTCACACAGCTTAGATAACTCCCTGCTCAGCCCCTTGGTAGCTTTGCACGAGCAGTCATGTTTATTTCAGAGGCAATGTGTAAAGTATTTGTACACACACACCACACCACTTAACTTTTGAAAAATAGCCACTAAAACGACAAAAATCCAACATACATGAATCAAGATATCACTTTTGCAAAGATCACTTAAAAGTACAGCTCTTAGAAATCAATAGCTCCAACTGGGGCTATCTTACTGTTGTGACGGGTACTAATTCAACAGTTTGGTGCCAGCTGTAATGAAGCGCATGCTGGACCCCGGTTACAGTATCTTGGAAAATGAGAAAAACAAAGACATTGCGCGGCGTCGGTGAAGTGAGGCGTCAATGGGCTGGTGCGGTGTCGGTTACTTACTGCCACAGGGAAAGTGAGGCGTTGGTTCCTTACTGCTAGGCAGGGGAGGTGATGTGTTGGTTCCTTACTGTTTCGGGGAAGTGATGCTTTGTTTCCACATGACAGTCCAATGTCGATGAGTTCGGGAGGTCACACCTGTCGGTTATTGACTCCGCGGTGTTGTTTCAAGCGCTTGTGTCGACCGGCATCGGAGCTGCAGTGTAAGCCGGGGCTGTACACCATGCTCTTCACGAGTGGTGCCCTCGGCTCCAGTGCAGGCAGAGGCGTCGGTGCGGAGCGTTGTCACAGGGGAAGTCGGATCTGTGGTGAGTCGGGGTGATGTGTCGTGCTCTTCACGTGTTGTGTCCTCTGCTCCGGTGCAGGCCTTGATGGCGCAGTTAGAGTCAATAAGTTGCAGTCGTTGGCAAAACCAGGGCTGCGGTGTAAGTTGGGGCTGTGCATCGTACTCTTTACGAGCGGTGCCCTCGGCTCTGGGGCAGGCAGCAGAGTTACTGACGGCATCAGGTTTGATTTTCTTGGGTTGTAGTGCCAATCACATGATTCCAAGGGCCCAGGAACTAGATTTGGCACCACTTGGCAATCAAGACTCCCAGCAGAGACGTCCTGGTGCTGTTAGCAAGATGCATGTGAAGTCTTTGGCCCTGATACTTTTTAACAGGATGCAAGCATGCACAAGCCCTTGGAGAACCTTGGAAGCGGAATGCAGAAAGCAAAGTCCAGTCCTTTCACTCCCAGGACAGAAGCAGCAGGCCAGTACAGTACAGCACCTAGCAAAGTAGCAGTATCTCCTGATAGCAATCCAGCTCGTCTTCCTGGCAGAATGTCCTCAACCCAGAAGTGTTCTGAGTATATGGTTTCACAGGTCCAAGACTTCTACCCATTTCAACCTTTGAGGTAGGCAAACATCACAGGAAATCCTTTGTAGTGCACAAGAACCTGCCTTTCTCTGCTCTGGCTTCAGACACACTACACAGGGTGGAGACTTATTTGTGTTAGGACAGGCACAGCCCTATTAAGGTGTCAGTGTCCACTCCTCCCACCAATCTAGCTCAGGAACACTCATCAGCCTGGTGATGGGGCCGTCAGGATATGCAGGGCACCCCTCCGCTCCTGTTGCAGGGGTCTCCAACCTTTTCTATAATGAGAGCCCCCCCCAGGAATTTGCGGCTTTGGGTGGCAAACTTTGGAGCAAAAAAAGCAAAGTTTGCGGCCCAAAACCTCAAAATTTGTGGTAGGCAAAGAATGTGCCTGTCACAAAAATACCAAAGGCTTGTGCTGTCACTGCTTGAGACTGTGCTATGTCACAACCTGTAACTTTGCAGAGTCTCCAGTAGCACAGCGCCTGGAATCGGAGGGTGTCTGATGTCAAAGAGAGCAGATTACAATAAGAAAACCTGCACTTTTTGGCATCTGACTACCTATGTGTGCCGGGCAGCAGGGCTGGAGGGGTGGGGGGGGGGGGACGGTGGCGGCAGAGAAGTTATAAGTTTCAAGTTTAATTTTATTTTGCCTAATTACTAAAAACAATTGCAACATTTTTAAAAAGAGAAAGTGCAGTAAAACGAATATAGTACACCAATAAAATCGATAAAAACACATGCTAAAAAGTACTGTACAGTGGTTAAAAATTATCAGTGCAAGTGATGGTGAGGATCATTGGTTCACAGGATAAAGTGCAGTGCGGTCCCTAAGCTTTGCTGACGTCAGACGTGCGCGTGGTGAGATGCCGTATAGTGCATATTGTTCGGTTGTTAGAGCCTGCTCAAAGTTGTAGAAGGTGTGAAGCCACACCCAGTTTGCGGGCCAATTGCTCCACAGGCAACTTCTTACTTATGTGGCCGAGATTGGGCTATCATCTGAGGCTTTTTTTGTTCGTCCAACATAAGAAAATTTACCATTCTGCAGTTCAGTTGCGTATCTCCCGGATTAAAGCATGCCAGCACCGCTTGCCTCCTGGTGCGGATGCCTTTCTGCTTAAAGGGGGCTTTTAACAACTTTGACCCTTCTCCTTGCATGTGCAGATTAAGTGCAAGATGTCTCCTTGATTGGTGTTGCAAAGCCTGCAAGTGTTTTGGACTGTTTCCCTCTGCCAAGGTGGAAGGGGCTGATTGCATGGGAGGATGCCCAGTCTATGCCTTAAGAATTTTATTTTTATGGATTTGGGATAGCCCTGGTTGAAGTACTTTTGCGGTGCAAGTGTTTTGTATGAATTTAGGGTCATCCAGAAATGAGATCTGGCTGCGAAAGTTTCCTTGTCCTCCACCAATGAATTTTGTTTTATGGATTTCCAAGACCATTTTTCGAAAGTTAGATGGACGAGTTGTGTATTCCAAAGTTCTGTGAGCCTGGTAGTTTCCAAAGATGTCTCAAGGTAGCTTCTCGCGTGGGAGGTTTCCCTATGCTGAATTTCGTGCCATAGCAGTTGGTTTAAGGTGTTTGAAGTGGCACTTCTAATCTTATGCCAGCAGATGATGTAAGATCCGTGCCTGGCCAGTGATTGTTGTAAAAGGCCGAACTCCAGCCTTATTTGAGCCAGTGATGTGTAGTGCAGGAGACAAAACATGGTTCTATAAGTTTTGACCAGCGTGCTATCTAGTGCATTGACATCTCTCCCCCGCATTGCTTCGCTGCCGTAGGTGGTCCTGGGGAGTAATTTGGCTTGGGCTACTTTCAGAAGCGGGCTCAGTGTCGGCCCCGTCAGCTTGTTAGTGAAATTTTTAATTGATAGTGCTATTACCAGCCCTCTCCTTTTTATTTCGTCTTTTTAGCTTGTGAATGTCCCTTCCTTGTCAATTATAACTCCTAGGTACTTGTATTCCTGTGATGGTTCGAGTTGTGTGCCTCCCAAATACCATTTCCTTTGCTGATTTCTTTTGTTGTTTATTGTCATTGAGTGAGCCTTATCTTACTAAGATACATTTTTAAGTTGTTTTCTGTGGCGTAGTTATGCATTTCCGTTAGATGTTGGAGACCCACATAAGTGTGGCTGAGCAGAACTGCATCGTCTGTACATAAGGTTGGTCAGTGTTTTTCTTCCTATCTTGGGTGCATGTGAGTTGCAGATGTTGCTTGCCTTTGGATGGTCGGCCATAAATAGGTTGAACATTGTGGGTGTGAGCACACAACCCTGCCTCAGACCTTTGGTTGTGGGGACTTTTGAGGAGAGGTGACTGCCGCTGCCTAGTTTCACCTTCACCCAGGTGTCTTTGTGAAGAAGTGACAAGATGTTTAAGATTGGCTGTGGGATTCCCCAGCGTGCCAGCTTCCCCCACAGTCTGCTCCTCTCAACGTTATCCAAAGCAGCGCTGAAATCAATGTAGCATTCATAGGTGTAGAGGAAGGTTGGTTGTTTTTGCTGCATCAATCAATAAAGAGATTGTGAGGATGTTTGTTGATGTGCCAGCCGTTTTACGAAAGCCTGTTTGATTTAACGGTATTATCTCGTTCGCCTCTGCCCAGGTAGTGAGATCCTCTAGAACAGTGCCCGCAAAATATTTTACTTCATAGTCAATCAGTGCTACTAACCGATAATTACTTAGCTCGGCCTTATCGCCTTTTTTGTGGATCGGCACAATTGTCGAGCCCTTCCATGATTCTGGTAGGCTGTTTAAAAGCCTGACTTCCAGGAAAAGAGGTTGCAGGATGTCAGCCCAATCATCCGACTTGGCTTTGAACAGTGCAAGCGGGATACCGTTCGGTCCTGGTGCCCCTTCTCTCCTCCCTTTTGCGATCTGCTTTACTAGTAGTGACAGTGGGTTGCTGGCTTCGCCAGGTGGTGTAACTTCTATGGCTGGCATATTCAGCTCCAACATCTCATTATTGCGCACTCCTATGTGTTCTTCCGTTGGCCCGCTGTTAAGATCTTGTATTCCGGCGCCTCCCGATTGGTTGTTGAAGTGCTTGGTAAGGAATTCCACCCAAAATTCTTCCGAAATATGTGACGAAATTCCTTCAGGATGAGGGTGGATTATCCCGTTCACAGGTTCCAAAAGCGTGCACTATGGGTGGCGGCAGAGAAGGTTGAGGGTAGGTTAAAAAAAAAAATTAGGAGACGTGGGAGGTTAGGTGTTAGTCCACAGGGGGCACACAAACATGTGAGGCGGCCTGCAGGCTGTTGTTCAGGAGTGGGCTAGGTGCATTTCAAAGGCAGGCAGCAGAGGCATTTAACACCTCTGCTGGCCTGTTGCTCACCCTCTCTTTACTGGCTCAGTGGCCGCACAAAGCCAGTAAAGGAAAGGTGAAAGGCAGTTTTTTTCTAAACATATTTTGCGGGCACTTTTGTAAAAATCGCGGCATTTTTACAAATGTGCTGATTTTGAGATCTTTTTGCAAATTGCGAAATCCTGGGGGTCTTGATATACAAGGTTTCTAGCAGTTTACTACAGCGATCTCCTCAGTGCATCAGGCATGGTTGCCAGCAGTAATGTAAAAAGGCTTTGTCAGTACGAAATGCTTCTACATGGGTAAGCCATAGCCACAATGCCTCTATTACCAAGGGAATAACATTTTGTAAAAGGTCTTCTCGATACCACATGATGTATCTCTCAAATAACAGCCATTTATCGCAAAATATAAGCTCATGAATTCTGTAAATAAACACATTGTAATCTCAAATACTTAATTTTGGTTTACATAAATTATTTCAGCCAAGTAATAGCTTCTAATTTTTTAGGAATTTGCTACACTCTGGAGAGCTACTTTCAGGTAGCGGGAGAGCTACTCTTTGGAGAATGCACCAACAGCCCAACTGTCATCCTAACCAATGTGTGAATTTAGCAGACAGGCAGAGGCACAGAATGGTTTAGCAAGAAAATGCCCACTTTCTAGAAGTGGCATGTTCAGAAAAGCAATTTAAAAACCAACTTTGCCAAAAGATACTTTTTTTTAATTGTGAGTCTATAGACCCCGAACTCAAAATCTCTTATTTATTCTCAATTGGAAGATACACTTGTAAGATGTTACAAAGCAGCTCCAATGCTAACTTATGGGAGAGATAGGCCTTCCTGTAGTTAAAAAAAAATTAACAATATTACACTTCCTGGCCATGTAAAATACAACTAACTTTTAAATACATTGCACCCTCCCCATGTGGCTACCTTGGGCCTACCCTTAGGGGTGCCTTTCATGTAATAAAAGGGAAGGTTTGGACCTAGCAAGTGGGTGCATTTGCGACTTCGACATGGTAGTTTAAACCTGCTCACACAGACACTGCAGTGGCAGGCTGACACGTGTTTGCAGTGCTACTCATGTTGGTGGCAAAGTCAGTGCTGCTGGCCCACTAGTAGCATTTGATTTATAGACCCTTGGCACACCTGGTGCACTTTACTAATTAAGACAGGGAGCACTTGCACATTAGCACTGGTCAGCAATAATAAAGTGCCCAGAGTCCTACAACCAGCAAAAACGAAATGCAGAACACAATCAAAACAAGAGGTCCGAGGAAGAAAGGCAGGGGAAACCATGCCAAAAGATGCCAGGTCTGACACTTGGCCTTTCAAAATCAATACATTTATTATCATTTGTGGAGAGAGCAGTCCTAGTGCGTTTTGGAAAAATCTGTGCTGATCTGTTTTTTGGCCTGCTTCGTTTTCCTCCATTTGGACTCCCCAATCTGTAAGTCCTTTGGATGTTGATAATTAATAAGGCCTAGTTTCCATTTGTTATTGAATTTACACAACGTTTACTCTTGCCCACAGCGAATACTTTATTCTCATACTGTGATGTGGAATGACATGATGAGTGGCAACTGAATAGCAATTTGCATGCACCCCTTGAGTGGAGGTGACTTGCCACACTCACTGTACATCTGAGAAAGCGAGATTTACTGAGTGTGTGTGGTATGACATTACATTACATGTTGGCTGTGTGTGTATGGGGCAGGGAGACCATGTGCAAGGTGAAAGCTGACTCTTGAGAATACAGTGTGCAATGTTAAAAACCCACAACCGTCGTTTTTACTGTGGAAAAGGCTGGTAGCCCCATTGGAGAGTTCAGATGGGCAAACTAATACAGCAGTCTAATAACAAAGGACAACGAACTACTGCTTGTAGTTATTCCCCTCTTCAAGGCTAGGCTTGGGTGAGATAATGCAGAAGACCTGCTTTTCCAACCTACCTGGAAGGTAAATCTGTATAGTGTGGTGCTTGGTGAAGAGAGAGTCCTTAACACTGGTGTTCGATGGCTGCAATAATATTGTATTCCCATTGGATAACAAAGCTACTTCCTTAATGCAGATGATGACCCATGAGCTGCAGGCGAGCTTTTAAGTTTTACTTTAAAGGAAGTTAGAAACTCGTGTAGTGATACAGTAAATAACACTCGGTATCCTCAATGGCCAGTCAGTACTTTATGTTAAAGGAAAGGGTTGATACATATACAGTTACAACTAGGATTTACAAAGAAATTCAGAAGGTGCTACTGAGGCTGAGCTGCCACTCTAATCTTTGTATTTCTGTCTATAGCATTGTAGAACTAGATACTAGATTGTGTATAATGTTCGCTTTCTGTGCTTGGGTCGGTCCTGGGATCTTCATACTTCATAGGGTCTCTGTTTTGAGAATATCTTTCTTGTACAAATGACTCTAGATTGTGCAGTAGATAGATTGGTGACTTCTCTGGACTCAAATCTAGTACTGGTTCAAACTTGGGTCCTCACACTGGACAACTCAATGGGTGGAACCCTCAGCTTGAGAGATTCTGGTATACAGAAAAAGGAAAGGGTAGCACAACAAATCTCTAAGCACATAAACAGACTACCTAAATAAGAATGAACACCCCCAAACTAAACAGATGTACACACACCCGCCCCATGAAGTCTGTGGGGTCCCACAGGCACCAAAAACATTAGGATCCTGTTTTTAGGACTACCAGTCAAGATTTTCCAGTGGCTGGGGCGCTAATGGGTCCGGCAATGCCCACTGCGATCTCTGGTGTCACCAGTTACCACTTTGAACTGAATTTTAGAGTTATGACTTGACTATAACTACAAAAGATAATGTCTCTGGAACAGGTCTGCTGGAAAGATGGTTCACACCGTTTTGGAAACCAGGACAGCCTTTCCTAACTAACATAACTAGATTTCAACACAGGTTGTGAGGGAGCATTGTCATATTGTCACTTTGGACAGGGGAGCACAGGTGGGTTGTGGTGCACGAATATTGCAATCTCTTTCTCAAGAAAGACAGGTGCCTATTCAACTCCAAAAGCCAGTTGATTTCTTTGGTTACCTTCTCCTTGCTAATTTTGTGGTACCTGATGACCTTAGGTCTCTGAGACGTTTTCCGTGTCTGAGTCCTTTTGCAGATCTTCCTTGGATCAGGTGGGTATCACTGGGAAGGCCCAGCACAGCTCCTTGCTCAGGCAGGTAAGCAGTCAGTCTATCCACAGGTTATAGCAGCAAGGATTCATGCACGATTGTAAGAATTAGACTAAGTCTGAAGAGAGAATAGCAACCCAACAGAGGCATAACTACTTGTCTGATGGCCTTTTCTTAAGTAATATGCTGTACCGTCCAGATGCCCCGGAGACCTACAAAGTAAGTGTGAAGAGGCCAGTACTTAACTTCATCAGATGTCTAAGATGGGAAGCTATAGGCAAAAGGAGGGTCTACTTTATTCAATTTCAGACGTTTCTCAGATGTGAATACGTGAATTTGCAGGTTGTTGACAAATTTCTGAGCTCTGCACAGTTCAGACCAGTTTAGATTGGTCTGTGGTTCCAATGTTTTTTTTAATTTCTCTCAGACAGTTCAGCATCTGTTCTGGCTGCATTGGAACTAAACACAGCACCCAGAAAGAGGGGGATATGTCTGTTTGATTCACGCATGGGCAGTCATGCTTTGAATAAAGTAATGGGCTAATGACCACCGCTCACCCACAAAGCACAATAGATTTTGATGAGGGTTCCTTAAAAAGGAGTGCCTTATGTCTGTCAAGGCGAACATGGACAATGCTAGTGTTCCCAAATTAAAGCAACTATTGTATGCAGAAGTTACATGGGAGCCCAAGTGGACCTCACTATCCAAGTGCCTGTAAGCTACTCCCATGTCATAACTTAGGGAGAAATCCTTCAGATATTTCCCATGCGGACAAGGAGACCACAAGATAATGGACCCCAGTTTTGGAAGTTGCATAGGCCTCTAACTGGGGACAGTCAGTAGGCAGTCTTCCTCCATGGGCATTGTGCCCTTCAAGTATGAATACACTGCCGCCTCCACCAGTAACCATATAGACTGGGTTGTGGATGCAGTAGCCACATTCAGTCAGAAGGGCGATGCAATTTGTGTGCTACTCAGTCATCTGATTATAAATAGAACTTTAAAAAGATGGAGCACTTCCAACGGTACACATGTTTTAGTTGATTTTTACTGTGGGAAAACACTGGCTGACTAAAAGAAAATTACACTGCCCAGGAAGGCATAGCTTTTTGAAGCATACTTAGGACTTTCGGCCTAGCAAAACTGCTCAATGAAAGGACAGGCCCTTCAACAAAAGAAACACAAGCACGAGGCCCAGTGGCAAAAGCCTTGTATAGAGGATTTCTTGGAAGGACGAGCTGAAATGCTTGCAACCTAGCTGACCAATGTCACTACAAGTAATGGTGTGATCAAAATTAGAGCCTCGATTGAGACACTTTCCAAACTCAGAAGGTCTGGTTAGCCTGCACCATACCTAACACACCAGGCCCCACCCCTTGGTACTGGGGAGCCTATAGATGTCCCAGTTCAAACCCCACTCTTGGTTCTACAATAGCCATATTATATTGGATATGGAGACAATTGTTATCTTGCATTTGGCAGCCTAAACTACATTTCGGGGAGTGGATTTGACCCTTTGAAACTCATACACTGAAGCTGAAATCACTGAGTTGCCCACCTTTCATCAAGGGCTATCAAGAGGCTAAGGGAGAAAGATCAAATCCAGATATGTAAATTCTATTTCTCTGTTAGTCAGTTACTTACTTCAAACAAACAAACTGTGATAAACCTTTACCTTTCCAAACGGATGGAGAGAACACCATACCTTCCTTAATAGAAAATAAATAACCAATGAGCTTGTAAGGAAATGCGGTGTATTATAGCCTTATAGCCCGCAGTAGCAGGCTATTAAAGGCCTGCTCCCGCGTTAAAGGCCTGAGCCGAAGGCGAGGGACTTTAACAAGGGAGAGGGACTTTAATAGCCGGTATAGCCCTGCTATGTAGGGCTATAAGGCTATTAGTACAAAAAACAGAAGCACATTCCCCCCACTGGTACAATATATATAGGCGATACGTCCATAAATAGAGATGTGCCCACAGACCAAAAGAAGTGATTAGATTATTTTTTCTTTCATTTTCATTTATTTATCTAAAATGGTATTATGCATTATAGTGCTGTAGTGAAATCACTACTAATTAATTACATAAAAAACCAACCATAATGTAAATTCAATTTTAACACAATAAGTAATTTAGAAAACACAATCATATGCCCAACACAAAAGGACTAAAAAATACAATACATATACCAAATTCATACATATAAAGACAACAATAGAAAAAATTGCACAATACAATATACCATACATAAAACACAGTACATCAGACAAAAAGCGCCGACGCGCGTTTCGGAGATCCCAGAATAATTTCAATGAGCTCCTTCCTCAGGGCGCAATTGGCATAACAATCTTAATGAAAGTACCCAAGTAGATTGTTTAAGGCTGAATACTAAATTATATGTCGGGCTTCAGGCACATAAGCACGTGGTAGGTTTAAAAAAGGGAGAGATATCCCAGCAGAGCTTGTGAATCACTGGTGTGCGCGTGGCTTTAACACCCAGTATATCATTTAAAACTGGAAACTCAGGCCGGAGAGCGCAATTTTGGCGCACAGAATTGCGAAGATATACAGCAGGGACTACTGCGGGTACTGACAAGCTGACTCGGGTCAGTATGTAGAATAAAGACTATCATCTTGCCTCAAGATTAGGAGAACCACGAGCTATGGGTAGCTGAATAACGAGTAGATATAAGACATTCCACAGTCAAATCTAAGATCAATAAAAGCTCAGAGGCTTGTGATTGGCTAGTCGATGATATGCGAGGATAATATTGAGATCAAGTAGGCTCAGAGTCCACCAGTCATCGTTAAGGCTCGCGTGAGTCCCCGAACCGATGTCGTACCGCGTGGGTCCCCGAACCGGTATCCTGAAGAAAATACGGAGTCCCGCAGCTGGCCACCGGTGACTATAAGGCTATTAGAACATTCTATATGTAAAAAAAAAATGGACTGGTCTAGCAAGATTTAGTACAGGACTCAAAACTGTATGTTTCGGGGAACAATGTCTTCCTTCATGAAGCCCTCACCCACCAACCTAGTTGGTGGCATGCTTCATCATCTGGCCCACCCAGTGACACCGAATGTGTCCCGGGTGTGCTTCAACGCCTGTGTTACAGCGGAGCTGGTATGTTACTGAGAGTGCAGTGGTGGTGGAGTGATACTAGAGGGCAGAATGTTCCTAACAAATAAAACAAAGGCCTCACGAAGTACGAGGGGATTTAAATCCCTTCGATCTCCGAGAGGGCTTTGTAAAACATTGGAATGTTGCTCTGCGGGCCTTTACCAGCTCGTAGAAGTAGGGAGCACACCATTGTCTTCAATGGAGCTCCCAACATTCCATTGTTCTAATATATGGTGTGGTTGTGCGACCTCACCGTGTAATAAACTTACCAACTCCTTTAGGACCAGTAGATTTTCGTGGGTAGCTGCGGCTCTGAGCAGTCGGGCTTACACAAAGGAACAATGTTAAGCATTTAAGCAGCAACAAAACAATTGAAGAAGAAATATCAGAGACATTCAAGAAATCCGACACCAATTTATAAAATAGATTGTGTGTTTATGTATCTTTATACACCAGAATGAAAAAGATCCACCTGAGCATTCAGGAAATACAGAATTTACAAGGTATAGTAAATATGCACTTATTAATTAATCACTAACAAGTCCCTCGAAGTCCTCTTGTTCCTGGTAGGGCTACGAGTTGCCTGGTATTACGTTTACAGCTTAATCCTTTCCTGGGTGATAACTCCTCTTCTGTGCGACCAAGCT
Organism: Triturus cristatus; assembly: GCF_964204655.1. NCBI lineage: Eukaryota > Metazoa > Chordata > Amphibia > Caudata > Salamandridae > Triturus > Triturus cristatus. Next base: position 886,597,133 of record NC_140580.1, on the reverse strand, counting down.
GTACTCTGGCGACTCTCCCAGGTCCAGTGGACTCGGGTGCAACTTTGAGAGTTGGGTTCTAGTCGCTGGTGTTGCGTGGCAGCAGTTGGCGGCAATGCGCAGATCCGGGCTACCAACTTGCCCCAGCAGGCTTTTTCAGGTGTTTTAATCCTGTGCTGCAAACAGGAGGTCAGCGAATTGACCCTTGAAGTCTCATGATTTAGCTGGGCTCCGAAGACAATTGCTCCACGAGCTCCACGAGCAGTACACAGCAGGCACAGTCCCTTCTCCTTTGCTAGCTACGAGGTTCAGCAGGTGCAGTCCATATCGATGCACCCTCTCTTCGCCGACTCCTTGGTGCAGCTAGGCAGTCCTTCTTTTGTTCCACTCCAGGGGAGATCTGAGTTCTAGGTGCCTGGGTACTGTATTCATGCTCAGAAAATGCACTCGGAGTAGGATGCAGTTGGTAGCCAATGGGCTACCAAGTCCTCTCCCTCCCGGTTACCACTTCCTGTGAAGTGTGGCATCTGGCAATCCCAGGATGCACCATTCAGCCCACTTCCAAAATGGCAGAACCCCTCTTTTGGCATACAGAGCCCCCTTGCCAAACCCAGAGGTGTGGCTATCAAGGAGGGTACACACCCCAGAAAAAATGGTTGGCGAATGGTTTTCCCTCTCCTGCCCGAGTAACACCCTGTCTACCTAAACAGTAGAACAGCCCCTCTCCCAAGTGTTCCCCATTTGCTCTTCATAGGCGGCTCCTCCTTTGAAGATCGCCTTTTAGGGTCAACACCAGTGGTGTGGCTTCCTGCCAGGGAGAGGTAACGCCTCCCTCCTATGCAGACTGCTATTGTCTTTTTTCCTGGGAGTCGTTTGCACGTCATCCCAGGACGTCAGGAAGCCATGTGCGACTGGACACGCACTGGGGATTTAGGGCAACAAAGTGGCAACTTTGTAAATGTTGCACTCTGCAACAAGTTGCATCAGTTTAAACTTGGACATCAAGTTGGGCTTAATGTAATGAGATGTTTGATACCTCACTATATCAACTTTAGTAGTCCCAGTCAGAAGTTAGCAGGGCTGCTGCATTAGCCTCCACTCTGAACTCTCCAATGGGGATACCAGCCTTTTCCACAGTAAAAACGACAGTTGTGGGTTTTTACTGTTGCAGACTGGGATCCATGTTCTACGTTTGTCACACCCAGGATGGCAAAACCAGTTCTGTAATCCCTGGGGGGACCCGGTAACCTACAGGCCCTGGGAAACTTATATTAGGAACTTACGAGTAAGTTATATTATGCCAGTTGAGTATAGGCCAATCAAACAAACACATTTTAAGGTCAGGGCACAGGCTCTGATTGGAAGGCCTCAGTGTGTCGAAAAACCAGCAGGATCAGTCCAAATCTTTGGGGGTTACCATATTAAAATAGGCATTTCCTCACAGGCCTATGCTAAATAAATCTAGTACATAAGGGCTATAAAAGTGCTTGGTCCAAGAATGTGTTAGAACCTTCTGTTTTCCATGTATATTCATTTTAACGCCCTTCCTTTAATTGCCATATAAATAAATACCTTTTCCTGTTAAGTGATAGCTTTTGCTGCATACGGAGTTTGTTATTTATGGGACCAACTGTATGTGCTTTTCTAATGGTCTGCCATCTGTGACTTAAATTCTTGTAGTTTGAGTTGTTTATGTGAAGTGAAAAAGTATGTATCGCTTTGCGTAGTCTGAAATGTTGCCTTTTATTTCCAGGTACATCCTGTGGACTGAACTCTCCCTTCCTCTTTGCCCATCTAGCTCCTCCTCCTCTCCCGCCTTGTCCTGTCAGGCCTTGAACAGCCTCACACCCAACTCGAAGGTATGGAATTGGACCAAAACACCAGCATGCAGGTCGGCATGCGTGTTGTTCGAGGTCTGGACTGGAAATGGGGCAACCAGGACAATGGTGAAGGCAATATTGGCACTGTGGTTGAGGTTGGGCGACAGGGCAGCCCTACCACCCCAGATCGCACAGTAGTGGTCCAGTGGGATCATGGGACAAGGACCAACTACAGAACTGGCTTCCAGGGAGCCTACGACCTTCTGTTATATGATAACGCACAGATAGGTAAGTACAAAAGCCTTTAACAGCGCCAAGCGCTCCAATGATTGTCCATTTTGTGTACGTTTTCTTCATATGTGCAGTCCTGGTCTTTGGCGTGAGCTTCCAATATTGAGCGCTGGACTTAGTTTGACTTCGACTTATACTTGGGCAATGATCACAGGTCCCATTTAGCATTGCATGAAAATCTGGCAGTAATTCTAGGTTCCACTTTACTTAACTTTGCAGTTCCATAATGATTCCCAATCCCGATATGTGTATCTACGTAGCAATTTTAGGATCTTACTGCTGCTATAATTCTAGATCTGCTCAAAGAGATTCAGTTTCCAGCAGAGAGATCATTGTGTTTTGCAGTGATTATAAGTGGCAGTTAGCATTTCGTCATAACTTGTCAGTGATAATAATTTTGGTTTGATGTATACATGTGGCTTAGCAGTGATCGTAAGTGCCTGTTGATTTATATGGAAAGAATGACAATAATTCTATATCTCAGTAGGTGTTGCTTCAGTCTTTGGTAGTGCTTCCAGCTCTAAGTTCATCTAGAATTGTAAAGCTGCAGTGATTTTCTGTTGACATTTACATTTTGATGGACAGTAATGAGATTTAATTGGCACATAGTCATAATTTCACAAGGTTTACAAATTTCAAGTGATTCTACATACTTCAGTAACTCCAAGTCCAAGCTAATGGCTTTTAATAGATTTGTGCAAACAAATGAGGGACAGAATGCTGAACAAATCAAACATTCACCCCAGTCAAGAAATCTGGGTTAAATCCATTGTTCTTTTGCTCATCCTGCCATTCCAGTTTGGAGCCAACCATATACAAATCAGTATTGACCTTGCTCCTCCTGGGAACAGTCTGGGAACAGTCCAGCTCGAACTGCCAAGCCAGGTCCTCCCTGGACCGGAAACCAGCATCCTGAGACCGGTTTCAGGGTATCGCCCCTCTTCAGCCTGAATAGCTTGAATCCAGTGAGCAACTTACACACGTCTGGGCATACCCATCCCGCATAGGGCGAAAAATGCTGTACAGACAAATGATGGATGTAATACTGGGCAAATCAAACATTCACCTCCAGTCAAGAGATCTGGGTTAAATCTATTTTTCTTTTGCTCACCCTGCCACCCTAGTTTGGACCCCGCCATATGCAAATCAGTCTTGATCCTGCTACTCATGGAAACCGGCCAGCCCGAACTGCCGAGGCACATTATCGAATCGCAATTTGAGTTTGCAGCTACTTTCCGAATTGGTATTTGGAAGGGGCGTTTTTAGGGAGGTCCTTCCAAATATTGATCCGGAATGGTATGTTTTTTATGTTTTCTGACCAAAAGCCAGTTGCAAACCATTAATATATTATCAACAACAATGTAATGGTACCTCATTTACAAGAGACCCCTTCCCCTTTGAAAATATTGACAAAATATTTTTAAGAGTAGTCAGTGGTCTCATGAACTACTGACTACTTTTAGAAAATGTTAAGTACATTTGATGTTTTTTGGTATTTTTAACACATCCATGTATTTTTAAGGAAAACCGGTTGCATTAAAATAATGCTTATTTTAAAAGTAATCCGACATGGTGGTCTGCTGACCACAGCAGGCCACCATCCCTGTGATTCGTAGTGAGTCACAATTTGTGACCTTCCTCATTAAAATTCATGAGGTAAGTTGAGTACACTACGAATCACTTTCTGCTAACTGACCAATTAGTACATAGATGAATTCGTAAAAACAGAATGGATTTGGTAAAAGTCTGTGTGCAACTTGTGACCACTTTTACCAAATCCATTCTTAATATATATGGCCCTATGTGTGTCTAGCAACACTCTGCATATCAGACTGTATCAGAAACCTACTTCAGTAAACAGTTTTTTGCGTTCTTAATCTGGATCAGACAAAGAACATACCTTTTAGTGAGAAATTTAGGTCTGAAAGACTGTGTAGTGAAAAACAAATGTATGAGACTGAAGTGAGTCAAAGGTCAAGATGATGTACCTAGAAAACTATCAAAAGTGTGATCATTAAAACGAATAACGCAGAGAGAAGTAATCTGTTAATTCCAAATGATCAAAGAAAATACTGAAGTACAAAAAATGTCACAAAGTTTACAGCAGACTCTCAACAAGTATTCAAGATCTTATAAAAGCACTAGCATCTTCTCAAACTTGATCCACATACACAATGTATTGGAAGGAAACCTTAGGTAACCTATAAGACAGGCAAGACCATGAAAAGCATACTGATACCCAGTGATACTTTCAACTACATGTTTAAGTTAGGTAATGTTTAAATGTGACACAAATAAATGTGAAACAAACATTTTTCAGGTCTTTTACTCTTTATGGCCTCCCATGCAGATTTTCTGGTTCTCATTATAATACATAGAAGAATCAAGTATTTCTTTGACAGTGACATGTGGCCGTGCTTTGGAAACAATCTCTGTGCTGTCCACTACCAGCAGTAGCTACCCATTTTACCAACAACATAATTCTATGAAGAAATGGTGAGAACGTGCAGCAGAGGCCATCTTGAGAACCTATTTATTAAGTTACATTGACTTATCACTTTGGTGCACTGTCTGACCTGCTGTGTAGAGGTTTACTATGCCACTCTTATGTCAGTCATCACTATAGGTATACTTCTTATCGCTTTAGGCTATCAACATAGTTTAATGCTTGGTTATAATTCGCTAACATGAATATACTTAAGGGTAATATCTCTGACATATGAGCTCCTCCCTTTTTACCAATTTCTTACTTATCATTTGAATCCTCTAAATAATTAAGAAATAAAGAAAACTCAAAGGAACGATTTATACATGAATTCGTCACTGCTTGTCTTGACACTCAAATACTTTGAGAAATTTGCCAGATTTGGTGCTACATGCTATATTTTATGAAATTAACAGCACTAGAATTACATGTTACAAATTGATTAGACATGTCAGCCTTTTTTGTTGCTTTCACTTTAAATGGATAGTATGTAATTAGATAATGAATGTAGAAGTTACTTTGAAACTGATTGTTAAATCTGATGCTCGAGCACTTTAAAGAATTTGAATGGAGTAAGAAGTAAGAATGTCGTTCCTTAGTTTTTCATATTTTACCCCTGAGATCTGTTGTTACAACAATGAATTATTGTTTAACTCTTGGGGTAAATGCAGTTTTCTCTCTTCCACTTTTATACCTGTCTCGAGTGCTGTAAACACAATCTTAATGGGTTAAAGTAACAACGTTTGAGGGATTACCCATTAATATTAATATGAATAGCATGTGAGGCAATGTCTTAGCTATGGTGGCGCACATGTTAGCACCTCTGTTATGATTGCCAACTGCTGATCATGACACTCCTAAAGTTAATGAAAATCTGAGATTTCTATTACGATGATCAGCTGTGCATCTCTGTTATAATTAACAACCAATGGACTTGAAATAATGAAAATCTGACATCTCTGTTATTATGATTAACTGACCTAGTTTAAATCAATAAAAATCCTGGATGAACGTACAAAAAAACTTGCAAGTTACTTTTAAGAGATAAGGATTAGAAACATTGAAGGCCACTGTACACATACATTGTGATCAGTTTTGTGTGTAAGTGACTTTTGGGCAATATATCACGTTCTGTGAAGCCACCTTGTGCTGGTCAGTGTCATTCCTGTCCATTAGGTACAAGAGATGGTTGACACCCACTTTCACATATCATCCCATTGTCATCCCTGCAAGCTGTAGAATTCGGTACACTGATCACACACACAAATTACAGTTGTCCTGGCCCTGACCACTTAGCGGCCTTGCAACACTGAAGCCATTAGGGCTCACCACCTGCCACTTCCCTCGCCCAGCCTTTACAGACAGGCCCCCCTCTGTAAACCAGAACATTACAGAAAAACATTTCATAGCTTCTTACCACCACCTCTTTTCAGTACACTGATGCTACATACATAACATAGACTTTAACCAACCTAGCAAGTCCAGCACAAAGATAGTGAAGGAACCCTTCTCCTCAACACTCATCATGTGGCACATCAGTGAATCCCCCTTCTCCAAAGTTAAGATACTTGGCCTCATCACGAGAGCCTTAGCCACCATCCACTGCTAGGTCCAAATTTAAATGGACTGGATGAACAGCTTTGTCATTCCTTTATCTTTACCAATGCACCTTTGCACCATGGTCAGCCAAAATAGAGAACAATTAACATTCTGCTTCTATCCATGGACACCCTCCAAGACATTCTCATCAATCTGCCAAACTTCTTCAAACCCATATCGCTTGGCAATACTTCTCAGCGTTAACAACATAACTGAAAAAGCAATTCAGAACTTAATGTGCCACTCAAAACACCACTGTACAACCAAGAACCATTCAGCAACAAGTACCTTAAGTGCAGACACGCAATGAAATGATGGTGGACCAGTCTCTCTTACAACCTCACCCAACTCAGATATATTAATTGCACAAGAAAATCCTTGATTATCTAGCTAAAGCTTCCTTCTACAAGACTGCCATTAGTAAAGGGGTTATCAAATTCACTACAAATTCACTTGGCTCTTGTACACAAATCTAGACACTTGCCAATGATTGCAGGACTCTGTTCACATTTCGTTATAGCTTGGCATCAAGTGACTTATCTTTAAAGCTTGATAGAATTCCAATGTCCTGGTTGAGAACTTAACGATTATCAGTGCTTCCAATTCACATGTGGTGTTTCTTTATAAAAATGGCAGTGATCATATGTCCTACATGCTTCATCTTCTTAGCTCAGTAGTGACTTTTGGTGTTAAAGAAAATTTCGTGCTCTGTCTTATACTGCAGGCGTCCGCCACCCCAACATTATTTGTGACTGCTGCAAGAAACATGGCATCCGGGGCATGCGCTGGAAGTGTAAAGTTTGCTTCGACTATGACCTCTGCACACAGTGCTACATGAACAACAAGCATGATCTCTCCCATGCCTTTGAGCGCTATGAGACTGCCCACTCCAGGCCGTGAGTACTTAGCCATTCATCGTTGGGGCAAAGCCTTCATATAGCCTTTAAGTAAGCCTATTTTTCTTTAGATATCAAATTGCAGATGAAAGTGAAGATCTCCCAAAGAGTTCATACTGTACTCATATTTATTTATATATTGGACACTTGGTCTCAACCCCCTAAAGAACTTTCATCTACACCAAAACATGGTTCCAGCATAGCTAAATCAAATCTGCTATTGCTCTCAGAAACAAAACAAGTTTTAGGACCCATCCTGGCATGCTAGGGTAAATTGTGTCACTGACAGGAGAGAGAATTCATGGGGTGTTTCTTGGGTTTACATTAATGGCGCACAATTTGTCAAGGAAGTAATCGGATGCACCTAACCTGTGAGTTCTTGGTTTATGTGCATTAGAGTTGCAATCAGATCTAGTTTTGATTTAGAACATGGCAACACAAGAAGGTCAACTTTGGCCTACTGGCAGTGAGAGCATCGACGTGCACCTGACATCATCAAATAGTATCCCCATAATTCTGGGAGGAGGAGAGAAAATGGCTGGCATTGCTGGATTGGCTCAGGATGTGTAGAGCGGATTCCTGTAAATGAGTTCAAGGACCAAACCGCATGTGTTGTAGTGGTTATTTGTAGATAAATGCTATATTAAACCTACTTTGTTATGTGATGCACTTCTAATGCAATCTCAGGTTCTTTATGAAGGGAATGGCTTGGGATGAATGGACAGTAAGGGTCAGTTGGATGTGTTTCAAGGCATGCACACCATGCACCTGAATCTGATAGATATTTTCTTTGGTCTGTAACCATATAGCTTTTTCTGGGCTTTGTAATTTCCTGATTAGACTTCGGCTCTGGTAATCTGTTAGTGGAAACAGCAGATGTCTAGCAGTGTTACTCTGTCTTTGTAAACCTGTAAGATATTGTATTGGCCTACTTGTATTGTTCCAATGAGTCCTTTAGATGCAAGATGGAGTCATTGTGTCCTCCAAGAGTCTCAGGGTTGGCCAACATCACTAAACGTTTTGCCTCAGCAGCCTTTAACACACAGCGGACTGTTGAGACATAATTTAATGCTCTAGTATTCTGCAAAGTGGGAGTCCCTCATGGCTACTGGGAAAGGCATATTGATGAAAATCGGGATCAAAGCAGAAAAAATTGTAATTTAAAAAATTTAACAAAATAGCTCCTGATCTTAATAGCTTCACATACATTGTTCTCTAGCTCTTTGTTTTGGGGAGGTGAGCAGTTGCAAAAACCTGCCTGTCTGAGGAACTTAGAATTATTGTGTTTTGTGTGTTCTGTTTTCCACTCTAACTTCTTCTTTTTGATGATTTTTTTCCTCCTTACTCCAGAGTCACATTAAGTCCACGCCAGACACTGCCACGTGTCACCATCAAGGGCATATTCCAAGGGGCCAAGGTGGTTAGAGGCCCGGACTGGGAGTGGGGTAATCAGGATGGTAAGCTAGGAATTGTTAGTGAAAGACCAGAAAAATGTTGCAAACTTATGTAATTGGTGTAAGGCTTTTAAAGCAAAAACTCTTATAGTTATTTTTGTCAGGTTTCTGTACCTTTTCGTGTTTTGAACCAATATAATTTAAAGATTATTTGTCATGTTAACATTGTGTTATGTGTGGGCAGAGCGCACTTTCAAATACAACGCAGTAAATCTACTTATCCTGATTTGAACCTCACTGAGATGTAATTTGCCCAAGATCACACAAAGTCAGTAACAAGACTACTGTATTCCAAATTCCAACTCACCTGTAATTTCCGCATTGCACACCATCTCCTGCTTTGTGGACAATTTATATTTTAGCAGCTGTCTCGTGTAGGGATAACCAGGGTCCCGTTGAGAAGAAAATCTAGTGAAGTAAATCCCTTTTTAGCTTATGCCCTACACATAACCCTCTGTCAGTCCTGCTTGTAAGAGATATAGAAGGTGAGTGCGTGGTCTGCCAGATGATTTCCTTCAAACACAAAATGAGTACTCCCAGACGTATGCCGTTCAATAGGTTCATGCTCCTACAACAGATCTTTTATATGACCTGAAGTGTATTGGTCTTAATCTGTTTCAAAGTTTCCCGTGCCTTCCTTCATTCTCTGGAACGGACAGTGCAAACCACTAACTAAATTCTTCCTTGATGATTAGATGCTACCAAAGATCATCGATGGAAGGCTTAAAGGCTGACTCGCACCATTAGAATACACACATGGGAACTGAAAGATTTTTGTTATAATTATAACTGTTTTTGTAACTTAGGGTCCTCAATTTGGAGAAGGCTTTATTTTTGTTGTTAGTAGCAATAGTAGTAGTCTTTGTTTATACTATTTTTTTTTATTGTTGATATCTTTTATTGTCATATGATTGCTGTCATTTGGATTACTACTGTCATTGAATGCAGATGAAGACTGTCTAGGTTGCCTTTTTCTGACCTTCTCTTGGCCACAGTCTTTGTTGCTCCAAAACCTATTTCTGACAAAAAAACGTTTAATTTGATTTATTTTGCCACTTTTCTATAGCACTGTATATGTCCCTGTATGGCTACTTCATGGTGTTTTCTATAATAAAAAGCAGATCTGTGGAAACCGTTTGAAATTAAAGTAGATGCCAGCCAGTTGACCTGGGGGGTGTTGGCATGGGTGCCATTGGCCTTTCTTCTGACTCCTGATCTTCCTTTCCCCTATCAGGTGGCGAGGGGAAAACTGGAAAGGTGGTGGATATCCGTGGCTGGGATGTGGAGACCGGCCGCAGCGTGGCCAGTGTGATATGGGCAGATGGGACTACCAACGTCTACAGAGTGGGTCATAAAGGGAAGGTGGACCTGAAGTGCCTAACCGACGCATCCGGAGGCAGCTACTACAAGGAACATTTACCGAAGCTAGGTGTGTGATCAGGACTGGACCATACGAGGACATGCACTATGCGCAACACTGCACATATAACGTTCGGTGTTTCTCATCTCTTAATGAGCCAAACCTTTAATTTCAAATGGGCTTCTCTTAAGTTATTTCGTGGCTTGTAACTGTAAAGAATTGGATTGGACTAATATAGCCTTTTAAGGCATTTTTCAATTCTTACTGCTGCAGTGTTACTGCTTTCCATTCCTTCCCTTTACAACACCATTGGAAAAGTAGCTTTATTGTCCTGGGTCTTTTTTTTCTTACCCAGAAGCAGTTGCCATTCTTATGCCCCAAATGTCTTCTATGTTATACACCACCTCCTTACTCCGCTATTCGAACATGGTCATGATCAAGGGCTTCAAACCCGCTGGACCCTTAATCCTCAGCAGGGATTTACAGAGATTAATTCCAGCTCCAATGCTTTCAGTGTTCCTGAGGAACCAGAGGAACTATTGTTACTTTGACAATTCCTGTCCAAATATCCCCCAGCTCTGTCTTGGTGTTGTCTCAAAGCAAAATATAAAAGAAACCAGAGTGCCATATAAAATATTTTTTAAATGGCTAAGTGCCCTGTCACTCTTAAAGGAGAAACTATGCAATTCCTACTGCTTACATGTTCCATGACCAAGCCAGGTACACTTATAAAATACAATATGACTTACATTTCAATGACTGAACTAGAGGTGGACTTGTCTTTTGAAGAAGTTGTGGATATCCTGAAGGGCTCCTACTTCTAGATACTCAGTGGAGAGTGGTGAAACCAGACACCTTTCAGGATCCACCCCCTCCTACTGCCCTTCCAGAGACTCCAAGCCAACCGTGAATTGCCCACGTTATCTGAGCCCCGTCAGCCTCTGTTACTCTCAGTCGTCACTATCCCTCAATCTTGAATAATGACTATATTCCATATTTGTCTTGTATGTTTCTGAAATCTGAATATTTCCTTCCCCAGATTTTGCACTCATGTTTTTCTGTTCTTTTGCACAGGTGTCTGCCTGTTTTGTATAGAACTATTTATGCTTTTGCTCGAAGGGTTTCAAACTTTTGACTTCCTTTTGAACATGAGTAGCCCACAGATGTGTTTCTGTAAACATACGCCTCGCATATTCTGAAGGCATAAGGTGGTGGCGCTGCATTATTCAGTTTCACACTGCAGAATGCATTGCAGTTTATTGCAGCTTGATGCTTAGGCTTTCGGGACAAATTTGGGGGGGATTAGTTTGTTGTGGCTGTGCCAAGTTTCAGGGTTGCATGTCTTTATGGAGTTTTGTTCAGCATGAGCCAGTCTAGATGAAACTTCGGAGTGCTGTACAGTGGTCCTTGACAATAACACACATAATAATAAGTAGTCATGCAAACACAATGTGCAGGCACTCACAAACGGATAGTAACTGGGAGACGAGCAAAAAATAGAGGCCATCCTTGGAATCTTGTATGCTATCATTAAGAACAGGAAAACCTTCCTGTTATGTCTTTCTTGCTTGTTAATTACTGTTTTTGTGTCCCCACCCCCCCAAACAACATTGCTATGCATATTGCATGTATGCGAAATTTAGTTGGTCTCCTGCAACTTGTAGTTATGCTTTCCCTGTTGTGTTTGGACGAACACACTGAAGTATGTTGTGGGCTAAAACACATGGTATATTGTATCACACACAATAGACAGACACCTCCTGTTACTCCTAGAAAGGTTTGAAGACAATTCTGCTAGTATGTCTTCAAACAGCTCTTATATATGTAACTTGATGAGAATGTACAATCATTACTTTTGATTTGTGATAGTTTTGCTGTAAATCATGGCTGTTTGAAGGGTATTGATAGGCAGTAAAAAGAAAAGGTGAAAGCCCAAAGTGAATTCCGAAAATGCAATATATTCTAAGTGGTATACAGCAAAAACCCAGGATAAGAACACATCTTTTGAATAAAGGTTGTGGGACAGACAAGGCCGGGTGAAGTGGAAGATAAGGTGTGGCCTACAGGTGTTTTACCAGTTAATAGAATGGACTGAAAATGGTTGCATGGTCTTGACCCGCTGTCACTTTGTCTCTGTGTATTTGTAGGCAAACCGGCCGAGATCCAAAGGAAAGTAAGCAATGACCGCCACCCCTTCCAGCATGGAGACAAAGTGAAGTGTCTGCTGGACATCGACATCTTGCGTGAGATGCAGGAAGGACACGGCGGCTGGAACCCAAAAATGGCAGAAGTGAGTTTGACCTCTCTTTGCAACCATTATACATGTCTGTCCGGCATTGGCTAGAGGCGTTCTGACTCAAACTAAGGAAAGTTGGTAACTCTGTGCACCGGTTTGAGGAGCTTTTCAGGTAGTCTAGTTTTCTTTATAGGCTAGAAGGAATGGGGAGGAGTCATTTCTATGCCAGACTTTGTCAGGTATGTGCTAGAATTTTGGAAAACACCGTCTAGCAGGGCCTTCTTCTGGAAGGTCTGCCTGCTTTGACTGATTCCTTCATTGGTATGACCTTTATAGAAATGTTATTCTCATGCCATTGGAAGGCGGCGGCGGTTCCAGGATGAATATTCGTGAAGTGGTTCCATTGTTGTCAAGACTTGTGATAGGCTCTGTATTTTTGTTTGTGAAGTTCATAGGTCAGACTGGGACCGTTCACAGGATTACAGACCGGGGCGATGTCAGGGTGCAATACAACAGTGAAACTCGCTGGACTTTCCATCCTGGAGCTCTGACCAAGGTAAGAGGTGAACAAGTCTGCCACTTGTCCAGAGTAAGAGATTGGTATGGCACTGTGATGTTTGTAAAGGTAAGATAGGTGAGGTGCTCTGTGAAAAGTAAGTGAGTGGTTAGTGTAAAACTCTCATGAATATATGGAATGGTTGGGTGGAGAGCGATGGTCAAAGTTAAAAATGGTTTAGCATGTAGCTGTGACCAATGAAGTGTGCAGACTTGCCTCAAGACTAGAGATGGGCATATTGAGCGTCATGTCGTATGAGACGGGTGGCAGATTGGGTGTTCTGACAATGTGTATATTGGAAGCAATTACACAACAAAGGCATGAGTGGGGCATAAGCCCTGAAATTAAGTAATGGGTACTGGTTCTTACTATTGTGCTGGCTCCTCTGCACCTCTTACTAAGGTAAGCTATGAGAAGAGCATGCTTTCTGACGAAGACTTGTGGGTGGGAGCATTTCTCCAAGTAAAGAAAGAAAGGGCAGCCATGAGCTCTGATCAAGTTAAGGAATGGATAGGTTTATAGCTATTTATGAGTTTCAAATCCTGCACTCTTTGTGGTTATAAATCTTTGCAAACACCAGAAGAAGATGCATGAGGCAAACCAATATAAGCAGGATGGAAGACCTTTAATGTAAAGTCAATGTGCAGTCGGCCTGTTTTGGCTGCCTGTAATCTTTAATGATGGCCTTAATCGGGATTGCAGTAATCAGTGCTGAATTACATCATGGTCAAAATATCTTAATTTATTGCAGGTAATTAAAACAATTACGAAAATTATCCACAGTTAAAATAAATAAAAATACAGCTTCAAGACATTGACAGAGTTATTCTGCAGCCCTTACAAAGAAACTATAAAATTGGGCATAACTATCAGCCCTTTAACGGATTGTGGAAAGATAAAGAACAGCTTAATTCATAAATTAAAATACACAGCCAATTAATTGCAGATTTTCCCCTTCTCAGAATCTTTTAAATTCCTGAGTCTATGCTTGTTAAGATTTGGTTTCAATAAGCAGTTACATTCCACTTGCAATGCTGGACATAAAAATATTTTGTGCGTAATTGTCTTCAATTCACATAAGAGATATTTGAATTGAAGTTCTTCCAACCAAAACAAAACTTTAGTGTTGTCAGCAAGTGAAACCTAACATATACAAAATACACCTCGGGATGAAAGACATTTGTAGGATTTTGAAAAGTGATGGGATAACAGTTGATATGTGTCAAGAGTTAACCATGAATGTTGCTTATGTTGTTTGTTTTGTGGTGAGGCTTTGTTAATGGAAGTTATTTTTCCAGAGAAGCAGATAGCTACTGTAAGTGGTTAAAGAGAGTGACTTTGGATGCAAAGAGCTAACTTTAAAAATGCTCACTTCCTTGCTTATCTTATTGTCCCAAGGATTACATCATAGGGACTAGGACATCTCCTTCCATATCCACTGCTTTAATGTTCCCTCTGAGGCATTGCATATTTTAAATCACAGATTCAAAAACCTAGCATCAAAAGGGAAAACTCAAAACAAACTTGTGGCTTATGACAAACCAAAAGACAATCTATAGGAGTGGCACTACTAAATGTGTACCAGCGAGTAATTTGCTCAGGAAATCTGCCGACCCATAGCTTAAAGTTGGAATTAATTTAGTTGAAGTAACTAGAAAAGGTGGGACCAATGATGTAGAGTCATTGTACACTTGCATTCCGCAGCTTGAGACCCTAGATGCAATCAGAGGACTCTTAGAAGCACGGTCTCTGGACAGCATCACCCCAGTGCCTTTTATCATGGAATGCGCCAGATTGGCCATGATGGAGAATTATTTCAAATTTGAAGATCAGATCTTCCTCCAGACATCTGGTACTTCAATGGGCAGCGTTTTTGCGCCCAGCCTCGCGAACCTATATGTCCACTTATTCGAACAGGACTATGTACTCAACCACAGCAACCCTTATCATCATCATGTGGTGCTGTGGAAGAGATACATAGACGACATCCTGGTGGTGTGGCGAGGCACAGATGACGAAATTCTAGCCTTTCATTCGTGGCTAAACCAACAGAATGCATTTTTACGCTTCACCATTGAATACAGTAAACATCGTTTGGCCTTCCTTGACATCTCCATTTTTGTTCATGAAAACTCATTGAGTTCGGAACTATACAGAAAACCCATGTCTAAAAACTCTTTGTTGTCATTCAACAGCTATCATCCAAGGGCACTCCGTGAGAACCTCCCAGTCGGCCAGTTCCTGCGGATTCGCAGAAACTGTTCCACCAGACAGTTGTTTGATAAACATGCTGGAGCACTAGCAAAACAACTACAATCGCGACAGTATCCTAAACATCTAGTACGGAAAGCCTGGAAACGGGCATCTAATAATCATCGAGATGCTTTACTAGATACCGCTGTGCCAAGGACCACCAGCGAGAGACTCACTTTTGTTACTACATTCTGCACTGTGTCCAACCAAATACAGAAGACAGTACGCAAGCATTGGCCGATATTGAACATAGCATCGGGCAGTATCTCGCCTCCTTTATTTGCTTTCAAAAAGGGCCCAAGTTTGCGAGACAGTTTGGTCCACACAAGACCACTATCACATTCAGTCTGTGAGACAAATACTTTGTGGTCCTTACCACCTGTTCGGGGCCATTTCCCCTGTGGCATGTGCAGTGTCTGTCCGCAGACTACTAAAACTACATCTGTGGACATAGGCACAGAACGCCCCTGGATATTACGCAACCACACGAATTGTAATTCGGATTGCGTAATCTACAGAATCACTTGCCCTTGTTTGCTACATTACATAGGGTACACCACACGGAAAGTCAAGCTCCGCATCAGCGAGCACAAAAGTACCATCCGCTGCATGAGACAATCCACGTGTTTGACCGAGCATTTCCTAGCTAAGAAACACAAAGCTGAGGACCTCAGGTGGATTGTCTTAGAACGTCCATTTATTCCCCAACATTTAACGGACGTTTCTCAATTTCTATTTGCCAAAGAACAGAAATGGGTTTATAAGCTCAAGACTGACACCCAGGGACTGAATGATAACATTCCATGGGCTTCCGTCTACACCTAAGACAGTTATACTGCCATACTGTATGAAGGTGTACATCCGGTTAAATGACTGGGACGCATTTTACTAATCATAACACCCATTTATATCCATTGATTATCTATTTGGATGGGCCGAACTTCTCCATGTCCATCTCCCTTTGGGTCTTCTGCTTTGATGAGTGAGTCATCCCTTACCATCAAAAGCTAAACATGATTTATTAGAATACTACTAGGGCACTAGATGACCCCTTTGGGCACCACTACCAACTAGACCCCCTGAATGAAGAACTGGTTGCCATCCCTGTATCTATCTGGCACGAGAGGGGCTGTAACTTTAGCTCTCCTAGTAGTAGTGACCAGCGGGCATCATGTTTCTCATGGTGACTCTACTTCACGAGATCTATACATACCCTGTGTAACAGTGTCTCAAGGATTCTGAACCACTGCCTTATAACCCTTGACTTCGCTGTGAACCAATTGTTCGACTTATGATCTTGATTGCCTAAACATTCGGGGTTAACACCTACACTCTACTCTGGGTCCATGCTGCTCTCGAAAGCGGTTTTAGTGTTACACTGATTCAGGTGCACGCATCCGCCAGTAATTGCCATCTACTGTTCACGCATGCGCGACAGACGTAGCAATAATTCCACAATAAACTCGCTATTTAGCAAGCTCTCCGCACACTCGATGTGTACCATTTCTCTTCCTTTTGGGTGACCGGCTCTGTTTCGATCACGGCTACAACGGCCGATCTGCCAACAAACAAGGTTTTTCTGATACAACGTGATAGCACTGATCTATGCGCTGTGGGGAATTACGTCTCGGGTAAAACTTCGTGAGGCGCATGCGCTCTATTACGAACACGCTCACTTGTCCCGATCGAGACACACAGCTGATCTCGATCGCGGACTTCTATTTCACCTGCGAGCACTATGAAAAGCCCCCTCGGGTAAAACGTCGTGAGGCGCATGCGCCCTATTACCAACACGCTCATTAGTCCCGGTCGAGACACACAGCTGATCTCGATCGTGGACTTTTACTTCACATGTGAGCGCTATAAAAGGCCCCCTCCTGTTCCGGTCGATACCTCCCAGACGGCTCGTGAGTCAGTCAGAGGTATCGACGGACAGGTAAGGGAGGAGGCTGATAGCTCTTGCTGTGTTTGCTCTGCAATTGAACTATTTCCCCAGATGGAACCAGTAGAGCCCAGTGGACACTCATAGCCACTTTTAATATCTTTTACCAATTCCTAGTATTCCATCAGATTATATGGGCAATAACCATTCACCAATTACTGGTTTCTGCCTATCACTGGGGTCCATTATGCTACCAGTTTACTAAGATACATGATCCCATATCAACTAGGGTCAGCAGAGATTTAGACCATAAATACATTCTAAGAGTTAGGAGTTCTTTAAGGTTTCGGACATTCTAGCTATTACAGGTTCTTTTTAATATGTTTAAAATACGTGTGTTTGAGATTGAAGCAGACAGGTATCAATCAGCAATCTGTCTGGGCTTTTCTCCACATTTAAACAGAGCGGTGCCTCCTTCTCCGAGTAGTCAGCCGGGTGAGGTGAGGCTTTACTCCCACACAAAGCTGGGTGAGTTTTTTTGCTATTTTTCTACCACTATTTTGATATACAAATTGTATCTCCAAACATCGTTTTGAGTTTGTCTGAATATCAAGGCACGGCTAACTTTAGACCGGCCATTTTGCAACTGATGGTTTTGTTTTGATGTGCATGAGGTTTGATATATGTATTTTATTTCCAGGAATGAAGACATTGTCCTCACGCTCAATGCTAGAGCTGTTCTGGTAGGGTGGCACACGCCACACACATATCCCACATTCAATTGATTTGCATGGGTTTAGTTATTATTGTTTTTTCTCTTTATGAGATTACTTTAAGCAGTAGCTTTTTTTCAATTTCAAGGTCCTGAAGAAAGCCGGGTCAAATTGACCGCTCCGGCTGAAACATGTCGACCATACTTCTCACACACGAACCAAAAATTAGCCTGTAAAATTCATACCAGACTATAGGTTCTTTTAGATATGAAATTTGATCAATCTACATTAAATTCATTTTTGATCAAATATTCATTTTTAACCTCACATCACTCTCTTAGCACTGCACTTTACAGGAGCCCTCGACTATTTGGGTCCATACCCCTGCAGGAGTTTATTTTCCTTCCGGGTTTCACTAGCCTGTATACCTGAGCGATCTGCCATCTCGGGCTCAGACAGTGATTCCTTGGAGTTCCAGATGACGATGCTCCGCCAGTAAGGGTGGGCTGATGGACTCCTTTCTCCCGCAGGGGTGCCTCAACTATTCGCAGGTTCTCGTACACACCTTCACATTAACCGTCAGTTGGCTATTTCTGTTTTGAATGGACTGTACTTCTTCTTTTTGTTCTATAGGGACCAATGAGGGACCTGAAATGTATTTGCTTTACGGCAAGAAGGTAACATATATTGCATAGACTTTTCGCTTTAAGGGAGGTGAGATGATGATGATACCTGATGATTCAGCCAGATGCCCAGATATTTGTAGGCATGTACTCTCTATAATTTAGAGGCTTCTAAATGGCAATTCTCACTTTTTACTGACCTGCGGCCTAGGATTACGATTATGATCTTGTCCTTGTTATTGGCCAACTTATTAAAAGTACAGAATCCACTCAGTATATTAAGAGACCTCCATAGACCAGCCGCTGTTTGATTTCATGGTACAGTATCATCAGCATATTGCACAACAGGTAGCAAACTATCACCAAACTTTGGGGGGAAAATTTAGCTTAATCCATAAAGTTACATAACTTGGCTACATATAAATTAGTGATCATCAAGGAGCGAGTATGCACAATAACCTGGAGCTTTATTTGTGAAAATAGAGAAAGGTTTGCACTATACATAGGATTAAACCATTAAAACAATGCCAAAGTCTGATTTTCACTTTTTGTGCAGCCTTTGCAGTTGTAAACTGCCTAGGGCATCCCATTGAGCCGGTTTACTTCTTTGCTAAGGGTTCACCACATTTTGCATCATTAGACTGCCATCTATTTGTTGGGTGAGAAATTTTATTTTGTTTTGTCAAAGTTTTTGAAAGAGTGAGCATTGGCATACCAAAATAGTTAGTAATCTGAGCCATGTTGTTGAAAAGATGTCAACTCCTTGAACTGATAATTCAGATGGTAAACTCAGATCCTTTTTCAGGTCCTTCAGGAGATTAGGAATGTTTCTTTTTTTTTTTTTAAAGAAAATACAAACACCTCAAAGGGAAGAGCCAATTGGAGGGAGAGAGAAAAAGAAGCCAAGACGTCTGCTTCAGAGAATTGGAGATACACTCCTCTGATATCAATGATAGTTAAGGTCTTGATAAAGGCTAAGATTTCTATGTCTTGGACATTGTAGCAATCTGGCACCAGCCAAGGTGAAAGCTCTTCAATTTGAAAGTTAAAGCTAAAACCGAAAGAGCCCTTAGTAAACATCGAGGTGGTGTTCTTGTAATGATCTGCACATCTTCTAAGCCATCTGAGGTTTTTCAAGTTGCCGTCAAACATTTTACGTGCATGAGTTTTAAAAAAAAGAAGGCTTTTTAAGTGTGCTTTAGAATGAGGTCCTGAAGCGTGCATTGCCAAAGCTAGTTAGTCGTCTTCAGAACAGGGGACTGACCATTCCATATATAGCATGCTTCATAAGTTGAGGTGCTGCTTATTGATGAGTGTATTTAGGAAGGTCAACATCAAACATTCAGGATGCATATAATGCTGTGATAAAAAGTATCTAGGCAAAGACTCACGGAGCAGAACGTTGGGCTTTTAGGAGTCATTTTACATAAACCAGGGTCCACGCATAGATATGTCCTATTGTGGGCGTATATAAACAAACCAAGGGCCTCGTTTATAGTTTGGTGGGGGCATGCCATGACGGAGATCTCACTTCACCTCCTGTAAGGCATTAACAGTTTGCTGAGTGGCCGTAATGTTTCATGCCACTGATCAGAAAAACATTCTGTTTTACAAAAACAAACTCCCAAAGTGGACGTTTATTTTTGTTAAACAAAATACTAATTTTCTCCCAGTGTGTACATGGCGTTTTTCTTTTTACTTGTCTGGGACAGACTAGCTGTCCTGAAAAGAAACTGGGAGTACATCAGACCATCCACTCTATGTAGGGCGGACAGTGTGATCTACTTACACCGATGGCCCCAAGTCAGTAGACCATCGGTGTAAGGGTTTTGCCAGCGGGTGCACCACCTGCATAAACATAATGTCAGATTCTAAATAAAGCGGTGTGTCAGTTTGATAGACCGGGTGCTCCGCCATGTTTGTGGCGAAGTATCATACCTGCCAAACTGTAAATCAGTCATGTTTATGTATATAGATAGAATTAAAAGTTACAATCATGAAATATACGCAAAAGTCTAAATAACAAAACAAATGAAATAAGTGACCAGACTGAGTAAGTGATGCTGTATGCGGCTTTGCAACAGGAGGATTCAGTTCTCTGTGGAGCCATTGGGAAGCAATTGCTCTCACAAGGGCCCTACTGATTTTCCAGGCTCTTTCCACAGACCCTGGCAATACCAGCCTGGTAGACCTACTGTAGTAACCCCTATTCAGTCTGCTCGGTCTCCCTTCTTTTTCATTGTTCCCCACCTGGATTGACTCCACCCTTCTGCACTAACTTCTCTGGATGTGTTCGGCCTTACAGATTTACTTTAAATGACTTTGTATACATCTACATTGAAATTCCAGGATCTACAGTGAGCTCTGAATAATCTTTTGTACTTGCGATGATATTGGAACTGTTTTGTACTGGTCGAAACGCCGTCGACATTACATGGCAAAAATACTTCATTGAACTCACTTGTACATGATCCATGTAATTACTCTTAACTATATTTGGTTGGCCATTAATGTCTACCGTCTTTTTTCTGATCATGTTACCGGACTTTTTTGGTTTGTTGTCTTTGTCAGGGGCTCTTCTGATTACTTATTTCACAGAACACAATTGTTTTATGTAGACTTTTTGTGTATATGTCATGATTGTAATTTCTCATTGTATCTATATACATAAAAATATCTATCAAATCTGATTATATCGGATATTAAAATGATATATATATCACAAATGTTTCCTATTAGATAGTACTCAACGCTAGTTCTTATTTCATCAAACACTTTTTACCTTTAAAAGAAACTGGTAGGACTTTTGCTCTGTTTATAATATTGCATACCCATTCCTTCTTGGTTTTACGGGTAACTAATAATAATAGTTCTTATTATAAAGCGCATAGTTACCCCAATGAGGTGTCCCAACGCTAGGTGCAGGTGTCCACAGTTCCAGATGTAGTAGTGAGCTTCCCTAGCTCCCACCCTTGAAGAACCAAGTTTGGAGTTGCTTCCCGCTTCCTAAAAGCACCCTCATGTGGGTAAAACAGACACATTGGAAATCGGGGCCCAACTTTTGCAAACTTCTTTGTAGTTAATCCTAGGATTTAAAATAAAATTTAAACCTGAACCTCAAAGCTGTATTTAAGGATGAATTTGTAATGAAGCTGATTCAATAACTGTATGTCCGAGGCATGTGTGGAGGTAGATACACATGCTTAGCATAATCCTGCCATCTAGTGTTGGGCTCGGAAATGTGAAAGTTGTCTTTCTTTGGAGAAAGTCTTTCGAGTCACGAGGTAGGTAGGTGACTCCTCATGCTCGTGGTGTGCATAGTCATCAACTCCTTTGTTGGATTGTTTTCTTCAGTCGATTTGTTCGGACGTGTGCTCTTCTGCTCCGGTTCAACACCGTTGTTGTTTCTTCTTTTCCATATTGTACCGTCGGTATTGTTTTCTATCGCTGCTTTCATCAGTCTCCCTCGTCTGTTCATCAACATCAACTTTGTGTGGGCGACTCAAGTCAGCTGCGGGCTCCGTGGGCCTTAGCCCTTCAAGGCACACTTCATAACTTACGTTACCTCTGCGCTATGTCCATTCGCTAATGAAACGGGCACCTTTCCGCTTCTGTCTTCACTGCCATGCCAAGTTTCCACGCACCGATCTTCACCAGATGTGTAACTTGTGCCTCTCCCCTAAATAAAAGTAGGGTACCTGCGAGGCCTGCTAGTCTTTTCAGTCGAAAAAGATGATCCGTGACCATCGAGCGTGATGCCTAGGAATGTCCCACCGTACTGTAGATGATGCACCAGACCTCTTCAGACCAGAGGACCTTCAAAATGAGTTGCATGCTCAGATGTCTGCTGCTGATGAGGGTACCTTCTCCCACGGGGACCGCTCCAATCCGAACTGGAGTTGCAGGATCTCACACCAGGTTAAGTCGTAATAAATGTGCCCCTACCCCGACTACAGCAGTCCACCACAAAGGGACGCCTACCAGACTGGCCAAAGACTATCGTTGGGCCATGGTCGGCACCAACAGGTTGCATGGGGCACGGCTATACCTGGCTCGGCACCGAAAAAGCACTATAGGCCGCACGCTCCCGAGCCGACTTCTCCATCGGAGTCAAACCAACTTTCAGAACCAAAACTCTTGGCATCAAAACACTGCTTCACCTCAGTGCCGAAAATTCCTGTGTCGGAGCCGAAAACCTTGGCTCCGAAAACGCTGGCACCGAAATCTTTGAACATGGTAGCCGAGATCCGACGACTTCGGCAAGCATACCGAGTCAGTGGAACCATCATTACTAAACCTTCTCAATCTAAAGCACACCCAACCAAGAGACTGTTGTTTGAGAAAGCCTTGAAAGTCCCAATACCACCAAAGTAGAACAAGCATTGGCAAAGCCAATAGGTCTGGCCTATGCGAGATCCATTTGATGTTTTTAAGACTTTGCACAGCAAATTTTTTTAAGGCTTATGATGTGGTTAATGCTGTGTATGTATGTATATATATGTATGTATTTTAACCATGCAGCACAGTTGCCCTGCTGTTTATTTGTAAAATAGTATGCATTTAAAGAGAGATCATTTTTTAAAACAAATTTGTATTATTTTGTTACACACAAAGTAGGGCTATATTGCATTTTGACAGTTTTCATTTATTTAGTCATGCAAAAATATTTAATATGTTACAATAGTATTTATATTTGCTTACAGTTTTGTAAAATCTCTGTAATGTATCCATCACAAAACGTAACTTGACGTGTTTGGCACATGTTCCATGAAAGCATCCTCAAACTCTTCCAGAGTAGCAGTAATGTTCAGCCAGTCAGTCCATAAGGTGAATCCTGAAATCCATATATTGATAATTAATATTGTTGTATTAAAAAATGCAGTCTTTGCATATACCTGGTAGTTAAAAATGGATCCCGATGCAAATTATATAGGCGTGTACCGTGCGTTAGACAGTGTACCAAGGTCCCTTGTGAAATGAAAGCAATGGTATCCTTGTGTCCTATAAAAATAAATTCAAACGGAAACAGTAATTTGTTTACAATATGTCCTTGTGCGACTGCACCTGTTACATAAATAGAAAGAGTGACATTGAAGTGCGTTTGCAAAAGGTAGGGACGAGAGAAAGAGACACCTGCTAAAGTGTTATGAAATATTATTGCTGATAATTTGTTGTTGTTTCTAGAGAACACGTTGGTGTAGGTTAGAGGTGATAACGCAAGGATGTCAAATCTATTTAATGAAAAAGTGCTCTGTGGTGGAAGTAGTGCGTCCTGAGTTGTAGTGTTATTAATTAAATATGCAGCTGTATTTTATTGCGGAACAACAAATTATTATTGTATATTGATCTTATTTTTGGCATAAGGTGTTACTGCACGTAATACATGTAATGTGATTAAGGCGCACTGAGTAATGTTGTATAGGCTAGGACTAGAAAAGTAATAAAAAGAGAGAGGCCTGTTTGTGTTGCTTATGTGATTCAGTAAGTGAACAACCGGGCCTGAAAGAGCATAGATTTTTAATAGTTGTCCGCGGTGGAAAGGCATGAAGACTGCAGTGCAATTGTTGTTAGAGTTTGTGGTGAGGTGTAAGTAGACACAGTGTTGAGCAAATTGTTAAAAGAACCTAAAGGCAGATTGTAAAGTTTTGAAGTTGGAAACGAAGAGGAGCCGGGGGGAGCAGTGCTTAAACATGGGGTGGGTTGAAGAGGGATTCTCAAGGGTGGCTCTAAGATAACTGTGTCTATTTGTTTACAAATAGAAGGAAGGTAAATGTTACAACTTGTGCATAAAAGCACAAAGGAGTAAAATTACCGTCCAAGACCCAGTAGGCTTTCTTCCTGAATGGAAGTTAGGATGGTGTGATAGCATGGGAGAGTATAGAGGGGTGAGGCAAGTCTAGGGACAGAAGAGGAATATGTAGATGTGTGAAATAAAGTTGTGGTTCATGTTCATTGTGTTTGTGTTGAGCATAGTTCCCCTGTACCTGCTGCACAAACGTAATGTTAGGTCTGGTAAGTATAGCTCAGAAGGACTAACAGTGTTGTTGGTGTGTGTGCCCCGAAACAGGGTGATAAGTTGTCGTGGAGTAAACAATAGAAGCAGTAGCCCTCATACTCCCAGATGGGTGTCATGCTTCATCATCGGCTGTAATATACGATAGTAGTTAGCACAATGGCAGTATTGATGGCCACAAAGATGTCTTGAGAGAGAAAAGAAAACATATACAATAAGACATTTACAAATATTGGCTGTTTATGCAAATGTGTAATCTAATTAATCAAAAATGTGCGTGGTGTCCCAAATGAGCATAGCACCTACACAAAGGTGACAAGTTGTGACATAAAATAGGTTTCAAGAATACAAAAAAAGACCATAACATAAATAATCAGTAGAAAGTCACAGCCTTCTAGTACAATGGTAGGGGCTGGGAAGTGATTCGTTTTTAGATGAGTGTCGAAGGCGTTTCGACCCCACCATCAATAGGGGGTCTCTTGAGGACCTAACATGGAGGGACACTTGAAAAAATTATGTGTGTGATTGAATGTACTCAATCAAATTATGTATGTTGCGTCAACTATGCCTGGTACGATACATGACATCAGAAGTCCGACCTGTAAGAAAAGACAGCTAATCAAGGATGTCACCACCAAGGGATATGGGTTGACACCTCACTTAATACACATAGTATGCCTTAACGTCAATATAAAACCATGTTGTGGGTGAAATATCGCCTTGCAGTAATATTTGCCCAAATAAAACAAACAGGCAAGTGACCACACGTGGAACCACAGCACCCAATCCATGCAAAGAACGTTAAGCATCACTAGGTTGCATAACAAATGCAGGTAATAGGTATCCTACCCTAATAGAGTGGAGTTTGTGTCCCTTATCATTGGGCAGAGGACGAGCTATGCTGAGGGAGAAAAACACGTAGAAAGTATTTACCGGTTAGGTGCTATATAGTAGAAAATAGTAGAGAGAAGCTCTCACAAAAGCCTTGTCTACAAGAACTCACGTGGTCCTACGCAGAATATGCCCATGACCTACCCTCCTCTGTCGGCCTGGAGGTGATGAGGCGGCCGTAGCAAGGTTTTTTTAAAGCATGTCTTATCGTTATCAGGTGTGGGACATGCTGTGGGAGACCGACGGCCACTGGACCGGCCATCGGAACAACCGCCATGTTGGAGGGGCCAAGTAAGACTCGAGGTGCCCCGTTATCGTGGCTATTAAGCGACCGCAATGCTGATGGTCAAGATGATGGTTGAGCGTGTGAGCACCTACTGAGGTGACACGTGTGTATCCCATAGAGCGGTCTTGGTCTGGTATCAATTCATACTGGGACGGCTGCTGATCTAGTGCAGAGTGGTGAGCGCCTAAGAAGTCGGCCCATGCGCACCTATTGCAGCTGTCTTTACTAGACCTGATGTGTCTATGCATCAATGTGGGCGCCATCTTGGAACATAGTCTGGTGTTATAAGTAAAATGCATGGAGCCTGTTAGAAAACTTGCTGTGTTTGGGAAAAGTAAATAAAGCACAGCAGAGAGGTTTTGCTGTTGTTTATGTTGTGCTATTTAAGGGTTATGTTACAGCCTCGTACACTGGAGCATAGAAGGGGCACCAGGGCTCCATGGGGAGAGTAATCTGCATTCCTCTTTCCTATAAACGCACTTCGAGGTCAGCGAAAGCATACACCAAGCTCCCTCCGAAGACACAGCTTGACATAGGACCTCTGTCTTTGAATGCCCATCAAATGTGACAAGATAAGAACAAGATTTAAAGGCCTGTTTACAGAAAGTGAGTTTGTGTCAGAATACAGTAAACAAGGTTTGGGCAATGGGAGGGACAACCTCAAGCTGGACAGCCTAAAGCAAATAAAGCCAGCAAATAGAAAATGTGATGCAACGAGCGTAATGCATTCCTAGGTCAACTTTCTGAATGTCCCCAAAATGTCTTTAGCAAACCAGACAGGTGTCTGTTCATTCTACTTCCTTATTCCCAAAAAAGATGGGTCCCTCAGACCAATTTTACACCTCAGACCCCTGAACTAATACATTCTCTCAGAGCACTTTCACGTGGTCACTCCTCAAGATGTCATTGCATTGCTGCTAAAGGGCGATTTCATGGCCACACTCGACCTGCAGGTCGCTTATTTCTACATTCCTATTCACCTGCTGCATCACCGATAACTCAGCTTTGTAATAAGCGGGCAGCATTTCAAATTCAAAGTGCTTCCTTTCGACGTCGCAACTCATACATGTCTTTCCATATCTAGACAACTGGCTTTAAAAAAAAAAAAAAGCACAACTCATCAAAAATGCTTCCAGAACACGCCAGACACCATAAACCTACTTCATCAACTGGGCTTTACCATCAATGCAGTCAGATCCCACCTCCAACCCCTTCAAATAAACCCTACCAAGGAGCCATCCTCAACTCACAGCGGGGAATAGCTTACCCCAGTACTGCCAGGATTCAATCCTTCCAGAAACTCCTATCCCTGTTCCAGCCTTATCTGCAACTCACAGTCAGGACAGTCATCCTTGGTTTGATGGCTTCATGCATAGCCGTAGTACCTGATGCCAGACTGAACATGCATCTGTTGCAAGAGTGTTTAGTGCACCAATGGACTCAAGCAGAGAGTCAAGTCGAAGATCTAGTATTGGTTGGCCGTCAAGTTTGTCACTCTCTGCAGTGGTGGAACACCAACAACCTCTTGAAAGAATGGCCATTCCCAGAATCAGTTCTGCAGAGAACCATAAAAACTGATGCCTCCCTCACAGGATTGGGAGCGCATTCGCAAGTTCTAACTGTCCAGGGCAGTTGGACACCCAGCCAGAGAGTTCTCCATATCAGTCACCTGGAGTTGCTAGCTGTTCATCTAGCGCTCGAAGCCTTCCTTCCTTTCCTAATTAGACGGGTAGTCCTGATCAAAACAAGACAACATGAATACCATATATTATCTCAGCTCTACAGCTCGTTCAGCCAGAGGAGCAACTACGCAATAACAGGAAGTGGATTAGTGACCAAGAAACACTCACAAGATAAAGACCAGGTGATAGAAATACAAACACAGACAGGTCATGAAAACTCGCAAACAGGCACACAGAAAAAATGTTATTTGTCAGTGCCAGTCAAACAAATTACCTGTGTGCCAAATCAATGATAACTTGCAACTACTCAGGAAAGACATAGAATGGGTCAAGAAAAAAGTCGACACACTCCTACTCATCCTAGGGAAGAGGTACACACACACTACCAAGTACAATGACTCCCCTTCTAGCAGAAAACAAATCTACAACAGACTCAACTCCCAGCTACAACCATCTTCCCCGGCCAAGAAGAATGAACAGTCACCTCTCAGAAAAATAGATAAACACTCTGCTATTATACTATCAGGCGCACAGAAAATATCACTTGACACAATACCCAACATCCAAATTGCCAAGACATCCTACTTCAAAAACCGGAGACACAACCCACTACAAGTCAATCACATAAACCTGATCCCAATCGCAAAGAACACCATATCCACCACAGTAACTGACAAAACAGTAACAAACCTGAAATGCATGCTGCACGATTGCAGATCAGATATAGCAGGTGTGATTTTAGCGCGTGATCTGGACATGCTATTCCTAACTGAAATGTGGCTACGCCCAACAGCAGCCCCAATAATGGACTTTCTCCATCCACTGGACTTTTCCATCTTGCGTCTAGACTGCACATTGTAGCAGGGTTGAGGTCTCGCCATAATTCACAGAGACTCCCTAACCGTAAACTCACTCTCACTAGAAGATCCATCGCTGTTTGAACTCTTGGAAGCTGAAATCAAGCTTGAAAAGAAACTGCTAGTGAAAACACTTCTAGTATACAATACACCAGTTAGCTACACATTCTTCCTGGTGCAACTTATGGAAACTTTCACAATCAGTGCCTTCTCGCTCTCTAATACAATGTTATTAGGAGACTTCAACCTCCACAGGAACTATGACAAAGAACCCACAGTGGCTGCACTCAGTAACCTGCTTCAGACCGCAACATGATTCAAGCAAGCAATGGACCAACACGCAACAAAGGTGCCACACTGGACCTCATCAGTAAATATTCTAGACATCACCCCAACAGACTGGTCAGATCACCATCAAATTCTTTTCCAAATATCCGCACAAGAAACAAAAATCAAGGGTCAAACGAGAAGGAAAAAAACATGGATGAGGGATTACAAACGTGTAACAGAACAGAGTTGATGGGGCTTTGCCAAACCGCCTTGGATACTCAGACGGGCCAAACTTCGGTTCAAGAACTGATGCACTCTCCAATAGCAATATGAACAACGTACTTCTGAAGGCTGCTCCATTACTTCTAAAAAATGAGAAAAGGCCTCCAGTACCGGGGTTCAGATAATGCATAAACAAAAAGAAAACTAAGACACCTGGAACAACTTTGGAGGAAGGACCCTAACTCAAGCAGTTGAGAATGCAAAGAATCTCATGCAAAAGGGCTATCTTGAATGCCAAAACAACAGCGATCAGATCTCAACTAGATAGAGCCAAGAACAAGCCCAGAAAACTCTTTGACATAGTAAAACAACAATCGGGAAAACCTGCAGAAACCACACTCGCAAACAACTCGATGGACACCTGTAACGCCTTCAAAATGGGCCTATCAGGAGCCTTCCTTAACTGGTTCGCCTCCTTCTTGCAAATCCTACAGCAAAGAGTCAAAATAGGCTCTACCCTATCTGATGTAACAGACATCGACAGGGACGTTCCACAAGGATCTACACTGTCACCAACGCTCTTCCATCTATCCTTGGAACCCCTCACTGAAATTCTTCAACTATCAAAAATCTCATTCCACATGTATTCTGATGATACTCAGCTCTACAAACTCTCCCCTCAAGAGGATATCCGGAGACTGGATGGCTCCCTAACGAAAACACAGGACTGCCTAGCGCATAAGCACCTAAAACTAAAGCCGCTGAAAACCAAATTCATTCTTTTCTCCCCACCCCTTAAATCCCAACAGCGCTACCACGGTCTCTTAACATCAAATTCCTAAATTGCACACCAACCATATGTGAATCCGTAAAATCACAAGGTATCACACTAGGCTCAAATCTAAATATGCAAGCTCACATACGAGATGCTACCAGAAGCACTAACCTACATCTTCACCTTCTGAAGCAAAAAATTAAAACCCTTCATACTGGCAGGAGACTTGTAAACAGTGGTTCAATCTCTAGTGCTCTCAAGACTGGAATATGGGAATGCCACACTCCTAGATCTACCTAAAGCCATCCTAGCACCAGTGAAAGCAACAATAAATGCGGCAGCAAGACTTTTAACAGGCATCGATGGCATCTCTCCTTCACTCAGAGCCCTCAACTGGCTCCCAGTTGAAGCCAGGATCCAACTCAAGGTTGCATGCAAAACACACAAAGCCCTTCACAATTCTGGTCCTAAATACATAGCGAATAGGATCAAGCTATCAGAAGGCGGAAGGGATTCTAGAAGTGCTAAATCCCTCCTACTTGAATCCCCCAGATTCAAAAAAAGGAAAACTCAGTCGCACTTTCGCCGGATCTGCCCCAAAAATGTGGAACTCTTTACCACCCTCAACGAGAGAAATTACCTCACCAAGCTTTTCAAGAAGGAAGTCAAAGCAGTGCCACTAGAAAGACTTGGCATAAAAGAACTATTTCAAAACATTTATCTCCCCCTATTTGATACTGTATCCTATTGTGTTATACCTTGCGCTTCAAATTATATGTACAGCATATCTTAAATTACAGGTGTTTTTTTCTGCACTGCAACCTTCATCAGCTCTCTCTCTGTATAGTGATCTGATACCGTGATGGTCATGTTCATGCTTTATAAAACACAATAAATAAATAATGATCTCCAAAAACGGGGAGACCCGGTAACCTCAACTGTCTCATATAGCCCAACCCATTTGCAGGTGGGCCCTCCGGTACAACATTCACCTGTTAGCGGAGTACTTCCTGCCTGGGTGGGGGGATGACAACGACTTTGCAGGAGGCGACAAGAAGTCCACAAGTGAGAAATCCAGCTGCAAGTCCTGCTTCCACACTTAAGACATTAGGGTCAACCACAATGGACCTCTTCGTCACAGCAGAAAACGCCAAATGCCAAAACTTTGCCTCCAGGCTCCCACATCCACAATCCAGGGGCAACTCACTATGGATGAGTTGGTCCAAGGTATTTGCGTATGCTTTTCCACCTCTTCCACTGCCTCTGTTTGTAGTTCGCAAACAACTCTCACACTCATTCTAGTGGCTACCACATGGTCAAGATAACCATGGTTCACCACATTTCTAGAACTCTCAGTAGTTCCTGACGAGATATTGCCGAACAGGCAAGACCTTCTCACGCACAGTCCGGGGCAAGTCAGACACCCGGACCCCAGGTCCCTTAACCTTGTGGTTTGGCTCCTGAAGTCATAGAGTTTGGCTATTTAAAGTTGCCACAACCTTGTATGGACATTCTCAAAGACGCACGCAGGCCCACTACTCGTGCTTGTTATGCTACTAAATGGAAAAGATTTGTCAACTACTGTCATTCTAAGCGCATTGATCCTTTAGCAGCTAAGGGTCGAGATTGGCTGTGACTTATTTCAGCTATATACTTCTGGTCTAGCCTTCATTTCTATAAGACTACAGTTATTGGCAGTAGCCGTGTATTTACAAAACAGTCAACACGCTTCCATATTCAAACCTACTGTCATCAAGGCCTGCCTGGAAGGCCTTCGAAGAGTAATTCCTCCTAGGGTGCCACCAGGTCCCACTAGAAACCTCAGTATTGTTTTAACAATAATGATGGTCCCTCCATTTGAACCCATCCACTCCTGTTCCCACCAGTTTCTATCCTGGAAAGTAACATTCCTAGTTGCTATCACTTCACTCAGATGTGTCAGAGAGCGTCAGGCATTAGCCTTAGAAGAAGCTTTCTTCCAACTACATAGAGATATGGTGATACTGCGTACCAATGCTAAATTCCTTCCAAAGGTGGTGTCTCAGTTCCACCGTAATCAGTCTATTGAATTGCTGGTATTTTGTCCTCAACCTGACTTTATTGGGGAAAGGGCTTTACACACCTTAGCCCTCGTGTATTATATTGAAACAAGCAAATCTTTTAGTAAAACACAACCACTCTTTGTTGCCTTTTCAAAACCACACCAAGGACGGGCCATAGCTAAATCAGGCATAGCACGTTAGATTGTCAAATGCATCCAAACATGCTATGCTAAAGTTAAAAGAACTTTACCTTTCCCTCCTAGAGCTCACTCCACTTGTAAAAAAAAGGGCTTCTATGGCTTTCCAAGGAAATGTACCTGTAGCCGATATATGTAAAGCAGCTACATGGTCGACACAGCACAAATTTACAAAACATTACTGTGTTGATGTGCTGGCCCGCCAACGGGACAATGTTGGCCAAGCAGTTCTACATACATTATTCCAAACAGCTGTAACCCCCACAGGTTTACCACCACTTATAGAGGAGGACTGCTTTACAGTCTATACTAAGCATGTGTATCTACAACCACACATGCCTCGAGTGAAAAATGTTACTTACCCAGTAAAAGTCTGGTCGTGGCATGTAGTGCTGTAGATTCACATATGCCAACCCTCCTCCCTGGACATGTTTATTACAGTTATTTCTAGGTTTTCCCAGATTATTTTAGCATGGACATCGCACTATACCAACCTATACTTCATACTCAATCCTTCTCCCGACTTCTACGAAAACAATCTGACAATGGAGTCGATGTCCATGCGCATTACCAGCAAGAAGAGGAGTCACTCTACCTCGAAAGACTTTCTTTGACGAAAAACAACTTGCACATTTCTGAGCCCAACACTAGATAGCAGGATTATGCTTAGCATGTGAATCTACAGCATTATATGCCACAAACAGATGCTTACTGGGTAAGTAAAATGTTCCTTATATTTTTAATGTTTATGAACAAATTTAGCAGCACTTCTCTAACAGTATAAGAAAGTCAGTGGGTTGAAATAGGGTTTGTTACATCCCATTTACAAAGGGAGTACCTTATGAAATCATGAGGGTCGAACTATCACAAACATAGCATACATTGCCCACTTTAAAACATAAGCCAGGTAAGTGTGCACTATGCACGTACCTTAAAGATATTTATGACATTTGGACATTGGGTATCGCACTTTGGACCAGATTTTAAAGCATAAATTAAAAATATGCCATGCAGGAACCCATTCCTATTTGTCAGAAAAGTAGGTGATGTTTAAATAAATGGCACAGACAGATGGCAAGTTCCCTGGTCATTTGGAATTTAAAATGTAAAGTTACCAGATGAACTAAGATGTGCAGAGTTAGCAACAGGCTTAATCCTACTCCACAGGTCATAGAAATAGTCAATCGAGGAAGGTCTAGGTGGTTAAAGGAAGGATATTGTCCATACTAAACAGTAACTTTGAGACAAACCTCATCTCCGAGGCAGATTGAGAATGCTGAAGAATCTGGCCTAAATAAAGCATCTGTCCTGAATGTCTTTGAGTGGCCTGGAGGAATGGTCCCAGAGCTGTGCAACCTGTGATCCCAAGGTATGCAGAGGTGCTTCTGAGAGGCCAACTTTTGTTTATAGAAGGCAGGGAGGCAGGCTATTCAGCATGAAATGCATCCTGCTAAAGGCAGCTTTAGAAACACATTTTAGCCTAGTGGTGCTAATGAGGAATACGAAAACCTGCAATAAAGTCCCTTAACCATCAGGCAGTGTCCCTAATCCTTTATTGTAGCGCAGTCAAGTGATACCCAAAATAAGTTAAATATACATCCGTTCCTCCTCATCTGCCACTGCCCCCACCAATCATGACAACCTTGACAGATCAACAAATTAATATCCATCTGTTTCTTCATTTTAAAAGCCTTTCAGAAGATTTGTCTTCTGCTATTCATTGAGTGCCAGAAAACTGTGGTGGTTATTGATTTCTTCCTGGACTACAGCCATTCACAATACCTAGGTTTGCCTTCAACATCTATGACCAATCTGCAGTCTATGCAAAACTCTGCTGCACATTTTGTGCTTCACCTATCCCATACCCAACCCATCACTTAACACTTTGCAGGTTTGCATTGTCTTCCCGTGGAAGAAATTCTGATTTTCAGATGACTGGTTGTGTGTCGAACAGGCCCTACACAATTTGGTTCTATGCCTTTTCAGTCAGAGTTTAATGGTACATTATTTGTCATAATGTCAGGTCTTCTGTTTTTTTGCTCATGGAGAACAAGCCTTTTCCTGTCTTTCTCCGAAGGTGGGCCTCACACTGGCGTACAGTTTTTAGTCAGGAATAATGGATACTTGTTGTCCAGCTCATGACATGAGAAGCCCCAACTCAGACGACGTGGGTGGACTACAAAAGACGATGCTCACCCCAAAGTATGACTTTCGGGGCAATCCACACGTTCTTAATAGATCCGACATACTTAAACCTTTTCAGCGGATCCCCTCACTAGCTTCCATCAAAAGCGAAGACATAGTAAGCATCCACTTTGACTCTATAGGCCTAGAGAAACCGAATATATCCACAATTATAACTTAGAGAAAAGCAGGGCTGTCAAAAAGAATGCTACTGGAGAATCAGCAGTTTGCGAGTTGGGGAATTGTAGTCCAAATTAAGGAAAACGAAAAATACCCTTATGGACTAAAAAGAAAAAAAAAAATCAGGCTGACGTCCATTAGCGACAGCCCGCAAAAAAAAGGTATTTTAATGGCCACACTAAGTGGCCATTCTAATCCAAGCTGTAGGAACTTAAGCATCCTATACAGACCAGAGGCACACGTAGGATACCAAAGAATAATTATGCTACAGGGTACAGCAAATTTATTTTATTTGCGAAGTTTTATATAGCACTGTCTAGACCCGGAGGTATCAGAGCGCTTTACATGAGGATCAGAGCGTTACAGGTTACATAGTTACATCAATTACAGGCTTCAAGTAAAGACATAGGAGAAAACAAAAACATGATATGCGGGGGAGGGAAGGAAACACAACGAGGCGACGAGGAAAACAATGTCAGATGTCCGGTTGGGTAGGTGTCGGCCGAGGGGGTGAACCAGAGCCAAAACTCCTCTATAGCTGCATAGGACAGCTCCACCGGGCTTCAGCCAAGGTTGCTCGGGCTCCGAGGTAAGTACAAAGAGTTATGGTATCCGCCCAGGGGCATCGTCAAAGTTCCTTCGAAAGGCACCGGTCCTGGTGTTACTGGGAAGCGCCGTCCGCTACATTCTCCAGCTGGCCCCCAGGACATAAGTGGTGAGAGGAGAGGTGGAAGGGACAGATTCCAAGGTCGGCGGATTGTAGGGCAACCCAGCCGCAGGCTTATTTGGCATGAGCGCACCACTTGTATTGCATCTCGCCCATCCCCTACGCTAAGCTCACCTCAGGTAGGGTGTCTGCAATTTGGGTGGCGGCTCCCTCCCTCACTCCGCTTCGCCATATCTGGTCCTCGCCGGTTTATTGAGGGGGGGATTGGGGCCGCTATCTGATGGTTAAACGGGGGTTGGCAACTGTAGGTAGGTTTCAGTGTGCCAGTGGTTGTTTCCTGCACCGGGTGCGGCGGCCATGTTGAAGTCAGGCACGCAGATGCAGAGGTGTCCCTCCTGTGGTGCCCCCAGATGCCTCCATCAACCAGAGCGAACTGCTCACTAAGCCTCTATGTGCCCCTTTGGTATCCCTGCAGACACTACCAGCCCCGCCGCTACCTGCTCTAAAGTGGATAGTTCGTGGTTCGGACGGCCGCCATGTTGGAATCAGGTATTGCATCTCTATGCACTCCGCTGTGTTCGCCCTAAATTATGGGAGGCATTGTTCCTTGTTTCCACACAGCGCTAGAACCTGGAAAGAATGTTCCTGCAGGGCTAGTGGTCACTATCTGACTATCTTCAATCCCCGGGCCCTCAACTCCTCCCCAGAACCCTCCACGCCACCTCCGACTTGCGTAGTTGCTGGGGGGGGGGGAGGCCATGAGGGATATTGAATGTCTTTAGCCTAATATTTAATGGCGATCTCTGGCGAGTGAATCGAGATGGTGCCGAGAAGTACAATGATAGCCCCCTGGTGGCGGCGTCTTAGTGGGCCCTGACTGTAGATGGGGGTTGGAGGGGGGAGCGTGCCCGTTTCGCTGCAGGGCCCGCACACCTGGTCCGCTCGGAAGATGGAGAGGCACCCCCCCATGGCCTATGGATTTCCCAAGGGTCTCAGGGAGGCCAGAGCCGATCACTCTTCACCTCGTTTTTGCCACGGGGTAGGGGGGGGATCTGAAAGAAACACGTTAGTTAGATTCCTCACCTTAGAATATCCCCAGGCGTCAGGCTGGATCCGGAAAGATTTCTGTAATAATACCCCTTGCGCGTCGCTAGGTGTCGTCTGCGGCTCCGCGTCCATCGTTGGCGTCGTGCACCGGAATGACATCATCGGAGTACTTAGACGCCGCCCTCGCGCGCTGTGACGTCAGTTCTTTTTTTTTCCGCGCCAGACAGCGCCGATCCGGGAAGAGCTTACCCCTTAGTCAATTTTTGACTAAACATTTTTTTACTCTTTTTGGTCTTCTGTCGACTCGACTCTGGTGCCGGTAGGATGCCTGGATTTAAAGCCTGTGACTCCGGTCATCGACTGATGTCGGTGACGGACCACCGTCGCCGGTGCCTCTGCTGCCTCGGGGCCGACCACGACACGGAGTCGTGCCCCGATTGTCAGGCCTTGACCTCGAAGGCTAGGCGGGAGCGGTCCCGTAAGCTTCTCGAGCTTCGGCACTCGGATCCGCGCCGCTCACGGTCCCGGAGCAGGTCAAAGGACCGGTCGCGGAGCCGCAGCCACCATCATCGCTCGTCGGGCTCAAAGTCTTCGGGTAAGTCGAAGCGATCAAAGAAGTCCAAGAGACGACACCGCTCTTCAGACTCCCCTCGCGCGACTCGGCCGAGGGTCAGGGTGGTCCCACCCCCGCGGCTCCATCGGAGCCGCAGGAGCCGCGTCCCTCCCGGTACCCGCCGGTCACTGGGACTGACGCGACTCCGGCGGAGGTCAGTGCTTTCCTTTCGGCCATGAGGGGCCTGGCTCTGCCGTCGACGCCTGCAGGCGCGCCTTCGGGCCCCGCGGACTCGACTGGGCGACCTTGCATGCCGGCGGCTCCGGCCCCGTCGACGACTTCGGTCCCGATGACGCAGGTCCCCGAGGGATCCAGGCCTGGATCTCTGCCGGCGCCGGTCGACCTCACGACACCTCCTCCTCCGGTGCCGACACCGGTTCCGCCTCAGGCGCCGTCTCCGGACGACGCCGTTCCCTGGTTTAGCCCCGGTCCGGGCCCGGCATCGGCGCGGCGGAGGTGCTGCGCAAGGCGGCCGAAGCCCTGGGGCTCGAGTTGCCTGCTGTGGCCGTGAGGACTAACATCCTCACAGAGGTGCTTCACCCGTCAGCAAGCTCCACAGAGCCTCTGCTGCAGTTCAATGAGGCCCTCATAGACGTTCTGCAGGGCACTTGGTCCAAGCCCTCCACAGTTCCTCCTGTGGATCGGAACGTGGCCCGGCGCCACCGCCCTGCTCCGGGCAACCCCAGTTTCCTGTCCCAACACCCCACCCCGAGAGTCTGGTTATCCAGGCCTCAACTTCCCAATCCTCCTTCCCATCCGCTCCTCCGGATCGGGAATCCAAGAGGCTGGAACAGTTCGGAAAGAAGCTGTTCTCTTCCCTGAGTTTGGGCCTGCGGTCTTTGAACACCGCTTGCCTCTTGGACCGTTTCTCCCACTCTCTGTGGGATACGGTGGAGGACGTGCTGCCCCTGTGTCCGGAGGAGGCCCGGACACGTCTCTGCCAGGCCCTTGCTGACGGGCGAGATGCAGCACGACATGCCATACGGTGTGGACTAGACACCACGGACTCGCTGGGTAGGGCGATTTCCACCACGGTGGCGCTCCGGCGCCACGCCTGGCTGCGGTCCACGTCTTTCTCGGGGGATGTCCAGAGTACCCTCATGGATATGCCCTTTGATGGCACTCGCCTTTTTGGTGAGAAGGCGGATAGTGCGTGGGCTCGTTTTAAGGACTCCCGGGCTACGGCCAAGTCCTTGGGTCTCTCGGCCCTGCGGCCGCACACTTCTGCCTTTCACCCCTTTCGTGGCCAAGGAAGGGGCGCCTCCTCACGTCCACCTAGCCACCGGCCGCAGAACCAACCTGCACGCGGACGTGGATTCCGCCATGGCGGTACAGGAGGACAGCGTGCCGGTCAGTCCACATCCACCCCGGCAGAATCCGCCTCAAAGCCCTCCTAGCCCGAGCTTTCAGGCCCATTCCACGCCAGTGGGCGGCAGAGTTCGCCATCACCTGCTCCACTGGCGATCCATCACATCGGACAGGTGGGTGCTGCAAATCGTCCGAAGGGGCTACTCCCTCCCCTTTGAGACGACCCCTCCAGCCATGCCACCGCAGTGCCACTGTATGTCGGAGGATCACTTGAATCTTCTGCGGGAGGAAGTTACGGCCCTCTTGGCCAAAGAGGCCGTCGAGCTCGTTCCTGGTCCATAAGTAGGCCATGGTTGCTATTCCCACTACTTTCTGGTTCCCAAGAAGGGCAAAGGGGGCCTACGCCCTATCTTGGACCTCAGGAGCGTCAACGCCTTCCTCCGGAATGAACGGTTCAAGATGCTCACTTTAGCTCAGGTTCTGGCTGACCTCGACCCTGGAGACTGGATGGTAGCGTTGGACTTGCAGGACGCCTATTTTCACATCCCCGTCCTGCCGGCCCACCGGCGTTACCTGCGGTTCACGGTGGGTCAGGAGCACTTTCAGTTCACCGTGCTCCCCTTCGTCCTCACCAGTGCCCCTCGGGTGTTCACGAAAGTGATGGCGGTGGTCGCAGCTCATCTGCGCAGATCGGGGGTTCCAGTCTTCCCCTATCTCGACGACTGGCTGTTGAAGGCGGGGTCGCCCCAGCAAGTCATCTCCCACCTCCAGACTACAGCCGACTCCTGCATTTGCTGGGGTTCTCCATCAACGTGCCGAAGTCACACCTGAGACCCTCCCAGAAGCTCCTCTTCATCTGAGCAGTTCTCGATTCGGCGCAGTTCCGGGCCTATCCTCTGGAACAGCGGGTCCGGGATATTCAGGCTCTGATTCCCATCTTTCGGCCTCTATCCTGGGTTTCGGTCAGGTTGGTGCTGCGGCTTCTGGGGCTGATGGCCTCCTGCATCCTGTTGGTGCATTACGCCAGGTGGCGAATGCGGGCTCTGCAGTGGGACCTGAAGTTTCAGTGGGCCCAGCATCGAGGCAACCTGTCCGACCATGTCTTGATCTCGGAGGGCACTGCGAAACAGTTGCAGTGGTGGCTCACGGAACGCGATTTGGTCAGGGGCAGATGCCTCTCCCTACCCCAACCGGAGCACGTAGTAGTGACGGACGCGTCCCTCCTGGGATGGGGGGGCCATATGGGAGTGGCGGAGATCAGAGGCCTCTGGTCTCCGGCGGAGGCTCAACTCCATATCAACTTGTTGGAGCTGACCGCGATCCGGCTTGCACTGAAAGCCTTTCTTCCCTCTGTCCGGGGAAGTGTCGTGCAGGTGTTCACGGACAACACCACCGCCATGTGGTATTGCAACAAACAGGACAGGGTGGGGTCGTGGACCCTTGTCTGGAGGCTCTGCGCCTCTGGACATGGCTGGAACACCAGGGCATCATCCTGGTGGTTCAACATCTGTCGGGCTCTCTGAACGCCAGAGCAGACGAACTCAGCCGCCGGTGCATGATGGATCACGAATGGTGTCTGAACTCGGACGTGGCGCAAGGTCTCTTTCTACAGTGGGGAGAGCCTTGGTTAGATCTATTCGCCACCGAAGAGAACGCGCAATGTCAGCAGTTCTGCGCGTTGGAGTTTCCAAGGCGGCACTCGCTCGGAGACGCTTTTCGTCGCGAGTGGAGTTGCGGTCTGTTGTACGCCTTTACGCCTATACCACTTCTGCCCAGAGTGCTGAAGAAGATCAGGCGCGACCGGGCCCAAGCCATCTTAGTGGCTCCGGATTGGGGAAGGTACTGGTATCCCGAGCTACTCAGTATGTCAATCAATCCTCCGGTACGACTGCCTCTTCAGGAGGACCTTCTGTCGCAGCAGCAGGGGACAGTCCTCCACCCGAACCTGTTCAGCCCCACCTCCATGCGTGGAGATTGAGCGCCGACAGTTGATGCCATTTGACTTGCCTCCTGAAGTCTGTGACGTCATTCTGGCAGCCAGGCGTCCCTCCACAAAATCGGTATACGCCTGCAGGTGGAACAAATTTGTGGCATGGTGCACAGCAAATGCTGTGGATCCCCTTTCCGCCCCTCTTTCTGAGGTTCTACTCTTTCTTCTTTCTTTGCCCCAGCAGGGCTCTGCTCTGGGCACCTTGAGGTTATCTTTCTGCAATCTCTGCTTTATTACAGCTTCCTGATCAGCCTTCTCTTTTCAAGTCCCCTGTTGTTTCACGTTTTCTTAAAGGCATTACTCACATGTTTCCTCCTGTCCCCTTCGTAATGCCTCAGTGGGATTTGAATCTTGTCTTGACCTTTCTGATGTGCGCTCCCTTTGAAACTCTTCACAATTGTCCCCTTCGTCTTCTGACTCTTAAGACTGCTTTCCTGGTAGCCATCACCTCGACTAGACGGGTGAGTGAGCTCCAGGCTCTGTCATCTAAGCCTCCCTTTCTTTCTGTTCATCCAGACAAGGTTGTCCTCCGGACTCGTCTTTCTTTTCTTCCAAAAGTGGTGACCCCCTTTCACATCGGGCAATCTGTCACATTGCCCACCTTCTTTCCGCCTCCGCATCCTTCGAAAGAGGAAGAGAGGCTCCACTGTCTGGACCCCAAAAGTGCGCTGTCCTTTTATTTGGACCGCACCAGACAATTCTGGGTGGACGACCAACTTTTTGTTGGATACGTAGGTGCTAAGAAGGGGAGGGCTGTACACAAGCGGACCATCTCATGGTGGGTCGTATTGTGTATAAAGGTTTGTTACTCCTTGGCGAAAAATGACCCTCCTGTTGGGCTGAGAGCCCATTCCACCCGGCCACAGCGGCGACTACTGCCCTGGGACGGGGAGTTCCCTTGCAGGACATCTGTCAGGCAGCGACGTGGGCCTCACTGCACATGTTCGCCAAGCACTATTGCCTGGACAGCCAAGTCCGGAGAGATGGCTTCTTTGGCCGTTCTGTTCTCCAGGACTTTCTGGTGTGATCTTGGTTCACAGACTCTCCACCGGGGTTGGTATTGCTGGGGTATCTATTCTAAGGTGAGGAATCTAACTAACGTGTTTCATTCAGATGAACAAGTTACTTACCTTCGGTAACGATGTATCTGTAAGAAACATTCGTTAGTCAGATTCCTCACCGACCCACCCATCCTCCCCGCTCTGCGAACCGACATCTAGGGTTAAGGTCATCCTGTTTAGGGCCCTAGACTTTTTGGCACCAGTGTCGGTCGCTTGCATGGCTCTGCGTTCCTGGCGCGGAAAGCTATGTACAAGAACTGACGTCAGCGCGCGAGGGCGGCGTCTAAGTACTCCGACGTCATTCCGGCGCACGACGCCAACGACGGACGCGGAGCCGCAGACGACCCCTAGCGACGCGCAAGGGGTATTGCTACAAAAATCTTTCCGGATCCAGCCTGACGCCTGGGGATATTCTAAGGTGAGGAATCTAACTAACTAATGTTTCTTACAGATACATCGTTACCGAAGGTAAGTAACTTGTTCGTCAAGATGGTCCGTTCCACTTCATCAGAGATCGGCAGTCCACGATTTTTCTCCGCTGGCTGAGACGCGGTACCCGCAACTTCAAATTATCGATCAAATGACTGGAGCTGGATTGCCACAAACCCTGCCCAAGAAAAATTGAGACATCCCTAGCAGCAATCACAGAGCCATGGTGTGCTTGAATCACCTGGCCGAAACAATGAAAATAATTTCATGGAATGTAGCAGGAATATTCAAGATCTCATAGAGCAAGACAACACTAACCTTGAAGGTAGCAGACGTCGTCTGCCTCCAAGAGACATGCTCAACCACTCCTACACTTCTACCAGGCTACACGGAGATCCATAAGCCCGATTTAAAACAAAAAAGTCAATTCTTCGGAAGGCCATCAGGTGGAATATCAATATACATGAAGTATTCAGTGAAACTGGCCACCACCGAAATGGACGTTGAATTAGAAATGTTGCAAGCTGGCATTGTCGAGGAACACAGAGCTAAGGGAGGTACACTATCAATCCTAATAATAAATGTTTATCTCAATTCCCACTGTAGGACTATGGAGGAAAAAAAAAGATGATCGTCCTCTTGGGGAACTATTTAGCAAGTGAACAGCATCCGAGATAATTCTAATGGGTGATTTCATTATGCACAGCCTGGGAGGAGATAGCACTGGTACAAGGAATTGCTGTCAAATGAGCCGGAGATTCAATACCTTTCTTCAAACATGAATCAGCCCAGTCCATAGCGAAGAAAACCCAACCATCCATCAGTCACCGTCACTTATTTAACAATTTGACCTCAATCGATTCCATCTTCTGAAGTGCCGGCTTGTGCAAAGCCCTGCTGGATTTCCTGGTACGCCAACAGGCTGTAAATGACCACACACTACTGATGGCCCATTTGTCTTTACAAGGAAGGATCCTCAACAGGCTACCAGCTACCGAACAATCAAAAGCTGAGGAACATTACAAACTGGCACGAAATATAAAATGGACAACTCAAGATAAAATGGACAACCCAAACCTCAGAGGTCAATGGGTGGGCAGGACAACTGAATCACAAAATGAGTAGATCATCGAAGGTTGGTTCACCCTTGTCTCCAACTTGCGCTCCTTCCTATTAGGAAACAGCTGACACAAAATCAGCAAGCCAGGAAAGCACAACATAAGATTTGTGCAGGAGATTTAAACTAGCACCTGCAAACTGAGGGGGGCAATATGGACAAATAATAGATTACGAACAACTATTACCCAGCAGGAGCTTGCTATGGCCATATAAAATGTTAACTTCTTATATGGGCCCACAAGACGAAGCACCGTGAGGCTGAAGGGGTTACATTTTTTGACCCAATAACAGGAAACAAACAGCGGCAGTTCTGGCATTATGTAAACACTTTATGCCACTGCAAGAGGGAAAGGGGAAATTCGGTATCATCAGACAAACGTAGAGCCCACATCACTACCCTTTACACTAAGAAACCTGATAAACAGCCTCTGCATCCCTGTACATGGCAATGGATGCCAAGAAGGTCACACAAATTACAAAGGAGGAATATTAATTGACGGACGATCGGCCTGAAGAAGATCCGAAAGGACAGAGCATCGAGGCCCAATGGCCTTCTCAGGTCTCTATTTAGAGTAGATCCCCTTTTTGGGCATCAGTTCTCACCCGCTGTATGTTGAATGTAAAATAAACGAAGACGTTGCAGACTCATGGCGGGCCTCACTCCTCCAATGATTCACAAGAAGGGGATAAAACCAACCCCAACAACTACAGGTTAATTGAACTATTGAACATCAAGGGGAAAGCATATGCAAGCACCGTATGAAGACCTAGTCAAATGGGTCACAGAAGAGGGTCTGCTTCCATTTTATCAAACCAGGTTCCGCGAGGGAGGATCGACAGTAGACCACATCGTGGCCCTGTCCTCTATAGCTCATCAAGCATTCACTCATAATAGCCTGCCTGTTTTCACTCGCTTCATCGACTACGCCGCCGCCTTCAACGGAGTAGTACACAGCAAACTTTGGCAGAAGCTTCAGAATTGGAATATAGCCAACAACCTCCTGAGAGCCATTATGTCGCTTTACACCAACACCTCATTCTTCTGAAACCATACCAAAATAGGCCTCCAGAAGGTACTGAATAAATTCAGCGAAAAGAATGAACTTGTCACCAGCACGAGTAAAACAAAAGTGGTGATCTTTTGGCGTTACACCCAAAAAAGGGCCCCGACCTGGAACGTAGGGTCTGAGAGCCTAGAGTATATCCGGAATTACAATTATCTTGGTGTATTGTTCAGCGGCACTGGAAAACACACTACCTTCAAAAGATGAAGATTGAAGGAAAAATGGCAAAAACGTCCTTTGCAAATTAATAGACTTCTCAGTCATACAACCAAGGCCACCAGGAGGGTGAGTTGGGCAAAACTCTTGCCCAACGTCAATTGCACCCAGCTGGACAAAACTCATTCCCAGCAAGCGTTCGTTCCCCAGCTTACTCGGGCTGAATTAATCAAAATGCACTGCATGGGCTATAAGTGAATCTTTTAATTACCCTCATAATGTAGCAAAAACCTAATTAGACTGGAGTTTGGTCTCGTGATACAAAAAGTCTGTCTCACCGCATAGGCAAAATACTTTTTCTGGATGATTTCAGTCCCTCAAAATTCAATGAAGGTGGTCTCAAAAACGATGTTCACTACCCAGAATTACCCATGGCACAATTCCCTGAACAAAGCCGCAGAAAAACTACAACTGGCCATAGAAAACTGGGCCCAATATTCA
This sequence comes from Triturus cristatus, assembly GCF_964204655.1. Classification (NCBI taxonomy): domain Eukaryota; kingdom Metazoa; phylum Chordata; class Amphibia; order Caudata; family Salamandridae; genus Triturus; species Triturus cristatus. The sequence continues at coordinate 886,553,432 of NC_140580.1, read as the reverse complement.
ATCCCTTACTCTGTCATCAAAGACGCCATAAAAAAGCAACTGAACCCGCTGACGAGAGCAACTGATATCAAGTCGAGGGTACACGCGGGTGGACGGCGTCCACCGACTATTTTCACAGGATGAACGCCGTCCACCCTGCCAAGAATTTGAGGCCCACTGAATAATGTGCTGAACTCGTCCCGGTGTAATTTCCCAACACTGGGACACTTTCAGCAGCGCCTGCACGTTGTCTCAAGCAACAACGTGAAGGAGGGGACGGGGCTTTCTTATTTTAGGCTCCTGCTGGGCCCATAGCAAAGGCCGAATTTAAGGGGTCATCAGGTCTCCTTTTGTTCGAGTCTCCTGGCTGGGAGCAGTCAGGAGCCTCACACCTAGATGCAAATGCAGCAGAGGGGAAACAAAGGCTCACACCTTGTTAGCAATTCACACATACTTAAGAGAGGCAGCTTTTCACTTTGTTCAGTCCCTGTTTGGAGATATGCATGCACTGTAATGTAAGAATGTCAGATGCGTTGGTCTTTCCCAGTATTTCCACAAAACAAATTGCATTTATTGAGAGCTTACTTCCTCTGAGGAGGCGTTGAAATGATTTAAGTACCACTATTTTTTCTTGTATAGCCCTACCCATCCCAGTGCAGGGTGCCAGAGCACTTTACATCAGACGAGAATATTACATATACAATAAATTATGTATGTTTGTAAATTAATGTACAGGATGTGATATATAAACCTGGGGGAGTACAAGGTGTAGAATTCACATATCATCTTCCATAGCTCACTGTGCTATTATCCTTGCAATGCGCTCAAATGTACACATGATAGTCCCCATAAACATATATGTGAGGGCTTAGGATCTGATGCCACTTCTTGTGATGTCACTTCGTGTAAAGTTGTGGCTTGTGATGCCACTTCCGATGATGTCAATTCCTGTGATGTCTTGCGTGATGTCATGCGCCGTGATGTCGCATGCTATGATGTCACGTACCGTGATGTCATGCACCGTAATGTCACTTGCAAACTACCTAACTTGGTTAGTCCCCCACCCCCACTTCTTTTTTTAGGACTTGTGCCCTGGGTAGATATGCTCCATTAATAACATCTTACACAGCCCAGACCAGACAACTATACCTGCATCAAACATTAAGCAAACTCAGTCCAAAACTATACTTAGTCAGTCAGTCAAAAAACTTTATTTCGGCTATACAGCCATAAAAGCACATAATTATAACAATACATGATTTACAAAGTTTATAATGCCCTACAATTGAATATTAAAATTATAATACTGAAGACCATTAAAACCATGGACGATATACTACAATTTTATCACTTATTTTCGAACCCCACTACTACTCCACGACCTTTGATTGATCATCCTATGCATCAGCTGTAGCCATGATATCTTGTAAGCCGGGGTAAAAAACATTTGACAGTAAAATATAAAAAAAAATCTTTTAAAAAGATAATTTAAAAATAAAACATTAAAATTAGTAGAAAAATATCAAGACAATTTCCCTAGTTGGAGATATTTGCAGATACAGATCACTGACAGTTAGTAAAAAGGCACTGTTGAATATTACCCAGCTTTCTTTCCCTTTATAATGCTTCTACGTATGCACCACATCGCGAATAGGAATTTCGAGATTGCGACTACGAATAATGGATGTCTCATATTTCAGTAGCCTAAAGACCTCGATGTAATTTCTAAGCCCCAGATTCCTACAAAGTTGCATGATCCACTTGAACCAAGACCTTCTGTAGGCAGGACAGAAAAGTATAACATGGAGTTCTGTTTCTTCTGTCAGAGTGCACCCAGGACAATCTAGTTTGGTGGCTCCCTTCCATTTGTTTGTGAAAGCGCGGAACGGGAGTGTCCCATGTGTAAATTGTAAAAACAATTTCTTTGCCATAAAAGGTTAGATACTGTCATGGGCCAGCTCCAACTTGTAATGCTGTTTGGTATCCAGGAACCTAGAGGTCAGGCAGCAAGAATTCATACTCTGGGGCAGGTGAGCAAATTTATATTCTTTAAAGGTGCGGGATAAGGATTTTTTAGGGACGGATGGGCAGGTCTCTTCTGGTGTTAGCCACACGTTTGCCCTCCCCATTGAGTGGCATGTACTCCTCATATAAGACAACCAAGGTAGGTTCCCAGCTCCAAGTATTGACATAACATCCTTCAATCCCTCCCTGTACGTTTCTAACTCGGGCGTGCTCCATAAGCGACGCCAGAATAGAAGTGGACGGGAGGCAATTAAGCCGGTAATGGGGCCAATGCCTAAATCCATCCTTAGTGGGGTTAAAGGAGTACTTTCGGGAAGACCCAACAGCTGCCTGATGACCGTGTTCTCTGTTACAGATAGAATGTTAGACGAACAATGTCCCCAAAGTTCAGCTCCATAAATTGAGGCTCCCCTTGCTTGGATCTTATCAATTTCAGCTGGAGGACCCACCACCTTTTGGGTGCAATTTCTATGTACTTTTAAAATGCCCCCTATAGACTGTGTTAATTTAAGGTTGGCTTTCTTGATTTGGGTCCCCCAGTCCATCTTATCATTCAGTGTGAAGCCCAGATAATCAAAAATGAACACCCTCTCTAATGCCCTACCTTCCATTTGGGTGTGTGGGCAATTACTGGTATTGGCATGGAAGACCATATATTTTGTTTTCTGGAGATTTATCTCCAAATCCCTCTTCCTACAAAATTGGGTAAACTCTTCCAATATGTGCTGCATACCCATGGGTGATTTAGACCTGAGCAGCGTATCGTCCTCAAACATTAAAGCAGGTATTTTGCGGTTCTCTAACCTTGGTGAGTCTATATCCTTCACTGCCAGGAGGGTTTCAATTAACCATTTAGAAAGAGGGCGAACAGAGTCGGCGTTAAAATGCATCCCTGTCTCACTTCTTTCTCGACGGGGAAGGGAGCTGTCAATTGCCCTTTCTTACCATGTCTTATCCTCGCATAAGTGCCATCATGTAAGCACTTCAGCTGCTGGCAAAGGTATACTGGTAATCCCATATCATGGAGCAGGCCTCATAGCTGATCGCGGTTCACCATATCAAATGCGGATTTGAGATCCACAAAGGTTAGGTAAAGACTGCCACCCTCCAAAATGACAGTTTTCCAGTATATCAATTGCAATCGGAAGATCTGGTCAATGGTCGAAATTTGTGACCTAAAACCGGCTTGTAAAGGAGTTAAGATATTCATCTCTTCCATCCATGATTGCAATCGACCTAGGAGAACCCGGGCAAATATCTTTCGGGTAATATCAATGAGGCTTATTGGCCGATAATTTGCCGGGTTGAGGGGGGAGCCTTTTTAGGTCTCGCCTGACCCAGCGCATGCGCTGGTCTGGCGAGACTTATTGAGAGGGCTCCAAAAAGTGCTACCAGGCCAGCCTAGAGCCACAGTGCATGTGCGCGGGCGCGCGCGCCGCGCTTTACCGCGATTACTTTCACTTTCGCAGCCGCACGGCCGCTTTGATGTTTGATCGCGATCACTTGCACGGCCGCTTGGCATAGCCAATAGGTCTCGCTTTTGGGACCTTATAAGTATTTAGTTATGCAACTGTTCCATGGCTAAACACTTCTAAGGTCCCAAAGGCGAGACCAATTGGCTATGCCAATGCTTGTTTATATATAGGAATGATTTCTGCGCCAGCCCAAGTTGGTGGGGGTGCCATACCTTGAAGGATGGCATTGAATAGGATCCGTAGATAGGGTGCCCATACTGTTTGTTCATTCCTAAACAGATCACCAGGGATTCTATCCAGACCTGGTGCCTTGTTTGGTAGCAATTTAGCCAGCGCCAAAAGAACCTCTTGTCAATGTGCAGAAAGGTGGAGGAGTGTTTAGGGGAGTTCGTTCAATAACTGGTGCCCTTGCAACTACATCTCCTTCTTAAATATAAAGATTTAAAATGGGATCTCCAAGCTTCTTCCCCCAAATTTGGTTCGATTGCTGAGTTGCCTTCGGATTTACCAGTTTTTACTAGGTTCCAAAACCTCTAAAATCTCTATCATCTAAAGCTTTCTTAATTGCTTCTCATTTTTCAATCTCCCACACTGCTTTGGCTTCAGCTAGGGTTTTTTTGTAGTGGGCCCTAATTTTTTTTTGATACGTAGGTTGTCCTTATCCTTAATCCCGGATTACAAAGCGCATTTAGCTTCCTTACATGCTTTGTTATACCAGGTGTGTTTCGGTCTGGGGTCAGATTTATTATTATTTTTCCCATTGTAGAAACACTCTGCTAAGTTTAAAAACAAATCCTGATGATTCTTACCTAACGCTAGCAGGGATTCATAGCCTCGGCTGTTTTCTGAGATATCAAATGCGTTTTCTAGAAACTGTATAATTTGTTGATAGAGGGAGGACATTTTTTTTGGGTACTTGTATAAATGTTCTCCATTGTACTCTCCTACCTCCTTCAGTTGCAATTAAATTTGGGACAGATTGTAATGACATACCCTGACCAGCCTTGGGCTGGAAACATCCTATATCTAACACCAATGGGTTGTGGTCACTTTCACATCGAGATTGGACCAAAAAGTCCAATATTCTATACCATATCTCGACGTCTACCAGGATGTAATCAATTATGGATGTCTGTCCCAGTTTATTAAATGTAGGATTACCCGGACTGTCTGAGGGGAGGCGACCATTGCATGCCCTAAGTAGGTGATTAAATGTAAGAGAATTCATTTGGAGAACAAGGGGGTTCCACCCCCTTATTGGATAACTATTACATTCTGGTATTGCCCAGGCCGAGTCTTCCTCGCTTGTAATGGTTGTAGTTATGCCATTAAGAGGTTCAAAATGACAATTGAAGTCCCCTCCAATAATTACATGTGCGGATAGAGATAGAGACAGACAGAGAGATAGGGATCTAGATAGATAGACAGATAGATGTGTGTATGCCGAGTCTGGTGGCTCAGTGGACTAATGCGTCCGTCCGCGTCAGGTGCTTGTATTCAACCTCATGGTCACAGTTTCTTTTTTTTTGTGCTCTCGCACCCCCCACCCCCAAACACTGACCCCGCCCCCACCAGTGCGGTCCTCAGCCACAAGCCACTCTGTGAATATGGACCCCGAGAGAAAGTTTGTGAGTGCCCATGTTTTAGATCCTCTTTGCGCCTGCCCGTTACGCGTGGCCTTCCTTCCTGGCACTATTTGTTTGTTAGGGTCTGCCTCGGGCTTGTGTTCGTTCACGCATGTTCATGCGTTTCCCTTACAATTACATTTTTACTACTTTCTGACTTTACGCTCCTGTTTCAATTGTAAAACATGTGTTTATATAGTTTTGGACACCACAGGGCTTTAATTTTAACAACACAACAACACGGCACCCGCTTCAGGGACGCTGCGCTCAGATCATTGTCTCGTTCCCCCGCGGGCGCTGCGGGGGAGGGGCATTGCTGCTTGGTGCATTTAGCCTCACTTCCTCACAGTTCACCATTTCGGCGTGTCGAGGGTCCGTGGGTGGAGCAGAATATGGAGGTAAGTGCGTCCGGTAAAACCGCAACCCTGCCAAGGGTCACTCCGCACCAATGCGTACTTGGTATTATCGCATTCCCTCAAAATATTTTGTCATCAATTCAGTGCCAGTACTTGCTTGAATTACTGTGCCGTCTGGCTTTGCACCAATACTAATTACGTATGTTGTTCTGCGGCTCTGTGAACGTGCCCAGGGCCGAGGAGGGGTCATGGGTTTTCAGCCGTTTACAAGTCACAGACTTCCGTGGCTGGAAGCTTTTGACCCAGCTCTACTTTTAATATTCATGGCAGTCCTGGCAGCCTCTTTTCCAATCCCCTCCTCCTTTCGCCTTTCTTTTTGGTCCCGGCAGCTTCTGTTTTGTTTGTGTGAGTGGTTGGGGGGAGGGAGGGGGGGGGGGGGGAGGGGAGAGAGGGGGGGGGGATTGGTTTAGGGCAGAGTGTCTCTTACGGAGTTATCGCCACGATGGCCCTTCACCCCCCCCCCCTCAAACAGTGATTTAAGATCTCTGTGAAATATTAACAAAGCATAGCATTGCCGCCCGTGCTTTCCTGGAACTCACTAGTATTCAGAGGGGAGGTGGCGTCCGAGTTTCGAAAAAGCACGCCGCGCTGCAAAAGTCAAAGACAGTCACTAGTCAGCCCACTCCAGAGCAGACTGACCCGCCCGGCCTCAGCCCAGAGACCATTGTTATTTCCAAACACCAGGGCTTTAATCGGGATGAAAAAACTGGGGGGTTTCTCATCATGTCGTGGCCGATGTAATAATAAAGGGCGGAGCTTAAAACACTTCAACTAAAAATGTGTACATAGCTTAGTGTGCTGCCCGTCTGGTATTTTGCTTCTTCTGTCCAGTCATCCAGCTATTTAAAACTAGTAACATTACACCTACAACGAGCGCTCACAATACAATCCCATACCTACGTCAAAAAATTATAAACAGGGCCTAGAAATTAAAATAGTACTTTAACCCGGTTTGTCTTTAACCAGTGTCAGCGCGCTTCCGGTTCACTAGAATGCGCATGAGCAATTAATTGTATGTGTGTGTGGACTTTTGAGCGCCACAAGCCACAGAGATCAACCCGCAGCGCTTGCATGCTTATTGTTTGAATAGTTTTGAGGCAGCTGCACATTCAGTTTACCTGTGTTGAATCCGCACAGGGTTTTTTAGGTGCTGGTATAGTGCTGTACACAGCTGCTCAATGGAGGGTATGCTCAGACGTGAGTCCCTTGCTCACTTTGCCACTGGATTCAAGCAAGCCTGGCTGAAGACGGCAGAAATGCCAGAAACCGGTCCTAGGAAGCTTGTTTCCGGTCCAGGGAAGACATGGCTTGGCAGTTCGGGCTGGACTGTTCCCATGAGGCACAGGGTCAGACTAATTTGCATATGGCCATGTCTGAACTGGGGTGGCAGAGTGGGCTAAAGAACGGTGATGGATTAAACCCAGATCAGTTGACTGGGGGTGAGTGCTTGCAATGTTCAACACTCCGTCCATCATTTCCTTTGGTTTTTGCTTTGTTCGCCATAAGTTGGCAGGGTATGCTCAGACGTTAGTCCCTTGCTCACTTTGCCACTGGATTCAAGCAAGCCTGGCTGAAGACGGCTGAAATGCTAGAAACCGGTCCTAGGAAGCTTGTTTCCGGTCCAGGGAAGACATGGCTTGGCAGTTCGGGCTGGACTGTTCCCATGAGGCACAGGGTCAGACTGATTTGCATGTCTGAATTGGGGTGGCAGAGTGGGCTAAAGAACAGTGATGGATCAAACCCAGATCTGTTGACTGGGTGTGAGTGTTTCATTGGTTCTGATGCTCCGTCCATCACCACCCCCTTTTGTACCGCAATGGAGGTTTCCAACCAGACCCAAGCTCTCTTGTTCAAATCAGCATTCAATCGACAGAATGTTGGCGTGACCTGGTGTTGACTTAGCTGGACAAAGACCGTGCCAAATAAAGCCTTGATTGTGTTTAAAGAGCACCCGAGCTTCATTGGAAGCGAAAGTCTGAATCCGCTCTGCTGGGGTTTGAACCTGTGACTTGCAGAGCAGCAGACACATCAAACCACTGCGCTCTTTCCAGCCTTCATCTGGTCTATTTTTCTTGTCTTATCTTCCATAACTCGACAGTTTGATGGGAGACTGGCTGACCAAATACTGTCTGTCCTTTGTTTGGATTTTATAGGATTTCATGTTTATTTCTGCATGGCCATCACTACTGGTGCAGTGTCTGCAGAAAGGGATCTTGCAAAACTGGAGTCTCCACAACAGCGATGTTTTCTAGCTGCAATATTGTAAGAAAATAACTTTAGGAAAACTAGTGTTTAACGAGTTGATTTCTTCATGGCCCTGATCAGCAAGTTCAAAGTTACCTTATAAGGTTAATACATGTTCTACGAAAACGTTTTTTTAACTTATCAGCCATTGCAAGGCTGACTTGGTCTTTTTTTTCTCTTCTGAGGTCAAGAAAATGAAGTTGGTCCACTTAGGTAACAGTGACATATTTTGTTTATGATCTTGGGAAGATGCCGTGGTGTAGCACCAAGCGCTGTAAACAATCAGTGTTCACGAAATGTCCCACACAGCAAAGCAAGGGTGCTATGGACCTCATAGGCGAGACCTATTGGCTTTGCCAGTGCTTGTTATACTATGGCCTCCGTACTGTCGTACAGGCAAAAAATCCTTATATTCTCTCAGGAAACAGCACCTCGTCTGGCGGTTAATTTATCAACTTGGTGCAGACATTGTTAAAGGACAGGTTTTCGGAGACAGTATCCCGGTCGGGCACGGTCTTCCCCCTTCACTAGGGTGTAGCTCAGTGAGTAACAAGCAGTGTATTTCCATACCAGTCTTGCATGAGCAGCAGGCCCAAGTGCCGTGTCCAGCTGGCAAACAGCTAACCAAGGCTCTTTGCACTTAAGATCTATTATAAAAAACTGGATGTTTTTTCCATATTTTGTAATCGAACGGTTTTTACGAACTGAAGTTGAATTGCAGAGGAACTAATTTTTATCTTTCTTTTTAGCTTTGTGTATTTTTGCCCTTATGTAATAGTTTTAAGTAATCGTACAATAAAGTTTTATTCATTCCTTTGAGTCAACATAAATACACAGTGGACAGTGACTTACCCGCATAGCTAGGGATCACATCCTTGCTGAAGAATTATCCCATTTCCAGAGACCACACAAAATTCAAATAAAATGATGGCACTTGCACGTGCAACTTTGTTGAGGACCTGTCCATCCTGTTGATAAGTCTTTTTACAGACACATCTGCGACTTTGAATACTTTGGCAAAACGAATTGAGTTTTTCCAAAACACCCAATGAAAGGCAGGATGTGCACAGTAGATGAATATTTAAACATTACAATTGCATACCTGTTGTTGCAGGTAGGTAACTGTTTTAAACCTCTCAGTGACCACCACAAATAGTCTTTCTATCATTAATTCTTCCTTTTTCAGTTTGAGATTCTTTCTATCTGTAATTCTTCCTCTTTCAGTTTGATCTTTTTTCAGTATACCCTTCCCTCCTCGTAGTCTGTAATTCTCAGTGTCCGTCTCTCCTTTTTCTCAGTCATCTCTCTGTTGTGCCTGTCTGCTGCTTTCTGTCTCTGTATATCCTCTTGTCTTCTTTCTCTTAACATTTCCTTTTACTTTGACAAAAGCTCACTTGGTTTTTGTAACATCTATTTGTCTTTTTCACTCATTGTTTTTTTTTTTCAGATGCGTGTTCTCAAACTCACTTTCTTTCGCAAACTCTTCCACTGTCACCAGTGTCTCTTTCTTTATACTTGTTCTATCATCCCTGTGTTTTATCTTTGTTCCAATTTCTCAGTTTTATCTGCTTATTACTCTCCCTTTTCTATTTCGAATTTCTATTACTTCTTTCTCCGTCTTCCTAAATATCATTTTTTTTTTTTGTGGTTATTTTTGCACTCATGTTTTCTGTCTCCTATATCATGATTGATGCCTTTTATATTTCTTACTCTTTCATTCTCACTACCTTAATCTCCTGATCGCAGTTTGATTTGCTTTCACGCTGCAGTGCCTTGGAGTGCATTGTGCTTTTGCTTTTTGCCTTACATTTTTGTTTCCATTTTTTCTTTTGTCTCTGATATCTTTTCTTTTAGCACAACACCTTTTGGGTTGGTGATGTGGTCCGTGTGATGGATGACGTGGAAACTGTCCGGCGACTCCAAGTGGACCATGGGGAATGGACTAATGACATGGCCCCTGTGAGTGCGAAAGAGGACAACATAAAGACTGCTGATTATGTAACACTTGTGTTCATTTGTCAAAGAGGGCAGGGGTAGGAGTGACGTGTATGTGTGTTTGGTAGGAAGGTGCAAGGAATAGGTTGAAGCCACCCATAGCAGAGCATGCTTTCACGAGTGGTGCAGTGAGTGGGGAAAAGCAGCTTTCTCTAATCCATGGTACCTTTTAGCAAGGAATTGTGGTGCATGGCGTTGTTTTAAATTGCCCCCTGCTTCCCATCCTTTCCCTTTAATCAGCTCTTAAATGATCCCCTCTATACCATTTTCCTCATTCCTTATTTCTGCTCCCTACACCTTCTCACCTTTCCATTCTACAAACTTCCTGTCCTTGCTCCTTTCCTGCTTAACGCTCTGCCCCTCACTCTCTGAACTTCTCATAGGATTTCAGTTTTGTTCCTTCCCTCCTAAACCTTTACCTTTTCATCCAACTTCACCTTTCCTCCTTTGAATGCTTTTCTTTTTGGAGGTGTTATTTAGGGGGTTATATTACACACTATGCAATGCAGCACTAAATGATGAAGAGAGCTTATCATGTTGTGGGTCAGCCTCTAAGTGGAGCCAATTTTTGAGTTGTGTGTTTGGAAAGGGCCTTGTGCAACAATACAGTCACTATAACAATGCAAAAGCTTCATCCACAACGCCTCTGCATCCTTGTACAAATAATTTAGAGAGGAACATTTAGTAAGCAGAGATTGGGCACACAAAGTGATGAGCTTTGGCAACCGAAAACCTTGGACCAAAGGCGTGAAGAAGCAGTCATTTGTAGCCATTTTAGGTTGAACACACAATTACATTTCATCATTTCTCCATTTGATGTCTAGTGTGGGTCCACTAGAAAATGGCAAAGTGGTCCGTCTCTAGGCCAGTGATAAGGCCACCTTGCCTAATCTGGACATTAGTGTGGTCCAGGGTAGAACTGGTCAGAGGGCAGTTGCTCAAAGGTCAAAGAAGATGTTGGAAAGAATTGGAAGGATCTTCCCCTTCTCTCTGCACCTACCTCTGAAATAACATGTGTGTCTTTTATGTCTGCAAACATAGGTGTAATGTTCTGTGCTGGCCAAAGACCAAGACTGGGTGTGTGTGAGGGATAAATGCAGATGTGGATCCTCAGTCTTGCGCATGTGAAGTTTAAGTTCAGTCTTAGTCCTCTGATTTGCTCTTCAGAGTTGCTATGACACCACCAATAACTGCTCATTATTAATGCTGACTAATGGAATATTTGAAGCACAATCCTTCATGAAAGTCTTGGTGACCAGACTGATTACAGTTCGAATGGATCTGATCCACCTTTTCTAATCTGGTTTGGTACAGGGATGCGAGTTAGTGATAAAATAGATGCAATGCGTATGCTCAAGGAAGAGACCAGGTCGCTCTCTTTATTCTGAAAATACCTCTGATAGGATTGATGGGGGTTTCAGGCCAATGAGGGCCTTCTTATTCTGGCATAAGTTCATGAACATTGTATGAGTGAGGCATTAGTGACTTGGACTAAGAGAGGTTAGATAATGGGGGAGGTATGAGAGGGAGATGCTCTCTTTATTATCTCTTGTTCATTCAGCACTGGATCCCTGGGGACAAAACAATAAAAATAATCCAGCAATAAGAAGTATCCACCTTGACCCTAATAACTTCATGCTTCGACTCTTTGCCGACAACTCCTTGGTCTCCCTGTCAAAGACAAATTAATCTCTCCAGAAAATATTGGCTGAATTGGACGCATTTGGCAAAGCATCCGGTTTCAGAATCAACATGACAAAGTTCTTTCCCTCGATCCTTATTGTTTCCCGAGATACACTTCGCCACTTGGCCCATTTCAGAAGGAATGCGCAGTGAATCCGATATTTAGGTCTTAATGTTATTCCCTCATGAAGAGCGCTGTTCCCAGCTGATAGACTCTTTTAAGCAAGATTTACATTGATGTCATAACCTAAAGCTCTCTGGACTGAGGCGTATGGCGTCTATATATATAGGAGTATTTTCTGAGATTCCTTTTTCTCTTACAGGCATTTCCAATCTTAGTGCCTTTAAACTTCCAAATAATTTGCACACATTTACTGCGAAGACGAAGGCAAGGCTTCCATTCCCCAATATCATGGGGACCGTGTGTCCAAGATTCTACTACTAGCAATGGTGTCGTAGGGCAACCAGCATGAACAAGAATCTGACGAGCTACGCCTCACTCTTGCTCGCTGTGAAGAAACTCAGATTTTCAGCCAGAACGAGAGAGAGAGATCATTTCAGCCATGAAAGACAAATAGAGGTCCGAGACTGGGGGAGCCATACCAGTTCCTTTGGACAAATCAAATGAAACTTCACTTTACACAAAGCCGAGTGGTTTTACTAGAGTCAGCTATGCCACGGGCCTCTGCACAGCTAGGTCAGGAGACGAGCCTTAGTGGGCTTGAACTCTTTGAGACACTACTACAGAACTCAGACAAGCATCTGATCACAAGACTTTACCAGATACTTCCGATGGCAAAGAACCCCTCCACAACTCTCCAAGTGGCACTGTCAAAGCTCAATGGAAAGGAAGCTGGTAATCTCAATGACTGAGAGAGAGAGTGGACCGACTTCATGCAAAATACCCGTAGTGGATAATTGTTACGCAAGAGAAGCAAACCTAAAACCTCTATATAAATGTCATTACACCCCAGCACGGCTGCACTCCTTTAACAGCTATGAGTCAGACAAGTGTTGGAGGTATTGTGACGAAAGGGGCACTCAGTTTCATATTCTCTGGCACCAGATTACAGGGATTAGGGTTCACCTTTGGCCCCAACATACAGTTTGGATGGATGCTAAATATTGTATGTCAAGAAATAGAGAAAATACCTAGGTGTGCTCTCTAAAACTAAGTGCAGTACTTCAGAGGCTGCTGATGTGACATCCAGAATTAGACACTAAGCTTTCAGAAAGAGGAAAATAACTAAGTGATCTGAAACTCAACCTATTACTCCAGAACAGACCAGCACCTGATTTGTTAGGTCAGTTATGTGTTCTGTTTGATATCACAAGAAGTAAGTTTGATGGAAAAATAAGAAATGGTAATGTCACAGAGACCTATGATATTTCAAATGTGTTATCAGTAGAAAATTTAAAATGTATACTTTTATATTCACTTCCTGGAGCAATGTCACAGTTTCAAAGTTCCTGGAATGCTGCCACAGACTGACCGTTTCCTGAAGACTGACCATTTCCTGAAGTATTTCATACTTTTTGATTGTTTTTAGTGGGTCCTCACGTTTGGGACGTTGTACAGTGCATGTTCATAAGAAACTTGCATGAATTGTACCAAAGAACTAATAATCACATAGGCACTAGAATTTGACTTCCTGCCAGAGAACATTTTGTGTCTGATGTCTGTCTGATATCGCAATCCCACGGCTCGCTCCTAGACTAATGTCACAGTCACATGCCCACTTCCTCAAGTGTCACAATCCCGTGTTACTAAAGTGATGCAATTGGGCCCACATCCATTTCCTAGAGTGATGGTACAATCTCAAGTCCAGTGCTAGGTGATGCCACAATCCAATATCTAATTTCGAAAGTGATGGCATTAGTCCCACGTGCAGCTTCTAGGATGATTGCACGATCTCAAGTCCCCTTCTGAGTTAGTGTCAAAATACCACATCACATGCAGTTCCTGGGGTGATCTCACAGCTTGGTGTCAGTTTGCTGGAGTAATGATGACAGTCTGAGGTCTGCTTCCACAGCCAGAACCAATGTCGGCGTCAGACTTAAGTTCATGAAGGTATGTCACAGTTTACTCTTTCTCTGCTTGTAGAGTCATGACTCTGCCTTAAAGCAAGGAACCTGGTATCAACCCTTTAAAGAAATCGGTGCTCTCTCCATGTATGTCTCTAAGGAATAGACAGTTGTTACTTTAAAAATATGAAAATGCGCCAATACAACAGCTATGGATAATAGAAAAACTTTAGAAAGGGCAGATAAGATGATTTTGAAGGCCTGTATCGCTCCTAAATATCTGTGTCTCTGTACTGTATCTCACCCATTGAGGCAGACTTGCTCTTTTAGTGTGAACTCTTGTTTTGTGTATGGATTGATGTGAACTAGAAAAGTATCCTGTTTCTTCTAGTCTCTTTTCGAATGCGCTTTATATAGATGTTATGGATTTGGAATCTGTTCTCACTTGTCTTGTTTCCTCCTCTGTCCCTAGGCCCTTGGACACATTGGAAAAGTAATCAAGGTGTTTGGAGACGGTGATATGAGAGTGTCTGTCGACGGTCAGTCCTGGACCTTCAACCCAGCCTGCCTGACCTCATATCGGCGTGACGAGGATGCTAACCTTATGACCACGGAGAGTGCACAGGAGCCGAAAAGTGAGACCACAGTACTTCTTGCCCTTGCTAGAAATGCCTACCTCCTGTGGGTTCTAGAGGTGGAAGCCAAGTGCAGCCATAGCGTAGATGCACAGATCTTTGACAACTACTGGTGACTGATGAGGATTACTCCGATTTCTTTTTTTTTTTTTTAAGTAGCCAGGTTTTCTTTATTCAAATTGAGCTTTGTAAAAAAATCTATAGTAGTAATATAGTAATCGCAGGCATGGTGGTTTGCTGACCTTGCAATTCACCATTCCTGTGAAACTGACCAATCACAGTGATCTTCAATTTACGATCTACCGAATGAATAATAGGTTGGTTGGACTGCGACTCTCTTTGATTCTTTCTTTTGCGAACCAACCTATTAGTACATTCCTCAAAATACATTTCTGGTCACATAGTGTGACCATTTTTGAGACCAGAATGATAGTAGAACTAGTCCCACCTTCCTCATAACTCTGTTTTCTATAACCCCCCCCCCCCCCCCCTCCAGCCCTGCTCCAGGGTCCTACTGCTCTGCAGTATTATTTCTTTGTCATTCCTTGAAGAGTTTTCCACCCCTTATGCTCCTTTCCTTTTCTTCTATTTTCTCAGGCACCCTGATGTCCGTCTTGGAGAAGCTCCTAGCTCAGAAAACCGAAGCAGACAATCCAGGGCACCTGGTGATTGATGCAGCTCAGGGCAATGTAGCAAATGTTCGCGAGCTGGTCCAAAAATACCCGGACAAGGCAAGTGGCTCATTAGCAAACGCCCCACCCTCATGGGATGAGAGCAGCACCTGCATCTCTAAAGTGATCTCTAGATCATTCTTACCAATGGAATTGGACCTCTGATATCTGTTTGGATTTATATCAGGATCCTGTAAAACTGCATCAATTTTTTTAGAGATAGAATTGTAATCTGTGTGGTTTATAAAGGTGGATGGGGAACATTAGTGAGTATACATCTTTATAGGGTCACCATTAATGCTGACATTGCACTCTGGATGACTTACCAGATTGATGTCACCTACATTGTCATCTATTTGAGAAAACACATGTTCGAGGCATATGAGCTGCAGATTATACACTGTGCATAGATCGCCATCTGGTGTTGGGCCCGGATGTTTGCAGTTTGTTTTTCTTCTTGGACAGTCTTTGGAAGTCACGAGTACGGTGACTCCTCCTTCGGTCCGTACTGCGCATGGGCTTCGGCTCCATCCTCAGATTGTTTTTTTCCGCCATCGGGCTCGGATGTAATACTTCGTGCTCCGGCTTCGAACCTTTCCAGTTCGACCTTCGACGAAAAATCCTCGTCCATCGAGATTCTTTAGACGGAATCGACTTCTTCATCTCTCTCTTCGGCACTTCCTCGATTCCAGACATCGGCAGCGGCCTTCGGGCCTATCTCGACTCCGGTCTCGGCCGATGGAAAGGACTCCCTTCAAGAAGTGCCCAAAATGTGGGTCTAAATTTCCCCACACCGACCTCCATCAGGTGTGCAACCTCTGCCTCTCTCCCGAACACGAGGCCCGAGACTGCCCCGCCTGCAAGTCTTTTCAATCGAAAAAGACTATTCGGGATCGACGAGCTCGGCGCACCATGGCGCACTCATCGACCTCGGCTCCACCTGACATCTTCGGAGAAGACACCGGAGCTTCGGGACAGCAGCACACCGAGCGGGAGGAAGATGTCGTCAGCGCTTCCGAGGCCGACGACTCGGACGTGGAGGAGATCACACCGGCGCAGAGGGTCGTGAGTACTCTACCCCCTCCCGCGCCCATACCGAAAGAGACTCCGGTTACCCCTTCGCCTCCGGGCCTAGGGAAAGCCAAGCATACTGCTTCCATCACCCCACCTTCGGGCCCGGTGAAAAAGCATCACAAGTCTCCTGGCGGCTCGGGCTCGAGCCAGCCTCCCAGCGGCGCCGACAAACATTCTTCGGCGCCGAAGAAAACAAGTTCCATTCCGAAGCCATCGGTGTTGAAACCTGGCCTCTCGGTGCCGACCAAACACAACTCCCTCGGCACCGACGCTTGTGTGTCGAAGCCTGCCTCGGCGCCGACCAAAAAATCAGACACCCCGAGAAAGCACGTCGCGGATAAACCAACGAAGCCTTCGGTTCCGAAAACATCGGCACCAATGGAGGAATCAGTGCCGGAGGAGCTTTTCACACCGGATCCTCTTCAAAAGACTTTAACTAAGGAGCTCAGGACTGGACATTTAATTTTGTCTTCCAAGAAAAGACTTTTGGACAAGCCAACTCCTCCTCCACCACCAAAACGGAAGGACTCTGCCACATCCCCGTTCAGAGTACCCTCCCCACCTCCTCCTCTTCCTCCTCCACCTCCTCCCCCTCCTCCACCCCCTCCATCTCCGCCCCCACCTTCTCCACCCTTGCCTCATCGGTCTCCAACCCCGTCTCCAGACCCTGATGACCACGGAGATCCATTCTATGATCCTACAGATGCCCCGCAGGACCCCACTCCTCCGGGAACACCTGACCCATGGGAGGATTATCACAATCCCGATGTCCCAGGTGTGCCTCAGGATGATCTCTATCCATCCAGGCCGTCTCCACCAGAGGACTCCCTGGGGTTCCACCACCTCTTACAACGGGCGGCACATTACCATGGGGTGGAATTACACAGTGATCCAGTTGAGGAAGACTTCCTACTTGACACATTTGACATAGCAGATAAATCCACCGCTATATTACCCATGCTTAAAGGGGTGACCAAGCATGCCACAGAGGTTTTCAAAGACCCCGTTAGAGCTTGGGTCTTAAACCCCAGAATAGAAAAGAAGTACAAGGCAGCCCCCACGGATCCTGTATATATTAAAGGACCTGCGCCCCTAGACTCACTAGTGGTTTCCACAGCTAGGAAGCGCTCCAACTCTGTCATCTGGTGAGGCTCCACCACCTGATAAGGAGTCCAAGCTTTTAGATGCGTCAGGCAAACGCACTGCCTCGCAAGCTGCCAATATGTGGCGCATCGCCAACACGCAGGCGCTGCTAGCAAGGTACGATAGAGCGCACTATGATGAGCTGGAGGCTCTCATGCAGCATCTCCCGGAGAAATATAAGAATAAAGCTCATGAGCTAATACAAGAGGGAAAGATTATTACCAACACCTCTATTAAATGTGCACTTGACGCAGCAGACACGGCGTCCAGGGCTATAAACACCAGTGTCCTGCTTCACCGTCACGCCTGGCTCAGAATTTCAGGCTTTAAACCAGAGGTCCAAGCATCTATATTAAACCACCCTTTTGACCAACAATACTTATTTGGCCCAAAAGTAGACGAACCCCTGGAAAAAATGAAGAAGGATACAGATACGGCGAAGTCTATGGGAGCCCTGCAATCACAAACCCCTAGACGCTCCTTTCGCCGTTCCTCCTTTCGAGGCTCTGGCAGAGGTTACTCTTCCGATAACGTCTCCACTTCCTACAAGTCCCCTCCTCAAAATACCTTCTCAAAGGGCTACCAAAGAGGTGGATATCGGGGAAGCAATAATAAAGGCAGGGGCAAAAACCAACACCGCCCGTTCTGCCACACCGCCCACACAATGACTTTCCCCCGCTCTCCCCAGACCATTCCACTCCGGTCGGGGGCAGACTACAACACTTCCTTCAAAACTGGGAGGCCATAACATCAGACAAATGGGTAACCCAAATTATTCGGTCAGGACACTGTCTCGAACTAACCTCTACCCCCCCAAATATTCCACCCAGACACCGTGCGATGTCACAAGAACATACCACACTTCTGAAACAAGAGGTACTCTCCCTCCTGCAAAAACACGCGATAGAGCAGGTACCTGTCCATATGCAAAATCTAGGGGTCTACTCTCTGTACTTTCTCATACCGAAAGATGAGACCCTACGGCCCATTCTAGACCTCCGGCCTCTAAATGCATACATCCATTCAGACCATTTTCATATGGTAACTCTTCAGCAAGTTCTCCCACTCCTCCGTCAGGGCGACTTTCTCACTACACTGGACCTGAAAGACGCATACTTTCATATCCCAATACACCCTGCTCACAGAAAGTACCTCCGATTAGTGGTGGACGGCCAACATTATCAGTTCAAGGTTCTCCCCTTCGGGGTCACAACCGCACCACGGGTGTTCACCAAAGGCCTGGCAGTAGTGGCAGCACACCTCCGAAGACAAAACATTCACGTCTTCTCCTACCGGGACGACTGGCTCATATAAGCCGCGTCCTACCACCAGTGTGTACAAAATACAAACACTACCATACAACTACTTCACCAGCTAGGCTTTACGGTGAATCACCAAAAGTCCCACTTGATACCGTCTCGCACAAAGCAATATCTCGGTGCCACTATAGACCCCTCAAAAGCTATAGCCTATCCCAACTCAGCCAGGATCGCAAGCATGCAAGCCCTGCGCCAAAAGTTCCTTCTTCAGCACTCTCTCCCAGCAAGAGTGTTCATGAAACTAATAGGGATGATGGCGTCTTGCATTTTCATAGTGCCTCATGCAAGACTTCACATGCGTCAACTCCAAGAGTGCCTAGCACGCCAGTGGAACCAGACCCAGGGTCAGCTAACGGATCTGGTGTTGGTGGATGGCCGCACTCATCGATCTCTGCAGTGGTGGAACACCACAAACCTTTCCAAAGGGCGACCGTTCCTGGACCCGGTTCCTCAGGTGATTCTAACAACGGACGCATCGCTCTCCGGCTGGGGAGCGCATCTGTTACACCTCACAGTGCAAGGTCTATGGACGCCACAACAGAGGTTACTCCACATCAACCATCTGGAGTTATTGGCGATCTTTCTAGCCCTGAAATCGTTTCATAAACAAATTTCAGCCAAAGCAGTCCTAATTCGCACAGACATTATGACTGCAATGTTTTATATTCAAAAACAGGGGGGGGGGGGGACACACTCTCCCCAGCTCTCCCGCTTAGCACAGAGCATATGGAGATGGGCAATTCCACAAAAAATCTTTCTCCTGGCACAACACGTCCCAGGCATACAAAACACCATGGCAGATCTGCTCAGCAGACAAACGCAGCAAATGCACGAATGGGAACTGCATCCACAAGTTCTTCACCCGTTCTTCCACCAGTGGGGGCATCTTCAGATAGACCTCTTCGCCACCCACGAAAACAAAAAATGCCCAAGCTTCGCCGCCAGATACCCACACCCATTGTCCAAAGGCAATGCGATATGGATGAACTGGTCAGGCAAATTTGCATACGCCTTTCCACCTCTCCCGCTAATTCCATTAGTGGTACGGAAGCTACAACAGCACTCCCTCAGACTCATTCTGGTAGCTCCAACATGGGCCAGGCAGCCGTGGTATACCACACTACTACAGCTCTCAGTGGTACCACACCAAAAGCTGCACCTGTCCCCATGCCTCCTAACCCAGAACCATGGAGAAATCAGGCACCCGGACCCAGCTCAGCTCAACCTAGCGATCTGGCTCCTGAAATCTTAGAATTTGGATACCTTAACCTTCCCCCTGATTGCATGAACATTATCAGGGAAGCCAGACGTCCTACCACTCGAGCATGCTATGCCGCAAAGTGGAAGAGATTTGTTGTTTACTGCCGTAACAATACAATCGACCCCTTAGATGCATCCATACAGCACATCATATGCTATCTGCTCCATCTTCAAAGGTGTAACCTGGCATATTCATCCATACGTCTACACCTAGCAGCAATTGCTGCTTACCTACAAAACAGACAGCATTTATCACTGTTCAGAGTGCCTGCTATTAAAGCCTTTATGGAAGGCCTTAAAAGAGTAATTCCACCCAGGCACCACCTTCCCCTGTATGGAATCTAAACGTAGTTCTTACAAGGCTAATGGGTCCGCCTTTCGAACCAATGCATAAATGTGAGCTACAGTTCCTCACTTGGAAAACAGCTTTCCTCGTGGCTATCACTTCCCTTAGAAGGGTTAGTGAGATACAAGCGTTCACTATACAAGAACCCTTTTTACAGATACATCACAGCAAGGTGATACTTCGCACAAATCCAAAATTTCTGCCCAAGGTCATTTCCCCCTTCCATCTTAATCAATCGGTGGAATTACCGTTTTTTTTCTCGCAACCCCTATCTGTTGCGGAAAGGGCTCTACATACACTTGATGTTAAAAGGGCTTTACTGTATTACATACAAAGAACGCAACCCTTCAGAAAGACTAAACAGTTGTTTGTCTCCTTCTCTCCACCGCATAAAGGCAACCCCATCTCAAAATCAGGGATAGCTAGGTGGATTGTAAAGTGCATACAAATTTGCTATCACAAAGCAACAAGAACATTATCTGTTCCACCTAAAGTCCACTCTACAAGAAAGATAGGGGCTTCTATGGCTTTTCTAGGGAACATACCCTTAGATGACATCTGCAAGGCAGCCACATGGTCAACACCGCACACCTTCACAAAACATTACTGTGTAGATGTGCACTCCAAACAACAAGCTAGTGTGGGCCAGGCTGTACTAAAGACACTATTTCAAACTACTGCAACGGATACCGGTGGTCGCCGCTAGGATTGGGTACTGCTATATAATCTATGCACAGTGTATAATCTGCAGCTCATATGCCTCGAACGGAATATGCTACTTACCAGTATGCATCTGTTCTTGGCATGTAGAGCTGCAGATCTATACACGCCCACCCGCCTACCTGTATCCGTTCCAGGCTATCTTATTTAGATACAACACACATGGGTTTCTTCACTATTATCACTACGCTCCATCTTTTCCCTGCTGGCGAAAAACAATCTGAGGATGGAGCCGAAGCCCATGCGCAGTACGGACCGAAGGAGGAGTCACCGAACTCGTGACTTCCAAAGACTGTCCAAGAAAAAAAAACCTGCAAACATCCGGGCCCAACACCAGATGGCGATCTATGCACAGTGTATAGATCTGCAGCTCTACATGCCAAGAACAGATGCATACTGGTAAGTATCATATTCCTTCTTTAATTTGTGTCCGGACCGGGGGTGAGGATTATGCCTTAACTTTCTTCACTTTATTTTTCCGAATCCATTTTTGAACCATATAACAGACTTCATTTCCCATGAAACCTTGGGGAAATTCAAACAGTAAACTGTCCAATTAACAACCGGGGACCCATTTATAGTCCATTGTCCCTTTCGCTGCCTCCTCTTTTTTTACTGCTCCTGCAGCCAATATAAGTACCGCCAGCCTCTGCCACATTACCGTGTTTTACTGATATTGTCAACTTTATGTAATATTTGTGTTGTTAACGTGCTGTTTCCATTCTAGTGCCGCCGCAAGAACTCTTGTCGCTCCTTCGTGGCCGCTTTCTTGTTTAATTGGCTCTGCGGTGCATGGTCCTTCGGCCACAGGAGGGCATCGCGTGATTGCCAGACGCGCGTCTCGCACATTGCCTCTCCCGACCAATGCGGCCAGAACTCCATTACTGAGCGGAGTGAGAGCACAGCCAGCTGGGAGTTTTTGGTGCTTGTGTCCTGCACACCTGGAGCCCTGATACTTATATCTATAATTGCGCTGTCTAGCGCAATCGCGCAGCATATAGTAAAACGACTGCTTGCTTTCTCAGACACTGACCCAGGCGTCCCCTATACCCTACAGATTCATAAGGGTGTGTGGTGTTCTGGGGGCATACCTCTGTGCCTTGCTGGCCTCACAGGCCTTACAGAACGCTTGGTAGAGCCCCAAATTGACATTGCCCTCACACATATAGCCTGGTTAACCAGAGTCCTATACTTAAATTGTGTGACCCCCAGTAGGATAATTAGTACTCACTAAGTGCCATGATTGATGTCGAAGAGTAATATTTGGAGGAGGATAGCATGACATTCCTCCCCATAGACGGTCACTACTGTGAGGTGATGGACGCCTCCATCCTGAATGTGGTGATGCAGGCGGTAGCACCCCTAGAGCAGAAACTATTGAGCATAGCGGAACGCTACTTTAAACCCCTCTCTTCGAGAGAAGACATTTTGGGGACCTCGCTCCTTTTACCTCTGGTGCCGCCTAGCTGTCTAACACCCAATACGAAGCGCAAACAGGACCAGATTTCCGATGTCGACCTAGGCACATTTTCACAATTAAAACACGCTTTTATGGATCATTCTCAGCCTCTGCCCGCTGACCCTATACTGGTGCCCACACCTGTCCCCTCAAAACCCTAACTCAAGATACAGACCCTGACTACCTAATCACCTAGACAGGATTGACTCCCCCTCTGGCACAAATACAGATACAGGCTCTCGGCCATGGCGTCCCTCTCCCACCCCTATGCCACCTAGTGGCGAGTTACCGGGGAGTGCTACCCCCCAGGATACCTTATCAGATATACTGGACCCCAATGAACTACTGCACCCCGATCTGTGGAGTGGCTTGCTGCCGGTAAAGTTGCGGTCTATCTAGCAGGAAGAATGCGCAAACCTTTGACAAGGAAATAAATAGCCGCCTGCATGCTGAATGCACCCGCCCGTGTCTGGGCGATTAGGTGGCGTTGACACCCGAAATTGACGCCCGCATGTCCACCGTCTTGGCCAAGTACATTAAAGATCCCCAAAAAGGCATTGATAGGTCCTGGCGGGCTTGCCAGGATAAACTCCTGGACCTCTCCGGCCCACTGACACGAATAATGGATATTGCGGAGGACGCCAGGGCGTTTGGTACCCTAATATCCCCTGATGTGCTATCAGGGTGCGCTCAGAGGGCCATAATTTTTGGGCCAACGCAAACTGTGCCCTCTTGACTGAGGGTCGCAGATCACTGCTTATAAAAATTTACCCAAACTGGGGGAACTTGCCACCTGTGAGGTGGGTCCAGTAGCACAAGGGTGGCTATTCAGAGACCTGTTTATCTGGCAACTAGGTACATTTGTGGCTCCCTTCAATTCCCTGGACAAGGCTCAGGCCTCTATTTACAGGATCTTTATGCCCTGGGTTTTCACCGGGGCTTGTCGAGGCCTGGGGGGGCGCTCGACTGGCCGCACCCAGATGCAAGCTCCCGGCAGAGGCTACGACGGTGGTCAAAAACAATGGCAGGATTCCTCCCGCTTTGGCAATTTCCACCCAACCAGAGGGCGCCACCGACATGGGGGTTCCAGAGGCAGTTTCAGGGGTGGCGGCAACCACGGATCCTCTCAAGGTGGGTGTAAATGTGTTTCCGGGTCTAGGCCTGGAGGGTCAACTGAAAAATGTATTCACAACTGGGCAATTCTTACCTCAGACTCATGGGTCCTTCAAACCGTGCAGGGTTTCAATATATAATTATACGGCTCATCTTCCCAGTGGGCTCCCCCTATCCTGATGGTATTCTCGGCAGCAGTTGCACGTTGGTGGACACGGAGGTGATAGGCATGATCACCAAATGTGTGATTGTGGAAACGTTTCCTTATCCCTAAGGCTTCTTAAGCAAACTATTCTTAGTGGATAAAGGGGACTGCGGACAGCGCCTCATAATAAACTTAAAGGAATTCAATGAGTGGCTAGTGTTTCGACACTTAAAGACGGAGGGCATTCATCTCCTCAGAGATCTCCTTCAACGCAATGACTGGATGGTGCGTCTCGATCTCAAGGACACATACCTGCTTTAACAACACGGTCCAAACCATTGATGCATCTTTGCAATGCATTCCTTTACCACGCAGGTCGTTACAACAACTTGCCTCAAGAAAAGCTTTGGGCTGATTTTGGACTTTAAGTACAACACTTTTCCTACTGTTGCACAGACTGGAGTTGGAAAAGTAAATTATACTATTCCAAAGTCCAGCTCTTTCCCGAATCATTCCCCTTCTCTCCATCAAATTGCCAGGATGAAGGGTCTACTATCTTCCTTGATCCAGGCCATTTTCCCGGGGCCCTTTCATTATCGGGCACTCTAACGGCTCAAAGCCTTCCACCTTTGGAGGGGACTCTCGTACTCTCAGGTAGTACCTCTGTTAGAGCAAGGCAAGAAGGAACTTCAGTGGTGGCAAACCCGCATGGAGGCATGCAACAGTCGAGCAATCTTTAGCTCACTTCCAGACATGGTGATAGAGCCCCATGCCAGCTGCCAGGTTGAGGCGCCAGGTGTGGGGAATTCTCCACAGGAGGGCAATGGTCAGCTCATGAAAAATCCCTGCACATCAACTGCCTAGAACTTCTGTCTGTCTCTTTCACGGTCCATTGTTGGACCAAGGATCGGGCACAGTGCTGCAGCCTACTCAAAATCGACAACATAAAGGCAATGCGCTATATAAACCATTTGGTGGGCACGAGAACGAAAGCCCTCGAGGACATGGCTAGGACCTTCTGGAACTATTGCCTCAAACATCAAGTTTCAGTAACGGCAGAACACCTCCTGGGGAAATCCAACCAAGTAGCCGATTGGTGCTCCTGTCATCTTCTGGACTTGAGCCTTTGGAAACTAAACTCAGCAGTCTTCCAAGCTCTGCGGTCCAGATGGGGCCTGTTCTCTGCGGACCTTTTCACATCCCACCTGGATTACTATGTCCCCAGATACTTCAGCTGGAGACTGGACCTCGGTGCGACAGCGACCTACTTTTTTCTTCAGGATTGGCATCACGAGACCGGATACGAGTTTCCCCATTTGCCATGATCATGCGTCATTTCGCCCCGG
Source organism: Triturus cristatus (assembly GCF_964204655.1). Taxonomy (NCBI): domain Eukaryota; kingdom Metazoa; phylum Chordata; class Amphibia; order Caudata; family Salamandridae; genus Triturus; species Triturus cristatus. Next base: position 886,528,734 of record NC_140580.1, on the reverse strand, counting down.
TGTGGAGACAATAAGCGAACCTGGTGGTAGTAACCCCGGAGTGGACATCGAAAGTCTGGTATCTAGTTCTTCTGGAACTTTCTTGGGATTTTCTAATCCGTATACCCCTATTTCTGGATCTCCTTCACAATCCAGAGGAGAATCTCCGTCATCTGATCCTGGAAGGTGCTCTGCCTCTTATGGCGTGTAGGGTTACTGGAAATGCTGGAAAATATCAGGACTTTCGTGACAGACTTTGTCCCTCCTCTCTTAAGTTTGGGCTGACAGTGCCTTTAAACAGTATCAATAGGCTTGGTCTCGATGGTTGTGCTGGTGTCACCAAAGATGTTTGCATCCAGTGGGGACCGATGTTGTCCATATTTTGAACTTTCTTTCTTCGTTGTAGCCTGGGGGCCTAGCTTACCTGTCAGTCAATGCATTCAGGTTTATTTTATTTATTTATTTATTTATTTATTTGGAGAGTTTTATATAGCGCGAACCAGACCCTTGCGGGTATCGGAGCGCTTTACAGGGTAAGTGTCTTAGTTACATAGAAACAAGGTAATTAGCATAAAGTTCGCTGATAGACAAGATAGTATAATCATCCTATCGTTGAATACAAGGTATATGATACATCACAAAACGTTCAATGAATTTCCAGCAAAATATAGATACAATATTTAGGATATCTGGCTGGGCAGTGGACATTGTAAATTTCCGAGTAGAGGATACGTTGGGACGCAGAATACCAGTAGCCCCTGCTCAAGTGAATTTAGCCATGAGAAGCGACTTCACTTCTGTTTTTTAAAGATGCAGTAGAGGGATTAAGTCTGGTTTCTGGGGGTAGAGCATTCCAAATTCTGGGCGCCATCCCTGAAAAGGTTCGGTTATATGTTTTCTTCTTGTTGTATCTTTGCGGTTTCAGTAGAAGGTTGTTAGCACTTCTTGAGGATCTGACATCACAAGAGGGCACCAGTTTCTGTGCCAGATAACTGGGTGTATTGTGATGAATGGCCTTATGAGTCATACAAGATATTTTCAAGTAAATTCTGGCTTCAAAGGGTAGCCAATTAAGGGTTTTTAGGTCAGGGGATATGTGGGAGCTTCTTTTGGAGCCAGTGATAAGTCTCGCTGCGGTGTTGATTGAGGCTCTTAGAGGGGCCGTTGCAGCTGTGGGTAGGCCACAGAGAGAAACATTTCCGTAATCCACTCTTGGGATGACTAGAGCTTATACTGCCAGCTTGAAGTCCGTATCCGGCAGGAAAGGTTTCAATTTTCTCAAAGTATTTATCTGAAAGTTTGCTCCCTTTGTTTGCTCTCAGGTTTGCGATCTCGGCTGGTCATACCTATTTCGGCGATCAGCTCATGGGGAAACACCTCTTGGTTCACAAACTGTTACAGTGCATTAGGTTGTTCTTTCCTCCAGAGCCAAAAGTATTCAGCCCTTTGAGACGTAAATAAGTTTCTGAACTTATTCCTGTCCTGGCAGTCCAACAAATACCTCTCAAGGAAATATCAGCCAATCTTACCACCCTCCAATGCCTGCTATTTTGTAGACTAGTTTCGACTGTGAGAGCACTGGATTTTAGCAGGTAGAGTATTTACCCCGGAGGGGTTTACCTTCCATATTTTGCAAAGGACAAAATGTTATTCAAATGTGTTGTCTTACACGTCATTTGCAGATTCCCCACAAGTTACGTGTGGTCCAATGTATCAAAGCATATTAATCTATGATGGAGGAACTCCGCCCACATGGTGAACGACTACTTTTGATTGCCCTCAAGAAGCCATATAAGGCAGTCTCATCCCCTACCATCGCTAGATGGGTTAAATGGGCCATGCAGGAAGCTGGCATTGATACAAAGATATTTGGAGCTCACTCTGTAAGAGGAGCTATGGCATCTTCAGCATTTCTCCTGAGGGTGCGATTGGCGGATATCCTCAACGCTGCAGACTGGTCTTTAAATTCTACTTTTAAAAGGTTCTACTTTAAGCCAGTTCCTAATATCGCCTCATTGGTGATTTATAATCTTTTAACTAGCATAACCCTCGCCTTTGGTCCTGACATAGAATGAAAAACTTCTTAGCTAACTTAATAGAAAGTTTCAATTTTATTATGGGCACTGAAGCAAGGATTAGCCCTCCCAAGAAGCTGGAGCACATTCCTAACCAAGACAGAAAAACATTATCTGGTAAAGAGTTGGTATGCAACTTTTGGTCATAGCTCATATACTATGATGATGCTGTGATTATGTCTACTGTATGGCTTTTGCTGTCTATGATCTCTGAATTTATCTGTTCAGGAATGTGACATCTATCTTCTTTCTTTGGGAAATAATTTGTCTAAATAAGACTGAGGACGTCGGTGACTGGCTTGTATTGCAGGAAGGAAGAGGAGGCAGCAAAAGGATCAGTGGACTATAAATGGGTCCCTGGTTGTTGATTGGTGGACACTTTACTATTTGACGTTTCCCAAGGTTTCATGGGAAATGAAGTCTGTTATATGGTTTAACAAGCATTGGCATAGCCAATCGGTCTCGCCTTTGGGACCTTTAGTGTTTAGCCATGCAACAGTTGATGTTGCACCAAGGATATTGTGCTGAATAACTAAATACTTATAAGGTCCCAAAAGCGAGACCTATTGGCTATGCCAATGCTTGTTGATTTTCTTGCTGCTAAAAGTTAACAAGAGGGCACCAGATTTACACGGTAGAGGCCATGCTAAATACAAGCTGTAATTTCACTGTGTATTTACGAAACAAGAGCAGCCCTTAAGCCCAGGGGAACCTGGGAAATGGCAATTATTCATGAGCAGCGGTTTTCATTGGTATCATTCATGCACAAATGTTATGTTCAGCAAAATCACGGAATGCAATTAATGCCTTACAACTCAATGAAACACACGACCAACACACACCTTTTTTTTCAAAGGCAGGCTTTACATTATCTAACAATCATTGTTACAACATAGAAGCAACAACGTCTGTGATAGATGAAAAATCACAACCAAGACTAACCAAAAAGTAGTGACCGTAATGCAAAATGTTGTGTATATACCAAACAAAGTTTCATAGTAAACAATACCACATAGGTGTACTGTATTTGGTTATCCTATATTGTTGACGGCGTTTGGACCCTCAAAAGATACCAGGGTCTCATGTTAAAATGACTGTTGCAGGGACATATGGGCCATGTTCCTGGTGTGTTAATATGGACTGGTCCGACAGTGTGGTGACACACATGGCAGTTCTCACCGGTGATGATTAGTACATGAATATACGCACTCAGGGATGCTAATGTGCAACTCCTGGGTGTTGAGTAGGTTATTTCAACCAGATACTATGATGGATTGACTCCTTACGTTGTTCGTCATTTGCTTAGCATGATACAGTTCTGCACATATTGGTACCCTTCTGCAGGTGTGGCCTCCACAAAGGAGTTGGGTTCCCACTGGCTGGAGTTTTCGATAGTCCATTTTCAGTCTCAGCCAAAATCAAAGGTGCAGTGACTTGGCTTAGTCTACACTTTCAACTGCAATTAGACCACTTCATCATGACTTGAATGCATTGTTGAGGGGCGTGGGTTCCACTGCCTGGAGCAGACAGCAAGGGGTTATTGGATTCAATAGAAGAATTACATCACATAAATCTCCTGGAGCTCAGATCTGTTAGATTGCAATCCTGCAATGCTGTCTGACTAGACTCACTTGACATTTGCAGTGCAGCATGTTTGCTCTTAGCTGCGACTTGGAGCGCCATCAATGTGTAAACTGCCACTTATCATGCAGTCCCAAACTGCTTCCCTGACCTATCACACCTTATCCTAAACAAACTGACCCTGCCATGAACACGTATGTCGCCAATGTACAAAGTTCTGAAATTTTTTATAGCAGTGTGCGTGTGAAGAGATCTGCATTACGCCCCGCTTACCTCCTGCCATTGAAGGTGCCAACGCGGTCTCTGCTCCTTGTCCCGGGGTGTGAAAAAAAAGCAAGCAGTGCAGAAAGAAAGGTGCGTGTGCCACCTTTGTTAAACTGAAAGAACGCTGAAAATAAACAAAAGAAGTGCCCGCCATTACTCAGGCAGCAGCGCCACTGCTGAAGTGCGAGTGCGGAGCTGGGGGAAATAAAACCTGATTAATTCAAATACAAGGAAGCCTACTGTGAGGAAAAAAGCTGTGGCTGCCATGGTTTGTATTGCACCCGTGTTAGGAGTGACGTGCAGTGCTTTACAAAAGCAGGCTCCAGCTGTGAAGACAAGCAGCAGCTGTTTTGAAGCACTCGTGCTTGTGCTGGCATCCACTTTGCGGGAGCGAGCAGCGGCAGCACGAGAGCCATATGTCTTCAATTAGCACGCGCACCGCTGCTCGCTCCCGCAAGGTGGATGCCAGCACAAGCACGAGTGTGCTTGAAAAGGAGCAGACCGATTTCTAAAGGTCATCTCCTAGGGCAGCGCATGCGCGTTTCATAGGCGAGACCTAAAAATGGCTGCTGAAAAATAAAGTGAAGACAGTTAAGGCATAATCCTCGTCTCAATGTCCTTAATAGAATTGAAACTTTCTATTGCGTTAGCTAGGACATTTTTCATTCTTGGCTCTCCTCCTCCACACAATTAATTTGTTTAGTACCCCATCTCTACAAACTCTTGTGAATTGCCCTCTTTTATTGCCCGTTTTAGAAATAACCTGTCTTCCTTAACAGTTAATGTTATTTTCAAGGTGGTTGCTACAGCCACAATGAAAGCATTTGCATTTGTTCGTTTCAGGCACTAGTTTTATCCTATTACTTGACAAGGATCTTACTTTATTTACTTCATTGGTGGAGTCGTCTATACCAATTTCTGAACCTTGTTCAGAAGGAATTTTCATTTCTTTTATGCAAAAAGCAGTGTGTTCAATAGATTTCGCAATCTATATAGCTTCCTGTAAGCCTGGAATTTTGCTATCAATTTTCCTTGCATCCTTTCATTGTTGGTACATCATACCAATTGATCCCTTATTAAGCAGTCATTTAATTCACTAACATCACACAACCTTTGACCCTTAGTACAGTAATATAATTAGTGCCACTTTCTGGTTTCCCTTGTAACCTACTAAAAATGTGTGCCTTTCCAAAAGCACATTTATTTTATCACCCATAGGGGCCTATAGTTTTAGAAACCTAACTTCTGTAGTAGGGGATATCTGTGTATAGTCAAAATCATGTGAATAGTCCCGCCCATGTGCGTGGACCCGGGAGCAATCGAAATAGTCTCTTAAGAGAAAATAAAGACAAATAATGCAGCCTGAAATAAACAAGGCTACTCTGGCCAGTACTTCATCCTGAAGTGAAAAAGTATAGCCAGATAACACTGAAATGTAAACATTTTGATAAGTTTCACATGTAGGAAAGTGGCTCTATATATAATGTTCCCAAATAGGTACAGTGTGTATAGAGTCCACAGTCCCCAGAGGTTTGGCAGAGGCTAAAGTTAGATATAACCTTACTCTCTAAAGTGGTAGCTTGGTCGAGCAGTAAGGCAGTATCAGAGGACAGTGTAAAGCATTTGTTGTACACACTCAGTCAGCAAATGGTCACACACACTCAAGAACTGAACTCTAGGCCAGTGGTTTGTATACAAAATATATGGTTGTTTTATTTCAGAACCAACAATAGGTATCAAAAATATACTTTCTCAGAATGAGATGCTTTTGTTATATACTTTGCAAAAGACAATTGACTTGTAATGCAATAGTTGCAGTTTGTTGCAATAGGCAACACAATTTCAAACACAATAATACATTGAGCTCAATGGGAATTTTAAGTTTTATGCAATTGATTACTCTCTGGATTACTTTTCTAACTCCAGGACTGGATCCTAGATTCAGTCCTGGGACAGTTCTTGGAAACAAGTGAACAAATACTTTTTAGTTACTGTTGTGATTTTAATCAATCTTTTGCTATTTCAAAAGGTGACACTTAGCAACTTTTTCTAATCAAATTACTAATGTTATCCTATGGAAGGAAATTCACTTAGCAGGTAAGTGGGGTTATGGTTACTTTTTCTAGGCCAGTGTTGGATCCTAGATCCAGCACTAGTGTACCACCTGTAAGCAGTTGAGAAACTGCGTTTAAGTTACACCGGCGATTTTTAAAGAATATTTATAAGTTTGCAAAATCGACAGAGGAAATTTCACAGACAAACAGTCAATGGTTTCCTATGGGAGAAAATTCAAGTTAAGGGTAAAGTATGTTCTCGTTACTTTTGTAATCCAGTGCTGGGCTCCTAGGCTCAGTACTGGGGCATCTATCTAAAACAGGTAAGTAATTACATTTTCACAGTTGGTACGATTTTTAAGGAATATTTGTAGTTTGCAAAAATCGTCACGTAGGAGAAATTTGACTGAAAAACAGTCAGTGGTTTCCTATGGGAGAAAATTGAGTCCATGGTAAGTACGGTTGTAAGTACTTTTCAGGGTCAGTGCTGGGCACCAAGATCCAGCACTGGGATCTCTCCTAATAGCAGGTGAGTATTTCCGTTTTCGTTACTCGTTGATTTTAGGTGAATATTTTAAAGTTTAGAAACTCCACACTAAGAAGAAATTTCAAGAGGAACCAGTCAACGTTACCATTTGGAAGAAAAGTGAGTTATCGACTTTTGGGTAAGTACTCGACTGGCAGAGTTAAGGTTCTGGGCATAGACTCAGGGGTCTCCCAGGGTAAGGTAAGTAAGTTGTTACACAGTTGTTGGCACTGGGGCGGCTGGGTGCAGAGTGAGTTAGGCCCAATGTTATCCTATGGGAGGCAGGGGGCCCTTGGTTGGGGGCTGCTGACTAGCAGGCCACGCGGCTGGGGGAGCTGGGCTCCTGGTCACTTGCTCATGGCAAATGGGGAAGTAGGTAGGAGTAGAAGTTACTGCCAGGGCCACTCGGGCGGCTTTGTGCAGGGTGCTTTTGCGCCTTCGGGCGCTCAATGGATTGCTATGGAAAAGCTCAAGGACGAACAAAGGCTGCAAGCTCGGGGACGAAGATTCTTCAGGTGCCGCCACCACCACTTCAAGAGGTAAGTTGGGTAGTTGGAGGATAGGTAGGTACCCTGGAGTCTGGCACAGGGGGCCGCAGGGTGCCTATTGGTGTCGGGAAATCTTACCCTCTGTTGATCGCGGTTGGGGTGGGGTCCCTGGTTCTGAGGCTGCAGGCGTCACCAGGAACGTCGAGGGGGGTCCTTAGGTGCCGGATTTAGGGTCACAGTCGCCGGGGGGATGTCCTCGGGGTCTTTGTCCACTCCGGCACAGGCCAGGCTTGGCGGGTGCAGTATGTGCAGGGTTCGTGGTTCCGGGCTGATGCCAGGGGTTAGATACTTGCTTTGAGCAGAGCCACTGCTCATGGGAGTCCCAGGTGCTCAGAGTCACAAGGTAGCCAGGTCCTCCGGGGTTTGTGAGGTTGCTGGCCACAGGAGGTGCCGTTATTTAGCAGGAGCAGGTTCGAGGGTCGACAGGCCGGTAGGGCTGGGGCCAAAGCAGTTGGTGTCTTCCTCTTCTTAGCAGCTGCATGGCAGGTCTTCTTTCTTCTTGATCTTCTTTGCTGTTTTAGGATCTGGAATCTGAGGAAGGAAGGTTCAGGGTGCCCCTGAATACTAAATTTAGGGGCGTTACAGGTAGGTAAAGGGAAGGGACCACTGGGTCCCTGTCCTGGGGTGGGTACACCCCCTATCCTACCACTCGACTGTGGGAGGGGGGCAGTGGCCTAGTCCTGATTGGGTAGGGCTTCCTATCTTCAAGATGGCGACGGCCCGGAGATGTGCTTCACCTCGCCTCTCCCACCTGTAAATTGATACTTGTATAGCGCACTACTCACCCGCAAGGGTCTCAAGGCGCTTGTACGAATACCGCTGTGGAACCCATCCTGGCTTTCCCTGTGAGGCGTCCACTCCTGGGCACCCCCAAGGTGGAGGCCAGGCATCCTTAGCGTTGTGGGGGCCGTTGTGGAGATTAAGCAAGCTATTGCCCAGAGTTGCAGAGTGGGACTCCATGATTGGAATGGCACCAAAGCGAGAATTATCAGGTCCGTGGAATTTTTTGAGCCCAAGACCCGCCGAGGCGGGGAATTGAACCCTGGTCCCGGGCTAGACCTCTGCATCAGGGTCTGCCGCTCTAATCATTGAGCCACACTTCTCCACCTGAGGGGTGGGGTTGGCAGGGCTGGCACATCCCCTGTCCTTACTTGGAGTTTCCGGCCCGTCTTCCCGCCAGAGTGGAGGACAGAAACGGTGGGGGCCAGTTGCTGGGTTCAGCAAGTAGCCTGGAGCATCTCACAAAGGCGGCATGCCTTTGAAGCTTCCCCCTGCCCATCCTGGGGGGGGAGACCTAGCACCTCGCCCAGGATGTGCATTGTTGCAGGCCCAGGGGAGCGGTGGTCTCTCCATCCAGGGGTCCAGCAACATGTCTGCTGTGTGGCAGCCTAGGTAGCCTCTCAGACAAGACGTGGATTGTAGGTTAGGTTTCAGGGGGCATCTCTAAGATGCCCTCTGTAGTGCTTTGTAGATTAAATCCCACACTGGCATCAGTGCGGGTTTAATGTGCTAAGAAGTTTGATACCAAACTTCTCAGTCTTCAGTGTTGCCATTATGGTGCTGTGGAGTTAATGTTTGACGAGCTCCCAGCACCATATACTCTTAAATGGCAGCTCTGCACTTACAGTGCCCAGGAATGGACCTGGGTACTGTAGGGGCACAGGGCTCCTGTGCCCACACCACTGGCATAGGGCACCCAGCTAGAGAGGTGGCTAATGTATGCCAGGGCAGTGTAGGTTGTGGGCATGGCACACAGGGATGTGTGCCATGTCGACTTTGTTTTGTCTTGTACCCAGACACTCAGCCTGCAAGGGCAATGTGTTTGTGTTAGGGTACATGGCCTCTAAGGGTGGCACAATAAGTGCTGCAGCCCTTAGAGGCCTTCCCTGGTCTCAAGGCCCTGGGTACCTAGGGTACCATTTACCTGGGGCTGACATGTGGCCAGGGTTTGCCAATTTGGGTTTTAGGTTTTAGGGAAGGAACATAGGCCCTGGGCACCTGATTGGCAGGAGTCCAGGGCACACTCAGTCAAAGTACATTCAGCAAAAAGTGGGGGCATACCATGTAAGAAAGATGGCACTTTCTCACATCACACATAGAGAAACTCCCCTTCACAAAAATCTTTTGTCATGATAGAGAGGAAGGGTTGGACAGACAAGCCCCCATAGGCTGCCATTATGTGTCTGTAAAAGGATACCGTGCCTTTAAGGAACCTTCCAGAGACCCTCGGTATCCCATGATGCACAGCCAAAGGCTAGTTACTTTCAGTTCTTTTTTCCGGCTCCTGCTAGCAGGACCCTGGAGCATTGAGCTCTACCTTTAGTGGTATATCTTCAAATATTTGAGCTTTTTTGAGTGCTTCACTTGACGTCAGAGGCCTTCACCTTCCTTTTGCTGTCTTTTTGGGGCAATTTAGCCACTTTTTTCTTGTCAAAATGCCATCTTTATTTGACAAGTGCTCAGAATGTGGAAGGAAGAAGGCCAAGTAGGACTCTCAGGGTTTGTATACTCTATCTTCCGTCATCTCATGTTCCTGACTCCTGTGTCATCTGCAAGTCATTTTCCAGGAGGACCCTGCGTGACACGGAGAAGATTAGTCTTCAAGGCCTGGAGCAGAGAAGACAGCAGGCTGCAGGTGGGACATCTGGGCATGGAGAGAGCCTTTCCTCTTCCACAACCCATGCGTCGGCCTCTGGGTGGCTCCCCAGTCGAAAGAAGGCTCATAAACGACGCAGGTCCCGGTCGAAGGCGACAACGTCGATGTCGAGGCCAGGTATGACTACCATATGCTCCCCGTCGACCCAGGGCTCTGGGTCTAAACGACGTTGAAGTTAACGTCGAGGGTAAGGACGTCGAGACCTCGGTCGAGGACTTCACATACGACGTCGACACATCATCGCTGTCGATCTGAGTCCAGTAGGCATCTGCGCACGCCATCGAGGCGACTTCGCCGTCGACACGCAGGTCGCCGTCGACGAGAAGATCAACGCCGTTGAGGGGAAAGTCGACGTCGAGAAGAAAGTCGTCATCTAGGAGAAAGTCGACGTCGAGAAGAAAGTCGACATCGAGAAGCCATCGGAGCTCGTCGTCGAGAAGCCCGTCACCCTCTGCGGTCAGCATCTCCATGTCTGGGAGTTCAAGGTCAAGACGGCGTCGACGTTCACCTTCCAGGGGCACCGCTTCCAGAGCTTCCGCTTCGAAGCCTGCCCGCAAGCGGAGGAGGACGATTCATACTTCGGACTTTGAGTACTCCAGGACCTATTCTCCGACCAGGTCACCGGAATCAGCTCCGCCTGTGGCTCCTCGTCAGTTGCCGCTGCAACCTAGGACGCCGCCTACTCCTCCTCGACGCCTCCACCTCCGCCGGCTCCACCTTTGCCAGTGGTCCCGGCGGTGCCAAGAAGGCCAAGATTTCGATCCCGGCCGAGACATCGCTCTCGTAGCCGGCACTGGTCTTCAACCAGATAACGCCGTCGTCATCGTCACGAGCGGCCACGTTCCGGGTATACTAGGGACATGGAGTCCTCTAGTGCAGGAAGATATTCGCCAACTTTGTCGGATTCCCCACCTCCGAGGGTGTCACCGGTCGATGACATTATCACGTTTCAGGAGGTTCTGGTAAGCGGAGCGGCGAAACTGGGCATTGCACAGTCCGTGCCTACCCCGTCCACGTCTGTGATCTTTGAGACGCTACAACGGAAGCAAATCTCTTGTCTTCTGCTTCCTCTGGTACCCGATTTGGAGGAACCGGCGATGGAGTTGTTCCTGACGCCTGCCTCGGTGAAGTCGGCTCCCTCGAGACTTCAAAAGAAATACAGACCCCCGGACATGGACTCTGCATTCCTGCGGGTGGATCCCCCTCCGGATTCAGTTATAGTGAATGTCCACCAGACAAGGAAAGCCATAGACTTGATTCTGCGGGGAGAAAAGTCTGCAGCGTTGCAGCCACTTCAATGAAGGCAGCGAACTCGACGGCTCTTTTGGGCCGGTATGATCGCTCCTTGTGGGAGTCTCTTCAACAGTTCGCGGAACTCCTGCCTAGAGACAACGCGAGGACTTTCAAGAGGTTCTCAATGAGAGTCTGATTGTCTCCAATCAGATCACCAGTGCGGCTGCGGACACCTCTCTCCTGGCAGCTCAAGGATATTGTCATGGTGTGACTGCGGCGCCATTCATGGTTGCGTCTCACCTCCCTGAAACCGGAGGCCCAGCAACGTATCGCTAACCTGCCATTCTCGGGTTCCACCCTCTTTGGTTCCCATGTGGACGAGGAAATGGCTCGTATGAAGGTGGAGGTTGAGACCCTCAAGGCTGTTGGCTTGGTGAAGCGCAAGGAACAGAGTAAGAGTTTCCGCCCCTACCAGTGGCGATACTGTTCCCAACGCGGACAGGGACGTCAGGCTGGCCAAAAGCAGCAGTTTCAGCAGCAGCCTTTTCAGAGACGCAGGGGCAACCAGCAGTCCACATCGGGGAACAAGGGCCCCGCTGGTTCTAAGCCCTGAGGGATTACTTCCCCCTCTTCTGTTACCCACTCTGGTTGGGGGAAGCATCCAAAATTACCTGGCAGAGTGGAGAAAAATAACTCTGGACAAGTGGGTGCTGAATATTGTTCACAGTGGATACTGTCTACGTTTCATCAGTCCTCCTCCATCTATTCCACCAGTTCGTTCACAATACCTGTTGCGCGAACTTCAAGTGGAGGCCGATACCCTGTGAAGAAAAAGGGCGATAGAACAGGTTCCTCCTCCTCCAAGGGGAAAGGGTCAATACTCCAGGTTCTTTCTGGTGCGCAAAAAGGACAAAAACGAATTCAGGCCCATTCTCGATTTGCGGCAAGCAAACAAATGGATTCGCGGAGAAAAGTTCCGGATGCTGTCCCTGCACCAGATTTACCCTCCGCTGCATCAAGGGGACTGGCTATGCGCCATAGATCTGCAAGACGCGTACTTCCATGTACCCATTACAAGGAAGCATCGGAAGTTCCTGCGGTTCCTAGTCGGCACCAATCACTACCAATATACAGTGCTTCCATTCGGCCTGAAGTCTGCGCCCAGGACTTTTTCAAAGTGCATGGCGGTGGTTGCAGCGCACCTGAGGAAGAACAAGGTGTTCGTCTATCCGTACCTGGACGACTGGCTGATCAAAGCCTCCATGCTTCAGGAAGCGCAGCTACATTTCAACAGGACGGCTGTTCTGTTGAACCAATTGGGGCTTCACATCAACATGTCAAAGTCTGTCTCGATTCCTGTTCAGTGTCTACAGTACCAGGGAACCTCCATCGATACACTCCAGGCAAGCGTGTGTCCTTCAGAGGAGCGACGCTTATCGATCCTTCGGAAGGCTCAGACTCTCATGTCCGTTCCTTCTGCGACGGTGAGGACGGTGTCCTCTCTCCTGGGTTTGATGGCCTCTTGCATCTTTCTCACTCCACATGCGGCCTTTGCAGGAATGTCTAGAGGATCAGTGGGACCAAAAACGAGGGAACTGGCAGGACAGCATCCAACTGTCGCAACATGCTGCCCAGTCCCTGAAGTGGTGGTGTTCACCTCACAATCTCATCAGAGGGATTCCGTTCCACAAAGAGATACCGACTCAAACCATTGTGACAGATACGGCTGGGGAGCACATTCGGAACACCTTCAAATACAAGGGACGTGGTCCCAGACGGAGTCTACGTATCACATCAACTTTCTGGAACTCCGAGCAGTTCACTTGGTGCTGAAAGCCTTCCAGCCATCGTTCCACACCAGTTCCCTGCTTGTACAGACGGAAAACACAACAACAATGTATTACCTCAACAAGCAGGGGGGCTCAAGATCGCGCACACTTTCTCGGGAGGCGCAGACGATCTGGAACTGGCTGCTGGCCAGGGGCCTGACGATCACGGCGACTCATCTGCCAGGTGTGCAGAATGCTCAGGCAGACGCGCTCAGCAGGCTTGTTCAAGAAAATCACGAATGGGTCTTAAACGACGAGGTGTTAAGGGACATCTTCGCAAGGTGGGGCACTCCAGACATCGATCTGTTTGCCACCAAAGAAAACAGCAGATACCGAGACTTCGCCTCCAGGTTTTACCAACCGGGGACGCTGGGGAATGCACTGTCGATCAACTAGTCGAACAGCTTTCTCTACGCTTTTCCACCCATTCCCCTGAATGAGTGTTGATCAAACTGTCCCAGTCCAGGGCCAGGATGATCCTCATTGCTCCGGAATGGCCTCGGAAGTGTTTGTTCACCGACCTCCTACACCGGTCTCTCCTGCCGCATCTTCGACTTCCGTGTCGGCCGGACCTTCTCACGAAGTTCGGAGGGCAGATGGTGCATCCCAACCTCTCGTCGTTGAGTTTGGCAGCATCGCTCCTGAGCTTGTGCAGTATGGACATTTAAATCTGCCTTAGAACTGCATGGAAATATTAAAAGAGGCAAAAAAGACCGTCTACAAGGACTTCCTAGGCATACAAATGGAAGAGATTCTGCATTTGGTGCACGTATAAGGGTGCAGACCCTACATCCTGCAAGGAGGATGTCATCCTCCCATACTTACTGCATTTGGCTCAATCTGGCCTTAACTTTCATTCCATTAAGGTTCACCTAGCAGCTTTAACTGTGTATAGGAAATGTTCTTCACAAACTTCCTTTTTCCAAATCCCAGTCATCAAAGATTTTCTAGAAGGTTTGAAGGTGTTTCCTCCCATTAGGCGTCCTTCGCCTCCGTCGGAGCTTAATGTGGTGCTGTCTAGACTAATGAAAGAGCCTTTTGAGCCTATTCATAAGGCTTCGCTACAGCATCTATCCTGGAAGGCAGCTTTCCTTGTAGCTATAACATCGGCTCGCAGGGTGAGTGAGATCCAAGCTCTTTGTTGCCAAGAGCCCTATACTGTGTTTCATGCATCTAAAGTTGTCATGAGAACTCACCCAAAGTTTCTTCCTAAGGTGGTGTCCGATTTCCATGTGAATCAAACGATCACGTTGCCCACATTTTTTCAGCATCCTTCCTCTCCGACGGAGAGGTCCCTTCATTCCCTCGATGTGAGAAGGGTGTTGAAATTCTACTTAGATAAGACTAAATAGATTCGTAGATCAGATCAATTATTTGTTAATTATGGATTGGTGGTCAGGACTGGTCTTGCTACCTCTAAACAGTCCATCTCTAGGTGGATTGTGTCCTGTATTCAACTGTGTTACCAGAAAGCTAACAAGACTCTAGGGGGTAAGTCTAAGGCTCACTCTACCAGAGGTAAAGCTGCTACAGCGGCTTTGCTGCGCAATGTCCCCATTGCAGACATCTGTAGGGCTGCCACTTGGAAGTCAGTCCATACCTTTGCTAAACACTACTGCCTGGACTCTGATGCCAGGGCAGATGCTCACGTTGGGCAGGCTTCGCTGAGAAATGTATTTTCACAGTAGTGGTGCTGTCTGTTTCTTCCACCGCTGGGTTTGGTTTGTGGGGATGGGCTTGCCATTCTATTCACATGATTATGACTATACACAGAGATCCCCTACTACAGAAGGAGTAGTTTCTTACCTGTAACTCCAGTTCTGTAGTAGTGGTATCTCTGTTATAGTCATAAGCAACCTGCCCTCCTCCCGGTGGATAAAACGATAATATCCTGAATGCTACAGGCCTGGCTTTATACACCTTCAAAAAGAACTGAAAGTAACAAGCCTTTGGCTGTGCATCATGGGATACCGAGGGTCTCTGGAGGGTTCCTTAAAGGCACGGTATCCTTTTACAGACACACAATGGCAGCCTATGGGGGCTTGTCTGTCCAATCCTTCCTCTCATGACAAAGGATTTTTGTGAAGGGGAGTTTCTCTATGTGTGAAACTTAGCAAAATGTTTACATTTCAGTGTTATCTGGCTATCCTTTTTCACTTCAGGATGAAGTACTGGCCAGAGTAGCCTTGTTTATTTCAGGTTGCATTATTTGTCTTTATTTTCTCTTAAGTGTCTATGCAGGGTTGCAGAAGAGGACAACTTAAGAGACTATTTTGATTGCTCCAGGGTCCACGCACATGGGCGGGACTATTCACATGATTACGACTATAGCAGAGATACCCCTACTAAAGAACTGGAGTTACAGGTAAGAAACGACTCCTTTATTCACATCCAAATCTCCTTTCTCTCCTTCTGGTGAGTGTATAGGTTCTGGTTATGAGATATTACGCCCTTGGATTCCTAACTTGTTTAATAGAAGGATTTTTTCTGAATGCACAACTCTTTTTTCCCACCCCCCTATGGCAATAAGGTACGATTCGAATAGCTTAACCCATTCCTTCCAAGGTAGAGAAGGGTCACCAACATCATTTAAAAAAGGAGGTTGGGTCATGCTTGCAGTACCATATGATGTATCATATGAACCTTGTAGATCACAGAATGCTCTCCTATAACTGAATACAAAATAATTTCATGCAGCACCTTACCTGTAATAACAACTTTAACTACTACTCACTATCATGCAGAGTAAACCAATATAATAAAACAGACTGTAGACCTAAAAGGCGTGCCAAAATATCAAACTCGGATCACATATACAGAACAACCGAGATATATGTAAACAATGTTATGGTGGAATACGTTTAGATGATCTGTGCATGATCTATTAAAGTATGTACAGCAGTAATATCCTGTAATTAATATTATTCATATTTTGCAGTGGCATTGATATTATAGTAATACTCTCTTAATGCCAAGTTGATCTGTAGAAATTGAGTAATTACACTCTATTGCCTTATTTAAACCACCATAAAGGCAACTTCCAAAGTAGAGATGTACTTCTGTATGACCTAAAATAAACCAGCCATACAGGCTGTAGTGGTGAAATAGTATACTTGATGGTGTAGAAGGTCAGTAACCCATAGGCTGCCACTGATGTGCAGTTCCTCTATTTTCATCCATACCAAAATCTTGTTCAGTCATTTGATATATTCTGTTGTGTTGAATACAGCCGCGCACATGGCTGAAGATAACCAGCACTGAGGACCAATGATCTTGAGCTTTACTAATTAGGTAGACGGCTGAAAACTCTTCAGCTCCTCCTAGAATATTTGACAAAGAAGCGGATGGCAGAGATTTCCGTTTGAGGCACGCCTGCTAGGCAAACTCTACACCTATGGAATGCCTCCTCCTGCCGGCCAAACTGTAACCAGTGCATCACTTTTAAGGAACCCCTTAAAAAGTCATTCACGGGCAGGGTAATTCTGTTTAGCCCGCAAGCTGTCCCTCGCCCATGCATTTATTTTTTATTTTATTTTAGCGATTTCTAGAGCGCCTGGTGACCCAAGGACATCCCCGCGCTATGTGACTTGAAATCCTGTTGAGGGGGAAGAGAGGGAGGGGAGAGCAACAGAAGGAAAAGCTGTTAGCCATCAGACCGTCATAGGAACATGTGAGGCGTCTCCGATGGTGATCATGAAGTACTTCCTTCACAGTGCTGTCAACGATGCCCATGTTTTCTTCTCTCTGTAGTGCAGATCATTAGATTTAGATTTCAATCTCTGCAAGTGCTGAAGTATTCTTGAAAAGCTTTTCAGAGAGGGGAGGAGACTTAGGTTGTCCCCTTCGCATCTTGAAATTCCGGCCAATGTAATAATGAAGAAACGTCAAGGTAAGTAAAAAAATGCTTTATACCAACGTCTCCTAGGCACTCACTGACAGAAAAATGCTCCTAACAACCTTAGCATTCTAAATGGTTAGAATGTTCCATTACAGGATGGGTAATGGGAAATTAGAATGGATTAGCTTAAAATATAACATTTATCGACAACCTACCATTATCTTATTATCTTAAAGTGGCATCATTTGTGGTTTTCTCTATTGCTTTAAGATTTTTGATGGACACATATACAAATGAACTTTCTGTAAAACACCGCTAATTCCTATGTATGTCACCCCTGCAAATTGTAATATTACTCATGAGATATTGCAAAATTAGCCATTTGTAAAGTGTGCCCCCCCCCCCTCCCCCCGCTCATCGGTGTTTTGGTTACCCTTTACCAAGAGTTCAAATAAATGAATTCAAGATACTTCAAAGGGTATATGAGAGATTTATGCACAGAGCATTTGTCAAAGCAAATGTGGGTTTTATTTTTGTTTTTTGAAACTGCATAGAGAATGTTCTTTCATGGTGCTCCCTCCCCCATATTCTTACGGTTGTACTCCTTTGCACCAGGTGAAAGCAGCATCCTTTGTTGTGCTCTGCAATCAGACCCTTCATCTTACAGCAATATAGTGCTTAGGCCAAGAATTCGAGGCATCTCATTTTTTTTTCTTTGGAAATAAATTCAGAAATGCAGCTGAAAAGGACTGTGCTGCAGTATTTAACATACTGAACATTCACTTTATAGGGGGGCGACTTTTGTGAAACTTTATATTCATTACTGAGAGCACAGCGCAGACAATGACTGGGATGTTACAAGTTTAATAGCTAACTGCTGTTTTTATTTGCGCACAGTTGCTACAGATTATAATATTTTCTCCTGATACATTTTCTTTTTTCCTGCTTCATAATTTCAAAAATCATTGTCACCATATCCTAGGCTCTGTACAATAACTCAAACATGTTGATATAAATATTCAGTACTCAATGGTCAATTAAATATGCACCACCAATTTAAAAAGAAAACCCATGTTTTTAAGGAAAAAGTGTGGTTTATTAGCTGATGTTAAAGCCGAGTTTGACACTGAGTTTCAGATTCTTCTCAGTCACCCATTTTTTCAGCAGGGAAGATTTTAGACTGCGAGATGGCTGATTGATGGCTAACATGTATCGTTCACTTGTGACCCCTTTCTGAGGCCTGCGTGTTGTCTCTTTTCTTCAGGTGGACATTCGAAACCAGGGCCGAACTGCATTGCAGGTGGCATCTCACCTGGGCTGCCTCGAGGTTGTGCAGGTTCTGCTTCAGGCTCAGGCTAGCATTGACCTGAAAGACGAGGAAGGGGATGCTGCACTGCACTACGCTGCTTTTGGGTACGAGCCAATTAGTATCCAAACCTCATAAGTAATTGTCATTGTGGCTCCATCTCTCTCAAGGCCTAAGCCCCAGAAGTGTTTGTTTTGTGGAGGTGGGAAGGAGGGCATTATCCAACTCCAAAAACACTGCCCTCTTCACTGATACCTCCTCTTTCCCATAAACACATTGAATTGGTGAACTGATACAATACTTTCCTGTGGCTAAAAGTAAACGCTAATAAGAGTGTTGTGAGTGAAGACCGCTCTGGGGAGTTTGTCAGCAGGTTAGGCTGTGGTGGGGTGGTTTCTAGGAAGGTCATTGCTAGTACTCGTCAGTACAGAGTGAAGACATGTCGCTATGTAGAAAATGAAGAGGAATTTAAAAACATTTTTGGTCAGATGGACGTAGCTGTAATTTAATAAAGCACATTGCAAAGTGATATATTTGTGACAGGGAAATCTTGGGGGAGATGTAGAAGATGGAGGGAAGAGAGGATGCGATCACTTATAAGTGATATCTTACATATGTCATTCACTGTGACCACTAAGAAGAATGTACACTAAACAGGTAATAAGGATTATTGCTCTGCACATATTCTCTCAGATGTGCTGGTTACCTGTCCAGCACAGTTTTAACGGTTTAAGTAAATCAGGGCATCAATCATTCTCCGAGAGGTGGAAATAGCACAATCATGATTCTTGTTTTTAAATGAAAAGTCCTTTTCATTCATGTATGACCATTAATCTTGATCTCTATTTCCATAACTTCATAAGAAGAACAGTCAAAAGGTGTTTTGTGGCAACAGTTGCTTAATCGGAACTAATAAATCAATTGTCCTGTTCATTCAACAAATGTTATGAAGAAAACGTCTGTCAAAGTCACAGTCGTCTAAATTAGTACAATATGCTGTTAGTAGAAATACCTAAATATCTTTGCGAATTAAATTCTATAGAGCATTCATCCCCAAGATAAGGGTGTCCAAGGATAGATAAAAATACTGTTGCTTGTAGGGATAATGTGATTGTTTCTCACAGTGAATTCTATTTTTTGGTAAATCGTCATGATAAGGGTTTCGATATTGATTAAGCGCAGTCAACTCTCATGGTAAATTAAGCAAACATTTGCTGAATTTATCGTGGAAGCTGAGATTGTGACTGCATTCAATCAATATCGATACCCTTATGGAGATGAAGATCGAATAGAATTCATTTTGAGATACATAATGGACACGTTTCATTTGTTACTAATCAGAATGGAGATCCAAGAGTATGTTCCGTGCATAAAGACAGGTTTGCATAGAAGAGAATGTAAGCTCTTTAACCACAGATAAAATGATTGGTGAGCCACAACCTAGTGTCATTCATCAAGATCTGAATCCCTTCTGTGCAACTTGATGTCCAAGTCCATTAATGGCATCTGCAATGTTATGTCCAGGTCACAAGGCTGCATCTAGAAAATAATGTCCAGTTCAAGCAGACCTTATTTAGGTTAGTGTGCCCAGTCTTAAGTGGAAGGGGTTATCTTAAGAGCTGTGTAATAAAAATTATTCCTAACTAACATGTAGGAAAGTTTCAATTCTATTAAGGACACGGAGGCGAGGATTATGCTTTTCTTTCTTCGCATCTTTATTCAGCAGCTAATCATTAAACAAATCTTTTTTCAACCTTATGCTCAAAAGTACAGTTCCCATGAGTCCTTGGGAATACCTGCATCAACGGCCAATTCATAGCAGTTCCAATGATGAGCCAGTCCGGCTCCTCCAGGTCATCCATAGTCCTTCCTTTATCTGAGGTCTGCCTCTTTCGTAGCACGAACCCGCTTCGTAACCGGTCTCACTGGTCCTGTTAAGCGTTTTCCAATCCTATGAACAGAGAGAGTCATCAGAATGGATTCTCATGAAAACATGTAAATTGCGTCCTGACATCTTCAACTAAACAAAAATACTAGTAAAGAGGCCAACTCTTTTAGTACCTACTAGTAAAAGGGTGGGTTCCATAAAGAGTGACATCTCGCCAGGCGGGATAATCCTCACCTCTATGTCCTTAATAGAATTGAAACTTTCCTACACATTAGTAATAATTTTTATTCTATTTCAGGACTAGAGGCGAGGATTATGCTGGTTCAAAGCGTGCTCACCACCAAATGATCCCTATCTATCACTGGCTTAATATAGAACCTCTTGAAGGTAGAGTCAGAGGACCAATATGCAGCATTCATTGATGTCCTCGAGACGAGCTTCCAAGGAGGAAGCCTTGAGGCCATAGCTCCTGTAGCTGAATGGGCTCCCAAAGCCCTTCGATCAATGCCGGCTTCCTGCATCACCCAACGGACCCATCTCGTGATGGTCGAGGAGGAGACCTTAAGCGTTTTTTGCAAAGTAATGAGTAGTTGTCTCTCGCTTGGAGGTCTGAGTTCCGCGGACATCTCTTGATACGCCTTAAGGCATTGCACCTCACATAACTTCAGGGAATCCAGAAACGCAGAATAGGAGAAGGTTCTGGTATTGGACTTCATCCGTCCACCAACAGTAAATGGTACTCCAGATGGGGAAAAAATTCTACCTGTGATATCCAAGGCTCTATCGTCCGACACTTGTCGACATGACACTAGACATAAAAACATTGCCAGCTTTGCGATAAACTCCTTTGTGATAAGAATCTATTGGGTTACGAACCTGGTTCACATCCCACAGCTCTGAATTAACGTGGCGCTGGGGGGCGAGATAGCCTAATTCCTCGAAGAAGGGGGCACACAAAAGGGTGTTCCCCCATGGGAGATCTGTCTACGGGAGTATGACCTGCCAATATAGCTAAATGGAAGGTATTGATGCAATGGTAGGCCAAACTGTCAGATGCCAAGCTCGCTAGGATATTGAGGATCTGAACAACGTTGGCGACCATGGGATCCACACCCCTACGCAGGCACAAACTTGTCCATCTGTTCCAAGCTGACCTGTACCGTTTAACGGTACTATCTGCCCAGGCTCTCGACAGGAGTTCCTCAGCTTGTGCCTAAAGTCCCAGGACCGACCAACATCCCTGGTTATCCACCAGGCCATCAGGGTGAGGGAGCCCTCCAATACCAGTCAGTGTGGCCTGCAATCCGGATTGAGAAGAAGCTGAGGAAAGAAAGTGAGTGGAATTGGAGAATCCCAGGGAAGTTCCAGACGAACTGGAAACCAAACTTGAGATCTCTATATTGGTGTAATCATCACGTCTGCTTTCTGTCTCTGGCTCTACGCTGAGGCACAGGTGATCAGTAGATATGGGGGAATGCTTATCCCTGTTCCAGAGCCCAGTCGTGCATTAAGGCATCTGTCGCTGCCGATTGAGGGTCCAGCCTCCAGCTCAAGCACCGGGAAAGCTGGTGATCCAGTCGTGATGCGATCAGGTCAACTGAAAATGGACCCCAACATTCCTGAAGGGCTGCAAACAACTCCGGATGGAGCATCCACAAGCTCGAGTCCCGACGGTGACGAGAGTGCCAATCTGCCACCTCGTTTGTCTGACGCAGCATATACACCACTGTAACCGAGACTTGATGATCCAGGCAGTATTGCCAGAAATTCGTGGCCCGGTCGGAGAGGACCCTGGAACTCATGCCCCCGATGATTAATGCATCGGACTGCAGAGACATTGTCCATCTTGAGAACACAAGATTTAATCCTGTTTTTCCTCCAATACTTGACTGTGAATGACCCTGCTAGATGCTCTAAGCAATATATGTCCACGGTCTGCTCTTGGAGGGACCAGGACCCTCCCATGGAAAAACTGCTACACCCTGCGCTCCATCTGACTTTCTGGTATTTGACTCGGATGACGAGGTCTGGGACTGACCCAAAAATTGCTCTCCCATTCTAGGCTTTCATGTGCGAAAGCCACCAGGAGATTTCCTCCTTCGTCTCTTCGAGAGGGACACTGTCTGTGAATAAGTGAGGCCTTTGCGCAGATGGGAGGCCATGAGTCCTTAGATGGCTCAATAGGGTTGGGGTCCTGGAAAAATGGCCTGGATGGAGGAAGAGAGAAGGCTAATGAGGTGGGCGATTTGATGCAATGACGTGCAGGGCTCTGCCAGAATTCTCTTCAATTCATGTCTGATCTTCGCAATCTTCCAAGACAGGAGGCTCAGGGATGAGGTTGTTGAATCGATAACAAACCCCAAGAAGGTCACTCTCTGGGAAGTGACCAAAAAGAACTTTGTGTCGTTGACCACAAATACCAAGTCCTCCAGAAGGTCTATCGCCATTTGTAATTGAAGTGACGACTGTCTGGGACACTGAGCCATCAGAAGCACAATGTCTAGGTAGATAATGAGGTGCCCACAGGTGTTCCACCACCGGTTTGAGAACCCTGGTGAAACACTAAGAGGTGAGAAGAGCCTTAAAGAAAGCCTGGAAAACTCAAACTCCTGATGGCGCCAAACAAGCTGAAGAAATCCCTGTGAGGGATAAAAATTGGGATTACCAAATAGGCGTTCTTGAGGTGCAAATGGACCATCCAGTCGCTAGGGTGCAACATTTCCCGCAGGAAATAGATGCCCTCTCTCTTGAAATGGAAGTAAACCAGCCATTCATTGAACTCACTTGGTGATGACACAGCGACGGCCCTCCATCAGTCTTGTCGATCAGGAATAGGTTGCTGAGAAAACTGGGGGGGGGGGGGGTGACTGCCTGCCGAATCGCACCCTTGTCCAAGAGGGATTGAACCTCCACGTCACTAACTGCGGCTCCCTGGGAAGAGAAGCGGATCTGCTGAGGGCCGGTGGCTTGGAGCTGGGTGCCATAGAATTCTGTTTGAAATCCCTGCACTGTTTGCAGGACCCACTGGTCCGTTGTGAGTGTCCTCCATCTTTGGAGAAGAAGCACCAGTCTGCTTCCTACCTGGACTAAAGAAGAATGATGGGTACGCACCAGAATTGGAGGGATTAGCTTGTCCCTTGAAACTTCTGCCTCTGAAGCGTTGACCTCCTGGTGGGGTAAAAGGTGGCGAACCGCTGCTGGTCCTGGTAATAACCTCGCCTGTAGCCTTGCCATCTGGTGGGCGCTTGAGATGCTGAAAGGCCGGCCTAGTGGCTCCTACCACAGCTGGCCCTGTGAAAAACCCGGGTGGGGAAAATTCTTTTGATGCACGTTTGGGCTTTGTCTCGTGAGGGGAAAGTGTTTGCAAATTTTCCGAGCTCTTTAATAAAAGGCTCTCCGAACAGCCCTCCTTGGGCCACTGCCCCATTCCTCCGAGGTAGCGAGGTGCCCAAGCTTTGGGTCCACTTTTATCAAGGGGGAGCGACCGCTCCTTGGAGAGAGCGCAGTTGGTGTTACATAGAAAGATAATCTCCCTCTACACCCATGCTGAAAACACCTGGGGAGAGATCAGGGAGCCCGAAGACTTGGCATCCTCCGCCATGTCAAGGATTTTAGTGAGCAGGCCCACATGTCCAGAAGCGTGTCCTGGCAAGCTCTCCAGGATCCATCAATGTCCTTTTTGGGGTCCTCAACAAATTTGGCTTACAAGGTAGCAATCCTAGGGTCGATTTCTGGTGCCAATGCTACCTTGTCCGCCAGGTGAGCACACCCCCTCGGAGGCAGCTATGTGCCTAATTCTTCAGGGGTTTGCGGTGGTGGTTTGCCACCTAGTGCGCCACCTTGTCATTGGGGTACCCATTCTGCTGATCGGGTGTGGAGAATTTCTTCTGGTTCCAACATATCGGATCTGGACTCTATGGCTGGGGCTTCCGTGGTGGGGAGACGAGTGGGCCATGGTCTGGACGAACCCGCTTCATCATCTGAGGGCGAGTTTTCATTCTGTTCTGGGGCCTCCTGCAGTGTTTGTCGGCGTTTGACGCATTCACGCGCAATTTGTTGCACGAAGCGCTCCTCCATAGGGTCCATGGCCTCATCAACTGCCCTGTAAATGGAAGCATCCACCACATTGTAAAAGTCATCACCCCAGGGTAGG
The DNA here is from genome assembly GCF_964204655.1 of Triturus cristatus. Lineage (NCBI taxonomy): Eukaryota > Metazoa > Chordata > Amphibia > Caudata > Salamandridae > Triturus > Triturus cristatus. The sequence continues at coordinate 886,504,804 of NC_140580.1, read as the reverse complement.
GCATCCAGAGGGTCTTCATACATGTCCACTTCAGCCTCCATAATGAAAACAAAGTTACTGCAATAGACAAAGCCCTGAAACTATGGCAGTAACAGGCACTTATAGCGCAATATCTCCCATTTTAGGACTACTGTAGGCAACACTGACGCATATAGTGCCTTAAATCCCCCTCTAGGACTAGTGGAGGCAGTCACGTGGCTGCAAATGGGGATCCAGTCAAGATTTTTGTAGTGGACAGAGCTTTAGAATGTGGGTCAAGGACCGGGAAAACGTCACCCCTCGGTTTAATATTCAATAGAGAAAAATGTAGTGCCTGAGAGCGTGTTTCCTCATAGACCTTTGTGTCCAACAATTGAAATACAGACCTCTGGGGGTGTAAATATGCAGTCAGTACCCACCCTTGGTAGAGCATCAGTGCCACACAGTTCAGGGGATTCCCCCAGTCAATTACTGACTCCAGCGTGCTGGGGCGCCACTCTCCAGGGCAAAAGGCTCCAGGCTGCTGCTACCGGCACGCGATCCATGCAGTCAGCTGTGAAACTGACGGGAACCGCGCGTCGGTAGAGCGAGTTTGCACCAGCCTGCAGCGCCACCAAGCGAGCTAGGAACGCACCACGGTACGGAGCCAAATCAGAATAGTGGCGCAGAGGAGGACAGAAACACGTTCCCGTGGCCGTAAGAGTTACACACAGTAATAATAATGTAAATAGACACACTCACACTGGCAGGTAAAGACGGATACGAAAAACGTGACTTGACTTGCAGGCATGCAGCGAAAAAAGAGGCAGACCTAAGATAAAGGAAAGACTATCGAACTGTTATTCTGCTATGATTGGGCCGTTGATAGTTATTCCCAAGCACTCATGGGAACTGTAGTTTTGAGCATAATGTTGAAAAAGGTTTTGTTTACCGATTGGCTGCTGTAATAAAGATGCGAAGAAAAAAATATATAATCCTCACCTTCGGTCCTGAAATGGAATTGGCCTCTAGAGATCTATGACACAAAGTCCATTTCCCTATAAAGCAACAAGTGGCGAGAAATAATCAAGTTATTTGTCCTTTTTTCCTAGAAACCAGCCTGAAGTTGCTGAACTACTGGTAAACAAAGGAGCCACTACGGACCTTCTGAACAATGCCAAGTGCACCGCCTTGTACATTGCTGTCAACAAGGGCTTCACGGAAGTAGTGCGGGTTTTGTGCCAGCACAACTGTGCAGTCAATGTTCAGGTAGGTCAGGTCAATCTCTGCCATCATTATGAGCTCAGTGTTTTGTCTTCCGAGCAAGCAAAAGAAGTAGCCATAGGAAATGTCTTGTCAAGCCTTATATAATTGTTTTTAGTTTTTGTTTTTTTACATTAATTCTAGATTTTATTAAAACTAATGTGTGTCAGCAAATCCGTCATGTGTAACTGCTATGGTTAACGAAACTCTGTGACATGGCATTTTCTATCCAATAGACTATAAGTAGAATTTTGTCTTCCTTGCTTAAATTTTGTGTATGTGGAAAATGGAGTTGACTTCACAGTTTATGATTTTGAGCTGAGTACTTCAGCGTTGTACTGAATTCCAAATTGGTGGTAGTGTTCAGATTAGAATTTATGGTATAAAGATTTTAAAAGGGCCAAGTAAAATTTTAGTTTTAGTACAATATCCTTTAAAAATATACATAGATGGTATTTATATGCAAATATGCCTTCCCTACAGTGGCAAATAATGTAACTGAGGCCAATGAAAGCAAGATGATTTTTCCATAATCAAATGTGGCAAGAAGTATTAGAGCTCAGATCTTATGTTTCTTCTGTTGGCAACTAACCGTTAAAATTCTTCTGAGCCCATCAAAAAAATGGAAATGCTACAGTTCTTTAAAGATGCACAATAATTATAGGTACGGCTTAATAAATCCTAAAGACCACAAGCTGTTTTGTATGCTAATCTTTCCGCTGATTTTCATTTTGGAATAAATATGTTTGAAGATGCATTTCAAGTTGGAAGTTTTAAAACTACAACCATTTATTAATCTTTATTTCATATTTAACACAAACGTAAGCACAGACAAAATGGGTTATGTAACCATAGTAGAAGGTAGAATTAAATTAGCTTTTGTGGTGAGCACGGAATTCTTTTAGACCATACAAAGGAAAGCAACAATGAAAACAGTGAATTTGTAGTGTTGGATGCAAATGCACATGCTATGAATACTCCTACCATCCAGTATTGGCCTGAATTATGCAAGTTTTTTTCCTCGAGGAAGTTTTATGATCGGCGGCGTGCGTCGTCTCTCATCCCCCTCGAGGAATTGCGCATGTTCAGCAGCTCCTTTGTTAGAAAGATTTTTTACTCCATTGGGCCCGAACGGACTGCGTCTGAGCTCTTGAAGACTCATTGCCTGCAGTAAAGAAAACTCAACTGGAGATCCAATGAACGACATTGAACAGATCCGAGCAGGGGCAGCTCCACCGTTACGGCGGAGGAGCGTCGCCCCACTGGTGAAAGGCAGCAAATGAACAATAAAATGATAAAACTATTATGTTGAGGAGTGAGGGAGGAGGAGTGGTAGGTGCACCGTAAGTGTGCATGTCCGTTTGGCCAGCCGTCTTAGGATGTCCAAACTGACATGCGCTCTTACATTTCTCTAACCCAGCTGTCTTGCACATCTGGGTGGGAGAAGAGACACAGGCTCCCTGATCCTAGCTGAGTGGAATTTTGGCCCGCTCAGACCAATCCCAGTGCTTCTCTCATGCTGGGTAATAGCACGAGAGCTGTGCCTGGATTGGCTGGGGAGCAGAGGAGCATGGAGGCAGTGTGCGGTAGGCAAGTTGCTTTATTTTTTTAATTATTCCCCTAAACCTCCGCCCGCCCCGCTCCACCAAGTTTAAGTGGCAGCAGCCACCATTGGATCTGAGACACCGTGAAGCGAGTACCCGGTGAGCGACACACACACGCCTGTCTCGGGTGATGGAGAAGAAGAAAGACCTTTTCCGATGGTGCCCTCGGTGCAAAGCCAAGTATGCACACTCTGACACTCACAAAGTGTGTAATCCGTGCTTATCCCCAGAGCACAAACAAGATGAGTGCGCAGCCTGCACAGTGTGTTAAAACAAAACAATGCTTCAGAACCGAAGAGATCGTCGCCTGGTACACACCATGGAGCTGGCAGCCGAGGCAGAGAAATCTAGGCCGGTGCACCATCAGGAACTGGGGTGGACATAGCCAGCCCCCAGTATGTCGCCTTCGATTCGTCCTCCGGTGAGGAACACACTCCTGTACACGTCAAGGGTCCCACATCGCCATAGGTGATTCCTGTGTTGGGACCGAGGACCAAGACGACGCCATGTACCGTAAGTACTGTTGACCCACCACGTGCCAAGAAAATCTTGCGTACACATCCTCCACTATACCACAGTGCGCCACAGCCCTCGGACTCAGTACGACACTGCGAGCATGCCTCTGAGCCGAGAAGGAGCAAGAATGTCCTCGATCCCGATCGGGCAACTAGGCCACATCACGGGGATGGCTCCGGCAACAAAGCACAAGTCAGCAGCTGCAGACACATCTGCACCGAAAAATGCCAAACAGACTTTATTCCCACCTAAAACATCGGATCCGAAGAAACGCTTGGGATCGAACATCTCCGAATCAAAGCAGCCCTCGACTCTGAGGATGTAAAAACGCTATGACCACACTTCGGGACAGAAGAAAAGCCATACATTTGGGGTTACAAAGCCACACACAGTTTGAGGACACTCAACCGGCTCCAAACAAACAAAAGACGCAGTCTCATATGCCGACAGAAGAACAGGGCATAGTTTTTGAAGGACTGCAACAATTCATGCAGAAAAAACGTAAAGAGACTGCCAAAACAGTCACAAGAGCAGGATCTGCCACTGCCTCGATCAAAGAAGGTGACACTAGAGCACAGAACCACAAACCCAATGACTTGTAGCCCACCTGGCTCCCCACAAACACAGTCATCCTCTTGACAAGAGGAAGAAGAGGAGGAGAACCAAGACACAGATTCACAGGGGACACAGGACACAAAACCACACACTAGACCCCTGGGATACCTACAACGTGGTTCTTTCCGTCGCAGACATGAAACCACCAGAACCATCGAAGGCATCACCACCAAATGACATCTCCTCATTTCAGTGTTATTCAGAGAGCAGAAGAGTACCACAAGCACCCAATGCACACCACTGAGGAGCAAACTGATTTCTTTGTTGAGACACTTGCTCGCACAGTGCAATACCTGCCCATGATAGGATCTGTACTGAATGTATTCAGACAATATTCTGAAGGCATAAGGGTCACAACAGGGCATGCAAACCATTGGAAGATTGCCAACTCGGTCGGGCTACTCTCCTGTTATAACAGAGCAACCTAGGATGAGATGCAGGAACCCATACAAAATCTCCCAACAAATATGAAAAACGAGTAAAAGACTTGGGAAACGAGGCCTGGCAAATATCCAATGCCACAATGAAATGTGCACTAGAAGGGGTGGATACTACTACGAGGGGCATAAATACCTCCATCATGCTGCGTAGACATGATTAGTTATGCATCTCTGGCTTCAAACCAGAAGTGCAACAACACGTTCTGAACGTCCCGTCCCCTTCAAGGGGGAGAACCTCTTTCGATACGCAGCTTTGAAAAATGAAAGACACAATACCACCAAATGGATGGGTGCCTTGCCAACAAAGCCACAAAAGCAGCAGCCCTTTTGGCGTTACCAAGGTAGAGGGGGCGCTAAAGCTGTGTACCAGTGACAATACCTCATATCAAACACAGCAACAACACTACCAACAGACAAAACCGTGGCTACTTTAGGGGCAGATACAAAAACCGAGGCAAAGGTAGAGGTGCTCCCAATTAGGGGGCTCCCACACCCAAACAGTGACTTACCCACACTTCTCCTCTATCACAAAACACCAGTCGGAAGAAGGCTGCAACAGTTCCAGCAGCTGTGGCCAGACATAGCATCATACCATTGGGTACTGCAAATTACCAGGCAGGGAAATTGCCTAGAACTAACTCAACAGCCACCAAATATTCAGCCAAAAAGACACATACTAAATCCACAACCTCTACATCTGCTGAAGGAAGAAGGAGAGGCGTTGCTACTGAAAGTGGCCAAAGAACCTGTCCCAAGGAAACATCTCAAAAAGGGAGTCTACTGCCTTTATTTCCTCATACCAAAAAATGATGGCTCACTACAGCCCATCCTTGACCTACATCCACTCAATCAATTCATAGTCAGAACTCTTCCATATGGTGACATTGCAGAATTCGATACCACTACTACAAAAGGGCTACTTCATGGCAGCATTCGGTCTGAAAGACTCATTCTCCCACATCCCAATCCACCCGGCATATCGCAACTACCTCCAGTTTCTGGTAAGTGGACGTCATTATCAATTCAAAGTGCTACCATTCAGGGTGACAACAGCCCCAAGGGTGTTCACAAAATGCCTAGCCATAGTAGCAGCAAAATTACAAAGAGAAAACATACACGTCTTTCCCTGTCTAGATGATTGGCTGATCAAGAGTCCAACCAAAACCACATGTCTAAAAGACACTCAAAGCACAATTAACCTGTTACACAAATTGGGCTTCTCAATCAATGCAACAAAATTCCATCTCTAACCGCTCCAGATACATCCCTATCTTGGAGTGATACCCAGTTTAGTATAGGGGACAGCATACCCCAATCACGAAAAGGGTTCTCAATCACTAGAACCAACTGGATCTTTTTCATTCACATTTTCGCCTACCAGTCAAAACAGTGATGCCCCTTCTAAGGATTATGGTTTCATGCATAGCAGTAGTGCGTCATGCAAAACTACACATTCAGGTGTGGGCATATCTGCATGAGCAGAATTGCCACTACAATATTAGGGTTTATTCCTTAATATTGTAAGTGCCAGGGAAGCCATAGAGAGTACATGCACTGGGAACTTGACAATTCGAGTTCCACAGCACCATGATGGCTTCACTGACTCCATGAGTGTTTGGTACCAAACAGCTCTTTGTAATAAATCCACACTGATTTTCCATGTGGTATTTATTGTACTATGTACCTAGAGGGCATCTCAGAGGTGCTCACTGAAAACCTATGAACCATAGTGTGGTCTCAGACTGGCTGTAGGCAGCCAGCCATCACCAGACATGTTTCTGGACCCCTGGGTAGAGATCCCCTTCTCTCTGGGACCAGACACAATGCACATCCTAGGCAGATGTGTCACACCTCCTCACCCAGGATGGTACAGTGCTCGAAGAGGGAAGCTTCAAAGGCCTGCCACCTTTCTAATGCAACCACCATCCTTCGTTTCGAACAGCTGATGGCAGACCCTGGTTTACACTCTCACTTGGAGCATGAAAACAGTCAGGAAAAGTTAGAACCTCTACCAACTCCACCCCTAAGGTGGGGGAGGCGAGGTGAAGCACATCTTTCAGTCCCCGCCATCTTAAAGATGGGGAGATCACTCCAATCAGGGCTAGGTCTATGTCCCCTCCCACAGGAGGGTGGCATTGTAGAGGGTGTAGTCACCCCATGTAAGGTGCCCATTACCCCTACCTGCTAGTCCCCTAAAAAGCCCACAAATCTAGTATTTAGGCAGTTCCCCCAGACCTGAAAACTAGATCTGCAATGACCTAAAACAAAGAAGGTGACCCTGCAGCACTGGTGTAACACACGCCCCCGCAGTACGGGGGGAGGCACACTCCTGGGGGCCCCCTCAGTACAGTACTCTGGCAGGAGAGCTACAGATTGAATTCAGAGGGGGCAATATGTACCTTGCAGGGGGGGCTCAAGTTTTGTTATGCCAGCGCCCTGCAGAGAAGACTGAAGACTATGACCGCCTTAGCCCCAGCCCTACCAGCCTGTTTCCAGCTTCTGCCTACCGGCAACCACTCTCGCAGCCAGCGAGCTCTGAAAACCCTGGGACTACAGCTGCTTTCGACAGAGACTCCAATCTCCTGTGCACAGCGGACCTGTCCAAGAAGAAACAAGCTCCAAGGACCCTGGATCCCAGCAGATCCGTGTGTCCTACCCACCCTGCACCCGACGCCCACAGTCCTGTCTGAATGGCTCACCTGTGCGGTGAAGTCTTCACAGCGATCTTGACCTTGTGTCCAGTGCTGGCTGACCGGTTCTGACCTGCACTAGGCGCCCGGCAGTGTGAATCGAGACACTCCCCGACATCGACCGGCTCCGGTAAGAAGACTCTGACATCAAAAGGCACCCATGCACCCGAGGCCCCTGGCCTTGGTGAGCTGAACCAACCGTCCCCCTATGACCTCCTACATCTGAACTTACCTCTGCTGTCGTCAGTGTCCCTCCTGCAACGTCCAGTGCCACGCCTGCAGCCTCTTTGCCGAAAGAAGAATCCCCATTTAAAAGCATGGGGAACCTAACATTGAAATTGCACCCTGCACCCGGCCACCCCTGTGCCGCTGGTGGTGTATGTTTGGTGCTACTTTGTGGCCCCTCCAGTGCTTAATCCGACTCCCCAAAGCTTGGCCCCTGCAACCGATCTACCTACATGCAAGCAGTGTGGCTCCAGGCACCCCCTTTCCCCATTGTAAAGCATTAGGCCGAACTCCGATTTTGACCACTGCACCCAGCCTGCCCTGTGCCACTGGTAGTGCAGTTTTGGTACTCACCTGACCCTTGCCCTTGTTGACTTTTGAGTCCAAAGACTGGATTTGTAAGTGCCTTACTAACCTGTTTAAACCCCAATATTGTTTTCCCCAAAGGATTACATTGAACTGTGCTGTAAAGTTTCTAAGTGTCGATTTTTCAAAGTAAAAAGTATTTTTACTTAAAAACGTACTTACCTGATTGCGAAGATCTTGGTCTTAAAATAAAGCACAAAGTATAATTTTCAAAAATTGGTTTGGATCTCCTCCTTGAGTCATGTGTCCATTATTGATCACTGTAATAAATGTCTTACACTCTCTGTGTTAGGCCTAAGGCTGCTCGCCCACACTGCCACTAATAGAGCACTGGGTTTTACATTGAGCGCTGTACACTTTTGGGGGACCCCTGGACACTGTGCACGGTATTACCACATAGTGGCAATATCATATACAGAGCTTGCTTCCTACAGCTCCCACATGGGCTCAACAACCATGGTACGCAACGCGACTACTAAAGCTAACCCTAGTACCTCACAAGAAGCTATCCAAACCTTCCCACTCACAGCGGGGGCAGGGTGTGACATACCAACGCTAAACAGCTTAATCTTGCAATCTGGCTCCTGAAGCCATAGAGTTTGGATACTTAAATCTATCCCCAGAATGCATGACTGTTTTAAAAGCGGCTAGAACACCAAACACAAGGGTATACTGTGCTGTTAAATGGAAACATTTTGTTCACTATTTTACTTTACAAAGCATTCATCCATCCTCTCCAACAAAACAACAACTAGTTTGTTACTTTTTACTGTTGCAAAATGTGCATTTTTGATATACCTCCATACACCTACATTTAGCCGCCATTGCAGCGTATCTACAAAACAGGAAGCATCAATCCCTTTTCTGCATTCCTTTCATCACAGCTTTCATGGAAGGATTAAAAAGAGTCATACCACCTGCAGGAATGTGGAATTCCTATAGCCCGACGCCCGGGACATATTGTTTGGGGTCAAGGGCAACAAGTTTTCATGTGTATTTTGTCCTTGGGACAAGTAGGCCCAACCCACTACAGTTCAAACCCTTTGGCTGGCAGTTTACAGTACCACATTATGGATCAGGGAAAAGGCATTTCCTGCAGTTAAGGTAATATTTGTGTCTGTGTTAATGCTGTTCAAACTTGTATTTATGGTTTATTAATGCAAAGGCTTTATTATTAGGGTGAGCACTCTAAGTAAATGTTGTAAGCCCAGACTGCACTACTGACAGTGGTTAGAGTATAAAAATATGCACACACGTTTTCAATGTTTAGCAATATGAGGCTATGTATACTGCTCCCAGAATGCTCTCTGTTTAGATGCAAATATTTAGAGAAGCTTGGAAACAAGATTGATGTTTCTTTGCTTTCAAAATAGAATGTTCACAAATAAAATGCAAAACTATTTCCTTAAACTACTGAAAAAAATTAGGTACCATTTCTTTGCAGTATCATTTAGTAAAATTGTTGATATACACTAGTATTTCCCAAACATATTCATAATTTAAAATGAGTTTAACTAATAAGATTATGGGAAACAAAAATAAACAATCATTGGTAAAGCCAGTAGGTCTGAAATTGTTGGTCAGCCATTTAGTTTTGTCAATGCGTGAATGGTTGTTGTAAAACCTTATTGTTGTGGAAGCTGCGGGCTTTCACGTTTCTAACAAACATTGGCAAAAGCAAAAACTGTTTTGGTCTCAAAAAGCACACATTGCACAGTAGTTCCTGGCACTGAACAAAAAATCTGTCGCTATTCTCCTTAAGAAAGAACAAAATGCTGTCACTCACAGTGAAGCTAGCCGATAGAGAGAGAACACCAAACCTAATTAGGGGTCCAATTATTACACCTAGTGTACCCATGTCCTTGGATTAAGTGGAGATATACGACTTTCGGGAATTCACAAGACTTTACAGAAGTAGCCTAAGAAACAGTACTTCTAGAAGATATTTGTGTACTGCATTTTAGCATGAGCAAATATGCAGGTGTAGATTTGCTCATATGAAAATCTGAGTGCTTCTTTAATCTCTAGGATGTATGTGCCCACAAGCTGTCATTTTCATACTGTACTGTTGTGCTTAGTCTGCAGTGTTACATAGCATTGTTCTTTGTTTTATTCCTAGGATTCATTGGGGGACACACCCCTACACTATGCTATCACTGCTGACTTCACAAGCATTATCGAGATCCTGACAGATGTGCCCAACATAGACTTAACAGTACAGAACCGCCAGGGCTTCAACGTGCTCCACCATGCTGCCTTGAAAGGAAACACCCTGTGAGTTGTCGGGAGTTTAAGAGGGCGTACATAAAGCAGGTTGTGCCTGCTTCATTTTCAAAGTTTGCTGCCTCTTATCTTCTGTCTGCTTTCATTTATTCATTCTGTTTGTTTCTGAATCTCTGTAAATGCATCTGTATGCATATATATATATATGTATATATATATGTATATGCACATTTGTAAAGACCTAACAGTTTTACAGGATGGATGATTCTATCATGTTTAAGTTGAAAAGACCTAATTGATTCACCCTGCTGAAACTTAAACAAGCATTGGCATAGCCAATAGGTCTCGCCTTTGGGACCTTATAAGTGTTTAGCCATGCAACAGTTGCCTAACTAAATACTTATAAGGTCCCAAAAGCGAGACCTATTGGCTATGCCATGCTGCCGTGAAAGCGATCAAACATCAGAGCGGCCGCGAAAGTGAAAGTAATCGCGGTAAAGCGCAGCGCACGCGCCCGCGCACATGCACTGTAGCTGTAGGCTGGCCTGGTAGCACTTTTTGGAGCCCTCTCAAAAAGTTTCGCCAGACCAGCGCATGCGCTGGGTCAGGCGAGACCTAAAAATAATACTCGGGGGCCATGGCCAGCAGCTGACGAGAATGGGCGCACTCTGAGGCGGCTCCGCTACCCTCGCCGTTCTCTACCATCTATCCAACTTGAATCCAGCGATTACCCCCTCATTCCAGGGGGCACAGATCCCACTGACACCCACGCTGCACGAAGCGAGCAGCCTGAGCCTGACGGGAAGCAGCAAGCAACTGCGGAACGGCGCCCTTGGAGCTCCGAGGCACACAACATGGTGGCCCGATCCCGTGTCCCCGGCTGCAGAGGTGAGAGGGCGAGAGTGTAGCGGCGGGGACATGGCTTGAGGGCCCGGTGGCATTCTGCAATTAAATCAGGGCCTACCGGGGGCCTCGCACAGAACAGCTAGCAAGCTCCTTGTAGAGAGGAGTGACGCCTGCAAGTGGGGGGAGGCGCACGTTCCCCTTGGCCTGAAAACTACCTGAGGCCCCGGCTTGAGGCCTAGTAGAACGGAGGGACTGCACAGGAATCCCCCACATCACCAAATGTTCACCATTGGCCCAGACCACCACCTCGTTGGGCCACACAGCTGAACTGCTGCACTGCTGTATCACCAGGGGGTTAGAAGAGTTGCTGAAGGCCTGCGTCGAACGCGACCCCCGCGGGTCGCTGCAGCGGGCCCGTAGTGGTGCAGGGTGAATTAGACCAGCGAGGGACACCAGTACCTAAGTAGCGGCTCCTCACCCACTCTAAAGCGGACCAACTAGGTTGCATGCCAAAGGGGCCCCACATCGGAGGCCAAGCTCCTACCTTCATTACGAGGCTCAAGGGACTGGTCCAGATAACTTGGCAAAGCCATCGGGGTGAGATTGCCGTATCCTCCCTCCCCCAGCTCCCCCCCACCCCCCTCCCCCGCTCTTCGATTGTTGATAGCAGAAATCAAGGCCGCACTCAGTTGCGTTCACTTACCGGAGGACACCTCCGCCTATCCTACCAGGAAAACCGACAGGGAGGGATACTATCATTCCCCCCTCCCTGGGTAGGCGGCGGCGATTACTGGTATACACCCTGTCACAGCGAGCACCCATACACCCCAGTGGCAGGGGGCCCAAAACACAGGCCCAAAAGACACTAGCCAAGTTTGCCTGGGGCAAGACGGGAGAGGACAACGAAGCAGCGGCCAAGGGAGGAACAAACGACCCTCACCCCCAGCCTCCTCAACCTGACCTCACCCTCCATGATGTCATGGAGGCCATTGCGGGGGTGCGGACATCCTTAGAATCCCGCATTGACACTGTCAACATCGAGATCTTCCTCCTCAGAGCTGACCTGTGAAAAATGGATGCAAGAGTAAGAGATGTGGAAGAAGCCACAGTCACATTGATGTCTGACACTGATCACCTCAAACAGCAGGTGGCCCAACTCAGAGAACAGCAGGCAAAGATTGAAGGCCTCCTCGACGAATATGAAGGAAGAGCGTGAATAAATAACATACGTATACTGGGGGTCCCGGAGCGAGCGGAGGGGCCGGCGGCGGACCTCTTCGTAGAAGACCTGATAACAACTAAACCTCCACCGAAACGCCTGTCCAATTATTTTTCCATTGAACGGGCTCATTGAATCCCTGGACGTAAGCCAAAGCCGGGAGCTCCCCCGAGGCCCATCATAGTAAGAGTGTTTAACTTTCGGGACCGCGATGTGGACCTTCAAACAGCTCGTGCTCGACCGCCGCTACAGTTGGAGAACAGTGCAATCAAGTTTTTCAGGGACTTCGCTACTAAAGTGCAGGCCCAGCGGCGCAGTTTCACAGCGATCAAGAAAGCGCTACGAGACAAAGGAATAAAATATTCTGTGGTTTTCCCAGCGAAGCTCCGAGTTGAATCGGAGAGTAAAACCTGGTTCTTCTCTTCCCCAGAAAAGACTTGGGAGTAGCTAGAGGGCTGGCGACGAGTTGGGAAACAAAACAACGGCAGACAAGACCGAATCAGAGGCGACAAACCAAACAATGTGACTGCACCTCGTGAGGACCCAACTCGTGAGGAGCATGCCTCGGACTCGAGGGGATGAAAGGGTAGGAAGTAGGGAATTGCTGATTACAGTGGCCTGAATGACACTTGGGACCTCGGAAAATACAACTGAACATTTCGTAAGAAACTGAGGCCCGTGGATGGTTAATGGGGGCCGACCACCATCAATCTGGGTAGAACTGTTAGTGCTCTGCCGCATAGACGATTGGAAGTATAGATGGGTTCACAAGGATCTAATTGATTTACTGTGTAATATGTATCTATCCTTCATTCACGGCGAGGGTGGGACGGCTCTACACCAAGCACCCCGTATATGGAGGGAGGGCGACATGCACTCTGCCTTGATTGGGGGGGGGGGGTAGTTTGAAATCCACGGGCAGGGAGGGGAGGGGAAGGGGGGATGTTGGAGGGTTGTTGTTTATGTTAATGTTTTTTGTCACGATACACAGGGAACTCCAATAGGCTTGACATATTGTGACCAATTTCAATTGACAACATATAAGGGACAGACTGTTGCACAGTCCACCATACTGAGTAGCCAGCCCCAACTCAAGTGTGTGAATGACCTGATTGTATTAGATCCCCTCCCTTCCGTGGGGGGCATACCGGGTCCACCTCTCTGTTTTCACCTTTGTTCCCCAATGGCTAATATCACCGTTACTAAATTATTCGCCTTGACGTGGAATGTTAATGGGTTGGGGGACAAAATAAAGAGGGGTGTAGTGTTGCAGTAACTAAAGAGACCGGCACCAGATATCGTCTTGCTACAAGAAACTCATCTTGTAGGTAACAATTGCAAGGCTCTCAGCAGGTGGGGTTACAAATTATTAGTACATGCGGGATTTACGTCTGGCTCCAGGGGAACTGGTATCCTAGGACGCAAACGTCTAGCTCTTGCACCCACTTGTACTTGGGCGGACCCACAAGGCATATTTGCGGTCCTAAAGGCCACTTGGGAGGGGAAGGCATTAAATGTGACTTTAATGTATCTTAACTGGGGAATTCACACTGGGGAAGGAGGCCCTTAGCAACTTAGGTAACATACTAGTGGACCTTCCAGATGGCATCCTGATATTGGAGGGCGACTTCAATTTGACCATGGATGACACATTGGACAGACATCCCCAACGGCCGACTGCCAGACCAAACACTCTCATGGCGGAATTTACTCCGGCCATGGGACTGACAGATATATGGCGCTCACTGCAACCACATATGTCGTATTACACCCATTACTCCAATGCACACAAAAGTATGTCCCGTATAGATTATTTCCTTACACTCCTGACGGATGTGGGCCATTTTCAGAATCCTCGCGGGCTTCTGCGGGGAATCTCGGATCACTCCCCGGTGTGGGTCAAGCTCACTTTCCACCAGTAAACACAGCGCAGCTCTATAGTAATAAACCCGTGGCTTTTAAAAATTCCTGACATAAAAGAACAACTGGCTGGACAGACTGACCATTACTTTACGGAAAACTTGGTTTGGTGTATTCGGCACAGACTATTTGGGAGGCTTATAAAGTGGTAATGAAAGGCCATGCCCTCGCGGTAAAAATGGGTTATCTCCGACGTCATAACGAACATGTACTCGCTGCAGAGAATGAACTACAACAGCTAGAGTCACTTAAAAACTCCTCGCCCAGCGAGGTCACGGCACACCGTTTGACTATTAAACATCTTGAATATAAAGTCCTAACGAGAGACAAAGCAAGGGCGCGACTACTTTCCGTACGACATAGGGTTTACGAAATGGGGGACAGAGCGGGCAGGATGCTGGCCTGGCTGGAGCGTAGGGAGCAAGAACAGAGATGGGTGCCTGAATTATCCACGGATAGGGCGCGCGGATATCTGACCCACAAGAAATAGCAGATATTTTTGCGAGTCATTTGGAGGAGGTATATACGCCCTCCACTTCTTGTACGTCGGAAGACTCCCGGCAACTGCTGGTGGATAGTAACTTGCCCTCACTATCTGAAACAGAAAGGGTTGACCTGGAGGCTGACATCACATATGAGGAAATCTGTAAAGCCACCTTTACTGTTCAATCAGGGAAAGCAATGGGGCCTAATGGTATCCCGATAGAGTTCCTCAAGTCTATAGCAATGAAAGTGGCCCCTCACCTTAAGCATATGTACTTAAAAAGTCTCGAGAAAGGCGTACTAGCAGCAGACCAAAGACTGGCATCTATAGTAGTAATTTGTAAGCCCGGGGAGCCGGCAAAGTGTTGTGGTTCCTACAGACCGATCTACTTAATAAACGCGGAGGCCAAGATCCTAGTGAAACTATTGGCTTCACGATTAAACGCTGTCATGTCCTCCCTGGTCCATGCAGACCAATCCGGTTTTGTGCCCGTTCGAAATACAGCGTTGAACATTCGACGGGTACATAATTAGGGCTCCGGGTTTTATGGTATTTATTTTTTAAACATTTCCGTCTGTATTTATCCATATTTATTTTTTGGTCATTTTATCTGTATTTATCCACATTTATTTTTGACGCAAGAAAAAAAAGCGCTAAAGCTAATATTTTTCCACATTCATTTAATTTGACATGCACACTTGCACTAGGTTGTTATAGCTGTTTTTTTAAATGGGAGCCTATGCTAAGTGCACTTCACATCTTGGGAGCAAATTTCGTCTCTGAAAAGATGCGTGAATTAGTGATTCTGATTAGGTCTCATTTGCGCATCTGTCTTGCAAAATGTCAACGCATTACTACCTCTTTTACTCACATTTAATCAGCCATCACAGAGAGTGTCTGCTCGAAGAATATCAGATCATTGTTAGTGTTAATACTTAAAAGATAGAACAGACAGGCCAATGTAGGAGGGCTCAGGGAGACAGTTCCTTATGCTTCATATATGTTCTTCTGGTGATCAGTGCTGCATGAGGTGCGTGGATCTTGAGTCAGAGTCAGTAGTTTTTTTTTTTACCTGTTCCTTTATTCAGATCTAGGGTTTCCAGAAAGCCCTGTGTACGCAGAACACCAATTATCCAGTCATTGGGTTGATATTTACATCAAACAAATCACTGCATTCTGGCACTTGTAGACTTTTTCTGCTTCAGTTAAGGCAGAGGAGCAAACGCATATGGTAACTATATTATGCACCAAGGAAAGGAGAATTGAGTTCATGGTGTGAGGTGTATGTGGAATATTCTATACATTGATATATATTTATATATCAAATATATGATACGTCAAGCAATTGGACGTTGATAAGCGTTTTTGGGATAAATTGGTTGTAAAATGCCATGTCGCTGTCCCTTACCCGCTATTTTTGCTCGAATAATTTCAGCAAAGATTTTGGTATTTCTTATTGCCAGACCTGCCAACTCGCATTGGACCCTGGTGTGGTTCAGTGTATTGGCACTGTTCGTACAGCCATCTACTAAATAGCTGATATTACACTGTGAACACAAGATGAGATGGAGACTCTAACACTGCGTGGGTTTCAATTCATGCGTGGGGGATCGGCATGATTTTAAGTCTTTACAGGCTTTGCAGCCTCACCAGGCATTGCAGGTGATCTCAGGATCCTATGTGTTTTGAATGGGCAGGCAGTGCCAGCCTAAAAAAGACTCACTGACACTCCTTCACCCTGCCCCCTCCCATGGATGCTTTGTCAGTGATGGCTCAAATCCATGCCTAATCCCGGCCCGTTACTTCCAAGGCCACTCCTCTCACCCGTGGGCTCCGATGGTGAACATTATTTTCGAGGTTGAAAGCGGTTTGTATTCTACTTGTTCTGCACTCCATTTTACCCCTGGGTTGTAGCTGGGGTAATTTAAGAGCAAAATCCAAGTGAGAGCTTGTCGTGCTTAATTTAGTTTTGCCTCCCTCACCCTCCCATACAACTAAAAACAAAAGGTTGCTGGAGCTGCAGCCGGTGTCCTGGGGTGTTTTCACACCTCTTAATGGACATCAGCTGCTTGCACTGCTCCAGCAACTATCTTGCGTGAGCCACCGCTGTGAGGGGTGCTGGAGGCTCTGCAGACACAGCGCTCCCAGTTCCCCCATCTCTGGAGCAGTTTCAGGGCAGAAGTTTCCCATTTCTTTTGGCTGCCCCTGTGCACCTCTGACTCAGAATTTACAGAGGAGCACAGAGGCAGGAGGAGCATTTGTTTTGTAGGTATTTTCCCGTTTTTATATATAAATACAGGCAAAAAACTAAAAGTTTTCTGTCTGTATTTATATGTATAAATCCGTTTAAACGGAAAACCGGAAGCCTTATACATAATGTATTAGCACGGCAACATTGTGTGGAGGAAGACGCGGTGATTATGTCTTTGGATGCCTCCATGGCATTCGATTCTATAGAATGGCCCTATCTTTTTGAAGTGCTTCCTCGCTTTGGTTTCGGCCCAAAATTTATAGCCTGGGTTCGCCTGCTTTACACCGAGCTCTGTGGATGGGTGCGGGTGAATAATTGTACATCGAGGGTGTTCACATTGCGTACGGGGACTAGACAGGGTTGCCCCCTGTCCCCCCTGCTGTTCGCACTTGTTCTGGAACCTCTGGTGTCATGGGTGCGACGGGATGTAGCTCTTCGAGTCCTAAAATGGGACGAAGACACTGAGGATAGAATATCATTATACGCAGACGATATCCTGATTTATTTAGCCTCCCCCTATGCCTCGATACACAGCTTGCTCAATATTTTTACCAATTTCGGCAAGTGTTCAGGTTATGCCATTAATTGGGCAAAATCAGTGCTTTTTGTTCTCCATGGCCCCACACCTAGATTACCCAAGGGATGTAATGTTGAGGTGACCAGGGATGGTTTCCGATATCTGGGGATTTTCATCACCCCAAACCCAAAAACCTTTTATGATCGGAATCTCGTAGCCCCCTTGCAAAGATTTAGAGAAGACGTCAAATATTGTGGTCGCTGCCACTGTCGTTGCTAGGTCGTGCGGCCCTGTTTTAAATGTTAGCATTTCTGCGGTTCCCTTATTTACTCCAAAATTGCCCATACTCTATCCCCGACTCATACTTTACCAGTGTGGAAGCGGAGGTTCGGACACTGTTGTGGGATGGCGGGATGCCATGTATTGCCCTATGAAAATTGACGAAGGGGTGGTATGACGGTGGCATCGCACTCCCAGACTTACGTCTTTACTATTGGCAATCACAACTGGTGGCAATTAACCACTGGCTATTGTAGGAAAGTGGCTCTGTATATACTGTTCCCAAATCGGCACAGTGTGTACAGAGTCCACAGTCCCCAGAGGTTTGGCAGAGGCTAAACTTAGATATAACCTTACTCTCTAAAGTGGTAGCATGGTCAAGCAATAAGGCAGTATCAGAGGACAGTGTAAAGCATTTGTTGTACACACTCACTCAGCAACTGGTCTCATACACTCAAGAACTGAACTCTAGGCCAATGGATTTTGGTATAAAAATATGTAGTTGTTTTATTTTAGAACTAACAATAGGTATCAAAATATACTTTCTCAGATTGAGAGGCTTTAGATAAATACTTTTCAATAGGCAATAGACTTTGGATGCAATAGATTCAGTTGTTGCAATAGGCAACACAATTTCAAACACAATTATACATTGAGCTCAATGGTAATTTCTAGTAAAATGCAATAGATTACTTTTTTGGATTGCTTTTCTTACCACAAGACTGGATCCTAGATTCAGTCCTTGGACAGTTCCTGTAAACAGTTGAGTAAAAGCGTTTTGGTTACAGTAGTGATTTTTAAGCAATATTTTGGTATTTTAAAAGATGACACACAGAAACTTTTTCTCATAGAATCACCAATGTTATCCTATGGGAGGAATTTCACTTAGCAGGTAAGTGGGGTTATGGTTACTTTTTCTAACTCAGTGTTGGATCCTGGATCCAGGACCTGGGCACCACCTGTAAACAGTTGGAAGAATGTGTTTTGGTTATACAGGCGACTTTTAACGAATATTTGTAAGTTTGCAAAATCGACACTTAGAAACTTTTTCAGCAAAAACCAGGCAATGTTATCCTATGGAAGGAAGTTCAAGTTACCGGTAAAGTATGTTCTCGTTACTTTTGTGATCCAGTGCTGGGCTCCTAGGTTCAGCACTGGGACATCTATCTAAAACAGGTAAGTAATTACGTTTTCACAGTTGGTGCGATTTTTTAAAGAAAATTTGTAGTTTGCAAAAATCGACACCAGAAATTTCACAGAAAAACAGTCAATGGTTTCCTATGGAAGAAAATTGGGTTAGCGGTAAGTATGGTTGTAATTACTTTTCAGGGTCAGTGCTGGCCACCAAGATCCAGCACTGGGATCTCTCCTGATAGCAGGTGAGTATTTTCGTTTTCGTTACTCAGTTGATTTTATGTGAATATGTTAACGTTATGAAACTCCACACTTTCCAAGTGAAACCAGTCAATGTTACCCTATGGAAGAAAAGAGAGTTATCGCTTTTGGGTAAGTACTCGACTGGCAGAGTTAAGGTTCTGGGCATAGACTCAGGGGTCTCCCAGGGTCAGGTCAGTACAGTTGTTACCCCCTCAGCGGCACAGGGGCAGCCGGGTGCAGAGTGAGTTAGGCCCAATGTTATCCTATGGGAGGCAGGGGGCCCTTGGTTGGTGGCTGCTGGCTAGCAGGCCACACGGCTGTGGGAGCTGGGCTCCTGGTCACTTGCTCAGGGCAAATGGGGAAGTAGAGTAGAAATTGCACTGCCAGGGGCACTTGGGCGGCCGTTGGGCGCTCAATGGATTGCAATGGAGAAGCTCAAAAACTAACCAAGGCTGCAAGCTCGGGGACGAAGATTCTTCAGGTGCGACCACCACTTCGAGAGGTAAGTTGAGTAGTTGGAGGATAGGTAGGCACCAAGGAGTTGGGCACAGGGGGGCGCCGGATGCAGGGGTGCCTTTTGGCATCGGGAAATCTTACCCTCTGCTGGTCGCGGTTGGAGGGGTCCCTGGATCTGAGGTTGCAGGCTTTGTCAGGAGTGTCGAGGTGGGTCCTTGGGTGCTGGATTCGGGATCACAGTTGCCGGGGGGACGTCCTCGGGGTCTTTGTTCATTCCAGCACAGGCCAGGCTTGGTGGGTGCAGAGTGTGCAGGGTTCGCGGTTCCTGGCTGATGCCAGGGGTCAGTTACTTGCTTTGAGCAGTGCCACTGCTCGTGGGAGTCCCAGTTGCTTAGTCACAAGGTAGCCAGGTCCTCCGGGGATTGTGAGGTTGCTGGTCACGGGAGATGCTGGAGTTTAGCACGAGCAGGTTCGAGGGTCGACAGGCCGGTAGGGCTGGGGCCAAAGCAGTTGGTGTCTTCCTCTTGTGAGCAGCTGCACGGCAGGTCTTCTTGTCTCTTGATCTTCTTTGCTGTTTCGGAATCTGGATCTAAGGAAGGAAGGTTCAGGGTGCCCCTAAATACTAAATTTAGGGGCGTTACAGATAGGTAAAGGACAGAGACCACTGGGTCCCTTCCCTGGGGTGGGTACACCCCCTATCCTGCCACTCTCCTGTGGGAGGGGGGCAGTGGCCTAGTCCTGATTGGGCAGGGCTCCCCATCTTCAAGATGGCGAGAGCCCGGAGATGTGCTTCACCTAGGCTCCCCCACCTGAGGGGTGGGGTTGGCAGAGGCTGGCACACCCCCTGTCCTTACTTGGGGTTTCCGGCCAGTCTTGCCGCCAGAGTGGGGGTTTAGAACCGGTAGGGGCCAGTTGCTGAGTACAGCAAGTCGCCTGGAGAAGCTCACAAAGGCGGTATGCCTTTGAAGCTTTCCCTGCCCATCCTAGGGGAGGAGACCTACCACCTCGCCCAGGATGTGCATTGTTGCAGGCCCAGGAGTGCAGATGGCTCTCTACCCAGGGGTACAGCAAAGTGTCTGCTGTGTGGCAGCCTAGGCAGCCCCTCAGACAAGACGTGGATTGTAGGTTAGGTTCAGGGGGCATCTCTAAGATGCCCTCTGTCGTGCATTGTACATTAAATCCTGCACTGGCATCAGTGCGGGTTTAATGTGCTGAGAAGTTTGATACCAAACTTCTCAGTCTTCAGTGGAGCCATCATGGTGCTGTGGAGTTTGTGTTGACGATCTCCCAGCACCATATACTCTTAAATGGCAGCACTGCACTTACAGCTCCCAGGAATGGACCTGGGTACTGTAGGGGCACAGGGCTCATGCACCTGTACCCACACCACTGGCATAGAGCACCCAGCTAGAGGGGTAGCTGATGTATGCCAGGGCAGTGTGTGTTGTGGGCATGGCATGCAGTGAGGTGTGCCATGTCGACCTGGTTTGCAGGAGCCCAGGGCACACTCAGTCAAAGTACATTCAGCAATTCAGCAAAAAGTGGGGGCATACCATGCAAGAAAGATGCCACTTTCTCACAGCTATACAGTCCACCGTCGGACCCGGCGTACCGACTAGAGCGATACCAGACCAGGCGTGAGGGGTACCTAGGAGCCCTATACATTAGACCCCGTAAGGGGGGATACCTGGGGCAAATGGCCCTTACAAACTCCATTTGGCTCTCCACTACCAAACGCCTGGGCTGGCAGGGAAAACTGACAAAAGCTGCACCCCTATGGTCATCTCAGCAGCTAGGACTACTATGCTATCAAGCAGGGTTTGAAAGGTGGGATACGATAGGGATCTCTACTGTAGGGGATCTTCTATGGAAAGGGAAAATACTTACTTTTAAAGACTTGCAGGTTAAGCACGAACTGGCATCTAGGGATATTTACAAATTCGACATGCGCTTAATATAGCTCTCAGGGATCTGACAACTATACCGGACGCGTCCCCTTTGGAGGATCGACTCCTGTCTGAACCTCTCCTGACCAAGGCCATTTCCCTTACGTATCGTAAGCTATATAACAACTTACCAGACCCCTTCCTTACCCTTCGAGATAAATGGCAATCAGACTTGGGGCAACTCGAAGATGAGGACTGGCAAGCCGCTCTAATGTCCCCTAGAGAAGCTGCTATTAACCATCGCTTTCGACTTATCCTATTGAAGGTTCTACACAGAACATACTTCACCGGGGTGACATTAGCTAAGATTGGGACTAGGCACGAGGCTCTTTGCCTTCGTGGCTGTAACCAAATTGGCACATTTTATCATATACTATGGGACTGCCCTTTCATACGGCACTTATGGGAGCGAGCTACGAACAAGATGCACTGGGGAAACCACTTGTATTGACCCCTCCATTGGGGATCCTGAACATTTAGGAAGTGACTGACCTCACGGACATAGAGCAGCAATTCACCACTCTGGGATACACCTTGGTTAAAAGAGCCATTGTTATGAAGTGGGGAGCCACAGACAGACCGTTGCTGATAGGTTGGGTGGCGGAAATGGATAGATGTATGGTAGCCGAAAAAGAGGTCTACAAAACTAGAGGATGCCCTAAAAAGTGGGACAAAAAAAAATGGGGTGCCTGGAATGTCTACCGGGGGGAATTGTGCATCTTGCCTACAGTGGAATTAGAAATGTCACAAAGGAGGGCCTTTGAAACGTAATGCCTGATTGTAATGTCGCATACAATACCGTTTTTCCTTTTTCAGACCTGTACAAGTATATCGCAATAACTTGCAAGTGACGATTGCTATGTTGTCAATAAAATTATTATTCAAAAAAAAAAATAATAATACTCGGTCCACCTACATTGGATCTTGGAAGTTTGGTGCAGATTGGTCATGTGGTAGGATAGAGAGAGGTGTGTTTTAAGGGTCGTCGCAACTTTTTTCTTTACATTTTCTTTGGTGGTTTCAGCACACCAACACCACAAAAACTACTGGACAGGTTATTATACCCAGGATCCAGTTTGATTTAGAGAAAATCTATCCTGAGGTTTCAAAAAGAGAACTTGGGTTCAGAACAATTTTTATATTTTGGAATTGAGATTCTGGACTGATTTGTGGATCCATATTTGACTGAGGCATTATATTACATGTTTTTGCAACGTGCATGTCCACCTTGTAGGGCATCTTGGCAATAGATACCCGATATTTATTGTTACCCAACTCATTTCATTTACCTCAGAAAAATGAAAGGCTTTGTAGACCTGCTGGAATTCAACCTGTGATCATGAGATCAAACACAGATTCATGGAGTGCATGTCAGTTCTGTCAGACCCGACTTACTGGGGTAGGATATGGGCATTTGTTTACCCATCAGCTACTTCAAGATTCACAATGCTCTGTAAGTAGACACTGTTCTTAACCTACTTTTGCTGCGGTCATGTAGGGAGGGTGTGGTAGTGTGGCTGGCTGTGCACATTCGACCTAGTGGGATGTCGGGGGCGGTATCCATTGGGATGAAATAAACACATACGATATAAAACAATTGGCACATTTAGTTCTTTTGTACATAAACAAAAAACAAGATTCAAGTACAAATGCAGGCTAGCACTGTGTTTATGCTGTTCACGATTACTTGGCACAAGGTAATGTGTTGCATCCAGTACCATAGGGCAATTTGTAGGAGTACAAAATGTAAGAGTTTCATTGAAAAATATCTCTAGAGCTACGTTATTGTTGCCTTCTAGGATTCCATATCTACTTATGACATAAAACATTTTGCTAATTCTCTGGTGAAAACCTGTTTTGAAGGGGCTTTATGTTGATGATCTTAAATCTAAAGTCCAAGAAATCTTGCTAGTTATCATTGGCCACGCAAGAATAACCATCATGCAATTCTCTTACCTTGTGTGACATGACTAGCTGTGATGGTATCACAGATGACTTCAGAAACAATATCACCAATAACATCACAGACTATTCATACCATTCTCTATCTGTGCAATGACCTCCATATTTAGCGTACAAGAGAGTGCAGAATGAGGCAGATACAGGGCATCCTAAAGGTACTGGATGGATTGCGGGTGGCTCTTGTTTACTGAGAGGAAGATACAAAGCACTGCTGCAGCTCTACAAGCCTGGCTAGTTTCAGTATTTATCAAGGAAAACAATACATTACAGCATCCTTCATGTAGATTCATCATTCAGGCCTTGTGCAGGTGGTCGAGAGTCATCTCATCTACCCCACTGCTGTGGTCACAACAGCTAGGTTTCGCAAAGACCCTGGCTTTTCCTCCACTAAGGGTGAATAGCCACCAGCAAAATCTCTGTCCCTGGCAAACCTCTTCCCAGCATTGATGTGAAGGATATCCCCAAAGTACAGATGATGTACAAGTTACAGGCTCGTTGGTGACAGTATTTATCCAACTTGGAGGAAACAGTTGGGGGAAGGTTTGGATAACCAGACTTCTGGATTGTTAAGAGTTCAAAATTGTATCAATATTAGGTTGAAGGGCATTTTGTTTTTTTTTCAAGTTCTTGCAGACTATAGGCATATGCCGTTCAGGATCTCGAGTATATCCGGCTCAGAAAGGTGCAGGCAGTCATGGTTGTTAGTTGACAGGATCATAGGGGGTTAGACTGAATTTCAGGCGCAGTGGAATCGTCCATTAGACAATGGAAAAGATGGGGAACCTGCAATATACCTACCAGGTAACATATGGAGAGAAAGACCTAAGATACATGTTCCTGGAAGCAGTCCAGTGCAGTGAGCTAGATGGCTGGCAGCAGTGCTTAATTAGTAGTGGTGGTGAGCACCAGTGCTCATTTATGAAGACCAGCACTTCTTTTTCATCATGAGACTTCGACCTAAAGGAAGAGAGTGAAAAGACAAAAACAGGGAAAGGAAGAGGAAAAATAGGAAAACATTGATAAAAGTAAAAAGCAAAGATGAAAAAGATCCTGCTCGATGAGGTAAAGAGAAAGGAAGTGTACGTTGGTGGAAGAAAGAGGTAGGAAGTGGAATCAAGACTATATGCAGCCTTTTATTTGACAACCCAAGAAATCAGCCGTGGGCATCTAATAAAAACCTTAGACCCCTGTACTTTTTATTTTTTAAACAAATTCAGCCTTGGCCGGCTGATAAACCAAACAAGCTTGTGTTGTCATGCACACGCTATTGTTATGGACGTCCACCAGTCATGTCAAATACAGTGAAGTAGTCACTGGCATGCAACAAACATAATCCATAAAGCAGAACAGATAAATGGAATCCAGTTATGAGAACCTAGACAGCCATTTATTGTGGAAAAACAGAGGTCCCACTGCAGTACATGTAGAAAGACTTTGTATCTTTGATTTTGTAGCAACCGCCACATCATCTCATCGCCTGATGGGGAGAGCAGAAGCCATCCTCCTCAGAGCTGGAGGTATACATTAAATGTACCTCCTATCAACAGAGGTAGGCTCTGTTGAAGATAATGTTTTTAAAAGGAAGAGCACATTCAGCAAGTATGCAGTTATATTTAAAGACTTACACGGCCTGTACATTGGGTACCCAGATTTGTGCAGATCAGATTATAAAATGTTTTGTTTTAAATGGCAATTCCATATCTATGGGTTACGCCATGGTGGTCATCTGAGGTATGGTGAGGCCACCCTGCTGTCATATAGCTCTTCCATTTTTTTCCTGTTTGCTGCCAATGTTTATGAAATTTTCCATGAAGTTAAAGAACTTCAAAATGGCTGTCAGGGCAAAACATTTCAGCTCTCAACAGTCTTTCGAAAGCCCATATCAAGTTAAAAGCAAGTTTTCTGGAGACGAATGCTGTTAAGGTATACCTGTGTCCCATTATTTTCGAAATATTTCCAAACCTGGATGTTGAACTCACATCAAAGCAAACAACAATTGTAATGTGACCTACCTTTCCAAAGCTGATGTCCATATGTTCAGCAGTCTTTACTTCCTCAAAGAGCAAACTAGATACTTTGGGATTTTGAGAGAGAAATTACATTTTGGCTATACTCTACGATTTATATTACATCCCTTGGCCAATCTGCTTGAAACTGGTCAAGCTCATGCTTGAATGGCTTTATTAGTGATTTTAAGAACAAAAACATACCAACTAGCCTAATGGCCTCCTGGAACGGACATGTATATACATATGACATTTTGTGGCGATTCGTTAAGGATTTCCTCGTTCAAAAGACTTTATTTGAAGTCTGTTTCACAACTTGTATAATATGAAATTTTCAAACGAGGTCTTTATACATAACTCAAGACCGTCCTCATCAATTGCACGAAATTCCATAGATACACTGAGCCTGCTTGGACTGTAAGTACACTTGATAAATGATCAAAAGTGATCCATACATTTTTGAGGAAAAACACTTTAGATATAATCAAGATTTATGTATAATGCAGGCTTTGGTAGAGTGAGCAAAGCCTGATTCAATGAGTGTCTGTAACACAGGACTTGCACATTACTACATATTCATAGTCGAGTGCTATCTGATCATAGTGACTGGCAAATTAGTGAACAAAGCTGGTACAAAATCCACTTAATAGACTGTTGAGAAGACATTGATTTGAGGCCATAGTAATGTTTATTCAGGGAATTCTCCATTTGCCCTGACAAATGTATTTGCAGACCAGTGTATGTAATTTAGCACCAGTTAATACAATAGTAGTAGCACTTGCAATCTTGGACAGAAATGTGCATTCATAGATAGAAATGTACCTTTATAGACAGAGAATGTATGTTCATTAAGAGTCTTCACAAACATTTCAGGAACAATTAATTTTCCACGTACATAATCAGACTGCACAATTCCATGCAGTGCACTCGATAGCTCCATGCCCTGACTTAGTCTTTCACTTTAAAAAAAGACATTCATTTGAAGAAATCGTTTTTAAGTGGGATTTAAGGTCACTGGATCTCAAAAGTACTGAAATGCATCATTTAATTGGGTTTTGAAGTCAATTAGTAGATTTGTAGGGCTCTTCTTGTCACCCGTGAGGGTATCCAGATCTCGCCATCTAATTATACCATGCACAAAAAACAGTAATGCACACTTAACTCGCCATAATCACCAGACACCATGCCACAACATAATGCATAATTAATGGAAGACTTAAGGTTGTGCTTTGTTTCTTTTGGAAAGCTGTGTGAAGATTATCTTCTAGAAAGATTTGGTCCACCACTCCATAGACTTTGTATTGTACTTGTAATAGCTTGCACCCTCTGTAACCTTATATTCAACTGAAAACTTGTTTTCTTCCAGAATGTGTGTTTTAGCACTAAAAGCTGTTCACAGAATGTTGCTGAACCAGCAGAAATTCTACCCTAGTTTCTAGTTGCCAGTTCGTTGCAGCATCACATTTTCCGCTGAGTGTATGTTTTGTGGCACCAGAGAGTAAAGGAAGCAGCTGAACTTTATAAATTGGATTCCCTTCACTCTCCAAACCTTGCCTACGCTATGCTTTTCTGGCATCAGTCATGGTGCCCGACACCTTAGTGTTTTCATAGCACTTCAGCCCAATAACATTTTGGGAGTTTGACATAAGTTGGCTCTGCTTGCACACCTCACACTTCTTTTGCGAGTGAGATCATTTGTTGGGATACCGTATGTGATCCATCAACCTTGACAGGAGCAATTTTTTAGAGGCCTTAGTATTATTAAACAACATTTACAAACATTGAATATGAGTACAGGTATGGGTCACGGTGCCATAGTTCTGCACATTTCATGCCTTCTCAATGCACACAGCCCTACAGTTCCTGAATTTACACTTCAGTAGTCTCTATTATTATACCCCTATAAATAGGGAGAACTTTATATTGGTATATGACTTGCATTTTTAGAGTAGGCGAATCAAGTCATTGCTTGATAGTCTTGCAGTTCGTCAAAGGCTACTCTACACATCACTAATCGTACTTGTCTTGATCTTCACATTAGCTTATTGCATCTTGGTTTCCGCACCTACACGGATTGTTAGCTGTTCTCATTGTGGAAAGGTGTGATGGGATGCAGTGCATCAGATTAGGTCATCACAGCAATGCATGTCTCAGCTGCTTCTTACTGTTTATGTGTACTACTATACTTCTGATCAATAAACAATTCTTACAGCAAAACAGATCTGTGACTTGCTTGCTAAGCATCTCCACAGGTGCCTCAATATTCCTATACTCTTTTTAGGCTTTCCCACCACAAAGCTGCATCTTTCTCTGCAATACCAATCTTCTGTTCTGACATGTTTTTTTCTGGGTTGTTTTTAGAGCGGTCACCAAAATCCTGTCTAGGGCCCGGCAGCTGGTTGATGCCAAGAAGGACGACGGTTTCACTGCTCTACATCTGGCGTCACTCAACAACCACAAAGACGTGGCAGAAGTATTGATCCAAGAGGTAAAGGCATTGGTGAAAACAGTAAAGATGTTGATTAGGTGGATGTCAAGGGTTACAGAAATGAAGCAAAGTTGCTTAAATCAGTATAGTACATTTTAATTGAAATTAGTACAAACCTTGTGTAGGAAGCTGGCTGTTTATTTGATATACCAAAGTGAGGTATGTTGTGCAAAGAGTGCGGTTCCCTTATTAGTAGACAGGGTTTGCTCTAGCAATCCCAAGGTGCTCTTTGTCGGAAGCTGGCTGTGTGTACATACTATACCAAAGTAAGGTACAGTGTTCACAGAGTCCTGTGGATCCCCAAAGGCGTACAGAGGTTAAAGTAGATAATACCTTACTCTATCTGTGGTGGTGTGGGCGAGCAGTAAGGCTTTATCATAGGATAACGTTAAGCATTTATTGTACACACTCAGGCAAGGAATGATTTCACACACTCAAAGACTGAACTCTGACCAATTGGTTTTGGTTTTGTATAAAAAATATTTCTTTGTTGTATTTTATTTTTTAGAACCAAGCCAGACTTGGTGCAAGTAAGTAAAATACAACTTTTTCAGGTAATACAGTCTAATGCAGTTACAGGTAGGTCAAATGCTCAGAAACAGTTGAATTTACTTTTTAGTTACTTTGCGATTACTTTTCAATTGACTTTTCAGATTACTTTTTCTACTCAGTGTGATATGCCTAGATATCACAGCAATGGCAGTGTGTGGGCGTTAAGGTACCGGACCTCTAAGGGTGGCACAACAAGTGCTGTAGCCCTTAGAGGCCTTCTTTAGTCACAGGGCCATTGGCACCTAGGGTACCTTTTACAATTGACTTACATGTGGCCAGAGAGGTGCCAATTTGGGGATACACAGTACAATTTTGGGGAAAGAACATAGGACCTTGGTACCTGGTTGGCAGGGACCCAGGGCATACTTAATCAAAGAGCATCAACATCAGGCAAAAAGTGGGGGGCAACCGTGCAAAAAGGGGCACTTTCCTACACAACCCTCACCCGCCAAATGAAAGGGGACGAGACTATACTTTCCCTAGAGAGTCTTCATTGTCTAAGTAGAAGAACCTGGAAAGTCCATCTGCATTGGTATGGGCAGTCCCAGGTCTATGTTCCACTTTAAAGTCCATTCCCTGTAGGGAGATGGACCAACTCAAAAGTTTGGGATTTTCACCTTTTATTTGCATTAGCCATTTGAGAGATCTGTGAAGTGAGTACCAAACAAGTATGGTCTCAACCACAGCAAAGGCCTCCCTCTCAATGGCACTCCAACGCTGCTCCTGGGGAGTAACCTCCTGCTTATAAAAGCAACAATCTGGTCTTGGCCTTCATCATTGGTTTGGGATAGGACCGCCCCTATCCCTAACTCAGAGGCATCAGTCTGCACAATGAACTGCTTGGTGTAGTCTGGAGCCTTGAGAATTGATGCTGAGCACATTGCCAATTTCAGGGCATCGGAAGCCTTTTGACAGCTAACTGTCCAGTCCACCTTTTTGGGCATTTTCTTGGAGGTGAGTTCTGTGAGGGGTGTCACAATGAAGGAATGCCCTGACTTAGGTCTGGGTTGTTGTAGCCTCCCAGTCCAGGATGGCCTGGATCTTGGGTTGTAGGGGTTTCACTTGGCCTCCACCAACAAGGTGGCCCAACTATACAACTGTGCCTATCTGGCATTTGGATTCCTTAATAGTTAGCCCTGCAGGGTTGCAGGGCTTTTAAAACCTTCCCCAGGTGGATCAGGTGATCCTGCCAGGTGGTGCTAAAGACGGCAATATCATCAAGATATGCTGGACGAAAGGCCTCCAATCCAGCAAGGAATTGGTTCACCAACCTCTGGACATGGCAGGGGCATTCTTTAAACCAAAGGGCATAACGGTAAACTGATAATGCCCATCAATTGTGGAGAATACTGTTTTTCTTTGGCTCCTTTGGCCATGGCAATCTGCCAGTACCCTGCAGTTAAGTCAAAGGTACTAAGGAATCTGGCTGTACCCAATTTATCTATCAATTCATCAGACCTGGGTATGGGGCGAGCATCTGTCTTGGTGACATAGTTGAGACCTCTGTAGTCAACACAGAACCTCCTGTGTCTCTTTCCACCCTGTGGATGATGTTTGGGGACTAAGACCACTGGGCTAGCCCTGGGACTCTCCGAGGGTTCAATAACCCCGAACTCCAGTATCTTGCTGACTTCAGCTTTGATGCTCTCCTTAACTTGATCAGACTGTCGGTAGATTTTATTTTTGACAGCTACACTGTCCCCAGTGTCCACATCATGGGTATATCAGTGGATCTGACCAAGGGTCATGAGGAGCTTAGCATACTGTTGTAAGACTTGCTTACAGTTAGCCTGCTGTTTGGTATTAAGGGTGTCTGAATAGACAACCCCCTCCACTAATCCATCTTTGGGGCTGTGAGAGGTTCACTCTTTGTCTCCTTATCCTCATCAGTAACCATCAATATGGTTATGTCAGCCCTGTCATGGAAAAGCTTCAGGCGGTTCACATGGATCATCCTTCTGGGGGTCCTGCTTGTGCCCAAGTCCTTCTAGTAGGTGACCTTACTTTTCTTTTCTAAGGTGGGGTAAGGGCCACTCCATTTGTCCACAGGCTCCAAAACCCACACCTTTTGCTCTGGTTGGAATTTCACCAGTGCAGCTTTTTGGTCATACCAGTGCTTCTGGAGCTCCTGGCTGGCCTCAGATTCCTGGAAGCTTGTTCCATGTACTTTGCCATTCTGGATTTAGGCCTAGTACATAGTCCACAATATCATGTTTAGGTTATTGGAGAGGCTTCTCCCCACCCTTTTTTTATAAGACAGAGTGGTCCCCTAACAGGATGACCAAACAGAAGTTCAAAGGGGGAAAGCCCTACTCCTTTCTGAGGCACCTCCCTGTAGGCAAAAAGCAAGCATGACAAGAGGACATCCCATGTCCTTTTGAGTTTTGCAGAGAGCCCCATGATCATGCCCGTCAAGGTCTTATTAAACCTTTCATCAAGACCATTGGTTTGTGGATGGTTTAGTGTAGTAAACTTGAACTGCACTCCACACTCTTTCCACATGTTTGAGGTAGGCAGACATGAAGTTTGACCCTCTGTCTGATACCACCTCCTTAGGAAACCTTACCCTTGTGAAGACACCAATGAGGGCCTTGGCTACTGCAGGAGCTGTAGTAGTCCTAAGGGGAATTGCTTCAGAATACCTGGTGGCATGATTCCCTACCACCAGTATAAACCCGTTTCCTGAGGCTGTGTAAGGTTCAAGTGGACCCACTATGTCCACACCCTTTCAAAGGGAACCCCAACCACTGGTAGTGGAATTAAGTGGGCCTTTTTTAAAAATTTTATTTCCTTTATGTGCGTGCGCACACAACGTCCGCTTTTCCCCCACCCCCATCACATATCGCGTGCAATACATCGGCCACTTAACTACAACATAAAGTCGCCTGCCAGTTTCATACCAGTGTTTGGAGCGTTTACAAGGAAACTGTAAGACCCGACTGTAGCGATACGATCCGGACCACATATCGCGTCTCGTGGCAGCTCCCGACTGTGAGAAAGTGGCTCTGTATATACTGTTCCCAAATAGGTACAGGGTGTACAGAGTCCACAGTCCCCAGAGGTTTGGCAGAGGCTAAAGTTAGATATAACCTTACTCTCTAAAGTGGTAGCTTGGTCGAGCAGTAAGGCAGTATCAGAGGACAGTGTAAAGCATTTGTTGCACACACTCAGTCAGCAAATGGCCTCACACACTCAATAACTGAACTCTAGGCCAATGGTTTATAAATAAAAAAATATATATATACTTGTTTTATTTTAGAACCAACAATAGGTATTAAAATATACTTTCTCAGGATGAGATGCTTTATATAAATTCTTTTGCAATATGCAATTGGCTTTTGTAGAAAGTTACAAGTGGTTGCAATAGGCAACACAGTTTTAAACACAATAATGCATTGAGTTCAATGGAAGTTTCAAGTTATTTGCAATGATTACTTTTTGGATTACTTTTGGAATTCCAGGATTGGATCCTAGATTCAGTCCTGGGACAGTACTTAGAAACAAGTGATAAAAGTCAACTTACTTACTGTGATGATTTTTAGACAATATTTTGCTACTTTAAAAGTTGACACTTAGAAAATATTTAATAGAAAACAGTCAATGATTCCCTATGGCAGAAAATTCAAGTTGCAGGTATAGTATGTGCTCGTTACTTTTGTAACCCAGTACTGGGTGCCTAGACTCAGTACTGGGACCTTTATCCAAAACAGGTAAGTAATTACTTTTTCAGAAATTATACGATTTTTCAAGAATACTTAAAGTTTGCAGAAATTGACACTTAGAAGAAATTTCACAGAAAAACAGTCAATGATTTTCTATGGGAGAAAATGGGGTTACTGGTAAGTACAGTTGTAAGTATTTTTCAGAGTCAGTGCTGGGCACCAAGATCCAGCACTGGGAGCTCACCTAATAGCAGGTGAGTATTTTCGTTTTCGTTACTCGGCTGATTTTTGGTGAATATTTTAAGTTTTGAAAAGTCCACACTGGAGAAAATTGAGTTATCGGTTTAAAGGTAAGTGCTCGACTGGCAGAGTTAAGGTTCTGGGCATAGACTCAGGGGTCTCCCAGGGTCAGGTAGGTACAGTTGGTTCACCCTCAGCGGCACAAGGGCGGCCGGGTGCAGAGAGAGTTAGGCCCAATGTTATTCTATGAGAGGTAGGGGGGCCTTGGTTGGTGGCTGCTGACTAGCAGTCCATGCAGCTGTGGGAGTTGGGCTCCTGGTCATTTACTCAGGGCAAGTGGGGAAGTAGATAGGTGTAGAGGTTGCACTGCCAGGGCCACTCGGGCGGCTGGGTGCAGGGTGCTTTTGAGCCTTTGGGCGCTCTATTGATTTCAATGAGAAAGCTCCGGTATAGAAAAAGACTGCAAGCTCGGGGACGAAGATTCTTCAGGTGCCACCACCACTTCGAGAGGTAAGTTGGGTAGTTGGAGGATAGGTAGGTACCCCGGGATTGGGCACAGGGGGCCGTGGGGAGCCGGGTGCAGGGGTGCCTTTTGGTGTCGGGAAATCTTACCCTCTGTTGATCGCGGTTGGGGGGGCACCTGATTCTGAGGCTGCAGGCTTCTTCAGGAGTGTCGAGGGAGGTCCTTGGGTGCCGGACTCGGGGTCACAGTTGCTGTGGGGTCATCCTTGTGGTCTTTGTTCACTCCGGCACAGGCCAGGCTTGGCAGGTGCAGAGTGTGCTGGGTTTGCGGTTCCGGGCTGCTGCCAGGGATTAGAAGTAGATTTTGAGTAGAGCCTCTACTCATGGGAGTCCCAGGGGGCTTAGAGTCAAAAGGTAGCCAGGTCCTCCGGGGTTTGTGAGGTTGCTGACCACAAGAGATGCCGGGTTGGAGCAGGAGCAGGTTCGAGGGTCGACAGGCCGGTAGGGCTGGGGACAAAGCCGTTGGTGTCTTCCTCTTCTTAGCAGCTGCAGGGCAGGTCTTCTTTCTTCTAGCTCTTCTTTGGATTTTTGGAATCTGGGGAAGGAAGGTTCAGGGTGCTCCTAAATACTAGATTTAGGGGCGTTACAGGTAGGTGAAGGGCAGGGACCAATGGGTCCCTGTCCTGGGGTGGGTACACCCCCTATCCTGCCTCTCTCCTGTGGGAGGGGGGCAGTAGCCTAATCCTGATTGGGCAGGGCTTCCCATCTTCAAGATGGCGAGAGCCCGGAGATGTGCTTCACCTCGCCTCCCCCACCTGAGGGGTGGGGTTGGCAGGCTGGCACATGCCCTGTCCTTATTTGGGGTTTCCGGCCAAGCTTCCCGCCAGAGTGGGGGGTTGCAGTGGCCTGGGGAAGCTCACAGAGGCGGCATGCCTTTGAAGAGATTTAGCACCTCGCCCAGGATGAGCAGGGGCTCTCCTACCCAGGGGTCCAGCAACATGTCTGCTGTGTGGCAGCCTAGGCAGCCTCCCAGACCAGACGTTGATTGTAGGTTAGGTTTTCAGGGGGCATCTCTAAGATGGCATCAGTGCGGGTTTAATGTGCTGAGAAGTTTGATACCAAACTTCTCAGTCTTCAGTGTTGCCATTATGGTGCTGTGGAGTTCGTGTTTGGCGAGCTCTCAGCACCATGTGCTCTTAAATGGCAGCACTGCACTTGCAGTGCCCAGGAATGGACCTGGGTACTGTAGGGGCACAGGGCTCCGGCGCCCACACCACTGGCATAGGGCACCCAGCTAGAGGGGTGGCTGATGTATGTCATGGCAGTGCAGGTGGTGGGCATGGCACACAGAGTTGTGTGCCATGTCGACTCGTTGTTTTGTCTTTTACCCAGACACTCAGCAGCCTGCAAGGGCAGTGTGTGTGTGTGTAAGGGTACAGGGCTTCTAAGGGTGGCACAATGAGTGCTGCAGCCCTTAGAGGCCTTCCCTGGTCACAAGGCCCTGGGTACCTAGAGTACCATTTACCAGGGGCTGACATGTGGCCAGGGTTTGCCAATTTGTGTTTTGTGTTTTAGGGAAGGAACATAGGCCCTGGGCACCTGATTGGCAGGAGTCCAGGGCACACTCAGTCAAAGTACATTCAGCAATTCAGCAAAAAGTGGGGGCATACCATGCAAGAAAGATGGCACTTTCTCACACCAGCCAATGCTTGTTGGACTCTTTACAACCACTTAATACTTGGACTATCTTATACTTTGATGAGATTTTGGCTGTGGAATACGAAGGACTTGGTTTCTACTAGAATTGACGAATTTGGACTTCAGTGGGACGTTGAAATTATCATTTTTGCCCTGACGAAGTTCCCTTTGGAACGAAACGCATTGGCTGATGTCCGAATCCTAATTTTAAGAGTTATAAATAAATGAATATACATTTTGGAATACATTTGGATCCATTCTAACTTCATTCTGGTGCATCGTCTTTCATTTCTTGGGCCTTTGAGAGTCCACCTGTTTTGCCACTGGCTTGACAGGTGACACACAAGCTGACAAACTCCTTTACTGTCTGGGACATCTGGGGCCAGTAAAATTGGCTAACCTGCTTGTCCCAAGTCTTGGTCTGGCCAAGAGGCCCAGCTAGGGGGATGCCATGGGCCAAAGTGGGCAAACACTCTCTGTACATCTGAGGCACTACCACTCTCACCAGGGTTGGGATCTCTGGCCTCAGTATAGAGGAATCCCTCCTCCCAATATGCTCTGTGGGTAGCACTGACATCTCCCTGTTCCTGTGCATCAGCTTGCTGCCTCAGGCTTTCAAGAGTTGGACAGGTCTGCTGTCCAAGGCACAGCTGCTCCCTAGTGGGTCCCCCTGGGCATAAGAGCTCAACCTGGTAAGGGTCAAGTTCCATGGGATCAGTTCCCTTTGGGGCTGCCAAGTCCTCTCCCAGAGGAGAGGGGCCCTGAGTCTTTTGCTGTCGGGAAGCTGGTTCCCCAGTCTTCTTAATTTTTCTCTTGGAAGGTTGGACCATTCTTTTAGGCTCCAACACTTCTTTTTCAGACTGTGCTCCGCTCTGTGCTCTAATCTCGACACACACAATCACAGGGATTTCCAGGATTGCTACATGGGTTTTTAATTCTACCTCAGCCAATGCTGAGGTCCCCAGGTCGTTTCCAAGCAGACAGGCAGCTGGAAGGTTTGGAGAGACCATTACCTGTATTACCGGTTTCAGGCCAGTAACCCTCCCCTCCTTCCACCCCCACCAGTCTAATGTTACCATAGCCATGGCATGGTTAGTAGTAACACTGTCAAGGTTGGTGACTGGATATGACTTTCCAATCAGGTATTGCTCTGGGGAAACCAGTGTCTCTCTCACCAGGGCTACTTTCCTAGTCCCATTTATCCAGAGGTATTGCAAATACTTCTTTAAGATGGGAGGCAACACAGCTAAAGAGGCAAATTCAACTTCGCCCTCAGTGACTAAAACTGCTTCAGTGCGAACCCTGATTTGCTCTGGGCACACTGTTGATCCAATCTGGAGATTGGCTACACCAGTACTAACTGGAGGAGGACTAGGGCACGTCTTGTTAGCACAAGTAGCATCTCCAGTTAAGTGTCCCAACTTCATACTGTTGAAAAACCAGTCCTTCTGGGGATCAAAGTTTTTCCCTTTGTGCCTACCATTGGACTGGGAAGAGTTTTGGGACCCACCCACTTGAGCAGGTTTTTGGGGCCCTTTTGAAGACTCTTGGTTATTGTCTTTAGAATTCTCACCCCTTTCCCCTGGGGAGGTTTGGTAACCCCTTTCTTTTAATCACCCCCAGTAGTCTGCCTTCTTTCCCAATTTTTGAGGAGACATTAGACCGAGGTCTACCAGATGTTGAAGCAGCTTTTAATTAGTGCAATTACTGAGGATATGTTTGTTCATAAAAAAGATTGTGAAGTCCATTGAAATCATGCACATTATTTCCAGTTAACCATCCATCTAATGTCTTAATTGAGTAGTCTACGAAGTCAATCCAAGGCTGGTTTGGGGTTTTGTTAGCCCCCCTGAATCTTATCCTATATTCCTCAGTTGTGAGCCCAACGCCCTCAATCAGTGTGTTCTTCATGAGGTCATAACACCCAGCATCTGCCTCTGTAAGTGTCAGGAGTCTGTCCCTGCAGTTACCAGTGAACTGTTCCCAAAGGAGAGCGCCCCAGTGTGACTTCCTCATTTTTCTCATTTCACAAGCTCTCTCAAAAGCTGTGAACCATTTGGGGAAGTCCTCACCTTCCTCAAATTTGGGGAAAATCCAATTGGAGGTTTTGGGATCATAAGATTGCTCTTTGTCCCTATTTATTAAGTTGCTGCCACCATTGATGGAAGCTAAGCCCATCTCTGCTCTTTCTTTTTCTAGAGCCAGGAGTCTGGTCTCTAGGTCTAATCTTTTGGCTCACTAAGAGTTTGGTCTCTTCATTGAGGCTGTCCTCGGTGGACTCAGAAGCACCTGTGTGGGATCTAGGTGCTGTGAGTGGGAGTCAGGGGGACAAGGGGCCCTGTTCTCCCTGGGAGGTGAGGGGGGTTGGCAGTTATCCTCATCCCCTGCATCTTCTTCCCCATCTAAGAGGTCTTCACCTTGCTCGGAGGGGTGGTCCTCAGCATACCCTGCCAACAGCTCCTGGGGCTTTTGTTTGGAGGGATGGGAACCCATGGTAATGTTTTTAGGTTTACCTAGAGACCTTAACTCCCTAAATTCTAAATGGAGTTAAGGGGTGAGGTTGAACTCCTCAACCATGTTCTCTATGTCATTTGGTATGTTCTCACTCTTAACAGTTGGGTTCTTGTTAAGAGACATTCTAAAAATAAAATTCTAACCCCTCTTACCCCTAACTATGGTGAGTTTTTATTTTTCTGAGAAATTCTAAAGGGACTTAACCAAGGCCCTAAAAGACTTTTAATAATTTGTAAAAAAAAAAGTCAATTAAAAAAATTCTGAATTCTAAAGACAGTTTAGGAATTCTGTTGTGTGATCAGGTGTTGACCAAGTCAGTCCAACATATGCAA
The DNA here is from genome assembly GCF_964204655.1 of Triturus cristatus. Lineage (NCBI taxonomy): Eukaryota > Metazoa > Chordata > Amphibia > Caudata > Salamandridae > Triturus > Triturus cristatus. The sequence goes on along the minus strand of NC_140580.1, from coordinate 886,467,693 downwards.
AGTTGTATGAAAATGATTTGTTTCTCTATCTTGATTCAGTCTATTTCTCAATTTCACCCTTTGACATATAATTTAATACTGTTTGACATCATGGGTCGTAAATTACCAAAAAATGGGTAATGAAATTCAAAGTTGTTCTGAGCAGGGTTCCCCAAAAAATTTATTGCCCGGGGCCCCAAACATCCTTAATAGGACCCTGGTCCCACTTTATGCAAAGGGTAAGCTTAATCCATTGGATGAAGGAGGTGAATGACAAGGCAACCATAATGGTAAATGGAGTGAAAGAATATATGCAGGATTATGAGTTAGAGGGTAAATAAACCGGGTTTGGGGAGGTGCAAGACTGGCTCACTCTTGGGGGTGGGGGCACAGGGACAACAGGGTCAGACAGGCACAGTGCCGGCAAGGTCTAGCACAACACAGCTGGTACACGAACCCCATGTGCTTTCCCAATGACACTAGTATCAACTACCTGCAGACCAACATGCCAATCAACATTTCCATCCACACTCAGTTTCTCTCAACACAAAAGAACGACCATAATAGGACATAATGTTGTCCAAAATGATTAGCTACGATTCATCAGTGGTGAAGCATGAAAAGAAATTCATACTCCAAGTGCCAGTGTACTCTGGGCCAAGCATGAAAAGCAGGGAAAGGACTCTGTCAGGATATGGGTATTTTAGCTTTCTATAACTTGTACCCATTTTCTCATAATACCATTTGAGTTGTGTTCACGGAGTAATACCAATGTTAAGTCCCTGTGATTAGTTTTGTCTGTCTCTCTGCATAGGGGAGCTCATCAGCAATGGAGCTAGGTGAGAATATAAACAAAGTGTGACCTGCTCCTCATCGGGCATGAAAATAATAGAGGCGCCATTCACTTGAAAACCCTATGTCTTTTTGCAAAGGGAAACATGCATGGGAGGAGATGCGGTTTAGGCTCTATTTGGTCGGATGTGCAGTTTGGCTACCTCTTGATCAAATTGTGTTAACCGAAGGGAAGATTACTTAATTGCTTTGTTCCTCAGTTTACTTATTGTCATATTCGGGAACAAAGAGAAAATATGCTAAAAAAACAGTCTGAAGCACTGGACCGTGTACTATGATTTTAATCTTTACCCCAAAACCATGGTCCAGTGCACTTCTCTGGATAAAAGTTACCTTGTGTGACCGTGGTGATGATCCCTGCAGTTCTCCATTGATTGGGTCTTGACATTGATCCATATCAGGACTTGTGAGTTTGGAATATATACTAAAGCTCTCTTAAATGTCTGTACAGCATACTGGAGGCACTTTTCACATATGTGAGAAAGTGGTTCTGTATATACTGTTCCCAAATAGGTACAGTGTGTACAGAGTCCACAGTCCCCAGAGGTTTGGCAGAGGCTAAAGTTAGATATAACCTTACTCTTTAAAGTGGTAGCTTGGTCGAGCAGTAAGGCAGTATCTGAGGACAGTGTAAAGCATTTGTTGTACACATTCAGTCAGCAAATGGTCTCACACACTCAATAACTAAACTCTAGGCCACTGTTACTCATAGTACGGCCCGTGGGCCACCAGCGGCCCGGCAAGCCTTCCTTGGCGGCCCGGCAAGCCTTCCTTGGCGGCCCGAGGACCTTGCAGACATCACCTGTGTTTAAAAAAAAAAAAAAATTAAATAGTGTTAGCAAACACTGCCGGGTGCAGCAGCCCGGACTCTGAGACTCTGCTCTGTGGGGGCCGGGGGATTCCAGTGATTGTCAAAGTGGAGATGCAGGGGCCTAAGAGGTGAAATACAACAAAGCTTTATTAACATGTAAATGGTCTTTTAAAGACCTGTGAAGTACTTGGGTGCGGCTGTGTGTGCGCGCTGGGAAGCTGTCTCAGTGAGGCTGTGCGCGGGCGCTGGGAAGCTGTCTCAGCCCAGGCTGAGGGCTGACACACACATGGGGTTTGATGACAGAGAGTGACGGAGGGAGAGGGAGGGAGACAGAGGGTGACAGAGAGGTGCAGTCTGGGTGAGACAGAGGGTGTGAGACAGAGGGAGAGGGAGGGAGGGAGAGGAAGGGAGACAGAGAGAGGGAGGCAGAGAGGGAGACGGAGGGAGGGAGACGGAGGGTGACAGAGGAAGGGAGGGAGAGAGACAGGGAGGGAGAGAGACAGGGAGGGAGAGACAGAGGGATGGAGACAGACGGAGGGAGAGATAAAGGGTGACACAGAGGGAGGGGGAGAGAGACGAAGAGAGAGGGAGACGGAGGGAGAGAGACGGAGGGTGAGGGAGGGAGACAGGGAGGGAGACAGAGAGAGAGAGACAGAGGGAGAGAGAGGGAGGAAGAGAGACAGGGAGAGATAGAGGGAGGGAGACGGAGGGAGGGAGACGGAGGGAGGGAGACGAAGGGAGGGAGATGGATGGATGGAGGGAGGGAGATGGATGGATGGATGGATGGAGGGAGGGAGATGGATGGAGGGAGGGAGATGGATGGATGGATGGAGGGAGGGAGGGAGATGGATGGATGGAGGGAGGGAGATGGAGGGAGAGAGATGGATGGATGGAGGGAGGGAGGGAGAGGGAGGGAGAGAGATGGATGGATGGAGGGAGGGAGAGAGAGAGGGAGAGGGAGGGAGAGAGACAGAGGGGGAGGGAGACGGAGGGTGAGGGAGGGAGAGAGACAGAGGGGGAGGGAGACGGAGGGTGAGGGAGGGAGACAGGGAGGGAGACAGAGAGAGAGGGAGAGAGAGGGAGGAAGAGAGACAGGGAGAGATAGAGGGAGGGAGGGAGACGGAGGGAGGGAGACGAAGGGAGGGAGACGAAGGGAGGGAGATGGAGGGAGATGGATGGAGGGAGGGAGATGGATGGATGGAGGGAGGGAGGGAGATGGATGGAGGGAGGGAGATGGAGGGAGAGAGACAGAGGGTGACAGGGAGGGAGACGGAGGGAGAGAGACAGAGGGTGACAGGGAGGGAGACGGAGGGAGGGAGGGAGACGGAAGGAGGGAGGGTGACGGAGGGAGAGGGAGGGAGGGAGACGGAAGGAGGGAGGGAGACGGAGGGAGGGAGGGAGGGAGACTGAGGGAGAGGGACGGAGGGAGACGGAGGGTGACAGGGAGGGAGACGGAGGGTGAGAGGGAGGGAGGGAGACAGAGGGAGGGAGAGGGGGACAGGGAGGGAGACAGAGGGAGAGGGAGGGAGAGAGACATGGAGAGATAGTGGGAGAGAGAGAGAGACGGAGGGAGGGAGACAGAGGGAGGGAGAGGGGAGATAGGGAGCGGGGGTGGAGGGGGGGGAGAGAGAGCGAGAGAGAGGTGTGTATGCCGGGTCTGGTGGCTCAGTGGACGAAGGCGTCTGCTGCAGGGACCTGAGTTCAACCTCATGGTCACTTTTTTTTTTGCTTTAGCCCCGCCCCCACCGGTGCGGCCCTCGGCAACAAACCACACTGTAAATTTGGCCCCCGAGAGAAAGCTTGTGAGTACCCATACTCTAGGCCAATGGTTTATATAAAAAAATATATGTCTGTTTTATTTTAGAACCAACAATAGGTATTAAAATATATTTCTCAGATTGAGATGCTTTAGGTAAATACTTTTGCAGTATGCAATTGACATTTTTAAATACTGGTTACAGGTTGTTGCAATAGGCAACACAATTTCAAACACAATAATGCATTGAGCTCAATGGAAGTTTTACGTTATTTGCAATAGATTACTTTCAGGATTACTTTTGTAACTCCAGGACTGGATCCTAGATTCAGTCCTGGGACAGTTTTTAGAAACAAGTGATAAAAGTCGACTTAGGTACTGTTATGATTTTTAGGCAATATTTTGCTATTTTAAAAGTTGACAGAAGAAATTTAATAGAAAACAGTCAACGATTCCCTATGGGAGAAAATTCAAGTTGCAGGTATAGTATGTTCTCGTTACTTTTGTAATGCAGTACTGGGCTCCTAGACTCAGTACTGGGACCTCTATCTAAAACAGGTAAGTAATTATGTTTTCACAGCTGGTACGATTTTTAAAGAATATTTGAAGTTTGCAAAAATCGACACTTAGAAGAAATTTCACAGAAAAACAGTCAATGATTTCCTATGGAAGAAAATTGGGTTACTGGTAAGTACGGTTGTGAATATGTTTCAGGGTCAGTGCTGGGCACCAAGATCCAGCACTGGGATCTCTCCTAATAGCAGGTGAGTATTTTCGTTTTTGTTACTCGGTTGATTTTTGGTGACTATTTTAAGTTTTAGAAACTCCACACTTAGAAGAAATTTCAGACGAAACCAGTCAATTCTACCCTATGGAGGAAAATTGGGTTATCGGCTTTTGGGTAAGTATTCGACTGGCAGAGTAAAGGTTCTGGGCACAGACTCTGGGGGTCTCCCAGGGTCAGGTAGGTACAGTTGTTACACCCTCCGCGGCACAGGGGCAGCCGGTTGCAGTGTGAGTTAGGCCCAATGTTATCCCATGGGAGGCAGGGAGGCCTTGATTTGTGGCTGCTGACTAGCAGGCCACGCGGCTGTGGGAGCTGGGCTCCTGGTCACTTGCTCAGGGCAAATGGGGAAGTAGATAAGTGTAGAGGTTACACTGCCAGGGCCACTCGGGCGGCTGGGTGCAGGGTGCTTTTGAGCCTTTCGGGCGCACAATGGTTTTCAGTGGGAAAGCTCCTGGTTGAACAAAGGCTGCAAGCTCGGGGACGAAGATTCTTCAGGTGCCACCACCACTTCGAGAGGTAAGTTGGGTAGTTGGAGGATAGGTAGGTATCCAGGAGTTGGGCACAGGGGGCCGCAGGGCGCCAGGTGCAGGGGTGCCTTTTGGTGTCGGGAAATCTTACACTCTGTTGATCGCGGTTGGGGGGTACCTGGTTCTGAGGCTGCAGGCGTGGTCAGGAGCGTCGAGGTGAGTCCTTGGGTGCCGGATTCGGGGTCACAGTCGCTGTGGGGACGTCCTCGGGGTCTTAGTTCACTCCGGCACAGGCCAGGCTTGGCGGGTGCAGCGTCTGCAGGGTTTTCGGTTACGGGCTGATGCCAGGGGTTAGAATCTGGTTTTGAGCAGAGCCTCTGCTCATGGGAGTCCCATGTGCTGAGAGCCAAAAGGTAGCCAGGTCCTCCGGTGTTTGTGAGGTTGCTGGCCACAAGAGGTGCCGGGTTGTAGCAGGAGCAGGTTCGAGGGTCGACAGGCCGGTAGGGCTGTGGCAAAAGCAGTTGGTGTATTCCTCTTCTTAGCAGCTGCACGGCAGGTCTTCTTTCTTCTTGCTCTTCTTTGTTTTTCGGAATCTGGAATCTAAGGAAGGAAGGTTCAGGGTGCCCCTAAATACTAGATTTAGGGGTGTTACAGGTAGGTAAAGGGCAGGGACCAATGTATCCCTGCCCTGGGGTGGGTACACTCCCTATCCTGCCCCTCTCCTGTGGAAGGGGGGGCAGTAGCCTAGTCCTGATTGGGCAGGGCCTCCCATCTTCAAGATGGCAAGCGCCCGGAGATGTGCTTCACATCGCCTCCCCCACCTGAGGGGTGGGGTTGGCAGGCTGGCACATCCCCTGTCCTTATTTGGGGTTTACGGCCAGGCTTCCCGCCAAAGTGGGGGCAGCAAATGGCCTGGGGAAGCTCACAGAGGCGGCATGCCTTTGAAGCTTCCCCCTGTCCATCCTGGGGGAGGAGTCCTAGCACCTCGCCCAGGATGTGCATTGTTGCAGGCCCAGGAGAGCTGGGGCTCTCCTACCCAGGGGTCCAGCAACATGCCTGCTGTGTGGCAGCCTAGGCACCCTCCCAGACCAGACATGGATTGTAGGTTAGGTTTCAGGGGGCATCTCTAAGATGCCCTCTGGGGTGCTTGGTACATTAAATCCTACACTGGCATCAGTGCAGGTTGAATGTGCTGATAAGTTTGGTACCAAACTTCAGTCTTCAGTGTTGCCATTATGGGGCTGTGGAGTTCGTGTTTGACGAGCTCTCAGCACCATGTACTCTTAAATGGCAGCACTGCACTTACAGTGCCCAGAAATGGACCTGGGTACTGTAGGGGCACAGGGCTCATGCTCCTGTGCCCACACCACTGGCACAGGGCACCCAGCTAGAGGGGTGGCTGATGTATGCCAGGGCAGTGTAGGTGGTGGGCATGGCACACAGGGATGTGTGCCATGTCGACTCTTTGTTTTATCTTGTACCCAGACACTCAGCCTGCAAGGGCAATGTGTGTGTGTTAGGGTGCAGGGCCTCTAAGGGCGGCACAATAAGTGCTGCAGCCCTTAGAGGCCTTCCCTGGTCACAAGGCCCTGGGTACCTAGGGTACCATTTACCAGGGGCTGACATGTGGCCAGGGTTTGCCAATTTGGGTTTGAGGTTTTTAGGGAAGGAACATAGGCCCTGGGCACCTGATTGGCAGGAGTCCAGGGCACACTCAGTCAAAGTACATTCAGCAATTCAGCAAAAAGTGGGGGCATACCATGCAAGAAAGATGGCACTTTCTCACAACATATATATAGACAAGTATATCTATACATCAGCTTCACAAAATGAAGATGGTGTATGGCAAGAAAGCAGTAAATATGCCGTCTGATCAGTCTTTCTACACAACATTTAGCCTGCAGGATGCTAGTGATTACCAAGCTACATTCATTAAGTAAAGTATGTGCTCTAATTGTAGCATGTCTTCTAGTTGTGTGAGCAGTTGTCCCCGTTAAAGCACACATTTAAGGAAGGTAATCAGACATTGCAGATGACTCCCCACACTTCTGCTACATACTGGGTAGCACATTAAGGATAATGGGGCGACCCGGTTTCCCTCAGAACCTGGGTGTTGGTAATATAGAAAACGATTGGTTGTGTTGGGTGATACAATTGCTGTGATAAATGTATTCAATATAAGAGAAAAGGTGTTTCCCACTTCCTTTTAAACAATAAATGAAAAAACTATTTCAATTGAGAACGCACCAGGAAAACACAGGGAGAGTTGATTTACTCTTTTATATTTTAAGAAGCATTGAATATTAAATGTCTGTCACAAATACAAGTAAATTGCGAAAATACAAAGGGGACTATTGTGAAAAGGTGAGTGGTGAAGTGGACAGTACACTATATACAAAACATACATATGTGACATAAATTGCAAGAATTGTTGAATTTCTGTCCTGTCTCGTTTTTTAACACATGTAATGCAAGACCCAATACTGATTGAGTACTGGTCAAGAGAACTGTGTAGGGACATGTGTGATGGGAAAGTGTCGACGTTTCGACCCTGGACACGGCACGGAATGGTAAGCGTCATTGCCGATCTTCCTCCGGACTATGAAGGGAGGGGTGGAGAGCCAAAAAGTCAAAACGTAGTGGGGATCCAATATTTGTCTCCAAAATGTAAATTCAAATAGTTTGTTTCAGTCGCAATGCATCATTAGTGCGAATTCTTCCTAATTGGAAAGGCTTAAATTTCTCCACCATCAGGTTGGAGTCTTAAACGTGGGCAATGCACAGCAACACACAACATCCACCAGCCGGTTGGAGTCCTGTGCTACAGCCTTCACTTTGTAAAAGCAGCCAAGAAATAAAGTTGAGTGCTTCAGAGCAACGTGCTTCTGTTCTTTCTCCAAGGATTTATTGCATACTGGGTTTCAACAACTGGTCTTGTGGATGGTAGTGAAAACTGAGATGGGAGCGGTTTCCTTAGATCGCAGTGCTAGCATTCATTCCGTGTTCTTCCAGACAGACCCTTTCTTCTGCGTGTGACATGTCCAAGAGAAGATAGTGGTGTTGTGTTGTATCTGGCTTGGCAGTTCGGGCTGGACTGTTCCCATGAGGCACAGGGTCAAGACTGCTTTGCATATGGCCAGGTCTAAACTGGGGTGGCATGGTGAGCAAAAGAATGATGTATTTAACCCAGATCTCTTGACTGCGGGTGAATGTTTTGATTTGTTCTGCATTCCGTCCATCAAATGTGTGTCTTTTGCTTTCTTGCCCTAAGTGCGCCAGGTATGCCCAGACGTGGGTCCTGGGCTCACTGTGCCAGTGGAATCAAGCTATCCCGGCTGATATGGGGTGAAACCCCGAAACCGGTCCTCGGATGCTTGTTTCTAGTCCAGGGAGGACCTGGCTTGGCAGTTCGGGCTGGACTGTTCCCATGAGGCACAGGGTCAAGACTGCTTTGCATATGGCCAGGTCTAAACTGGGGTGGCATGGTGAGCAAAAGAATGATGGATTTGACCCAGATCTCTTGACCGGGGGTGAACGTGTTGATTTGTTCTGCATTCCGTCCATCAATTGTGTGTCTTTTGTGTTGTATCAAGAGTCAGAAACATCCCAATAGGCCCTTTTGTTACCTCTTGACTCCGTTAGGAAGAGCTAACCCCGTTTGGATATTGTATAGAACAAATTCAGGTTAGTTCTGATGCAGGGTGGCCTTTGGGTTGTAATAGTGATAGGTGAAACTAACCCAGTCTGTGTTATAAAGGAGGATTAAACTTGCCCAGTTTTTGCTCCCACTGATATTCAAACAAGTAAGCGGGTTGAGGTGTTAATGACATTGGATGAAACTAGACCATTTTTGTTCTTTATATCATTTAATCAAAGTAACCCTATTTGGGTCATATTGAAATTAGAGCTTGCCTGGTTTTATGTCTTAATGTAATCTTGAAATTACCCAGATTTAGGTGTATTGATGGGTGGAATTAATTCACTTTGGGTAAGGATGATGGATGAAAAATCCATTTTGAGTTGTAATGCTCTCGTGAGGATATTTCTAGTCTGGGTCCATTAATAGTTTGCATTTATCCAGCTCAGTAGATGCTGTAAAATCACTTATATTGCATTGTACTGTCATTGAATGGAATTATCCCAGTATAGGCCCAATTTTAGACTTAATGGAATTTGATTGAAATAAACACAATGCAGGTCAATAGGATACAGCTTCAAACTAGTGCCTTAAACCACCAAACTTGTCTCTTAACCTAGGATACTTCTGTTCCTTTCAGGGCCGTTGTGATGTGAACCTAAGAAATAACCGCAACCAGTCCTCACTGCATCTGGCAGTGACGCAAGGCCATGCAGGGTTGGTGCAGCTCTTGGTGCGGGAGGGTGCAGATGTGAATGCAGAGGACGAGGATGGTGATGCACCCCTGCACATCGTCCTAGAGCGGCAGCAACTTATGTCCATTATGGCTGAAAGCGAGGGCTCCTCCCTTTTCGCAAAGGTAAGGATGTGGGAAAGGGAGAGATCTCCAGAGATTTTAAGTGGTACATAAGACTCCTGTCTTCAAACGTCTGTTGTTTGGGTGGTAATTCAACTAAAAGCTTTGTTTTTGTGAATCGAGGAACATCCTGTGGAATGAATAGGCGTATTGCGCACAGATCCTATTGCGTCTAATAAGCTGTATCAGTTCGAGACCATTCAACACGGAGACTGACAATATCATTAATATCTGGTCGATATAACTTAGCTCTCACTTTAATTGTACTCAGCTGTTGGTTTAAACAGCTGTTTCCCCTGTTAAATGTTAAAGAATCACCTAATGGATGAAACAGTAACATACATTAGACTGGGATTAGCAGGTCACAGTCACCCTTGGCGAAGAGAGGTTGTCATGGAGGGTGGGTTGGATCTGGCTGCATCATACAACTATCATTCAGCTATCTTCTCCCGCATCTCCCCTTCCTTTCTTCTCCAGCTTCAGGCTTCTGGATTGCTTGGGAACATGGAGCTGAATGTAGGGAGTGCCATCGCTTGTTTCCTTGCCCAGGCTGGGGCTGATATCAATTATGCCAACCACAGGGGGAAGACCCCACTCGACCTCATCACAGATGGGAGGATTGTGCAGCTCATCAAGAACTTTTCACAGAAATTCAGGCATGGGTCTTGGTGTCTTTGTTTTTTCTTTTCTTCTGATTACTCTATAGCAATGTATATTGAGCTAGTGTACGTTTGTGGGTGCTCTGTGTCAATTAAGCAGCTCTTTCATACCTAGATATTATTTTACACCAAACTTGGTTGGAGAAGAACTGCTTCTAGCAGCAACAAATAGTCTTAATTCAAGAAGCCATATCAAGTCTGTCCCACAGATGCTCACCTCATGTGCATGCCAACAGCATATTCATTTGAAGTCATTAGAAGCCTCCCAGCAGTCACTAGTCCTGTAAACCCCAAGGCTGGTTATAATTCCGATTCATGGTTTAACTTGGTAACAGCTTACCTGAAAAGAAAGGCAATTGTGATGTCAGCAGAGGAATGTGTGGTATTGGGATGTACAAAAAGCAGAGAGTTGTTTGTCACAATAGAATAAATGGTTTTGCCATATCACTAAAACAAATTGTGACTAGGAATGGCATTAAAAGACTAAGATCCCTCTAAAACCGATGTTACTGAAGGGAATTGAGGGATAGTGATATCAGTAAAGAGAGGTAGGTTTGCAGTGTCGCAGAAGAGAGGGGTCTGCAGTGTCGATGAAGAAGATAATGTTTGGAGCAACTTAATTGCTGATATTTTTAATTCCTATGAGATCCTGCCTCGTGTTTGAGCCTTGTAAAGTATGACAGTGAGTTAAGAATTTTTAACAAGCACTATGCTCTACCCTCCACATAAAAAAAAATATATATATTCTTGAAGTAAAAATATTTTTCATAATTTCAGGGAACAGCAGCAGGTTCCGATGGAAGGTTCTGGTGTAAGCTGCAATCTCCGGCGTGTTCACACAACTCCAAATACCATGACAAACCTCAGTATGCCGATCAGTCCAACGAACCCCACGGAGTGCCTGGTGTGCTCAGAGCTCACCCTGCTCATCCACTTCTTGCCGTGCCAGCATAGCCTCGTGTGTGAAGGTATGTGCACATCCTTTGCTAGTCAGTGGGTGACGAGTATGGCACGGTCATTCTGACTACAAGTTGGTAAATTAATGAGCATCATAGGTTTGCTCTTCAGTGGCCCTGATTTTTGAGGTTTTGGATTGAAAAATGTTTCATTTGTTTTATTGTCAAACGTATAACTTTTAGATCTTAGTGTCGCTTCAAACTATGTTTTAATGGTAGTCTAGTCGAATGTGTTTCTAAGAGATACTTTTAACCACAGATTCCTCAATTCTTGAATAGCCCCCATGCTTCAGACTGCAGATGGAGAATTATTTCAGTAGTGTCCCCATTCACTGGTGGGTGGCGTTATCGATTTACACCACCCTGAAAGTGACACAGATCTGTCCCATTTAAGTGCCACCCCAGCATGCTGATGCCAGTTCCTTTCTTCCAGCACTTCCTGATGCGGGTCAGGAGCTTGGCTCCCATCTTTTGTTGATCTTCGACATTTCCAAATTGTGTGTTTGTGTGCATGCTGTCCCCTCTAAGAACTACAGGCTTTAATACATGCCAAAACTGCTGCAAGCAGGTGTAAGTCGCGGACCCCCACGTGGTGTGCCTTTGATGCCTGGGCACCAGTCACGACTTTGAGTGGTCTGACCAATGTGCTCCCATGCACCCAAAAGGCGATCCGACACCAGGAAGTGAAGCTGCATTTCACTGACCGTAGGAAGTAGTCACATACATCGCACAGATCCCTTTCTCGCTCCAAGTCCCTTACCACTCCACTTCACACTCAAAATCTTTGGATAAGTGTTATATAGTTACTTGCTCCATGCATTTATATTGAGTGGAATCTTTTTTACTTTAACATTACCTGTAAGTGATTGGCTCTTGTAAAGGTTCCATTTCCTAGTCTGGGATTGAATGGTCCATAATGTATGGATGTGTCCTGATTTGAACTTGAATTAAAAGAAATTCATAATACTGGCCATGTGTAGAATTAATGCTGGTGACAAGTGGACTCCGTGATATCATCAGGCATCAATGTGAAAACTTCCAGACAAACTTTAGGAGACATCATATCTCATGTCAACTGTCAAGGACAGTCACACCTGATTCCCTCGCAGAGGCTTACATTGATTGGAATGATCTACGCTCCCGGACAGTAGAGCTGAAGACCTTTCCTCCACTGCAGGAGTATGGGAATTTCAGGTAGTGATCCCGATGTTTCAGAATTGGTCTAGGGTCTCGTGTGGATAGCTCTGAGGCTTCTTGGTCTCCTGGCCTCGTGCATCCTGCTTGTCCGCAATGCCAGGCGGGACACGTGGACCCTGCAGGAGAACCTAGATACAAATGGATAAAGCATGAAGGTTGCCTCTCCGACTCACTTCAGATCTTGGGAGAAACAGACCTGGATCTGGGTAGTTGCTGACCTATCCCTAATTGTCCTGACACAGACTGTTTTCCCTTCCTGACCCTGAGCTCACAGTTTTGATGGATGCATTGCAACTCAGGATAACGGGGGGTCATCTAGGGGAGGTGGATAGCAGAGACCGCTTGGCTCCAACAGAGAATCAGCTCCACCTTAGTCTACTGGAGTTATAGGCCATTCTCTGTGCCCTGCATGCTTTCAAGTATCTGGTTCGCACGGACACCACCACCGCCATCTGGTACTGCAAAAGTAGTTCAGAGCGGGGTCATGGGTCCTGTGCAAAGAGCTTTACTTCTGTGGAGGTGCCTAGAGCAGCAGTACATTTTGTCAGGGGTCTTTCAATGCCAGAGCGGACCAGCTGAGCAAACGTCGTCTGGCAAATCACAAATGACATCTGCATCCTGAGGTGGCGCAGGGCATATTCCATCAGTGTGGGGAGTCTTGCCTAAATCTATTTGCCATTGTCAAGAATGTGCAGTATCAACCATTTTGCACTTAGAGTTTCAGCCAGAGAACTTGTTAGGAGGTGCATTCCTGCTGGAATGGAAAAGGGTATCCCTTGCGGCCACTACCTCTCCTACCCCAAGTTCTGAAGTTCAAGAAGGACCATGCCAAAGTAATCCTAATTACGCAGGGCAGGCCAGGAGAGTGTGGTACCCTGAACTCCCTAGCATGAGCATCTGTCCTCCGATCAGCCTGCCACATTAGGGAGGATCTTCCATCTCAGCAACAAGGCAGTGTCCTTCATCTGAACCTACACCTCCACCTGTCGAGATTGAGCAGCGGCAATCGACTGCATTTAGGTTACTGACCAAAATGGTTGATGTCCTCCTTGCTGCTAGACACCCTTCCATGAACTCTATTTATGAAGAGCACTGGGGCTAACTTTTTGCCTGGCTTGGTGACTGAAACACTGACCAATTTCAAGACTAACCATCAGACATTCTTTTGTGTGTCCTTTCTTTAGCCTGCAAAGCCTTCCAGTGGGCACTGTTAAAGATTATTTGTTGGCCCTTTAGGACAGTCTGCGTTCACATGACCAGCTGCCCTGTTTTAAATCACCACGTGTGATGTGGCTCTTTAAAGACTCGAAATGCATGTTCCGCACCCCCAAATCGGTTGTGGGTCCTTGGCATGGATTTGAAATTTCTTACGTGTACGCTCTTTATGCCTTAGCATAGTTGCTTGCTGCTTCTCTTGACCCTGAAAACTGTCTTCCTATTGTAATTATGTCAACTAGTCACACACGTCAACTGTAATCACATAAATGCACTTCTCCTACACTACCTTCTTTCTGAACAAATTGATGCTGAAGACTCGATCGGTCTTCTTCCTAGTTGTTGTGACCCCTATCCACAGTTGGCAAACAGTCACTATACCAGTGTTGTTTGCTCCCCCACACCTTTTTAAGGAGGAGAAACTCCATCAGTTGGACCTCCAAAATGGCTTTGGATTTTTATCAGAACGCATCAAGTCGATGGACAACTCTGTGGGTTTTTTCTATAATGAAGAAGGGGATGTAGGAAAGTGGCTCTGTATATACTGTTCCCAAATAGGTACAGTGTGCACAAAGTCCACAGTCCCCAGAGGTTTGGCAGAGGCTAATGTTAGATATAACCTTACTCTCTAAAGTGGTAGCTTGGCCGAGCAGTAAGGCAGTATCAGAGGACAGTGTAAAGCATTTGTTGTACACACACAGTCAGCAAATGGTCTCACACACTCAAGAACTGAACTCTAGGCAAATGGTTTGTGTATAAAAATATGTAGTTGTTTTATTTTAGAACCAACAATAGGTATCAAAATATACTTTCTCAGATTGAGAGGCTTTAGATAAATACTTTTCAATAGGCAATAGACTTTGGATGCAATTGATACAGTTGTTGCAATAGGCAACACAATTTCAAACACAATTATACATTGAGCTCAATGGGAATTTCTAGTAAAATGCAATAGATTACTTTTTGGATTACTTTTCTTACCACAAGACTGGATCCTAGATTCAGTCCTGGGACAGTTCCTGTAAACAGTTGAGTAAAAGCGTTTTGGTTACAGTAGTGATTTTCTAGCTCAGTGTTGGATCCTGGCTCCAGCACTAGGGTACCACCTGTAAGCAGTTGAGAGAACATGTTTGTTATATAGGCGATTCTTAATGAGTATTTGTAAGTTTGCAAAATTGACACTTAGAAGAAATTTCACAGAAAAACAGGCAATGGTTTCCTATGGAAGAAAATTCAAGTTACAGGTAAAGTATGTTCTCGTTACTTTTGTAATCCAGTGCTGGGCTCCTAGGTTCAACACTGGGACATCTATCTAAAATAGGTAAGTAATTACGTTTTCACAGTTGGAGTGATTTTTAAAGAATATTTGTAGTTTGCAAAAATCGACACTTGAAAGAAATTTCACAGAAAAACAGTCAATGGTTTCCTATGGAAGAAAATTGAGTTAGCGGTAAGTATGGTTGTAATTACTTTTCAGGGTCAGTGCTGGGCACCAAGGTCCAGCACTGGGATCTCTCCTGATAACAGGTGAGTATTTTCGTTTTCGTAGTTTGGCTAATTTTAGATGAATATTTTAAAGTTTCAAAACTCGACACTTAGAAGAATTTCCAAGTGAAACCAGTCAATGTTACCCTATGGAAGAAAAGTGAGTTATCGGCTTTTGGGTTAGTACTCGACTGGCAGAGTTAAGGTTCTGGGCATAGACTCGGATGTCTCCCAGGGTCAGGTAAGTACAGTTGTTACCCCCTCAGGGGCAGCTGGGTGCAGAGTGAGTTAGGCCCAATGTTATCCTATGGGAGGCAGGGGGCCTGTGGTTGGTGGCTGCTGGCTAGCAGGCCACACAGCTGTGGGAGCTGGGCTCCTGCTCACTTGCTCAGGGCAAATGGGGAAGTACGTTAGAGTAGAAGTTGCACTGCCAGGGCCACTCGGGCGGCTGGGTGCAGGGTGCTTTTGAGTCGTCGGGCGCTCAATGGATTGCAATGGAGAAGCTCAAGAACGAACAAAGGCTGCAAGCTCGGGGACGAAGATTCTTCAGGTGCGACCACCACTTCGAGAGGTAAGTTGGAGGATAGGTAGGCACCCAAGAGTTGGGCACAAGGGGCCGCAGGGCGCCGGGTGCAGGGTGCCTTTTGGCGTCGGGAAATCTTACCCTCTGCTAGTCGTGGTTGGAGGGGTCCCTGATTCTGAGGCTGCAGGCATCGTCAGGAGCGTCGAGGTGGGTCCTTGGGTGCTGGATTCAGGGTCACAGTGCGCTGGGGGGGATGTCCTCGTGGTCCTGCTCCACTCCGGCACAGGCCGGGCTTGGCGTGTGCAGGGTTTGCGGTTCCTGGCTGATGTCAGGGGTCAGTTACTTGCTTTGAGCAGTACCACTGCTCATGGGAGTCCCAGTTGCTCAGAGTCACAAGGTAGCCAGGTCCTCCAGGGTTTGCGAGGTTGCTGGCCACTGGAGATGCCGGGGTTTAGCAGGTTCGAGGGTCGACAGGCCGGTAGGGCTGGGGGCCAAAGCAGTTGGTGTCTTCCTCTTGTTGGCAGCTGAACGGCGGGTCTTCTTGTTCTTCTTTGCTGTTTCGGAATCTGGATCTAAGGAAGGAAGGTTCAGTGTGTCCCTAAATACTAGATGTAGGGGCGTTACAGGTAGGTAAAGGGCAGGGACCAATGGGTCCCTGCCCTGGGGTGGGTACACCCCCTATCCTGCCACTCTCCTGTGGGAAGGGACAGTAGCCTAATCCTGATTGGGCAGGGCTCCCCATCTTCAAGATGGTGAGAGCACGGGGATGTGCTTCACCTCGCCTCCCCCACCTGAGGGGTGGGGTTGGCAGAGGCTGGCACACCCCCTTTCCTCACTTAGCTTTTCCCCGACGATCTTCCCGCCAGAGAGGGGGTCAGAACCGGTGGGGGCCAGTTGCTGAGTACAGCAAGTGGCCTGGAGAAGCTCACAAAGGAGGCATGCCTTTGAAGCTTCCCCTGCCCATCCTGGGGGAGGAGATCTAGAACCTCACCCAGGATGGGCATTGTTGCAGGCCCAGAAGAGCGGATGGCTCTCTACCCAGGGGTCCAGCAGCATGTCTGCTGTGTGGCAGCCTAGGCAGCCCCTCAGACAAGACGTGGATTATAGGTTAGGTTCAGGGGGCAACTCTAAGTTGCCCTCTGTCTTGCATCTTACAGTAAATCCCACACTGGCATCAGTGTGGGTTTACTGTGCTGAGAAGTTTGATACCAAACTTCTCAGCCTTCAGTGTAGCCATCATGGTGCTGTGGAGTTAGTGTTGACGACCTCCCAGCACCATATACTCTTAATGGCAGCACTGTACTTACAGTGCCCAGGAATGGACCTGGGTACTGTAGGGGCACAGGGCTCATGCACCTGTGCCCACACCACTGGCATAGGGCACCCAGCTAGAGGGGTCACTGAGGTATGCCAGGGCAGTGTGTGTTGTGGGCATGGCACACAGGGATGTGTGCCATGTCGACTTTTTGTTTTGTTCTGCACCAAGACACTCAGCCTGCAGAGGCAGTGTGTGTGTGTCAGGGTACAGGGCCTCTAAGGGTGGTACAATAAGTGCTGCTGCCCTTAGGGGCCTTCTCTGGTCACAAGGCCCTGGATACCTAGAGTTCCATGTACCAGGGGCTGACATGTGACCAGAGATGCCAATTGGGTTTTGGGTGTTAGGCAGTTTTTAGGGAAGGAACACAGGCCCTGAGCACCGGATTGGCAGGAGCCCAGGGCACACCAAGGAACAGTGCATCAGTTATCAGGCAAAAAGTGTGGGGGGGGGGTGGTTACTGCAACAGAAACTCACTTCCTTACAGGGGGAATGTGAGAAAGTGCCATCTTTCTTGCATGGTATGCCCCCACTTTTTGCTAAATTGCTGAATGTACTTCGATTGAGTGTACCCTGGGTTCCTGCCAATCAGGTGCCCAGGGCCTATGTTCCTTCCTTAAACCACACAAACCCCAAATTGGCAAACCCTAGCCACATGTCAGCCCCTAGTAAATGGTACCCTAGGTACCCAGGGCCTTGTGACCAGGGAAGGCCTCTAAGGGCTGCAGCACTCATTGTGCCACCCTCAGAGGCCCTGTACCCTTACACACACACACTGCCCTTGCAGGCTGAGTGTCTGGGTGCAGGACAAAACAAAGAGTCGACATGGCACACATCACTGTGTACCATGCCCATCACCTACACTGCCAAGGCATATGTCAGCCACCCCTCTAGCTGGGTGCATTACGCCTATGGTGTGGGCACAGGAGCAGGAGCCCTGTGCCCCTACAGTACCCAGGTCCATTCCTGGGCACTGTAAGTGCAGTGCTGTCATTTAAGAATACATGGTGCTGAGAGCTTGTCAAACACGAGCTCCACAGCACCATATTGGCAACACTGAAGCCTGGGAAGTTTGGTATCAAACTTCTCAGCACATTGAACCCACACTGATGCCAGTGTAGGATTTAATGTACTAAGCACCCCAGAGGGCATCTTAGAAGATGCCCCCTTACAGCTAACTTGCAATCCACGTCTGCTCTGAGGCTGCCCAGGCTGCCACACAGCAGACACGTTGCTGGACCCCTGGGTGGGAGAGCCCCTGCTCTCCCGGGCCTGCAACAATGCACATCCTGGGTGAGGTGAGAAATCTCCTCCCCCAGGATGAGCAAAGGGAAGCTTCAAAGGCATGCCGCCAGTTGGAGTTTCCCCAGGCCACTGCAACCCCCCACTCTGGCGGGAAGCTTGGCCGGAAACCCCATACAAGGACAGGGGATGTGCCAGCCTGCCCACCCCACCCCTCAGGTGGGGGAGGCGAGGTGAAGCACATCTCCGGGCTCTCGCCATCTTGAAGATGGGAGGCCCTACCCTATCAGGATTAGGCTACTGCCCCCCTCCCACAGGAGAGAGGCAGGATAGGGGGTGTACCCACCCCAGGACAAGGACCCATTGGTCCCTGGCCTTCATCTACCTGTAACGCCCCTAAATCTAGTATTTAGGGGCCCCCTGAACCTTCCTTCCTTAGATTCCAGATAGAAAAACGACAAGAAGAGCAAGAAGAACAAAGACCTGCCCTGCAGCTGCTAAAAAGAGAAGAAGACACCAACTGCTTTGGCCCCAGCCCTACCGGCCTGTCGACTCTCGAACCTGCACCAGCGCGGCATCCCTCGTGGCCAGCAACCTCACCAACCCCGGAGGACCTGGCTACCTTTTAGCTCTAAGCCCCTGGGACTCCCACGAGTAGAGGCTCTACTCAAGAAACCTACTTGCTATCCCTGGCACCAGCCCGGGACCGCGGACCCAACACACTCTGCACCAGCCAAGCCTGGCCAGTGCCGGAGTGGACAAAGACCCAGAGGACGACCCCACGGCGACTGTGACCCAGAGTCCGGCACCCAAGGACCCCCCTCGACATCCCGGAAGAAGCCTGCAGCCTCAGAACCAAGTGCCACCCCAGCCGCGATCAACCAGAGGGTAAGATTCCCGACGTCAAAAGGCACCCCTGCACCCGGCGCCCTGCGACCCCCTGTGCCCAATCCCGGGGTACCCACCTAACCTACAACTACCCAACTTACCTCTCGAAGTGGTGGTGGCACCTGAAACATCCTCGTCCCCGAGCCTGCAGCCTCTTTCCAAACCGGAACATTCCCATTGATTTCCATTGAGCGCCCTAAGGCTCAAAAGCACCCTGCACCCAGCCGCCCGAGTGGCCCTGGCAGTGCCCTCTCTACACTAACCTACTTCCCCACTTGCCCTGAGTAAGTGACCAGGAGCCCAGCTCCCACAGCCGCGTGGCTTGCCAGACAGCAGCCACCAACCAAGGCCCCCCTATCCCTCATAGGATAACATTGGGCCCAACTCTCTCTGCACCCGGCCGTCCTGAAACCGCTGAGGGTGAACCAACTGTACCTACCTGACACTGGGGGACCCCTGAGTCCATGCCCGGAATTTCAACACTACCAGTCGAGTACTTACCCTTAAACCGCTAACTTCATTTTCCTCATAGGGTAACATTGACTGGCTTTTTCTTCAAAAATCTTCTAAGTGTGAACTTTTCAAAACTGCAAAAATTCACCAAAAATCAGCCAAGTGACAAAAACGAATTTACTCACCTGCTCCTAGGTGAGCTCCCAGTGCTGGATCTTGGTGCCCAGCCCTGACTCTGAAAAGTGTTCACAACTATACTTACTTCTAACTCATTTTTCTCCCATAGGAAACCATTGTCTGCTTTTCTGTGAAATTTCTTCTAAGTGTCTACTTTTGCAAATTTGAAATATTCTTTTAAAATCGTACCATTTCTGCAAACGAAATTACTTACCTGCTTTTGATAAGGACCCCAGTCCTGGGTCTAGGCACCCAGTCCTGGATTACTAAAGTAACGATAAAGTACTCTACCTGCAATTTGAATTTCTTGCCATAGAGATCCATTGAATGTTTTCTGTGAAATATTTTCTAAGTGCTAACTTTTGAAATAGCTAAATATTATTTAAAAATCATTACAGTTATTAAGTCGACTTTCATCACTTGATTCTGAATACTGACCCCAGGCTGGTTCTAGGATCCAGACCTGGAATTCCAAAAGTAATCTGAAAAGTAATTTATTACAAATAACCTGAATTTACCATTGAGCTCAATGCATTGTTATGTTTAGGAAATAGGATTGTTTATTGCAACCAACTGTGACTGTTTACACAAATTTATTGCTTGAAACAAAAGTATTTATATTCAACCTCTCATTCTGAGAAAGTATATTTTTACCCCCTTGTGGTTCTAAAAATAAAACAAGCATATATTTTATATATACAAATCATTGGCCTAGAGTTCAGTTATTGAGTGTGTGAAACCATTTGCTGACTGAGTGTGTACAATAAATGCTTTACACTGTCCTCTGGTACTGCCTTACTGCTCGACCAAGCTACCACTTTTGAGAGTAAGGTCATACCTAACTTTGACCTCTATCAGCCTCTGGGGGACTGTGGACTCTGTACACCCTGTACCTATTAGGGAACAGTATATACAGAGCCACTTTCTCACATTGGTGGATCAGCGGTGGGATACAAACTTGCATTTGTTGGACTACTTGGTTACCATCTGATCACACGACAGAACTCTTAAAAATTGCCTTTAGAATTCTGATTGGTTTTTCCAAAATTACTAAAAGTCTTGCTAGGGCCTTGCTTAAGTCCCATTAGAATTTTAGAAAAATAAAAGTCACTATAGTCAGGGTAGAGGGTTAGAACTGTCAGGTTAGAATGTCTCAAACAAACCCAGCTATTAGTGATAATAACAACATGGACCTGGTGGAGGAGCTCGACCTCACACCTTACTTACACTTGTCTTTCAAGGAATTGAGGTCCTTATGTAAACTCAAAAATTTACAAATGGGTCAGCATCCATCCAAACAAGGGCTCCAGGAGCTCCTGGCTGAGTATGCTAAAGACCACCCATCTGAACATGGTGATGGCCAGTCAGATGAGGAAAGGGAAACAGGGGAGGAGGACAGCAACCTCCCCATACTATTCCCTAGGGAGGAGATGGCACCCATACCCTCCAACTCAAGACATAGCATCTGGGCACCTAGAGACCACACAGGTGGCTCTGGTCCCAGAGACAACACTGGGGGACCCCCCAGTGAAGAGGACAGCCTTGTGAGGCTGGCCAAAAGAATAGATCTAGAGTCCAGGCTCCTGGCTCTAGAAAAGGAAAGGAGAGAGATGGGTTTAGCACCCATCAATGGTGGCAGCAATAATAAAAACAAGGATAGGGAGGAAACTTCTGACCTTAAAATCCCCAAAGGGATTGTCCCTAAATTTGAGGAAGGTGATGATATCACCAAATGGTTCACAGCCTTTGAGAGGGCTTGTGATATCAGGAAAGTAAAGAAACCTCTCTGGGGGGCACTCCTGTGGGAACTGTTCTCTGGTAACTGCAGGGACAGGCTTCTGACTCTCTCTGGGCCAGAAGCAGGATCCTATGACCTCATGAAGAAAGCTCTGATTGAGGGATTCGGATTCACCACTGAGGAGTATAGAATTAGATTCAGGGAGGCTCACAAAACCCAGACCCAGTCCTGGATTGATTTCGTAGATTTCTCAGTGAAGACACTGGATGGTTGGTTAGCTGGACATGGTGTGCAGGATTTTACTGGATTGTACAATTTATTCATGAAGGAACATATTTTGAGTAACTGCACAAATGAAAAGTTGCATCAGCATTTGGTAGACCTAGGTCTAATTTCTCCCCAAGAATTGGGAAAGAAGGCAGACCACTGGGTCAAGACTAGGGTGACCAAGACAACCACTGGGGGTGACCAAAAGAAGGTGGTCACAAAACCTCCCCAGGGGAAAGGTGGTGAGAATCCCCAAGATAAAAAGTCTGAGTCTTCCAAAGGGCCCCAAAAACCTGTTCAGGTGGGTGGGACCCAAACTACTCCCTATGTGCCCCAACCATATAGGGGGAAGAACTTTGATCCCTTAAAGGCCTGGTGTAATACCTGTAAGAAGCAGGGACACCTAACTGTATCTTGCCCCCAAAACAAAGTCCCTAAGGCACCCAGTACAGCCACTCCTGGGGCAGCAAGTATACAAATGGGATCAGAGGTGTACCCTGAGCAAATCTGGGAACACACTGAAGCAAGTTTAGTCTCCTTGGGAGAAGTGGAGTTTGCCACTGTGGCTGTGTGGCCCCCCAACTTAAAGAAATACTTACAGTACCCCTGGGTAAATGGAACTAGGGTAGAAGCTCTGAGGGATACAGGTGCCAGTGTCACTATGGTGAAAGACACACTGGTTTCCCCTGAGCAATACTTGATTGGGAAGTCTTACCCAGTCACCAACGCTGACAGTGTCACCACTAGTCATCCCATGGCCATGGTAACATTAGGCTGGGGGGGGTTACTGGCCTGAAACAGGTAGTGGTCTCTCCAAAGTTGCCAGCTGCATGCCTGCTTGGAAATGATCTGGAAACCTCAGCCTGGGCTGAAGTTGAGTTAAAGGCCCATGCAGCCATGCTGGGCATCCCTGAATTGGTGTGTGTGCAAACCAGAGCACAGAGCAAGAGGAAGGGTGAAAAAGTAGGTATGGAGCCTGGAATAATGGCCCAACCAACCAAGAGGAAGGGCAAGGAGACTGGGGGACCAGCTTCTGTACAGCCAAACACTCAGAACCCCTCTCCCCCTGGAGAGGATGTAGATACCCCTGAGGGAACTGAGTCCATGGAGCTTGACCCTTACCAGGTTGAACTCTTGGGCCCAGGGGGACCCTCTAGGGAAGAGCTGTGCCAGGGCCAGCGAGACTGTCCCACTCTTGAAAGCCTGAGACAACAAGCTGCTTCAGAAGCCAGGGGAGATGTCAGTGGTACCCACAGAGCTTATTGGGAAGAGGGATTACTGTATGCTGAGGCAAGAGACCCCACTCCTGGAGCCACCAGGAGGGTGGTAGTGCCACAGAAGTACAGGGAGTTCCTCCTAACTTTGGCTCATGACATCCCCCTAGCTGGACATCTGGGGCAATCCAAAACTTGGGAAAGGTTAGTGAGTCACTTTTACTGGCCCCAGATGCACCAAAAGGTGAAGGAGTTTGTCAGCTCCTGTGTTACCTGTCAGGCCAGTGGCAAGACAGGTGGCCACCCAAAGGCCCCCCTCATTCCACTACCAGTGGTGGGGGTCCCCTTTGAAAGGGTAGGTGTGGACATTGTGGGTCCACTTGAACCTCCCACAGCCTCAGGGAACAAATTCATTCTAGTAGTAGTGGATCATGCTACTAGGTACCCTGAAGCAATTCCACTTAGGACTACTACAGCTCCTGCAGTAGCCAAGGCCCTCCTGGGTGTCTTCACCAGGGTGGGTTTTCCTAAGGAGGTGGTTTCAGACAGAGGTTCCAACTTCATGTCTGCTTACCTAACACACATGTGGAAAGAGTGTGGAGTGCAGTACAAGTTTACTACACCCTACCACCCACAAACCAATGGCCTTGTTGAGAGGTTCAACAAGACATTGAAAGGTATGATCATGGGACTCCCTGAGAAACTCAAAAGGAGGTGGGATGTCCTGTTACCATGCTTGCTTTTCGCTTACAGGGAAGTGCCACAGAAGGGAGTAGGTTTCTCACCCTTTGAACTTCTGTTTGGTCATCCTGTAAGGGGACCACTATGTCTTGTAAAAGAGGGCTGGGAGAGGCCTCTTCAGGAACCCAAACAAGACATAGTGGACTATGTGCTTGGCCTAAGGTCCAGAATGGCTGAGTATATGGAAAAGGCATCCAAGAACCTTGAGGCCAGCCAGGAGCTCCAGAAGCACTGGTATGACCAAAAAGCTGCACTGGTTGAATTTCAACCAGGGCAACAGGTGTGGGTTTTGGAGCCAGTGGCACCAAGGGCTCTCCAAGACAAATGGAGTGGCCCTTACCCTATCCTAGAGAGAAAGAGTGAGGTCACCTATCTAGTTGACCTGGGTACTAGCAGGACACCCAAAAGGGTCATCCATGTGAACCGCCTTAAACTCTACAATGATAGGGCTGACATCACCATGCTGATGGTGACGGATGAAGAACAGGAAGCAGAGAGTGAGCCACTCCCTGACCTCCTATCCTACAGCCCAAAAGATGGGTCAGTAGATGGTGTGATTTTCTCAGACACCCTCTCTACCCAACAGCAGACTGACTGCAAGCAAGTCTTGCAACAATATGCTAGCCTCTTTTCCCTGACCCCTGGTCTGACAAGCTGGTGTACCCATGATGTGGACACTGGTGACAGTGCACCTGTCAAGAACAAAATCTATCGACAGTCAGATCAAGTCAAGGAAAGCATCAAAGCTGAGGTCAGCAAGATGCTGGAGTTAGGGGTCATTGAGCCTTCAGAGAGCCCCTGGGCTAGCCCAGTGGTTCTGGTCCCCAAACCTCATCAACAGGGTGAAAAGAGAGAGATGAGGTTCTGTGTGGACTATAGAGGGCTCAACTCTGTCACCAAGACAGATGCTCACCCTATCCCAAGAGCAGATGAACTGATAGACAAATTGGGGGCTGCCAAATTTCTCAGTACCTTTGACTTAACTGCAGGGTACTGGCAGATTGGCATGGCCCCAGGAGCAAAAGAAAAGACAGCATTCTCCACCCCTGATGGGCATTATCAGTTTACTGTGATGCCCTTTGGGTTAAAGAATGCCCCTGCCACCTTCCAGAGGTTGGTGAACCATGTCCTGGCTGGGTTGGAGTCCTTTAGTGCAGCTTATCTTGATGATATTGCTGTCTTTAGCTCCACCTGGCAGGATCACCTGATCCACCTTGGGAAGGTTCTAGAGGCTCTGCAGAGTGCAGGTCTCACTATCAAGGCATCCAAATGCCAGATAGGGCAGGGCACTGTGGTGTACTTGGGCCACCTTGTAGGTGGAGGCCAGGTACAGCCCTTACAACCCAAAATCCAGGCCATCATGGACTGGATAGCTCCAACAACCCAGACCCAAGTCAGGGCATTCCTTGGCTTGACTGGGTACTACAGGAGGTTTGTGAAGGGGTATGGGTCCATTGTGACCCCCCTCACAGAACTCACCTCCAAGAAAATGCCCAAGAAAGTTAACTGGACAGTTAGTTGTCAAAAGGCTTTTGACACCCTAAAAGAAGCAATGTGCTCAGCACCAATTCTAAAAGCTCCAGATTATGCCAAGCAGTTCATAGTGCAGACTGATGCCTCTGAGCTAGGGATAGGAGCGGTCCTATCCCAGACCAATGATGAAGGCCAAGACCAACCTGTTGCTTTTATAAGCAGAAGACTACTCCCTAGAGAGCAGCGTTGGAGTGCCATTGAGAGGGAGGCCTTTGCTGTGGTTTGGTCCCTGAAGAAGCTGAGGCCATACTTGTTTGGCACTCACTTCCTAGTTCAAACTGACCACAGACCTCTCAGATGGCTAATGCAGATGAAAGGGGAAAATCCAAAACTACTGAGGTGGTCCATCTCCCTACAGGGAATGGACTTTGAAGTGGAACACAGACCAGGGACTGCCCATGCCAATGCAGATGGACTTTCCAGGTTCTTCCACTTAGACAATGAAGACTCCATAGGACAAGGTTAGTCTCATCACCTTTCGTTTGGGGGGGGGTTGTGTGAGAAAGTGCCATCTTTCTTGCATGGTATGCCCCCACTTTTTGCTAAATTGCTGAATGTACTTCGATTGAGTGTACCCTGGGTTCCTGCCAATCAGGTGCCCAGGGCCTATGTTCCTTCCTTAAACCACACAAACCCCAAATTGGCAAACCCTAGCCACATGTCAGCCCCTAGTAAATGGTACCCTAGGTACCCAGGGCCTTGTGACCAGGGAAGGCCTCTAAGGGCTGCAGCACTCATTGTGCCACCCTCAGAGGCCCTGTACCCTTACACACACACACTGCCCTTGCAGGCTGAGTGTCTGGGTGCAGGACAAAACAAAGAGTCGACATGGCACACATCACTGTGTACCATGCCCATCACCTACACTGCCAAGGCATATGTCAGCCACCCCTCTAGCTGGGTGCATTACGCCTATGGTGTGGGCACAGGAGCAGGAGCCCTGTGCCCCTACAGTACCCAGGTCCATTCCTGGGCACTGTAAGTGCAGTGCTGTCATTTAAGAATACATGGTGCTGAGAGCTTGTCAAACACGAGCTCCACAGCACCATATTGGCAACACTGAAGCCTGGGAAGTTTTGGTATCAAACTTCTCAGCACATTGAACCCACACTGATGCCAGTGTAGGATTTAATGTACTAAGCACCCCAGAGGGCATCTTAGAAGATGCCCCCTTACAGCTAACTTGCAATCCACGTCTGCTCTGAGGCTGCCCAGGCTGCCACACAGCAGACACGTTGCTGGACCCCTGGGTGGGAGAGCCCCTGCTCTCCCGGGCCTGCAACAATGCACATCCTGGGTGAGGTGAGAAATCTCCTCCCCCAGGATGAGCAAAGGGAAGCTTCAAAGGCATGCCGCCAGTTGGAGTTTCCCCAGGCCACTGCAACCCCCCACTCTGGCGGGAAGCTTGGCCGGAAACCCCATACAAGGACAGGGGATGTGCCAGCCTGCCCACCCCACCCCTCAGGTGGGGGAGGCGAGGTGAAGCACATCTCCGGGCTCTCGCCATCTTGAAGATGGGAGGCCCTACCCTATCAGGATTAGGCTACTGCCCCCCTCCCACAGGAGAGAGGCAGGATAGGGGGTGTACCCACCCCAGGACAAGGACCCATTGGTCCCTGGCCTTCACCTACCTGTAACGCCCCTAAATCTAGTATTTAGGGCCCCCCTGAACCTTCCTTCCTTAGATTCCAGATAGAAAAACGACAAGAAGAGCAAGAAGAACAAAGACCTGCCCTGCAGCTGCTAAAAAGAGAAGAAGACACCAACTGCTTTGGCCCCAGCCCTACCGGCCTGTCGACTCTCGAACCTGCACCAGCGCGGCATCCCTCGTGGCCAGCAACCTCACCAACCCCGGAGGACCTGGCTACCTTTTAGCTCTAAGCCCCTGGGACTCCCACGAGTAGAGGCTCTACTCAAGAAACCTACTTGCTATCCCTGGCACCAGCCCGGGACCGCGGACCCAACACACTCTGCACCAGCCAAGCCTGGCCAGTGCCGGAGTGGACAAAGACCCAGAGGACGACCCCACGGCGACTGTGACCCAGAGTCCGGCACCCAAGGACCCCCCTCGACATCTCGGAAGAAGCCTGCAGCCTCAGAACCAAGTGCCACCCCAGCCGCGATCAACCAGAGGGTAAGATTCCCGACGTCAAAAGGCACCCCGGCGCCCTGCGACCCCCTGTGCCCAATCCCGGGGTACCCACCTAACCTACAACTACCCAACTTACCTCTCGAAGTGGTGGTGGCACCTGAAACATCCTCGTCCCCGAGCCTGCAGCCTCTTTCCAAACCGGAACATTCCCATTGATTTCCATTGAGCGCCCTAAGGCTCAAAAGCACCCTGCACCCAGCCGCCCGAGTGGCCCTGGCAGTGCCCTCTCTACACTAACCTACTTCCCCACTTGCCCTGAGTAAGTGACCAGGAGCCCAGCTCCCACAGACAGCAGCCACCAACCAAGGCCCCCCTATCCCTCATAGGATAACATTGGGCCCAACTCTCTCTGCACCCGGCCGTCCTGAAACCGCTGAGGGTGAACCAACTGTACCTACCTGACACTGGGGGACCCCTGAGTCCATGCCCGGAATTTCAACACTACCAGTCGAGTACTTACCCTTAAACCGCTAACTTCATTTTCCTCATAGGGTAACATTGACTGGCTTTTTCTTCAAAAATCTTCTAAGTGTGAACTTTTCAAAACTGCAAAAATTCACCAAAAATCAGCCAAGTGACAAAAACGAATTTACTCACCTGCTCCTAGGTGAGCTCCCAGTGCTGGATCTTGGTGCCCAGCCCTGACTCTGAAAAGTGTTCACAACTATACTTACTTCTAACTCATTTTTCTCCCATAGGAAACCATTGTCTGCTTTTCTGTGAAATTTCTTCTAAGTGTCTACTTTTGCAAATTTGAAATATTCTTTTAAAATCGTACCATTTCTGCAAACGAAATTACTTACCTGCTTTTGATAAGGACCCCAGTCCTGGGTCTAGGCACCCAGTCCTGGATTACTAAAGTAACGATAAAGTACTCTACCTGCAATTTGAATTTCTTGCCATAGAGATCCATTGAATGTTTTCTGTGAAATATTTTCTAAGTGCTAACTTTTGAAATAGCTAAATATTATTTAAAAATCATTACAGTTATTAAGTCGACTTTCATCACTTGATTCTGAATACTGACCCCAGGCTGGTTCTAGGATCCAGACCTGGAATTCCAAAAGTAATCTGAAAAGTAATTTATTACAAATAACCTGAATTTACCATTGAGCTCAATGCATTGTTATGTTTAGGAAATAGGATTGTTTATTGCAACCAACTGTGACTGTTTACACAAATTTATTGCTTGAAACAAAAGTATTTATATTCAACCTCTCATTCTGAGAAAGTATATTTTTACCCCCTTGTGGTTCTAAAAATAAAACAAGCATATATTTTATATATACAAATCATTGGCCTAGAGTTCAGTTATTGAGTGTGTGAAACCATTTGCTGACTGAGTGTGTACAATAAATGCTTTACACTGTCCTCTGGTACTGCCTTACTGCTCGACCAAGCTACCACTTTTGAGAGTAAGGTCATACCTAACTTTGACCTCTATCAGCCTCTGGGGGACTGTGGACTCTGTACACCCTGTACCTATTAGGGAACAGTATATACAGAGCCACTTTCTCACATTGGTGGATCAGCGGTGGGATACAAACTTGCATTTGTTGGACTACTTGGTTACCATCTGATCACACGACAGAACTCTTAAAAATTGCCTTTAGAATTCTGATTGGTTTTTCCAAAATTACTAAAAGTCTTGCTAGGGCCTTGCTTAAGTCCCATTAGAATTTTAGAAAAATAAAAGTCACTATAGTCAGGGTAGAGGGTTAGAACTGTCAGGTTAGAATGTCTCAAACAAACCCAGCTATTAGTGATAATAACAACATGGACCTGGTGGAGGAGCTCGACCTCACACCTTACTTACACTTGTCTTTCAAGGAATTGAGGTCCTTATGTAAACTCAAAAATTTACAAATGGGTCAGCATCCATCCAAACAAGGGCTCCAGGAGCTCCTGGCTGAGTATGCTAAAGACCACCCATCTGAACATGGTGATGGCCAGTCAGATGAGGAAAGGGAAACAGGGGAGGAGGACAGCAACCTCCCCATACTATTCCCTAGGGAGGAGATGGCACCCATACCCTCCAACTCAAGACATAGCATCTGGGCACCTAGAGACCACACAGGTGGCTCTGGTCCCAGAGACAACACTGGGGGACCCCCCAGTGAAGAGGACAGCCTTGTGAGGCTGGCCAAAAGAATAGATCTAGAGTCCAGGCTCCTGGCTCTAGAAAAGGAAAGGAGAGAGATGGGTTTAGCACCCATCAATGGTGGCAGCAATAATAAAAACAAGGATAGGGAGGAAACTTCTGACCTTAAAATCCCCAAAGGGATTGTCCCTAAATTTGAGGAAGGTGATGATATCACCAAATGGTTCACAGCCTTTGAGAGGGCTTGTGATATCAGGAAAGTAAAGAAACCTCTCTGGGGGGCACTCCTGTGGGAACTGTTCTCTGGTAACTGCAGGGACAGGCTTCTGACTCTCTCTGGGCCAGAAGCAGGATCCTATGACCTCATGAAGAAAGCTCTGATTGAGGGATTCGGATTCACCACTGAGGAGTATAGAATTAGATTCAGGGAGGCTCACAAAACCCAGACCCAGTCCTGGATTGATTTCGTAGATTTCTCAGTGAAGACACTGGATGGTTGGTTAGCTGGACATGGTGTGCAGGATTTTACTGGATTGTACAATTTATTCATGAAGGAACATATTTTGAGTAACTGCACAAATGAAAAGTTGCATCAGCATTTGGTAGACCTAGGTCTAATTTCTCCCCAAGAATTGGGAAAGAAGGCAGACCACTGGGTCAAGACTAGGGTGACCAAGACAACCACTGGGGGTGACCAAAAGAAGGTGGTCACAAAACCTCCCCAGGGGAAAGGTGGTGAGAATCCCCAAGATAAAAAGTCTGAGTCTTCCAAAGGGCCCCAAAAACCTGTTCAGGTGGGTGGGACCCAAACTACTCCCTATGTGCCCCAACCATATAGGGGGAAGAACTTTGATCCCTTAAAGGCCTGGTGTAATACCTGTAAGAAGCAGGGACACCTAACTGTATCTTGCCCCCAAAACAAAGTCCCTAAGGCACCCAGTACAGCCACTCCTGGGGCAGCAAGTATACAAATGGGATCAGAGGTGTACCCTGAGCAAATCTGGGAACACACTGAAGCAAGTTTAGTCTCCTTGGGAGAAGTGGAGTTTGCCACTGTGGCTGTGTGGCCCCCCAACTTAAAGAAATACTTACAGTACCCCTGGGTAAATGGAACTAGGGTAGAAGCTCTGAGGGATACAGGTGCCAGTGTCACTATGGTGAAAGACACACTGGTTTCCCCTGAGCAATACTTGATTGGGAAGTCTTACCCAGTCACCAACGCTGACAGTGTCACCACTAGTCATCCCATGGCCATGGTAACATTAGGCTGGGGGGGGGTTACTGGCCTGAAACAGGTAGTGGTCTCTCCAAAGTTGCCAGCTGCATGCCTGCTTGGAAATGATCTGGAAACCTCAGCCTGGGCTGAAGTTGAGTTAAAGGCCCATGCAGCCATGCTGGGCATCCCTGAATTGGTGTGTGTGCAAACCAGAGCACAGAGCAAGAGGAAGGGTGAAAAAGTAGGTATGGAGCCTGGAATAATGGCCCAACCAACCAAGAGGAAGGGCAAGGAGACTGGGGGACCAGCTTCTGTACAGCCAAACACTCAGAACCCCTCTCCCCCTGGAGAGGATGTAGATACCCCTGAGGGAACTGAGTCCATGGAGCTTGACCCTTACCAGGTTGAACTCTTGGGCCCAGGGGGACCCTCTAGGGAAGAGCTGTGCCAGGGCCAGCGAGACTGTCCCACTCTTGAAAGCCTGAGACAACAAGCTGCTTCAGAAGCCAGGGGAGATGTCAGTGGTACCCACAGAGCTTATTGGGAAGAGGGATTACTGTATGCTGAGGCAAGAGACCCCACTCCTGGAGCCACCAGGAGGGTGGTAGTGCCACAGAAGTACAGGGAGTTCCTCCTAACTTTGGCTCATGACATCCCCCTAGCTGGACATCTGGGGCAATCCAAAACTTGGGAAAGGTTAGTGAGTCACTTTTACTGGCCCCAGATGCACCAAAAGGTGAAGGAGTTTGTCAGCTCCTGTGTTACCTGTCAGGCCAGTGGCAAGACAGGTGGCCACCCAAAGGCCCCCCTCATTCCACTACCAGTGGTGGGGGTCCCCTTTGAAAGGGTAGGTGTGGACATTGTGGGTCCACTTGAACCTCCCACAGCCTCAGGGAACAAATTCATTCTAGTAGTAGTGGATCATGCTACTAGGTACCCTGAAGCAATTCCACTTAGGACTACTACAGCTCCTGCAGTAGCCAAGGCCCTCCTGGGTGTCTTCACCAGGGTGGGTTTTCCTAAGGAGGTGGTTTCAGACAGAGGTTCCAACTTCATGTCTGCTTACCTAACACACATGTGGAAAGAGTGTGGAGTGCAGTACAAGTTTACTACACCCTACCACCCACAAACCAATGGCCTTGTTGAGAGGTTCAACAAGACATTGAAAGGTATGATCATGGGACTCCCTGAGAAACTCAAAAGGAGGTGGGATGTCCTGTTACCATGCTTGCTTTTCGCTTACAGGGAAGTGCCACAGAAGGGAGTAGGTTTCTCACCCTTTGAACTTCTGTTTGGTCATCCTGTAAGGGGACCACTATGTCTTGTAAAAGAGGGCTGGGAGAGGCCTCTTCAGGAACCCAAACAAGACATAGTGGACTATGTGCTTGGCCTAAGGTCCAGAATGGCTGAGTATATGGAAAAGGCATCCAAGAACCTTGAGGCCAGCCAGGAGCTCCAGAAGCACTGGTATGACCAAAAAGCTGCACTGGTTGAATTTCAACCAGGGCAACAGGTGTGGGTTTTGGAGCCAGTGGCACCAAGGGCTCTCCAAGACAAATGGAGTGGCCCTTACCCTATCCTAGAGAGAAAGAGTGAGGTCACCTATCTAGTTGACCTGGGTACTAGCAGGACACCCAAAAGGGTCATCCATGTGAACCGCCTTAAACTCTACAATGATAGGGCTGACATCACCATGCTGATGGTGACGGATGAAGAACAGGAAGCAGAGAGTGAGCCACTCCCTGACCTCCTATCCTACAGCCCAAAAGATGGGTCAGTAGATGGTGTGATTTTCTCAGACACCCTCTCTACCCAACAGCAGACTGACTGCAAGCAAGTCTTGCAACAATATGCTAGCCTCTTTTCCCTGACCCCTGGTCTGACAAGCTGGTGTACCCATGATGTGGACACTGGTGACAGTGCACCTGTCAAGAACAAAATCTATCGACAGTCAGATCAAGTCAAGGAAAGCATCAAAGCTGAGGTCAGCAAGATGCTGGAGTTAGGGGTCATTGAGCCTTCAGAGAGCCCCTGGGCTAGCCCAGTGGTTCTGGTCCCCAAACCTCATCAACAGGGTGAAAAGAGAGAGATGAGGTTCTGTGTGGACTATAGAGGGCTCAACTCTGTCACCAAGACAGATGCTCACCCTATCCCAAGAGCAGATGAACTGATAGACAAATTGGGGGCTGCCAAATTTCTCAGTACCTTTGACTTAACTGCAGGGTACTGGCAGATTGGCATGGCCCCAGGAGCAAAAGAAAAGACAGCATTCTCCACCCCTGATGGGCATTATCAGTTTACTGTGATGCCCTTTGGGTTAAAGAATGCCCCTGCCACCTTCCAGAGGTTGGTGAA
Source organism: Triturus cristatus (assembly GCF_964204655.1). Classification (NCBI taxonomy): domain Eukaryota; kingdom Metazoa; phylum Chordata; class Amphibia; order Caudata; family Salamandridae; genus Triturus; species Triturus cristatus. The sequence goes on along the minus strand of NC_140580.1, from coordinate 886,435,121 downwards.
CCATGTCCTGGCTGGGTTGGAGTCCTTTAGTGCAGCTTATCTTGATGATATTGCTGTCTTTAGCTCCACCTGGCAGGATCACCTGATCCACCTTGGGAAGGTTCTAGAGGCTCTGCAGAGTGCAGGTCTCACTATCAAGGCATCCAAATGCCAGATAGGGCAGGGCACTGTGGTGTACTTGGGCCACCTTGTAGGTGGAGGCCAGGTACAGCCCTTACAACCCAAAATCCAGGCCATCATGGACTGGATAGCTCCAACAACCCAGACCCAAGTCAGGGCATTCCTTGGCTTGACTGGGTACTACAGGAGGTTTGTGAAGGGGTATGGGTCCATTGTGACCCCCCTCACAGAACTCACCTCCAAGAAAATGCCCAAGAAAGTTAACTGGACAGTTAGTTGTCAAAAGGCTTTTGACACCCTAAAAGAAGCAATGTGCTCAGCACCAATTCTAAAAGCTCCAGATTATGCCAAGCAGTTCATAGTGCAGACTGATGCCTCTGAGCTAGGGATAGGAGCGGTCCTATCCCAGACCAATGATGAAGGCCAAGACCAACCTGTTGCTTTTATAAGCAGAAGACTACTCCCTAGAGAGCAGCGTTGGAGTGCCATTGAGAGGGAGGCCTTTGCTGTGGTTTGGTCCCTGAAGAAGCTGAGGCCATACTTGTTTGGCACTCACTTCCTAGTTCAAACTGACCACAGACCTCTCAGATGGCTAATGCAGATGAAAGGGGAAAATCCAAAACTACTGAGGTGGTCCATCTCCCTACAGGGAATGGACTTTGAAGTGGAACACAGACCAGGGACTGCCCATGCCAATGCAGATGGACTTTCCAGGTTCTTCCACTTAGACAATGAAGACTCCATAGGACAAGGTTAGTCTCATCACCTTTCGTTTGGGGGGGGGTTGTGTGAGAAAGTGCCATCTTTCTTGCATGGTATGCCCCCACTTTTTGCTAAATTGCTGAATGTACTTCGATTGAGTGTACCCTGGGTTCCTGCCAATCAGGTGCCCAGGGCCTATGTTCCTTCCTTAAACCACACAAACCCCAAATTGGCAAACCCTAGCCACATGTCAGCCCCTAGTAAATGGTACCCTAGGTACCCAGGGCCTTGTGACCAGGGAAGGCCTCTAAGGGCTGCAGCACTCATTGTGCCACCCTCAGAGGCCCTGTACCCTTACACACACACACTGCCCTTGCAGGCTGAGTGTCTGGGTGCAGGACAAAACAAAGAGTCGACATGGCACACATCACTGTGTACCATGCCCATCACCTACACTGCCAAGGCATATGTCAGCCACCCCTCTAGCTGGGTGCATTACGCCTATGGTGTGGGCACAGGAGCAGGAGCCCTGTGCCCCTACAGTACCCAGGTCCATTCCTGGGCACTGTAAGTGCAGTGCTGTCATTTAAGAATACATGGTGCTGAGAGCTTGTCAAACACGAGCTCCACAGCACCATATTGGCAACACTGAAGCCTGGGAAGTTTTGGTATCAAACTTCTCAGCACATTGAACCCACACTGATGCCAGTGTAGGATTTAATGTACTAAGCACCCCAGAGGGCATCTTAGAAGATGCCCCCTTACAGCTAACTTGCAATCCACGTCTGCTCTGAGGCTGCCCAGGCTGCCACACAGCAGACACGTTGCTGGACCCCTGGGTGGGAGAGCCCCTGCTCTCCCGGGCCTGCAACAATGCACATCCTGGGTGAGGTGAGAAATCTCCTCCCCCAGGATGAGCAAAGGGAAGCTTCAAAGGCATGCCGCCAGTTGGAGTTTCCCCAGGCCACTGCAACCCCCCACTCTGGCGGGAAGCTTGGCCGGAAACCCCATACAAGGACAGGGGATGTGCCAGCCTGCCCACCCCACCCCTCAGGTGGGGGAGGCGAGGTGAAGCACATCTCCGGGCTCTCGCCATCTTGAAGATGGGAGGCCCTACCCTATCAGGATTAGGCTACTGCCCCCCTCCCACAGGAGAGAGGCAGGATAGGGGGTGTACCCACCCCAGGACAAGGACCCATTGGTCCCTGGCCTTCACCTACCTGTAACGCCCCTAAATCTAGTATTTAGGGCCCCCCTGAACCTTCCTTCCTTAGATTCCAGATAGAAAAACGACAAGAAGAGCAAGAAGAACAAAGACCTGCCCTGCAGCTGCTAAAAAGAGAAGAAGACACCAACTGCTTTGGCCCCAGCCCTACCGGCCTGTCGACTCTCGAACCTGCACCAGCGCGGCATCCCTCGTGGCCAGCAACCTCACCAACCCCGGAGGACCTGGCTACCTTTTAGCTCTAAGCCCCTGGGACTCCCACGAGTAGAGGCTCTACTCAAGAAACCTACTTGCTATCCCTGGCACCAGCCCGGGACCGCGGACCCAACACACTCTGCACCAGCCAAGCCTGGCCAGTGCCGGAGTGGACAAAGACCCAGAGGACGACCCCACGGCGACTGTGACCCAGAGTCCGGCACCCAAGGACCCCCCTCGACATCTCGGAAGAAGCCTGCAGCCTCAGAACCAAGTGCCACCCCAGCCGCGATCAACCAGAGGGTAAGATTCCCGACGTCAAAAGGCACCCCTGCACCCGGCGCCCTGCGACCCCCTGTGCCCAATCCCGGGGTACCCACCTAACCTACAACTACCCAACTTACCTCTCGAAGTGGTGGTGGCACCTGAAACATCCTCGTCCCCGAGCCTGCAGCCTCTTTCCAAACCGGAACATTCCCATTGATTTCCATTGAGCGCCCTAAGGCTCAAAAGCACCCTGCACCCAGCCGCCCGAGTGGCCCTGGCAGTGCCCTCTCTACACTAACCTACTTCCCCACTTGCCCTGAGTAAGTGACCAGGAGCCCAGCTCCCACAGACAGCAGCCACCAACCAAGGCCCCCCTATCCCTCATAGGATAACATTGGGCCCAACTCTCTCTGCACCCGGCCGTCCTGAAACCGCTGAGGGTGAACCAACTGTACCTACCTGACACTGGGGGACCCCTGAGTCCATGCCCGGAATTTCAACACTACCAGTCGAGTACTTACCCTTAAACCGCTAACTTCATTTTCCTCATAGGGTAACATTGACTGGCTTTTTCTTCAAAAATCTTCTAAGTGTGAACTTTTCAAAACTGCAAAAATTCACCAAAAATCAGCCAAGTGACAAAAACGAATTTACTCACCTGCTCCTAGGTGAGCTCCCAGTGCTGGATCTTGGTGCCCAGCCCTGACTCTGAAAAGTGTTCACAACTATACTTACTTCTAACTCATTTTTCTCCCATAGGAAACCATTGTCTGCTTTTCTGTGAAATTTCTTCTAAGTGTCTACTTTTGCAAATTTGAAATATTCTTTTAAAATCGTACCATTTCTGCAAACGAAATTACTTACCTGCTTTTGATAAGGACCCCAGTCCTGGGTCTAGGCACCCAGTCCTGGATTACTAAAGTAACGATAAAGTACTCTACCTGCAATTTGAATTTCTTGCCATAGAGATCCATTGAATGTTTTCTGTGAAATATTTTCTAAGTGCTAACTTTTGAAATAGCTAAATATTATTTAAAAATCATTACAGTTATTAAGTCGACTTTCATCACTTGATTCTGAATACTGACCCCAGGCTGGTTCTAGGATCCAGACCTGGAATTCCAAAAGTAATCTGAAAAGTAATTTATTACAAATAACCTGAATTTACCATTGAGCTCAATGCATTGTTATGTTTAGGAAATAGGATTGTTTATTGCAACCAACTGTGACTGTTTACACAAATTTATTGCTTGAAACAAAAGTATTTATATTCAACCTCTCATTCTGAGAAAGTATATTTTTACCCCCTTGTGGTTCTAAAAATAAAACAAGCATATATTTTATATATACAAATCATTGGCCTAGAGTTCAGTTATTGAGTGTGTGAAACCATTTGCTGACTGAGTGTGTACAATAAATGCTTTACACTGTCCTCTGGTACTGCCTTACTGCTCGACCAAGCTACCACTTTTGAGAGTAAGGTCATACCTAACTTTGACCTCTATCAGCCTCTGGGGGACTGTGGACTCTGTACACCCTGTACCTATTAGGGAACAGTATATACAGAGCCACTTTCTCACAGGGAAGGCTGTGCAAAAGAGGACCTTGGTGTGGTGGATAGCCCCCTGAATCTAGGTCTGCTACTCATGGGCCAGTAAATGCCCTTGAGGGTCTTGGAGCACATTCCTCAAGGGCCAAGGCTGCTACAAAGCCGTTTGTATGAGGTTTGCCTGTCCTTAACATCGACAAGGCTGAGATGTGGGCATCAGTGCTCACGTCATCGGAGCACTACTTAGTGTCCTTTCAGTCAATTTTGGCTGAAAGGACACTTTTTTAACCACATTGCCCTCCTTCCTCCTCCATTCTGTGTAGTGGTCACTTTCACATCTACACTGGTCCTAAGTTAGCAATAATCACACTGCCATCAACAATTGTTTTATGATCTGTGGGTGTGGGAAGGGGAAAGCCAAGAAACTCGCATGAACATGCAGGAGTGGCGCTTACAGATGGCTACGCTTCATCACTTCTGTGGTAGGACAGAGCCATTGCACATGACGCCACCTACCGACGCTTAGGAGCACTTGTGCAAAGTTCTCCTGATTCAGTCCGCCACCTTGGGCATATTCTGAAGGTGAGGAATCTGTAGTTAGATGGTGTATCCACCAGAAAGCGTTACCAAAGGTAACAAACTTCTTGGCGGGAGGATCCCCAAAGTCTTTAATAATAAGTTTCAAGTTCAAGAGGAAGTTCTCCATCTATCAGAAAGCTCAAACATTTTGTTTCTAATGTTTTCAAAGTATGAACTTTGTTTTCAGAAGCAAGTCTAATGGTGCAGCAGTGCAGATTTTCTTGTCCTCTGCGGCCCTCGTTCAAACTTGCCATAGAGTATTATCATTCAACACAAGAATTCCCAGCTTGCGGTCCCAAAGTACCATAAGAGAACGGTGCACCACAAGGATTCTGGTTATGGAGAAAAACATTTTGCCTGTGAAACCTTTTAGCTGAATGACTGATGGTCTCTAATATGGTGCTGTGCTAATGCACGAGATTCAGATGGGTGTTCTCAACTTTGAGAAGTTTTTTTTCTTGTCTGCTATACATGGTTTCACGTTGATCAATAAGCACCTTTGAGCCAATGTGTAAAGCTGCATCTAAATAATTCATTTAACATAAGGAGATGCTCTGAAAATAAAAAGATTCCTACAGTAATTTCACCTTTTTGCATTGATCAGATGTGGAAAGTTCACATGCTTTTCACAGCAAAAGAGCATCAGTATAGTATTAAGTTGATTTCACACAAAACAAACAACAGTTTAGAGCATTTAATTATCCTTACAAGTGCCAATCACTCACAAAAAACGAAATGTCAAATGAAGAGTGCAATGTATAAAGACTATAAACCAATATGGCACCCACAAAACTCCTCTACAGGCAAAGTAGCCTCAGCTGTGTACTTTGGAAACATCCCACTGTAAAGCTACATGGATCAATGCAGACATTTGTGGTATGGTATTGTACTAAATGCCCTCCAGGCTAGGTTAAATGGATTTTGGTTAAGATCTCTTTAAGAGCAAGGCCACTCCAAATCCACCACCGCCACAAGGAGAGAGACTATACCATATGGAAATCTTTGCACAACACATAAATCCTTAATAGAACCAGTCTGCAAAAGAAACATTACTTAGCTACAGCAATATATTTCCTTCTCTTGGTAGCTCTAAACTCGTGTTTGAGCCAGCACATCTATCCAGGAGCTTGAAAGGTTATACGCCACACTTTCATAAAAATGTAGGGCTATACTGGTGCTTTGGTATAAAACACATTTAGGTGAATGTCAAAGGGGAGTTTGAAGGCAAACATGCCCATTATTAACAATTTAAAACTCCAGATCCAGCCACGAGATGACCTTGGTTAATCTATAGCAGATATCAAGCTTGAAAAACATTCTTAAAGGGAACGTATCTTTTCTAGCCTTGTTCTTTATTCAGAACCCCTGAGGTTTCTGTCAGAACTAGGTGCATCTTTCTTCTTTTATTTCTCTAGCCTTATGCCAATGAGATCTTTGTTTACTAAGACACTTTTTGCACATGTACTCTGAGCAGCTTTCCATGTACAATACTAACAACATTCTATTCAAATAGGCCCTTGATTTCCATCTCTCATGTTGCTCAAACAACCTTGCTCCGCACGTAGATTTGCTTCCGCTCTTCACTACTGCCACCTTACCACAACCAGCTTCCGCACCTTGTAGTGAGACAGAATCTGAAAGAAACACGTTAGTTATAGATTCCTTACCTTAGAATTACCCCCAGGCGTCAGACTAGATCCGGAAAGTTTTTGCGTCAGCAGTACCTCTGCGCGTCGGAAGGTGGCGTTGGTCGGCTCCGCGTCTGTCATCGGCGTCGTGGTCGCCGTGATGACGTCGTGGCAGCTACTTAGACGCCACCCTCGCGCACTGACGTCAGTTATTTCTTTTTCCGCACCAGCCAGCGCAGATCCAGGAAGAGCGGTAACTCAGTCAATTTTTGACGAACTTTTTCTCAACTTTTGTCGACTTCTTGTTTTGAGTCTCCGAACAGGTGCACGAGGGATGCCCTGTTTCAAGGCCTGTGGTTCCTGTAACCGACTGATGTCGGTGACGGATCCGCACCGCGTGTGCCTCTTTTACGTGGAGCGTGACCACATCCCTAAATCGTGCTCCGACTGTCGGTTGATGGCACCGAAGGCTTTGTGAGAGTGGTCCCTAAAGCTGCTTGAACACCAGCAGTCGGATCTGCGCCGTTCGAGGTCCCAGTCGAGAAGGAGGTCAATGGACCGGTAGCTGAGCCACCACCATTCCGAATTCATCGAAGTCTTCACACTCAGGGTCAGTTAAGTCGAAGCATAAGAAGAAGTCGAAGAAGCATCGTCGCTCTTCGACTTCTTGTTGGTCAGCCGACCCGACGAGGGACGTGGGTGGTGCCCCTCCCGCGGATCCGTGCGTGGAGCCTGAAGGGTCGACTGCGGGTTCCCCTCATTTTCCGGGACCCGGAGCGATCCCCGCCCAGCTTCGTACATTCTACAAGGCGATGCATGCTATCTTTGGGTGGACCGGGCCCCACAGACTCGGTTGGGGGGCCTAGGTCTTTGCTGCTGGCGGCTCCGGCACCCACAGGCCCCCCTTAGATCCAGGCCTGGATCCGGATCTGTGCCGGTTGACCTCGTTACGCCTCTATCGGCACCACTACTGCGTTCGGTGCCTGTTCGGCTCATCGGCCGGCGTCAACCCCGGCATGGACGCGGAGACGGACCAGCGTTGTCCGATGTCGGATCCGGTGCCGGGTGGGTTTTTTATGCCCCTGTTCACTCCTGAGGTCCCTTTTCAACAACAATGGCACCCAGAGGATGATGAGGAGGACTGGGAGGGGTCAGGGGGCCCTTTAACTGACCAGTTAGACACTGAGCAGGACTGGAGAGAGTAACTGGGGGGTGACAGTGGTCTTGACACCTCTCCTGACCTTGGCATTTTGTTTCATCCTACCGTGGCTACGGAGGAGGGAGCGTCATAAGCAGTGGTGTTGCGTAGGGCGGCCGGGGCACTCAACCTCGAGCTTCCTGCGGTGGCGGTCAGGACTAACCTCCTGACAGAGGTGTTTCAACCGGCTGCGAGCTCTTCGGAGCCCTTGCTGCCGTTTAATGAGGTCCTCACAGACGTCCTTTTGGGCACGTGGTCCAGGTCCAACACGGGGGCTCCCGTGGACAGGATGATTGCCCGATGCCACCGCCCGGCTCCGGGCGATCTCACGTTCCTCTCCCAACATCCCACCCCGGAAAGCTTGGTAGTCTAAGAAGATGGACCACCTTTGCAAGAAACTTTTCTCTTCCGCCAGCTTAGGACTGCGGTCTGTAAACACCGCATGTCTCTTATGCCGTTATTTGCACTCAGTGTGGGATAAGGCGGCGCAAGTGCTGCCTCAGTGTCCGGAGGAGGCCCGGGCAGTGCTCTCCCAGGCTGTAGCTGCCGGGAGGGATGCAGCAAAGTTTACAATCCATTGTGGGCTGGACACCGCCGACTCTCTGGGCAGGACCATTTCAACGTAGGTATCGCTTCTTCGCTACGCCTGGATGAGGTCCACTGGCTTTTCAGGGGATGCCCAGAACACCTTGATGGACATGCACTTTGATGGCCGTCACCTGTTTGGCGACAAAGCAGATAACGCCCTAGAGCGCTTCAAGGACTCATGGGCTACGGCCAAGTCCTGGGCCTCTCCACCTGTCCGGCGCAGTCTGTTTTTCGCCCCCTTTCGTGGCCATGGATGGGGTGCCCCGCTACATCCCACCCAGAGCCACAGGCCACAGCAAGTTACCCAACCTTCGCGCAGCCGGGGACGTGGAAACAACCGGCGTGGTTCCGGGGGCCAGTCCACCAACCCTTCCTCTGCAGCAGCCTCCAAACCCTCCTAGTCCGACTTTTCAGGCCTATCAAACGCCAGTGGGCGGCAGGATTCACCATCACCTCCCTCACTGGCGCACCATCACGTCGGACAGGTGGGTTTTGCAAATAGTCCGAAGGGGCTACTCTCTCCCCATCGAGACTACCCCTCCAGCCATGCCACCGCGATACCGCTGCATGTCGGAGGATAATCTATCGCTTCTCTAGCAGGAAGTTACGGCTCTCTTGGCCAAGGGAGCCATCGAGCGCGTTCCTGTCCCAGAAGTAGGTCGTGGTTGTTACTCTCACGACTTTCTGGTTCCAAAGAAGGACAAGGGCCTGCGTCTTATTTTGGACCTCAGGGACGTCAATCGCTTCCTCCGGAAGGAGAAGTTCAAGATGTTGATGCTTGCTCAGGTCTTGTCTCCCCTCGACTCGCAAGACTGGATGGTAGCGTTGGACTTGCAGGATGCTTATGTTCGAGGCATATGAGCTGCAGATTATACACTGTGCATAGCTCGCCATCTGGTGTTGGGCCCGGATGTTTGCAGTTTGTTTTTCCCCTTGGTAAGTCTTTGGAAGTCACGAGTTCGGTGACTCCTCCTCTGGTTCGTATTGCGCATGGGCTTCGGCTCCATCCTCAGATTGTTTTTTTCTGCCATCGGGCTCGGATGTAGTACTTCGCGCTTCGGTTCCGAACTTCTCAGTTCAACGATCGACGCAGAAATCCTCGCTCATCGAGCTTCTTCAGATAATAAATCATCTTACTCATCTTCTCTTCGGCACTTCTTTGATTCCGGTCGTCGACGGTGGCCTTCGGGCCTATTCCGGCTCCGGTCTCGGCTGATGGAAAGAACTCCCTTCAAGAAGTGCCCTCGATGTGGGTCCAAGTTTCCCCACACCGATCTTCATGAGGTGTGCAACCTCTGCCTCTCCCCAGAACACGAGGCCCGAGACTGTCCCGCCTGCAAGTCTTTTCGCTCAAAAAAGACAATTCGAGATCGACGGGCTAGACGCAACATGGCGCACTCCTCGACCTCCGCTCCAGTCGACATCTTCGGGGACGACGTCGAAGCTCCGGGACAGCAGGACGTCGAACAGGAGGACGACGCCCTAGTCAGCGCTTCTGAGGCCGACGACTCAGATGTGGAGGACATCACCCCGGCGCAGCGGGTCGTGAGTACAATACCCCCTCCCACGCCGATACCGAAAAAGGCTTCGGTCACACCTTCGCCTCCGGGCCTAGGCAAGATCAAGGACACTGCTTCTCACACCCCACCTTCGGGCCCGGTAAAGAAGCCTATTAAGCCTTCCGGCAGCTCGGGCTCGAGCCAGCCGACCACCGGTGCCGAGAAACACCCTTCGGCACCGAAGAAAAAAATCGGCCTCCACCTCCACACCGAACCCGGCACCGAAATCTTCGGTGTCAAAACCTGCTCCTCCGGCGCCGACCAAACATCACAAGGCCCTCGGCACCGACACTCCCGTGCCGAGGCCTTCTTCGGCACCGACCAAAAAATCGGAGGTTCCAAAGAAGCACGGCTTCGATAAGCCTAAAAAGCCGTCGGCCCCGAAACCTTCCGCGCCGACCGAACAACCAGTGTCGCAGGAACTTTTCACACCGGATCCTCTGCAAAAAACACTCACCAAGGATCCAAAAACTGGACACTTGACATTGTCTTAAAAAAACAGACACTTGGACAAACCAGCTCCACCTCCACCTCCAAAGAGAAAGGATATTGCTACCTCTCCTTTCAGGGTGCCTTCCCCACCTCCTCCACCCCCTCCACCTCCACCCCCTCATCGTTCCCCCACCTTGTCTCCTGTCCCAGACTATTTGGGAGACCCTTATTATGATCCAGCAGATGTGCCACAACACCCCACCCCTACTGGGTCTCCAGACCCATGGATGATTATAACAATCCGGACATCCCAGATGTCCCACTGGATGACCTTTACCCATCTAGGCCATCCCCACCTGAAGATTCCTTGGGTTTTCACCATTTGTTACAACGGGCGGCACACTACCACGGGGTGGAGTTACATACTGACCCAGTGGAGGAGGATTTTCTCCTAGACACCTTTGACGATGCACATAGGTCTACTGCCATTCTACCTATGTTAAAGGGCGTAATTAAACATGCCCCTGAGGTTTTTAAAGACCCAGTCAGGGCCAGGGTCCTAAACCCTCGTATAGAGAAGAAATACAAAGCCGCCCCCACAGACCCTTCTTACATTAAAGGCCCTGCACCATTGGATTCCCTAGTGGTATCTACAGCTAGGAAGCGCTCAAATTCTCAGGCGTCCGGTGAAGCACCCCTACCTGACAAAGAGTCCAAGCTCCTAGACGCGTCAGGGAAGCGCACTGCGTCACAAGCTGCCAATATATGGCGTATCGCCAATACGCAAGCACTGTTGGCCCGATACAACAGGGCGCATTATGATGAGCTAGAGAGCATCATGCACCATCTCCCTGAAAAGTACAACACTAGGGCTAATGAACTGATTCAAGAGGGAAAAACAATAACTAATACCTCGATACGCTGTGCCCTAGATGCAGCAGATACAGCCTCCAGGGCCATAAACACCAGTGTCCTTCTCCGTCGCCATGCCTGGCTCAGAGTTTCAGGGTTTAAACCGGAGGTACAAGCCTCTATATTAAACCACCCATTCGACCAAGATCATCTATTTGGCCCCAAAGTAGACGAAGCCCTCGAAAAGATGAAATCCATGGGAGCCCTGCAGTCACATACTCCCAGGCGCTCCTTTCGCCTCTCTTCCTTTCGGGGCTACTCCTCGGATAGTGCATCGACGTCCTACAAATCCCCTCCTCAATCTACCTTCACAAAGGGTTATCAAAGAGGCGGATACAGAGGCAATAATAATAAGGGCAGAGGCAAAACAAATACCGCCCGCTAAGCCACACCTCCTGCCCAATGACTTTCCCCCGCTCCCTCCAGACCATTCCACTCCGGTCGGAGGCAGAATACAACATTTCCTTCACGTCTGGGAGACAATCACCTCAGACAGATGGGTGACACAAATTATTCAGTCAGGGTATTGCCTAGAATTAACATCTACCCCCCCAAACATTCCACCCAGGCACCGCCCTATGTCTCAAGAACGTACTGCGCTACTAACACAAGAGGTGATCTCCCTCCTGCAAAAAGCAGCAATAGAGCAGGTCCCCATAAATCAACAAAATTTAGGGGTCTACTCCCTGTACTTTCTGATTCCAAAGACAGACGAGACTCTACGACCTATCCTAGATCTCAGACCTCTAAACACCTACATACATTCAGACCATTTTCACATGGTAACCCTTCAACAGGTTCTTCCACTCCTCTCCCAGAACGATTTTCTCACCACTCTGGATTTGAAAGACACATACTTTCACATCCCAGTACACCAGTCTCACAGAAAGTACCTCAGATTTGTGGTGGACGGACAACACTACCAGTTCAAGGTGCTCCCATTCGGGGTAACAACAGCACCAAGGGTTTTCACCAAGTGCCTGGCAGTAGTGGCTGCACACCTCAGAAGACAGCACATTCACGTCTTCCCATATCTGGACGATTGGCTGATAAAAGCCACGTCCTACCAACAATGTGTGCAACATAACGCCGCTACGGTCCAACTACTTCACCAGCTAGGTTTCACGGTGAACCATCAAAAATCGCATCTGGTACCATCACACACAAAACAATATCTCGGAGCCACCATAGACACCTCAAAAGCCATAGCCTATCCCAATCCTGCCAGGATTGCAAAAATACAGGCTCTGCGTCAAAAATTCCTATGTCAACACTCTCTCCTAGCAAGAGTGTTTATGCAGCTCATAGGGATGATGGCCTCTTGCATCTTTATAGTGCCCCATGCAAGACTCCAAATGCGTCCACTCCAGGAGTGCTTAGCGCGCCAGTGGAACCAGGCCCAGGGACAACTGACAGATCTGGTGTTGGTAGACGGTCGCACCCATCGCTCTCTGCAGTGGTGGAACACCACAAACCTCTCCAGAGGTCGACCGTTCCTGGACCCGGTCCCACAAATAATCCTAACAGATGCATCGCTGTCTGGCTGGGGAGCTCATCTGTTACATCTCACAGCACAAGGCACATGGACGCCGCAACAGAAGTTACTCCACATCAACCATCTGGAGTTACTGGCGAACTTCCTCGCCCTAAAATCCTTCCAGACGCAGATTTCAGGCAAGGCAGTCCTCATTCGCACAGACAACATGACTTCCATGTACTACATTCAAAAACAGGGGGGCACACACTCTCCACAGCTCTCTGTTAGCACAGAGCATATGGAGATGGGCAATTCCACAAAAGATTTTTCTCCTAGCACAACACGTCCCAGGAGTCCAAAACACCGTGGCAGATCTGCTCAGCAGGCAGACACAGCAGATCCACGAGTGGGAACTTCACCCACAAGTTCTTCACCCGTTCTTTCAGAAGTGGGGACATCCACACATAGACCTATTCGCCACCCACGAAAACAAAAAATGCCCAAGCTTCGCCGCCAGATATCCACACCCATTGTCCAAAGGCAATGCGATATGGATGAACTAGTCAAACAAATTTGCATACGCTTTTCCACCTCTCCCACTAATTCCATTAGTGGTGCGAAAGCTACAACAGCATTCCCTAACTCTGATCCTAGTAGCTCCAACATGGGCCAGACAACCATGGTACACCACACTGCTGGAACTCTCAGTAGTACCACACCAAAAGCTACACCTCTCACCATGCCTCCTAACCCAGAACCATGGAGAGATCAGGCACCCGGACCCAGCTCAGCTCAACCTTGCGATCTGGCTCCTGAGGTCCTAGAATTCGGATACCTTAACCTGCCCCCTGATTGCATGAATATTATCAGGGAAGCTAGACGCCCTACTACTAGAGCGTGCTATGCAGCAAAGTGGAAAAGATTTGTTGTTTACTGCCACAACAACACAATCAATCCTTTAAATGTATCCATACAGCACATTATATGTTATTTACTCCATTTACAAAGGTGTAACCTAGCATATACTTCCATTCGGTTACACCTCGCTGAAATTGCTGCTTATTTACAGAACAGGCAGCACCTCTCACTTTTCAAAGTGCCTGCCATCAAAGCCTTTATGGAAGGCCTCAAAAGAGTAATTCCACCCAGAGTACCACCCTCACCTGTCTGGAACCTGAATATAGTCCACACACGGTTAATGGGACCCCCTTTTGAACCATTACATAAATGTGAGCTGCAATTTCTCACATGGAAAACAGCTTTTCTAGTGGCCATCACTTCCCTCAGAAGGATTAGTGAAATACAAGCACTCACTATAGACGAACCTTTTCTCCAGATGCATCAGAACAAGGTTGTACTCCGCACCAACCCCAAATTTCTACCCAAAGTCATTTCTCCATTCCATCTAAACCAGTCGGTAGAATTACCAGTCTTTTTCTCGCAACCCCAAACAGTTGCGGAAAGGGCCTTACACACACTGGATGTTAAAAGGGCTTTACTTTACTACATCCAAAGGACACAACCTTTCAGGAAAACCAAACAGCTATTTGTCTCCTTCTCCCCACCACACAAAGGCAACCCTATTTCTAAATCAGGGATAGCTAGGTGGATTGTAAAATGCATACAGATTTGCTACCACAAAGCAAAACGAACGCTATCTGTTCCCCCTAAAGCCCACTCTACAAGGAAGATAGGGGCTTCTATGGCTTTCCTAGGGAACATGCCACTAGATGACATCTGCAAAGCAGTGACATGGTCAACACCGTACACCTTCACAAAACATTACTGTGTAGATGTGCAAACCAAGCAACAAGCTAGTGTGGGCCAAGCTGTACTAAAAACACTGTTTCAAACAACTGCAACGGATGCCGGTGGTCGCCGCTAGGGTTGGGTACTGCTATATAATCTATGCACAGTGTATAATCTGCAGCTCATATACCTCGAACGGAATATGCTACTTACCAGTATGCATCTGTTCTTGGCATGTAGAGCTGCAGATCTATACACGCCCACCCGCCTCCCCGGCTACCTGTATCCGTTCCAGTCTTATCTTATTTAGATACAATATACATGGGTTTCTTTACTGTTACTACTACGCTCCATCTTTCCCTGCTGGCGAAAAACAATCTGAGGATGGAGCCGAAGCCCATGCGCAATACGAACCAGAGGAGGAGTCACCGAACTCGTGACTTCCAAAGACTTTCCAAGAGGAAAAACAAACTGCAAACATCCGGGCCCAACACCAGATGGCGAGCTATGCACAGTGTATAGATCTGCAGCTCTACATGCCAAGAACAGATGCATACTGGTAAGTAGCATATTCCTTTCACATACCTGTCCTTCCGGCCCACCGGCGTTACCTACGGTCCACGGTAGGCCACGAGAACTTTCAGTTTACCTTGCTCCCCTTTGGCCTTACCAGCCCCTCGGGTGTTCACGAAAGTGATGGCGGTGGCTACAGCTCATCTGCACAGATCAGGGGTTTCAGTCTTCCCCTATCTCTACGACTGGCTGTTGAAGGCGGGCTTCCCCCAGCCAGTCGTCTCCCAACTCCAGACTATGGCCGACCTGCAATTGCCGGGGTTCTCTATCAAAATGCCGAAGTCGCGCCTGATCCCCCTCCTTTTCATCGGAGCGGTTCTGGACACCACGCAGTTTCGGGTTTATCCTCCCGAGCAGCGAGTCCGGGACATTCGGGCTATGATTCTGATCTTTCAGCTCCTGTCCTGGGTTTCGGTCAGGACGACCTTGAGGCTGCTGGGCCTCATGACCTCCTGCATCCTGCTAACCAACCTTGCCAGATGGCATATGCAGGCTCTGCAGTGGGACCTGAAGTTCCAGTTAGCGCAGCATCAGGTGAACCTGTCTGACTACGTACAGATCTCGGAGGGCACTGCACAACAATTGCAGTGGTGGCTCACAAATCAGCATTGGGTCAGCGGCAGAACCCTCTCCCTTCCCCAGCCGGAGCACACAGTGGTGACGGATGCGTCCCTCCTGGGATGGGGTGGCCACATGGGAGGCAGAGATCAGAGGCCCCTGGTCTCCAACTGAGTCCTAGCTCCATATCAACCTTCTGGAGCTTCGGGCGATCCTTCTTGCACTGAAAGCATTCCTTCCCTCTGTCAATGGGGAGGGTGGTACAGGTGTTCACAGACAACACCACCGCCATGTGGTATTGCAACAAACAAGGCGGGGTGGGATTGTGGACCCTATGTCAGGAGGCTCTGCGCCTCTGGACATGGCTCGAACCTCAAGGCATTTCCTTGACGGTTCAACACCTGGCAGGTTCTTTGAATGCCAGGGCAGATTAACTCGGCCGCCGGTGTCTGATGGATCACAAATGGCGTCTTCACTCTGAGGTGGCGCAAGGTCTCTCCAGATGCACAAGTTACTTACTTGTGTAAAGATATATCTGGAAGAGACATTAGTTAATGATAGATTCCGTACCGCCCCACCCATCCTCCCCGTTCTGCGAACTGATTTCTAGGGTTAAGGTCATCCCTTTCAAGGCCCTAGTTTCAATGCACCAGTGGTCAGTATCTTGCATGGCTCTGCGTTCCTGACGTGGAAAGTCGTGTACAGAACTGACGTCAGCATGCGTGGGCGTGTCTAAGTAGCTCCAGCGACGTCATCTCGGCGACTACGACGCCAACGACGTATGCAGAGCCGTACGACGACACCTACCGACGCACAGGGGTACTGCTGATGAAAACTTTCCGTATCCAGTGTGACGCCTGGGGATATTCTAAGGTAAGGAATCTATCACTAACTAATGTCTCTTACAGATATATCGTTACACAAGTAAGTAACTTGTGCTTCAGGTAGGGGTTCCTTTTGTTGCTCCTATTATAGGGCGGGCTCCAAGAGTAATATCAACAGAAAATTCCTCTTCCTCTTACAAGGGCAATAGTCAATCGCCCTCCTCAAGAGGCTATTTCAGTGGTGGATTTAGAGAAAATAACGGAAAGGGAAGAGGTAGAGGCAACTCAACACGAACTTCCCCCGCAAATACCAAAACAGTGACTTTTTTACGCTACCCCCAGACCATTCCACTCCTGCTGGGGGACGTCTTACTCAATTTCTCCCAGTCTGGAACACAATCACATCAGACAAATGGGTATTACAAATTATCCAATGTGGTTATTGCCTGGAGCTTACCAACAACCCTCCAAACATTCCACCAAGAGCACTCAAAATGTCCCCAGAACACTTTCACCTTTTAAAACAAGCGGTTCAATCAAGGAGCAATAGAGCCAGTCCCATTAAAATATCAAGGCACAGGCGTCTATTCCCTTTACTTCTTGATTCCCAAGAAGGACGGGTCACTCAAGCCAATTATGCTAAAGCAAAAAGAAATTTACCTAAACCCTCTAGAGCCCATTCCACACGCAAATTGGGGGCTACTATGGCTTTTTTAGGCAACATTCCCATTGCAGATATCTGCAAAGCTGCAACATGGTCTGCTCCACACACATTTACTAAACACTACTGTATAGATGTGTTAGCCAGACAACAGGCTAATGTAGGCCAAGCAGTGCTCAAAACATTATTTCAGCCAACTGCAACAGCTACAGGTTAGCCACCCCTTTGGGAGCAACTGCTGTACAGTCTGTGCACAAGCATGTGATCTACAGCTCACATGCCTCGAACGGAAAATGCTACTTACCCAGTATACATCTGTTTTTGGCATGTAGAGTCGCATGCACCCACCCACCTCCCCGGTTACCTGAATCTGTTCCAGTACTATCTTACTTAGATAATTACACATGGACATCTCTATTCTACTCTTACTTACTCAATTCTCACCCTCTGCGGGAAATCAATCTAACAATGGAGTCGATGCCCATGCGCACTATCACCGAAAGTAGGAGTCACCTACCTCGTGACTGGTAAAGAGTTTTTCGAATAAAAGTGCAAATGTCCGGGCCCAACACCAGATGGTGATCTGTGCACAGCATGTGACACTGCAGCTCTACATGCCAAAAACAGACGCATACTGGGTAAGTAGCATTTTCCTTTCTATTACGTTTTGTCGATCCCACTCAAGGAGACATGTCATTTTGTATGAGTAGAAGGTACATATTTCCACCTGTGTATGTTTATTTAGTATGCTGCTTTGTTTTTAACTTGTAGAAATCTCTGCCTAACAGCATCTTTGCCTTTTCCAGAATGTTCTCGGCGGATGAAAAAGTGCATCAAGTGCCAGGTCACCATCACCAAAAAGCTCAAACAAGGTAGCTATGGAGCAATTGTTTTTTGTAATGATCCAAAGATTTTAATGAGTGTTCCATGATGGAAACTGAGAATTGTTTTCCCTGATTAAGACAGCTTGTTTTTGGTATAGTGAACGCTGATGAATCAACCTTCCAAAAATATTTTACAGCACAATGTGAGCACCAGTCTCTTTCACACCTTTGCAGAAAACCTGGAAATTAATTTTGACAGCTAAAGGCAGAGCTCTTCAATCAATTTCATTAACACATGCTGCCACTTGCCTAGTCCACAACACATCAATTACCACTCTGCCAGGATCTGGACACTTTCTTTACAAATGGGACTGAGGTGGTACCACATACTAGATCAGTCTCACTGCCTCTTAAATCCTTGACAACATCCTTGATTTACGCTCTTGTTGACTGTTTAACCATCTCAGACCCACATCCAGCTCCCCACAGTGTAGCTAGATCGAGGGATGGGAGAATACTGCATGTTGTTCTGAGACTTAAAGCCATTGAGTTATATGGTTCTAACTTTTTTCGATTTGCAATCATAATTTCAGCACCGCCACTCAAATAAGTTTTCCATCACTGGTCATTCCTAGAATCACTGCAGAAGGGATTGTGTATATAGCAAGTCACTAATGTTCCAGCCCCTCAATAGCCTAGTTTCTTAAACTTACCACCCACCATGTCCCCTCTTGAGGCGGCAGCAGCAGTCTGTGGACCTCATTCCCTTCTCCTGTGAAGCCAACACCGCCCTACGACCCTCAAGCTCTCTTATGCCACTTCATTGTTCATGCAGCTTCTTCTAATACCCTAGTACTCAATATAAGGCGTGGTTCTAATTTCACTGGCCTTCAGAAACCCACTAATGCAGCTCAAATGTTTGTTTGCCTCCTTCGTCCTCTTGGCTGATGTCACTCAGCGAATGTATACCATAATCACTCCAAGGAATGGATTTCTGTATTACCTTTGTGCACTGTCTTCCCGTCCATACTTCCCGATTTATGTTACTGCTTTTGATTTAGCCCTGTCCAACATTTGTGTTTGTAGTGCCAGCTACATAAAAACAATCACAAAACGTCAGTAGTTTTGAGAATAATCCATTTTAATTCCATAAGTGTTAATGGTTTTTCAACACTTCTATGTCCCTACCTATTAAAGTTCTTATTTAGGAGTGTCATTAGTGGCTTCGTTTGTTTCATTTTTGTCTTAATTTGAAGTATGTTATATTTTAGGTTTTGTGGAATTGTTTCCTTTGTTTTTACTACATAGGTAAACATATTATTATTTTAAAACAAATAGCAGCTGTGCATATCCAAAGTATTGAGAACAATATTGCCTTCCCAACCTCGGGCATGTTAATTTCTCTAACTCTGTCTGTTTGAAGAATCTACTTCATCTTTGGCTTCACAAGCTTCTCTTCTAACTTGTACTTCCTTTTTTGAGCAGTAACCTTTTTATAAATGGTTTTGTTTTTGACCCCCACCTTTACAAAATGCTCACTTTCAATTTATTTCACTGTCCCACTCAAAGGAGGGGGACTTTCCTGAGCACTGAGTTCACATCCTAAATTCAGCCCAAGCACCTAGAAATGATTCATTTTGCAGAGTGTGCTACACGTAACATCCTCTGTCTCAAAATATGCAGTTAATTGACTTGTATGATATTCGTAAATGTAGGTATGGTAAAAAAGATATCTAAATGGTGGCTTGCAAAGCTGTGCCAAGGATAGACACAATCTCAGGAATGTGGAGTACCCTGAAAAAAATGTCTTTGACCTTGGGATAAGAGCCTAATTTTCTAGAGACCAGTCTGAGACTCTGGTATGCTGGAGAGACACACGTCACACACATGTACACAGAGCCCCTTGAGCCACAGATGCTCAGAATCCCTTAATCTATCCAGAGGTATGCCCCTCTCTGGGTGCTGCTGTGGAAAGAGGCCACAGTAGTAGAACACATTGATACCCTCAGCAGAGGCTTGGTCCTTGAACGTGGCGGTGGGTGGACGACACCAGAGGGCCTCCTTCAAGGCCAGAATGCACCCTGAGCCCATGCCTGGATCCCCAAATTGAGGCACCTCCTCTCAGAGTCGGACATGGGACCACTGTTTTGGTTTTGTATACCTGTATGTGAGCACACCTTTTTGAGCAGTAGCAGTTCCATTCACAAGTCCGGAAGAATGCCTACGCACCTTTTCTGAGGGTAAAATGGCAAAAACAGACTGCCCTCCTTTTGTTAAGGAGGACTAATGTTTTCCTGTAGTGTCCATCTGTTTTAATCCTGACCCAGGTGCACACTAATACAGTTGTCTGGCACCTTGAAACCATTTTTAATCATTTTATCACATGCTCATTATACATACCTCACTACCTTTTAGCTCACCACAGGGATTTACTCTCTGTCTAAAACATCGGTTGAGCTCCTCCTTCTCAGTTTAGCCCGCACCGTAATCAGCTGTCACGGTGTGAGGAGCTTCCCAATGATAAAGCACGCCTCCACTGGTGGGTGAGGGAAATCGTCCTTGAAAAGGAATATCCCCCTCTCAGCAAGGTTGCTTTCCCCCTGTTTCTTCTTCTTGCTTGAAGACCGATGTGTGTTTTGTGAATGATATTGATTAGATTTGGAGTGAACACCTGCAGGTCTATAAATCTCCCTTGGCCCTCTTTGTTGTGTGTAGATGCTTAAAACTGCACCTTCAAGGAGACCAACATGGCTATGGTCGTCACTCCAAGAGTAGAAAAAACATATAAACCCTCACCTACAGACCTTCCCTACATCCGTGGCCTGCTGGCGCCGACGTCTACGAAGAAAAACAAGTTGCACACAGCCGAGCGCAACACTAGATGGCAGGAGTATGTAGAGCATGTGATACTGCAGCACTACATGCCATGGACAGATGCTTACAAGGTTAATAACCTGTTGCATTTGCAGCTGGAATTTCTTAGATTCACATGATCCTCCTACCTTCCATAAAAAACTAAACATAGTGGCCATTAATAAAACAAATGGAGGTCAGAATTTGTACATACTTAACATATAAGGGGGAAAACAACTATCTGAAGATGCCAAGTATGTAGCGAGGCATTTGATACTATAGAGTCTACTGCCTCAGCATACGGTTGACACACAAAATATACCTTTGTTTATTTCGAAGAATATCTCAGGACCCAAGCACAGCATAGTGGAATAGAGCACGGGATACGATTCGACAAGCTTTTGAAACTGCAAAATTATTGGTACATCTAAGTAACTAATTTCTTACACTGTAGAACATTGCAGCAGTTAGTAGCCCCATGCAGCCACCATATTTGTTCCCATTACTCAATTTCTTAAAACTAGACAGTTTGGCATCTAGACCAAAAGCTGGACCCTTCGCTGTTCTCCCTTGTATTCCCACAAGATTTACGGATGGTCAATTAGGAATTTGATATGGTGAATGCATCCCTTCTCTAAGCTCCTTAATGTTTTTGTACATCATTTATCTAGCTAACAAGCTTCCACAGTAGATAATGCAAACATAAAGTACGCCTGACTGTATAAGCAACCTAAATCGTTCAACACTATTGACATGTATGCTTTATTGACATTGAAAGCACTGTGGGCTGCTGAATTCATATCTGTGCATAGATCGCCGCCTAGTGTTGGGTCCGGATGTTTGCACGTTGTTGTCCTGGAAGAGTCTTCGAAGTATCCTGGGATAGGTGACTCCTCCCCTGGACTACAGTGCGCATGGGCATCCTCTCCATCCTCAGATTGTTTTTTTCCGCCATTGGGTTCGGATGTGCTTATCTTGACTCAAGTTAGGAAAAACTTTTTACAGGCCAAAAGGCCTTTAGTTCGCGTCGGTACTGTTCCCGATCGGTATCGATAGTTATTTGTTAGTTTACTAACTTCAAAAACAACTTTTTCGCATCTTACCCGACCATCGACCCGACATCGACGATGGAATAGAGGACACCATTCAAGCGGTGTCCTGTATGCAATGCGAAATATCCCCATGTCGACGTCCACCCGGTGTGCAACAAATGCCTTTTACCGGACCACGACGAGTCCACATGTATGGCCTGTGCCCGATTCCGATCCAAAAAGACTCTCCGGAATCGACGAGCAGCGAGACTTGAAGCGCAGCACGCGGCACCGGCCCCGACCAACATCTTCAGCGCCGAGGACGAAGAGGTCGAAGAAGTGGAGAACCTACCCTCCAGCCCCGCTTCCGAACATGACTCCGGATCGGAAGACATCGAAGAACAACTCTGTCACAGAGATGAAGCCGACACCGAGGTAGGAGACTACAATGAGGCCTTAGGGGCCGAAGAGAGTAGCTCCGGTGACGAGCAAGGCCTACCCGTACAGACTGAGGATATCCCAGTGCGTCAGTCTCTGGCTCCGGTCGAGGGATCGCCTTCGGGCCTTACCCAAGACCTATCCCGCGGTTCTTCGGCCCCGCCCTCTGGCCCGGCCTCGGACATTCAGCGGCAGCCATTACTACCCAAAACGACTGGTTTCCCTTCATCTAAACCGAAACCGAAAGCCGTATTGGTTCATCAGAAACCGAAACTGAAAGTGACACTGGTCGGATCGAAGCCCACCACACCTTCGACGCCAGCCAAACCCGTCGGCACCGACCGCACCAAACGGGACTTCGGTGCCGAGCTTGCAGCAGCCGACGTCGGCGCCGACACATGGAAAAAGACCATCGGTCCCGCCAAACCGCCTCGGCTCCCGGCACCGACACAATCGGCTCCGGCCACAAAGGTCAAAATGGCTGCTGCGTCTCACACCGCTTCGAAAGCAGCACCAAAGGCACACTCCTCGACGCCGTCGACAGCTACTACCTCTCCTCGGCTCGATGACCCAGTGGCGCCGAAAAAGTCCACGCCCGCCTCTACAGAACCGGTCGGCGCCAAAGAACCGTCGGCGCTCCAGGTGCGGCAAGTTGCAGCGTCCTTGCAACGCATCAAAGACAAGGCAGCCCTCCAGGACATGTCAGGCTCCGAGCCGAAAAAAGCTCAAAAAGCTTCTCCGGCACCGGGCAACATCACTTTTGGCCTACCACCATCCACGGCCCCAAAACTGTTCGAAATCAGAACACGTGTCACCCACACCAGGATCACACCTGCCGAACGCTCTCCTGTGGAGACGTCACCATCGCACATCATCGATGCCGACACCGGCAGAATGATGCTCCACAAGAGGAGAATAACTTCCGAGCCAGCTTTGCACTCCTACCGGATCCCGCTAAAGAAAAAACTGCCAGTGGATTCGGAACCAGTTCTTTACGAACCTCTCCATACCTCTTACCAACATCCACTGTCCTTCTCTCCAACACACTCCGAAACCGACGTTTTGGAGGACTACATGGGTGACCATGTCCCCTACCCCGGGGAGATGGACCCTCAAGGCCAACAGGACCCTGACCAGGCTTGGGATGACCCTGTAGACCCAGGTGCACCTATGGATACGCAGGACATGCAGCTATATGGCGCAAAAACGTCTCCCACAGAGGACACTGCCGCATTCAACGCCCTCATTGAACGCGCTGCGGCCAATCATGGTGTGCAACTCCATTCTGACACCATCGAGGACGATTTTCTCATGGATACTTTCGCATCCTCAGAAAGGAATATCAAAACTCTACCCATGTTGAAAGGTGTCCTCAAACCAGCAAATGACATTTTCAAAGAACGCACCAGGGCAAGGGTAATAAACCCCAGGATCGACAAGAAATACAGGTCGGCGCCTGGGGACCCTACCTACATTAGAGGCCAGTTGCCTCTGGATTCCATAGTAGTCGCGAACGCTCGCTATCGGGCGCACTCGCAAACAACAGGGGATGCTCCTCCCCCGGACAAAGAGTCCAAGGTGCTAGAGACCTCCGGCAAACGGGTTGCAGCCCAAGCAGCTAACATATGGCGTATTGCCAATACTCGGGCGCTCCTAGCTCGCTACGATCGCGCACATTATGACACATTAGAAACATTACTCCAACATCTCCCTGACCAATACAAAGAGGGAGCAGAGATCCTCATCAGGGAGGGACAACTCCTCACGAACGCATCCATTAAGTGTGCACTGGATGCCGCAGATACAGCTGCCAGAGCCATAAACACTAGCGTCATGTTACGACGACACGCCTGGTTACGAATCTCCGGATTCAAACCTGAGGTACAAAATAACATCCTCAACCAGCCGGTCAACCCCCACTACTTATTCGGGCCAGAGGTTGACACCACCCTAGAAAAAATAAAAAAGGACACAGACACTGCAAAGTCCATGGGGGCTCTCCAAACGCAGACCTTTCGGAGCGGCTCCTTTCGTCGCCCCGGAAATAGAGGAGCAGGTAGAGGACAGGGGTCACAGCAAACCTACAACAAAGGAAACACACAAAGTTCCTACGATAAAAACACCCGGGGTGGATATCGTGGCTCAAGCACAAAGGGCAGAGGACGCGGATATGGCAACACCAGGTCCTCCCCCAAGAACAAACAGTGACGCCCTCTCCCTTCCTCCCGACCACATAACACCTGTCGGGGGAAGGCTACAAAGGTTCCTGTCCACGTGGAACTCCATCACCACGGACAGGTGGGTCAAAGATATTATCAAACACGGTTACTGCCTAGAATTAACCTCCACTCCGCCCACAATACCGCCAAAACACCGTCCTATGTCCTCAGAGCACTTAACGCTATTACAGCAGGAAGTGCTAAGTATGCTACAAAAAGGCGCAATAGAGGTGGTACCCGTCCACGAGCAAGGTACGGGGGTGTACTCCCTGTATTTTTTAATACCGAAAAAGGACGGGTCACTCAGACCTATACTAGACCTGAGACCCCTCAACCGCTACATTCTCTCGGAGCATTTCCACATGCTCACCCTGCAACAAGTCCTACCACTGCTCAAACAGGGAGACTTCCTAGCCACGCTAGACCTCAAAGATGCGTATTTCCACATAACCATTCACCCATCACACAGGAAATATCTCAAGTTCACTATTCAAGGGCAGCACTACCAATTCAAGGTTCTTCCCTTCGGCGTGACAACAGCGCCCAGAGTTTTCACAAAGTGCCTGGCTACTGTGGCCGCACATCTACGGAGGCAACACATTCATGTCTACCCCTACCTCGACAACTGGCTTGTTCAAGCAAAGTCAGCCCAGCAATGTGCCAGCCACATGTCCCGCACCATTCACCTTCTTCACAGTCTGGGGTTCTCACTAAATTACCCAAAATCCCATCTCCAACCCGCACACGTACAACAGTACCTAGGTGCGACCATAGACACTCTGGCGGCCACAGCTCAGCCAAATTTAGTGATAATCAACAGCATGCAAATGCTGATTTCCAAGTTCAAACCCCAACACTCCCTTCCCGCGCGAGTGTTCATGCAGTTGATAGGCATGATGGCCTCCTGCATTTTCATAGTCCCACACGCGAGACTACATATGCGCGGAGTGCTTAGCACGTCAATGGAATCAGGCTCAAGGGCAACTAAAAGACCTAGTGTTGGTGAGCGGTCGGGCACACAACTCTCTGCATTGGTGGAATCCACAAAACCTTTGCAAGGGCCGACCATTCCAAGAGCCTGTTCCACAGATAATACTGACAGCGGACGCGTCTCTCCAGGGATGGGGAGCTCATGTACTCAATTACACAGTGCAGGGACTATGGACAACACAACAAAAGAAGATGCACATCAACCTTCTAGAACTGATGGCAATCTTCCTGGCTATGAAGGCATTCAAAGTACACTTGTGCAACAAAGTCGTGTTGATCCGGACGGACAACATGACCGCCATGTACTACATACAGAAGCAGGGAGGAACACACTCTCCACAGTTGTCTCATCTGGCTCAGAGCATGTGGAAGTGGGCCATTCAGAGGAACATGTTCCTCATGGCGGAACACCTCCCTGGCAAGGACAACCAGATGGCGGATCTGCTCAGCAGATCCGCCATCTGGTTACACCCATCAGTACTCCAGCCGTACTTCCAGAAGTGGGGTCATCCAGACATAGACCTATTCGCCACAAGCGAAAACGCAAAATGCCAAAGCTTTGCCGCCAGGTTCCCACATCCGCAGTCGCAGGGCAATGCGATATGGATGAACTGGTCCGGCAGATTTGCGTACGCTTTTCCCCCAGCACCACTGATACCGCTGGTGGCACGCAAACTCAGACAACACTCACTGACACTCGTCCTGGTTGCTCCAACGTGGGCACGCCAGCCATGGTACACCACCTTTCTCGAACTTTCCGTGGTGCCGCATCAAAGACTGCGGATCAAACCCGCGCATTTGACGCAGAACCATGGAGAGATTCAGCACCCAGATCCGCAACAGCTGAACCTGGCAATCTGGCTCCTGAAGTCCTAGAGTTTGGCTACCTAAACCTGCCACCTGACTGTATGGACATCATTAAGGAGGCCAGGAGACCCACTACCAGGGCGTGCTATGCAGCCAAATGGAAAAGATTCGTCATTTATTGCAATAATAATGATATTAACCCGCTAGATGCATCCATCCAAAACATAATTTGTTACCTCTTACACCTATACCGATGCAATCTGGCATACACCTCAATACGTGTCCATTTGACCGCAATATCAGCCTATCTCCAGAACAGGCAGCCCCTCTCTTTATTCAGAGTGCCAGCCATCAAAGCATTCTTGGAAGGACTCAAACGAGTAATTCCTCCAAGCCACCCACCAGCGCCAATGTGGAACCTCAACTTGGTCCTCACACGCCTGATGGGTCCACCCTTCGAACCTCTACACTCATGCGAGATTCAATTCCTCACCTGGAAAGTAGCTTTCCTAGTAGCAATCACTTCTTTGAGGAGAGTTAGTGAACTCCAGGCACTAACCGTTCAAGAGCCATTTATACAGGTTCACACCAACAGGGTCGTACTACGTACCAACCCCAAATTCATGCCCAAGGTGATATCGCAGTTCCACATGAATCAAACTATTGAACTGCCTGTTTTCTTTCAAAACCCACAAACTGTCGCAGAAAGAGCACTCCATACACTAGATGTAAAGAGAGCCCTCATGTACTATATCTACAGGACTAAGGTCTTTAGGAAGTCTAAACAACTTTACGTTGCCTTTGCCCCAAACCACAAAGGTAACGCTATCTCCAAAGCAGGTATAGCCAGATGGATCGTTAAATGTATTCAAATTTGCTACCAAAAGGCTAAACGCACATTAACTATTCCCCCACGAGCCCACTCAACACGTAAGTTAGGGGCCTCCATGGCTTTCCTGGGAAACATTCCTTTGCATGATGTATGTAGAGCAGCCACCTGGTCCACTACACACACATTTACCAAACACTATTGTGTTGATGTGCAATCAAAACAGCAGGCAGCTGTAGGACAGGCTGTTCTCAAAACTCTTTTTCAGACCGCTGCAGCTGGCACTGGTAGCCGCCGCTAATAGGAGGTACTGCTATGTATTCTATGCACAGATATGAATTCAGCAGCCCACATGCCTCGAACTGAATATGCTACTTACCAGTATGCATCTGTTCTTGGCATGTAGGGCTGCTGACATTCATATCGCCCTCCCTCCTCCCCGGCGCCTGTAGCAGCTGCAGCTCTCAGAATTACTGTAAGCATGGTCATCACTTTCTGTATCTACTCCATCACTGCCACAATGGCGAAAAACAATCTGAGGATGGAGAGGATGCCCATGCGCACTGTAGTCCAGGGGAGGAGTCACCTATCCCAGGATACTTCGAAGACTCTTCCAGGACAACAACGTGCAAACATCCGGACCCAACACTAGGCGGCGATCTATGCACAGATATGAATGTCAGCAGCCCTACATGCCAAGAACAGATGCATACTGGTAAGTAGCATATTCATTAACGAACCTGGCCCTGGATAAGAACGATTACCTCATTCAGGAAAGGCATTTAGCTACATCCACCTTTGCTACATCACAACAGCAACCTCCCCAACGTTTTGCAAAGCTCTGAATGTCGAACTGTTACAAAATACATAGCCGAGACATCTGTTCAGTTAATTAGTTCTCATTCAAGCAGTGTCCTCTAAATAATCTTTTATACAGTTTCTGCCCACATCTAAAAAAAAAAAGTCCCATTTTGTACATTCATCCTAATAAGCAGTGCTTATTAAATCCTTATAACATACACTAAGTCCTGTCCAATCATTGCCTGATCCCGACTGTAATGTTGTCAACAACTCCTGCAATTATTTACTGTATTAAAAGTGGTCCATCCAGCAACAAACTTATTTCTCACTGATTATATAGTGATGTGAAACAATTATAATAATTGCTCTGCATACGGAGACGCTGATGGTAGATAACTGTTTCTGTACATAAAAGATGTGTCTAACACCCACAGTTTGTTACACATCCAGTGTCTTTACCTGGGCTTTTATCTTCAGACAATCATATCCCATATCCCACTTTGCAGTGATTTTAGGAGAATGCAAATATAGGTGAACCCAAATACACCTATATAAACTCACTAGCTCTTACTACCACTCTCTTTATAAAACTTTATCACAATAGAAAGATAATGATACAGGACTACTGAGCATACCTGGCTGCAGCCCTTCACAAGTTAAAAACCCTAAAAGTAGTATAAATTGAGAAGCTTCAACCTCTCCCATACCACTCCACCCCACCACTCTAGACTGCACCTGCCTCTGAACCTTTCTTTAATTATGCAGAGGAAAGCTGAAGTGGTCAATGCACCGTATAATCCCACACACTATAGCCATGCTTCTTCTCAGCTTAGAGCTAGTACCTAGGAGACCTGCTTAACTTTCTTCTTGGATGACAAATCTGAGAGCAGCACTACACTCGGGCGCATGAAAACACTACCTTCATTCACCACCGTGCACCCACTGACTACCCTTTCTTTTGAGTTGATCAAAATCCTCAGAATCTTTCTGCCAACTTACCCATTCAAGAAGTACCATTGGTAGAAGCCCACTTCAATGCCAGAACCACAATAAAAAGGTCCCTACATCCATAACCTCATTGTAGAACACTCTCCGTTTCCTTGCCAAAACCTTGTTCTCAAGTTCATCTTCACTCGTTAATGAACTACTGTGGTGTACCTAAATATTGATAGGCCTGCAGTGGCTAGTCTTTATCTGCTATAGGAAAGCATTTGAAACGCTTGAGTATCTCCTAATAAAGTATGCCACAAGCACTTGGTCTTCTTACACAATTCTTCTTATATGGATGTAGCCTCCTTTTTGGGTGAACATTGTGACCCTGTCCTACATACCCTCACCATCTGAATCTCATTAATTTGGTATATGGTCTGAATAACATCCCTGCGAAGGAAATTATCACTATAGACATTTAGGATTTATTCTGTTGGTGGTGCTGTTGATGCAAATATTAAGTCACAGTTGTAACTTAATGACCGAGGCATGTGAGCTGTAGATCACATGCTTATGCATAGATCGCCATCTAGTGTTTGGTCCGGATGTTTGCACTTTGTTTTTCTTCGAAGAAGTCTTCCTAGTCACGAGGTAGGTGACTCCTCCTTTCGGTGATAGTGTGCATGGTCATCAACTCCATCTTCAGATTGTTTTTTTCCGCCATCGGGTTCGGATGTGACTCGCTGCGCTCCGATTCGACGCTGATCCTTCGGTTTCTCTCGGTGCGTACAACACTCAACCTCGACGGTATTGTTTTTGATCGCGTTATCCATTCTTTGCGGATCGTGTTTTTACAATGAACTCTTTTCGATCAGAGAGCTCCTGGTAGGCTGTTGGGCCTAGCCCCTGGTTCGACTCGCAGTCGATGGAACAAACGCCTTTTAAATTCTGTACTCAGTGCCACGCGAAATATTCGCGCACCGATTCACACGAGGTGTGCAACCTGTGTCTGTCACCGGAATACTGTGAACATGACTGGGACGCATGCCCAGCTTTCCGCTCCAAAAAAACTCTTTGCGACCGTCGGGCCCATCGACGCGACATGCAGAGCCAACACACAGGCTCCACTCCAGACCTCTTCGGACCTGAATCTGATGAAGAGGCCGACAACCCTATCAGAGCCAAGGAGGAGCAAGAACAGACCCGAGGAGTCTCCGAGGATGGCTCCGACCAGGATGAAGACATCCCACAGGGACAACGTACTGTAAGTAAAGGCCCTGCCTCCCCGAACTCAACCAAAAAAGAAGACTCTGGACCAACCCGCGCCTTTGGGCCCCCGGTCGGCACAGAGACCACGCTTTCGACGCCCCGCCTCCTGGCTCAGCACCGAAGCCTGCCAAAAAGCCCTCCGGCTCCGAAAAGCCCTATTCCAAATCAGGCACCGAGCCAAAGCCTTCAGGAATGAAGACCAAGTCCGGCTACGATCATCACCACTCTCCACAAAAAAACATATCGGATCCGAAAACAACAGCCCCAAAACCATCAGCAGCGTAAATTTCAGCGCCGAAACAGACTGATACACCGAAGTCCAATGCAAAAACAACAGTTGATGGACAGAATGCAGAACAATGTCATACATTCACCCCAGTACAGAGATCTGGGCCTAAATCCATCGTTTTTTTGCTCACCATGCCATTCCAGGTTGAACCCAGCCATATGCAAATCAGTCTTGACCCTGTGCCTCATGGGAACAGTCCAGCCCGAACTGCCAAGCCAGGTCCTCCCTGGACTGGAAACAAGCATCCTAGGACCAGTTTCGGGGTTTCACCCCTCTTCAGCCAGGATAGCTTGATGCACCGAAGTCACCTAAGAAGCATAGTTTTGGTGATCCGCTCGAAAAACCAGACCCAAAACAGAAAATGGTGGTCATACATGCAATAACCGGCCACATTACCACCAAAGTGACTTTTAAAAGAGGGGCTACTACCGAAGAGGAATACCACATTCCATTAAAGAAGAGATCTGTTGGGACAAACCCTTCCCCTCCTCCTCTTTCTCTTCCTTTACCACATTTACCTCAGTCTCTGTCAGTGCCAACTTCACCTAAGCACTCACCACCACATATACCTGAAGATCAGGGTGATGGGGACAGGGATGATAATCAGCCTGGACCTACAGATGAGTGGGATGACTATAACACTGACTCACCCACAGACAATGACCATGACCTATATCCTACCAGACCCTCTCTACCAGATGACAGCATAGCATACATTGAATTACTAGTCAGGGCTGCCAATTACTATGGTGTCCAGCTGCATAAATAATCCCTTGAAGAGGATTTCCTCTTTGAAACATAAAACAACACACAAAAATCCACACATATGTTACCCATGCTTAAAGGAATGACCAGACTTGTAGACGACATATTTAAGGATCCTGTCAGGGCACGTATCCTTGCCCCCAGGGTGGATACAAAATACAAACCTGCCCCATCTGATCCAGTCTACATAAGAGGACAATTACCCTTAGACTCATTAGTTGTTTCTAATGCACGTAAAAGGGCAAACTCCCAGACTACTGGAGACGCACCACCCTCAGATAAAGAGTCAAAGCTACTTGACGCTTCAGGGATAAGAATAACCTCCCAGGCAACTAACCTCTGGCGCATATCTAACACACAAGCGCTGCTAGCCAGATATGACCGTGCGCATTGGGATGAAATGGAACAACTTATACAATTCTTACCCCAAGAACATAAATCTAAAGCGCAAGACCAAGTACGTGAGGTACAACTAATTTCCAACAATCAAATTAGGTGCACCCTAGATGCGGCTGATACATCTGCCAGAGCGGTGAACACTTGTGTCCTTTTAAGAAGGCACGCCTGGCTATGCAGATCGGGGTTCAAACCGGAGGTTCAGACCTCAATATTGAACACACCATTCGATAAGGAACACCTGTTTGGGCCAGTGGTAGATTCTTAACTTGAAAAAATGAAGAGATACTGAAGTGGCTAAATCAATGGGAGCCCTTCAGTCTCCACAAGGCCGTGGTTCCTTTCAGCGCTCCTTTTATT
The DNA here is from genome assembly GCF_964204655.1 of Triturus cristatus. Taxonomy (NCBI): domain Eukaryota; kingdom Metazoa; phylum Chordata; class Amphibia; order Caudata; family Salamandridae; genus Triturus; species Triturus cristatus. The sequence continues at coordinate 886,403,524 of NC_140580.1, read as the reverse complement.
GAGCAGGGTCCAAAACCACTTCCTCGGACACTACATCCACATATAAGGGCAATAATCAACCCTCAGGTTCTAAAACTTACTTCAGAGGTAGAGGTTCCAACACACGTACCTCCCCCTCCAATACAAAACAGTGACTTGCCCATAGTTTCCCCGACCACTTAACACCTGTGGGGGGAAGACTGTCAGAATTTCTACCAAAGTGGTAGTCAATAACAACAGACAAGTGCGTTCTCCAAATTATCCATTCTGGGCACTGCCTGGAGTTCAACACCCCTCCAAAATTCCCCCAAAGTAGCACAAACTTTCACCATATCACCTACACCTTCTCAAACAAGAGGTACAATCACTGCTTCTAAAACAAGCTATAGAGCCCGTACCACCACAACATCAGGGGTCGGGCGTCTACTCCTTTTACTTCCTAATTCCCAAAAAAGACGGTTCTCTCAGACCAATATTAGATCTCAGAAAACTAAATCTTTACATACAGTTAGACCATTTCCACATGGTAACACTTCAACAGGTTCTTACCCTTTTAGCAAAAGGGCGACTTTCTTTCTACTCTAGACTTAAAAGACGCCTACTTTCATATTCCAATCCATCTGGCTCACCGCACATTTCTCAGGTTCGTGGTAGCAGGTCAACACTACCAGTTCAATGTACTCCCATTTGGAGTCACCACTGACCCCAGAGTCTTCACAAAGTGTCTGGCGGTGGCAGCTGCGCATCTAAGAAGACAAAGCATACATGTCTTCCCCTATCTGGACAACGGGCTCATCAAAGCCAGCACGTACCAACAATGCCGCAACCATACTTCCGTAACAATTCCGTTTCTTTAACAACTAGGTTTTATAGTCAATGTGTTAAAATCACAAAATTCAGAACTACCTAGGAGCCACTATGGATACTCAAAGGGCTCTAGCGTTTCCCAACGCAGCCAGAATTCAAAACATTCAGGTGCTAATTAGCAAATTTCAAGCCACTCAATCACTTCCAGCTCGAGTGTTTATGCAGCTCTTGGGAATGATGGCATCTTGCATCATGATCGTTCCCCATGTCAGACTGCACATGCGTCCACTTCAAGAATGCTTAGCCAGTCAGTGAACCAGTCGCACGGTCTATTACCCGATCTAGTGTTGGTAAGCTGCCGTGCTCATCACTCTCTGCAGTGGTGGAACAAACAAAATCTGTCAAAACGACGGCCGTTCATAGCCCCAGTTTCACAGACCTTAGTAACAGCGGACGCGTCCCTAACTGGATGGGGAGCTCATCTTCAACAACACACGGTGCAAGGTCTGTGCAGACACCAACAAAAGTTGCTCATCAATCATTTAGAGCTGATAGCGATCTTTCTAGCTCTCAAAGCCTTTCAAGATCACGTCTCTGGCAAAGCTGTCTTGGTTCGAACCGGCAACATGACTTCTATGTATTAAATAAAGAAACGGGGGTGGGGGACACACTGTCTCCAAGTCTCTCACTTAGCCCAAGGTGGAGCTGGAGGTGGGCTATTCACCACAATATTTACCTCCTAGCGGAACACCTCCCAGGAGTCAACCGCCAGATTGCGGACCTCCTCAGCAGACAAAGGTATCAAATACACGAATGGGAACTTCACCCTTAAGTTCTCCACCAATACTCTAAAGCTTGCGGAGTCCCTCACATAGATCTGTTCGCAACACCCCAAAACGCAAAATGCCCTAGCTTCGCCTCCAGGTATCCACAGCTGTTGTCCAAAGACAATGCTCTATGGATGAACTGGTCAGGGATATTTGCTTACGCTTTTCTGCCTCTCCCACTCATTCCATCAGTGGTTCGGTAACTCAGACAAACATCCCTCGCACTAATACTGGTAGCTCCAACATGAGCACGTCAACCCTGGTTCACAACTCTGTTGGAACTCTCTCTGGTACCACATAAAAAATTACATTTAACTCCCAGTCTCCTCACACAGAGCCATGGAGAAATCAAACATCCAGATCCCAAACAATTGAACCTCTCGATCTGGCTCCTGAAGTCATATAGTTTGGTTATCTGAACCTTCCACCAGACTGTATGAACATTATTAAGGAGGCTAGCAAGCCTACCACAAGAGCCTGCTTCGCAGCCAAATGGAAGTGATTTGTTATCTATTACAATAACATCAACCCTCTGGATGCTTCCATACAAAACATTATCTGCTACCTCTTACATTTACAACAGTCATCATTGGCCTATACATCCACCAGACTGCATATCGCTACAATTGCAGCCTATCTTCAAAATAGACAACATCTATCGCTATTTAGAGTGCCTGCAATCAAAGCATTTATGGAACGACTAAAGAGAGTTATACCACCAAGACTTCCACCTGCCCCAGGGGTGGAATCTTAACATAGTCCTCACAAGGCTCATGGGCTCACCATTTCAACCCATGCACAAATGTGATCTACAGTTCCATACTTGGAAAACAGCTCTTCTCATTGCAGTCACTTCATTAAGAAGAGTGGGTAAACTTCAGGCACTAACCATAGAAGAACCTTTCTTCCAGCTACACAAAGATAAAGTGGTTCTTCGTACCTACCCAAGGTAGTATCTGCATTTCACATTAATCAATTTCTTCCCTCAACCTGACTCTGTTGCAGAAAGAGCTCTACACACCTTAGATGTTAGAAGAGTACTCTTGTATTACACTGAAAGAACAAAATCTTTTTTGCAAAACCAAACAACTTTTTGTTGCTTTTGCACCACCTCACAAGGGCAATCCTATATCCTAATCGGGTATTGCTAGGTGGATTGTTAAATGTATTCAGATTTGCTATGCAATCTATGCAGAAGCATGAGATTCTACAGCTCTACATCCAAGAACAGATGCATACTGTGTAAGTAGCATTTTCCTTCCACAACATTTCCATGCATGTGGATCGTTGTCTAAGGCTCTCTCCTGGTAAGTTTATGCTTCAGTCAGTTCAACCATTGATAAAGATCTCGATCTGAAACCTAAAAACCTTGGGTTCAGTCGCCCATCCTCCTGCAGATACTCTTTTGTAAAAGCTTGTATCCACTAAATATCAACCTCTGACAATCACAACGGAGAACCTCTCCTACTTGAATACAAAAGTGTTGTTCGCTCTTGACCAACTAGTTGTCCTCATTTCCAACAGAGCTACAAGTCTAACTACTAAGGTGAATGGTTGGTATAGGAACACACTGTTCAAGGCATATGAGCTGCAGAGCATAGACATAGATCGCCATCTGGTGTTGGGCCCGGATATGTGCACTTATTTTTGTCTTGGAAAAGTCTTTGGTAGTCGCAGGATAGGTGACTCCTCCTTTGGATCATAGTGCGCATGGGCATTGGCTCCATCCTCAGATTGTTTTTTTCCGCCATCGGGCTCGGATGTGTTTATCAGGCTCCAGCTCGGTACCGTTACCGATCCCACTTTCGACACGCAATCCTTCACCTTTTTCTACGGTATTGTTTTCGATCGCGATCCCGATCCTCGCGCATCTCACCAACTTCGAAGTCCTCGATTCCGGTCGTCGACGAAGGCCTTCAGGCCTACCTGGGCCTCTACATCTGGCTCATGGAAAGGACTCTATTCAAGAAGTGTCCTCAATGTGGGTCGAAATTCCCACACACATCTGCATGAGGTGTGTAACCTCTGCCTTTCACAGGAGCACGAGGCCAGAGACTGTCCAGCTTGTGCCTCTTTCCGCTCCAAAAAGACCATCCGGGATAGTCTAGCTCGTCGACTTCCATTCCCGATGACATCTTCCAAGAGGGCGTCGATGTTCCAGAACAGGAGTGGGTCGAAGAAGGCCTCGTCAGCGCCTCCGAAGCAGACTCCAACATCACTCCTGGGCAACGGGTCGTAAGTACTGCCGTCGACCCGACCCCCACCACCGAAAAAGGCTTCGGTCACGCCTTTACCTTCGGGCCCAGGTGCACACCGAGAAAGTACTTCCCACACCCCGCCTTCGGACCCGGCCAAGAAGCAAACAACAAAGCCTTCAGGCCACTCCGGATCGAGTCAGCCTGCCCTCGGTACTGAAACTCAGACCCCGGCACCGAAAAAGAAGACACCACACTCCTCCTCGGTGCCCACTACTGCCTCCGCATCGACGCACTCGGCACCCAAACCTACCGGCACCAATCTCTTGACTCCGAAAAAATCATCGGAACCGGCCAAAAAGCCGCTACCGAAGACTACAGACTCTCAAACTTCAGAGCCGAAAAAGCATTCGGAACCGAAAAAACAACCGGTTCCGCAGGCCCCTACAGACTCCTCAAAACCTCACGGCTCCAAGCCGAAAGAGCACAAAACCGCTCTACAGTTGGTGCCGCGCAAGCATTCGGAACCGAAAAAAATCAGCATCGAAGGACATGCCTCCCACAGAAGAGCTTTTTAAACCAGATCTCACCCAAAAGACTCTTCTTAAAGATCCAAAGACTGGTCAACTGATTCTCAGTTCTAAAAAGAGACCACTGGACTCGCCTACACCAGCTCCAGCACCTAAAAAGAGGGACATTGCGACATCCCTTCTCCACCTCCTCCTCCACCACACCACTCTGCTACACCATCTCCTCCACCAGAGGACGATGATGACACAGGGGAGGGTGCAGATGATAAGCCACTAGGGGATCCTAGTCTACCTCATACCCCAGACCAATGGGACGATTACAATACACCTGATGTCCCTAACGTGCCACAGGATGACATCTATCCCTCTAGACCTTCCCCTCCAGAGGATACCATGGGCTTCAACCAGCTCATTCACAGAGCTGCACAGTACCACGGGGTAGACTTACACACTGACCCTGTGGATGAGGATTTTTTAATGGATGCTTTTGATATCTCACAAAAGACCACCTCCAGTCTACCCATGCTGAAAGGGGTAATTAAACATGCACCTGAAGGGTTTAAAGACCCCGTTAGGGCTAGGGTTATCAACCCAAGGATAGAAAAGATATATAAAGCCGACCCAGCATACATTAAAGGCCACATTCCGTTGGATTCATTAGAAGTCTCCAACGCCAGAAAAAGGGCTAACTCTCAAACGTCAGGGGATGCTCCACCTCCCGACAAAGAGTCCAAACTCTTGGACGCTTCCGGTAAACGCACAGCGTCTCAAGCAGCTAACATATGGCATATCGCCAACACTCAAGCCTTGTTAGCTAGGTATGATAGGGCGCACTACGACCAGCTAGAGACCCTATTGTAACACCTGCCTGAAAAATATAAAAACAGGGTTAACGACCTCATACAAGAGGGTAAGCTCATCACTAACACCTCCATTCATTGCGTTCTAGACGTGGCAGACACCGCCTCCCGAGCCATAAACACAAGTGTCCTCCTGCATAGACACGCTTGGCTACGCATTTCCGGTTTTAAACCTGAAGTACAAACTTCCATTCTCAGTCAGCCATTTGACCAGGAACACTTGTTTGGACCGGCCGTGGATAAATCTCTCGAAGATGAAAAAAGACACTGACACGGCTAAATCAATGGGAGCCTTGCAATCGCAAGCTCCCAGACGCTCCTTTCGTCGCTCCTCTTACATAGGCAACTCCAGAGGCTATTCCTCAGACAACCCCTCCACGTCTTACAAGACTCCCACCCAAACCACATTCACCAAGGGTTATCAGAGAGGAGGCTACAGAGGCAATAATAACAAAGGTAGAGGCAAAACTAACAACACCTGCTCTGCCTCCACCCTTACCCAATGACTTCCCTCCGCTTCCCCCGGACCATCCCACACCTGTCGGGGGAAGATTACTACTGTTGCTTCCTGTCTGGAACACCATCACCACAGACAGGTGGGTGACGCAAATCGTTCAAACAGGTTACTGTCTGGAACTCACCTCTACTCCCCCAACCATACCACCCAGACAGCACCCAATGTCATTAGAACATTTATCACTGTTAAAACAGGAGGTAATTTCCCTCCTAAAAAAACATGCAATAGAACCAGTCCCCCTGCATCAGCAAAACACAGGAGTCGACTCCCTGTATTTCCTCATCCCAAAGCAGGACGGATCTCTGAGACCTATCCTAGACCTCAGACCCCTAAATCTCTACATACACTCAGACCACTTTCACATGGTCACGCTTCAACAAGTCCTTCCTCTCCTTTCCCAAGGCGACTTCCTTGCCAATCTAGATCTCAAGGACGCCTACTTTCATATTCCCATTCACACCTCTCACAGAAAATATCTCAGGTTTGTAGTGGAAGGCCAGCACTACCAATTCAAGGTGCTCCCTTTCGGAGTCACCACAGCACCCAGAGTATTCACCAAGTGTCTGGCGGTAGTTGCAGCTCACCTCAGAAGACAACACATTCACGTCTTCCCATATTTGGACGATTGGCTCATAAAAGCCAACTCATACAATCAGTGTGTACGTCACACTCACGCAACAATCCAGCTACTCCACGACTTAGGGTTCACAGTAAACCACGCAAAGTCTCATGTACAACCGTCCCACATACAGCAGTACCTCGGTGCCACAATAGACACCTCAAAAGCACTTGCATACCCCAGTGCAGCCAGGATAGCAAGCATGCAGAAACTCTTAACAAAATTTCAGCCGCAACACTCTCTTCCAGCTAGAGTGTTCATGCAGCTCATAGGGATGATGGCCTCTTGCATATTCATAGTACCCCACGCAAGACTCCAAATGCGTCTTCTGCAGGAGTGCTTAGCACGTCAGTGGAACCAAGCTCAAGGTCAGCTAACAGATCTGGTGTTGGTGGATGGCCACACTTATCGCTCTCTGCAGTGGTGGAACACCAAAAACCTTTCCATAGGGCGACCGTTCCCCGAGCTGGTTCCACAGATTGTGTTAACAGCGGACGCATCGCTCTCCGGCTGGGGAGCTCATCTATTACATCACACCACGCAGGGCACGTGGACTCCACAACAAAAGTTACTCCACATCAATCACCTGGAGTTGCTAGCAATTTTTCTGGCCCTAAAGGCATTCCAAAACAAATATCAGACAAAGCCATGTACTACATACAGAAACAGGGTGGGACACATTCCCTACAGCTCTCCCAACTAGCGCAAAGCATTTGGAGATGGGCTATTCCTCAAACCATTTTTCTCCTAGCTCAACATGTTCCAGGAGTCCAGAACAGCATCGCCGATCTGTTAAGTCGTCAAACGCAACAGATTCACGAGTGGGAACTTCATCCACAAGTTCTTCAACCCTTTTTCCAGTTGTGGGGGCAGCCAGAGATAGACCTCTTCGCCGAAAATGCCAAATGCCCAAACTTCTCCGCCGGATATCCACACCCATTGTCCAAAGGCAACCAAACAACTTTTCGTGTCCTCAACACCACATAAAGGCAACCCCATATCGAAATCTGGCATAGCAAGGTGGATTGTGAAATGCATACAGATTTCCTATCACAAAGCTAAACGCACCTTGTCTGTTCCTCCTAAAGCCCACTCTACCCGAAAGATAGGTGCTTCAATGGCATTTTTAGGGAACATTCCCCTAGATGACATCTGCAAAGCAGCCACATGGTCTACACCGCACACATTCACAAAACACTATTGTGTAGATGTGCAAACAAAACAACAAGCTAGTGTGGGCCAGGCGGTACTCAAAACACTATTTCAAACTACGGCAACAGACACTGGTGGTCGCCGCTAGAGGCTGGTACCGCTATACAATCTATGCTCAGTGTGTGATCTGCAGCTCATATGCCTCGAACAGAAAGTGCTACTTACCAGTATGCATCTGTTCTTGACATGTAGAGCTGCAGATCCACACATGCCCACCCACCTCCCCGGCTACCTTTATCTGTTCCAGTATTATCTTATTTAGATACAGCATACATGGGCATATTTTCTCTTTCTTACAAAACTCCATCATTTCCCTGTTGGCAAAAAACAATCTGAGGATGGAGCCGATGCCCATGCGCACTATGATCCAAAGGAGGAGTCCCCTATCCCATGACTTCCAAAGACGTTTCCAAGACAAAAACAAGTGCCCATATCCGGGCCCTACACCAGATGGCGATCTATGCTCAGTGTGTGGATCTGCAGCTCTACATGCCAAGAACAGATGCATACTGGTAAGTAGCATTTTCCTTCTCAGATGAAAGCAGTTTTGATCTCTGGCTGCCTAATGCTGTGCCATTTAATTGGTCTCCTTCACATTGAACTCTATAAGCTCTAAAGAGTACAAAATTGTCACACTCTTCATATCTTGGTCTGAGGCGCCAAACTGGCCCTGAAAATGTGAAATTGAAAGTAATGCTCACCTTTGAAGGCTTTATGCGTGGCTCACAAGGTAATTTATTATTGCATGCCAGAATACCTTTTCAGATATTTAAGTCCTATCTGTACCTTCCAAATGCATGCAGTCTCCCACTCTGAACAACTGAGCCTCCATCCTTATAAACAAGAATACTTTCAAGCAGATCTCTGCATGTTCAAAGTTCTTCATTATAGAGCACGGACTTGTGCATCTGAGACTTGAAGGAAAATTTTTCAAGTTTGGCACAGGACTGAAGCCTTCGTTCTGCAGGTGTGGCAAGATTCAATCCACAACTCTTAGTTTATTGGAACACAGTCTCAGTGGCACCAGTTCCATTATACATTATGGATGGTAATCAGTCTGTGCACTTTTGCTTACTGTTCTGTGGGCCCTCCACTCTAGCTTTATCCTCTTACTTTCAGCTATTAACTGGCCAGATGCTTGTCTGAGATTTAGTCAGTACCATTAGACTTAGCTGTGTTACACATGGATCATCCCCCACCTGATGCCACCTCGGCCTCACCAAGTCCCATTACATCATGCCTATTGTGTCAAACTGAAAATCTTACACCTCTAATCTTCTTTATTCTGTACTGCTTCACCACTCATTCTTTGTTGTGCTTTACAAAAAATGGGAGAAATACATTTTCCATTCTACACTTATGGTTTTATTTCTGTGGGACATTTGATGTATTCTATTCATCATGCATCATTGTCCAACACTAAAAACATATCTACGCCCATTATTCTAATTTTCTTTTTTCAGCATTTATTTTCAAGTTTCTGCTTTTTTATACTGTTGTGCTCTAATTTTATGTACTTTAATCTTCTGCATCTATTGAACTAAAGGTGTAGGGGTGTTACAAAAAAGAGAAACACATGGGTGCAGTACTAATAACCCCAGTGCAAGTTTCCTTCACATAAAGGTACAACAACAGTATTGTAGGGTTTCTGCACACACAGAACACATACGGACAGCACTGAAAGCAGATGCCCACAGTTATCCTCACATGCTTACTTGTAACGGATTTAACCCAAGCTCTACAAGAGTTTCAGAAAAACTAGCAACGGGACAATTATTTTATTGGGAGCCATGTCACATCTGCATGTTGCTGATGATTAGTTATGCTGAATTGCAGAAAGTAATATTTAAACTCCTCCTCTTATTCCCTCTTCACAGATAACACGGAAGTGGATGCGCTTCCAGGCTCAGAAGTCACAGACCAGTCACGGATCATGGAAGAGCTTCAAAGCCGTTACCGGCAGATGGAGGAGAGGATGACCTGCCCAATATGCATTGACAACCACATCAAGTTGGTCTTTCAGTGTGGGCATGGGGCGTGCCTGGAGTGCAGCACTGCCCTTACAGTCTGCCCGATCTGCCGGCAGGGAATACGCGAAAGGATCCAGATTTTCGTGTGAAAGGAGGCACAGCCAGTTTCTAAGGGCCAAGCTGCCTTTTTTATATTTGTGGCGCAAGTGAGAGAGAAAAATATACAGTTCGACGACTTCAAGATATCCGGTGAGCTTCATCTGTGGCAGACCAGAGGCCACCGGGAACAGAAAGGACAAGACCCACCAGCTGAACATTCTAGAATCATGAAAAGAATGACGCCTCCTTGGAGAATAGTGATAGCACCATTGGCAGGTGCTGACAAGACAGGTGGGCGTTTGGTGACCACATGGGTGAGAGCCAGATCAGGAAGTGCAACCTCTTCTCATGTGCACTCATGGAAATGAGATCCAGCACCTGCAGAACCTTAGGAAGTGATGTTACCAAAGGATAGGAAGTGACATTGAGAGTCTTTTACTTTTTTTTATTACGTTTCTCGAGCGGTGGAAACACTTTGCAAACATTACTTCGGTCTGATGTAACCAGTGTCCCTGGACTGTAGAGCATAGAGAACAAAGTGGGAGTGAGCCACCATCCCACATGGTCTGATGTCAATAACTGTATATGCTACATATCAGGATGTGCACTGGTGATGTGTAGGTCAGAGCTTGGCACTGGACAGAAAGGGGCACCCAAAGGAATGGACAGCAAGCTTAGAGTGGGGAGTTTGTCAGTGAAAAGGGTGCTCTGTGAACCAGACCCATTGAAGCTTATACCAAGCACTTTTTAATTTCATTGTGTTCTGGATTTAAATCCATCCTAAGAAGACACAAGGGGCCAGAGATCTGACCCTATGCTTCCAGCAATCAAGTAGCGAAAAGTATTTGAAATCATGTTTTGCTCTTGCTTTGAGTATATTAAGAGCGTTTTCCATTCACCAGTAGTCCATGTGTGACTCCTTACGCATGGTGCAGCAGACTGAGTGGTGGCAGAACCCAGAACAGGTGTGAAATGTTCCAAGACAAGTAAATTAATTCTGAAAGTAAATTTGTGTATTGCATTGATTGTATGAGAGTATTAAAGTATCATGGGCCTGTGCCAAATTATAATGGATCAGGAAGCAGGCAGTGGTATGTAGGTCTAGGATGCCAGTACGTGCAGGTCTTTATTTCCTGATGTATGCTTTAGACCAGTGGTTCTTAATTTTTACTTCTGTGGACCCCCACATAATCATAAGTGGAATCCAGGGATCCCCACTGAATCACTGTCAGTATCTAGGGACCCAGCCTAAGCAATTGCGTTGATTACAAAATACACACATATGGAAACAAGCTTTCATCAAACAAATGCACAAATGACGAAATATTTTATATAATTCGCAATCAATTAAAAAAAAAAAACATTTAGTGGGCAGGTTGGAGCTTTTTTAAATACAACTGAGGCCACCTTTTGTCCATACTGTATTCTGTTTCATGCACTTGCACACCCCCACAAATCAGTCTGAGGATTCCACCTTAATGTTTAGCCTACTGTATCATATTCCTTCTCATTTACAGAACATTTTAAATTTTTCAGTCTTACGTTCTGGTTCCTTATCTATCCAGTTTATAAATGTGTTAATAATATTAATTTTGTAATTAATTGCGGACCCCTGAGTAGACGTCACAGACTCCCATGGGTCCTTAGGCCGCTGGTCAAGAACCACTGCTTTTGACTAATGACAGTTGTTACAACATGGAGCATTCTGAGAGACTATTGAACTTGAAGGCAATAGGCCGATTTGGATATCTGTTGGCCAGACAGACAACAACATGAACTAGCTTTCCAAATGGGTGCCTGTATTGTGCAGGTCGCCCACTGACTGTCAGTGTGGGGTTTTGTCTACCTTGGGAGAGAGTAAACCAATATTGGTTTTGAAAGGGTCTCTGGAGATCAGCAGTTTAAGTACAGCAAAATGTAATGATACAAGTAGGACGGTTGCTGCCACTCTATAAGCCTAAGTGGCTTATAGTAAATAAACAGTAGTCTGAGAAAGCCAGTGTCAAGTCAAAGAGTGGCATTTTCAAAGGTCCCAGTGAGATTGCATTTTGCACTTTGTTACAAAGTCACTGTCCTGGCTTGCTGTGCAGAGCAGCTAAGCTGAGGAACCAGATATTGAGTTTACCTAGAGATCATTCCTGAGGAAGATATAAAAAGACTCAGATTGTGGTTACAGCGTTTATCGCTTTGAAGGCAAGTTGTAGGAACCTGTACAAAGCTTTGGAGGTACGCTCCAATCAGGGTATACTTTGGGAAGTTGTACAAAGTTCATGTAACAAAGTTTAGAACTTTTCTAATGAAGCAGAGCAGAAAATGGAGAGGCCGAGTAGCATACTTTCTGTAGCAGTCCAGTTTGATGAACACTAATTAGTTAATTGGTGTTTTGACTGTGTTAAATAGTCAGTCAGTCAAAGGTTTTTATTATCGGTAAAAAACCATAAAAAGACATATATACAAATTTACAATTAAAAAAAAAAAGCACAGTTACAATTAAAAGCGAATATATTTAAAAGATCATACATCATGGTCCTGACACATAAGAAGTTCATAACAAAATCAAAAAAGGATCATAGAATTTCTTTAGATACATTAAAAAGGGCACAGCACTTCTAATGGTCAATCTCTAACTATAATAGATATAGAAGACCACATTCATTACAGTATTAAACTACTGCAGGAACAATAGTTTGTGGACTTTCAGATTTTAATTTTTTACACCTCGAGTGCCACATAGACAAAAGAAATCTAGCAGTCGCAAACACTATCAGGGGGGTGGTATCATATTTGAGAATTCTAAATACCTCCCTGTAGTCCTTAAGCCCCCATAGACTTATAAAGTTGAATGATCCATTTTGCTCTTGCCTTGTTGTGTTAATTGCCGTAAAAGGGGCAGAAGAGCAGGACATGCAAATCTGTCTCTCTGCTACACGCACAACCTGGGCAGGAACTCGTGGTATATAGGGCGTTTGACCACTTGTGTTACGCCCCTAAGAGGCAATGACCCATGTCTAAACTGAATAAGTAGTTTCTTGGCCAGGGGAGGCTGGATATCATCCAAAAATTTCTCAAAATGAGGATGGACTTTGATATCCAAAAAGGTGTCAGTCAGCCTACCCGTGGAAGAGTTTGTTGTTATATGTTCCATACGGTAGCGCTTAAAAGCCACACTCAGAAATTTCTTGGAGTACAGGGCACAGGTCTCCTCGGGGGATGACCACATGTCCCCCCGACCTAGAGCATAACAAAGTTGCTTGATGTAGTTTAGCCATGGAATTTTTCCCTTGCTCCCCCTGGACAAAAGGTTCCCTAGGTCCTCCCTGTAACTGGAGAGCTCAGGGGTCGACCATAAGCGTCTCCAATACAGGAGGGGGCGATTTGAGACCATCTCCTGAATGGGAACCAAGCCCAGATCCAACCGAAGGGGGGTACTCATAGGGAGTCTCAAAAGGCGCCTAATAAAACTATTCTCAGTGAGAGATAGGGGGGCAGCACTGACATGACCCTATAACTCTGCACCGTAAAGTGCTCCCCCTCTCGCCTGGATTTTTATAAATTTCCATGGGCGGACTCAACAGCTTAGAAGAGGTGTCATTAAAAACCTTTAGAATACCGCCAGTTGATTGGGCCAGCTTCAGGTTAGCCTTAACCATATGAGATCCCCAATCCATTCGATCATTTAATGTGACCCCCAAATAATCGAAGGTGGACACTCGGTCCAAAGCAGTTCCATCCAAGTGAGGGAGGGGACAATTGGCTAAATTGATGTTATAAACCATAAACTTGGTTTTAGAAAGGTTAATCTCCAAGTTCCTCAGTCTACAAAAGGAGCAAGAAGCCTCTAATGTGCGCTGTATACCTGTGGATGATTTTGACAATAAGAGGGTATCATCAGCGAACATTAGGGCAGGTATCTTCCGCCCTGCTAAACTTGGAGAGTCCAGATCTCTTGCTCCATATAGGTGGTCTATCAACCCGTTTAGGAAGAGCGAGAAGAGCGTGGGGGCCAAAACGCACCCCTGCCTTACTCCCTTTTCCACCGGGAATGGAGCCGACAGCTCCCTACACCTCCCAAATCTCACCCTTGCGTATGTACCTTGGTGCATACGTTTAAATAGATGGCACAGGTAGGCCGGAGCACCCATCTCCAACAGGATTGCCCAAAGTTTATCCTTTTCGACCAGGTCAAATGCAGACCGAAGGTCCACAAAAATCAGATACAAGCTACCTGCCCCAATAGTGACCGTCTTCCAGTAATCTGAACAGTTGGTCAATGGTGGAAACTTTTGCACGAAAGCCCGCTTGAAGGGAGGTTAGGATGTGATGTTTGTCCATCCAACTCTGCAACCTTGATAAAAGAAAGCGGGCAAATAATTTCTGGAGGACGCCAATCAAACTAATGGGGCGGTAGTAAGCCGGGTCGAGAGGGGAAGCTTTTTTGTGAATTGGAATAATTTCGGCTCCCAGCCAAGTGGAGGGGATCTCCAAGCCCTGTAGAATGGCGTTAAAATAAACCCAAATATAGGGGGCCCAGACCTTTTGTTCACTAAGATATAAATCGCCAGGGATCCTATCGAGGCCTGGAGCTTTCTCTAGAGTCAATCTTTTGAGGGCCACCTGAACTTCAAGGAGGGCGCAGGGTGGGCAAACAAGGCGCAAGGCCTCCAAGTGTACTAGTTCACAAATGCTTGTTTGAGTCACTGGATCTACTCGAGATTCAGAGTTACTAAGTGAATAAAGAGGTTTGAAGTGATCCAGCCAAACCTCTTCGCTAAGGTTAGGTGTGATGGCAGACAACCCTTCAGCTGACCCCACTTGGACAAGGTTCCAAAAGGACCTCGAGCTTCCAGGGCTGCTTTAATACTTTCTCACCTTGAGGCCTCCCACTCAAACCTGGCCTCCTTGATCAAAGTTTTGTAGATTTCCCTGGCATTTCTAATGCTTGACTGGGACCCCGATTTTACCTCCTTAAGCAGGGTATTTTTTGCCAGCCTACAGTTTTTATTAAACCAGTGATCACGCTTATTTACCCTTTGCCTTTTAATAGTACAGGTGTTTATATCTTCTGTATGTTCAGTAATTCGAAGTATGGTTCAGAAACTGTGTTGGTGATTAAAGCTTCAGTTTGTTGTGAATGGATAGAAAAGAATGTCAAGTTTTCATGCTCAGAGAGCAGATTTTAGAGATTGAAGTGGATGAAGTAGGTTAGAGAAGACGGTGCTGTTGAAGAGTGAAAGTGAAGGACGTCCGCTTTTGAGGAGTTTGAGTATGAGGCAGCGATTTGAGTGTTATTAGCATAAAGCTTTATTACGACGCCCTTGTTCTCTCCTCTCTTCACTTTACCCTACAACAGTTGGGTACTGGTCACTAATGTTGATTACAAGTGGAGACTCTGAGGTCCCCTGAGAAATGAGGAATTAATGGGGGCCGTTAATAATTCAAGTTCAGATTTTCCCAGTAATGCCTCATACCCGATAGAGACTTCTAGCCGCAGATTTCTTAACTTAAAATTAGCTCCAGTTTTCACACTGGATCCGGAATTTTATGAGCAGGAGCCCTGCACTCTGGTAGGTGGCATTGTTCGGCTCCGCATGGCGTCGACCACTCCAGAAGTGACTTGCACGATGCCTATGTAGGTGCGACCCCAGCACGTTGGTTCTTCTCTTTCTGCTCCTCTCAGCGCAGATCCAGAGAGAGTTATCCCATCAGTCACTTTTTGACTATGCTTTTTTGATGTTTTGTCAACGTTTTTCGACTTCTTTTCCATGCGTGGCTGGGATGTCCACTAGGAAGGCCAGCTTCAAGCCCTTCGGCGCCTTTCATCTCCAGAGGTTGGGACGGACCCATATCTCGCTTGCCTCTGGTGCCACAACTAAAGGGCCTGCGCAGATTGTCATACCATGCACCCCAAGGCCTTGAGGGAGCGGTTCATCAAGCTCCTTGCATCTGACGTGTGATACAGGGATGGTGTCTATCCCGGACAAGCGGAAGGTCCGGGTTCGGTTGCGGAGTCGCATACCCTCATTGCATTTGAAGTAGTCGGGCTACTCGGGTAAGCTCCACAAAAAGAAGAAAAGCAAGACTTCAGAGAAGTCTTTGATTAGGCCTCGTGCATCACGAGCTTCAGATGAGAAAGCATCATCATTTGAGTCCAGGCTGTGTGGTTGAGCCTGCACCTGGGTCGACTCTGTGCCTCCGTGAGTTTCCGGGAGGTGGAGCAACCTCCGCTACACTTAAGGAGTTTTATTAGGCCATTGCCCTCATTTTTGAGCAGCCCATTCCCAACAGCACGCCTTTGGGCCCTGCGAGTTCAGGAGAGGCCCCTACTGATTGTGGAGAAGTGGAGAATTGTGGCTCAATGATTAGAGCGGCAGACCCTGATGCAGAGGTCTAGCCCGGGACCAGGGTTCAATTCCCCGCCTCGGCGGGTCTTGGGCTCAAAAATTCCACGGACCTGATAATTCTCGCCTCGGTGCCTATGCCAATCATGGAGTCCCACTCTGCAACTCTGGGCAATAGCTTGCTTAATCTCCACAACGGCCCCCACAACGCTAAGGATGCCTGGCCTCCACCTTGGGGGTGCCCAGGAGTGGACGCCTCACAGGGAAAGCCAGGATGGGTTCCACAGCGGTATTCGTACAAGCGCCTTGAGACCCTTGCGGGTGAGTAGTGCGCTATACAAGTATCAAATTTACATTTATTTATTTACTGATTCCACGCTGGCAACTCCGCCTCTGGCACCAGTCGGTCCCCCTGGATCCATGGATGGATTTGAACGAGTGCAGGTATACCTTCTCAACCTTTCCCCAGCGCCTGTCCGATGCAGACGCTCTCAGTGCCTCCAGCAGCGTCATCCCCATTCTGATCCCCAACTCTGACTGGAGCTGATTCCTTCTAGGCTGGAGCCTGAACCCTATTCCAATGAGCTAGAACTCGGGAGGATTAGGAGGGGTTGTTGGACCCTGATGAATATCAGCCCTTAGATATCAATGTGGACTTGGCGGAGGCCAGTGGACTGACCACTTCTCCAGATGCTGGCATGCTTTCTCCCCCTACCATGGCTATAAAGGAGGGAACGTTATTTGTACTGGTGGTGAGAAAGGGGGTCGAGGTCCTGGCCCTTAGTCTACCCTCCGTGCCAATCAAGGGGAACATCTCGACAGATGTGCTTCAGCCATGAGTTACCTTACTTTCCTATGCGGTTGTTGACGGGAGAGATGCATCTAAATTCAGATATGGACTGGATACCGCTGACTTGCTGGGCAGAGCAGTTTCCTCTACGGTGGCCTTACAGTGCCACACCTAGCTGAGAACAACTTGCTTTTCTGGGGATGTCCTAGTATCACATATGGACATGCCCTTTGATGGCTCCAGTCTCTTCGGAGACAAGGCAGACTCGGCACTGGAGCGCTTCGAGGGCAGCAGGGTTACAGCCAGGCCCTTAGACCTTTCCATGGCCCCTCGCCAACCCCAGTCTGTCTTTTGCTGCTTTTGTGGCCACGGAAGGAGCTTCCAGCTGCATCTATACCCTCTGTCACCATAGCGCACAAGCTTCCCAGCCTCTGCGTGGCTAAAGACCTGGTACCCACAGACCTAGTGGTTCGTGCAGCCAGAGTTTGGGCCAGTCCACCACATCCGTGGCAGCCTCCAAAATATAGTTTGCCCTCGTACCATCATGGGCACCCAGTAGGAGTCAGGATACGCCATCATCTGCCCCACTGGAGGTCTGTAACATCAGACCAATTGGTTCTTCAAATTGTCAAAAGGGATTACTTCATCCCCTTAGTCACAACCCCTCCCCCAATGCCACCTGCTTGCGACATGCTGATGTAGGACCATCTTACTTTGCTCCGCCAGGAAGTGAATACTCTCTAGGCCAAGGAAGCCATAGAGAGTGCCGAAGCCAGAAGTAGGTTGTGGTTGCTATTCCTGCTACATTTTGGTGCCCAAGAATGACGGAGGCTTTTGTACTATCTTAGACCTGCGCCCTTTCAATTTCCTCCTCAAAAAGGAATAGTTCAAAATACCCACTCGCTCAACTCCTGTCTGCCCTGGACCTGGTACACTGGATGGTAGCTTTGGACTTGCAGGACGCACACTTCCACATTCCCGACCTGCCGTCCCACAGGTGTTACCTGCAGATCACGGGGGGCAACTAGCACTTTGTTTGCCGTGCTCCCCTTTGACCAGATTAGCGCCCCTCAGGTCTTCATCAAGTTGATGGTAGTGGTTGCAGCTCATTTGCAGAGATCATGGATGCCAGTCTTCCCCTATCTCAATGACTGGCTCTTGAAGGCAGGCACGCCCCAGGCTGTCGTCTCCCACTTCCAGACTACAGTGGACCTCTTGCATTCACTATGGTTCACTATCAATGTGCCGAAGTTGCACCTGACTCCCTCTCAGATGCTCCCTTTCATCCAAGCTTTTCTGGACACTGTGCAGTTTCCAGCCTACCTTCCCGAACGGTAAGTTCCAGATCTTCAAGCTGTGATACCGATGTTTCATTCTTGTTCCTGGTTCTCGGTGAGACTGACTGTGAGGCTGCTGGGACTCGTGGCCTCATGCATCATGCTGGTGACATGTGCCCACCGGCACATGCAGGCTCTGCAGTGGAACCTGAAGTTCCAGTGGGTGCAGCATCAGGGGAATCTATCCAACATGGTCCAGATCTCAGAGGAACTGCAAAATATCTGCAGTGATAGTTAACGAACAGCGATTGAGAAGGCGGCCGACCTCTCTCCCTTACTCAGCCCTATCTCACAATTGTGACATATGCATCACATCTGGGATGGGACGGCCATCTGGAAGAGGTGGAGATCACAATACTGTGGTCTCAGCGGAATCCAGACTCCAAATCAACCTTCCGTAGCTCCATGCTATCCAGCTGGCATTAAAAGTCTTTCTACCTTCCATCAAGTGAAGGCTAGTACAAGTATTAATGGACAACTCCACCGCCATGTGGTACTGCAACAAGTTGGGCGGGGTGCGGTCATGGACCCTATGTCAAGAGGCTCTGCGTCTCAGGACCTGGCTGAAACAGCAGGGCATTTCCCTGGTGGATTCAGCACCTGGCTGGCTCACTGAATACCAAGGCAGATGAACTCCGCCAAAGATGCCTGGAAAATCATGAATGGCATCTCCATCTGGAGGTGGTGCAAGGTCTCTTTCTGCACTGAGACGTGCCTTGGTTAGACCTGTTTGCACGTTCTTGGTGGTCTCAATGTCAGCAGTTCTGTGTGCTGGAGTTTCCAAGGTGGCTCTTGCTCAGAGGCACTTTTTGTCTTCAGTGTAGCTCAGGCCTTCTGTACGCCTTTCCGCCATACCACTCCTTCCCAGAGATCTCAAGAAGATCAGGAACAACTGGCTTCAAGGCATTCCTGTGGCTTCGGACTGGGCTCAGAGAGTTTGGTGTCCTGAGCAGTTGAGCGTGGCCATTGGTCCTTTGATCCAGCTACACCTTTCAGGGTGATCTTCTGTCACAGCAACAAGGGAGTGTTCTCCACCCAAACTGGTCAACACTCCGCCTTCTTGTGTGGCGATTGAGAGGTTACATTTGACAGCTTTCGACCTTCCGCCCGAAGTCTGCAATGTTATCTTGGCAGCCATGGATCCCTCCACCAAAACAGTATACGCTTGCCGTTGGAGCAAGTTTGTGGCATGGTTTTCAGAGAAACAGGTTGACCCTCTTTTTGCTCTACTCTCTCAGCGTCCTTTATAGCCCATCCCTTGCCCAGCAGGGTTCTACTCTGGTAATTTAAAGGGTTCTGCTATCTCAGCCTTTCTGTGGTTGCCATCCCTTTTCTAATCCCCTATTGTACATAGATTCTTGAAAGGTTTGCAACATGTTTCCTCCTTCCCCCTTTCATCATTCCTCAGTAGGATCTTAATTTAGTCCTGACATTCTTTATGAGCACTCCTTTTGAGCCTTTGTACAGCTGTCCTCTCAAGCTCCTTACCATCCAGACAGCCTTCCTGGTGGCCCCAAGGGCCAGAGAACATCTACCTACAGTTGTCATCCAAGCTCAATATCTGAACATCTACTCAGACAAACTGGTTCTTCACACAAGAGCTTCCTGTCGCCAAAAGTGGTTACTCTTTTTCATGTACGCCAGTCCCATCAACCTGCCTACTTTTTGCCCTCTAAAGAAGAGGAGTGACTCCACCAACTGGACCCAAAAAGAGCATTGTCATTATACTGTGACTGTACGAGTGAGTTCAGGGTGCACGACCAACTCTTCGGGGGGTACTTCGTAGCGAAGAATGGAAAGGCCATGCAGAAGCGGACCATCTCCTGATAGATCGTGCTTTACATTAACATCTATGCACTGGCCAAGAAGCAACCCCCTGAGGGCTTGCATGCTCATTTCTCCACAGCCAAGGCTGCAACCACGACGCTAGCATTTGGAGTCCCAGTCCTGGACATCTGCCAATCCACAACGTGGGCCTTTATGCGCATGTTCACCAAGCACTACTGCCCGGACTATCCGGTCCATCGGGACAGGCACTGTGCCCACTTGGTCCTGCAGGACTTTTTACTGTGAAATTGTTTTGTAGACCCACCTCGGTTGAGGTATCTAAGGTAAGGAATCTGCAGTTATAAGTCTCTAACAAATGAACAAGTTACTTATCTTCGCTAATGCCTTTTCAGGACCCTAGTTTTCCACACCAGTGGTCAGTGTTCTTTGTTAAAGTAGTGAAAAGAAACCGACATCAGTGCACTAAGGGGGCGCCTATATAGGCAAAGCGCATGTCACTTCCGGCACTGATAATTCCACATGGAGCCAAATGATGCCACCTACCGGTGCATAGGAGTACTGCTGACAAAAACGTTTTTGATCCAGTCTGACGCCTGGGGATAATTCTAAGGTAAGTAATCTACTGCAAGATAGTCTCTACTAGATATGGCGTTACCAAATGAAAGTAACTAGTTTTTCATCTCCCCTGAGAGACTCCACCTGCCTCTTTATCAAATTGTCTAGTTGAAACACATCCGGCCTGTGTGTCACATATCAGGTGCACTGTTCATGTTTGCGCCACAGTGCACCTTTAAACAGATGTGCCGGGCGCAAACATGAACAGTGCGCCGGATTACAATGAATGTGCTGCCCTCAGGGTTGCCCTGAGGTCAGTACATTCAGTAAAATATGGAGCGACTCCTTTAATCAGTCGCTCCATGTTTCACTGTGCAGATGGCTCCCGCCTGCACTTTAGAAAAAGTACAGGGATCCCCTTGTAGGTGGGTACAGAGAGATAGATATCTGGGGTGGTCCAGGGGGCTTTTTTTTTGTTTGTTTTAACGGAGTTTTATATAGCACAAACCTGACCCGAATCAGGTATCGGAGTGCTTTGCATAGCACCAATTGTATTACATGAGGACACATTCATTGTTGTTAGCCACAGGGAGATTAAGTGATTTGCCCAGAATCACAGGATGTTCAGCGTCATCGCCGAGACTCGAACCCAGTTCCCCAGATTCAAGAACAGACGCCCTAGCCGATAGGCCAACTCCTCTTCTTTGTTGCTTCCAGAGGGCTGCCCTCAGTGACACACTAACAGTGCGCCACCTTGTTGTGGCACAGTCCGTGCTTCTCCTGACGGCTTTCTGTCTTTTCTCCCACGGCAATAATATGGCACAGGCGCAAAGGCAAAGAGATTCCCTCATTTGCATGGGGCCACTCGAGATAGCACTATTGCTACATGTGTGCCAGCACTATCAGTATTAAAGAAGGGGGCTGCACAAGCGTCTACGGCACTGTCTGTATTACTGAAGTCCCCTGGGGTTGCACAAAGCAGGCGTACATGCCCGTGTGCACCCAGATCTGAGGCATTACCACGAAGCTCATATTTCAGATGATGCAGAAATTCCTATTACCTGCCTATTTGGAATTAAAGGAAAACCTTGTAATGAAGTCCATAAAGTGATAAGAGAAGCTGACTGAGGAGATATTTCTGAGAAAAGAGCTTTACAGTGAGAAGAGGATGGGACTTGGGACCGAGCCTTTGGGAGTACATCCTGGAAGAGGAGTCTGTGTTGATATCTTTGAGTTCCATGCGATTGAGAATGAGCAATTGGAGCGGTATTAGGTGAACCAATTCTGTGATCTCCATGTGTATACAATATTATGTTTGTTGACTTTTACTGAATGCTTGAATGTATATTGAATAGAGGTTTTTGAAGTTGTGGGGCAGAGTTATGCCAACACTTTATAGTTTTTATACTGCAGGGATTGCCTTGTGACTGTCTCTTCCCCAGTCATGTATACCTTTAACAAAAAACTGGCCTTTTGGAGGATCTTTTGATTTTCTGATAGGTTAGCCAACTCGGCAACTCTTCACCACAGAGACTACCCCCTCACAAAAAGTCACATTTTCCTACACAGAGTTTCCGATGTACGGGGCTGCTTAGATGAGGTCAACAGACCCAAGACTGGAGGGTCCAAAACTCTTTTCATCTACAAAATGTACAGTTTTTCTTTTGTGAGTCATTAGGCAATTAAGTCTTGACACTAAGTTCAATAAAAAAATTGCCGTATTTTAACTTTTAAATATTGCTATTTATTGGCACTTCTAGATGTCTTCTTACTGAGTATACTGAGGAAAAGGAAGTAGAGCTAAAACATTTACCAAATTTAATTTACTCGTAAAAGGTCCCAAATTTTAAGCACCTGAAATTATAACAAAATAAATGTTAAATAGCATTTCATTACGTTAAATGTAAAACAATTAATACACCTACTTTAATCCACTGTAAAACATTTCAGCTAAAACAGTTCCTATTATACGGAGTAGAACCTGCAGACCACCCACCTCTCCAAGAACATCTCAAACAAAATCAAATCAAATGAATACATGTTTCCTTATATTTTATGGGGAAAGAGTGATGGACAATGTGTCCCTCAGACCATCACCCTCCCATCTTTTCTGTCTTTGCTGAACAGCACCCTGCCCTCATCCTATCCAAAACATATGTCCATATCATGTGTGGCTATGGGAACATATGCTTTGCACTCTCTGGAAAATGTCATAGGGATACCATCATATACTCAGGATATCATCGGGGAACATGACCCCTTCGAAGTCGAGGAAGAGCTTGCAGTCCCTGGACAGTGTTGTTAGAAACCTCCAAAGGTGATGAGGTACATCTTCCAGAGAAAACACAGATGAAACCACTCTCAAAGAAAATCCCAAGGTCCATGAGTAATCAGCCATGGGTTAAACGCACAATCTCAGAAATGGCCCTACACAGTGGCAGAGCACTGCTCCTGAGGGAGTTGGGCATCGAGCCCCAAACTGGCTAAAAAAAGCCTTAAATCCACCACTGCCCTCTGGATTCATTCAGAGCTGACAGAGAAGTAGACAATTTTGCAATGGTCTCAGCTCACTTACGGCTTCCTTCTTCCAGCATGTGGGGGTCGCTGGCTTTTCTATGCTCATGGGTAATGACCTGATAGGTGCAGCAGCTGCCTCCTCACATCTCGCTACAGAGATCTCCCACTAGATCTCGCTTCCTCCTGGACTTTACTTGCCAAGACCAGTGTGCTTTGTGAGGAAGAGGAAACAGGCGGTCTTGAAATCCCTGCATGATGTCCCTTCGTCCAGCTTCGAGGCGGGCAGGGCTTTGGCCCTCTGTCATAGTCACAGACCGAGTCTTGCAGAGCTTCTCCTCTTCGCACAGCCCAGCCGGCTGCTTGATAGTTGTTGTTTTTTGTTTTGTGTGACCTTGAACTCCCCTTCTTATAGTACATTTCCAGATACCAAATATGACTTCCTTTTGAAGGGCCTTCTCTGTCTGCCCTTCCGTGAGAAAGCAGTCTGTCACAGCAAGAGCGACTCCAAATTAGATAGCCCCACAGCACAGGCCATGGGAGTGACCAGAGGTTCACACCTGGATATCCGCCATAGTGATATATGTATTAAAAGGTTACCCCAGTACCTCGCACTGCTCTTTATGATTCTCTTATCTGTCTCATCTCCTTCCTGAGATGTGCCAGGCCCCCTTCCCAATGACCTCTCTCTGAATCAAAAAGCACCTGTGGCTCTCCCTTCCTCCATTGTGTCCCACCCAGCTCACAGGAATGCAACAATCCACAAATCTGCAGTGGATTCCTTTAACTCTTCCTGTCCCTATAGTTGTTCCTGGGTCTCCCAAAATGGAGGCCTCTTTACTCCTTCTGATCACTGCTCGGTATGCTGCCACCACCATGCATGAACTGCTTAACTCCTGGCAAACCAGAAACCTTTCATAACTATGAGAGTAGCACTTTGGCCGCCCCTCCTGGTCCAAAAAGATAGCAATCCGTGAGCCAGATCTATGTCGGATTACACGCATGATCTGTATTCACCCATGACCAGAATCAGCATCAGGGATCCAGACATCATTACAGTTGGGGCACTCAGTGCAGTGGTGCATGTCCATCACCATGTGAGAGACTTTTCCGTCCCAACAGAGAAAAAAAACACCACATCCAATGTAGAAGCTGAAATCGGAGCTGAAACCACCCCCAGCACCAACCTTCGAAGCACCTATCCTCAACAGACTGGCAAATGAGCTTTATGTCTCCTTATACATTTTGAGACAGGCAGGATTGCAGCGAAGCCACTTCAGCTAAGGCCTGTTTCTATGCTGCCTCCCATCCCAAAGAAGACTGGACTGACCGAGGGTCACATATGATCAGCCTTAGGGTTCAGAGGGTGGTGATGACCCATGGAAAGACTACAGAATCTACTATGTGAGGATAACTATCCGGTGAAGCCATCTCTTCCTGATGATACTACATCATCTCATGCTGTAATATAGAGAGCGGCTCATTATCACAAGGACACCATGCACATCCTAGATGACGAAGGTGCGTTTTGGGTGGAGTTCCTCTCCAAGACTAAACAAAATGTTCAGTTCTTACCTGTGCTAAAGAGTATTCCGAATTCAGCCCCTGATAATATTAAAGACCCGATCATAGACAAGGTGTTTAAAGAAGTGTAAAGGTTCTTGTGAGGACCTGCTTTCCATCAGGGGCCAGGTTTTCCAGGCCTCTCCGTGGGTTCACACTACCAGAAAGTTATTCTACATCGGCCTAGGCCACAGGGGACACCTTAACCCAGGATAAAGAAAGTAAGCCCATGAACTCTGCAGGTAAGAAGGTAGCAATAGGTCCTGTCACGCAGTGGTGTATTGCAAACTCTGTTGCATTATTGTCA
The DNA here is from genome assembly GCF_964204655.1 of Triturus cristatus. Taxonomy (NCBI): domain Eukaryota; kingdom Metazoa; phylum Chordata; class Amphibia; order Caudata; family Salamandridae; genus Triturus; species Triturus cristatus. The sequence goes on along the minus strand of NC_140580.1, from coordinate 886,378,717 downwards.
CGTTATGACAAGTTTGAGACGCACACTGCACCTCCTTGATGCTTGGCTTTGCTTGTCAGGTTTTAAACTGTTTCAAAAACACCTCCTCCACATACTATTCAATGGAGAATCTCTTTTTCGCCACCAGCTTGATGAAGTGTAGGAGATAATTAAGAAAGATACTAACATTGTGAAGACCATGGGAGCCCTACAATCCAGCAGCTCAGTGGGAAATTGTAACCCACAAGGGGCAGTGAAAACCAGACCAGACTCCCAGCCACCGACATACCAGCCAAGCAGCAGGCCTTTCATTACCCACAGGCAAGCAGGGACTATTCCATGGGGAGTTTCAGAGGCACCAATGGTAGAGATAGATGTGGCTATGGAAAGGAAGCCTCCGCCTCCAGGCAGTAATTCACCCCTGGTAATTCCCAATCACATATCACCTGTCGAGGGTATGATAAGGATTTCAACTTTTAATGGGTGGAATCGTATCAGTGTGTGCTTGCAGTAGTCTAACAAGAATACTGCCTTGAATTTTATACCACTCCACCCTACATATCATCACGCCAATGTGTATTCAGTCAGAATCACCTCACTTTTTTCAAACTCATCACACGCATTTAAGGCACTACACAACGTAGACCCCACCTACCATAACATTTGCATATTTTTCCACCAAGCACCCAGACACCTCCGCTCCACAGAACTTCGGCTCACACACATCCGGCACATACACAGAACAAGATAAGAAGGACAGGTGTTCTCTTACTTCACTCCTAATGCATGGAACATCCTCCCACTCCTCATCAGAAGCTTCTCCTCTCCTTGAATTCTACAAGAAAGTGACGGACCCTGCTTTTTAATTGACCAACATCCGCTATGCAGATCTCAGCCCGCATACCTGCTAAGCACCAGGATACTCTTGTGGACTTTACAGATAGACATAATATCCAGTTGAATGAGATAACCTAGCCTACATTTCCATAAGCCTTCCTTTTTCTGCATGTATGTGACTACAGCTGCTAAGTGAAGGCCCATCAATTTTAGGGTTCCTGTAGTCAAAGCATTTATGGAAGACCTTACAAGGGGTCATACCCCCAAGAACACCACCAGCACCTGCTTGGAACCTAAATGTGGTTCTCTACAGGCTGATCGGACCACCTTTTCAACTTCTCCATTCATCTGATTTTCAGTTCCTTTCATGAAAGGGGACTTTCCTTGTGGCTGTAACTTCCCTTAGGTGTGTTTGGAAGTTACTAGCACTCACTGTTCAAGAACCAGTCATTCAAGTATCCATGCACTTGTTAATCCTTTGTAACGATTCAACATTCTTTCTTAAGGAAGTACCTCTGTTCGAGGTATATGAGCTGCAGATTACACACTTTTGCATAGATCGCCATCTGGTGTTGGGCCCGGATGTTTGCAGTTTGTTTTTCCTCTTGGAAAGTCTTTGGAAGTCACAAGGTCGGTGACTTCTCCTTTGGATGGTATTGCGCATGGGCTTCGGCTCCATCCTCAGATTGTTTTTTTCCACCATCGGGCTCGGATGTAATCTTTGCGCTCCGGTTCCGAACAGCTTCCAGTTCAACGATCAACACGCAATCCTCACCCCAAATCACGGTATTGTTTCGATCGCGATCTCTTTAATCAACGCGGCTTCTCATCGGCACAAACCTTCGGTTCCAGTCGTCGTCGACGGCGGCCTTCGGGCCTACCCAAGCTCCGGCCCTGACTCATGGAAAGAACTCCATTTAAAAAGTGCCCTCGATGTGGGTCCAAATTTCCCCACACCGATCTTCATGAGGTATGCAACCTCTGCCTCTCTCCTGAACACGAGGCTCGAGACTGTCCGGCCTGTAAGTCTTTCCGATCCAAAAAGACTATTCGGGACCGAAGAGCCAGAAGGAACATGGCACACTCCTCAACATCCATTCCAGTCGATATCTTCAGAGACGACATCGACGATACGGAACAGCATCGCTTCAAAGAGGACCTCGTCAGCGCTTCTGAGGCCGACGAGTCAGATGTGGAAGACATCACTCCGGCGCAGAGGGTCGTGAGTACCAATCTACCCCTCCCCCACACCTGCGCCGACACCCAAAAAGGCTTCGGTCACGCCTTCGCCTCCGGGCCTAAGCAAGACCAGAGACACTGCTTCACACACCCCACCTTCGGGCCCGGTGAAGAAGCCAAGTAAGCCTTCCGGCAGCTCGGGCTCGAGCCTGCCTCCCAGCGGTGCCGAGAAACACACTTCGGCACCGAAAAAGAAACCGGCCTCCACCTCGACACCGTGCTCCGCACCGAAGCCCTCGGGGTCGAAACCCAGCTCTTCGATACCGACGCCATCTTCGGTACCGACCAAACCACACAAGGCCACCGACACTTCCAAGCCGAAGCCCTTCTCGGCGCCGACCAAGAGACCGGAGGTTCCCAAGCCGGGTTCTAAGCAACAAACCGGCACAGAAAAACCTAAAAAGACATCGGCCCCGACGCCTTCCGCGCCGACGGACCAAATAACCTCACCAGAACTATTTACACCGGATCCCTTGCAAAAAACTCTCACCAAGGATCCAAAAACTGGACATTTGACACTCTCTACCAAAAAGAGACATTTGGAGAAGCCTGCTCCGCCTTCATCTCCAAAGAGGAAGGACTCTGCTACCTCTCCGTTCAGAATACCTTCCCCTCCCCCTCCACCTCCTTCCCCACCTTCACCTCCACCCCCTCCGCCCTCTCCACCCCAACCTCATCGTTCTCCGACCCCGTCTCCAGACGATGATGATCAGGGGGACCCATATCATGATATAGGGGATGTGCCACAGGACCCCACCCCTACAGGATCCCCAGACCCATGGGATGATTACAATATTCCAGATATCCCCAATGTCCCACAAGACGATCTTTACCCTTCTAGGTCACCTCCACCAGAAGATTCACTAGGGTTCAACCATCTTCTGCAAAGGGCGGCACATTATCACGGGGTGGACTTGCATACCGACCCCGTGGAGGAAGATTTCCTCCTAGACACATTTGATACCGCACATAGGTCCACCTCCATACTTCCCATGCTCAAAGGAGTGGTAAAGCATGCGCCAGAAGTTTTTAAGGACCCAATTAGAGCCAGGGTCATTAACCCACATATTGAAAAAAAATACAAACCTGCTCCCTCAGATCCCTCCTACATCAGAGGACCAGCGCCACTAGATTCTTTAGTAGTATCTACTGCACGTAAAAGGGCGAATTCACAAGCGTCCGGTGATGCACCACCACCTGACAAAGAATCAAAACTACTAGATGCATCAGGCAAACGCACAGCATCCCAGGCGGCCAACATATGGCATATAGCAAAACACTCAGGCACTACTGGCCAGATATGACAGGGCTCATTATGACGAGTTAGAAAGCATAATGCGCCATCTCCCTGAAAAATATAAAGCTAGGGCCAACGGGTTAATTCAAGAGGGTAAAACAATCACAAATACCTCCATACGTTGTGCCCAGATGCAGCAGACACAGCCTCCAGGGCCATCAACACCAGCGTCCTTCTCCGTCGCCATGCTTGGCTAAGGGTATCTGGTTTTAAACCAGAAGTACAAGCCTCCATCCTTAACCATCCCTTTGACCAGGAATATCTATTTGGGCCAAAGGTGGATGAGGCCTTAGAAAAAATGAAAAAAAGACACTGATACCGCAAAATCCGTGGGGGCCTTACAGTCACACCCGCCCAGACGCTCCTTTCGCCACTCCTCCTTTCGGAGTACAACCAGAGGCTACTCCTCAGACACAGCGTCCACATCATACAAATCCCCTACTCAGACCACCTTTACAAAAGGTTACCAAAGAGGCGGCTACAGGGGTAACAACAACAAGGGCAGAGGCAAAACAAACAACGCCCGTTCTGCCACACCTCCTACCCAATGACTTCCCCCCGCTCCCCCCAGATCATTCCACTCCGGTCGGGGGCAGACTCCAAAATTTCCTTCATGTCTGGGCGACCATCACCTCAGACAAATGGGTGACCCAAATAATTCGGTCAGGCTACTGCCTAGAACTAATATCTACCCCCCCAAACATTCCATCCAGGCAACGCCCAATGTCACAAGAACATTCAAAATTATTAAAGCAAGAGGTAATCTCCCTCCTACAGAAACAGGCAATAGAACACGTTCCTGTCAATCAACAAAATATGGGGGTCTACTCCCTATATTTTCTCATACCAAAAAGGGACGAGACTCTACGACCTATTCTAGATCTCCGGCCCCTAAACACATACGTACACTCAGACCCTTTTCATATGGTAACGCTTCAGCAGGTACTTCCGCTCCTCTCCCAAAACGACTTCCTCACCACTCTGGACTTTAAAGACGCATACTTCCACATTCCAGTGCACCATGCTCACAGAAAGTACCTCAGATTTGTAGTGGACGGACAACACTACCAATTCAAAGTGCTCCCGTTCGGAGTCACAACAGCACCACGGGTATTCACCAAGTGCCTGGCAGTGGTAGCGGCACACTTGAGAAGACAGCACATTCACGTCTTCCCATACCTAGACAATTGGCTGATAAGAGCCACTTCATACAATCGGCGTGTACAACACACCTCCACCACAATCTAACTACTTCACCAACTAGGCTTCACAGTGAACCACCAAAAGTCCCAGCTTCAACCATCGCACATAAAACAATACCTGGGTGCCACCATAGCCACCTCAAAATCGATAGCCTACCCCAATCCGGCCAGGATTGCAAGCATTCAGGCTTTACGACAAAAATTCATACCTCAACACTCCCTTCCAGCACGATTGTTCATGCAACTAATAGGGATGATGGCCTCTTGCATTTTCATAGTGCCCCACGCAAGACTCCAGATGCGTCCCCTCCAAGAGTGCTTAGCGCACCAGTGGAACCAGGCCCAAGGTCAACTGACAGATCTGGTGTTGGTAGACGGTCGCACCCATCGCTCTCTGCAGTGGTGGAACACCACAAACCTTTCCAAAGGTCGACCGTTCCTGGACCCGGTTCCCCAGATAATACTAACAAGGGACGCATCGCTCTCCGGCTGGGAAGCTCACCTATTACATCTCACCGTGCAGGGCACATGGACGCCTCAATAAAAGTTACTCCATATCAACCATCTGGAGTTACTAGCAATCTTTTTAGCCCTAAAATCTTTTCAAACACAGATTTCAGGCAAGGCAGTCCTCATTCGCACAGACAACATGACGGCCATGTATTATATACAAAAACAAGGCGGCACACACTCTCCACAGCTCTCTCAATTAGCACAGAGCATATGGAGATGGGCAATTCCCCACAAAATCTTTCTCCTAGCTCAACATGTCTCAGGAGTCCAAAACACCGTGACAGATCTGCTCAGCAGACAGACACAACAAATCCACGAGTGGGAACTTCACCCACAGGTTCTTCATCCGTTCTTTCAAATGTGGGGGCATCCACAGATAGACCTCTTTGCCACCCACGAAAACACAAAATGCCCAAGCTTCGCCGCCAGATACCCACACCCATTGTCCAAGGGAAATGCGATATGGATGAACTGGTCAGGCAAATTTGCGTACGCTTTTCCGCCTCTCCCACTCATTCCATTAGTGGTGCGCAAACTACAACACTCCCTCACACTAATCCTAGTAGCTCCAACGTGGGCCAGACAATCGTGGTACACCACGCTGCTGGAACTCTCTGTAGTACTACACCTCTCACCATGCCTCCTAACCCAGAACCATGGAGAGATCAGACACCCGGACCCAGCTCAGCTCAACCTTGCGATCTGGCTCCTGAATTCCTAGAATTCGGGTACCTAAATCTTCCCCCTGACTGTAAGAAGATCATCAGAGAAGCTAGACGACCTACCACTAGAGCGTGCTACGCTGCCAAGTGGAAACGATTTGTTGTTTATTGCCATAACAACACCATCAATCCCCTGGACGTGTCCATTCAACACATCATAGGCTACTTACTCCACCTACAAAGGTGTAATCTAGCCTATACGTCCATTCGACTACACCTCGCAGCAATTGCAGCTTACTTACAAAACAGGCAACATCTATCACTCTTTAGAGTTCCTGCCATTAAAGCCTTCATGGAAGGCCTAAAAAGAATAATTCCCCCCCAGAGTACCACCCTCACCTGTGTGGAACTTAAATATCGTTCTCACAAGGCTAATGGGGCCTCCCTTCGAACCTTTACACAAATGCGAACTACAATTCCTAACATGGAAAACAGTTTTCCTTGTAGCCATCACTTCCCTTAGAAGGGTCAGTGAGATACAAGCACTTACCATACAAGAACCTTTTCTTCAAATGCACCATAACAAGGTTGTTCTCGGTACCAACCCAAAATTCCTACCTAAAGTCATTTCCCCTTTTCACCTAAACCAATCTGTAGAACTACCAGTATTTTTCTCGCAACCACAGACTGTTGCAGAAAGGGCTCTGCACACGCTAGATGTCAAACGAGCCTTACTCTAATACATTGAGAGAACACAACCTTTCCGCAAGACCAAACAACTGTTTGTCTCTGTCTCTCCACCACACAAGGGCAACCCCATCTCAAAATCAGGGATAGCTAGGTGGATTGTAAAATGCATTCAGATTTGCTACCACAAAGGAAAACAAACACTATCCATTCCCCCTAAAGCCCATTCTACACAAAAGATAGGGGCTTCCATGGCATTTTTAGGGAACATCCCATTAGATGATATCTGCAAAGCAGCTACATGGTCAACACCGCACACTTTCACTAAACACTATTGTGTAGATGTGCAAACTAAGCAACAAGCTAGTGTGGACCAGGCTGTACTCAAAACATTATTTCAAACCACTGCAACAGATACCGGTGGTCGCCGCTAAGGTTGGGAACTGCTATATAGTCTATGCAAAGTGTGTAATCTGCAGCTCATATGCCTCGAACGGAATATGCTACTTACCAGTATGCATCTGTTCTTGGCATGTAGAGCTGCTGATCTACACACGTCCACCCGCCTCCCCGGCTACCTGTATCTGTTCCAGTTTATCTTATTTAGATACACACATGGGTTTCTTCACTGTTATTACTACGCTCCATTTTTCCCTGCTGGCGAAAAACAATCTGAGGATGGAGCCGAAGCCCATGCGCAATACCATCCAAAGGAGGAGTCACCGACCTCGTGACTTCCAAAGACTTTACAAGAGGAAAAACAAACTGCAAACATCCGGGCCCAACACCAGATGGCGATCTATGCAAAAGTGTGTAGATCTGCAGCTCTACATGCCAAGAACAGATTCATACTGATAAGTAGCATATTCCTTTTCATTTGACCAGACTATTAAGTTGCCCATTTTCTTTCTACAACCAGATTCTGTTGCAGAGAGAGCATTGCAGAAACTAGATGTGTAATGGGCATTATATACTTAAATCGATAGGATAAAGTATTTATGTAAATCTAACCAGCTCTTTGTTGCTTAAGCCAAACCAAACAAGGGTCAGACAGTTTCTAAGGCAGGCATTGCAAGATGGATTGGGAAATGTATCCAGATATTTTGTTTAGCAGAGATACAAATAATGATACACAAAACATAATAAATACAGAGAAAAAGAAGAAATAAACAAACGTGTATGTTATGTTATATTCCACTTATAACGCGCTCGGCTACTCGCGAGTATCCCAGCGCAAAGCCTGAGGCAGACAGAGACAATCAGACAAAGAGAAATGTTTTGAGCTTCCTTTTAAAAGCTGCAAGCTCCTGAGTAAGACGAAGATCGAGGGGAAGGGCATTCCAGGCCCTACTGGCTCTGACCACCAGAGAGCAGCCTCCAATCCTCTGAAGTCTGAATCTCGGGATTAAGGCCAGGCCTAAAGAGGCCGAGCGCAGGGCCCGCGAAGGGACGTAAAAAGAAGCGCCTCTGAAGGTAGAGGGGACCCTGACCATGGAGAGCCCGATGGGCCAGAACCAATGATTTATATTTGATTCTGGTCGCAACTGGTAACCAATGGAGGGAAGACAGATGAGAAGTGACACTCCTCCTCGAAGAGAGGCCCAAGAGCAATCTAGCCGCTGTGTTCTGGACTACCTGCAGTTTCTTAACTAGGTAGCCAGGAGACCCAATATAGAGAGAGTTTGCGTAATCCAGCCGAGAGACGATCAAGGCGCAGGTAACCGTGACTCTGGCTGCCTGCGGAAGGAGAGGAAAAAACTTTCTCAGGGTTTTAATGAGTCCAAAGCAGCAGCCTGCAGTTTTCTTGATGTGTGTGGAAAACAGCAGATTCTCCTCGAACCAAACGCCCAAGTTCTTGGTGGGCTGACCCTTGGACGAGGGAAGAGGAAGCTCCTGCAGCCACATCTGTTGGCGGAAATCAGACGGAAAAGTGCCGAACAGCAGGATCTCAGATTTTTGCTCATTACACCTGAACTGAGCGCCTGCCAGCCAAGTGAAAATGGAACGGAGGCAATGTTGGGCCACAAGGACCGAGCTGGAGGCCTTATCCCAGGTGAAAAGCAGCTGGGTGTCATCTCCATAGGCCAACACCTTAGCACCAAGAGCTTCAGCCAGATGGATCAAAGGCGTAACATAAATGTTGAAGAGCAAAGGGCTAAGGGAAGAACCCGTGGTAACCTCGCGGGAGGAAGAATAGAATGGAGGGAGCCAATCCTTTCTCCAAAAAGGACCTGAGCCAGCCCCACATGGCCCCCGACACGCCAATCTCCGCAAGACGGATCAGGAAAAGATCGTGCGGGACCGTGTCAAAGGCCGCCGAGAGGTCCAGCAGAGTCAGAGCGGCCCTGCCCCCAGCGTCCAGACATGTCCAGAGGGCCTCCACAACCTCAACAAGGACCGTCTCAGTACAATGGCCTGACTGAAACACAGATTGAGATGGATTAAGGAGAGCCTCTGACTCCACAAAGTCAGACAGTTGTTTATGCACCACCTTCTCACAGACCTTTGCAATAGCTGGTAGGAGAGAGATGGGTCGATAATTGGCAGAATTAAGCGGGTCCAAGGAAGGTTTCTCAAGCAGAGGCAAAATATTGGCCTCCTTCCAAACCCGAGGAACCGCCTTGGACTGTAGGGAGAGGTTAATAATCTGGTTGACCTCCAGATAAATGCTTTCCGCTACAGCTGCCAACAGTCTAACCGGGCAGGGATCTACAGGTGACCCCGATTTAAGTCCTCTGAGGATTTTAAGACTTTCCAGAGGGTGAACAGAGGTAAAGGCGGACAGCAAAGTAGAAGGAGCCGGCCGAACATGCTGTGACCCTGGCAGGTCCCGCAAGACAGGAGAGAAGGAGGCCTGAATGGCCATAATTTTATCACTGAAGGACCCAGACAAGATGTTGCACCAGTCAAACGAGGAGTGAGTCACATGTGTTTGGGCCAACGGAGAGGTAAAACTCGACTATAGAAAAGATTTCCTTAGAGTTGTTCCTAGCAGCCTCAATACGAGAGGCATAAAAGAGACCTTTCGCCACAGAGATAGCGGCGTAGTAGATCTTTGGGTTGCTCTAAGCCGGATTTTAGCTGCCGGGCAATAGTTACTCCTCCGCCAATTCCGCTCCAGGATTTTACACTCCTGTTTAAGCACCTTAAGAGCTGGAGTAAACCAGGGTTTAGAGGGAGTGATTCTAGCCAGTCTAATGGGTCGGGAGGAAGTGATAAAATTCACCGCTGCAGACACCCAGCCTGTGAAACCGGATATACAATCCTCCAAGCCCCCCGACAGCGGGGGCCTGGCTATGTCCAAAGCCTGAGCAAGTTTCAAGGGATCCACCTTCCCCAGAGCTGGTTTAAAGAAGACAGGTGCCCGAGCCTCAACCCTAGAGACGGTCCAAGAGAAATGAGATATAAAATGATCAGACCACGACACTGGAAGGGGATCATGAACCAGAATGGGAAAATTGGAACAGATAGGATCAGGTATATGGCCAGCCAGATGGGTAGGGAGGCCAATGTGCTGGGCAAGTTGGACAGTATGAAGATTGTCCAGCAAGTCGGAAACCTCCCTGACCTCAGGCGTATCCATGTGAAAGTTCAAATCTCCTAACACCAAATAATGAGAGAACCTAGCTGCCCTAGAGGTAAGAGCATCTCCCCACGCCAGGAGAAAGGGGCCAGAGGGACCCGTGGGCCGATAGATCAAGGAAACCCCAAGTGTAAAGTGGGCTGACAAGCGGGCACTAAAATCAAGCGCCTCGCAGCCGGCCCAGTCTCCTGAATCGCCCACATGAAGATCCCAGCGATCTTTATAGATAACTGCAACACCACCTCCCCTGGACCCCTGACGGTCCGCTCTCCGGATCTTGTAGCCCACCGGGGTAGTTAGGGCAACTATAGGAGCGGAGGATGGATCCAGCAAAGTCTCCGTGAGGAACAGCATATCTAAGGTGCCATCCTCCAACAGCTCATGAACGTCCGCATGATGTTTCTTCAACGAACGCACATTAATTAGTGCTGCCGAGAATGTCACGGGAATGGTCCGCTCAGAGGGACCCGAGATTGTATTAGAGGGCCGTCTACAACTCACCCCAATCTGAAAACCACAAAGACTGCAAGAACCCCGAGACCTCTCTGCCACGTCCAAGGAATGAGTTTTGCGACAAGGAGTCGAATCCAATGCCCTGAGAGCCGCACCGGAATATGAGAACAGAGCCGCGGGCTGGGGAGAACCTCGGGCCCACGAAAATGTCTCTCTAGCGCTGGGCGCTGTCGAGGCGCGGACGGGCGCAGACGGGCTTGCCTTAGGCGCGCCTATGTCGCGCCCGCTGCGCGCGTCCGCTGCGCGTCTGTTCGGCGCGCATTAAATGCCCCTGGTGTCAGAACGACTAGAGCGCTGACCAGTGTCAGTCGTCAAAATGGCGCCCAAATTATCTGTGATCCCTCCAACCTTCGCCGAGTTCTGCGCTCCAGAGAGGTAAGAGGAGGAAATTGTGCAAAAGAGCGAGATATTTTTAAAGTGCGGGTAAGCGAAGAGAATCAGTAAATATAGCAGCAGGTGAGGATAAAATAATAATAAAATCACTTTTCGTTAAAAACACGAAATCACTTTTCGCTAAAACACATCAGATCAGAGCACGCATACACATAGAATGACACACAGGTCAAACCCCTTTGTATAAATCAAAGAAAAACAAATCAATATACAGAGTACATGGCTTCCTTAAATACATTGCATACAACACATCCAAAATTCAATAAATGTCATAAAAAACCATTTACAAGTGGATGCCATGGTCCATAAAAATAAATCAACTGTTTCATAATTTATCCAGGGACAAAAAAATACCACATCCACTTCATTATAAATCTCAATAGTCATACAACAATTCATAATTAATCAAACCTTTTCGTTAGATGAATATCTATGAAAAACCAGGGAAGGAAGCTTCTCCTCCCTCACATACCCCTGGACCACCTTTCTTCTAAGCCCTTCTCCAACCATTCTAAAACCGGTGCCCAGATCTTAGCCCCTCCCTTTTTTTCATTGTCCTACCAATACGGACATACAAGCTGCTTTCCAAATGGTACATGGAAAGTGATTGGGCCAACCATTGATAAAAAGTTGAAGGATCTGATTTAAGCCAGTCTAAAGCGATACAGGTCCGGACCACTGCCATTGCCACAAATACAAAATATTGATACTGGCCGATTACCTCTTCCTCATCAATCCCTAGTAGGACAAGCTAGGGTGATAAACCTATCTGCCTGTGCAAAATAGCTTCCAAAAATCCAATGATCCCGAGCTTGAGTGTATCCTACGTAGCAAAACTACTAAACAAATGTACCGGATCAGCATTCACGCTACTACATTGCGGCCATGTTGTGCCAACACTTCTTTCCCAACTCATATTTTTTTCAGGGGTGTAGTAAAGGTTAAAGAGTGTCTTATAATGTTGAGCTTGCAGTCTGGCCAATGAGAATACCAATTGCCCTATTTCCAAAGACTCAGAAAATTGGAGTTGGCATTTGGGCATTAATGAAATAAAATTCTTTGAGTGTTTTACCAGCTCATCCTGCATAAGCTCCATTAACAGTTGGGAAATCAAGCTAATACTACATTCTGCTAATTTACCAAGCTGCTACATCACCAGGAGTTTTCCCCCCATGCACTGCCCTTAGGACATTTTGACTAAAAATATCTAAATTGGAGAAAGTTAAAAATAAAAAAAAATCCTGCCTATCAAGACAAAAATCCTTTTGCATCTCAAAAACGATTTCAACAGATTAGATAAAGAAAATCCCCAACTTTCTGTAGTCCACAATGTTCCCACTTACTACAATAGTTATCATAAAAAATAGATGGGAGAATCTGTGCTTTCCACAAGGGACTGTAGTAACTGTATCCTCCGATCCCCAATTTACGCTTAACCTGAGCCCACAGCTTAAATGTTGATTGTATTGTTTTAATTTGACCTTTTTGAAGTAGCTAGGTTCAAGAGCTTTTAAAAAGCATGCATTTGCCTCCTCTCCCAGCAGATGATAAATTGAGGGAGGATTTTTCCCCAGTTAGTCACCCAGCTGTTTTCCTATGAAGTTCATAAAATTTAGGCATGGCCCACCCTCCTCTTGTTCTAGGTAGCATTAAGTATTTAACGGCCCTTCGAGCTCTAGCATATGACCATATAAAACTACTGGCCGTTTCCTCCATCCCCTTGTACCAATAGCTCTCAAACTCCGCGGGGATGGCTCTAAAGAAATAGAGTACCCTGGGTAAGAAAAGTATCTTTAGTACATTGCAACGCCCCACTGTTGATAGGTATAAGTTATCCGTCGACCCGAGATCCCTATTAGTATTCAGCAACAAGGTTGCCAGATTTGTCTCTACTATCTGATCCACTTTACTCATAATAATGTCCCCAGATAAATGTCCTGCTCAGTTCTTCTATCATCTACTAAATGTATCATTCATAAGCCACTATCTGACTTTTATTTTGATTAAAGAGATACACAGATACCTAAACTAACAGCTTCTCCTTCCTCTTCACTTAAAGCTAATTGGGAATAAGGAGTAACTAACGCAATATCTCGGGAGAGGATGTGACCTAACGGCTAAGGCGGTCGATCTCAAATGTGGGGAACCAGATTTGAGTCTCGGCAATGACTCAACATCCTGTGATTCTGGGCAAATCATTTAGTCTCCCCGTACCTAACAAAAAGAATGAATGTGTCCTTGTGTAACACAATTGTTGCTCATGTAATGCGCTCTGATACCTTTGGGTCAAGCTCGCGCTAGATTAAACTCAGAAGAAGAAAAATGTCATCTGCATAGGCTAATACCTTAGTACCTAACCCATGCATAACCAGTGTACTCTTAGTTTACTATTAGCCTCTTAATTAATGAGTTGATGTATAAAGCAAAAAACAGAGGTGAAAAGGGACACCTCTATCTTGTTCCCCTCGTAATAGAAAAGGCCTCTGATTCAAAGTCCACAGTTTGCAGCGTAGCGGTTTGGTTGCTATATAAATTCTATATTTCTCTTGTAAAGCCTGGACCAACTTGGCTCCACCTTAGCACACCCAAAGGTCACCATGTCACCCTATCAAAAGCCTTTTTGGCATCAAGTAATATCAGGGACATGGAGTCCATTTTGATTCCAGTCTAGTCAAATAGTGTGATTGCCAGTGTGCTGTGATTGATAGTTCCTCTTCCAGGGATAAAACCATGTTCCCATTGAGATACAAGTTTACTTATCACATGACTCATCCAGGAGACTAAGATCTTTGCATAAAATTCCACATCCCCATTTATTAATTAAATGAACCTGTAAGACCCTGGCTCAGTTTGGTGTTTTCCCCCGTTTTCTTAATAACAGTAATATTAGTATAAGACCAGGATACGGAGCTTCTTATCCTCCTTGCACTTCCTCAAATAGATTACTAAGATTGGTCCCTAGTTCCAGAAAAATACCTTATAAAATGTAGGTGGAAATTTTTGTCTGGCACGGATGCTTTCACGGACACAAGTGCGCCTAGGGCGGTCTCTATTTTCTCAAATGCAAATGGACCATTTAAGGTGTCCCTTTTGTCCTTATCTAACTGCCCTCCTACAATAAGACCCAGGTATTGACTAATCTCTTTTTCGATAGGAGTACCCTCGAGTTGATACAATTTCCTGTAAAACTTTACAGTCCATCAAATATTGCTTCCGTAATATTTACCAAACGCCCCTGTATATCCTTACTTTTCTCAATGTTACTATAAACTATTTTTTGTCTTGTTCTAAGTGTCAACAGTTTACTCACCGTCTCGCTAAATTCATAACAATCACATCGGCAGACCTGAAATGTAAGACTTGTTACACTAAGGCTCTCTGAAGCGCCTAGCAACACTACTATTTAAACGGGGATAGTGTGGCATCCTTTGGACATCGCATTAGCTGATATATGTAAAGCAGCAACCTGGTCAACTCCACAAAAATTCATAAGGCATTACTTTGTGGACACATTAGCTATTCAGCAAGCTGTGGTTGGCCAACCTAACACACTTTATTTCGAACATCTGCCACCACTGGGGGGAAAACTGCTTTATGGTTGATGCAAAGCATGTGTGTCTAACCACATCTGTTCATATTGTGTAGTGCTGTAGATTCCCATGCATCATTCCTCCTCCCTGGAAGCTGGCAGTAACTGCATATGCTCTTTAATAGTCCATGTACTTTATTTAGCTAACTACAGTGCATAGGGTACATAACTACTCCTACTCTCCACTCAAACCTGCTATGCAAATAACAACCTAAGGGTAGAGTTGGTGCTCCTGTGCATTGTGGATCAAGGAAGGAGTCACACCACATCCTGTGACTCAAAGCTTCTTCGCTGAAAAGCAAGTTATGTCCTAGCCCAGCCCTACATTGCAGAAGTATGCAAAGCATATGAATCTACATCACTATATGCTACGAAAAGATGCTTACAGGGTAAGTGACATTTTCCTTAATCCGGGGCACATGATCGCACTAGGGCTCAATTTGGTGGAAGGGAGCGTGAAGACTACATTTATCATCTATATTTATACAGATCGGCGGCAACCAGGACAGCCGAAAACAGCGTGTCGGAGCAACCCCCGCCTACTCAGAACTGCGAGATAGGGCAGAGCGGGAGTTAGCCACGATCGGGTGGTTTTCGCGCCATTTTCGGAAAACAAGACCACGCTTGGCAGGACCAGCCAGCGAGTGGAAATCGGCAAAAGCGGCAGGAGCAGCGTGAACTGAGCCTTAACTCCCACCGCAGACGAACGACGCACAGAATCTCCAGCCAAGTGACCGGCTCAAGTCTCCACCCTCGGGGGAGCACGGGGGAAGCCAGCTGATCGCCGGCGGAGGCTGAGACCTTAAAGAGACACACACCGGAAATCGGCAGTCTGGAAAAGATTTTAAAAAATGGGTTTGAGGCTGGGCTGGGCTGGGCTTGCTGCAAGGGGTGGGAAGCATCCTGCACCCTGGAGGAGAGATTAATCTAACCAGCAACAGGGCCTGCGTGTAACTGGAACCGGACAGAGCAAAAAGGGGTGCAGGAAGTGGAATTTTGCATTGTGGGACAAAGTTTTGGGGAGACAGCCCGCACCCTCAAAAGCATTGCACAGTGCAACAAGGACACTCCAGGGCAACCCCCAACACAAGAAAGGTCAGGCAATCATCAGGACCTAAGAGAGGGGCAACAAGGGGAAACAGAGATGGCAAGCAGAAAAACTGCGCCGGGAAGGAAGACACAGCCCCCAGCCAGGTTCAGTGAGCAACGAGAGATGCCAGCACCACCAAAGAAAGGGGAACAACTTTTACAACGCACTACCATTACAACTAAACTGTTACAACGCGAGTGCATTGACAACGCAGGACAGTACAACGCAAGTCTTTACATCGACTTGCACTAGATGGCGTGCTAACATTAAAAATAGTGTAGTTTACTATCCCAACACCTTCCCTACTGTTACGTGGACTGGAGTTGGAATAGTAAATTACACTTTGTTAATGTTAGCACGCCATCTAGTGCAAGTCGATGTAAAGACTTGCGTGGTAATGTCCTGCGTTGTCAATGCACTCGCGTTGTAAAACTTTCGTTGTAACAGCATGCGTTGTAACAGCATGCATTGTAACAGCATGCGTTGTAACGTCATACATCCCCAAAGAAAGCTCCAACAAAACGTGATGGGGGAGCTGGCCCAGACGAGGAGCTCCAGGACATGCTGGAGCAAGCCAGGGCCCTGGTGGCACTAAAGGGACAGAGCTGGGTGGACCAGCAAATCAAGAACGGGACCCAGTGAAGCAGAAAAAGGCCCCGTCAGGCATCCCCAGCACAACCGCCCACGAAGAAGGCAGCGACAAGGGGGCATGCAGCGAAAACGACAGCCCAAGAGAAAAGCCTGAAGAAAACAGCAACAAAGGGGCAGGCAGCCAAAGGGGCAGGCAGCCAAAACGGCGGCCCCTGAGAAAAGCCCGAGGAAGGCAGCTTTAAAGGGGCATGCAGCCAGAACGGCTGCCCCTGAGAAAAGCAAATAAGATCATAACAACAAGGGAAAGACCAACCCACGAGCAAGAAGCAAAAGGGCTGCAACTCCAGAGCGGATGTATAGCTTGGAATCGGAGGAGAGCAGCGAGGAGGAGGGGCCTGTAGCCAGCACGGCAGCCCCTCGGGAGAGACACGGGCGAAACAAGGACAGAAGCAGCAGGGGAAGTGGTAAGCATGATACACCTGAAAGCTCGCAAGGCCTCAGGGAAGGTCAGAGAGCACAAAGCGGCATAGGGCAGAACATGCATATGGGAACACAGTTAGGGGTAAATAACTTAGCCATGCCAGGGTCATGGCCCATGCAACCCCCATGGCAGACAGGGCTAAGCCAAGGGCAACCGGAATTTCGAAGGGAATCCTGGGCCAGGGGGGCAGCGCAGACAGCACCCTGGATGCACTGGTGGCAATGGCCAGGCATGGCCCCATTTCCTGGGCCCCCCGCATGGGACAGCAGCCCGGCACTCGAACCCTGAGTTAGCCCCACAGGGGAGCACGGACCTGCGGAGGGAGCAACCCAAGTACAAACGAGGGCGGAAAAGGGCAGGATGGTAACGGAAAGCCAGCCAGTGAGTACCTGAGCCCCTCCCCAAGCGACCCTCCCACAACAACAAAATTGATGGGGATGGCCAACCTCATCCCACTTACAGTGAAGTAGAGGATTTGGAGGAAAGAATTTATAGACATCTTTACATTACTAGAAGTGCGCCAAGCAGGGCTAGACCTGACGGCACAGGATAAAAAGGATGACGACAGGAGGGCACCCAGAAAGCCCAGAGTGGAGAGATCGATAGAGAACTGGTTGAAGGCATTCAGAACCCTAGCATGCGTTTTTATTGAGAAATTCCCAAAGAGCGCGGCGGCGCTGTTCTTATATGAGCAGAAGGTGCATGAAGCACAGCAGCAGTATCGGGGCGAGGCATGGCTACAATACGACGAGGGTTTTAGGGGAAAAATGCAAGTATGTCCAATAATGGAGTGGGACTGCCAAGACATGGAAGAGTTCTCAAAACACATGGTGGCAGCCAGGGAAGGTGTTGGCACCAAAGAGAACATTTTTCGTCGCTATGGGAGTAAGGGCAAATTTGAGGGCCAAGGGAAAGATTTCAAGGGCAAGAACCAGACAGGGCACAAGTCGAATCAAACGTGTTGGAAATTCGACAAAGATGAATGCAAATGGGGAGCGTCATGCAGGTTCATGCAGGGGTAACCACCCCACCTTACGCTGCAAACGGAACACAGGGCCAGGAGCCGGCAAGGATAAGACCAATACAAAGAAGTGAGGCGCAGGCCCCACTAGGCAGGGGCAGCAGGGAAAGGGGCGGAGGACAGATGTTACCAACACCCTTCAGGACAGGCAGATTGCTGCACTTATTACAAGGTTACCACAAAACAACAGATAGACAACTATTGGCAGAAGGGTTCACGCAAGGTTTCCCCATCCCTTACAAAGGACCCGAGGGCACGCGGGAAACCCTGAACTTAAAGTCAGTGAGGGACCACCCCGGGGTGGCAAAAGGAAAGGTAGAGAAGGAAGTACAACTGCACCCCCCATTAAAAACCTGATGGTGTCACCACTAGGGGAAGTCCCCAAAAATGATCTGGGAAAATTCCGGCTGATCCATCACCTGTCCCACCCAGAAGAGGAATCCATCAATGATTGGCTGGACCAAGGCGCTTGCACGGTGGCTTACGCGTCAGATGATGCAGTCTACTTGATCACACAAGAAGGAATGGGTGCCCTGATGGCGAAATCTGACATAGAGACGGCCTTTAGGTTATTGCCAGTACACCCTGACAGCTACCACCTGTTAGGCTTCAAGCTACAGGGTCAATACTACTACGACAAATGCCTCCCAATGGGGTGCTCGATATCATGCGCATATTTCGAGGCTTTCAGTAGTTTCCTGGAGTGGGAGCTGGGTGCCAGAGAACCAAGAGACGGGTGGGTCCACTACTTAGATGACTTCCTGTTTATTGGAAAAGCAGGCACGAAGGATTGCGAGACACTGCTAGGCACATTTATACAGATGGCGCAGGAGCTAGGTATACCCCTGGCGCAAGACAAAACAGAAGGCCCTACTACAAAATTATCCTTCCTGGGAATTGAGTTGGACTCAGTAGCAGTGACATGCAGGTTACCACCTGAGAAGGTGACTGACCTCCTCTGCACCATACAAAAGTTGAGGCAGCAAAGAAAGGTAACACTTGGCGAGATACAACAGGTACTAGGGAAGCTAAACTTCGCCACAAGGGTGATCCCAGCTGGGCGCACATTCGCAAGGCGTTTAGCATGGCTAACCAGGGGCATGACACAAAAGCACCACAGGGTCCGCATCACACAAGGGGTGAAGGAGGACCTGGAGCTGTGGGACAGCTTTCTGGTGGATTTTAATGGCACCCTGATTTGGCGAGACCCCTGGATACAAGCAAGCAAATTGGAACTCTACACTGACGCAGCGGGGGTTATGGTTTTGGGGCAATCCTAGGGACTGCATGGTCAGCAGGGGAGTGGCCAGAAGCATGGCACGGCGCCGGAATGACAAAAAATCTATCCCTGCTAGAATTATTCATAAGAAAATAGATGTGATGCTCCCGCAGGACCCTTGGGATGTCTCACGGCAGGGGTACCGAGGGAGAAGATGGAAGAACTCAGCCTCAGGAAAGGTAGAGTAGATGCTCAAGTAAGGTCCTTGGGATGCCGCACTGCAAGGACCCCTGGGAGAACGGAGGGCCCACGAAAGGGTACAGGGCGAGAGGGACAGCACTTGCAGCCCGGGCAGGTCCAGACAAATCGGTAGCAAGCTGATGCCTAGACCCGTGATTCAGAGGCCCAAAAAGGGGGGCCCCTCCCCTCCCAGGAAATTGAGGAGGCTGGGTCCATAATGCAAGAAAAAGAATTGCAATGAGCAATAGATGTAAAGGTAGAACATGGACATTGAATACGGTACGACCATGAACATTGGAAATGCATAACAATTTTATAAGAATTTTATGTGATGAATAAACTGCGACCTTTTCAGGCACCAACGAATGTTGTCAGTGGTAATTTGAGGTAAAAGCACGCAGTGTTGTTGGGTAACAATGGAAGGGAGCGGGGCGGGACGACTCGCCGTCTGGAGGGGGTTTTAGCTTTGCAAAGCATGAAAATGTAAAAATGCAAGTGACTCTCTTCCTCATCCAGCATACATTGCACACAGATCGATTATAAGCATTTGCAATGGATTCAGAAATACAATAGTTAATTATGTAAACCTAGTGGGTTAGCACCAGGCGCCAACTTCAGTTAAACCACAGTTCTGATCTATGCCCAGTGAAAAGGCCTTGTTGTAGCCCAGGAGCTCCAGATTAAGCAATGTACAGAGTGCACTGATCAGAGAGCTTACAGTGCGTTTTCTCGGTTTTCATTCCTAAACGCTTTTAGGTATGTATTAAAGTTTTGCGTGGGGGGCACTCGTGGCGCAGCGAGAAACACTGCGTCAGATTACTGCCCGGTAAAAAATAAAGCCTTTGAGAGCAGGGAAAAACTTATGATTTTCAAGGGTACGTGCAAACTTGAGTAAATATACGACTCGGCGATGCTTCCAAATAATGTGCAATGTAAGGGAGAAGTGATGCAGGGGTTGTCAAGGGTCCGCCCCATTATGCCTTTCTGTATTTGTGATTGCCCAGGACACTCTAACATTCATTTTGCTTCCTTGTCAACCAAGTGTGCGTTTTCTAAGGGACAAAAGGTTTCCGTTTCTCCTCATCCACGACTTAGTAGCAAGGTGGATTCGCGTTTTCTCAAACCTGACCAAAGCGCCTAGAGGCCAAAGAACTGTGTGGACCCAAAGTCCAGTGGTCTCAAGTTATCTCACTGAACAACTATAATCCCCAGCGTGAGCTTACTTCGAAGGAGTAGCTTTAAAAGGACTGCGACGAAATGCCGGCGTCGTGCTCGGATTGCAGTCTAACCATAACTTTGCGGCCCCGATTCCGCCCCCTGCCCCGGGGCGCCCTCCCGGGATTTCACTGTGGAATGCTTTGTCACCTTCAGGCTGAGCATTTCACTCCCTTCCGAGACCTCAAGGCCTGCAGAAGAATGTACTGTTTGTGTTCTCCTGGTACTGAGTGTTCTCACAATCATATGATGCAACGCCAGTGCCCCCCACCCCCTTCCAGCCAAATGCTGGAAGTTTCGCGTCTGCTTTAGGATTTTTTGTTCTTATAACATTTTCTTATCGAGGTCTGCATTGCAGGAATATTTCACATGCTTGTGTGAAACGATGCACGCTGCCTTCTTTCGCCACTCTGGCCTTGCTCTATCGGTCAGCCGCATCTCACTTGCCCTCAGCCTTTCTTCTCTCTTCATCACACTCCCAGATGTATCTCCTCCATCCCTCCACACAGGCCACAGGGGAAGCCCACATCTGACCTTGTCAGGGGTAGGTGGCGCTATAGTAGTGCTACAATAAAATACACTTTCTGATTTCTGGCTACAAAAATAGATTTGTAGAAGTGGGCGAAAAGCACATGGTCAGTGACTGGCTGCCGCCCCCCTCCCTATGACCTCACCAACCCCCGGACACAGGAACATAAAACATGGTATCTTTGGAAGGTGGGAGGTCGCAAGACCCCCCGGCCGTATTTATTAAGTTATAAAACAATAAAATTTATGATTGCACGATAAACAGTTATACAAAAATCAGCAGGACATTAGATACATTATTGTCAACAGGTGTGAATGACTATCCTTAACAAAAACTAATACAGATTGTTTCCTAACCGAGTCTAACATCCTCCTCTGCATTTTTGTATACTAACATTTCTGGGCCATATGGCAAGGTCGCTAACCGGTGTCAGGTCCTACTAGCTGCGCCTCCCCTAAAGATGTGCGCATGCGCAGCCGGGCCCGGTAATTACCCGGTCCACGCCGTGAACTTCATTTACCCACTTAAGGAGGGCCCTTACTCTGCGCCATCCGGTGACGTCATGAGTATGCGCGTGCGGGGTGGCTACCAGCCTAAGGAAAGCGTGACTCCCCAACCCGTGCCCCTTTGAACCGAAGAATGCGATATCAAACCCCTTTTGCGCCGCCTTCGCCTCGGAAAATACCTCTGTCCTCGTTTTAACCGATTAGAATTTGCCGCCAAAACTCAATCGAGACGGATTTGCTCCCGCGACCCCAGGATGTCCGCTTCCCGCTACAGTTCTCCGTTCCACAATTCAGCTAACGGAGGCTCCACAACTCCGCTCCGTCCGCGATCGACAAAACGCACCTGCAAGGGGGAAAAACAGGGGAAGTTTAAAAAAAACAAGAAGCCCCGAGCCCAGGGCACGTCCGGTGTGGGGGAGCGACCAGGCAACAAGGGGGTCACCTGGGTGCTCCCCGCTTCTTTATCCCTCAGCAGCCCGCCCCCTTCCCCCCGACCCGGATGTCGATTAGCGTCATCCGGGTCAAGGGAGGGTGGCAACCAATCGGTGGCAGGGCGCGCCCCAAAGGACACGCCCCACCCCCGAGAGGTCCAGGAGGTAAGGGCGGTCGCCGCACCGCCATGCAGGCGGGGGGGCCAAGAGCCCCCCCCTTTTCATTATTTAAGTCGCTTAGACATGGGCCTGCCTGCAGGGTGAACCAGGATCAGCAAAGTGTGGATTGAACCTGTCTGTATCCGAGGCGATTCATATCTTCAGGAGCAGCTCACTGCCCCCAGGCCATCAGCCTGTGCTTGAGGTCACATGCTCCTTATACTATTGGACTTAAGGCTTAGGGTTCAGTTTCTGATTGGCTGCTAGGACTAGGGATGTGATTGGTTGCAAGGGCTTGGTCTCCTATAGGTCCTAGAGCTTAGGGCTAGTGTCGCGATTGGTTACGGTTAGGGTTCCCATTGGTCAAAGTTGTCACCTGATCACTAGGGCTATTTAAGCTTAGGGCTAGAGCGTCTCAGCTTAGGGCGGAGAGCACAAGGGCTGTTGCCTGGTCGGGCCTAGGCACAGAAATGCTGCCCCTTTTTCCTTTCATCAGCAAGCACATTAACCCATCCACAAACATATTAACACGCTCACAGCAAATGCACTCTGCTCATTTACTACAACCATACACCATCCACTATTCACTACCTCAAGAACCACCAAAAAAAAACACAAATCACACATATACACCCTCCTACCTCAACTTACACACAATGGAATCTTCACTCATACACTATCCTATGCCACTAACAAATCCACACATCACCAACAAAACACAAATCCGCACTATACATAACTATATTTCATCCAGACACAAACTCCCTGCTCATACAAAGCATCAGCCTTACCCTCTACTTACTCCTAACAGACCCTCCCCTGTCACCTCCAAACCTATATTCAACCTTCCATCATTTCATCCACCAACACCCTCCTCCTCTTTTTACTATAAAAACACAACCACACAAATCTTACACTCCACTCTACTACACATATTACATCTTTCAGCAATTAGATCTAACACACACACTTCTAACTCTTGTCCATCCCCTCTCACACACCACATACACTTTTCCAAAACACATAACCACTCCATTACCATTCAGTTTCCACTCAATTACTTTACATACAAATACCTCTCAGAAAACAACTACATCATCATCTCTTCTCCCTTCTCCTCAAAATCCAAATGTAACACACACCAGCAGAACAAAATCTCACATCCACACTTCCTCATAATACATTCCGTCACAAACTAGAAACATACATCCACTCCCAACCTCCTGACTACACAAATACACACCCTAAACCAACTCTACAGCCAAGCTTCCTCTCTTCCCCCACACCTAACACATGTACAGCAAAACAACAACTCTCTTTCAACTGCCTCTTATCTATTTGACAGTTTAGAGCCTTACAACAAGACCCACATGTGGCATCACCACCCCTAACATATACACCTTCCACCCTAAACCAGCATCACATCTACGACCTTCTCGCTGACATACAACCTGACTTACTGTTCATAACTGAATCAAGATTAGGAGATGACATGGCTCTGGTGTTGCATGAAGCCGCTCCTCTAGGCTAGAGGACTTCAAACTTTGGGGTGGCTCCCCCTGTGGTGGGCGGCTTAAGTTATCGGATTGGGAGCACCAGGCTCTGGTCAAGAAAAGCATCATGCTTTGTTTTAAGTGATAAAAACATGAGCGGCAGTAAGCCACTGTGTAAGGGACCATAACTAACATCTTTTGTCATTTATATTCTGACTGGGATTATGTGTAAAATGAAAAACAGAACCTAACTGCAATGTTTTAATATGTATAGACACTAACATTGCCAATTTAGCAGAATAATTATAAAAGATTGCAGGGAGGCTCAATTTTTTTTTTTTACTGGGGGGATTTTGCATTGAGTACTTTGAAGACTACTGCTCTAGGCTATCAAACTATCACAGAAAATCATATAGGCAAAAGGGGAGGTGGCTTAGCTGTTTTATTCATGCAAACGTTAAATATCACTAAAGCTGACAACGTCTCCATACAAGGTTGTGAGGCCCTCATCACCAGATGCAATCCTACACCATCTTCCTCCTGTAACTTCCTACTCCTTTACAGACCACCTAGCAATGCAACATTCCCAGGCACTCTTCTAGGCTCCGTTTCAAACCTGATAACTCCATACTCCAACCTATGCATTCTTGGTGATCTAAACAGTTGTTTTGACAAACCCAATATGCCCCATCCAAAGACAATCATCACTGGCCTAGACACACTGAGCCTACATCAGATTGTCCACAAACCCACACACATCACAGGACACATCCTAGATGTCATTTTCTTTTTTTAACAACACATTGTATTGGGTTATTCTTCAATAGGAGGGGCAATAGCCCTACAAGGACCTGTAGGAGAGAAAAGATGTTGTTCACTCTAATAACCACATTTTTACCATTTAACGACACCTGTCAAACATGCAGATGAAATAACAAACAGTTCTCGATCCCCATACTAGTACATACAGCATAGCCGCATCAATGTACACATACAAATGGGGCAGCATTGCTCGGTCAAGATGAAGTGGAGAGTAATGAGTAACCAATATCAAGGGGCGCCATTCAGGGGTCTGTGTCCGGCAGAGGGGGAAGTTCGATTCCCCGATACGTCGCCCATCGTGGGTCCAGATCTTGCGGTGTTTTGCAGGGCATCACTGGGCAACGAAAACAGCTATATCAGCCCCCATACATCTGTCTAACTCAACCTTCCATTTACCCAGGGTCGGGGGAGATGTCGCCTTCCTCAATTGCGCTATATCTCTCTTGGTGATGGTAAGAGCTAGAAACAGTAAGTGTTGCTTGTATCAGTTTCCCCCTATATCGTCAGGGCTATGTAACAGGAAGAGCCGTGGGTCAAGTGGGAGATCCCATGACAGCACCTCATTCAGGCAGGACCTAATCCTGTGCCAAAAGGGTTGCAACGCTGTGCAGCTCCAAACCTTGTGCAGAAATGTCCGCTTCTCCCGGTCACAGCTCAGACATGTACGGGATAGAATGACTCCCATTTGCCAGAGCATAGCCCTCGTATAATACGTCCGGTGTAGGTATTTCAACTGTATTAGCCGATAGCGCGTGGAGACCACCGCACCCCTCGGGCTAGCGATAGCTTCTGCCCAGTCGTCATCAGTCAGGTCTGGGATGTCGGTCTGCCACGCAAGTCTTGTCTTGTCAAGGGTAATGGGCGTGTGAGTCGTCAGATTCTGATATATTTGCCTGATCTTGTGGAGACCAAGATCGCCCATTAGCAAGCGGCCCTCCAGGGGGTGAAATTCCGGAGGGTCTCCAATGTGCGAATCAGTGGGGTGAGTGCATGTCGGGGGTTGGAGAAATTTATAAAATTGTGTCCTATGTAGGTCGAAGTCGGTCTGTAGTTGTTGGAATGATTTCAATGTAGTGCCCCGTAACACATCCCCGAGGGTCAAGATCCCCACAAGGTCCCACCCCCGGAACCCCTTCAGGGCGGCCACGGAGCAGAGGTACGTGCCCTGCCATAAGGGGAGTTTGCTGGGTGAGTTTCCCATTCCAGCCCATCTTTTGGATTTTAGCCCGCCATAACTGTATCACAACTCTACCAGCCGGTGGCATAAACTTTAGGTGTGCGGAACTGTACAGTAGATGAAGGAGGGGAATCCGCTCCATCGCTGCTTGCTCTATTGAATAAGCCGGATCCGTGGGGGAGTTATACCACCATTCGTTCACCACGAGGATATGAGAAACTACATAATAGGAGTAAATGTCTGCAGCTGCAATCCCTCCGCAGTACGTAGATTGCGCACAGGTGCGGAGAGCAATTCTAACTGCACCGCCATTCCAGAGGAATTTATTTTGTATGGCAGCAACTTGTGCAAACCAGGAGCGTGGAATAGGGTATGGAAAGTTTTGAAGGTGATATAAGATCCGGGGCAATGACACCATCTTAAAAATAGCTGAGCGCCCGTAGAGGGAGAGGGGGGGAGAGAAGACCATATTGCCGTTTCGCTATTAAGGCTCGTTAACAGTGGGAAGATATTATGTGCCCAGGAGACTTTGGGGCACGGGGATACAAAAATGCCGAGATATTTGAAACCATCCGTTGCCTGGGAGAGTTGTGCGGCCCAGGTATCACAACCCTGGTGTCCGCACACCGGGAATAGTATAGATTTGGCAGGATTTGTGTGTAAGCCCGTAGTACCTCCAAACACTCTGAGGATTTCCAATATGCGGGGCCCAGAATACCAGGGATCCGTCATGAAAAAGAGGACATCGTCTGCGTCTGACGCTATACGGTCAGATCTCGACCGAGACCAGTCAAAACCCCGGAGAAACGGGACGCTCCTGACCCATGCCACCAAGGGCTCAATTGCAAGGGCAAATAATAATGGGGACAGGGGGAAGCCCTGTCGGGTACCCCTTTAGATAGGGAAGCAGCGGGAGCGATGCCTAGCAATGCGGACATACACCGTCAAGTCGGTGTATAGCAGAGGTATATACGCCAGAAAGCGCAGTCCAAAGTTGATCGCCTCGAGCAAATGAAAAAGGTACACCCAGCTCAGTGAGTTGAATGCTTTGTCGATATCGGCGAGGAGCATGGCGGCTGGCCGACCAAGCGCCGGGGCCGCTGCCATAGCGTTATGGACTCTCCGGATATTGTGACGGGTTTCTCTTTGCGGCATGAAACCCGACTGGTCGGGGTGTCTAGATGTTATTTTTGCAAATACAGAACTATTTACCTTTCAAACGATTACTCGAGTCACATGGTCAGACCACTGGACTGCAGAGATTATGGCTGCCTAGCTCCAGCACATGATGAAATAAGAAGAGTACAGTCCATCGAAACCTGTTACTGAACGAAAACTGAACATTTTCTGAAATTGGTAAATGCCCGGAGTCCAAATATCACAACAGACTGGTTGAAGAAGATCGAGAAACTAAGCAACGCATCTTAAGGCTTTGCGCTCCGACCCAGAGATAAGATGGCAGCTGCGACCATCTAACACAAGTCGCAAGATAACACTTACCAGTGAAACCGAGGTTCCAAGATGCCATCTTTCAGAACCTCCGCTGCAAGCACACAAAGAATTTCTTTCACGGTACGACCGCTACTCTTGAATCCTCTAAACCCTCCGTCGAGACCACAACTCACAAAGGCAACATTGATTTACGGATGTCGGACCTAAAGATGGTGGCAAGGTCCGCTGCGACAGATCTCTACACATCGTGTACAGAATACAAATTATACTCATGAACTCAAATGGCTCCAATCTACATCCTTGTGAACTCACACATGCACATGGAGTGATAACAGTCTTGTTAGAGATGACTCCTCGAGTCTCTGATCCTACTCACAAACCAGCTTGCACAACAATATCAAAATGGCAACCAGCAGATGGTGATGATGCTCGCAAACGGAAAATTACCATACACCGCCTAGGCACCAATCCAACGCTTTCAGGTTGTACCCGGTGGTGATCCCACTAGTCAACTAAGAGACTAGAATTACCCAGGCGCACACGTTTTACCCTCTCTTGCCAATCCCCGCTGGCATACAAAATGGCAGCTCCAACACACTGACAAAGTCTGCTCCAGTGATCAGCCTCAAATGTACCATGTTCCAACACGTTTGAACTAACCCACTGAAAAAAATAACGGATACCACGAGTGATGAGAGAATGTGACACAGTAAAACAACAGTGTGCTGTGAACCAATGTAGCGATCTACTCCGTACAAATGGTCCATATATGAGAACCTATTCCGACAAATGATTCTGCGAATTGCGAATCACTGGACATTACTGCGCACAGGGACTAGTGGGCCCTATGGACATCTAGACTCCGTAAGGATTACCCTACGTCGACAAGGAGCACAACTGAATCACAGAAAAAAACATAGAAAGAGCTCCCAAAAGAGAAATTCAATATCGCTTCCAATCAACTCACTCTGAGACAAATAACTGAAGCTCACTGAAGGTAATAAACACCAGTCAACAACCAAAACTTATAAGGATCGCAGAGAAAGAAACAAAACTGCACTATAAACACTCAAAAGCAGAACCTCCATCTCCAGACTCGACCATTTAGGGCAAGGCAGACATTAACAGTACAATAGATATGATACTGAAAAAACTAGTGGTGGTACAAGATCTTGCGCAATCTACTAAGCAAAACACAGAATCCATGCAACTAGAGTTATCTGCCATTAGAGTGAACATCAACACCATTAACAGCAAAATAATGGATGCGGAACAGAGGATCAGCAAAGTAGAACACTCTAAAAACCAAATTATTAACGACCTAAGAGAGCTTCAGATAGCTACAAAACACATGAAAAAAGATATCTCTGACCTCGAAGACCGAAACAGAAAGGGAAATCTAAGAATATTTGGAAATCCAGAGGGCTCTGAGGTATCCTCCAAATCATGCATATCATTCCTGGAGACTTGGATCCCCGCAGGTCAGCGGCCTGAAATTCCATAAGGATTTTGAGTTGGAGAGAGCTCTCAGAGTCCCAACATTTAAAATCCCATCCAAGTCCTCTACGAGACCAATAGTCTGCAAACCATTGCACTTCCAGTATGCTGAAGCTATCCTAGCTTATGGTCGGAAGAACTGTGAGAAAGTGCCATCTTTCTTGCATGGTATGACCCCACTTTTTGCTGAATGTACTGTGACTGAGTGTGCCCTGGACTCCTGCCAATCAGGTGCCCAGGGCCTATGTTCCTTCCCTAAAACATAAAAACCCAAATTGGCAAACCCTGGCCACATGTCAGCCCCTGGTAAATGGTACCATAGGTACCCAGGGCCTTGTGACCAGGGAAGGCCTCTAAGGGTTGCAGCACTATTTGTATCACCCTTAGAGGCCCTGTACCCTAACACACACACACTGCCCTTGCAGGCTGAGTGTCTGGGTACAAGACAAAACAACGAGTCGACATGGCACACAACTCTGTGTGCCATGCCCACCACCTGCACTGCCCTGGAATACATCAGCCACCCCTCTAGCTGGGTGCCCTATGCCAGTGGTGTGGGCACAGGAGCAGGAGCCCTGTGCCCCTACAGTACCCAGGTCCATTCCTGGGCCCTGTAAGTGCAGTGCTGCCATTTAAGAGTATATGGTGCTGGGAGCTCGTCAAAAACGAACTCCACAGCACCATAATGACAACACTGAAGACTGAGAAGTTTGGTATCAAACTTCTCAGCACATTAAACCCGCACTGATGCCAATGTGGCATTTAATGTACAAAGCACTACAGAGGGCATCTTAGAGATGCCCTCTGAAACCTAACCTACAATCCACGTCTTGTCTGAGAGGCTGCCTAGGCTGCCACACGCAAAAAAAATATAAACTGTTGATGGACAGAATGCAGAACAATGTCATACATTCACCCCAGTACAGAGATCTGGGCCTAAATCCATCATTTTTTTGCTCACCATGCCATTCCAGTTTGGACCCAGCCATATGCAAATCAGTCTTGACCCTGTGCCCCATGTCCAGCCCGAACTGCCAGGCCAGGTCCTCCCTGAACTGGAAACAAGCATCCTAGGAACAGTTTCGGGGTTTCACCCCTATTCAGCTAGAATAGCTTGATTCCAATGGCATGGAGAGCACGGGACTCACGTCTGAGCAGACATGTTGCTGGACCCCTGGGTGGAGACCCCCCCCCGCTCTCCTGGGCCTGCAACAATGCACATCCTGGGCGAGGTGCTAGGTCTCCTTCCCCAGGATGGGCAGGGGGAAGCTTCAAAGGCATGCCGCCTTTGTGAGCTTCTCCAGGCCACTTGCTGTACTCAGCAACTGGCCCCCACTGGTTGTGACCCCCACTCTGACGGGAAGACTGGCTGGAAACTCCAAGTAAGGACAGAGGATGTGCCAGCCCTGCCAACCCCACCCCTCAGGTGGGGGAGGCGAGGTGAAGCACATCTCCGTTCTCTCGCCATCTTGAAGATGGGGAGCCCTACCCAATCAGGACTAGGCCACTGCCCCCCTCCCACAGGAGAGTGGCAGTATAAGGGGTGTACCCACCCCAGGACAGGGACCCAGTGGTCCCTGCCCTTTACCTACCAGTAATGCCCCTAAATTTAGTATTTAGGGGCACCCTGAACCTTCCTTCCTCAGATTCCAGATTCTAAACTAGCAAAGAAGAACAAGAAGAAAGAAGACCTGCCGTGCAGCTGCTAAGAAGAGGAAGACACCAACTGCTTTGGCCCCAGCCCTACCGGCCTGTCGACCCTCGAACCTGCTCCTGCTAAATCCCGGCACCTCCTGCGGCCAGCACCATCACAAACCCCGGAGGACCTGGCTACCTTGTGACTCTGAGCATCTGGGACTCCCATGAGCAGTGGCTCTGCTCATAACAAGTTTCTAAACCCCTGGCATCAGCCCGAAACTGCGAACCCTGCACACTCTGCACCCGCAAAGCCTGGCCTGTATCGGAGTGGACAAAGACCCCAAGGACGTCCCCCCGGCGACTGTGACCCCGAATCCGGCACCCAAGGACCCACCTCGATGCTCCTGACGACGCCTGCAGCCTCAGAACCAGGGACCCCCCCCAACCGCGAACAACAGAGGGTAAGATTTCCCAACATCAAAAGAAACCCGTCGCCCTGCGGCCCCCTGTGCCCGACTCCTGGGTGCCTACCTATCCTCCAACTACCCAACTTACCTCTCGAAGTGGTGGTGGCACCTGAAGAATCTTCGTCCCCGAGGTAATCTTGGTTACAAAATTCTCGCCAAAATGATTGCGCTAAAGCTAGCCCTTTTATTAGACCATATCATCTCGTCGGCCCAGTCGGGGTTTGTCCCCAATAGGTCAACAGCATTAAATCTCTGCACAATGTTCACGGTCTTGCATAGGATTTTACCCGAGATTTTGTCTGCTGCCATTTTATAAGACACCGATGAGAATGGGAATGCCTAAGGGTTTTGTGGAGCTCACTTCACTTTTATATATCTCCCCCACTGCCAGACTCCGACTAAATGACACTTTATCTTCTCAGTTTCGACTTTACCGCGGCACGAGGCAGGGATGCCTGTTTTCTCTGTTACTCTTTATCATTGCGCTAGATCCATTTGTGCACCATTTTCAGGAGCGGCATCTACATAGAGGCCTCCAGTTTAAGACGGGCCCTCTATTAGTTTCCCTTTACTCAGAAGATATCATCCTCTATGTTCAACATCCAGAAGAGAATCTTGAGCCACTAATTAGGGAAATCATTCGATACGGGAGGTTCTCGGGACTAGGCATACATTGGGACCAGTCAGTAATTTTCCCCCTAACGACTAGCACTACAAAATGGGATTGTGGATTTCCATTTTTCAATGGTGCAAGGAATCGACTAAATATCTTGGTATTCAGATACACCAAGACTCCCAGCAACTTGTGAGGTTAAATTACAGCCCAGCTATTTATAAACTTGAGCAACAGATAGAGCGCTGGCTCAAACCTCCTTTATCAATGGCGGGCCGAGTGGCAATAATAAAGATGGTGGTACTCCCTAAATTCTTGTACTTGTTTCACAATATTCACATCCCACTCCCCAATAGCTTTTAAAAACCAGAATACTAATAGAACTAACAATGGGACCTTCTAATTAACAGCACCTGATTCTAATGTCACCCTTTAAAGTGTTTCCCCCAATAAAGTGTTATCACACATGGATTAAGGGGATGTGTGCATTCTGAATAGCACCCACTGTTACAATGCTAGTTCCCTGGGGAACTTAATCAAACGAATAAAACAAAAGCTAAGATGCACCACACATTTATGAAAGACAATCCAATAGTAACAGTATATGTAAGTCAAATCCAATTCGAAAGACAGATAAGTGTTCCTCGATTTTAGTCTTTTTATTCCAAGTTCAATGGACATTACAGTGCGATACAGCCGTCGCGTTTCGTCCTGAGCCAGGACTTCTTCAGGGCTGTTACAAATACATAGACATATAATTACAAATACAAATATATATAACAATTAAAAGTGTCATATAATGAATGACAGTCTAACAAACAAAGCCTACACTTTGAAACATTTTTCATGAATTTCTAATTTCAAAAAGGGAATTATAGCTAAACATAGGCATAATGGAGGTTATTATGTTATTCCACATGTCCATAATATCTCATTGGACCCCACAATACAAAAAAGCTTTACAATATGACATTTTATATTTGAGATATTCTCCCAATAATAATCTTGCATGAAAGTCAAGTAGTCAAAGAATTTAAGACGGAAGGAAGGAAATAAAGAACAAGGTCTACACTATCATATGCTGCATTTATTCAATCTACAATAATTATTTGGAGACGGTAATAAAATAATTAGAGGTTCTGAGCATATTCCACCTAGTATTCCAGGGGATGCCGTAAACAAGGTGGGTTTGTAATGTACCTACCAAGTTATAAACAGGATCGCTCCTATATTTTGTAATCATTATTCATACGATGGGGAAAAGGTCTTCTATGTAGGTTCTGTTCGTCCGTACAAAGTTGTCTGTAATACGAGACCAAAGCTATCATTGAGTATACATATTGTTTATGTAGCATTTAGATGGGCAAGAATTGATGGATCTCATGTAGCAAGACGAGAGGATGGACTTTCTAGTGAATCTAAATCTATTTAAAAATTTAAAAATGTAATCCATCTTGCATGACCCTCTTAGAATTATTTCAAGTAGGCCCTATGTCATGTTGTCAAAGACACGGGTATCTACTATTGTTATTAAGCAGGAATAGATATATTCGTATATCATGCAGTTGAGACAAAGATAATTTTTATCTCTATGAAAAAGAAATTATTTGATTTAAAGTTTAGTACTGGGAGCACATGGTTGGTCCATGTATAGCATACCTTCTCTATGTTTGGAATGTCCAGGACCTTGAGTTTTTCAACGATATTATTAGCAGAATATATTCCACTCATATATTCGAGAAAAGTAATGATCAAATCTAGAATGAGAGAGCAAAACAACAACTAAATGATGATTATATTATATCCAATCCCTCTCATAAGGGCTACAACATGCTGGACATTTGACTATGTCAATATGTCCGGACCACAACTACGCCACTATTGTGGTAAGAGTTGATAGCATTATATCTAAGCCCTCTCATATGGGCTACAACAAGCTCGATATTTGGCAATTCCAATATGTCCGGGCTATAACTACTCCTTTATTGTAAGTGACAATCAAGTTGGGGTATGTATATTTCGCTATGCCCCAAAGATTTGAATATTCAGCAATAATAGGCCGACCTGCATTTCTAGTCTGTGACATACAAGGCGGTCTTAGATCGTCCAACCCCGTTGTAAATAACCACCCTGTGCTGCAAGACAACAATTTGTGATAGCTGTAATGATATGACAAGCCCCATCTGAACAACATCCCATCACAAAGTTCCATAATGCTTCAAACAGAGCACATTTGAAAGCGAGTTAGAAGATCCCCTCTCTTAGTTAAAGCCCCAATAAAATTCCACCAGAAACTAAAGTGGAAATTATGGACCCTCCAACCCCACTGATACAAGAGTCCCAGCGTATGCTTACCGCAATATGCTAGTCGCGACTGATAACGAAAAAAGTCTGCTCCGAAATGACTGGTCCTTCGATCCGGTAACCTCCTGAACAGAAGCACTTTCATTATATAGCTTCAAGTAACCCGGTAAATTTTGAGCACCTGTGTCAAGTCACGAAGTAACGCCCCCTGATAAATCACATAACAATTAGCGTGAACGTCGTGGCCATCTTAAGCTGTATAAGACACCCATAAAGAAGTGAAAAATAGCGGCAATATATATAAAATCGGCCTGCCAATCGGACCTATATATTTTAAGTTCGACAAATTCGTTTGCATAAGAGAGTGCTAATACACATAGAATGTATTCAAGGTATAGCACTCTTTTGTTATAAATTTGTTACATAAGGAACGATCTCCTCGAATCATATGAGGGAAGCTTTAGTGATCGGGCGCTTTGAATAGTCTCCTAATGTTCACACAATAAGTACTCAAGGTTTGGCAGCCATATTTATGTATGTATAATAAATACAAAAATACGGAAGATGCGAAGTGTACAATATACCTCAAAGTTATCTGTTAATTGAGTACAAAACTAAGAATTCACGTTATTCAGATCTATTCCTTGTTCTCATTCAATACCAATAAATTTCAAGTGGAAAGGTCTTATAAGATCATACGATAATTACTCTTGGAGTGTGCAAGTATGGATAATTATACAGATAAATTAAAGTCTGCATGTGCTACGGGATTATAAAGCGGGCCTATTTGTATACGTACATAGTCTACTTTTGGCGGTCTTCTATATCTGCATCTCGATTATTCCAGAATTAAAGGTCATTATATATTTAGATCTATTCCTTGTTCCCAATCATTACCAATAAGTTCCAAGTGGAGTGGTCTTATGAGATCATGCGAGAATTACTCGCAGTCTGGCGGCCATCTTGGAGTGTGTAAGTATGGATAATTATACAGACAAATCAAAGTCTGCACATACTACAGAATTATCAAATGGGCCTCTTTGTATACATACATACTTTATTTTTGGCGGTCTTCCATATTTGCATCTTGGTTATTTCAGAATTTGAGGTTATTGCAATCTGTATAGTTAAGTGCCTACACCAAGAATGTAACATTTAATGAAATACTAGTATCTAGAAAGACTGATTTGTGTATTCTCAGTGCTGAGTTTCATATACTTGGAAAAGAAGAAGATCAGAGATAGAAAGAAAAATAGAAGATGGGAATGACAGTGTGTAAGGACAAATTTACATAGTTTCAGTTCAATATGAATACAATGTTCAAAGGGACTAACAGAGGAGATGCCATAGTTAGAACCAGAAAGTGTCTCATTTATCTATCTTATAAAAAATAATGCATCTCATTATCGCTGTTGTGCCCCAACTCTATACTCCGTAATCTACATATCCAGCCTGCTTCTTTCTTTCGAAGTGCCAGCTCTCTGTTTCCACCCCTGGGATGGGCTGGAACATGGTCTATACCTATAAACCAAAAATTGTCTTCACTGGAGTGTTTTTCCTGCATGTGGAAAGTTAGGGGGTACCTCATATCCCCATTCCGATGAGCTCGGGCATGTTCTTGGATTCTTGCTTTTAGGGGTCTTTTTGTGCTGCCCACATAGATTGTATTGCATGGGCAGCCTATTATATATACTATGTATTTCGAATTACAATTGATGAGATGTTCTATTGTGTATTTGCGTCTGGTATTAAAGCAGAAGTTCTTGGTCTTATTTCTGCCTAAATTACAGACACTGCATTCATTACATGTATAAAACCCTTTTGTTTTTGTAGTAAGCCAGGTTTGTTTTTTAGGGGTTGTGACATAACTTGGACACAGCATATCCCGCAAATTTTGTCCTCTGTATGTCACTTTAGGTCTTTTGTCCAATTGGTCATTTAAACCCGGTATTTCCGTTAGTAAATGCCAATGCTTTCTAAGAGCATTGTACACCCTACTACTATTTTGTTCGTTGAATTTAGTATTGAACGAAATATGACCCTTGTTGGGTACCCTTTTTTGTTTGACAGCTAGTGTAGTAGTTCTAGAGATCTTTTTTGCTTTATTCTGTGCTTCGCTCAGGATCTTTTTTGGGTATCCCCTTTCCAAAAACAGTCTTTCCGTTTCCCTTAGGTTTAACGTAAAGTCCTCATCCATGCTACAGTTCCGTCACATGCGGATCATTTCCCCGTAGGGGATATTCGTGATCACATGTTGTGGGTGTGAGCTTTGAAAGTGTAGAGTGCTATTATAGGCTGTGGTCTTCCTATGTGTACGGCTATGGATGTGATTATCCTGGATAAAAAAAGTTATATCCAAAAAGTCGATTTCTTCAGAGCTGTAATTTATGGTAAATTTGACATTGAATGGATTGTCGTTGAGGTAGTTATAATATAACATAAGGTCCTCTGCAGGTCCATCCCAAAGTATAATAACGTCATCAATGTACCTGCCCCAAAAAATTACATGTTGCATCCATGTCGTCGCATGTCTGCCCCAGGCATGCCCCCGCTCAAACCAGCCCATGAAGAGCCCGGCGTAAGCAGGAGTAAACCTGGAGCCCATGGCAGTGCCCTGAATTTGGTGATACCAGCTTTTAAAAACCATCCGATCTCACCTTATCAGACTGGTTTGGGGAGGGAGGAGGGCCAGAGTGAGCTTTGACACATTGACCCTGCCTTATGAGGGGGAAGGCTTGGAGTTTCAAACCTCCAGGTGCATTATCTGGTAGCTCAGTGTAGCTTTGCACATTCTTGGTATCACCCAGATACCCGGATCCCTTACGCGATCCTGAAGCTGACTTGGTACTACCAGCCCCACTAAGAACAGTCTTACCGCAGGGATTCCCTCGAGACCCCAGGGACATTCAAACAGTCTCTACGACAAGTTGGGCATGGCATAGGTTGGCTCGGGTGGCGGGCGGGTGTGCATTGTATTCATTGGAGATTCCATTGTGTAATAACCCGTGGCTGACGTTGTGGTGGCGAAAGGGGCTTGTACATATGCCACTAAGTGCCTATCTTTATCATGTTATTATCTGTGTCAGAACATGCGACATGTGAGACCTTTGTTATGGAAATGTGATAGGTACAACATATGACACCAAGCATAGTGTGATTACTATTTTTAGTAAGGCCCCCTTTCACTCTTATGGTTCGCATGAAAGGGGTGGGCAGTGGGTGTTGCAGTGGGAGTCCCACCGCAACACCCATTGATTTTGACACTGCCCACTATGTACAAGGGCAGCGTACATAGGAGGCAGCGCCAAAATTAAGACCAGAGAAAACTTGGTCTTAACTTGGTGAAACGAGGAGAAATGCATTATTTCTCCTCATTCTTGCTTTTTCCATGCGTGCTGCCTTGTGCAGCACACATGGAAAAAGCAAACTGCCTTGTATTGTTTATGTACAGGAAGGTCCCCCTTCCTGTACATAAATAATCTAAAATAAATGCCATTTTGGGACTTACATGTGTGCTGCATGAAGCAACACACATAAAAGTGACAAAATTGCACCTTACTACACATAAACAATCCTCCCCTGCACGCAGACACCCTTGCACTATGGTGCAATGGTGCCTGCATTGGCGCTACACTGCTAAGTGTAGCGCCAGCGCAGGGGAAACGTAAGGCTGCACCATATCCTTGTAAATATGATGCAGCCTTGCATTTCTGAAGTGGCGGAGTGAGGCATTAAACCATGACGGCTAACGCCTTATCCCGCCACTTACTCGTACCTATGCCCCTTGGTATTTAATACCATAGTTGTTACTCCTCACTTGCTCATTGTTTGTATAAATGATGCAAACGTTTAGATGAATAACATTTCAAGCTGGAGGATGGACGCTCTTTATAGTCGCTCCTCCTTAATTTGAAGTTTTTGGGGAGGGGGTTGGAAGGGAGGGACAGGGGGGTAGGTTTGGGGTTTCGTTATTATATTTTCTTCTCTTCCCTTTATTTTCTCACTACCTATTTCCTTCTAAGTTCCCAAAGCACATCAATCTCTTGGACAACCTTGCACAACAGCTTTACTATCAGTTTACCTACTAACCTACAGCAACATAGGAAAACCATCTACCCTAGTAAGCAAACCATCCTTAACGAGGTCTCTTTTACTAGTAACACCCATCAAATACCACATACACTCCTATATATAAAACAGTCTCGAATTATCCTGCCCACCAATATGACTTCACAAAGCATTGCAGATAATCTTAAAATTGTCTCCTTGAATGTGAAAGGCCTAAACCACCCAGTGAATTGGCTCAAAATAATGGAATATGTATATAAATCCAAAGGAGATATCATACTCCTTCAAGAGACTAGAATCACTGATAAAGAAAGTGTCCTCCTTAACAGCAATTGGATGTCCGAGGAAATTTGCTCTCCAGCAGCGCATGAAAAAACAGAGAAATCACCCTAATATCTAAAAACTCCAACATTTCACTTGAGTCCTTCTCCACAGATTCTGAATGTAGATACTAATCTCAACCTTACGCAGAGGGGAGGACCAATTTCATGTTCTAAACCTTTATGGCCCTAACAAAGATGACACAAAATTTTGGACCGAAATATCGAATAAACTAGGCCACCTACCTCAAGATGGCCTTCTTATAACAGGAGGAGACCTCAACCTACCAATAGATACTATCCTAGACTGCCAATCTAACTGTAGATATCAGCCTCCCAAATCGCGTAAAATACTTCAGAATATATGCGCCAAATATAATCTTAAAGACACCTGGCATCTACAACACCCAGACTCCAGAGAGAATACATTTTACTCAGCGCCACACAATTCTTACTGTAGAATTGATGACATCCTCATCTCTGGCACCCACACACACCTAATCGACCAATCAAACATATCTCAAAAAATTAATCTCCGACCACTCCTGCATTAACACACTACTAGCTGGCACCAACACGAAATCCCCAGCAAAAATCAGGCGCTTCAATAATTATGTTTTAATAAATCCAGCAGATACAAAATGAATTGAACAGACAACATCTAGCTTCCTTGTTGACAAGGACTTCCCAGGTGCGAACATACAAACGTAGTGGGACACCCTTCAGGCAACCGTAAGAGGTATCCTTATAGACATCAAGACAAAAATCAACAAGGCGAAAAATGCCAAGCTAGTGAACTTGGAAATGGAAATCAAGCAACTTGAACTGAGATATGCAACACATTTGGATAAAGACACCTACCTTATCACTCCTCATACAGAAAAATATGCCTGCAACAAAATACTAAGTGAAAAGTTGGTGTTTAGATAAATAAATTTAAGGGCCGCAAACTATGCAAATCTAACAAGGCAAGCTTAAAGATAAGCAAAACCAAAGAATGATCACAGCAATCAGCGATGCACAAAAGATGACCCACACAAACCCACAAAAAATACTAGACACCTTTAAGCAATTCTAGCTATATATGAATGACCAAACCAACACCTCAGCCCACTGCATAAATTACCTAGACCAAATACAAATCTCACGACTGACGGAGGAAGAACAATCCTCAATAAGTAAGCCCATATCCATGACTGAGATATCCAACGCAATAGGCACACTGAAAGAAAACAAAGCTCCAGGACCAGATGGCTCCACAGACAAATTTTACAAAACTTTCGCCAACTTGCTCCAACCGACCATGCTAACCCTGCTTAACAACATCACTAAATCAGGAACTATCTCAGGTACAATGGCGGAAGCAAACATTGTCGCAATCCTAAAAGATGGAAAGGATCTAACACTAACCAAAAATTACAGGGCCATCTCCCTGATAAACTTAGACTACGAAATCTATGCAAAACTTCCAGCCAACTATCTCAAATCCCTCTTTCCAAAGGTAATAAGCAACTCGCAAGTTGGCTTCCTAAAGAAACGGATATCAAATGACATATTTTATGTCAGGTCCTTGATAATGCAAAACCATCCACGCACCCTCGGTCGCAATTACACTTGATGCTGAGAAAGCGTTTGACAGAGTGTTTTGGACCTTTCTCCGACAATACTTGGAAGCATTCAAGATAGGTAAAGTCTTCATACAGATGATCATGGCCCTCTACCAGAAGCCAACAGCTCGTATTCCTATCAACGGATCCCTCTCACGCCCCCTCCAATTGCAAAAAGGTATGAGACAAGACTGCCCCCTCTCTCCCTCACTCTTCCTCCTAGCATTAGACTATCTACTACTAGACATAAAAAATAACTGGCATTGCTGGAATCGACTTCAAAACTAAACCGGTTAAACTCTCCGCTTACGCGCACGATATCTTAATAGTCATGGAAAACCCTGGACCCTCTATTCAGGCCCTCATGGAAACCATAGAAAAATACTTGGAAGTGTCGGACTACAAACTAAACAGAGATACGTTTGAAGTTAAGTCCCTTAATCTACACGCTACCAAAGATCTTTTAGAAAGTTCTGGCCTCACTTGGCAGAATCACTACATCAAATATCTTGGGATCAAATTTGGATCAGACCTTATAGACACTATTAAACAGGACGAAACAATCACCCTCCAAAAAACCCAGACCCTCCTAGACACCTGGTCAACCAAATGTATCACGTGGTGGGGCAGAATAGTGACGATTAATATGATGATTATCACAGTAATTACCTATCTAAAAGGAATGCTCACCCTACTCCTATCTGACGATTTCCACTAAAAATTGGATAAAGAAATTTCGAGATTTATATGGCAGGACAAAAAAGCAAGAATAGAACTGAAAAAAAACAGGTTACACAACACACTAGGAGGCGTATATTTAGCCACCTTTAGAGACTATCAAACCACCTTTTTAACCAAACAGGGCTCACATTGGATTCAACCCACAGATAACGACACACCAGTGTAGTTGGAGGTAGAGAGAACGAATTTAAACAACCTAGAACCACTAACGCTTCTCACATCTACACTCAAACACCACTCTAACTCTAAATACATATTTAATAAAACCAAAAATGCTCTATTAAACATAGATTAAAAAAAAATACCATCTCACAACTAAAATTGTCTAGCCTAGCTTTTCTTTGGAACAATCTGAACATTAAGTACGAAGGGAAAACTGTATTGGCCAACATGGATTAACAAAGGAATCCTCTTCCCACAACAACTTGGATCCAAAACTACACCACTATCTATTACAAACTTACAAACCCATTTTCATCTAGAGCATATAGAATTTTATAACTTTCTCAAACTTAAAGTGGCCATTTCTAAATCCGAGAGCCACCACAGGGACCCTTCCCTCCCTTTATTAAACCATAAACATATTGGTTCACCAAGTATCCAACTTTTACCAATTAATACGCCCTAAAATGGCTGATCTAAATAACAACCTAACAAACTTCTGGAGCTCCCACTCTTTCAATCCTATATCAGGAAATGGTTGGAAAAGAACATGAAAATCAGTAACTACCAACAAAATTTCCCCAGTACTCTCCCAATTAAAATATTGGCTTCTGCACAAAGCCTACTGGACACCCTCCCGGCTCCACTCACTACACATTTTAGGGGACCCGATTTTCAAGGAAGAATAAGGAGACCATGCTCACCTAATTCCCCACTGTAAATCATTGGCTTCCTTCTGGGAACAAGTTTTCTCCTTTTTCTCAAAACTGTTTAAACGCCAAGCCAAAAAAGAATTTTCCTTCCTCATTAAAGGTTTCCTCGGCGGATAAGCTCAGCTGTGGGGGCCTGTCGGCTTACAAGTGGCAGTGAAACCCGGAGGTGGATCGAGGGGTCTTCCACAAATGGGAAGAACTTTGGATCGAACTGTTCACCACTGCTGAGAGCACGCAATGTCAGCACTTCTGCGTGTTGGAGTTTCCAAGGTGTGTCTCGCTCAGAGACGCATTCTGCCTCGAGTGGGACTTGTGACTCCTGCATGCCTTCCTGGCTATACCACTCCCGTCAAGAAGTTCAGGACCAACCAGGCCAAAATAACATAACATGTATTTGTAAAGGCATGTTCACCCGTGGGTATCTTGACACTGAATAACATTTGTTTATTGTTACCCAACTCAATGGTACTCATTTTATTAACCTCAGAAGGATGAAAGGCTGAGTGGACCTGTTAGGATTGGAACCTGTGGCCAAGAGGTCAAACACAGACCTCTACAGTGGACGCATACGTCCACTAAGCTACCAGACCAAGTCATCCTAGTGTCTCTGGATTGGGCATGGCGGGTATGGCATCCAGAACACCTGGGCCTCACCATCTGTCCTCCAATCAGGCTGCCCCTCCAGGCAGATCTGCTGTCATAGCAGCAAGGCAGGGTTCTGCACGCCTTTGCACTCGTCACCGTCATGCTTTGGAGCTTGATCGGTGACCGCTGACCACATTTAATCTTCCTCCGGAGGTGTTTGATGTCATCTTGGCAGCCAGGCATCCCTCAACAAACACTATATACGCCTGTCATTGGGATTAATTTGTGGCATGGTGTGGCACACTACAGATAGACCCTACCCAGGCAAAGTCACCTGACATTGAGTTTGTTTTCTCCCTAGCCCGGCAAGGCTTTGCTTTGGACACACACAGAGTACCTTTCAGGTTTTTTACAGTTGCTGGATCAGCCTGCCTTATTTCAGTCTGCAGTTGTGATGCGCTTTTTCAAAGCTTCACAACATTAGTTTCCTCCTTCTCCTTTGTTATATCAGAGTGGGACAATGACTTGTTGGTCACATACCTGATGTGCACTCCTTTTAAGCTGCTTCCCAGCTGTCCCATGCGGCTTCTCACTCTCAAGACAATATTCCTCATCACCATTACATCGGAGTGAGATTCAGACTCCGTGTTAACCTGACGTGCACCACCTTTTTCCTAGACAAGCTGGTTTTGCAGACACGGGCTTTCTTCTTGCCTATAGTCTGACACTTGGGGGGGATATTCAAAAGGTGAGGAATCTTGGGCTATATAGTGTCTCCACCAGAAAGAGTGTTAACCGCAGGTAAATAACATCTTAATTTCCTCCATTTTTCCGCCCCTTCCCTTCTTTATGTTACCTCCATCTTTGTCGCCTCTACACTTCACCCATGCTCGCTCTATCTGTTCCCTCCTTACATACACCGCAAGTCTCTCTTCTTCACTCCTTTCTCTGTTCCTTCCTGCCACCCTCTGTCATCATTCCATTTTTTCTCTCCATCACGTCCACTTCTTTCTCTTCCCATCTCAACTTCACAAACTGGGGCAGCTGGTGACATTTGAAAATGGTAAGGCATAAATACCCTCACCGAACGAGCAAGCCCAACTTCCTCCTGATTTTTAGATTTAAGTGCTCAATGTATTGCTTTTACTATGTGTGAACTTTTTATGATCTTACATTGTATGATTTTAATTAAACAATAAAAATTACCACTATAGTCATAATTTCCTCCAGGCTGGCCGTGGAGCGCTCTGAAATATAGTGATATACGAGGTAAACAGCCTAAATTCTGCATATGGGTATTTGTTTGTAGTGTGCCAACCTAACTCCAAAGCTAAAACATGGTTAGTAGATGCAGTTATGGACAGTTTACAAGGCAAACTATTTATGGGCGGTTCTCTGAAGATTTGAGTTTTTCATTCCTTTCTAAATTGAAGGAAGATTGGCGCTCTTAGTTGATGGGAACTGTAGTTCTACATCCTGGGAGTGTTGATAGCGAAAGTCTGTTTTCTGTCCTTTTATTTATTTATTTTTTACAGTTTTTGCTTCGCATATGAGAATGTCCTAACTTCAAGTATGGCAGTGTGCTCATGAGTTGGTTATTTTCTCAGCCAAATATGCAGGAGTGAATGTCCGGTAGCTTGGAAACTGGTGAAGGTGGTTTTGAAGAGGACATGGGTGGAGAACGAACGAATCAGTGTATTTCCTTCCTGGTGAGGCTGCAAGGGTTATATTGTTCCGGTCTTGAATGAGGCTTGCTGCCCTATGTAGGATGCCATTGTCCAAGCGTGAGAGAACTAAAGCCTTGTCTATTGGTCTGACGACAGCTTCTGAGAAGGGGGGTTTCATTTGATACAGGTGGGAGAGCACCTGTAGAGTAGAGTTGCAGATTAGAGTGCAGTGGCGTTGAGTAGAATGGACTGGTGTAGAGTGCTTTGGCATAGAGTACAGTGGTGCAGAGTAGAGTATAGTGATGTAGAGAGTAGCGGTGGCATAGAATTCAGTGACGTACAATGCAGGGTTGTAGAATGCAGTGGAGTAGATTAGAGGGGTACAGAGGGTAGTAACGCAGAGTGTCAGAGTGCAGTGGCGTAGAGTGGAGTGATTCAGAGTGCAGTGATGCAGAAAAGAGTGTTGTAGAGTGCATTGGGATAGAGTGCAGTAGTGCAGAGTAAAGTGGCATAGAGTTCAGTAGCTTAGAGTGCAGTGATGCAGAGTAGAGTGGGATAGAGTGCAATGGTGTTGAGTGGAATAGAGTACAGTGGTGCAGAGTTGAGTGCAGTGGTGTAGTGTGCAGTTGTGTAGAGTGCAGTGGCATAGAGTGGCATAGACTGCAGTGGCAGAGTGCAGTGATGTAGAGTAGATTGTTCCAGAGTAGAGTGAAGTGGCGTGGAGTGGTGCAGGGTAGAGTACAGTGGTGTTGAGTGCAGCAGCATAGAATTCAATGGTGTATAATGAGGCGTTGTAGAATGCAGTGGGGTAGATTTGATTGGTGCATAGTAGAGTGCAGCGGTACAGACTAAAGTGGTGCAGAGTATAGTGGCGTAGAGTGGCAAAGAGTGCAGTGGTGTAGAGTGCAGTGATGCAGAGTAGTGGTGCAGAGTGCATTGGCATGGAGTGCAGTAGTGCAGAGTAGAGTGGTGAGAGTTCTGTGGCGGAGAATGCAGTGTTGCAGAGCAGAGTGTTGTAGAGTGCAGTGGGTAAACTGGCATAGTGTACATTGGTGTGGAGTGCAGTGGCAAAGTACATTGGTGTACAGTACAGTGGTGCAGAGTAGAGAGCAGTGGCATAAAGTGCAGAGATTCAGAGTGGCGTTGAGTAGATCGTTTCAGAATAGAGTGCAGTGGAGTGGTGCAGGCTAGAGTGCAGTGGCATAGAGTGTAATGGTGTAAAGGTGTGTAGAGTGGAGTGGTGCAGAGTAGATTAGCGAGGCATACAG
This sequence comes from Triturus cristatus, assembly GCF_964204655.1. Classification (NCBI taxonomy): domain Eukaryota; kingdom Metazoa; phylum Chordata; class Amphibia; order Caudata; family Salamandridae; genus Triturus; species Triturus cristatus. Next base: position 886,334,147 of record NC_140580.1, on the reverse strand, counting down.
TATATTGGTGTAGAGTGCAGGGGCGTGGAGTTGAGTGTTACAGAGTGAAGTGTATTGGCGAAGAGTGGAGTAGCGTAGAGTGGAGTTGAGATGAGTAGATTGGAGTGGCCTAAAGTGTAGTGATGTAAAGTGCAGTGGTGTAGAGTAGAGTGGTGCAGATTGGTGCAGAGTTGAGTGGAGTGGTACAGAGTAGAGTGGAATGGCATAAAGTGGAGTATGCATGGTGTGGTAGCACGCTGCCATTACAGACAACACATTTTCAATTTAAATTACCATTACATTGCACAGACATAAAACTTTACAGAGCACAGACAATAATGTATGGGAATTTCATCACCTAATGTATTAATTTGATCATATTACAGCGTTCGTTTCCAACATGCTTCAGAATTAACAAAAAATGGGCTTCATTTGTGCATTCATAATTCTGAAATACCTGCATAGCTCATTTTAATGTTGTGTGCTAGAAAAAAAAGCTTTCCTACTCCCAGGGTCCAGCAAAAACGGTACATAAATCATCTCACTTTTAAGTCAGAGAAAGAAAAATAATAACCAAGCTCCCTCGAAAGACAGGGCCTGACATTTGACATCCGTCTTTGAATGCACAGCAAATGTAACAAGATAAGAACAAGATTTACAGGCCTGTTTATAGAAAGGCGCTCTCATGGAAGAATAGGAGGGGAGTTAGTGTGAAAAGGTTTTGCTCTTTGTGAGGGACATACTCACCCTGGACAGCCTAAAACTAATAAAGCCATAAAATGTAACTTACAAAACACAAAGTCAATGGTAAGCAAGGGGTGGAATGCATTCGTAGGTAAGCTTTCCGAATGTCCCCAAGATAATCTTTAGCACACCAGACAACTGTGCTGTCTGGTAGGCTTCGACCTAAAAAAGGTCAGTGTAGGTTACACTGATTCGGTACCAAGGTGGCAATGGTGCACTTGCCCAACCTCCTTTGCAGTCGGTCTAGACCTAGACATGGGAACTCCAACTTAATACTGTACCCAGCTTGCTCTTAAGAGGGCAAGAGAGTGCAGGTGTTCTGGAGTCTCTTTCCCTGCCTTTAGAGGTCGGGGTAGTACCCAATACTGCCAGTACTAGTTAACTGTGCAGTGCCGGCATTTAGCATGGGTGAGCTGGTCCCAGGCCAAGGCGCTGAGCTTCTGAGGGGCACACAAAGCTGTCTGCATTAAAGTCCTGCAGACAGCAGCGTCCCTCTTACTTGACACCAATGATGCAGACTAAACTGCCTTTAATCATTTTTAGTAACAAACCACAGGAGCATACCCATAAACCCAGTGGAGACCTGGGTGAATAGTATGTAGCGTGCAACAATGTCTCAACAGGTATTAATTAGTTGACAGTTTTACTCATAAAAAAGCATGCACGTGGCAAGTTACAAGGGAGGTGGGAACAGGGAGACAAGAAACTGAAGACCAATGAACGCCAAAATTACTTTATTGTATTTGGTCAAAAAACAAAACAGCAGCATTCTGGTACATTAAATGGTAACCTGTACAAAACTGAACACAAGTGCTCAGGAAAAAGTGGACAGCGCAAGTGACAAGTTAAGAGTTATTGGGAGTCGGCGCAGAAATGAACAACAATATATACAGTAAACTCTTAAGTGGCTCCCATACATTATTACATTAATGAGTACAATTAATTTTGTGGGAACCATGAGGATGGCTCCATGGATTGTGCTGCAGTGTCAACGGCGTTTTGAACTGTTCTGATGTTAGGCCATCATCGGGACCAGGTCACTAAATTTGTTAGAGTGATGATTTAACGACCCATGTTGGGTCAGCATTAATATGGAATGATGTGTAAACCATCAAGGGAGGAAAACCGCACTTATTAGGGCGCGGTGCGTGCTAGGGAAGCCGCGGTCCAGGAAAGTTGGTGATCCTCATGGGCTTGGTACATGGAAAGCGGCACAGGATCAGTACTGTGAATTAAGCCGAGGTACAGGAAGGTTGGGTGATCCTCGTAGGCTTGGCCATTGAGGAGCCGCACGGACGCCGGTGTGAGTTTGGGGCGGATTAATTTCACTTTTATAGCGTCCGTGGGCCTTTTTTTAGACACACTGCATCTAAAGAAAGGGGCGTGGCCTCTATTAACGTGAAAGTGCAGCATGGGGTGCTTGTGAACAACAAGCATTTGATATGCAATAGGTCTCGCATCTTAGAAACTTTGGCCTATTGGTATTGTAAATGACTGTCATTAATTATTGCAGGTATTTTAAGCACATAAATAGAAGGCATTGTCACTTACAATGCCAATAGCGCAAAATTTTGCGATTGCGAGACCTATTGCTTCTTTCTTAAGGCAGGAGTCACTTTACACCTCCATTAACTCCCTACCTACCTTCCCTCTCATCTCCCTCTCATCCCCTTCCGACACACACCAACACCACTTTGGGTGCCACCAACAACTTGCCACTAGCATAGGCCAGCTACACTGTGAGTGAATCAGAATATTTGGGGTAGATGAAGGGGGTTCAGTGAAGTTTGTCCTCAGAGGCCAGTCACTGCTTAGATGTGTGACTAACCGGGAGCAAGATGGAGTCAGAGTGAGAACTTACGCTGCTCGGCCGCACACGCCAGCCACATCGATTATCGGCTAGGCGCCCTGCGATGCGATGCAGAGGCTGACAGCGAGGAGACCGCAGACGTTCGGTTCATGCCCTCAGCCAGCCGTTATCAAAGTATTTATCACGGATGCGGTTAACTTTAAAGACTACGGGTGGTGTCAGCGCCTGTACGAGTGTGTTGGAGGCTTCGAAAACGGCTTTTTATCTGGTTTGTGCAGTGCGCTGCTTTACTGGTACTCGATCCAGCCCTCCCTAACTTTGAAATCCGCTTACAGGAGAGAGGTCAGCGGCATCGGCGGCATCAGCGGCATTAGCAGTGAACTACCAGGGGAGCCAAGACGGGGAAAACCGGCAAGACAAAAGCAGCCACTGCCAGCGCTGACACCAGAGACACTGGTCTAGGAGAGAATATGTCCAAATCCAAGCGCGAGGTCAGTGCTAACAAAAAACTGGTAGGGAGGCACGGGGAGGTGGTGTACACAAGGACTTAGTGGGTACCCAGCCTTCAATCGCTAAGCTATTTCTCGGGGCTAAGGGGCCACTTCCCGTTACAGACCCTAAGACTAACCCTGCTCCTCACACATCTTCCCCCGAGAGTGCCCCCTTGGATTCACCAACTAATGAGCCAACTATGCTAATCACTCAGCAAGGAATGACCTCAGCTAAGCGAAACCCTGCGGAGGCACAACAAGTTGACATAGGAAAAACTAGTGGTCTGCAAGATATGGCTGACAGCGCGACCTCCCCCACCCCCTCCCCCCACCGGTCTTCATGTAGAAGGGGAAGTTGTGGACCGACTCCTCAGAGGAGCTTGCCATCTTTAGCCCCTGAAGCCCAACAAATAGGAGCTGATTCCGGCCCCATGACTAGTAGCCTGGAGAATACTTCTAAAACTCCTGAGGCCGGTACTGAGAATTATATCCAGGGTCTAGAAGCCGCCTCCGGCCCTCAAGTCCCATGGACACCGGAGACGGGTACTGAAAATTTGTACTCGGTATCGGATGGCACTGGGACCTCCTCAGACGAGGGTGGGTTTAACACTAGCGAAGACAATAGTGAGGAGTCGCTCAAGGACACAGGAACAGTACAGCGCCCCAGGAAGATAAGAAGCAAGGCTAAAAGATGCAGCCAGCTCAAGTGGGACTATTCAGACTCACAAATGTCCTACCCTCTTAAAGAAGATGACTCTCACACGACGCTGTCGGAAAACACAAAGAGCGCACCGGAAGACACTAACGAACCCTCACTAGCTTCGATCCTAGCCTCTATCAAAGAATTCCAAGAAGAGGCTCGGGCAGGTAATCGCGCAGCAAAATGGGCTGCTAAAAAATTACAAGAAGGCAAGAAAAGACTGAATAAGATTTGCACTGACATAAGTGACCGTGTCACCATGATTGAAGGGCGCACCGAGTGTCTGAAAACAGAGGTTTCCGCCGTTAAAAAGCAGAGCGACTCCAATACCGCTTGTCTACTCGATCTAATGACCACAATGGAGGAACAGGAAAATCGGCAACGCAGAAACAACCTTCGCTTGCTTGGAATACCAGAAGGGAAGGAGGGAGAAGATCCTAGGCATTACATAGTGAAACTTTTACCAGAATCCTTTCCTGATCAATCAAGCTGGGACTGGGACCATGAGGTGCAGAGGGCACATCGCTTCCCTTTTAACCGGAGACGACAACGTGACGGCAGCAGCTCATCTGGTGGAAAACCAAGGGCGTTCCTGGTGTACTTTGGAAACTTTCTTCTCAAGCAACTTGTATACGACCAGGCCCGCCTGAATTCCCAGAAAGGGTCTAATGGGGTAACTCTCTTTGTGAAACCCGATTTTTGCCACCAGACGGTAGAACGAAGATGGCGCCTGCGTCCGCTAATTTCCCTGTTCCAACAGATGGGAGCTCAAGTGTATTTAATGAACCCTGCCAGACTTAAAGTAATCTTTAATGGGGCTTCTAAAATCTTTTTGTCCGAGATTAAGGCTGGTGAATACCTGGGAGAGATCAAGTCTAAGAAGGGCTCAGGTTAAGGAGACTATCTCACTGCTTTTTGGTAGGGGAGGGTAAAGGAGGGAGGGGCTCCTTTTTCTTTCTCTTTATTATTATGTGTTCCCTTATCATTGATTAGCTCTACTAAGAATCTAGGGCATGCCTATCTAAATGTTTTTTTTATATAATGTGCGATTGGACATAGCCGAAACGCTTAATTAAAATCTCTAAGGCATGGTCTAGTGGCGGAGACTTACTTCTGACTGCCATCATTCAGGTTATTCCGGATTGCTCAACAAAGGGGGGGAGGGGGGAGGGCTGGGGGGAGGGAAAGAAATCGCAAGGAAATGGCTGAATTGAGGACTCCTTTTTTCTACATACAATCACTGGTTAAAACACTGGGTAAAGTTAATAAAGTCACAAAGGTAAGCGTATTTAAGGGAACAAGAAGTTTTTGGTGTAATCCTCTTAAAACGCTTAAATGACTAAGATAAATACTCTTAGATTTGTTTCAGCGAACATATGTGGGCTGAATGAAGCTACAAAGAGACAAAAAGTAGCGCAAGGCTTACGCTCGTTGGGGGCTGATATTGTCAGCCTTCAAGAAATTCATATAGAGGGCTCACAAAAGCACTTATTGAATTCACTGGGGTTTAATATTATAGGGGCTACCACACAGGGTACGAAAATAAAAGGTGTAGGGGTCATGGCTGAAAGTAGACTACCTTTAAAATACCCCCGCGTGAAATCTGACTCATTGGGCAGATGGGTAATCGTAGAGTGCCACCTAATTTTCCTTTTACCTTATGCTCAATCTATGGAAGCAATGCAGACGAGCCAGGGATCATTAACTGGATTACTGGGAAGCTCGCCCATTGGCCTTCTCCAATAATGGTCTGTGGCGACCTTAATATCAACCTGCCCTGTAATTGGAAAGTGGATGATAAATGGACTTATACAGGAAGGAAGCCCCGAGTATATCAAAAAATAATTAACTTAGCTCAAACTCATGGGCTCAGTGATGCCTGGCTAACCTAAACTCTACTCGGCCAGGCTATACTTCCGTTTCTGCCCCACATCGGTCATTTGCTAGATTAGATTACTTTTTGATCTCATCCTCTTTACTACGTGAATGCTCCATAGATATTGCTCCACGTTTTAGGTCAGACCATAATCTGCTCATTCTGAACATTGGGGGACTGGGGAACTGGAGGGAAACTCTGAAATGGAGCTTTGAGAAAGCACTTCTACAAGACGCTGGATATCGGTCACACATGCAAGCATGGGTCCAAGAATTTCTTGAGACAAACATGGGATCAGCCCCAATTATGATTGTGTGGGACACATTAAAGGCAGGTATTCGGGGGGAGACACTTAGGTTCTCAATCAGGAAAAACCAGAAAGAAAAATTACTGATCTGTGAACTTCAGGAAAAGCTTAAAAAAAAAAAAAAAAAAAAAAAAAGGAGGTGGTGAAACTAATCCAAATTGTTCAAGCAGGGAGGGATACTGAGACTCCCCAAAATGAAGTGACACTTATTAAAGCTGAAATTAAGTCAGTATTTGCAGAAAAGGCTGCAGCTAAATGGGCAACAATGCGGAAAAAAAACGATGAATGTAGCGGCCTTATTGGTCATCATCTGGCTATTAAAACCAGGCAGCAGGTTACAGGCAGTGAAATACATTCGATTCAACTTGCAACGGGAGAAGAGACTAATGACCCCAGTAAAATACAAGAAGGCTTCCGAGAATTCTATTCTAATTTATATGCAGAAAAGAACAGTAGCTCAGCAGATATAAGAGAGGATGAGATCACTGAATATATAGAAGAAGAAGTGACTCTAACCCAACTTAGTCCGTAAAATCGCGATCAGCTTGAGGCTACTCCGACTTGGGAAGATATTGCCGAAGCTCTAGCCAATATGCCGGATGGGAAAGCTGCAGGGGTTGACTGTATCCCTGTGGAATTTTATAAAATCTCTGCTCCCCAAATAAAGTCCATTTTCTTCACTTTAGTAACCTCCATCTTTAACGGGGTCCTCCCGCCCGCTTCCTAGTCCAATGCTAAAATCTCCATATTTACTAAGAAAGATAAATCACCGTTAGAGATGGGATCAAATAGGCCAATCATGCTTATAAACTGAGACTCAAAAGTTTTTTTTTAAATCCTTGCAATGAAAATATCTTCAGTAATTGAACCCTTGGTCTCAGAATGGCAGAATGGATTTATCCCCAATAAAGGTACCACTGAACAGAATAGGCGGGCCATTACTTTGATTGATGCGGCACAAGTAACAGGAGACCCAATGTCATTAATTTTATTAGATGCTGAAAAAGCATTCGACTGGGTCTCCTGGCAGTTCCTCTGGGGCGTTATGAGAAGGATGGGCTTTGGACCAAAGTTAACTCCAGCTGTACAAGCTCTATATCTGAACCCGACATCCAATGTATCAATAAATGGGAGACTAACTAAGCAATTTAAAACCTCTTGGGGCACCAGGCAAGGATGTCCGTGTTCCCCCTTGCTTTTTGCACTTTATATAGACCCCCTGAGCAAGAAAATAGAGAATAACCCAGCTATCCAGGCAGTAAGCAGATTTGGAGGGGACACTAAAATCATGGCTTACGCCGACGATCTGGCCATAACTACCCCAGAGCCCAAAAGCGCTATTTTAGCATTGGAACTGGAGGCCCAAGATTTTGGGAAAATCTCTGGGTACGCACTGAATAAAACCCAAAGAATAGTTAACAAAGAAATCAACTGGTTAGATAGCCAGGTTGTCACAAAGGCCAAATACTCGGGGGTGACTGTAACGGCAAACGTGGATGAAATTGTGGCAGAAAATCTAATCCCTTTGGCAACTGAAACAAAGAGCGCTTAATCGAATTAACAACCTACACCTGACCTTAGTGGGTAGATGCAATGTAATTAAAATGACTTACTTTCCAAAATTACTTAATTTTTTTCGATCCATCCCATTAGAATTTAATAAAACAGTGTTGCAAAAATTCCAGCAACTCTTCACACAATTTATATGGGCTTACTGACAACCCAGGCGGGCGCTAAAGCAACTGTCTCTTCCTAGGGAGAGGGGTGGATGGGCTTTCCCCAACATAGTGCTCTATTACTGGGCTTCAGTTTTGCAATATAGCGTGTAATAGTGAAAGAACATTCCTTCTCTCCTCCTATTGGGCTTCCTTCGCCATTTCAACTACTACTAGGAGAGGATGCCCGTGGTTGTTTCATCAGACAAATGTCCTTTGGATATTACAAATGAGTCAGATTCAAGACACTGCTGAACCCCTTTAAGGTCTTTCGCTATGTCCGTAGGATTTACAGGCTAGGGAGATTAAACTACTTCTCTCCTATCTGCAAGAACTGTAATTTGCCTGCTCTTTTTGGTAGGTCTTATTTGCAAGACTGGTATAAAGTCGGTATCTTAAAACTGGGAGACCTAATCTCTATTGAAGGGATTAACAGGCACATGCATCAATGTAAAAACCGGTCGCAAACGGGCAGATTCTCAGAATCTGCCCCTTTGCGACCGGTATTTTTGCATTTGGGATGCATCATCCCAAATGCAAAAATCGCAATTTAAGGAATCTCTAAATTGCGATTCCTTAAATTGCGATTGCATTTAAGGAATCCCAAATTGAGATTCCTTAAATGCAATGCATGAAAGTGAAAAAATTTGCGATTTCTCTAATAGGGGGAGCAAATTACCATGAAGTTGAACTTCATGGTAATTTGCAAAAACTTTGAAAAATGCACTTTTGTGCATTTTTCAAAGTTTCATGTTGCGCACACACATGCCCTTAGAGCATGTGTGTGTGCAACATATGTTCACAAATCAATTTCAGGGGTGCAATAGGGTGTCATTTTGACACCCTTGCACCCTTGAAATTGCATGAGCAATTTGCGAGTACCTACTGGTACTCGCAAATTGCTCATGCAATCTCCAATTCATTCCTATGGGACTGGAGGCCCATAGGAATGAATGGGACGGCATTCCTTAATTGCGACTTGCTATTTACGAGTCGCAATTAAGGAATTTGTAGGAAGCGCTATTTTTATAGCGATTCCTACATGCATAGGCTTTTGCAATTCCTTAATTGCGATTCCTTAAAAATCGCAATTAAGGAATCGCAAAACTCTTTGTTGATGCATGTGCCAGTAAATCCTTTGCAGAGCTTCAAAGCAAACAGACTAAAAGACCAAGACGCTTTCAAGCATATCGCCATACGCGATTTTCTGTCTCAAAAGGCTGGCGGACCCGCTGTGTTTGTGGAAATAGAACTTATTGAAAACTTAAGGGCCCTGGTAACGCCTCGGATTGGCTCTATATACTCTGCACTAAACAGTCAAACTCCTGATGACCTACCCAGAATAGCAGACAAATCGCAAGCAAAGTTGGAGGTCCCACACAGTACATTTTATAATGTGCTGAAATTTTCTCAGAGCGACCTGCTGTTGGCCAAATTACAGGCGCAATATTTTAAAACCATTTTCTTCTTATACATTACTCCTAGTAGAGTCGCCAAATGGGGAACAGGCAAGGGGACGCTATGCTTTGTATAGCCTCAGTATGGGTAGATGCAGACCCTCCTCCTTTCTCCCAATTTCTGGCTAGATTAGTCGCGACTTATCACCTTGAGAAGGCTATCTACGCCAAAAAAGGTCGTAAAAGGTGAAAGGAAGGGATTAGAAATCTGGGAGCCCCTAACTATCTGGTTGGATCAGACTGGTCCACTTGTATATTTGTTCACTTAAGGGCCCCTCTCCCTAATCGGCGTACACTAAAATCTTGATAGTTTAGGATTGTGTCATATTTTCTCCCTCTCTTCCTTGGCTGTATGTAACTTTTTCGTCCTTTTTTTCTCTTTTTTCTTTCCCTTTGATCTTTTGTCTATCCATTGTATAATTTGTTTTGTTATCTACTTTAATGTCCTTGATTCGTATTGTTGCACAAGGGAGGGGGGGGGGGGGGTTGATAATGTCTCTTCTCTGTAATAATACTTTGGGAAATAAAGAAAATTAAAAACCAAAAAACAATTTAAAAAAAAAATAAGAAAAGCTAAACCTCTACCCTTGCTGTTCAGTAACTCATGCATTGTTCTCGGAAATACTAAAGTACATTTGCACTTTCAATTAAAATAAGTATATATTTAACCGCAAAAAAAAAAATGATGTGTGACTAATCTGTGAACACAAAATGGACCATGTGTTACCTCATTTTATTCACCAGCCGTAGCGAGAGTGCCAAATTTATTTCCGCCCAGAGCGCTAACCACGAAAGGGCCAGCACTGTACCTGTGCTGTCGGTGCAGTAACCAGTACTTACTGCAGCAAGCTCGTGCCGGTAGTGAAATGGAGAGTAAGAACGCTTTAATCTCTCCGCACAAGGCTGTTCCCGGATTATCAAAAAGGTAAAGTAGTCACCGGCCTATGGGCCCCACTCATTTTAGGGGCCCGCGAGAACAGATCAAAATATATTGATTTGATCTTGAAAGAAAATTACAATCAAGCTTTCTTAAATATTATTTCCAAAAGACAGAAAAAAAAAAAATGAATCAACTCAAAGAAACATCAACTTTACTTTAAAGACTCTATAGAAAAAATTCTGCATTAATATAATATACCCATTAATAACTGGAGGTACATAAACCACAGACATCAGATTCACATAACAGTTTGTCTCGTAAAAGCTCATCTTGTGGCAGCGGTCAGTTTGTAAAAAAATCCAGTTGTGGGAAGGGCGAAAATTCAACTGCCTAGGGGCCTCCACAGGGTTTAATCTGGCACTGGCACAAGGTCTGCAGCAGGTAAAGAGTATAGGGCCCCAGCTAGTAGGAACCTTTTCAGAGCATGTTGCAAGAGTACACATGCCACAGGAAGTCTCCAGGTTCTTATTATAGACAGACATTTTTTTTTAAACCCCCAGTGCCCACCTAGGTGAACGCGGAGCAATGACAGGAGCTAAGCTGCCAACATTTTGAAACTGAAACGAGGGCGATTTAGAAACAACCAGCAGGGGAGATTTATATTCCTCACTGACTTACTTTGAAGTGCATTAGATTTTAGACGGAAGACAGCTAAAATAGGACCCCTTTGGGGTAAAAAAAACATAACTGAGTCTCCCGCCCCCCTCGGTTACGCTGGCATGTGTGGTATTCACAGTGGTGTGACTTTTCGCACAAGTTCAGTATAGGGTGGCCAACTGGCATGGGCACAAATTCAGGACGGTGAGTGTAAAATTTCAGGACAAAGGGTCAAAATTTCAGGACAAAAATTCAGGGCAAAAGGTATGCTTTACAGACATCAGTGGATGTCATGCAATAGTATATAAATAAATAGACAAAGAACACAACTACAAGTCACTTCTCCTGCCCGGTCACTTCTCCTGCCCGTTCACTGCTCCTGTCCGTTCACCGCTCCTGCCCGTTCACCGCTCCTGCTCATGCCTAATCACCCCACCTGCCCCGTCACTTCTCCTGCCCCGTCACCTCTCCTGCACGGTCACCTCTCCTGCCCGTTAGCTGCTCCTGTCCGGTCAGCACTTCTGTTCATGCCCGATCACCGCTCCTGCCCCGTCGCCACTCCTGCCTGGTCACTTCTCCTGCCCGTCACTTCACCTGCCCGGTCACTTTTCCTTTCCTGTCGCCTCTCCTTTCCCGTCGCCTCTCCTGTACCGTCGCCTCTCCTGTCCCCTCTCCTGTCCCATCACCGCTCCTGCCCCATCACCGCTCCTGCCCCATCACCGCTCCTGCCCGTTAACTGCTCCTGTCCAGCCAGCACTCCTGCTCATGCCCGATCACCGCTCCTGCCCAGTCATTTCTCCTGCCTCGTCATTTCTCCTGCCTCGTCACTTCTCCTGCCTCGTCACTTCTCCTGCCTCGTCACTTCTCCTGCCTCGTCACTTCTCCTGCCCCGTCACTTCTCCTGCCCCGTCACTTCTCCTGCCCCGTCACTTCTCCTGCCCCGTCACTTCTCCTGCCTTGTTCACTGCTCCTGGCCATTCACCGCTCCTGCCCATTCACCGCTCCTGCCCATTCACCGCTCCTGCCCATTCACCGCTCCTGCCCATTCCTAATCACCGCTCCTGCCCAGTCACCTCCCCTGCCCCGTCACCTCCCCTGCCCCGTCACCTCTCCTGCCCCGTCACCTCTCCTGCCCCGTCACCTCTCCTGCCCCGTCACCTGCTCCTGCCCAGTCACCTGCTCCTGCCCAGTCAGCGCTTCTGCTCATGCTCAATCACCGCTCCTGCCCCGTCGCCACTCCTGCCTGGTCACTTCTCCTGCCCGTCACTTCACCTGCCCGGTCACTTTTCCTTTCCTGTCCCGTCGCCTATTCTGTCCCGTCGCCTCTCCTGTCCCGTCGCCTCTCCTGTCCCGTCGCCTCTCCTGTCCCGTCGCCTCTCCTGTCCCGTCGCCTCTCCTGCCCCGTCACTTCTCCTGCCCCGTCACTTCTCCTGCCCCGTTCACTTCTCCTGCCCCGTCACTTCTCCTGCCCCGTTCACTTCTCCTGCCCCGTTCACTTCTCCTGCCCCGTTCACTTCTCCTGCCCCGTTCACTTCTCCTGCCCCGTTCACTTCTCCTGCCCCGTTCACTTCTCCTGCCCCGTTCACCGCTCCTGCCCATTCACCGCTCCTGCCCATTCACCGCTCCTGCCCATTCACCGCTCCTGTTCATGCCCATTCACCGCTCCTGCCCAGTCACCTCTCCTGCCCCGTCACCTCCCCTGCCCCGTCACCTCTCCTGCCCAGTCACCTCTCCTGCCCCGTCACCTCTCCTGCCCCGTCACCTCTCCTGCCCCGTCACCTCTCCTGCCTCGTCACCTGCTCCTGCCTCGTCACCTGCTCCTGCCCCGTCAGCACTTCTGCTCATGTTCAATCACCGCTCCTGCCCCGTCGCCACTCCTGCCTGGTCACTTCTCCTGACCGTCACTTCACCTGCCCGGTCACTTTTCCTTTCCTGTCCCGTCGCCTCTCCTGTCCCGTCCCGTCGCCTCTCCTGTCCCGTCGCCTCTCCTGTCCCGTCCAGCCCAGTTCACCGCTCCTGCCCCGTTCACCGCTCCTGCCCCGTTCACCGCTCCTGCCCCGTCACCGCTCCTGCCCCGTCACCGCTCCTGCCCCGTCACTTCTGCTACCAGGTCACCTCTGCTGCCCCATCACCTCTCTGTTCCTGTCGCCTCTCCTGTCCCGTCACTGCTCCTACCCAGTCACTCTCAGTGAACAACATTGGCAAATTACACAAGGCCGCAAGTTCCCCACAGTACTGGGGAAAGCTCCTCTGTAATCACTAACTACGATCTACTGGCTCCAAGTGAGTCACTGGCATCCAAGGCACTCACTGGCACATGATATGCTAAAGGCAGACGGCACGTTGTCATTCGAAAGGGGATAATCAGCCTCAGTCAGAAAGACAACGGGCCTGTCCTCAGTCTGTGCGAGCTCAGTGAGGGGCTGCTGCAGCCTCTGGAGTTCAACATTGAAGTGCGAGCTGGCCCCTGAGAACTTTCAATCTCTTGGGGCTTCTCACAGGGGAACAGCACAGCTCGCTGTAATTAATCTCTAATATTACGAACAAAGGGCGTCCGTAAAAGGAATGATTACGGACAACGGACATCACACCAAAATGACGGACGTTCCATGAAATTTACGGACGGTTAGTCACCCTAGTTCAGTACGAAATGCACGCCACTGGGTGGCGCTAGTACGGAAGTCCAGCACCTTAAATGGCGGTGCGGTGTGCATTTGCAGGGCTAAGCTGAGGAGGCGGATCTCCGTGCATGACGTTGGCTTAGTAACCAGCAGTGATCACGTGGACTGCACAGGCCTCGTGCAGGGAGAGGGGTAGAGTGAAGGCAGTCTGATGCAGTAACCATTGCTGTCAGTAGTACTTACTGTATTGCACCGACCTCGTGCAGGGAGAGAACGAGATTGTGCAGTCCCTGTACTCTCATTACATCCCTGCACAAGATTGGTGCAGTAACCAGTACTGCAAGAAATGGTTGCTGTACAGCACTGACCTCGTGCAGACAGACAGTGTGCAGGACCCATGCTCACTCTGAGAACCATGCCAGGTGTGTCTGCTGGCGCTGCTGTGATCTGTCCCAAGCAGTGCTTAATTTGTAAAACACAAGTCCCAGGGCCCTCGTCAGGAGGACACTGAATCTTGGACCACACATTGCTCCTGCTATGCTGCAAATGATAATAATAACAACTACTAACAAACACTGCTACAAGTGTGACATACAAACTATCTATTTCAGGCCCCCAAAGTTATAAGAATGGCTTGGGCTGTAGGTAATAGTCATTTTTAATGTATATTGAATTAATAATTAACTGTTGTTGTGCTCATCTCTAAATTAAGCAAACAGGGGCACTATGTGGCAGGCTGTCACAAGCACTGGTGTTGACAATTAAGTGCAGGTGTGGAGCACCAGAAACCACAAGCTCAAATTAGGCACTGACCCAAGCTGTCCCAGATCAGGTACACGTTGAGAATGGTGACTTCTGTCTAGGAGTCCTGACCTTCAGCCCTCACCTGGAGCATTGGTCCTCTCAGATCATTTACCAATCATGCACCCCTATCCTTAATTTCGATACTGTCGTTTCAGTACTATCAACTCCCAGCTCTGCGGAGGCATTTACACCCTACTGTACGCATGCTAAGCTAGCACAGTAAGTAACTCCCAGCTCTGCCAGTGTACCTTATCTATGACTTCCTGCTAACTCCAATTTCTTTCAAGTTCTACTAATGTACTTCTGAATTCGGTCTTGGGCACTCCTTACTATTCCAGTACTGCTCCCTTTTCTCAACATTCCTCTTCCTCAACACATTTTGCTATTCCAAAAATCGTAGGTCCATCCCTCTGTTTGTGGGCACATTGGTACACGTGCTTTTATTGTTGGTTTGCAGCCCAAAGTGCATTGGGATAGACTTGACAGAGAAAGTCTTTCATATAGATCCGAGGTTCATACTTCATAGATGTTTCTGTAAGTGCCTATATAACAGAAGGTCCCTCAGAAGACCTGGAGTATCAGATCCATGCCAGATTTTTAGGATAACCATGCACTATGTAAATGTATCCTATATAGATTAATTGCATGCAAATACATTATGTGGCTATTCTGAAAATCTAGCTTAGATCAGGCACTCCTGGGCATACACCGGACACCATTACCATTACCATGTCTGTACAATTTCAGCTCTGATCCTGAAGCACTGTGTGTGCCAGAGAGTACATTCGTGTATGACCCACGGCAGTGTTACTCATTTCTAGCTCTGGAGATTGCACCTTTCATTTGCCATTGCGTCATTCGACTTTGCACAGAGACTGTTAAAAAGCTAAAATGTTGACTTACCGAGATGATTGCCCAAATTCAGAAATGACCTAAACAACCAGCTAAGCTGTATATGTTTCATGTCAGCTGGCACTGAGGCTCCACGAAGTGACTAATGCAAATCTCGACCAGTGAGGTGGGAAACCTGTTCTCAGTATAGTGCTTAAATAATTATACCATCACAGACTACCACAGGTGCAGTAGTTCTGTAGAGGGAAGGGGTATGCTTGGTTCACATAATTTATTTTCTGAGGGATATTTCTAACTGCAGATTCCTCACCTTAAGAAATCCCCAGGTGCTAGACTGGATCCGTAAACCTTTACATAGCAGTGCACCCATACACCTGTAGGTGACACCATGCAGCGCCATGCTCACTTGCTCAGTCTAAAAGTCATGAACAGAGCTGCATATTAGCATCATCCATGCACGCTGACATCTGTTCCTTTCTTTCTGTGCCTTTGAACGAGGATCCAGAGCTCCTCTCAAACATTTTCCAACTAGTGTCCAAGAAGAATATTGTTCCCTTCAAAAACGAAAGGATTTAAACTTACCAGGGCTGTTGCAAACAAATGTCTATGACAGACCCGAACAAGGCATGCCTTTGGCGTTTAAACCCAGGACATGACTCCAGGGCGTGTGAGGAATGAGCCTTCATGAATTCCAAGTCGGTCCAGGAATGTGGAGTGAAGCTGTCTGATGCTGAACAACAGAAGAAACTGCAAGTCATGACCCAAGTTAAAGTTGAGTTCAGACCTGCTACAGAGGTCATTCATGCGATAGGTCCTCATCGTGGTCGAAGTCTTCAGGTAAGCACAAATCAAAGTCGAAGAGAAAACGCAAGAAAGCCAAGTGGGTCTCGTCCCCATTCCACCACTTTCTAGCTCCTCAAAATCGTGAAAGTGTCAATGAGCCACTCTCACTCACAATCCATTGAGGAGCCGATTCCACAATTGGTCCCAATGCACTCCAAGTTCCTGGGGTAATCAGCAACATTGCAACAAATGGAGGTCTTGAGGAAGGCCCTGTGTCTATTTCCACTCCAGCACCACAATCTGTGGCAGTTCCTTTGACGTCAACGCCTGCCTCGGTGCCAGTGGTGGACCCTTTACCAATACCGGTGTCAGACTCTGAGCCATACTAGTCTTGACCTTAGCCAAGATCCCTTCTTGATTTCACCCTAACACACCTAGTCCACACACAGTCAGATAGACCGAATATGTCCTCTAGTGCGAAGCCGCCATCAGGTGCTCTATCGCTTTTTTGGCACCTACTCAGATTAAAGCCAGCCATCTCTTGGGCATGACAGTGGAGATGATGGGGATGATTTTTTCCCCTTATTATGATGACAGCAACATATACTTGGACCTACAAGAGGCCAGTGGGCTTGATACTTCCTCGCATGGTCCGCCAGCAGAAGAAAGTGCTTCCTTTTCTATGATGTTTAGACATGCACCCAAAGCCTTGGAGCTACAACTCTTCTCTCTGGAGTTTAAAACTAACCTACTTACAGATGTTTTGCTGCCTGGGCACAACACATCGGACACAAAAAACAAACGTTCCCAAAGAGAAAGCGTATATGCAAGCGGAGGCTTGTCCCTGGCCTACTAGTTAATTGATCGCATTTAGAGAAGTCATTATTTCATTGAGAGTTACAATATAAAAACTTATAACATAAACACAATGCAACATGTGGTTTCAAAAGACATACTATTCAATACAATCATAGTTAAAAAAAGAATTATTAAAAAACATTTTGCATATTCAACAGAATACTATATGTAGCCTTCCTCCCACTAAAGGTTACAATCTAATACTGAGAATTAAAAAAAGCAATCTAATACTGAGAATTAAAAAAAACAGGTGACGCAGCGTTTCGGTGTTCAATTCAATTGTTTCACCTTCTTCAGGACCAATAATTTTCATAAAATCTATACATGAAAAGCATAAAAAATACGAATAAAACATATATCAAGAGACCTAACATGTGCTGTGTATATTTAAAACTAAACATTTTTACATCTACTTCATTGTTGCTTCCAGTTTCACTTTTTTGATACTTATTAATAATTACATTCTATCATTACCATAGATTATTATAAAGCAGAGCCGTGACATTCCATCACATAATTTCATAAATATGGAAAATACATAGTGTCTTCGGCTGTTGTTTATTTTTTTATAATAAATATAGGAAATATCAGTTGTTTGGTGTAAATACACCTATATTTGGTTTTAGTTAGGAGTACCATTCATTCCATACCTTAATTGTGCGATAGATTATGTTTTATCAATTGCATAATCCTGTTGGGGCACCTTTTTCGACAACTTTATGGTCTCGGTATAGGGTGCTCTAAATAATAAGAGAAAGGGATATGTACAATATATAAACAATATATGTTAATAATCCATCTTCCTTCGGTTTAAGTACAGGTACTATTACCTATTAAAAGATAGTTGTTTCGCTCAGTATCCGTTGACGCCACCGTTTTGTGGTTAAGGGTGGAAAAATAATATCAGTCCGAATCCCTTTGCATATGGAATTCTATAACACAAAAATATTTATTTTGTTTTAAGGTCTGTATTCATACTTAAGTAGAGCTAAAAGAATATATAATATATACAGGCTCACCTATTAAAATAGTAGAGTAGGCACTTTATGTATATTTAAAATATCTTATTTTTAGGATGCTTGTACTGTTACATTCATGGTATCAGGCTTGTTTTGCTCTGAAAAAACATTATTGAATATCCTTACAAACATATAAATGTTTTTTCTACTAAAAAAAGTAATTTATTGTTCTTTATGAGCTATAGCATAATTTGCTGTTCCTTATAAATTATCTGTTCTCTAATAGATCATTGTAATCTCGTTTTATAGACAGAAATTCAAATTGTACTCATATTCAGCGTTTTTCAAAAGAGCTAATAGTATAAAGGTAATAGTATAAAGAAAAACGCTCGGGGGGTGGGAAAGTAAAGTATCCACATCAGGCTTCTGATTATCGCTTGCAGATCATATGTACAGACTGCGGAGACACCACCTGAACTACCCAAACTACTTTTAGTCTCCCGCATCGCAAAAACATCTTCAGATTCGTTCATTTCTGCATACCTGAAAGTGTGTTAGCGGCCTCCCTGCATCAACGGATATCCGGGATTCTGGTTCTAAATTAACTTCCGGCTCGCGGTCCGTTTATATAGTAACTCGCTGACTACCCGGATGTTCCGCAGACGTCCATAGTTACGATTTAATTATTATTTATTATTGTTTATCGTTTGTTATTTGTATAACATGATTAAAGTTTACCCCTACGTCGTATATATTCACTTATGATCTTTATATGTTTTAATCAGAACGTGCGCCGTATAGTTCCAATAGACCACATTGCGCAATTTTGGAGTCGGCCATCTTGTAGTGTGCAAGGGTGCGCTCCATTTGTCCAATATAAAAAAAGGAAAGATCTAATGTCCTAATTCGTAAGTCGTACCACATGTACAGTGATGGTATTAGTCATTAATTGTACTAGTATCATTTTAACCTGAAAGAATGAGGAGAATTTTTTTTTTATCGTTTTAACCTCAACGAATGAGGAGAGAAAATTATAACTTATGATAAACTAAAAAACAATATATTAGAAATTTTTAATAAAAGAAAATGGCGGCTACATGTACACCATATATATTTATTTGTAGATCTTGAAACTTTATCAGGTCGTACACCATGTAGTTTAGGTGGACATTAACGTGTATTAGGGTCGGCCATCTTATAGTGTGTAAGAATATGCTTACATACCTAATGTTTAAACGTTTTTCTGCCTATATTGGTAACATATACACTATATAACAAGATGGTAGACAGACTGTGGTAAAGATGATACAGAGTCCATTAGTTCATGTAAGATACTTCTTTAATGGTAGCTTGGTTCCATCACAGGTGGTCAGGATAACAGGAGGAAGTTAGATAGTACAAGGATAGCCCCACCAGGAGCAAGCTCCATTCAGCTCAGCCTGAGTACACCAACTGCCAAACTCCTCTAGAGAGACACCCAGGCATTCCATGATGTCATGCAACATTCCAACTCCAACAGAGCTGTGCAGTAGAGAAAAGCTAACAAGTAATCTACAACACATCCTCTTCCCTTAGGGAACAAAAGAAGTAAAGTAAGATACCCCATAAACCTCAGGGAAGAAGGTGCAGCAATAAAGTGCACCTATCCTCGGGTGTAATGCACGAGGTATCACAAAACGACTGGCATGAACAGACATATGTTAAAGATCACAAACAACATCACTACACGCCCCATCCCCCTCCCTTAGGGAAAACAATGCAAAGCACAGATGAAAAACACAATGCAACAAGAAAGACGAACACCCACCCAACCTCCCCAAAAGTGGGTACACCCAGGGAAAACACCCTGTAACCAAGTGGATGTAAATACAGACCCTTGAACGAAAACAACAAGACACAAAAATTCCCCTGATTAGGCTAGAAAGCATGCTGACTCTTAAGATCCACTAGGAGTAACAAAGAGATCTAAACACAAAACTGCACATTCAAAGTCCTCCAAACATGAAACCCTTGGCCACGAGTTCCATGGAGGCGGACTTCGACTGAAACACAGTGTCAACTAGAAAAGAAGACCCATTGATAGCGCTAGAAATTAGTCAAGCACGCCAAAAACACAGGGTACTAATCCTTGAAAAAAAACCAACCTCCCCTAAATAGGGTACACCAAAGGGTACACACACCCAAGAAAACTAGAAACTAAAATAGAGGCATTGCCTACCCCCACAACCTCCCCAAAGAATGGGTACACTATAAGTTAACACTAAAAATCAAACACTACAGGACACCCGATATCCCCTAGGTAGGGTACGCCACAGGGCAGTCACCCTGGGAACAGACATGAGGCATTGACTACCAATAAACACAACCTGAACCACACCCCTAAGTAGTTTACACCTAGAAGGGTACACAAGGTACTAACCCTGAAACACCGAAAACTAGATTAGAGGCAACAATTACCCCCACAACCTCCCCAAATAAATGGGTACACTCTATGTAAATAGACCAAGAAATTACTGACAACAACTACCACCACAACCACCCCAAAGGGACAGATACATTGCATGTGAACAGATACAGGGCAAAGACTACCCACAAATGACAGAACCTCCCCACACAAGGGTACACTCGTGTACACCACAAGTGTACACAACAAGAAAGACACCCAACTTCCCCTTGGTAGGGTACAGCAGAAAATACATAGAAAAAGGTTAAGGAACAACAAGAGACCTCCCCATAACAGGGTAGAGTAAAAGATAACCATCAGCCTAAAAAACGTTAACCTCCACTCACAACAGTGTTAAGACATGAATTGATGCATTGAGTACACCATGCCTCTCACAAGCCAATACAAGCAGTGCTATATGAGAGGAGGCAAGAAGAAATACTAGGCACCGGTGATCGCACTATCACCCGAGATTCCCCATCAAAGAAGTCCCGCAGCTTCTTCAGTGAGCATTCACTGAATGGGAATGTCCAGAGTACCTAGTGCTCTCCTTGCTCAAGTTGACTGTAGGTTATTACAATTACGCCTGCACACCAATGTACCTGAATGTTCGTCAAAAGTTGCAAAACCGCCACATCCTCCGCTTACCAAGCCGCACCATCCTTTTACTGCCGCGCTGCTTAATAAACACCAGAACGAACTGCGCAACGACTTGGTGTCCGCAGAACTTTATTGACAATGCAGACCGCAGTAAAGATTAGCATGGAGAAAGAGTTCCCAAGTCCAAGATGGCGGCACGCATTTTGACGCCGCGCCGGGTGGCTCACGGCACGCATGCACTGGAGAGCGCCCAAGAGCAGGTGAGGAGATGCGGGAATGACGGAACTCCAGGGGTCTGTGACGGAGGTAAGTGCGCGCATGCTGGCGCTCGCGGCGAATATCCCAACATTCAAAATTGCTCAGAGCATGGCAAACGGCTACAAAGCCAACGGTCTTACCCTAGAAATGGCACAAGTACCACAAAGCCGATTAGAGAACACACGCAGCCCCACGAACATCAGTCAATTCAAAACGCTCCCCTTTACACCACACGAACCCACAGCGAAACAGGAGCAAGACGCAGACCAGGAGCAAAAAGCCGATCAGATGGCTTTGCGTTCCGCTGCTCCAAACAATCCCAGTTTGCCGATCTCTCCACGGAGGCACCCAGGCACTGCAGGTCTTGTAACTGAACCAATGGCTTGAGCTGCAAGTAGCTCTGCGTCACACCAGCCAACAGAATAACAGCCGATTTCGTCACCAGATGAATAAAGCTTGTTCACTGCAAGATGCCCAAAATGACACCAGAAGTCTCTCTCCCTTTTTTAAAACAACGCTGCTCTCACAATGAGACTTTGATGGTAATTCCCTGAATGTGCAGACTAGACACAACACTTGCAGGCAGGCTGGGGCTGAAATCAAGTCAGGAACACCGCAGGCTTGTTACCAGAGAGACCATTCCCCCATGAGCTCTTGCAAGAGACAGGAGGCTCCACAGAGATGTGAAAACAAACGCCCAGGCTGCAGGCTGTCCAGATGGTACAGGACACTGGTGGGGCTGACCAGGGCGTAACTTTTAAGTTTCAATTGACGGCTTGAAAGTCCATAGTTCCTTGTCTTTTGGTTCCTTAGTTCCTAAAAGTCCTTACTCCTTAATGCACGCATCAGTCCTTAAGATAGTCGCCAAAATGTGGTAAAGATGATACAGAGTCCATTAGTTCATGTAAGATACTTCTTTAATGGTAGCTTGGTTCCATCACAGGTGGTCAGGATAACAGGAGGAAGTTAGATAGTACAAGGATAGCCCCACCAGGAGCAAGCTCCATTCAGCTCAGCCTGAGTACACCAACTGCCAAACTCCTCTAGAGAGACACCCAGGCATTCCATGATGTCATGCAACATTCCAACTCCAACAGAGCTGTGCAGTAGAGAAAAGCTAACAAGTAATCTACAACACAGACATTAACATTATTGATATTGTCTTAAGAATAAACAGTAAGAAAAAAAAGTTTTATTGACTTATGGCAGGCTAAATTTATGGTGGCCATATTATGGGGCCTGGCAAAGTCTTTCTAAAATAAACATAAAACCAACTTGCTCGAATTGTTGTTGTTGATAAAAACATGACATTATTATCATTTAAGAGTGATCATTTGTAATTAATGTGGTAGTCAACTCTAATGTGCTTGAGTTAGGGTCACAATATCTCCAGAAATATCTCTCAGTTTCTAGAAAAAATTAATTAATGGGGCAGAGCTAGTATTACTGGATTAAAGTATCTCTTATATTAGTCTCTCCCACTCTTCTTTATTATTAAGGCCATTTTTATA
The DNA here is from genome assembly GCF_964204655.1 of Triturus cristatus. Classification (NCBI taxonomy): domain Eukaryota; kingdom Metazoa; phylum Chordata; class Amphibia; order Caudata; family Salamandridae; genus Triturus; species Triturus cristatus. The sequence goes on along the minus strand of NC_140580.1, from coordinate 886,311,842 downwards.
CGTGTCAAAGTAAGACATATAAAATTGCTCACGTTTTTTCCTTTTACAATCATGCTCACCTCCACGGGTGCTAATTTGAATAATCTCCACACCGCACCATTTAAGGTCTTCAATTTTATGATTATAGGTGATCCAATGATCCACTAAGGGAGCTGTTCTTTTTCCTGTCCTAATGGCTGACTTATGTTCGGTTATCCTAATCCTAATTTCTCGGGATGTTTCCCCAATATAGCCTTTGTTGCAGGGGCAGACAATCAAATAAATCCGATTTTTAGATTTACAGTTAATGAAGCTCTTTACCTTATGTGTTTTTCCGTTATGTGTTATAGTGTTGCCCTTGTTAATACTGTCACAATTTTTGCATGTACTACAGGCAAAATTGCCAACTGGAAAAGGTGCACAGTTAATGCTCCGTTGTTTGCATTTAGTTTCTTCTCTGTAGGTATGTACCAATCTATTGCGGATGGTACAGTTACGTCTGAAGCTGAACATTGGTCTTGGCAATATTTCTTCTTTACTATCATTCAGGAGTTGCCAATTCCTGTTGATAATGTTCTTAACCTTATTACTTACATTGCTAAAGTTGGTCACAAATATCAATGGGGGGGTTTGTTTTGTTTCTGGTGTTGTTTTAGGTTTGAACAGGGATTCCCTGTCGTAATATTTAGCCCTTTTGTAGGCTTGTCTAATGAGTCTTTTTGGGTATCCTCTATCCTGTAGTTTATTGGTTAAAACATCAGCATGTCGGTTGAAGTCATTCATGTTTGTGCAGTTCCGCCTAATTCTAAGATATTGTCCAAATGGTATGTTGTCTTTTTGACAACATGGGTGGTTACTCTGGTAATGTAACATCGTATTACGGTCCGTGGGTTTCGTAAAAAGTTCAACATACAGTGTGCCAGCATTGTGTTTGATCTTGATATCCAAAAAATCACAACTCTCTTTGTTTATACTTGAGGTAAAATTTAGATTGATGTCCCCAAGATTTAGCCAGTCAATGAAATCTGTGAGATGTTCTTTTGTTCCTTTCCATATAAAGAAAACATCATCGATATATTGGGACCAGCAAGTAATATTTTCATAGAAGGGAGCTGCAGTATTGAAGATATGTTTATCTTCAAATGCTGCCACGTACAGGCAGGCCAGACTAGGAGCACATGTGGCTCCCATGATGGTCCCTTTAATTTGCCTGTAATAATCATTCCTGAACAAAAAAATATTATTCTTCAAGATAATTTCGACACATTCAACCAAAAAGGAAGAATGGGGGGAGAATTAGTCGGTGCCATTGGACAAGAGACCCTCTAGCATCTTAATGGTGTCATCTTGAGGTATATTAGTATATAAGGCCTCTATGTCCAATGTCACCAGCCATTGATTATCCATATTGTATGCTAATTTCTCCACTCTCGTAATCATGGCGGTGATGTCTTTGAAATATGCTGTCTGGTTCACCACTAATGGTTGAAGGAATTTATCCACATACTTACTTAAAGGTTCAGTCAAAGAGTCAATACTTGAGACAATAGGTCTCATGGGAGGATTAAAAAGGTCTTTGTGAACTTTAGGTAGGCCATATATTGCTGGCACCTTTGGGTTGATGTTTTTAAGAAAATTATATTCGTCAGGACATAAAATATCATCATCTTTAGCAAAATCTAATAGTCTCATTACTTTATCAGTAAGAGCAATCCACTCTTCCTTGCTCAATTTTTGATAGTGGGAAGTATTGTTCAAGAGGGAAAGCATCCTATTATTATAGTCTTCTGTATCCATTACTATGATACTGCCTCCCTTATCTCCTGGTTTAATGGTCAAGTCTTTACAGTTTTCTAAATTGTTAAGGGCTTGTTTCTCCGTAATGCTCAGATTGTTATTCCAGAAAGGTTTTTTGCTGAACAGATCATCTATGTTTTTTTCAACCACCTTTTCAAATAATACAATGTTTTTGTTGTTAACAAGATTTAGTGACGGGGTCCATTTTGACTTTGGTTTCCGACCTGATTTATTGTTAACGTTATTAGGGTATTCCTTATTTTTTAAAAAGTCTCTTAGGCGGATCTTTCTAAAAAAACTTTGTAGGTCTCTCTCAAGATTAAATTTATCAAGTGGGGTACATATTGCATATCCTAAACCCTTCTCTAGTACGGATGTCTCATCTTTGGTTAGGGTCTTATTTGAGAGATTAATAATTGGTGCCTTATTATCTAATCCCACAGTGTTTGACTCCTGGTTTTCATACAAGGACGTTTCTGTGGTGGATTCGGGGGAAAGAAGTTCCCTCTCCCCCTTCCTCTGCCACGGAATTGCCCGGGATTAAATTGTCGCTGTTCTAAAAAAGAAAGCGATTCCTTGCTTGTGCCAGGTATAGGTTTGGTTCCTTTTCTATTTTCTTGTGGATTTTCGTTTTCTGATTCTGAGCTTGTGTAGGAGGTATCTAGAAAGGTAACTCTTGTTTTGAAAGTTTCTTCTCGGTTGTTGCCAGTTATTCTGATAATAAGTATCCTCCCTAGGTCTATCGAAGAAATATTTTTGCAGATATGGATATACGATCTCAAGGTTATATTTGGTTACATCTTTTTTGAATTTATTAGATTTTTTATTAAGAAGATATTCCCTGTTTCCTGATATATCGTTTTGGATTTCCTCTAGCTTTCTTTTTAGCATCTTCTAATGAAGTATTTTCTTTTAATTTCATTTCCATTTCCTCAATCTCAGATCTTTCAATGATTAGTATTTCATGGGCGGTTTCGATAATCAACGGCATCCAATCTCGACTACAGCGATTGGCAATGAAAGTCCAATTTTCTATAAATTTGGGATTTCTAATAAAGATCCCTGGCTCATTCTTCACTTGTAAGCCCCTTGATATTATTCCTTTCTTGCAATACTCAATTAAAAAATCAGCATGTAGTTCAGTTCTAATAGTTCTTTTCTTATTATTCCATAAGACCCTCCATTTCTCTTCATCGCCATTACTGGTAGTAATTGAAGAAATATTTTTTGAGGTGCCATTTATGATTTTGTTAAATTGTTCTTCTGAAAAACCATACGTTTTTAAGGCATCCATATTAAATTAGGGTAGCCAATGTTTTAATGATGTAAATATCAAACAAGAGCTGCAAACTCCCCAGCTAACAAGCTGTACAATTAAGATTCAACAAAGAAAGGGAGGTACCCCTTAATGTTTATAGGGACGAGGTATATAAGTGGACACAAAAAACAAACGTTCCCAAAGAGAAAGCGTATATGCAAGCGGAGGCTTGTCCCTGGCCTACTAGTTAATTGATTGCATTTAGAGAAGTCATTATTTCATTGAGAGTTACAATATAAAAACTTATAACATAAACACAATGCAACATATGGTTTCAAAAGACATACTATTCAATACAATCATAGTTAAAAAAATTTTTATTAAAAAACATTTTGCATACTCAACAGAATACTAGATGTAGCCTTCCTCCCACTAAAGGTTACAATCGAATACTGAGAATTAAAAAAAACAATCTAATACTGAGAATTTAAAAAAAAAACAGTCGACGCAGCGTTTCGATGTTCAATTCAATTGTTTCACCTTCTTCAGGACCAAGAATTTATCTATACATGAAAAGCATAAAAAATACGAATAAAACATATATCAAGAAACCTAACATGTGCTGTGTATATTTAAAACTAAACATTTTTACATCTACTTCATTGTTGCTTCCAGTTTCACTTTTTTGATACTTATTATTAATTAAATTCTATCATTACCATAGATAATTATAAAGCAGAGCGTGACATTCCAACACATAATTTCATAAATATGGAAAATACATAGTGTCTTCGTCTATTGTTTATTTTTTTATAATAAATATAGGAAATATCAGTTGTTTGGTGTAAATACACCTATATTTGCTTTTAGTTAGGAGTACCATTCATTCCATACCTTGATTGTGCGATAGATTATGTTTTATCAATTGCATAATCCTGTTGGGGCACCTTTTTCGACAACTTTATGGTCTCGGTATAGGGTGCTCTAAATAATAAGAGAAAGGGATATGTACAATATATAAACAATATATGTTAATAATCCATCTTCCTTCGGTTTAAGTACAGGTACTATTACCTATTAAAAGATCGTTGTTTTGCTCAGTATCCGTGGATGCCACCGTTTTGTGATTAAGGGTGGAAAAATAATATCAGTCCGAATCCCTTTGCATATGGAATTCTATAACACAAAAATATTTATTTTGTTTTAAGGTCTGTATTCATACTTAAGTAGAGCTAAAAGAATATATAATATATACAGGCTCACCTATTAAAATAGCAGAGTAGGCACTTTATGTATATTTAAAATATCTTCTTTTTAGGATGCTTGTACTGTTACATTCATGGTATCAGGCTTGTTTTGCTCTGAAAAAACAATATTGAATATCCTTACAAACATATAAATGTTTTTTCTACTAAACAACGTAATTTATTGTTCTTTATGAGCTATAGCATAATTTGCTGTTCCTTCTAAGTTATCTGTTCTCTAATAGATCATTTTAATCTCGTTTTATGGACAGAAATTCAAATTGTACTCATATTCAGCGTTTTTCAAAAGAGCTAATAGTATAAAGGTAATAGTATAAAGAAAAACGCTCGGGGTGGGAAAGTAAAGTATCCACATCAGGCTTCTGATTATCGCTTGCAGATCATATGTACAGACTGCGGAGAAACCACCTCAACTACCCAAACTACTTTTAGTCTCCCGCATCGCAAAAACATCTTCAGATTTGTTCATTTCTGCATACCTGAAAGTGTGTTAGCGGCCTCCCTGCATCAACGGATATCCGGGATTCTGGTTCTAAATTAACTTCCGGCTCGCGGTCCGTTTATATAGTAACTCGCTGACTACCCAGATGTTCCGCAGACGTCCATAGTTACGATTTAATTATTATTTATTATTGTTTATCGTTTGTTATTTGTATAACATGATTAAAGTTTACCCCTACGTCGTATATATTCACTTATGATCTTTATATGTTTTAATCAGAACGTGCGCCGTATAGTTCCAATAGACCACATTGCGCAATTGGAGTCGGCCATCTTGTAGTGTGCAAGGGGGCGCTCCATTTGTCCAATAAAAAAAAAGGAAAGATCTAATGTCCTAATTCGTAAGTCGTACCACATGTACAGTGATGGTAATAGTCATTAATTGTACTAGTATCATTTTAACCTGAAAGAATGAGGAGAATTTTTTTTGATCGTTTTAACCTCAACGAATGAGGAGAGAAAATTACAACTTATGATAAACTAAAAAACAATATATTAGAAATTTTTAATAAAAGAAAATGGTGGCTACATGTACATCATATATATTTATTTGTAGATCTTGAAACTTTATCAGGTCGTACACCATGTAGGTTAGGTGGACATTAACGTGTATTAGGGTCGGCCATCTTATAGTGTGTAAGAATATGCTTACATACCTAATGTTTAAACGTTTTTCTGCCTATATTGGTAACATATACACTATATAACAAGATGGTAGACAGACATTAACATTATTTATATTGTCTTAAGAATAAACAGTAAGAAAAAAAAAATTTATTGACTTATGGCAGGCTAAATTTATGGTGATCATGATTGTAAAAGGAAAAAACGTGAGCAATTTTATATGTCTTACTTTGACACGTATAAAAATGGCCTTAATAATAAAGAAGAGTGGGAGAGACTAATATAAGAGATACTTTAATCCAGTAATACTAGCTCTGCCCCATTAATTAATTTTTTCTAGAAACCGAGAGATATTTCTGGAGATATTGTGACCCTAACTCAAGCACATTAGAGTTGACTACCACATTAATTACAAATGATCACTCTTAAATGATAATAATGTCATGTTTTTATCAACAACAACAATTCGAGCAAGTTGGTTTTATGTTTATTTTAGAAAGACTTTGCCAGGCCCCATAATATGGCCACCATAAATTTAGCCTGCCATAAGTCAATAAAACATTTTTTTCTTACTGTTTATTCTTAAGACAATATCAATAATGTTAATGTCAGTCTACCATCTTGTTGTATAGTGTATATGTTACCAATATAGGCAGAAAAACGTTTAAACATTAGGTATGTAAGCATATTCTTACACACTATAAGATGGCCGACCCTAATACACGTTAATGTCCACCTAAACTACATGGTGTACGACCTGATAACGTTTCAAGATCTACAAATAAATATATATGGTGTACAAGGAGCCGCCATTTTCTTTTATTAAACATTTCTAATATATTGTTTTTTAGTTTATCATAAGTTATCATTTTCTCTCCTCATTCGTTGAGGTTAAAACGATCAAAAAACATTCTCCTCATTCTTTCAGGTTAAAATGATACTAGTACAATTAATGACTATTACCATCACTGTACATGTGGTACGACTTACGAATTAGGACATTAGATCTTTCCTTTTTTTATATTGGGCAAATGGAGCGCACCCTTGCACACTACAAGATGGCCGACTCCAATTGCGCAATGTGGTCTATTGGAACTATACGGCGCACGTTCTGATTAAAACATATAAAGATCATAAGTGAATATATACGACGTAGGGGTAAACTTTAATCATGTTATACAAATAACAAACGATAAACAATAATAAATAATAATTAAATCGTAACTATGGACGTCTGCGGAACATCCGGGTAGTCAGCGAGTTACTATATAAACGGACCGCGAGCCGGAAGTTAATTTAGAACCAGAATCCCGGATATCCGTTGATGCAGGGAGGCCGCTAACACACTTTCAGGTATGCAGAAATTAACGAATCTGAAGAGGTTTTTGCGATGCGGGAGACTAAAAGTAGTTTGAGTAGTTCAGGTGGTTTCTCCGCAGTCTGTACATATGATCTGCAAGCGATAATCAGAAGCCTGATGTGGATACTTTACTTTCCCACCCCAGAGCGTTTTTCTTTATACTGTTACCTTTATACTATTAGCTCTTTTGAAAAACGCTGAATACGAGTACAATTTGAATTTCTGTCCATAAAACGAGATTACAATGATCTATTAGAGAACAGATAACTTATAAGGAACAGCAAATTATGCTATAGCTTATAAAGAACAATAAATTACGTTGTTTAGTAGAAAAAACATTTATATGGTTGTAAGGATATTCAATATTGTTTTTTCAGAGCAGAACAAGCCTGATACCATGAATGTAACAGTACAAGCATCCTAAAAAGAAGATATTTTAAATATACATAAAGTGCCTACTCTGCTATTTTAATAGGTGAGCCTGTATATATTATATATTCTTTTAGCTCTACTTAAGTATGAATACAGACCTTAAAACAAAATAAATATTTTTGTGTTATAGAATTCAATATGCAAAGGGATTCGGACTGATATTATTTTTCCACCCTTAACCACAAAACGGTGGCGTTAACGGATACTGAGCAAAACAACTATCTTTTAATAGGTAATAGTACCTGTACTTAAACCGAAGGAAGATGGATTATTAACATATATCGTTTATATATTGTACATATCCCTTTCTCTTATTATTTAGAGCACCCTATACCGAGACCATAAAGTTGTCGAAAAAGGTGCCCCAACAGGATTATGCAATTGATAAAACATAATCTATCGCACAATTAAGGTATGGAAGGAATGGTACTCCTAACTAAAACCAAATATAGGTGTATTTACATCAAACAACTGATATTTCCTATATTTATTATAAAAAAATAAACAACAGCCGAAGACACTATGTATTTTCCATATTTATGAAATTATGTGATGGAATGTCACGGCTCTGCTTTATAATAATCTATGGTTATGATAGAATTTAATTAATAATAAGTATCAAAAAAGTGAAACTGGAAGCAACAATGAAGTAGATGTAAAAATGTTTAGTTTTAAATATACACAGCACATGTTAGGTTTCTTGATATATGTTTTATTCGTATTTTTTATGCTTTTCATGTATAGATTTTATGAAAATTCTTTGTCCTGAAGAAGGTGAAACAATTGAATTGAACACCGAAACGCTGCGTCGACTGTTTTTTTAAATTCTCAGTATTAGATTTTTTTTTAAAATTCTCAGTATTAGATTGTAACCTTTAGTGGGAGGAAGGCTACATATAGTATTCTGTTGAGTATGCAAAATGTTTTTAATAAATTTTTTTTAACTATGATTGTATTGAATAGTATGTCTTTTGAAACCACATGTTGCATTGTGTTTATGTTATAAGTTTTTATATTGTAACTCTCAATGAAATAATGACTTCTCTAAATGCGATCAATTAACTAGTAGGCCAGGGACAAGCCTCCGCTTGCATATACGCTTTCTCTTTGGGAGCGTTTGTTTTTTGTGTCCACTTATATACCTCGTCCCTATAAACATTAAGGGGTACCTCCCTTTCTTTGTTGAATCACAACACATCTGAGCCATTACTACAGTTTAATGAAACCCTACCGGACACATTAATGGGCACCTGGTCTTAGCTTTGTTCCTGGCCACTGATCAACACGCAGGTTGACAGACCAAACAGACCAGCAGCAGTGGACCCTCATTGTTTGACTCAAGATTCTACTCCAGAGGGTCTGGTGTTTCAGACTTCCACCAGCAAGGTGAACCGCAAATTCGTTCCCCTCAACTCCCCAGACAGAAAATCAAGGAGGATAGAGGCATTCTGGAAACTGATGTTCTCGTCATTCAGCCTGTCCTTAAGTTGTTTAATGCAAGCTCTCTGCTCTGGTGTTACACCTACACCCACTAGGATATTGCCAGCAAGATCTTTCCAGCAGTCACTGAGGAGTTTCAGACATTGCTGGCTCACACTGTTCAGGATGCGGCCAAATATGCAATCTGTTTAGGTCTAGACACCACTGTGTGTTTGGGACATTCAGTTGGCACTAGTTTGGTGCTCAGTTGCCATGCATGGATGAGGTCTACGGGGCTTGTCTGGAGATGAACAGGCAGTCCTTCTGGATATTCCTTTTGGCAGATCTTGCCTGGTTAGTCAAAATGCTGATTCAGCTCTGGAATGCCTCAAGGAGAGCCAGGTCAGTGTGTGATATTTGGGCCTTTCAACCCCTATCAGACAGTTCCCTAAAACATTTAAAACCTTTTAGGTTACTCGGGAGGTCTGGAATACACCCAATAATAAGGGCCCGCCGCCCCAACACTCAACACGCCCTTTCAGAGTTGGGTGTGAGATCTATCAGGCAATGTGTATGTCCCCAGGGGCAGAGTTCTTCCCCGTCCTCCTCCTGTGTGGAATCAGCATCCAAACTGCTTTAGTTTGCCCTTAGAGGCAATAACCATTCTGTGGGAGGTAGGATTCATACCTTTCCTCCAAGGGTGACAAGCTCTTGGATCCGATAGATGGATCCTTTAGATTGTTCAGTGAGGCTAAGCCTTTCCATTCCTTACCAACCTGCCCTATCTTCTGCATGCATCAGAGCCCCTTTCAGAGGAGTTCTTATCCATCTTGTTGCAAGAGGTTCAAGTCGTACTGGCCAAAGGGGCTGTAGAGAGGGTACTGGACTCAGAAACTGAGGCTAGTTGTTGCTCCTGCTACTTTCTCGTACTGAAGAACAATGGAGATCTTTCCCCTATTTTAAATCTTTGTCCTTTGAACGCCTATCTGTGGAAGGGCACATTCAAGATGCTCACACTTGCTCAGTTTCGGTCTGCTCTGAATCCAGGATGCTGGGTGGTAGGTTTGGAAATGCAGGACACTTCTTTTTATGCACCCGTCCAGCAGACCTACAGATGTTCAAGGTAGGTTTCAGTTTGTAATGCTCCTCTTCAGCCTTACCAGCGCCCCTCAGGTGTAGACGAAAGGCTGAGGAATACGGTTTTCTCATATCCCAACAGCTCACTGTGAAAGGTGTACTCACCACAGTCGTAGACTACCTCCAGATGTTGGCGAACCTCTTGACATCGCTGGGGTTCTCGATCAACAAGCCGAAGTTAAACCTGAATCCCTCATAGAGACTTCCTTTCACAGCAGCCATATTGCTTACAGTGCGGTTCAGAGTCTTCCCTTGGTTAAGAGTCCAGGATATTCGGCCTATGATCCCAATGTTTGAGCCCTTGGTAATAGTTAGAGTGGCTCAAAGTTTTCTTGGCCTTTTGACTTCCTGCATCCTGCTTGTCGACTATACCAGGTAGCAAATGCAGGCTCAGCAGTGGAATCTGAAGTCTCAGTGGGCACAGCAACATGGAAACCTGTCAGATTGGACCATTGGCAGACCCTTCTCCCTGCCCCACCTAGGGCTAACATTAGTGACTGATGCATTATTGCTCAGTTGTGGAGGTCATCTGGGAGAAGTGGAGATCCGAATGTCGATTCTCGAAGATTTAATGCATAGAGAAGCATGATTTAATTAAAGACAATGAGGCTACCATTATGCATTACCTTTTATTCACTAACTTCTGAGCAGCACTTTAAAAGCTACAAACAGCACAGAGTGAAGTCATAAAATAGAACATTCAAACATGACATAATCCTTCCACATTCTATGCTCTTCCTCTTTTGTTTCTCTTCTTCTTTTCCATAAGTACAATCCTCCATCTTCCCCCAATCCTTCAATGACTTCTTTTGAAACTATAAAATAGAAATAAACAATTTATTAAGTCATATTTCCTTCAATTTAGCAAAAAAAGTAATACTTAATGGCACTCTAAATATTCCTGTCAAATTTAAATCCCTACTATCCTTACCCACCAACGAGTATGGAGGGAGGGATAAAGCAGGCTTCCTTGTCTTTAATTAAATCACGAATCTCTATGCATTAAATCTTTGAGAATAGAAATTCAATGGCAAGACAGGAGGCTAGCATTATGCATGTTTAAAGTCTTTAAGAACATTCTTATATACATTCTCCACTGTTCTAAAATAAAAATCCCTAACATTTTTGTCATTAGACCAATCTGCAGCCTTCAAAATTTCAGTCAAACTTCCTCCAGAAGAGAAAACCTTAGAAGCCATAGCGCCACGAAAAGAATGCACCTTGAACTTATCCAAATTAACACCGGACTCACGCATAGTATTCTTTTTTTTTTAAACATCTTTTTTTATTAACATAGCTCAAGATCATATGCATGACAAAGCAGTGAGCAAAAGGCACATAAACCAACAGTGGTACATTACAGAGTTGAGGATCGGGAGAGTTACCCAAAGGTCCCGCTACCGCTGCCCCCCACCGCCTCTGAAGGTTCGGAATCTGCACCATGGGCCCCACACCCTCCTCCATTTCTTCACACAGCCCCTGGATTTATAGACTGTTTCCTCCGCCCTCTGACACCAGTCCAGGTCCCTGAGCCACTGGTCCCATTGTGGAGGCGCAACCGCCCCCCAGGCGCTCGCAATGTTCCGTTTTGCCACCCCAGCCGCTGTAGCCAGCCAGATCTCATGATACCTGGACCAGTCCGTGTCTCCCTTGATCAGCAGTAGCAGCCACCTGGGCTCCAATGGGACCGGCACACCCACCACCTTCGCCATAGTGTCCGTCACCCGGGTCCAAAAAGGTACTATGTTCGGACATTCCCACAAGATGTGGAAGAACGTGCCCTCCTCCCGGCAGCCCCTCACACACAGAGGCGACAGCGCCCTGCCCCATGAAAATAGGTTGGTCCGTGGATAGTAAACCCTATGCAGGATTTTGAATTGGATGAGGCGAAACCGCATCCGGATGGCAATTTCGCGAGGGCCCTGCAGGGCCTCCTGCCAGTCCTCGTCATCCATGCTGCCTATATCTCCCTCCCACTTAGCCCGCAAGGAGACGAGGGGGTCAGGCATGTTATTAATGAGCTTACGGTAAATGGTGGCCGTTAGCTTACCCGGTATGGGGTCAAGCAAGAGCCTATCCTCCAGGGGAGAATACTCAGGGAGCAAGGAGCCTCGTCGCAGGTAGGAACCCAGGGCATGCATGAGGCGCAGATAATGGAAGTGTTGAGCACTGTGCATGCGATACTCCTTTTGGAAATAATCAAAGGATCTGGGGGCGCCCCTCTTCCATACATCTCCCAGGTAATCTATCCCGATCAATCGCCATCCTTTGAAACCGGTCAGTCTCGCGACCTCTGGTAGTTGGTCCCCAAACCAGAGCGGCGTCCGACCCGTGAGGGTGCCTGCCCACCCAAGAAACTGATGGGCCTCCCGCCAGCACTGTATGACCACCCCGGTATGCGATGGGAGGTCCCTGCATCTCCTCCTCGAATACAACAGCTGCTCACAGTTTCCTCCTGGCATAACATGCCTGTCAACCCTATACGCCGGCTCCGACCCCGTTGCGTACACCCACTCATTAACTACTTGTAGCTGGGAGGCCCAGTAATAGAGACGGACATCCGGGAGGGCCAGCCCCCCGTCGTATACCCCTCTTGTAAGCTTACCCAACGCTATTCTAGGGCTCCCTCCGTCCCAAAGCAGGGTCCGCACCATCTGTGAAATACGCCGGAACACCCCCCCTGGGATTGGGTACGGTGAGTTCTGTAGGATATAGAGGAGGCGCGGTAAAGCCAGCATCTTGAAGAGCCCCGCGCGCCCCATCAGAGACAGAGGCAAGGATCGCCAATGAGAAACATCCGCTGCTAGGCGCGCCAGAAGTGGTTCCAGGTTTCTTTGAAAGAACACCTCTTTATCTCTAGTCACATACACCCCAAGGTACTGAAAACCCTCTGACACCACCCGGGCTGAGCACCCCGTTGGAATCCGCGGGGTAGGGCCAGAGAGGGGGAGAATCACTGACTTGGACCAATTGATCCTATAACCGGAGTAGCTGCCAAACAAGGCAAAGAGGCGGAGCGCCTGCGCCATTGAATGGTACGGTCTGGCCATGTACAGCACAATATCATCCGCGTAGAGGGAGATACGCTCCTCCCACCCATTGCACATTGCTAACCCCCAAAACGCCTGGTCCCTCCGTACCCAGTGGGCCAACGGCTCAAGTGCCAGTGCGAAAAGAAGGGGAGATAGTGGGCACCCCTGCCTAGTGCCGCGACGCAGTGGAAACGCACGGGAGAGCGCACCATTCACTCTTACCCTGGCGACCGGCTGTGCATACAGCAGGCGCACCCAACTACAAAAGACCGGTCCAAAGCCCAGACGCTGTAGGACCATGAATAAGTACGGCCACTCGATGCTATCAAAGGCCATAGAGGCGTCCAGCGCCATCAACGCTGTCTGGGAGTCGTCCTCTCCCTTGGTCATGTACAGTGCCCCGTACAGCCGCCGAAGATTAAGTCGAGTGCTTCTGTGCGGCATGAAGCCAGATTGGTCAGCATGCACCAGGTCGGGCAGGACCGCCAGCAGACGCGTCGCCAAAGCCTTAGCCAGGACCTTGGCCTCTACATTAAGGAGCGAGATAGGTCGATAGGATGAGCACTGGTCAGCCGGCTTGCCAGGCTTGTGGATGACCACGATCGTAGCCTCCCGTTGATCCGGTGGCAGCACACCCCCAGCTCGTGCCTCGAGGAGCATCTTCCTCAGTGGATCTATGACTATGCTCGCCTGTCTCTTGTAGATTTCCACAGGTAGCCCATTGGGCCCCTGCGCCTTTCCTGCCTTGAGGGAGTTAAGCGCCTCACTCAGCTCCGCCCCGGACAGTTCCGTCTCGAGGCGGTCAGCTTGTTCCCTTGAGAGAGCAGGCAAGTCAAAGTCCCGCAGGAACTCCGCGCAGTCAGACTCCGTTCTAGTGCACACCGGAGTGTATACCTTCACATAGTATGACGCGAAAGCCTCAGCTATTTCCGTGCCAGTAGTGGCCAAGGACCCTGCTTCATCCCTAACTGCCGCAACCCAGGAACGCTCCCGGTTCCTGCGTTCGAGCCAGGCCATCAGTTTCATAGATTTGTCACCCGCATCGTATATCCGATGCTGTGTGGCCAAGGAGTACGCGCGTGCCTCACCCTCCGCCAGGGACCGCAGCTCCCTCTGTTTAAGAGCAAGTTCATGTCGCTGCTGCGTGGAGAGAACCCCGCCGGCCTCCCTCTCCAGAGATGTGATTTCGCCCTCGAGCTGACGGATCTGGAGCGTTTCCTCCTTTTTCCGCCCGCCAATCAGCGCCTGAGCCTGACCCCGCAGCACCACCTTATATGCTTCCCATAAGACCAATGACGAATCCACCGAGCCCGAGTTCTCTGCGAAGTAGAGTTTGGAACCATCCCTCAACTTGCCCAGAATGGACTACGCATAGTATTCTTAACCCATCTAGCAATAGTAGTAGATGAAACCACTCTGAGGTTTTGCAAACAAAATCAGCAATTGATCTACACCATCACTTCTAAACTCACTTAATCTGCACTCATATTCTCGTAAACATCTTTCCACACACATCTTTGGATGCTCATCAAATCTAGGATAAAAAATTATTTCAGACATAGTCTTAGTTCTTCTTTTCAACTCAATAAACACTCTCTCTGGATGATAAAATCTTCCTGAAAGATCTAAGGCCTTTACATCAGAAACCCTTCTAAAAGAAACCATACATAATAATGTAGGTAACTTCCAACTCCAATATTTCATACTCAAAACCATATTACCTTGCCATCCTTCAAAAAGTTTCCAAATCAAACAAACATCCCAAAGAAAACTATACCTTGATCCCAGGGGTTTCTTCAAACAAATCCCTTTCATAATCCTACAAACTAACTGACTTTTTACCAACCAAAATTCCATCAACCAAACAATGTCCAGCTGCAATAGCTGACCTATAACAGTTCACAGTTCTATAGCTTAAGCCTTTCCTAAATAAAATTGCCAAAAAATGTGCTACCATAACTTCATCTGCCTCCACGGGATCCAAACCCCTTTCCATTCACCAGCATACCCAAACTTTCCATTCTCCTGTGGACCTTTTTCTTGTCCATGGTGCACAAGACTCGTACAACAACTCTGAAGCTTCCTCTGATAATTCTGCGAATCTATCTGATTTCCTGAAATGCTCCAAACTAGTAGGTTGAGCACCCCTGACTCCACTAACGGATGTTCTCTTCCGTCTACATTCTTCAAAAGCCCCTTTTTCGCCGCTTGAATTAAAAAAGGATGTTTCATCGCTAATTCCATTACTGAAGGATACTATGCTTGAGTTACCCAAAAAGGTGTTATTAACACCAGTCTGCAAGCCTGCCTCCTTACTTGTGTTAGGACCCTCAATTATCATTGAAAAAGGTGGAAATGTATAGCCCTTCAACCCAATCCAATTCAGACTGAATGCATCCACACAAACTGCTCCTGGATCTGGTCTCCAACTCACATAATTCTCCAACTGATTTGTTATCCTTGAAGCAAATAAATCTATTAGTAAAGGTCCCAACATCATCTGTATCTTCTTGAAATACAAAGGATTCAGTTGCCAATCGCTGAAATTCCTCAAATAGCAAGAGTTCCAGTCCGCCACCAAATTTTCTTTTCCTGGCAGAAACTGTGCCATCACTCTCATCTTGTGTTCCATGCAAAATTTCCAAAAGTCCTTTGCTAGATCTGCTAACTTTTTGACCTGCTTCCTCCTAACTTGTTTATGTACGTCACTGCCGAAATTTTGTCCATTTTCAACAAAATCGACCTCTACTGAATCCTCTTCCTGAAACTGCGAATTGCCAATTCTCCTGCTCTCAATTCCAAACAATTTATATGATCGTCTCTTTCCTCCATATTCCATCGTCCTCCTGTGTCCTGACTTTATAGTCTTGCACCCAAACCGAAACTGCTTGCATCTGTCTCCATCACAAAATCTGGTGTCGTTCCTAAAATTGCCATTCCATACTTCCAAATTTCCCAACCACCAAACCAATCCGCCTTTGCTTCTACATTTAATTTCACCTTGTCTCCATACCATAACCCTTTGTTCAAACTCGCAGCTTTCACTCTCTGCAAAGCTCTGTAGTGCAACGGTCCTGGAAATATCGCCTGAATCCTTGATGACAAAGTCCCAAAACTCTTGCCAACTGTCTTAAGCTTACTTCCTGTTTCTTGCACTGGAACTAAAACGAACTTCTCCACATTTATCACAAAACATAAATCCCTCAACAGATTTTGTTCTAAGACACTGTCCTTCAATAAACTCTTTTCCTCTCCATTCATTATCAGAATGTCGTCCAAATAAATTAACATCCTGACTCCTCTTTCTCTCAGAAAACCCACAACCAGTTTCATAACCTTCAAAAAACACCAAGGGGCCGTAGATAAACCGAAAGGAAGACATACAAACTGGTAAAGCTGACTTTTGCACCTGAATTGTAGGTATTTCTGACTCTTCTGCCATAGCTATTGAAAAATACGCATCCTTCAAATCTATTTTCACCATCCAATTGTTGTCCTTCAAAATATCTCTTAATAGATGTACACCTTCCATCTTGAAATAATTGTAAACTACATACTGATTTAAATCTCTCAAATTTATGACGGGTCTCCATCCTTTGTCCTTCTTCTCTACTACAAAAAGGGTACTTACAAACCCTTACTTCCTCTCTGAAACTCTTATTGTTGCTTGTTTTTTTTTTTAACATTTCCTTCACTTCCTCCTCTATAATAACTTGAACTTCTCATTGAAAAAATATTTCCCTTGGTTCTCTCTCCTGTTTTGGAACAGTAATAAAATCTATCATATAACCTTTTATTGTTTCCAAAACCCAGGGATCTCCCGTTACTACTTTCCATTTCTCTAAAAACATTCTGAGTCTCCCTCCTGTATTTTTCTGGATAAAACCAAAAATATCTTTCATACTCACCTTGGCCTGTTTGTCCTCCACTTTGTAACCCTGCTCTTCCTCGAGCAGCTCTGTTCCTTCCACCTCTTCCTCTTTGTGGGTAGAAAGAACCCTGAAACGAGTTTCCTCTGAAACTACCTCTTCCTTGATAATTTGCTCCTCATTGATAAAATGGGCCTCTTGAATATGGACGGCCGGAAGACTGACCACCTCCTTCCGGCCCTGCCATATAAATTACCGCTTCCGAAGACTCTTCGCATTGATGCATGTGCCTTATCTAATGATGTAAACGTTTGCACATGTTCACCTAAGGCTTTAACCAGCCCATCACCAAAATGGAGTCCTTTTGACTCTTCACTACTTTCTCTCTTTGCAAAATCCAATAATTTGGAACTTATTCTGAAAAGGACAGCCTTCCTTCTCTCCGCTATTAAACTTGCATTGGCATGTCCTATGAAATAGACTGCCATTTGACTCCATCCCCTTAGGAGCTCCAAATCAATGTCAGTACCATAAAGGTATGACTCCTCCACCATGTCAAAAATTCTAGCCACTGGACCTAGAATATCCAGTAGCTTATCTTCGCATTGTTTAGGCGATCTCTCCAACCCTTTCCTAGGGCCACGACCTAACTTAAATAGATAAGTTTTAAGGTCGGGGTCCAGATTATGAGTCATGGTCTCCTGAACATCAATCACAGCCCTTGAGCACTCCGCTTTCATGAGATTTCTCTCATTACGCTCTAATGGTCTCCAAATCCAAAATTTTATATATTCAGAAACATGGTCCATCGGCCACCACTCAGAACTTCTTGGGTGTCTTATCAAGGCTGGATTAAATAATGCTTGCCCAAAAGGATCTTTCATTTCTTTCTTATTTGGAGTGATAGTGTTACTCAGTTCTGCAAACTCATCCTTTTCAACATCATAATCAAGGTCCAATACATACTCATCTAATTATTCATCCTCTTTATTTTCTGTCCATGTGGGATTTCCACCTCTTTCATTTGCAGGGTCAACCTGCCTTTCATTTGTGCCGCTTTGGACACCTTTAAAAGCCACTCTTTTCTTTTAAGTATTCATCTTTCTTATCTCTTCACTTGAGATATTCTCTACATTGTTGCCATGTTTTTGTTGTTTATAACTCTATTTTGATTTCCTCATCTTCTGATAAAGTCCAGAATTCTTCGTCATCTATGCCATCTACCTTCCTTTTCCCTTCCTTCACAATTCTTTCTACTGTATCCTGCACTTTCATCCCGATGTCTTGTTCTATTAACCTCCTTATAATTTCTTCCTGTACCTCTTTACTACTAACAACTGTTCCCTCACTCATTTTATTTTCAATTACACCACCAATAAATGTAATTTTTTCTTTTTACTTTAAGTATTCCTAATCCTCTACATTAAAATCTAAACAAGGGTTTCCTTCTCCAACCCTTTAAATATTTATCCAAACACCTTTTTTTGCCTTTTGCTTCAATTTCCTCTTAATGAACACTCCTTAACTCCGATCGGTAAACTGTCAAAGTCAACTGACTTCAGTTTGCCGATCGGAGCCCAGTTGCTAAGCAACCCCTTCAAGGCTTCTTTGTACGTCATGCGTCAATCCAACAAGGTCTATTTCCTTGTGAAATAGACGCGGATGAAACACCAAGCTCACAAACACATAACGCGTTAGCAGAAAACGCTCCACTTCCTTTAGAAACTGACGTGCTTGAACACACGCTGTTTAAGCGCGTCTTAACTACGTCAACAAGCAGACTCGCTGCATCAATCTGCCTGTTTATCACGCTCCCATTGTTTAACGAACAGCAGCGCGATCGTGTTAATCTTGACCTCGTGAAAGGAATTGCACGCTCCTGCATCTTTCAAAATGAATTCAACGGTAACATTACTATTTTCCATTTATCCTTAATTTCTTCTATCAAATATATTTTAAAACTATTCCTTTATTAAAAATATTATCTTTTAAAAAAATCACTATACAAATCTTTAATTAAATTCTAAATTACACAAAAAATACACCCGAAAAATGGGTTTTAACAACAAAAATCTAATTAATAAAACACATACAATTCAATACAATCTAAACAAAGTACTTTACAACCTTAAATAAATTTAATTAACCTTAACTATTCTTCAAATTAACGTAACCAATCAACATTGTATACTTATCTGCTCAGAAGCAGCAAACAAAAGAGGAAGAACATAGAATGTTGAAGGTTTATGTTCTGTTTGAATGTTCTCTTGTTTTATGACTTCACTTTGTGATGTTTGTAGCTTTTAAAGTGCTGCTCAGAAGTTAGTGAATAAAAGGGAATGCATAATGCTAGCCTCCTGTCTTGCCATTAAATACTGTGATCTCCACATAAATCTGTTGGAGTTGCTGGCATTCACCGGGCGTTGAAGGCCTTCATACCATCCATCAAAGGGAGGCAGTACAGGTCCTCATGGACAACACCATTGCCATGTGTAACTGCAACAAGGACGCAATGAGGTCCTGGATCTTGTGCCAAGAGGCTAGAGACCTCTGGAGTTCAAAGCTTCCACCTGGTCATAAAACACTTGGTGGGACATGGGATATTTAAACACCAGGGTGGATGAGCTCATCCGGTGGCACCGGGCAGATCACGAATAGAAATCACACCCAGAGATAGCACAGGGCATCTTCCAACAGTGGGGAGAACCCTGACTAGATTTTTTCACCACCATCAAGAATGCACAATGTCAAAACGTTTGCACGCTGGAGTTACCAAGAAGGCTCTCTGGAAATATGCAGCACGGATTCCAGTACACCTCTCCTGCCCTGAGTGTTGAAGAAGATCAGAAATGAAAGGACCCAAGTCATCCTAGTGGCTCCGTATTTGGCCAGGAAAGTGGGGTGCCTGGAACTTCTGGGCATGAGCATCTGTCCACCAGTCAGGCTTCCACTTCATGAGGATCTTCTGTCGCAGCAGCAGGACATGGTTCTGCACCAGGCCTGATCAACCTACAGCCCCACAAGTGGTGATTGAGTTGTGGCAGCTAACTGCATCCAACCTACCTCCCGAAGTTGTGGATTTTATCCTTGTTCTGCAGCACCCACCCACAAAGTCAATTTACACTACGTGCTGGACCACATTTGTGGTCTGGTGTGGAACCCATAACATAGATGCATTTTAGGCAAACCTGTTGAATGGCATATTGTTTTTTGTCTTTGGTCCAACAAGACATTGCAGTGGGCTCCATTAAAGCTTGTTTGTGGCCCCTTTCAGCCATTTGCTTTTGCCACACAAGCTGTCTTTGTTTCAATGACCTGCTGTAATGAGAATTCTAAAACGTTTATCGCATAGGTTTACCCCTAAACCCTTTGTGATGTCACAGTGGGATCTCAATTTGGACCTGACATTCCTCATGTGTACTTCCTTCAAACGAATGCACAGCTGCTTATTGCATCATCTGATTCTGAAGACTGTGTTCCTTGTCACAATTACTTCAGCTCATGGCGTGAATGAGCTTCAGGCTCTCTCGGTGCACTAGCCCTACACTACCAGACAAACTGGTGTTGAGCACCAGGGCGGCCTTTTTGCCTAAAGTCGCAACTCCTTTTTAACGCTGGGCAATCCATCACCCAACCTATCAAGCCTGCTCCTTCTCAGGGTATTAGGTAAATATTATAGCTGAGGCTCTCCTATGGCGGTTCAAAGTGAAATTATTGTATTGTAATTGCATTTATATAGCGCATTTTCTCTTAAGAGATGGTCCAGTTCCTGTAATTTTTGTGGCTTCAACTTACTTGCAGTGTGTTATGGAAACCGGTATAAAACCTATGGGTGATCCCAGAAAGATATACATTTTTAAAAGGGAGACGTTTTTTATTCAGTAAGGGCTCCTTTGTGTAGATCCCAAAAGCTGCTCTTATCCACAATGCCCTGTAAACCTCAAATTTTGCCTAAAATCACCCATTTTCCTCACATTCCCATGACAGAATCCACAAAATTCATAAACTTGCCCCGATATAACTGCTACCACACATGTGTGACTGGGCGTAGTCTCCCCAAAAGGAACGGGTGAAACTTAGGACAGAGGAAGTTGCTCAGGAAGGCCTCAATAAGTCTCTTTGCTCTTCTTCTCTGTACCAATGGAACCACAATCCGCTCGCCAGGTGAGAGAGCACACTGTGGTTGGAGGTACGGCCTGCCCTGGATTGACCGCTCTTATTCAGCTTCCATCTCAATCTCAGTACAAGGGTCTCCAGTTCAGGAGGGCAGTAGAGGCAAAGTGTGTTTTTTTAATCAACTAATCAGTGTGCTCTTTTCCTCTTTGCACAACGACGCACCATTCAATAGGTACGGCATGTGCAAACAGGCACAGTGCACTGTATTACAAAGAATACACTGCCATCAGGGCAGCCACGAACTTGTACTGCCCTGGGGCAGTGCATTCAAGTGAAATAAGGAGCAGCTTCTTCAAACCTTATTTACAAGCCTCTTGCGCCCCCAGTACGGCACTTTTTCTCCTTTTAAAAGTGACGCACCGGTGGCGCAAGGAGATTGTAAATAAGCCCCTCGGTGTTTCACGGTGCAGGCGGCAACCTGCCTGCACTTTTAAGAGGGGAGAGAGATTCCCTTGCAGGCGGGTCCAGTGAAGGACTGCACCCGTCTGCACATGCAAAGGATTGTCTGGGGGGAGGTCCATGAGACCCTTTTTCTCCCCTCCAGAGGGCTGCCTTGAGGAGGCACACTGAAAGTACGCTATCTTTTTATGGAGCACTTTCAGTGCACCTCCTAAAGGCATGTTTGCCTCTGCGCCTGTGTTCATAACATAGTGCGGGTGCAGAGGCAAAGAGATTCCCTCATTTGCAAGGGGCCATGCCCCCATGAAAATTAAGAAAAGTCCTCTTGAGATAACATTGACGCACATGTAGCATCAGCACTAGAAGTATTACAGAAGTCTGCATCCTCTTCTATAATACCAAAGTGCCCAGGGCACACAAAGCAGGCGCACATTCCCTTTGCACCCCTGATGGGCTCTCTATAAGATGGCTTCAGAATTTGAGAGTTGCCTTGCGTTACCACATATTCGGTGTCTTATTATCCTCTTTCTAGGGGTCTATTCTATGCATGAAGAATGTATGGGGAACTACGTGCCCATGGTCTTTATGATTTTACAAAAACGGGTCACATACTTGATTTTTTTTTAAAACATCTTTTCTTGAATTGTTAATGTCAACCTTAAGTGGTCTCTGGCTGAAATCGATGCTCAAGTCCTTTGTGTCAAGGGAGAGAGAGAAAGCTAAAGACGAAATAACCCTTCTCTCCAAGGTGCCTGATACCTGAAAGAAATGTAAATGTGTGACTGGTTAATCCACAAATTCAAAGGGTGCTTGGGAGCCAGTAAAGGATTTAATTGATGGATGCATGTCAGGATCCATGGTGACAAAGATTAAATCTTTTTGAGGCTTAAGGTTACCAGCTGAGTTTTAGACTGCGTCCTTTTACCGGGCACTTATAAAAAATTGTTTGCACAGGTACAGTCTGTGTGTAACTAAAATATATAATTATAGCCCCCGGAAGTGGTCAAGAGTGTGGGCCAAGTGGAACGTATACAGGAGAGATACTTGTGTTGTGCCGACAGTCCTGCCTGATGACGAATCTCTGTTCCCTTAATGACGCCTACAGATGCACGGTCTCTTTCCTGTAACTGCTTTGTTTCCCTAATGAAATGCCATATGTATTATAGCCTTATAGCCCGCCGTTGAGGGCTATACCGGCTGTTAAAGGCCCGCTGCAGCGTTAAAGGCCTGAGCTGAAGGCGAGGGACTTTAACAAAGTAGAGGGACTTTAAAAGCCAGTATAGCCCTGCTACGAAGGGCTATAAGACTATTAGAACATTCTGCCACTAGAGGGCAGAATGTTCTAACAAAACAAAGCCTTCAGGGAGCGCGAGGGGATTGAAATCCCCTCAGGCTCCCTGAAGTCTTTGTTCACAGCCAGAGCTGTGAACAAAGACACATTGGAATGTTGGAGCTCCGGGCTTATACCAGCCATTATAAGCCCGGAGCACTCCATTGTTTTCAAGGAGCTTCCAACATTCCAGTGTTAAAATATAGCCTTATAGCCCGCCGTAGCGGGCTATACCGGCTATTAAAGGCCCGCTGCAGCGTTAAAGGCCCGAGCCGAAGGCGAGGGAATTTAACAAAAGCAGCCGGACTTTAATAGCGGTATAGCCCTGCTACGAAGGGCTAATAGAACATTCTGCCACTAGAGGGCAGAATGTTCTAACAAATTAAACAAAGGCTTCTCGAAGCTCGAGGGGATTTAAATCCCCTCGAACTTCGAGAGGCTTTTGTAAAACATTGGAATATGGCTCTGCGGGCCTTTACCGGCCCGTAGAAGCATGGAGCACTCCATTGTCTACAATGGAGTGCTCCACATTCCAATGTTCTAATATGCCTTAATCTCTTTTGCTCGTGATTGCCGATTGTTTGTGGGTTTTTTGTCATAAATTCAATAAAAAGATATATTAAAAAAATATATATACAATTATAAAGCACTTATGTTAGACACGAAGGCCAAGATTTACTAACACAATGCGCTGGGTTTGTGTCACAAAAGTTACGAAAGCTGGTACAAAGTGTGGCATTAGAATTTAATTCCAATGCACAACTTTGCTTCTAGCTGGAATATTTTGGGTGGATCATGGATGTTCCCATGCAAGCAACCAAGGCCTTTGATACAAATCCTGGTCTACTAACTTTGGTAGACATGGGTTTGTGTAAATAAATGCATCTCCTTCCGGCAGATGTAATATTACAGAAACATTTTTTCAATTTTCTACTTTGTATGTGTGCTGTACTGTGCAGCACACAGACAAACTTGGAAAACTATTAAAATATGTCTTCGCATAGGTTTTTGTACTGGAGGGTACTCTTACAGTACAGTTCCAGTACAAAACAATCCTGTGCACTACGCACTATGGTACAAGGGTGTGTGTATGGTGCAAGGTAGCCAAACGTCCACCAGGGCAAGAACGAGAGAGAGAAACAACGCCATGTCTCAGAAGATGTTCATCCCAGCCAAACGTCCACCAGGGCAAGAACGAGAGAGAGGAACAACGCCATGTCTCAGAAGATGTTCATCCCAGCCAAACGTCCACCAGGGCAAGAACGAGAGAGAGAAACAACGCCATGTCTCAGAAGATGTTCATCCCAGCCAAACGTCCACCAGGGCAAGAACGAGAGAGAGAAACAACGCCATGTCTCAGAAGATGTTCATCCCAGCCAAACGTCCACCAGGGCAAGAACGAGAGAGAGAAACAACGCCATGTCTCAGAAGATGTTCATCCCAGCCAAACGTCCACCAGGGCAAGAACGAGAGAGAGAAACAACGCCATGTCTCAGAAGATGTTCATCCCTTTCCCTTTGATGCAATGCAGCGCAGCATCTTTGGTTGCTGCGCTGCCTTGAGTCAAATCTTAGTAATTCTGGCCCAAGCCTATATCTTTTTGCAGCATTTTAGCTCATGTGGGTGTAATACAGTTTAAAAATAAAGACTTGCATATTCAACGTGCTTTCTGTCACAGCCTGGAAACTTGTAGCGCCATCAATGTACAAATCACTATTCACCACTGCGCCAACCAGGATTTGATTCGGTGACTCTGGACACAGACAGACAGACAGACAGACAGACAGAGACAGACAGACAGACAGACAGACAGACACACACACACACACACACACCCTACCTGCAGTGATCACATCAACTAGATGAGATTTAATAACAAAATAGTGTATTTCCCACCAAATACTTTAACTTGCATTTCTCTTTTAATTTAAGGCGTGTGCATTATTGTATATGCTGTTAACTGAAGGTAAAAGACCAACAAAATAGCACCAGAATATTTTGTTCTTTTTGGCTCCACCCTGACCCTTAATGACCTTGCCACCATCGCACTGAAGACCACAGTCCTCCAGGGCTGGCTTCATGGCAGTGCGACCGGTGCGACCGCACAAGGCGCTGACCTGTGGAGGGGACGCTGATCTGTGTGGGGGGGGAGGTGGAGGGGGGGGGGGGGGGAGGACGCAGTAACTTTTTATTGAAGATATGAGGGGTTTTTTTGCACGGTGGTAGTGAGAGAATCCAAGGAGGCGGTCATTGGGTGTGGGGGCTCCAAAAATGATTGTCGCATTGGGCGCCACCGGTGCTAAAGCCGGCCCTGCTGTTCTCCTAGTATTTTGAGTACTTCACACGCAGCCTAATTCACTTCTATTTACCGCCCCTTGCTGGTCATTCTCGGTTCAGGGCGTACATTACAAATGAGCCCAGGGTCTATCTCGGGAATGTCAACGTCAGTTTATTTTATTTCAGTTTATTTTCATATATAGTGCCCAGGTAAATCTTCACAAATATTTAGAACGACTTAGAGCAATTTTAAAATACATATATCTTATCAAATTTAAAAATCACATTTGTAAAAAAAATTTAAAAAAATACATTCTGTTACATTGGTATAACATTAGGTGACTGGGTGCCTTTTCTATGTTCGCGGTCGGAAACATTCTACGCAGGTAACCACGTCTTACAGACTGACACATGAATAGCCATCTTCCAAGTGTTGTATTCCATCGTCACTTACGTTACACATTCACGATTCGTATGATAGTTTTTAACGTGTTCAGTAAGGGAACACCACCAGGGTGACAATATCTTTAGAAAAAAACATGACAGACCAACGGTTCCTTTGTTAAATGCTGATAAAAATGTAAACAAACTTCTGTTACAGAACCACAATATGGTAAGAAGTGAAGGGTCATTTTGTCATAAATCCAATGACACGCCAAATGGATGTAATCTCACTGCATTTCCTATTTATAAAAAAAAAAAGGTTAATGCCAGCATCTCAAAGACGTCGGTGTGGTATGTCGGCCCCTTTCGTGCAGGTGCTCCCCACTGACCAGGTGGCTCTGCTTGCCTTTTGTATATATGACTATAGCTTGCATTTTAAATAATACATTGGTTACCGGCAGCTTCTTGAAGTAGCATAACTCTTCATTTTATGTTACACCACTGTTTATTGTAATATGTGGTATAGCTGGGTTTGTTTTTTGTGCATCATTAACAATGTGCCATATGCATTTAAACCCACAATTTGATATGTACAGACTGAGATAATGTTTGCTTTTGAAAATAATTTACTATGATGTGTAGAAGAATGTTTTCTACATATTTGTTTGTTTTGTTTTTAGAGTAAAAAGCATTCTTAACCTAGAGATGGGTGTCTTTACTCTCACTCATCTTGTGCCTCCCCACAATCACTCCTCCTCTTCCCAAGCTGTAATTAATTTGGTTATTTTCCACTGCTGCTGTTCTGCTCGCAATAAACCTTCCCTAGTCAGCTGTAACTTCTAACATGTTGCAATGTCTTCCGCTTGTGCACTGAGATCTATTTATAAATAATTCCACATTTGTAAAGCGCTAATTTCTCACCCTTGTGGGGATCTAGGCGCTGGGGGCCGTCGGGGAGATTAAGTGAAGCTATTACCCAGGGTCACATGATGCTGAGCTGAGCTGCCACCGGTGCCGGGGAAAGAACTGTGAGCCCCACGCTCCGGAGTCAACCACTCTGGCCGCTGCGCCACACCTCTCCCTATGTGCACATAAAACATTGTGGTTAATGTAACTTGTTCTGTTCGAGCATCTGCTGGGGATATTAGCATAGAGGGAGATACGTCATTATTCTTGTAGTGGGTTAGTGCTTAGGCGTTAAGCAGTGCTTTAAGTGGGAAAAAAAAACTGGGGGTGCTCTAAAAGGGGCGTGGTTAATGTCTTGAAGGGGCGTGGCCTATCCGAGTAGGGGCGTGGTCTAAATCAAAATAACTAGCACTGTGTGCTTAAGAAAATCATGAAGTAGTATAAGTAACAAGGGAACCCGGTAGAGGTAGCTAAGGACCACGGGTACAAACTTATTTTGTTAACAAAAGTCCCTAGCTTAATTTTAGTTAGGAAGTAATGATTCAACATAGACTTCAATGAGACCTATGTGAGTTCCTCCTGTGTCCAGCCGGACAGAGGAGCATTTAATCTTAAATGGTCAAAGAAATGTAAGTAAAAATTTAGAAGGCTGATGAAACAGGGGCACAGTCCTGTACCAAGTTTTCAACAGAGAGAGGAAAAGAAAAGCCAAGAAGTGAGAGGCAATTACAAATTGGTAACAGGCAAACAAATTTTGGAGCGATCATGGGGGCTTACAATACAATGAGCGACTTCAAGTAAGCTCTAGCCAATAGTATCCACGGTACATTTAAACAATTGCCATAATGTGGAACTATTATAACAAGTCGACGTAACGTTTCGATCCCTTGCTCCTAGTATACAGGGATCATCATCAGGACTAAAGGATTTGTCAACAAAGTAATGCCTGGTAGAATTATAACGCCTATAAACATTGAATAAAAGGAAGGAGAGAATAAAAATATACAAAAAAGTCAGCATTTGCGTACTCAGAACGACAACATGTCAATTGTCATTTGTGTGCTCAGGAGTGGAGCAGCATGCGACAATTGGTGATGGGAATAAACAAGTGATGAAGACACTTTGTGAAATGATTTGTTCGGCGACGCATTTGTGCTGGAGGTTGATGCTAGACAAGGTGCCTGGTGATGAGTAAGGCCTGTGACTTAGTTAATAAGAAAATGGTGCATGAGAAGAAACGGTAGTTAGTGCGCCTAACTTTCATGCGGTGCAAAGCGACGGTTACAAGCGGTAGTGATATCTGCGCATAGCAACAGAGTGGACGGAGAGGATAATTACCTAGGGAAGGGGCTTGTGTGGAATAGAAGAGGTTTATAGTATCTTCAAGGAGGTGAGATCCTTCTGGCTCACGGACAAAAAAGACTTTTCCTTCTACAATGTTCCTGAATAACAAAATTTGTGTTACTTAACCCCTTCAGTGCCCATGACGAGCTGGACTCGTCATGGGCCGCGGTGGCGCTGTGCCCATGACGAGTCCAGCTCGTCATAGACCCCGCCCGCTAATGCAACGGCCGGCACTGGGCGGGGAAAGGGGCGGGCACTGAAGGGGTTAAAAGTCCAGATATACATTTTACATGTAAATTGTCCGTAATAATTTGATTGTATTGCATTTTAACTTGTTGTCACGACCTGTTTCACTCACGAATCACCGGGATTGTTGTAACTTTACATGTAAAGAATATTTATATTACTTAGAAATCTATTGCAGGATTCCCCAAAACCCTCGAAGATATTCAGTGTGTTTGTTCCCTGATAGTATAGAAAGGCTGTATTATTTTGTTTTTTAGAGTTTTATATAGCGCGAACTTGAACCGAATAGGTTATCAGATCGCTTTACATAGCACCGGTTACGTTACATAAGGACACACATTCATTTTTGTTACGCACGGGGAGATGAAGTGATTTGCCCAGAATCACAGGATGTTTTAGCGAAATTACCGAGACTCGAACCCAGTTCCCCAGGTCCGAGGTCGAGCGCCCTAGCCGTTAGGCCAACACCTCTCCCCTTAAATCCTCCATCTGCATATCTCACATCATCCAACTATTCCCATAGGAATATATGAGACTGTCACTCCGTGTGGCCTACAAAGAGGCCACGGATTGGATGTGCATGCAGTCTGCACGCCTCTATGACCTACTGACCTCGCTTTTCGCCAGATCTCTTAAAGGCCTGATTTGTGCTCGAATGCTCTGTGAAGTGCTGCTGTACAGTCGCAGAGGCTGATATTTTTAACCATAGCAAATATCTGACAAAGTTCACATGGAAAGCAAAGGACTTCAGGATCAATAAGGCTAGGGAACCACCATAGCCGAAAAGTGTATTTGAATATAATAAACAGGAATCCACAATATTGTTATAAATAAAAGACATGACAAAATCTATACTGCGTTTGCTGCATTCAGAATATAATCAATTAAAGAGCATGCATATAAATATTTTCTAATAATCCAGGGAGTAGTAGTATGAGAGCTCAGTGGGTAGAACAGTGCTAAGGGGAGCAGGAGGCCTCCAGATAAACTGCAAGCAAACCATGAAACTGGGGCGCCACACACCCCTCCTAGTTTTCATGAATTTGACACATTGCTAGACTATGCCACAGGTGTCTAGTTGACCTTTATGGACGTGTCCCACTTGGCTGAGCCAAGTATCAATAAGTATTGCACGCTTACACTATTTCTAACACTATCACCAGTAGATGGCATAGACTAGAATGTGCATCAGGTTGCTGAATTCCAGAAGGTGAACAACTTTAGAGTACACTTCGGAGGTAGCATGCAATAATTCTATAACTTAACCCATATATACCTTGCCTGGCTCCCCTGGCAAGAAAAGTCTGTGCTAAAGCCACTGGAAAGACCAAAATACCCTTGAAGATGCCCTCTCCGTGCCTCAAAGGCTGGATGGTAAGGTGGGGGGGGCTCATAGTGGTGGGGTTAGAGACATAAATTGTTAATTCTACAGGATCTGCTCGCAGCTAAATGGAAACGCTTGACAAAGGAGTCAAAGGGATTGGTGGTCAGGTTTCATCTTTGCTTCTTCCATCCTTCCTCCCTACAACTGATAACTCTCTTTGGGCTATCCATTAATCAATTTTCATTTTCCATACTAAGGATTTTAAATTAAAATAATTTGCCTACAGAGGTTGTGTATTTGCAGCCTCTAGATTTTCAGCTGAGTGATGTGGTGTAATGGTAGCAAAATCCTTCTACGAAAACCTATAACAAAAATAACCCGTAAGTATTCCTCGGAGGGTGATTTCAGACCCTAATCTGAATACCCAGCTCTCCAATAGATCAAAGAAACTAAGCAATGTCACGTAAACGTAGAGACGGTAAATGACTCGAAGTAAAAATCTGAGTCGTTCCTGACACTACAATCTCAAGCTGGAATGAGAAAATCATCAACTTTCAATAAAATCTAAAAACCACGCTGCAGAAGACACCCCCACCTAAATCTTTAGTCTACATTACTCCACGCAATCCAAGCACTAAATGAGCAGAAGAAATCTACGAAATTACTGAATTTAAAGTGACCTAAATGTAGAACCTGCATGAGACCTACTGGAAGATCGCCAGTTAAGACCTTCGTGATCAGGTGGGCAACTAGAGCCAAATTTCGGGGCGGGGCTGAAAAAGATTTCGGGGGGGGGGCTAAGTCTTCCAGCCATAGGCGGAGTGGCTGTAAGAAGGGGTGAAAACACAACAAAAGCCTCATTAACGAGTAAATGGTCTTTAAAGACCTGTGAAGTACTCGGGTGCGGCTTCAATGAGACGGACGCCAGCCCGCGAGGCTGTCTCAGCCGGGCTGACAAACATGACGGGGGGGGGGGGGGGCTGAAGCCCGGTGAGCCCAATGGGTGTTGCGCGCCTGCTCGTGATTATTGGTCAATTTACAATTGTTAATCTCTTCACTGGTTGCTCCAAAAGCCGGAACAGTAAGGCGCTGCCGGAAGCATGCCCAGATTCTCGAGCTGAGCTATTCTGCATAGTCCCGAGGGAACACACAAAGCTGGTGAACTGATCGCAGTTTGTGATCGCTGGTTATAAAATCCAGTCCTATGCGTTGGGCAGAGTCTGAGCACCGGCAGTTTATTTTTGGGCCCTCAAAACGGGTCCGAAAAAAAAAAAAAATAAAGAACGGACTACCTTTAGTAGCCACGAAAATAGAGCCCGATAGAGACCCGTTTCGAGGGCCCCAAAAAAAAACTGCCGGTGCTCAGACCCAGACGGACCCGGCCCACTTAAAGCCCTGGCGTTAAGGTAATTACATATTTTGTATGTTGCTGAAGAAATTATACATTCGTTCACACCACAATGAATCTGCTGACATTTTGATTCATTATGCAAGAATAAGGTTTTTAAAAAAAACTTGATTCTGGGGATGACCCAGATTTTTTTTTAGAAGACTTTCCTATTGTACTAGGGACGCTCTTCTATTCTTTCCTTATTGTTCTGCCAATTGAGATTTAGACTATGTTCTGGTTTTTACATACTCTGTACATCCCTGCATCTTTGAGCGCCTTCATTGCATTGACCCTGTAATGCCTTTATTTTTTGGTTCTGCAATAACACTCCTTAACTGTTCACTGAGCTGTAACTCAGTTATTGATTGGGCCCATTTAATTTCACCAAATTAATTATCGAACTTTATTTTTCTGAATGTTCATGTTTTGGGGAGGTGCTTTAACACAAGGGCACATTGCCTCATGACATTGAGGATTATATGGGAAATCGGATTTAGATAACTTTTCAGGTGTCTTAATTTTGGGGTACCCTTTTGCTGCCAAACCTGTGAGATGAATGAGGAAAGGGCTATGAGAGAAAACATTACTGAAAAAATAGCTAAATGAAGTGTGCCACCCTTGCTACAACAAGAGAGTGAGAGAGAGTTAGAGAGAGAGAGTGAGAGTGGGAGAGAGAGTGGGAGAGAGAGTGAGAGTGAGAGTGGGAGAGAGAGTGGGAGAGAGAGTGGGAGAGAGAGTGGGAGAGAGAGTGGGAGAGAGAGAGAGAGAGAGAGAGAGAGAGAGAGAGAGAGAGAGAGAGAGAGAGAGAGAACACCGTACCCTATACCCAGTCCTGCATCTCTTGCAATCATCAGTGGGCATTCTAAAATGTTGGCTCGTTGGATGAGGCCAGCTTGGGTATTGAGGCCCATTGTGACATCACCCACCGGACGGCCCCTTTAAATATGGTCATGCTTCAGGTACAGCAGGATACATTTCACCAACCTTTCCATTCAGGTCTGCTCTCTTCTATCAAACCAACATGAATAACACATTCAGGAGTATGTATGTAATGGAGTACAGCAATCGTGTAATGTTCTGCTTTCTTGTATGATTTGCTTTAAAATCCTTAAAAACGAATCAACTTTAATGACTTTTAAAGTTTTGCGCCCATTGGTGAATAATGCTAAGCCAGTGAAGACGCTTCGCGTGCATGAGAGTGCAGCAAGAGGAGCACGACTGGGCAGACATTTGGCAATTCCAGAGCACCGTGCATTTTTCACATGGTCATCCTCCTACATGCAGGGGCTGAAGTGGCGGGCTTCTCAGATGGATGTGATATCTTCTTAACTGGTTGTCTCATCCAAAAGTTAAAAGCACAACTTTAAATAACTATCTGGCAGCCAGTGGAGCACCAAAGGAAGACAGGGGGAGTATGGATTTGGGCTGAGACCAAAGGAATTGTATACATTGCGATTCAAGAATAAAATAAGGCGGACCATGGGGTTTATTTTGGGATCTTACCTGGAGACAAAGCCAGGTGAAAGCTGACCAAAGTACGGACGTCCTTCAAAGTACTGGTCGTCTCTGATGAAAGATCAGAGTGATACTGTTTCACTTCTGAGAAAAGGAAAGGGCGAGAGGAAATTAAGATTTGACAATAAAGCAGGGCAATGCATCAAAAACTCTGGAATAACTAAAGAATAGTGGAGCGCATTAATTATAAGGAGAAATGATTCTTCCCCAGCTCCACTGGCCTATCATAGGTATCGGCCGGTTGGAAACCTCCCAATTCCTTATGGTCTAAAGTCCAGTCCATCTGTCCGCCATCTCTCCCCACGCATTCCCGTGTGTCCCACATGCGCGCGTCTGGCTGGCTTCTTGGCCTTTTGTCTCTGCAGAAGCTCAAGGATTTCCCTTGCAATGTCGGGGAGCCACGTGCGCAGCTCTCGAGACAATGAATGATGCAAAAATTCCAAGTTCTGTGCCAAATGGAAAAGGGTTGTTTATCCCCCGTGCATTCTCAGGGACAGGACGGCACAGATGTACAGTTCTAGCTGCTAAAGTGCGCAGGCGGACAGGGGATATTGTTCTGATAAACTGGACTTGCGAAAGGCTGGTTGGTCTGTGGTGTGGTTAGCAACTCTATAGGACTTGGAGGATTCTAACCTGTCCAGAAATGCCACCATTTCCACTATTAGCCTCTGAAAAGTGGCAGGCAGAGACCCTCATTTAGTAAAGATGACTCCAAGCAGTCTGAAGAAGTATGAATATGTTTAATCAGGAGGATAAGTCTCACCATGAAGGGGCCCTGGAGCAACTGCTTACAATCAGAATGCAGTGCTCTCATGAACAATGACGAATTCAATCTTGAAGAAGACAAGCCAGTAAATAGTTTGATCTCTGGCCCCTTCTTTATCCACTCATTATCCAAGTTGCATAGTAACATCTAGGAACTCCCCAGGTCGTCGCCAGTTTAGTAAAGATGACTCCAAGCAGTCTGAAGAAGTCTGAAGATGTTTAATCAGGAGGATAAGTTTCACCATGAAGGGGCCCTGGAGCAACTGCTTACAATCAGAATGCAGTGCTCTCATGACCTCATCACATATTCTAATGTCTGGACATTCTGAGCCAATGCTCATATTACCACACCTCACTGCTTTGAACTGAAAAACCTCCCTCAACCCCTTACCCTGCCTGGTGCATCTCAGACTCTAGTAACGTAACAATTATTAGAACTTGTCGGAATAGAACAAAAATGCCCGCTCAGGCCTCTTGTCTAGTCAAAGGCGTCATAGGGTGCATGACTGTGCATCTGAATATTTTTTCATTACCTGCAGCTTCTCTTCTTGCTGAGATAAACCCCCAAAATCAGTCTCTTTCATATTCCCCAAGTCCGTTTCTTGTGCCCATTACTTTCTAAGTCAGTCAACATAACCAAGGGGGATATTCTCAAGAACGTGTGATAACTACCGCAAAAGTAGCTTAACGCAACCCTTCACATCGCAGGAAAATAACTCTGTGTTAACCTGGTATTCACAAGCCGGTGGTACCATGCGATAGGATCACGAGAACACGTCAAATGTCAGCGATAAAGTTAACGCGACCCTGCAAAAATGCGATGACGCCACTCGCGATACAAAAGTCGGCGAAAACAGCGACAGGCCTGCAATTCCCACGCGTCATGCGGGAAAATGCACCATAAAAGCAACAGAAAAAACCACACCAAAACCAAAAGAATCTGCGTAGCACCATGGATGCCCCTGGACCGAGTGCAGAGGGCAACGTGACCCCCACATGCCCCACAGACCACCAGCAAGGAACAATGGTGTCGGGGAAGGCCAAGGAGAAGAAGGAGAGGAAGATGGGGTGCAGTTCGCAGGTAAACAAGATTAGCGCCACGGAGGTGACAGAACACTACCATCAACTGAACGTCATTATGACAAACGTGAATGCAGTCTGAGTGCCGAGGAGGTCTACGGAGGAGGACAAGAGGCGCTGGCATGAAGTGAAAAGCCAAACCAAGCACAAACCCGCTGCCAACAGGAAGGCAGCAACGGCAACTGGAGGTGGGAGTCCTGCGCCACAGGAGGATCAGGAGCAAATGGAGGCCACAGTCATCAGGGTGGAGACGGTGCAAGGAGTTGGGAGTACAGACACAGTTCGACAGGACTGGACACAACATCAACAGAGTGAGTAACGACCAGGGACTGGGGGTCGGGGGGGTGACGGGCACAATGGCACACATGCACAACGACGTGTAGCACACTGCACACCCACAATGACCCTGCATCATGTCCTTCATCCCTGTGGCACACCGCAGCACACACACACACAGCAATCACAGCACATCTCACGACAATGTGGTACAAAGGGCAACACCAACACTACAGAACAGAGGACACAACTGGGTCCAACCATGCGCAGAAACAGGCCAATCACATCTAACATAGCAGGTAACTGTGAGATGGAAATGTATGTGTACAAACTCACATCCGTCATGTAGTCCACATGTCCACTGTCCCTCCTCAAAGTGCGGCACCTCCCAAACAGTCACAATGCACATTGTCATACAGTCTGCATGTAAACGAGAACAATGCGGCAACATGAATGTCAACACAATGTCAACATGAATCTCCCCTTCACATTGCAGAGGGACAAACAACACCTCCAGCAGAGCAGACCAGGCAACTCATCAGTGATGCTGGAGAGGACCACCACACCTCCGACACCGACGCCCTACAACAGCTCATGGACATCTTAGGCAACTCACCCCCAGGAGCAGGGCAGTCAAGCTACATAGAGGAGACCCCAGCCCC
This sequence comes from Triturus cristatus, assembly GCF_964204655.1. Lineage (NCBI taxonomy): Eukaryota > Metazoa > Chordata > Amphibia > Caudata > Salamandridae > Triturus > Triturus cristatus. The sequence goes on along the minus strand of NC_140580.1, from coordinate 886,277,095 downwards.
TGCACAGTATACACAGCAGGAAGCACCCGCCACCACGGCTGGCTCCACCAAGGCACACATCGCATTCTAATGGCAGGTGTCAGAATGCCAAAAGGAGGTGGCCGAACAGGTGTGGGTGGGGTAAGAGCTCATGGAAGACGAACTAGATCACATACGTGGGTGTCTGTCCCATCAGAGACCACCTACACCCCACAAAGGAGACCCACACTGCGACAGAGGCACATGCATTTGCACATGTCCTGTAATGAACCACCCCCAGAGCCCCAGAATTTTCATTCACACACCCACGCCGGATCTACGTACGACAGCCCAGTCCACTCCCCTTACGTATAGAGTGGGTGACGACAAAGCTACACATCCATGGTCCTACCCGCTGCCAGCGGGGACATGGTTGCGGCCACTGTACACAGCACAATGTAATGTTGTAGGGCCCGGGGCCCTGATGCATATATTTTGACCACACGGACACACACAGATAGTTTGTGGGACTGGCTACAGGCACGTGTGCCTGTCCCCTTTATTGGCAGGGTCCCATGTACAGTGACGCCTGTGCTGGATGTGTGTGGGGTGAATGTAAGCCAGCCCGCAATGAGTGGTTGGTGCTGGCAACAACTACAACAGTGAACACCATCAAAACGGAAACAGAAAACACTAGCATTACAGAGACAACTGCGGAGCATCATGGTGGTAGCCGAAGCAAGGTCAGAGGTCATCCAATGAGCAAACAGAAGTGTCCATGAGCCGTGGTGCACTGAGTCAGTGGCATCTGTAGTGCTGATCAGGGTATCAGGCAGATGATGGCATCCACGACAGGTGTGAGCAAACCCTGATATTCTGGCAGTAAGACATTTTCGAATCTGGCAGTTGGCATTTGGAGGTGGTCCTGGCAGGGGTGGCGTGTGCCTCCTGCGTTGATGCGACATCTGGGCCGGTCAGGACACGATTTGACGTGTGATCCCTGTTGGACCGCAGTTGAGGCCAGAGGCAGCAGACAGCGCAGGGTCACAGACACATTGCGTCGATGAGCCAAGGCCATCGTCCCAGAGGCCATCCAATATCCCAGCAGACAGGGTCCCTGACTTGAGCTGCACAGAGTTAGTGGCCCCGGAGGCACTGCGGCCGGTACAGGCACACCGCCACGTGACGGTGACTTGCGGTGCAGTGAGATAGGGCCATGCGAGCTGAGCGGGTCCGCATCGATGTCCAAGGTGAATTAGGCGGAGGTGTGCGGGGGACAGTGGAAGGTGTCCTCCAGGGCATGATGCAGAGGGCAGAAGCCAGCCGGAAGTGGCAAATGGAGGAGTGGAATGCTACTGCCTTGTTTTTGCCACCAAGTCATTATCACTGACAAGAGGATGACGATACCCCCCAGTCATCCCCTCAGTCGCCACCAAAGTTCAACCAGAAAGTGTCAATGGATGTCGGGGAACAGACTTAGTGGCACCGGAGCTGAAGGGGTATGCAGTCTACGATGAGGCCAGTACAATCAGATAAAGACTGCCATAAATAAATCAAGACTGAGTTCGCAACTCAACTAAGAACATCACTGCCCCATTGACCAGACCACAAGCGAGCTGTTACACAGAACAATTGAAACTCACCAAGCACCATTGCAAGTAACTCTAATGCAGATGGAGACACACCCATGATGAAAAGATCAAAAACACCTACAAATCGGTTCTACCAGCAGCAACTACCAGCACTGACTGATTGAGCTGAGAACAGCTCAAAAAATGGCAAAGGAATAGTGAAGAATTTCACCGCCCCTCCACCAGCTTCATGGCAGTCACCTCATTGCAGGACCTCTGCACCCACCTCTCCTATTGCTTGAACAAAATGAACAACATCTACAATGACTTTGGCACCCAACTGGGCCCATTTGCCCTTGCTGCCACAAAATGACAAATTGAGCACGCCGGCAACCACAATTAACTGCTAGTCTAAGGTAACCACGATGGAAACTGCATGGACCATTTACTTACAATCCCCATTGGATCCCTGACAAAACTTTATTTTTACCAAACGAGTTGACCACATGTGCGCCACACTCACCCGATGTTTAATGACTCCCTAATCACAGCCACTTTCCCAGATGCCCGGAAATACACCACCATACTACTCCTTCTGAAGAATCCTTCAGCATACCCGAAGACTCTGGCAAACTACAGACTGACCTCCCTGCTTCCCTGTTCACCTAAAGTCCTGGAAATACTAATCAAGAAATGACTGGCCAAACACTTTAAAAATACCCACTTTCTCCATCCCCCTCAATCCAGTTTCTGACCAACTACTCCATTGAGACCGCCTTCATTCCCGCCACCGACATCTGCATGATCATGGATAGCTGAGATACCGCAAGACTCAGCCTGCTTGCCTTCTCAGCCTTACTTGACAAGGTCTCCCACCCCATCCTCATCCAACTCCTCCACGAAGCCAGAATTTGCGGACCTGCTCTCCAATAGATCAGCTCCTTCCTCGCTGGCCGCACCCAGTCAGGCAACCTGACACCATGTACCTCTGCCGCCACCCACAAGAATTCTCACTCTGTCCTACACTGTTTAATGCCTACATGGCCCCACTTGCCAACATCATCCAAACCAAAGGAATCAGCATGATCTTGTATGTTGACGGCAATCAGCTCATCCTCTACGATGACACTCTCAATACCCAGACCAAGTTCACCACCTACATGTCCGAAGTCACCAACTGGATGTATACCAACTGTTTGAATCTTATCTCAGACAAGACAGAGGTGGTACTCTATGGAAAAGTTACTTCATTCTGGATCTCAGCACGGTGGCCAGCTGAACTCGGACCAGTGCCCACTCCGACCAATCAAGCTAGGAACCTAGGAATAGAGGTGGACAACCAACTCTCAATGACCAACCAAATCAACCCGGTCGACTCCTTCTCCAACACCCTTAAGATCCCCAGAAAAATCTCAAATGACTCCTGTTCAACACTCATACAACTGTTACTCGGCTCTTATCATCAGCAAACTGCATTACAGCAACGCACTCCATGTGAGCATCACTGCTCAGCTGACCAAGAGGCTCCAGGTGATCCAAAATGCAGCAGCCAGTCTCATGCTCAAACTCGACCTCTCACACACATCTCAAAGACCTACTTTGGCTACCCGTCCACAAACATGCACCTCTGAAGCTCCTCACGTGTATGTAAAAGGACCCTACACAATCTAGGGGCACCACATAGCTTAATAGTAGCATCACTTTCCACACCCTGACCAATCACCTCCACTCGGCTGGCTGCCTGCTCGCCCACTCCTGCCACATCTGAAGAGCCAGTGCACATGCTTTTTCTTACTGCTCCTAAAACCTGGAATAACCTCCCCCTGAACACCAGAGCCACCTGATCAGTCCTTGAATTTCGCAAGAAACCAAAAACCTGACCTTTCCTGGTTAGAGCAGGCCCAGCCCCTTCCTAATTTCCCGTTATTTAAATTCTACAGATTTTTGCATGCTAACAACTATGTCACTATTTGATGAGCCGTCAGGAAACTGTGCAGACCTATTTTTTTCTACATTGTCTGATGATGCAAAGTTTTAGGGTGATTCAGGGGAGCAATGTGTGCCATGGAGCAAATGGAAAAAGATGTTCAATAACTATGCGAGGGTGTGTAGACCAACGTTAAGTGTGAATAGGAGGCACGCTCTTTTAATGTATTGTTTAGGGGGTAAGGGACAAGAGGTCATGGAGAATCTTCCAGACCTGTGTGATGATGTGCAAAGCGATTTAAATGAACACGAGGTTTGTTTGCTAAGAATAGAAACACAGGCGTGGCCGGCAGCCGATGAAGATAGCCACCACCTCGTAGAGCTCCGGACCTCCGGGGGCATAAACATAAATTCGTTACGTTGTTCCATACTCCCACCCAGCGATAATTACCTGCGGGAGCGTAGGAACTCCTCCCGCATCCACCGAGCTGACTGCCTTAGCTCGTAGTGGTCGTCCCGGCGTCTGGTTGGCGAGATATACGAGTCGCGGCCTTGAGACGTGCCGCGACCGGGGTCTAACGTGAGTGCTGTGCCCGGCGAGGACATCCGGCATCGCAGGCTCAACAGCGCTCAGTGACGCAGCGTGCAACGGGCTGCTTTACCAGTACACCCACCCACCCACCCATCTGCTGAGGCCCCTAGGCTTCCGTCGGCAGGTCCGGCCGAGTGGCGGGACCACCGAGGAGTTGCACGTGGCGGGTCCCAACGCCCTTGTGCACTTATGGCCAGGGAGAAACAGCCAGCACAAACATCCACGCTGAGGTGGGGGCTCCAGATCGGGCATTGGCACACGTAAGAAGGGGCTTCCAGCAGCACCGGCATAATAGATCCCTCGACGCATCTCAGGCCTACCTGCCAGAACACACCAGGGAACACCCTCCACTCACTGGGCCGCCGCCACGATTGACCACCGCGTGGCGGCGCGACCCCTCTGCATACCAGGACTCTATGAGGGTCCGCTTTACACCAGATGACAACAGGGCCCCTGAAATATAACCAGGCCCGCTAAAAAGGATTGTGTGCCAGCACTGGAGCCACGCGTCTGTGGAGGCCCCTACAGCCATCCAATGCGAGGCCGGGGTGGCCCCGTCCTTGCCTATCATGACCCATGAACAGACCCACTCCTGGGCTCCTGCGTGCAAAGACCACAGCTCACCCTGGGGGTACAGCTCTCCATGCTCTGTGCCTGACCCAAGTTAAACCCCGCATTAAAGCCCCATAACAAATCCCAGTGGAACACACTGGCTGGCAGGAAACCAGACAGGCCGCGTGCGCATCGAGGCAGCAAAGGCAGGCGGGGGTGAGTACTGCCTTCAGGTGGCCAGCAACCATGTGCTGTAGCCGCAGAGTGGGGCAGGATGGGGGTCCAGGCCAATGAGTGACCCAACAAAACAAGCTGGAGAAGTATGCTTTTTCCAAAGCGGACAAGGATGCTCACGACTGCACGGAGGCTGAAGCGGCATCAACTAAAGAGACCACACCAGGGAAAGAGATCACGCTACAGGACATTATGACCATCCTCAATAAGGTACACACCTCTCTGGAGCCCCGCATAGATCCCGTCAGGGCCGGACTGGGAACAGACACCGGCCCTGGCACACTGCTCAGCTGGCCCCCCCTGGGATTAGGGAGAGTGCAGCTGAGCAGTTTGCGAGGGCCGGTTTCAGCTGATTTTGTTACAGGGGGCCGATATTGCCAACCCCCGGTAACAAAAACAGCCCCCACCCTAGCGGCCCACCGGGGAAATGCCCGGTGCCTGCTATGGCCAGTCCGGCCCTGGATACTGTGACCACTGAACTCTCACTTATCCGTATTGACTTCAAGAACCTTAGCTCCCGGGTGATGGAGGTAGAATCAACAGCCACCTTGAGTACAGACAGAGCCTCCCTGAAGAAGCAAGTGAAACAGCTTGAAATAGACAACAGAACCATGGCAGCGAAACTTGACGACTACGAAGGTCGCTCCCGCCGTCATAACATGCACATCGTGGGAGTGCCGGAGGGAACGGGGCGCCCTGCCATGGAACTCTTTGTGGAGGACCTGATCAAGAACCACTTGCAGCCCAGGGGACTCTCCAATTACTTTTTGGTTGAGCGGGCCAACCGGGTCCCCGGGAGCAGACCCCGGCCAGGGGCATCCCCGTGATCTATACTAGCACGCATTTTTAATTTCCGTGACCGAGAACTCCTCCTCCAGACGGCGAGAGCAGCCCCCCAGATCTGTTATTAACAAACCGTGATATCTTTCTTCCCAGACTACACTGCGGCTGTGGCCAAACAACGGCGGAATTTCATAGCGGTGAAGCAGGATCTCAGGAACTGTGAACTCAAATACTCTATGCTGTTTACCGCAAAACTTAGAGTGGATGCGGATGGGAAGACATGGTTCTTCAACACACAGGAGGAAGCACAGGACTGGCTGGAGGGGTGCCGCCAGGTCCAACACCATGGTAAGCCCGGACGTAACGCCGCTCGTGACACATCAAGATCACAATCCCTATAACTGATGGCTAGCTCGCCAGAGTCAGGGACTTGGCCTAAAGAGGACTAAAAGGGACAAATCAGACACTGCCTGAATGAGCCTCTAGTGCACAGGAAAACATTTTGCATTCCGGATGGCGGTGACAAATGAAGACGCACGACGCCGAGGTCCCGACACATACAAGAAGGGGGCTGCTAACCCCTTCGTTGACCCGATGAGACAGGAACCCATCAAGAGTCGACTGTTCAGTGGTCCCCTGCGAGAGACTCTGTGCGGATAAGGGGTTCCCAACATCTCAATATATTCATTTAAATAAAGCTGGGAGGGTATCTCAGTTCACAAGAAGGCCTCCGAGGGATTAACACGGGAGCTCTCTCCCCCTACAAAGGTACCGGGTAATAGGAAATAGGCACTCTGCAAAGTTGGGCTGGCAGGAAGTTTTAAAACTGTCTTGCAGGGAGGGGGGGATGAGGGTTTTTTGGGGAAGCTCTGATTAAATGAGTTTGTCACTTCATGCTATCCGCGTGCTACTACCACGCAATTTAGATCGTATAGAGCAGGTTCCACTCATTCCCCATGCCGATGTCCCATGATAACACAACACCTATGACACCCCTCACACAGCACCTACCAATTATATCCTGGAATGTAAATGGTCTTCAAGATAAGCTTAAAAGAGAGCTAGTTATACAATACTTAAAGCGTAAGGCACCAGCAGTGACTCTCTTACAAGAGACCCACTTAACAGGGACAGTCTGCAAAGCCCTAGATAGGTGGGGTTTTAAGCTCGCGGTACACTCTGAGTTTACATCTGGTTCGCGGGGAGTGGGAATCCTCCTTAAGAAACAGTACCCGATTGTCAAACACACATACACAGACGACCAGGGCCGTTTCGCGGCGCTGTTGTGTCAGTGGGATATAGTTAACATAGTGTCCATTTACATTCCGCCCGCGCTCCATTCTTCAGCATTTCAGGCGCTCAGCGAATTCCTACTACGGCTCCCACAGGGCTACTTAATAATAGGAGGTGACTTCAACGCCACTCTAGATGACGCTTTAGATCGCACACCCCCTCGACAACAACACCGTACACACACTGTCCTGACGGACTTCCTAGACACCATCAGCATGGTAGACATTTGGCGCTCCTGCTTTTCGCGCATGCGGGAATATACATATCACTCGGGTGCGCACAATAGCCTCTCCAGAATAGACTACATACTGGTGCCAGCAGCCGAACTTGGAAACTTCTTAACTGTAGCACATTTACCGAGGGGCATTTCTGATCACTCTCCAGTCAGCGCTCTATGCACTTGGTATTCCACAGCGCAGAGTCGCATATTCCCCATATACCCCGGATACCTCAGGGCCCCTGAGATCGGGAAGAGACTGACTGACACTACCAAATACTATTTTAGCGAAAACGCACCTTCCGTCTCTTTTCCGCTGGTCCTCTGGGAGGCGTACAAGACAGTGCTTCATGAGCAGGCGGTCTCACTCATAACCCATCATAAAAGAGTCAAAGTTAGAAACGTGGGGACACTTGAACAGGAGGTGAATGACCTGGACAGCGCCCACAGTCAGGACCCCTTTAACACGAACACTCATTTATTACAACTTAAGAAGCAGGAGTATAAAGATCATTTGTGGGAGGAAATGAAAACGCGACTCTCCAATACCTAACACACCATATATGAAAGTGGTGACAAAGCCGGCAAGCTATTGGCCTGGCTTAACAAGAGGGAAAAGGCAGATAGATGGATCTCAGAACTCCAACTTCCCACGGGTGACACCACTCGGAATACCCAATACATAGTAGACTTACTAGCACATCACTACGAACAGGTATACACTTCCACACTCACAATTACACAAACGGACGCAGAGGAGTTCCTCCGTGATATTAGACTCCCCAGACTAGCGGAGACAGAGTCTCAATTGTTAGAGGCAGAGCTTTCCACTGAAGAAATTACGACGGCAATCAGTAAACTTCTGTCAGGAAAGCAGTGGGGCCGAATGGTATCCCCATAGAGTGGTACAAGCGTAACGCAACAACACTCACACCATATCTGGTAGCTATGTATAAGGCCAGCATGGACAGGGGGGACCTGCCAAGAGACCAAAGAACGGCAACAATAGTGGCCATTCACAAACCCGCGCAGGAATGTTGCTCCTACAGGCCCATATCTCTGACCAATGCTGAGGCCAAAATATTGGCCAAGACCCTGGCCAACAGACTCACGCCGCACCTAGCAACGCTGATACATCAGGATCAATCCGGGTTTATGCCGGGGAGAAATACAGCCTTAAATCTTAGGCGCCTCCACAACATGTTGGGCCGGAAACATACAATTCAGGAAGAAGCCGTTGTGCTGTCATTAGACGCGCGCATAGTCTTTTACACAGTTGAATTGCCCTTTCTCTTCGCTGTTCTTGAAAAATTGGGGTTCGGACCGCAATTCTGCTCCTAGGTTAGGTTACTATACACTGCTCCCCTGGCCCATGTGGTGGCCAATGGGCATAGATCAGGAGAGTTGTCATTGCACCAAGGCACGAGACAGCGCTGCCCACTGTCGCCACTTCTCTTTCTTTCTGGTGCTGTAGCCTCTGGTGGCCTCAGTACGACAGGACCCGGTCATCCAAGGGCTCAGATGGACTGCGGAATGTGAGGATCACATATCCCTATATGCGGATGATATCCTTCTATATATGACCTCTCCCAGACGCTCCCTGTCCTGCCTATTAGATATCTGTGGCTCATATGGACGTTATTCAGGGTACACGATCAACTGGATGAAGTCGGTGCTCTACGTCTTGAGGAGTCTCTCACCACTACTTCCAGCTGGCTGCGATGTAACAATTGTAGAAGACACTTTCAAATACTTAGGGATTCACATCACCCCTGACCCGGAAGTATTTATGACACTAAATCTCCAAGCCCCTCTGAAACGGTTACAAAGGGATACCAAGCACTGGCAGTCACTGCCCTTGGCGCTCCCGGGAAAAGCGGCGCTTTTCAAAATGATGGCACTCCCCAGGTTTCAATACGTCCTCCAAAACGCACCCTTCTTAGTTCCTCAATCTTACTTCTGTGCCACTGAGGCAGAAGTCACTAAACTCCTCTGGGACAACAAGCCGGCTCGCATAGCTATGATGAAACTATACCGCACCTGGTATGATGGGGGCATCGCACTCCCGAACATACAGACATATTACTGGGCCTCTCAGCTGATAGTGATTAACCACTGGATTAATGTACCCCACACTGACCCAGCCTATATCCTCAACAGGTTGCAGTAGAGTGAGCGGGGCCTTATCGGGCGCTCTACAACAAGACCCGGACTCTAATGGGCCCCACAAACCACACACTCCAGGTATGGAATATAGTGCAAAAAAAGAGAGGATGGCATAACATACTCACGCAAGCAACACTACTCTGGGTCACGGACAGGCTGGGAAGAGTGGAAAAAAGCAAAGGCTTTAATCACTGGGACCATATTGGAATATCTAAAGTGGGCGACCTCTAGGTACAGGGAAAAATGATCCCATTTACACAGCTCCAGACGCTGTACGAGATGGTGTCAACGGAGCACTTTATTTACTGACAGATCAAACACGCCATCGAAGCGGCAATCCCCCCCCCCCCCCCGACACCAACATACCTGAGGCCTCCCCGCTAGAAGATAGGCTACTGATGGATTACATGGACAAAAAAGCAAAATCTATGACCTATTGGAAAATTATCAATAACATGCCAGACCCGGTGCAGAAGCTCAAAGACAAATGGCAGGCAGACCTAGGAGAGTTAGACGACACGGATTGGCAGGAGGCTCTAGCCTCCCCTAGAGAGGTGGCGATCGCATCTAAATGACGCCTTGTACAACTCAAGATCTTCCATAGAGTCTACTCCACCAGAACTACTCTCTGTAAGATCGGGAAAGTGGACACTCCGCTCTATTTGCGACAATGTGGGGAGATTGGCACTTTTTTTCATACTATATGGGCATGCCCTGTAGTGGCGTCATACTGGGAATCAGTTATGTCCCTTATCAAGAGGGTGAGTGGAAACCTAGTCCCTACAGAGCCCAAATGCTGCTTACTCAGTATTTGGGATGCGACAGACCTGAATTGGATGTGACAGACCTGGGTTACTATGTTAGCCAAAAGAGAGACTGGGGTGTGGCAACTGCCCCCACACTCGCAGAATGGTGTAGGGATATGGACATGGCCATGGTGGCGGAAAAAACTGTATACATACATAGGGGTTGTCCCAAGAAATGGATAAAAAAAAATGGGGAGGATGAACACGTATAGAGGAGATATCTGTGAATTACCTCTCGTAACTCAAGAACTGAAATAATCAACTGCCAATAACACTGAATGTGGTAACGATGTATATGCAATCGATCAGTTGTAATTATTTCTGTAATATATATAGAAGGTGACAAAGAATGTATACTGTATGGACTGGGTCTGATCTAATGCTGCATGTAAATAACTGCTAAATGTGCCTGTCTTTCATATATAAATAAAAGTAAAAAAGAGATAGCACGATTATTGAGAGGTATTATTTCGGAAGATGAGAACAAGGGCAGGATGAAACAGTTGAGGACTACATTATGAGTTTAAGGAAGTTGGCAGCTACATGCAAGTTTGGTGTGACATTAGAGGAAATAATTTGTGACCAGTTCGTTTTAAGATGTGGCAGTGACAAGATCAGGGAAGAGTTGTGGTTGAAAGATGAGCCACCTATGTAGGAAGTGGCTATGGTGGCCAAGAGAGTGGAGCACATGTTAAAGTGTGTTTTTGAGCTAAGTTCAAAAAAGGAGAAAGGCGGGTTGGGCCAGAGAAGGTGGAACTGTTTGCTTGTGAAGAAAAAAAAAAAAAAGTAGTTTTCAAGGGGAAGGAGAAAAATGTACACCCAAAATTCATGGGGTAATATAATGCTTCAGCTGTGGCAATAGTGGTGACAGACCGAATGCAAATTCTTGTCCTGCACTTAGCGTATATTGCAATGGCTGCGGGAAGAAGGCGCCCTTCTACAAGTGTTGTCATAGCATAAGCAAGAAGAATATCAGGAGACGTAAAGGAGGTTTCACAAGAAATTGTGTTTCAAGTAAACAGGACGATGGGAAAAGATGAACATCCCAGGGAGAGAGTGGTGATATATGGTGTGGCAGTATTAATGCTCGTATTTGACTATCATTTCTAAACAGAGCTATGCAAAGGATTTTGAAAAAAGGAATCAATTGCATTCGACGGATGTGAACCCAGGAGGGTATGGTGGGCATATATTGGAATTCACCATTATACATATAGGAATCCCCCACCCAGTTTGGTTGTCTTCTTTTTTTTTTATGTCCCCCCCACCATGGCAAGGGTACACAAAAGAGACCATGGGAAGGACATTTTGTTTGCTGAGAGGGTATGGTGGGCAGCCAATCAAAATGCTTGGGTATTTTGAAGGATGTTTGGAGTTAGGAGGAAGATAGGTGGTAGGCATGGTTTGGGTGTCCAACAAAGGGGACACTATATTAAGTTGGACACACCAAAGATTGTTAGTGATAGTACTCAATCCTAATGCAGAGCCACAGGTACAGGTGCAATAGATCCACAAGAGAGATGGATTTTGTGAAAAGTTTTCTGAAGCTTTTACAGAATTCTTGGGGTGCCTAAAAAAGTACAACATTGAAAGAACTGATTGGTGCTGTAAATCCTGGTAGGTTCAGAAGTCTGTAGAGTGCATGGAATTTAGTCAAAGATTAGTTGTCTGTAGATCGGGGGCTGTTATTAGGGGGAACGAGAATGATTCCACCATCAAAGTTGATGAAGAAGCTAGTAAAACAGGCTCATGTGGGCCATATAGGAATCGTGAACATGAAAGAAAGCTTGAGAGCTAATTTTTTGGTGGCCAGAAATCGATGTGAACATTGAGCAGGCACTAAGAGAATGTGTGGAATGCTCTTGTAGCAATAAAGATTTAAAGACACTTCAGGCTCCTATACTTTGCAGGGGTTTGCCTACCATGGGAGGAGGTATCCATGGACATTGTTGGTCCATTGCATGGTGAGCAAGGCATATCCCATCTAATATTAATGATGGATGTCTACTCAATGTGGGTGGAGGTATTTAAAGTCAGGGATATCTCATCTTCAAGTATCATCAGGTTTAGGGAGAGTGTGTTTAGTAAAGAGAGTTATCCTTTCCAAAGAGTATCCTGACTGACAATGTTGCACAATTTAGCTCAAAGGAATTTGAGAATTATCTAGGGTTAAGTGGCATTGAACATAAGAAATTTATCATCTGGAAACTATTGGTGCTATGAGCGGTATAACAAATTCATTAACGTGAACTGTCTGAATTGGAAACAGGAGTCCCAGAAGAGAATAACTGTTTACAGCATGTCTCCGCACATGACCACTGGAAATCACCTTTCAAACTGTTTAAAGGGAGAGTGCCCAATACCAGTTTATGTCCAGGATGCATGAATTGAGACAAAGGCATAACGTTCAATGGCCTTACGTGTTAAAGAAGTCAAGAAGATTTATGATGAAAAGGAAGGAGGATTCTGACAGAAGGAGAAACATATGTGATGTCGTGGTCAAAGTTGGAGATGTGGTAAAAATTAAAGCACCTGTAGGTTGTGCGGCATAGTCAAGTTCACCAAGGCACAAAAGGTTAAGCTATTTCACAATTCAGCAAAAACAGCTAATGGAAGAATTTGGCACACAAATAGAGTTGTGCTTGTAAAAAAGCGATGAAAATGAGTTGAGCATTTGTGGTGAAAAGAATGGTTGGGGAGGAGAAGGAAGTTCTAAAGATGTGAAAGGTGACAAAAGAGACAGGGTGACTGCAAATTCAGGTGGAAGTACTTGTAGTGATCAGATTGGAAATAAAGGGAATATAAGAGTGAGCTACAGGAGAAAAGTGCCACCATGTTATCTCAAAGATTTTGTCATGGTATAAAGAAATTGTGGTGGACCATCTGTTGTAATCTGTAAATCTGCAAACATGTTAGTTTGAGATTCTATAATTTATGTAAAATAAGGGAGGGAGATGTGTGGCGTATCCTGCATGTGGTTCTAATCTTATGTTCGGAGGCAGTTGCTCATATGGCTGAGGTGTACCGTAAAAAAACTCTTCATCTACCTACGAGCTTGTGAGGTTATTAACTATATCTAGACATTACAATGATGAATCGCAGTACTTTCTTGAAAGTATCTGTAAAGTACAACGGTAGTTATTGAAATGTAAAATATCTAACAAAATTAAATTAGACATAATATGGTGGCTTTTAAAAGAGCGTAATTTTTTTTAAACAAAGCATATTTATATATGTTTGGCAAACCAAGATTTTAGGTTTGAATTGAAAATATGATTTCCACAGGTTGAAAAATGTACACCATCAGGATGATACAGTGCTGCATTGCCATATTATATATTTAAATGAAAAATGCAAGACATTTTATGGTTGTGTAGGAATGCTGACACTGCCTTGTTCATGTCTTCGAATCTTTTCAAACTTAGCAGCATTTACAGTAGACCAATTCTACTTTTGTCTCTGACAAATATTTGAGAACACAAAATGTGTTCGCAAAAATAGAAATTAAGATGGAAAATGCCTCCATCTAAATTTCCAATATAGCTCCAGTTAAGTGTCCTATATCATTGCCAGCACAGTGGATAACCATGAAGTGTGGATGGTCACAATTACCAACAGAGGAAACTAGAGGTAGTAAGAGTCCATTGCAAAGCTATGTTCCCAATTCATGCTAGTTCAACTCCTTTCAAACCTAAATAATTTTCAAAACCTACTTTCTTAGCAGGATTCCTGGCACAAACAAATGAAACTGTGCCCAACCAAACCCTAACCATCTTGCAGATGCACTGACAAACAATAATAAGAAACACAGAGGCAGACACACAAATATATAAAGAGTTGGATGATTGGCCATTAGGAAACTACATTATACAGGAAACAACCTTTACTTCGTAGTCATTAGACCGCGATGCCTTTACAACGCAGTTGTTACAATGACCTCATTGTTACAACGCAATGCCATTACTACGCAAATCATTACATCGACTTGCAATAGATGGCGCTCTAACATAAGGAATAGTATAATTAGGGCTCCCGGTTTTATGGTATTTATTTTTTGTCACTTCCGTCTGTATTTATCCAGATTTATTTTTTGCCAACTTTATCTGTATTTATTCAGATTTATTATGGGTATTGTGAAACAAAGCTGAAACTCTTATATTTCCACATTTATATACCCAATAAATATTAAGTCATGCTTGAAAGCCTGCCAGGTTATATGAACACTCGCAGAAGATAAATCAATGAACTTGTATGAAATATGCACATTTCAGTATCAGCCTTGTGCCTATCTCCTGCCGTTTATGCTTCTTTACTGAAATACCTTTCATTTTTAACACCCTTACCTATCAATCCACACAGTAATTGGCCTGGCAGTCATGACAAAGTGTATTTAGAATCACTCAAAAAGCACCCAATTTCCGTTTTTAACCACATTTAAAAATAAATACAGAGAAGAAAATAAATGGTTATCTGTCTGTATTTATCAGTAAAAATCTGTAAAAACGGAAAACAGGGAGCCTTAAGTATAATTTACTATTCCAACACCTTCCCTACTGTTGCGTGGGCTGGAGTTGGAATAGTAAATGATACATTCCTAATGTTACAGCGCCATCTACTGCAAGTCGATGTAATGACTTACATAGTAATGGCATCGCGTTGTAACAACGTGGTCGTGGTAACGACCGAGTTGTTACGGAACGCATTGTATTTGCATGCGTTGTAGCATGCTATATTCACATCATACCAACAACTTAATTTTTAAAGGAGAACAATTATTGGCTTGAATACAATTTAGGCTACTAATGTAAAACAATACTGCCAAAAACCAAAATCAGGTAAATAAATAAGCGAGTCTGTAGCAATGACGTTTAACGAGTATTAGAAAGGCATTTGAAAGACATTTCTGGTCAAATGACAAAGAAAACAAACAGAAAACTAGATAAGAGATAAAATGAATAAGTAAAGCATTATGTGATTGGTTAATAACAGAAAGTGAGCTATAAACACAGCTCAATACTACTAAATACCACCAATAACCATAGAGACTCTGCTGCAATAGAACTCTATTTCTTCTTCAAAGACTTAACAGAGAAATTGAACATTATACCTCATCACCTTCATCTATATATTCCTACAGACATGTACTTTTTTTTATATGGATATGTATGGCTGTTCTAGAAAACAGAGATAGGTCATTATGTGGGCTAGCATGTGTGATAACATTTGTAAATATCTGCTCCAAGTATTGTTGTCTTTTATACTTTCACATATAACATCAAATTACTTAGTTTGATATATTAACAGTTGGACATGCACAACATCTATGGGTTTTTTTCCAAATCCATCGGATTTGTTTTCCCTAGAGTTTCATGATGACATCTACCATATGAGCATCTTGAACTGTAAACATTCTAAGTGATGAGATAGTAGTGTAAGGAAATGGTAGTTCTTTAAAAACACATAAAAAGGAAAATAATGAAGGACTGACTTTGTGTTATGCTTATTAAATACAATCAGATATCACTGCAACAATCTATTATTAACTTACCATCTACTATGAAGCCACTATAAGGCACATGTTTAACTTGCATTACACTTACAATTTATCTCTATATTACATTTTAAAAATGATGTCCGATACCTGAAAAATAGGGTTAAATATGGTTAGGAATTCTTTATCTTTCCAGACATTTGGTTAGTTCTGAAAATAATTTTTATTCCTTCTAGATTTTTTTTCCTGGAATGATTTTTTACAAGGTCAACACCCAGCAACCAAAATATTAGTCTCAAAAGTAAGCAGGAGGACAACAAAGGCACAAAAACGAGGCTGTTGGGTAGGACACCGGTGAGTTATGAAAATCTCAAGATGGATAGTCCTATCTTTTTCTCCTGCAACACTGACATTAGGGCAGAGGCACCAGTATGACACTGTACTGTCGTATTGCTCTAATATATTGCAACTGTACCTGTAAATATGATTTGGCACTGCGGTACCAGGAGCAGGTACTGTTGGAGGGACAGATGCACCAGGTGTTTGTGGAGGTGTTGGTGGAGGTACTGATGGAGCAGAAGAATTAGAAGGTGGTACAGAGGGATAGATGCAGCAGGTGGAGCTACTGATGAACCAGAAGAAGTTGAAGGTGTTACATTAACCGCAGAAGTGGCCTCTGCCGAGCTTCCTGCTTTGGCCTCTTGTATCTCCTTCTGATGCCTTCTTTCCACACACATCAACCTGGTGGAATGAATTGCCTGCAGGCATTTTCTCATTCCCGTGGACAAGCACAGCATCTAATGTTTTTTTTCACAATCCCACTGATTTGTTTTTCCTCGAGTATTTCATGATGACTGCTACCATATGATCATCTTGAACTGTAAATGTTCTAAATGATGGCATAGTGTAAGGAAATTGTAGTTTTGTCTGAAAACAAGGAAACAATGATGGACTGACTGTGTTATGTTTATTAAATACAATTAGTTATCACTGTAGTAGTTTATTATTAACTAACCTTTCACTATGAATCCACCATAAGATATATGTTTAACATACCTCACACTGAATTATCTCTATATTAATTTCAATTTAGTATTTCTGATACCTCTAAAAAATATTGTTAATACCGGTAGAAGCTCTTTATCTTTTGAGACATTTAGGTAGTTCTTTAAAGAACTTTGGGTTTTTTCTTTTAAGATTTTTTGGGGAAGTTGTAATTTTTTTTACAAGCTCAACTTGACCAACCCAAACAATAATCTTAACAGGAAACAAGAGGACAACAAAGAAATAACAACCTAAGGTTGTTGGTTGGACACTAGTAAGCCATGACAAGCTCATGATGGATGGTCATATCTCTCTCTCCCGTAACAATGACAGTATTGCAGAGGAGACAGTATGTTGCTGTATTGCAATATAGGTCAATCATCTTGCGATTCGGTCTCAAAAGATGTATTGGCACTGCAGTGCCGGGAGCAGGTACTGCTGGAGGGACCGATGCAGAGAGTGTTGCTGGAGTTGCTGTTGAAGCAGAAGAAGTCAAAGGTGTTGCAATAACCGAATAAGTGGCCCTGCTGATCTTCCTGATTTAGTAAAATGCCACAGGAGTATCACCCATAGACCGAGTTGAGATCTGGGTAAGTTCAATACCGAGATACCGGTGGACACCGCACACGCCCGTGGCGGCCCGGTTATACTCGCACGCAATTAGCTTGCTGGATTCATCCGCCCCAGTTATTTGATTGACCAAGATACCGACGCTCGGCTCTTCCTAGCAGTGGTTCGGGGCTCCGACCATGCTCATGACACAGGACAGGCGCGGTGCGTCCATTGGGGCGTTGGGGCGCAGCCCCCCCGCCCGCAGCTCCATCGGAGTCTTTGAACTTAAGTAAACTGAATCAGTTTACTTAAGTTCAAAGACGCCGAGGGAAGAACTGACAATCATGTCAGTCAGCATGACGTTGGACCGCCCACCCCCTTCAGAGTCTGAAGGGGGTGGGAGGTCCGGCGTCATGTTGACTGCCATGATTGTCAGACGAACCAGGGGCAACAGGCAGCAGCACAACTTAGTGCGCATGAGTGGGGACGGAGGGCGAATTTTCGCACCGTGCCCAGTCATGCGCACTAGTGGTTGCATAGGCTGGCGCATGCCCATTAGGAGAGCGAGGCTTGAGCAAAGGCTCAAACCTTGGTCTCCTAATGGGCAGACGGGTGAGCAGTAACTGGGCCCCTAAGCCAATCCTGGCGCTGCTGGCAGCGCCAGGATTGGCTGAGAGGGGCTGTAGGCGCCAACGGACCCGAGGCGGCGCGGACGGCGGACCTGTTTTCAGGTAGGATTTGTTTTCATTTATTTTAAAACTCACCCCTCACCCCCCCCCCCCCCCGGCCCCCACCCGACCCCCCCCTGCGAGCCACGAGGCTGAGTACCGACAACACGCACTTCTCGTTAGTGTGTTTGTGTTCCTGTCAGTGCGAGGCGCCTCTTGTTAGGGTTCATTTGCGATGTGCTCATATCCGAGAGTAGACTGTATGCTTTGCTACATATGAGTGAAGACAGCTCTCACTGGGGTGTATGTGTTCCTGTCAGTGACACACACCTCTCTTGAGATTGCACATGCTTCCACCAGCAGCAGACGCGTTAAAGTATCTATGCACCTGGCAGCTACAGTACTTGGTTACTTGAAAAAACAATATTACAACTCAGATTTGTTTTCTTCTCTAAAGTATGTAATTTTGCACTAGACTAGACCACGGGGGTGCCGGGCTGTGATTCGGAAGATGCATATATGCAGTCTACCTAAAAATGATTTGAAAAAGCGAAACGTCATAATGTCTGCTAATGCACAAAGCCTGCTTGCGTCACGCTCACCACCCTTACTAAAAGTCCGAGTCTGGCTGCAGACTGACGCATGTTTGTGGCCCTGTCCAGTGTCCTGTGGCGCAATGCCTCCCGTGCCCCAGCGGGTCATTGCAGCACGGAGGGTCATCGTCGTCGGTGCCCTGTGGAATGCACCACGAGCTTTAGTGTGCGTGAAGGTTTAAAATCACTTCCACGTGCCTTTCAAAACTATAGTTGTTGGAAAATTGTGAAACTCTACTCTTATTGGAGAGGATATGCACAAGACTGTGGACTGAAGAAAGACAGGCCTCAGAAGTAAGGTCGGGACTGGCCTCTGTGTGCTTTAGGCATTCAGGTGAGGTGAATCTGAGTAATGGGCAACGTGCCAGGGCACGGTGGCACCATTTTTTCGCGAAGAGAGATGACACGCGCAAAGGTGCACCTACATTTATGTTTGTGTAGGCCTCTCCTGTTTAATAGGTTGTGAATTCCAGTACGTCTGTGCATTTTGCGTAGCAGAGGCTGCATGTGTTCTTACTGTGCAGCAGACATTGTTTTGTGAAGCGGCTGTTTAAGTTCTAGAGAGATGCACCGGAGAGTGATTGCTACAGTTTTGTTGTATTCTGGAGGAGACGCTGGCGCAGTGCACTATCGGAAAGAGTTTTATTACTGCAGATCTGCATTAAACTGTTTATGTAGCAAAGCAATCTCAACAATAACGTGCATCTTTCCGCAGCACTCTTGTATATATCGACTTTGAACTGTGTGTGTGTTTGCTGGGTTACAGTATTAGCATTCCACACTAACATTTCTGGCTTAGAGTCTAAACCATGAAGTGATATCACATCCTCCACCAGAGGCGTAGCTAGAGCTTGTGGCGCCCGGGGCTATCCCTCAGATTGCCGCCCCTGGGGAGGGGGGGTTGCTGGGTAAAAGGACGGCGAGCACTTGAAAGAGGACCGAGAGACACGTAGTATCGCCGCTAATAGTTACCTCGATCATGCAAGTTACATGCACATACATGACACGGTGCAAGGCTACACAGTTGAATACACCAGTGACTGGCAGTACAAAAGAGAACACACAGACTGCATGATCTATCTGGGGACTCAGCACAATGCAAACATGCACACACATGACACTGTTCAGGGATCCATCATCTACAGCTGACATTAAATGACCAGTCATCATGGTTCCCCCATTACAGCAGTGCTCTTTGTGATCTGCATGGTTCATGTTCTTTGCAGCAGGCACATTAACCCTCTGTGCTACCTTTCCAGGAGTCAACCCTTCCACTAGACAAAACTCCGATCTCTCTCTAGGAAGAACATTAATCACCGAAGTTATCATGACATTTTTATTGTTTCTGAAAATTGCTGGAGGCCAGGAAGGAGGCAGCAAGTTTTTTTTAAACCATAATATACTTGCAAACACTACGCACCCACCCGAAATAGGTACCCAGTGTGGTCACACCGTTCGCATCACCCTAACCTGCTCAAGGTTCATGTGACCTCACTGACCGCTCTAGGGTGTGCTGCTGTGTAGGCCTGCCCGCAAGACTGGAGATGAACTTCAGTATGGATTGTGGTGGACAGGCCTTCAAGGTTAACCCACAATTGACACCACTAGGGTACACCTGCTTGTGCTAAGACATCAAGCCTTCTAAGGTCTAGTGGGGCCTTATAAGTTCTAGCATGGGAATGTGCTCCCTCAGTAGAGTGGTCTGGTGGACTGGTCATGAAGGCTGAACCCGGTTCCCCAGATCCAAATTCGATAGCTCTGGCCATAGTGCCACATCCTCTCCCCCACTGAACACCATGCTTCCTAAAAAAGAGAAACTTGCACTGTCTTCAGCTATAACCTAATTGTGCCCGCTATAAACACTTGGATGTGGCTCAATTCAAATTATGCACTTGATAAGAGTAATATGCTGCCTAAAAAAATGTAAAAGCAACCACTCTTAGTGAATGCAAGATTAAGTAAAGCATGTGAAATGTAAGCAGAAACAACATGGTTACCTTAACGATCTCTCACTCACTATTCAGAAATCAGCGAGTGGTTTTACCTGAAAAGTTAAGGACATGACTAGAGGGCCCTGAAGGGAACCGTTTCAATGTCCATTGCTTATATCCTTACAAAACGTAAGCAGTATGGTTTAAAAAAAAACACATCCATAAACACAGAGCCATGGTACACATTTTGTTTTCCAATCCACCCATCAACCAGGTATTGCAGTACCTCCAGGAATGGTACACTTTCCCACCTGGGAACAACAATGCTGTTCAAAGAAAGACGAGAAAACAAAAGTAGCTCTTCACTGGCAAACTCTGTAAAGTGATGGTGATGTATTTGGATGTAAATAAAACCAATCTGGCCACTTTGCAACCACTCTGTATTGCTTTATTTAGTTATGTATTTATTATTTTTCATATTTAAAACCTTCTATTTCTCTCCTTCCCGCTGCACTTTGGAATAGAAAAATTTCAGAAAAAGGGCATTTCTCGCAAG
The DNA here is from genome assembly GCF_964204655.1 of Triturus cristatus. NCBI lineage: Eukaryota > Metazoa > Chordata > Amphibia > Caudata > Salamandridae > Triturus > Triturus cristatus. The sequence continues at coordinate 886,256,162 of NC_140580.1, read as the reverse complement.
AGTGTTTTTCTTTTTTGTATACATTTCACAGGGAAGCAACTAAATGAAAGAAGGAAAGAGGTTGTGAACCGTTTCTTCAAGTCACGGTTTTCAGTAAGTGAGGAGGGAGACAGAAAGAGAGGGAATAATAGGAAGAGAGGGGGGGAGAGCTGCCAGCACAAAAAAGAAGAGGACATTGCCCGAGTCCTATTCCTTCTCGGCCCGTCCCCGAACGTCCACGAAAGCAAACCAAGCCTTATCTGAATGCCTTGTGCTCCCCCAAAATAGTGCCGCCTGCGGCGGACCGCCCCCACCGCCCCACCCTAGCTATGCCACTGGTCACTACGGCTAGCCTACTAGCAACGTGGTATACAAAATAAGTCAGACTCACAAAACGCCACTGCAAGTAGCTCAAATGCAGATTGAGGCAGAACCACAACGACACCAAAAAAAGCACCTACAGGTGAGTCCTAAGATTGTATAATTAACAAAGTAGACCCACCAAATGTTCAGCTCTCAACCAATGCACTGACAACAGCACAAAGGATGCTAAGGAAATCTTCACCATCATGAAGTATTTTGACACTCCTGCTGCTAGCTCCTCTAGCATCATGTCATCACAGGACCTCTGCACCTAGCTCTCCCTTTTTTCAGGCATAAGATCAGCAACATGTGCATCTTCCTGCCCCAGCAAGACCCATCCACCCTTGCAGCCCTCATACCCATCGGGACAAAACCCCCTGAAATGGACCATGACCTCTTGGCCCACCATCACCACACAGGAACTGCAACAACCATACCATCAATGCATCCTTGAGAACATTTGGACACCTGCCCTCACCACATCTTCACTAAAGGACTGAACCCCATCAGCTCAGCCCTAACCCCAGTACTGAACAGCACCATCCACGTAGCAACCTTACCAGATGCCTGGAAGTATGCCACGATACTCCCCTTCCTAAAAATCCCTCAGCGGATGCTCTACAACTATTGCCTGATATCCCCACTACTCTCCTCGGCCATAGTCCTGGAGAACATCATCAACAAGTGAACAACCACCCTCTTCAATGACAACCACCTCCTTGACCCCACTCAATGCAGATTTAGGCCCAACCACAGCACTGAGACCACCCTCATCACCACCACAGAATACATACGACTGATCATGGACAAAGAAGGCACTGCAGTCCTCATCCATCTATTTGCAGCTTTCAACACTATAAACCACCCTATCCTCATTGAATGTCTCTTTAAAGCCAGCATACAAGGGCCTGCACTCTGCTGGATTTGCTCCTTCCTCGCAGACTGCACCAAGTCAGTTAGCCTGGCTCCCCACACCTCGTCCACCACCAACCTCATCTGCGGAATACCCCAGGGATCATCTCTCAGCCCCACACCCTTCAGCACCTACAGGGTCCCACCCGCAAACACCATCCAAATTCACAGAATCAACATAATTTCATACACCAGCAACATCCAACTTATCCTCTCACTGAGCACCCAGACCAACATCTCCTCCTGCATGTCCAAAAACACCATGGGGTTGAAGATCAACTGTCTAAAACTCAACATAGATAAAACAGAAGTGGTACTCTTCAGCAGAGATACCTTACTGTGGAACTTCACCAAGTGGACAGCACATCTCAGATTCACACCCGGTCTGACACCCCAGCCAAGAACTGTTGAATAGTGGAGGACAAGCAACTCACAATGACCTGCCAAGTCAATGCAGTTTCTGCCTCTTGCTTCTACACCCTTAAAATCTTCAAGGAAAACTTCAAATGCCTCCTGGTCAACACATGCAGAACAGTCACCCTGGCCTTCATCACCTGAAAACTGGATTACAGAAATGGCGGCATCAACGCCCAACTGACCAGAAGACTTCATGCCATAAACACAGCAGCAAGACTCACACTCAGGGTCCCTTCCCTCACTCACATCACCCAACACTGACTCCCATCCGCAAACATTAATTCTTCAAATTTCTCTTACACACATACAAAGCCCTGCACACCCTTGGCACTACCTTCCTCACTGGACTCATCAACTTCCACACACCAACCAGACACAGCCAAACTCCTGCTTGCACTGATACCCTGAAAACTCAGAACAAGAGCCAGCAGTTGTGCCTTCTCCTACCTCACTCCGAAAGACTGAAATGACCTGACCCTACATATTAGAGCTTCATCCACTGTGAAGCCATGGCTCTTCACCTAGGCCCCAGCTCTGCCCTGCTCTTCTGTGCCTGAATACCCTCATTGTCATTCTCCCTGGTTAACTGCTCAACCTACAATCAACTAGTCCCTGTCTCCCTCCCTCTGGAAGACCTGTGTTATCTATAAAGCTCCTAATTCTACCAGCATTCATGCACAAAATGATTGGTCCTGCAAAACATTTGTATTTCTTTTTACTGAAAGAACCAGATTAAAAAACCATACTCTCAGATATGATGTTTCCTTAAACCACTGTCCTCCTTCCTGATCCCTTTCTCAAGTCAATTCTAGGCTCTCTCCCAGCGCCCACACATTAATCAAACCACTGGCAGCTTAGTATATTTATGAATCTTTATTTTATCGCTCATTATTCTGGCTGAGGACAAAAAAAATATCTAGAGCGCAAGAAAGCTGGAGCAGTGTCAGGCCCATGTTTCACAGGTGCAGTTTTTCCCTGTTAGGTAAGGACGCTATGCAATTTAACTGAGAAAGTGGCCCATTTACCTTGAATTGCAGCAGCAAGATGATGTGGAAACTACATCAGCGCAGTAATATTGGATTTGTCGTCTGAGCCAACAGAAACATGCATTGCCTGTAACTCCACTCGAGAGGCAGCGTGAGTGACAGCCCCCGTGCTGAGAGGCAAGCCTTGTTTTCAGTGAGTAGAGGCAGGCAGGCTCATTAGCAGATGTGTTTTGTTTGCGAATAGAAAAGAAAGCTCTTGATGCCGCCCCAGGCCAGAATGAGCGCGAGAGCGCGTAGCGTGAAGCGCGTGACGCATCACTGCTACGTCGTTTTCATCGCGAGGGCAGGGCTGGCCAAATTAAATTCATGTTTTTTTTATGTTGCCCAGGGCCGTCATTGGTAGCGCTCGCGCTACAAGAGTGATTGACGGCCCTGGAGGCAGGCTGGTCAGTGCTAAGTGTGCTAAGTGCGCTCAGCGCACACTTTCAAACTGGGCCGCGGCCGCCGTTATAATTTATTTGGGGACACAGTGTACCCAAATAAATTATAAAGGCAGCCGCGGCCGCAACGGGCGATCAGTGCCGCGCGGGCACCCCCAAAATTGTGCCGCCTGGGGCGGACCGCCCCCCTCGCCCCCCCCTAGCTACGCCAGTGTCCTCCACCAATGTATTCTTCCTCCGTGTATCCTCTATCCCTGCCTGCACCCTCCATCTGTGCTTTCTCTAACCCTGCATCCTCCATCTGTGCATCCTCTCTACCAATGTATTCTCCCTCTCTGGCTATCCTCTCTCACTGCAACCTACTTCTGTGCATTCTCTAACCCTGCACCACCTCTCCGTGTATCCTCTCTCCTTCCACCCCCCTCCTGTGCATCCTGTGCATTCTCTAATCCTGAACCCCCTCTCCGTGTATCCTCTTTCCCTGCAACCCCCTTCGTGCATTCTCTAAACCTGCACCCCCTTTCCTTGTATCCTCTCTCCCTGCACCCTCCTTCGTGCATTTTCTAATCCTGCATCCCCCCGTGTATGCTCTCTCCCTGCACGCTCCCTCTGGTCATCTTCTAGCGCTGCATTCCCCTGCTCTGTACCGTCCGGCGTCCGCCACTGTTTGCAAACAATTAATGTTAAAAACGTCGAGGGAATGCATTTCAGCGATTTAGTTCCTCTCTTATTTTACGTGTTTACTTGATCTTGCATTCCCCACGAGTTAGCTATTTTATAATGTTGTTGTTTATCTGTATTTTTTTATGTGCATACTTTGAGGCTTGAGCCATGCCAGGTGTTTATGAGGGGCTTTGATTGTGCACGCAGGCGCAAAGGCTAAAGCCAAACAAAGTGCCTGTCAGTGGGTTGGCCTCTCTGCAGAGGACACAGAACAATATTTGTGTATTCCATTTGCAACTGAAATTCTGTGTAAATGTGTGTGAAGGGGGTACACTGAAGTCAAAATATATGCAAGGCAAAAGTAAGAGAAATTATAGTGCTTATATTTGAGGGAGTGCAGTGCATGTTGGGGATGGTGAAGTGACAGATGTGAGGAAGGGCATTTGGGGAAGAGAGAAAAGAGGATGCTGAAGAGGAAAGAGAGGGGGTTGAAGATGTTCAGATGGACAAGATATGCAGAGAAAAAGAGGATACATATCTGACATAAAGCACACATAATTGAAGGCCAAAACTCCTTCCACAGGCCTCAATACTATTTAACTCACAGACTCACTATTTCGCTATTTCAGAATTTAAACATTTTCAATGTTAATTATTTATAAGAAATCATTGTTGTTACTCATTTATCTTAAACAGCTAACACCCAGTGACAAAGCCAATCATACTGACAGGCTTTAGGTGTATGTCAGTTGCTGTGCCATTTATCTGGATACAATTACATCTCAGAGAGAAACCAAAATACTGGTCTGATGGCACACTATGGGAATCACAGAAATGTATTTGGAATGTTCTTTTATAGGGAGCACCCTCTTTTTTCATCTCACCTAAAGACCTGTCTGCACATGTTTCTACATGACTGGTTACAGTCAGCAGCTGTGGGTGCTTCCCGAAGTCTGGTTAGAGCATATTTTTCCAATGTTCATGCTGCATGCAGTGCAAGACACCGGGCAAGCATGCATTTTAAAGGGCTAGAGTTGTCATGCAGAACAATTTACATATTACAGTAAATGTTGAACAAATTAATGCAAGAAGATACGGGGCAGTTTTTAATGTGTTTAATATTTCAAGACTATACGTTCCCACTACTTAATAAGCCTTGCTGTATCGCTGCATATATTTGCTTTAAAATGCAGCATTTGCCAATCTTTTTTAAATTTCTTTCTCAGGAGTCGGACCCTCCCTAGACCTCAGGTTTGTCCATTGAACGTGTTCACATCACTAACTAGTGTTTTCTATTGGAAAGGGTAGAGCCAAAGCAGTCTTGCTTAGTACCCTAGCCCTCTTCAGAAGTCAGACTTGCTTGGCAAAACCCAGAAATTATTTGAAATAATGTATGTTTTCTCTTTTATGAATGCCTAAAAGAACTGAATTTTTAGTCCATTTATCACAGTGCTGAAAATCGCACCGAAAAGATGCAATTTTTTTTTTTTTTTATTGTTTTTATTATTATTAAAGTTAGGGCAGAACGCAATCACATAAATGTCTATACAATTTCAGTTTGTTGGTACATTGGCTTACGTCAACGCTCATATCACTGTTACATCATAATAGTGGCCAGATCCCACCTACGGACCCATAGATATCGCCTCACCCCCTCCCCGTTTCAGATGGAGATATCCTCATTCGGCAGCTCCGGTGGTTCACAGATAAAGCCCCTGTATTTGTTCCAGGCACCCCATACCTTTCCCCATTTCTGTGGACAACCTCGGTTAACATATGTAGTCTTCTCTGCTACCATGGCTTCATCCATGTCCTTACACCATGCCTTGACCATCGGCGGGCGTCCGGAGCCCAACAACCTGGCTATATTCCGTTTGGCGACCATCATTCCCAATGTTGCCCAGTCCTGTGCCGGATGGTTTAGATCATTTGGCTCCCATATATTTAGCAAACATCTTTTAGGTTCTGGTGTTACCGATACCCCCTCCACTTGTGATATGGTCCGCATCACTGCCACCCAGTATGTCATAATCCTTGGAAATTGCCATATAGTATGGTAAAAAGTTCCCTCTTCTCCACATTCCCGCAGACAATACGGGTGTGTGGCATTCCCTATTTTGTGTAAGGTTAAGCTAGTGAAGTATACACGGTGTAGTATCTTCAATTGTATGAGCCTCAATCTAGAGGGTATTGCAACTTCCCGCGGTGACGAGAGTGCCATCTGCCAGTCCGTGTCATCCATGTCCCCAAGGTCTGCAGACCATCTGACCTTCAGTGCCTGTGTCGGGTCAGGTAGGTTATTAACTAATTTACGGTAAGTGAAAGAGGTGGCTTTTTTCGTCATGTAGTCAGTGAGGAGTCTGTCCTCTAAGGGAGAGGCCTCCGGCAGGACGGTGTTCGGCGGTATGGCTGCCTGCAGTGCATGCCTAATCTGTATGTATCTGAATTGTTCAGAAGAAGCTAGCTCGTATTGTTCCTGCAGGCGTTCGAACGCTACCACCCCACCCCTAACCCACAGGTCTCCTACCGTAGAGATGCCTATGGCATCCCAGTTATTGAATCCTTTACTATTTCTAAGCTTTCCCAGCCTTACTGTATCCCAGAGCGGAGTAAGCTGTGTGATAACCCCCTGCCATCCCGGTTTTTTTGGCGCCATATACCATATGCCAATTGTATGTGCCGTCAGACCAATCAGTGGGTTAGGTCGTTTTTTATTGTACAAGGCTGCCATGACTCCTCCATCTCCTAATATATATCTGTCCGCCTGGAACGCAGGGTCGGACTGCGGGCGTGTATCCATTGATTGATTATTTTCAACTGCGCAGCCCAATAGTACAGCTGTATGTTTGGTAGCGCTATCCCCCCCATCATACCAACCCCTAACCAGCTTTTCCATTGCAATTTGCACCGGCTTGTTTCCCCACAGTAAACTAGAGACCTCTGTGGCTATTGCTTTAAAATAGCTCGCTGGCACTGGGAATGGAGTATTTTCCAGAGCATACAGAAACCGGGGGAGTGCCATCATTTTAAAGAGTGCTGCTTTCCCAAGCAGCGTCAGGGGTAATGCGTGCCGATGCGTGGTATCCCGTATTAGACGGTCCAAGGGGGGCAGTACATTTTTGGTAATAAAGTCTTCCGGCTTAGGTGTCACATAGATCCCGAAATACTTAAAGCAGTCTGTCGTGATTAGGAGACCGCACCCTTTAGGCAGTTGCGGTGGCGGACCGCATAGTATAAATAAGACCGACTTAGACCAATTTATGGTGTAACCCGATACCCTCCCATAGTTTTCACAAACGTTTAGCAGCACCATAATGGAACGTCTGGGGGAGGCCAAGTATAGTAAGATATCATCTGCATATAACGATATGCGGTCCTCCCACCCCACCGCCCACTTGAGTCCCCTGATGGTTGGTTCCCACCTGATCAGGGCTGCCAATGGTTCCAGCACCCTGGCAAACAGCAAGGGGGATAACGGGCAGCCCTGGCGAGTTCCGCGTCCCAGCGGGAAGTCCTCTGACATGTGCCCATTGGCTGTGACATGCGCAAGTGGCTTCGCGTATAGCAGGCATACCCATGCACAGAATTTAGGGCCAAAGCCCAGATGCCGAAGGACCGCAAACAAGAAGGGCCACTCCACCATGTTGAACGCCATACGGGCATCTAAGGAGAGAATAACAGCCGGTTCTTGAATATAGGGCGTACGGGCCAACACCCCATGGAGCCGTCTCAGGTTAAGAGCCGTATTGCGACCTGGCATGAAACCTGACTGGTCCGGGTGTATGAGGGTCGTCATATGCAGAGTTAATCGAGTTGCCAAAAGTTTTGCGAGTATTTTAGTTTCAGCATTAAGTAACGATATTGGGCAATATGAGGTGTATTCCTCGGGAGGCTTCCCAGGTTTCGGAATTGCCACAATGGTTGCTATCCTTTGGTCCCTCTGGAGTTCTCCCGCTTCTAGACTTTCGGTATAGATGTTTAAGAGGTGAGGGGAGAGCGTACCCGCCGTCTTCTTATAATATTCAATGGGTATTCCATTAGGCCCTATCGCCTTCCCCGACTGTAGGGACTCAATTGCTGACTTCAATTCATCCGCCGTGAGGTCAGCTTCCAGCGTGGCTGCCGCCTCCGGTGTTAATGTGGGCATTTTTAGGTCTTGGAGGTAAGCTAGCGCCTCCTCCACCGTGTTGGTCGACGTAGGCGCATATACCTGGGCGAAGTACATGGCTAAGCCGTTTACAATTTCTTGAGGGTCGGAGACCACCACTCCCTCCCGAGTGTTAATCTGCGCTATCCAGCTCCTTGCTCGTTCTTTCTTGTCCAGCCAAGCCAGAAGCCTACCTGCCTCATCTCCAATTTCATATATCTTATGTTGTGTACTCTTTAACTTGGACTTCGTAATCTCTTTTAAGTGTTCTCTGTATTCCTGTTGTTTAACACAGAGGGATTGTGACGTTTCTAGTGTCGGGTGCTGTGTATGACGGTCTTCAGCCTGATGCAAACTCGATTCTATGTCCACTAACTCCCGTCGCTTTTCGCTTTTATAACCGACTATGGATGTAATGGCTTGCCCACGGATAACAGTTTTGTAGGCCTCCCAAAGTGTGACTGAAGATGAGGTTGACAGTGTATTTTCTGTAAAGTAGTGGTGCGTTGCAGTGTTGAGGTCGGCCACGATTTTGGGATTATTTAAATACCCTGGGTGTATGGGGTAAATGCGTCGCCTAACTATGTGGTGACACACGTATGTAAGTAGCATTGGGGAATGATCCGATATCCCTCTGGGTCGGATCTCTATGTCCACTACGTTCTGTAGGCTGTCCGCCGATGTCAAGAAGTAATCTATCCTGGAGAGACTATTATGGACTCCCGATTGGTAAGTGAACTGTCGTGTCATGGGGTGACGGCATCTCCAGGCATCTAGGAGACCAAGGGCTTCTAGAAAACTCGCTATGTGGGATATTTTACTGGTGTGGGGTTTGGGAGGATGCCTGTCCGTAGTCCCGCTGATTGTCGCGTTGAGATCTCCCCCAATTATCATTTCTCCCGCTGGGAGAGCGAGTAGGAATTTACTGAGCGCTGGCAGGGCCACAGCGTGGAGAGCTGGAGGGATGTAGACGGACACCACATTAAAGGATCTTCCCTCCCACTGACAAGCTATAGCCGCGAAGCGGCCCTGATCATCTGTCCATGATTGATGGATAATCAGTGGGGATTGCTTTCGTACCAGGATGCCTACTCCCCGTGATCCGGAAGAGAACTCGGAGTGCACAATCATTTTAAAACCAAATCTGTCCAGCGCTTTACATTTCGTTCCTGTTAAGTGTGTTTCCCGTAAGAGAGCTATCGCTGGTGCAAATAGTTTCAAGTATTGCAAGACTAGACCTCTCTTAATCTCATCCCCTAGCCCACAGACATTCCATGTAACCAATGATAACGGAACAATTGGGCCCATCTGGGACTGCAGTGCCTCAGCCTTTGAGTGATCCTGAGCCATCATTTCTATTCCGTTTGAAGCTTACAGTCAGTGCTATTGAGCGTCTGCATTTTCTGTAACCAGTGTTTGTGTACCAAGTTGCATCCAATGCCCTTAAAAAAACAACAACAACTAGTAGCATCCAATATTGTGCTAACAGCCCTAACCCCCCCTCCTGCCTCCCTGCCTCCCTGCTTGACGGACCCAAAACTACCCGCCACCCCAACAGTGCAGAGTGCTTAATACCCTTCCCCGATACCATTACTTGGAGGCGAGAGCAATCGCCCGCTGTCCTCGGAGACCCATTGTTCCCTCTGGATTTGTAGCGGTCTCGTTTTCCTCTCTGATAGTTCGTATAGAGCGAGCGATGGTGCAGACCCACTTTTCTCCCTCGGATTGTTCTGGTCGCAGTAGGTACTCCCTCGAACCCTTGTGTGAGGAAGTCCCGGCGGTTTCACAGCAAAGTCAGTGAGAATCCGGTAGGCCGTCCGAATTCTAGATTTCAGCCGTTTGTGCAGTTAGGCCATGACAGCTTTGGCAGTGCCGTTTATTCCTTCGTACTGCAGTAATGAATGTCACCCTCTCCTGCAGTCATTTACATTAAGTCTTCTTGCTCTTCAGTTTCCTCACTGTGAGTGTGACCTCCTTTTCGGCGCTCTGAACGTGGGGTTGTACGCCAGCCCTCCAGCCATTCCTGTGCTTCTTCCGGCGACAGAAAGAACCATGCTTTACCGTCGGCTTCTACCCTCAACTTCGCAGGGAACAGCATCGAATATTTGAGTCCACGTTCACGGAGCAGTTTTTTAACTTCAAGAAATCCGCGGCGCTGCTTCGTAACTGCAGCAGTGTAGTCTGGGAAGATGGTGACATTGGCGTTATCAAGTCTCAGAGGGGGGCGACACGCGCAGCCTGCAGTATCGCATCTCTATCCTGGTAGTTGAAAATGCGAGCTAGGATAGGGCGCGGAGGGGCCCCGGGCTTGAGCTTACCCCCTCGTACTCTGTGTGCCCGTTCCACGGAGAAGTAATTGAATAGGCCCCGGGAACGGAGATGATTTGTGAGAAGATCTTCAACAAACAGGTCAATGGCAGGGCCCCCTGTCTGTTCCGGCACCCCAATAAGGCGTATGTTATTCCGTCTGGAACGCCCTTCCTGGTCCTCCAGCTTAGCCGCTAACAGTTTATTGTCTGTTGCGAGCTGCTGCATTTGCTGCTTAAGAGTGGCCGTGTCGGTGGTGAGAGTTGTTGCCGTCACTTCCACCTCCGTTACCCTGGCGGACATTTTGTTAAGGTCTGCCCGGATGAGGGAGAGTTTTGCCGAAAGGGATCCAATGCGTGCATCTAGTGACGTGTGCACTTTATTCAGTGTGGCCATAATGTCTTGTAGCGTCACTTCTTTGGCATCCCCTGTGGTCGCTCCCGGTCCCGGCCCTGCCTCGTGACTCGCAGGCTCCGGTTGCGATTTCGTGTATGCGTACTTTTCTAGCTTCGCCTGGTTCGGCCCCTTCGCATTTCTGCCGCTCATTGTCGCGCTGGGGGTATGCTCGCACTGGTAAGACGTGCAGGAGTGGTAATCACCACCGCCTGCCAAAGGGCGGACTCCGCCCGAGCGGCCTGTCAGGTTTCCCACCCTGCTTCGCTAGTTTAGTGCTGCGCGACGTGCCGTCGGTCTGGCCCTCCGGATCAGGACTTCTGCTCTGGGCTAGTTTGGCGTCGTGTACCGCGCTGTGGCGCCTTCTGCAACTGTGGTCATGCTCTACATTCAGATTCGCCCCCTCACTTGTGCTTCACCCTTGGGCCGCTGCCTGAAGAAGACTTACGCCGGGACCAAGCGCGGTCCGGTCCTTCTGGCGCTATCCGCAACATAGGCAGAGGAGCCCTATGAGTATGTTCAATGTTCAGACTAAAGAGGGCCTCCTCCGTAGCTACCCTATAAGTCACTGAGGCGCTGCTTGCTTTAGTGGGCCAGTAGAGCAGCGGGATGTCGCTTGCTGCCTGAGAACAATTGGCATGTGCTGTATAGCGCCACAGTACCTGGGCAGTCCCTCGACGCCTCTCATGAATGCCGCCGTCTCACACTCAGCGGGCCGCGGGGTCGCAGCTGCGGTCGGTTGGTCAGCCCGTGTGCGAGCACTGCAAACTCTCTGTTATGACAGCGGTGGGGGACGCGTCTCGTCCCCAGGGCGGCAGTCCGCCCACCCCGTCGTTTGTGCCGGTGTTATACTTGCCGCCATCTCGCTGGCTTAGAGGCGCCTCCTCTAATACACCGCCAGTGGGGGGGCCCTCCCCCGGCCGTCTCCAGGCCGTCGCACACTGCGCACTCCTGCGTGGCGCACCTCGCATCTCCGCGGTCCGCTCCGTCGGAACTTTACTCCCCGGCTCTCCTCGCCGGGAGTAGGCCCCTCGCCGAAGCCGCGCTGTCTACGGCGTCTGCGCCCTCCGCTCAGCCTCGGACCGGGATGATCGGGCGCTAATGGATCTCCGCCACCACCAGCCGAGGTATGTGCATCAGAGAACCGCCGGATAAATGATCGGATGGTTAAGGAGGGTTCCTCGGATTACGGAGCCTCTCTAGGCTGCGGCCATTTTCCCAAGATGCCAATTTTAAAAAAAAATCTTCACGGGGGAAGAACACCCCCAAGCCCCCCTTATTGCCGTCGGCCTGGCTCGCTGCGCTCGTTCGCATGCGTGATTCGTTCTACATACGCCTCACCAGTTTCAAATTCCACCAGCCGCCCCTGACACAGGACTCTCTCCAATTAACCTCGGCTGACTTCCCTGTGTACCTCCACTGACAACAGATGTTTTACCAACACTGCCACTTCTGCAATTAACCCTATTTACTCCGATTTCCTGACCTGCTTCTCTACAGCACTCACAAACCTCGGCTTCCTGATGATGATCCTAACTCATTGAGGATCGAAACGTCGACCATTGTTTTTCCAGTGCAATTTGTGGTGCACATCTTTTTCCTGGTTCTTGAAATTGATCTGAATTGTGTCCAAATGTTTAAGAAAATTATTGTTTAGAACCAATCATCTTGTATATATTTTACTTCACCTATCACCTCGCGCCTAGCGCTGTGTTCTTCACTTCTTGTCACGAGCACAAAGTGCACCATGTCTTGTAGGGTTGCTTCTGCATTTCTTTGCAATACAGTGCTGATACCCCCGTCATGTTTAACTTTTTCTAAATATATGATGCCATGAGCACATTGAACAAATAACTCAGAGTCTCTCCTAATTGTTTGCTCATTGTAATGTCTTGTACATACATATATACTAACTCCTACTGAATCCAGTTGAGATTGTTGATAGTTGCATTGATCTTCCTGCTTTGGCACTATCTCCTTCTGACTCCACATTTCTGCATGCACCAACCTGGTAGAATTAATTTCCTGCAGGTGTTTTCTCATTCCTCTGGACCGAAGGAGTATGGCTTGATGTTTCCATCACATCCTTATTACATAGAATTCATGTAACAAATTCGGAATTAACTTTTTTCCTTCCAAGTGGCAAATAAAGGAAATCCCATACAATGGAGCGTTTTTAATTTCATCCTCCATGCCACCTCTTCCTCCTCTTGCAACAGCACAGGACCATCTTCTTCAGTCATTGCAGTTATCCAAAACTTACAAGGTAGCTTTGGAAGAAAAGATTTCCCTCTTCCAAAGAGCGCTACCTTCTCCTTTGAAAATATCAAATTGAATGGGGAAAAAAGAATATACACTTCTTGTTTCCTACAATTAACAGAGTTCTAAGCCAATGAAATGCTGTTTTGCAAAAATGAAAGTACCACAGAAGTGTATCGATGCTAACACATTTATATTGCAGTACCCGTATAGTTCACTTACAAAACCTACAGTTACGATAATAACATATATAGCAGAATAATAATAATGAAAATAATTATTTGGTGTAGATATAATTTAAACATTTTACGGAGGTATCACAGTACTACTGAGGAACATTGACATTTATAATGAATTTTGACCTATCACGAAAGTACTGCGGTACCAAAAGAAAAATTACAAATAATTAAAACATTATATGATTAGAAACACTTATTTTTTTAAAACATACAAATTCAATTAACAAAACAAAGGTTTAAGATTAGTTATAGCTAGTAAAACATAATTTCTTGTTTCAATACAACTAAACTACACAAACCTTAGAAAATCAAAAGATATAGTTACATTTTCCCCTCACCCAAAATGTACCATGTCTTGCGCACCTCCACACAGAGTGTTGTCAACTCGCTAGCCAGACTAAGTTAACTATAACTTGCGCCTTCCCCATGCACTGCTTATACCCATTTATATTAAATCGCTTACGTTAAATCATTGAATTCAGAACAATACTCATGCCATCTCAAATGACAATTTATGAGCAGACTATGCATGGTAGAGGGCTGAGCTATAGTCAATTCAGTCTGGCTAGCGAGTTGACAACACTCTGTACAGAGGCGCGCAACTCACAGTAATTTTTTGGCGAGGAGCAAAAACTAAGATATAACTATAAACAAGCATTAAAAATGCAATAGGTCTCGCCTTTTATTAAGTTAAAGCCATTTGCTTTGCTATACAATACCATTAGCAAAGCAAATAGCTAACTTAACCAAAGGCGAGACCTGTTGCATTTTTCAATGCTTGTTTATCTATTCCTTTCATCTGAAATGTCGTCTTTTCTCTCTGTCTTTGTTACACCCTCTCCCCTTTCCTTCTGTTCTTTCGTTTCCTTGTCTCGTTTCTTCATTTCCTCACTCTCCCTTTGCCTCTTTCCCCTTCCCTCCCTTTCTTTTTCTCTCGCTCTTTCACACGCACACACATACAGGTTGATATGTACGATGTCGGGACACGCATGCACTTCCCCAGGCACACTATGCTCTGTATTTCTGCCCAATTACGGACACGTTGTGCAGAAGTCCATCACGTGTTGGGCGCTTTGTTTTGTCGTATTGCAAACCCAAGGGACCTGGCCCATTTCCAAACTCGTGACAGTGTTTTACTCGAGAACAGTAATGTAACTGAACCACGGAGCATGGCTAGAACTCAATGTTTAAGTCCTGTGCAAAGATGTCAGTATGGTTTCTACATGCCTAGGAGCACATTCTCAGAACAAGCCTAAAATCGACTCGGAAGCCAGCTTTTACGAAGGACAATGACAAAAGCCAATTAAAAATATGGGTGGAGAGTGGGCGGGGCTTTAGAGCCATACTCCAATACTGCATGCCTTGCAGCAGCGCATGTGATGCCCAGGCTCCAACTAAAAAAGTGCAAATGAGCAGTGATGGCTGTATGACCTAAAGTGTAATGAATGGATACCAATCAACCCTGTGTAACTGCTAACATTATGGCAAGTGCCTTTTAACTGTAAGATGTAGTGTAAGGTTTGACCAAGAGTTGCAAAATGAAAACAAATATTTAGCCATGGAGTTCATCCCAAATGAGTCTCTCTCAAGATGAAAACGCCCAGCATCCACATCCCAGTGATTGGAGGTCTGACGCTGTCCAGTCGCGTATGACAGAAAAATGTTAGTCCTTTTATTCTTTCTTTAAAAGTGTTAGTATGCCCTTCTAAGTTTTGCATGTTATCCCTTTTCTTCCTTTGCATTCCCAACATTGCCCTGGCTCTCTATACTATCGTTTCACTGTACGCTATATTGTAAGTCTCATTGGTCAAACTAAAATGTAAGGCTTCTCTGTGTTTTATTATTGGAAAAGCGATGCTAGCTGACAGCACTGCAGCTCGCGGCTAGAGCGGAGAAAGGCTGAGCCGAAGAGCGCGTGGATTCTTGGGATAGAAACACGAGGGGAGAACTCCCCATTCAAAGGACGCAACATCTCCTACTGCAAGGAAGCTGTGGTGCGTGAACCCTCTTGTTGCCGGAAGCCCTCCTCCCCAGGAGAGCACTGCAGAAGCAGCCGTACTTGAGCCTCATGTGTTTCGAAAAGACCTCCAACTTAGGGGCACGCCAAGAAACCTGCTCTACACGAGCCGCGAATGATGAACGTGGCCTGCCCTCTCGAGAGAGAGCTGCAGCGATAGCGACAAATAGATGAAGGCCGCTATCGGTGAACACGAGCTCTTCAACCGCGTTCGCTTTCTCTTCAGTTCACCGGCGGTACGCTGGGGCAATTTTAATTGGATAATAAATAAGCAGCATGTTTGGATTCCCCAACGCGGATGGGAAGCGCTGGATTACGGCATCATGCAGCAAAGGATGAGAGCCGCTCTAATCAAGGCTCGCAAAAGGCGGCTGCTTTCAATGGTTGAGTCGCTATTTGGTTCTAGGCTGCAATGACCACGTGGAAAAAGATGGTGCTTTTTTGATAGTGTGTACCCAGAAGCCACATCCTGTGCCCTGCCCCTGGTTTGCTTCCTCCCAACCCCCCATTCTGGCTCAGATTCTGCTGTGTCCTGAAACCACGGCAGAAGCAGCTGATCCTTTCCAGGCCCGCCGCCACCCGCAGACGTTTCTCTTTTTCTGCCGTCCCACTTGGACGGCCTCAGCCTGCTGGCGTAAAAGGTTTATTATCTTCTTTATGGGGCCATCTGTTTCACCCCATAAAGATAAAAAACCTTTTACGCCAGCAGTAAGTCAGGGCAGTCAGTCCAAGTGGGGAGGCAGAAAGAGAGAAAAGAGTATGTCACACAGAGCTCTTTCCCAATGGCCGGCCACCGTTTAGCATAAACGGTGACGCCGGCCAATGGGAAAGAGGGGCGGGGCTTAAAGCCCGCTAGTGAATCTCCCTCTAAAGTCATAAGATCTCGCCCGCGAGACTGCGCATGTGCGCAGTCTTGCGCTAGGCTTCGACCTAAAAAGGTTGCATTTCCCTTCACAGGAGATGTCCCTCCATGCGCACTGCCAATAATGCGAAGTTCATAAGTTCATAAAGTGATCAATAAAGTTTGAATGGTTCAAATCAAAGATTTATTATTCTTTGTAGGATGACACATACTCATTGTATTCATGAGATGATGATGTTTTTACTCAAATCCATTAAAGGGTTATTCTTAAGCTTGAAAGAACATCTAGATGAGAACCCCAATGCATTTCGGACAGATAACCTGCCATTCATCAGGGAGTAAATTCCTAAAGAAAGCAGAAATAGGTGAAAATCAGGCGACCTGAGTATCTGAGGTATGAATATCATGTTATATCGAGGGTGAATAAATTGCCATGTGCCTGAAACGATTAGCAAGGACGGTAAAGCTGATAACCCAGTGCAGACTGTATTTTAGAAATATCAGTGAACAAATATGATAAAAAGGGTATGGGAGTGAGATCGTGGTAAAAGGCGAGCTCAAAAGGGAGTCTCGTGGGGGTGAGTGTTGTTAACATGGAGGTTCAACGTGGAATGAGAAAGTAGGTGTACCCGTGGTAAGTTTGTGAAATACCATCGGTTGTAACAACTATGCGGTGAGAAGCAAGAGAAAGATGCAAAGAAAACCTCATGTGGATAGATGGAAATACTGCGAGTTGTTATTAAAAGTGAAACACTCATGGGAATACTCGCAATGTTCGCGTGACGAAATTTAAAAATATCGGTGCTCGAAGTGAAAGGTCCGAAACTAGCTATAACATTAAGGAACCCTACACAAGATTGGTGGCCTTTTTAATTAAAGACGTGGCCTAAAAGATGTAATGTAGAATACTGTGATTGCCCAGTGTGCCACTTGACCAGAATGTGGGTAGATCTAGGGGCTTGTTTTTGGTAGTACATTCAAACATATCAGTAGGAGATTTTTTTAATGATTTATTTTCCAAGAAATTTCGCAAATTATCATAAACAATTATGTTAAATGACATGAAATTAATTTCTTGGTATCTCGCATGATAACTAAACACAAGGTTATAGCTGCACTGAAATGTCACATACGTTTTACTTTGCCCTTCTCGGCCGGTGCTTTTTAAAAACCGGCAGTTCTGTAGCGCTTGGGGACGGGGTCACCGAAAGAGACGCTATGTGCTACGTGTAGAGAAGAGGTCTGAGGCAGGCAGCACGGCCGGATTGGATAGCTGCCTTTTGTGTTTGCTTTTGGAGCCCTGTGGATGACTGCACCTTCTCTTCACATCCTGGAATCCTATATTGCCGAATAGATGAGGAACAGCCGACTGAAGCTGAACTCGGACAAGACGGAGGTCCTCATCCTCAGATCCACCCCTTCTGCCTGGGACGACTCCTGGTGGCCAACCGCACTGGGAACAGCTCCAACACCCACTGACCACGCTCGCAACCTAGGGGTCATCCTCGACTCCACCCTCTCCATGACTAAGCAGGTCAATGCTGTTTCTTTCTCCTGCTTCAACACCCTCCGAATGCTCCGCAGGATCTACAAGTGGATCCCCACCGAAACGAGAAGAACGGTCACCCAGTCCCTCGTCAGCAGCAGATTGGACTACGGAAACGCCCTCTACGCAGGAGCCTCGGCCAAACTCCTGAGACGGCTGCAACGCATCCAGAACGCCTCTGCACACCTGATCCTCGACATCCCTCGCCGCAGCCACATCACACCGCACCTGAGAGACCTGCACTGGCTCCCCGTCAGCAAGAGGATAACCTTCAAGCTCCTCACCCACACACAAGGCACTCCACAACACCGGACCAACGTACCTCAACAGACGGCTCAGCTTCTACACCTCCACCCGCCAGCTCTGCTCTGCCGACCTCGCCACAGTCCCCCCGCATCCGAAGAGCGACCTCCGGCAACAGATCGTTCTCCCACCTCGCCACCAAGACCTGGAACACCCTCCCCACCCACCTACGGCAGACCCAAGACCTACTGACCTTCAGAAGACTCCTCAAGACCTGGCTTTTTGAGCAGTAGCTGCACTCCCCACCCCCCAGCGCCATGAGACCCTCACGGGTAAGTAGTGCGCTTTACAAATGATATGATGGATTGATTTAAGGCCACCAGGTTTCTATCCGGGGGGTAGATGCAGTGGTGGCTTTTGACAGACTCCAGAGAGGTGCTTCACAGAGGTGGAAATAACAAAGACAAGAAGAGGAGCGGTCTTTACCATGTACATGCCTATACCAGACATGCCTTCAGCAGAAGTGAATTAATGTGCAGCTGAATGAGACTGGTGTCTTCATCTATAATTTAAGAAAGAACTTCAAGTTCAGCTGTGGACCTTATCTGCTGCGTACATAGCTCTGCTGTCTTCAGTCCTGGGGACCACAACAATCGGCTTGCTTCTCGCTTGTGGCGCATGGCTGCCACATCACCCACCAGCGCCAGGAGGCGCTTAAGAATCTCCCGCAGACTCCCGCAAAGTGGGTTCCATTTCCTTTCAGCTGTTGGCCATATCTGCGGCGTAATCTGCCCTGCTATCTTCGGTCCTGGGGACCACAACAACCAGCCTGCTTCTCGCCGGCGGCGCATGGCCGCCATGTCGCCCACCAGCGCCAGGAGGCGCTTGAAAATCTCCGGCGAACTCCCACAACGCGGGACGCGCGCGGGCGTGTCCAGGCGAAGCCCAGGCCAAGGGCGGGCCCGTCCTTGCCAGTCATCACCCGGAAGAGGCTGGGTTGGGCCACCTCTCTGAATGTTGCACCTCTGGATTTGCCCCCGTTGCGTCTCAAGGTACTGTCATGAGTCATTGTACACATTTATGCTGTTTTACCCAACTAACTGTGCTACACAAAGCTGGCCCCTTTCATTCTCTTACCTTTTCTTGGTTCGTTTGGGAGTGTTTCTCGGTTCAGTTGTTGTGTTTACTAAGCCATTTAACGGTGTTTAAGGGTCACGCCTCGTGGCGCTATTTAGAATGACCAAGCGCAATGGTGTGGCGGGTACCCTGGATGCATTTATTATTAGGGCCGAATTGATGCTTTAACATGAAATCGAACTCACAGAGAGGCGTTTATCGTTGGACCCTGTTTCTCTGCAAAGGCGTTTATCGTTGGGTTCCCCAATGCCTTGTGATGCTTTACCATCTGAACTATTTTCTACTCTTTCTAAACAACAGCAGCCATTACTTGACAGTGGTATTTTCCCCTCGGACTTGCCATCAGGGTCAACAATTGTAGCAAGGTCACGGACTGCCACTCCTTTTGCCAGGGTCTCTGTGGACAAAGAGGTTAAGCTGAGAAAACTGGAAGAGAAGCGAAGGAGTGGGGCGGGTGCCCTCAAATCTAAATGGAAGATTACTCCCCGAAATAATTCCAATGTGTCTAGAATCTGCTCTATTAGCACACAAACTGATGTTGCTTCTTCTGTATGTAATGTACAAGGCTATACAGTGGTGGACTCTGTGGGGGGTTTAATCTGAACACTGTTTTTACTTCTATGGAAGAGTCAATTGGCAATAGTTTGGTCTCCTTGTGGGGCCGTTTAGATAATCTGGACTCTATTTTGATTAAACTGACCAGTCTTACTGAGGCTCTGTAGTGCAAAAGGGAGAGGGTGGGCATCAAGGCATCCCAAACCCAAGCAGCAACTTCTATAGAACAAATGTTGAGGGCTTGATAAGTAAATGCCAAGGCCAGGGTACCTGTGTTGTGGGCCCCAGCTGCAGTTCCCTGGACCCGGAAGGTGTTATTGTAGATAATCCACGCCAGGCGAAGCCCCCCTGTGATCCAGTTAAAGCTCCTATGCAACATGAGAGTATCCCCAGCCTAACATCTAATCCTGCTCCCGCTAAACCCTGTCCTTCTGCTTCGATATTTATCCCGCCTTTAGTTCATGGGGCTGGGGAGGAGGTGAGGTTGGATTTGCCCCCTGATGCTACTCCATTAACCATAATTTTGGCAATTGTCCCGGCCCCTATTTCCAAGTCAAATGAATCTGGGGAGGTATTGAGAAACAAGGCTCTTTGGTGGCTCGGGACTCGAACCGGACTATCAGAGGCCTTGTTTCATGAATTTAAAATGGCAAGATGAGTAGGTTGGGTCAGGAGAAGGGAGAAAACACTTCGCGGGGACTGTATTGTTCTTTCCTTTAAGTAACCTAAACTGGTGCAAGAGATTTTACGAAGACTTGGTAGCATTCATGTGCTCCATGGAGAAATAAATATCTTGCCTCATTCCTTCTGGCCCCCCTACCAGAAACTTAAATCGACTAATGATTATCAAGTCTAGTTTACCTCTCTATAGCACAATTGATCTGCCCTGTCAAGTCCCTAGAACATTTTTTAACATCCCAGTAGCAAATAGATATGGGGCTCTTGAGGAGGTGGACTGACTTGTATCACAGGCTGGTTATATTGCCAGCCCAGGGACTGGTGGGGTTAGTAGGGCATTTTGGGTGAGTAATAGCGAACTCCAGAGACAGAACATTCTTGGTAGTATTGGATCAGTGGACCAACAACCTGAAACTTTTCAGAAAGTTCCAGACCATGACGGACCAGGACTGGATCTTCCTAACATTCCAGCTCTCGCGTCTCCTGTTTTCTAAAACTTCTATTTCAGCTAGAAGGGGTCACTTATTGGAAGCTGTTGAATTACCTCCTACGTTCCAACCAGAGTCCATCCAAAGTTCCATCACTACCGGTCTTAATGCACACGATGGTAGTCTTGAATCTGGCCACTCACTGAAGGTTCTATCGTGGAACATTGCCGGAATAAAAAGTAAATTGCAAAATCCAGATTGGAGTCAATTTGTAGGCGTTTGTAACAAAGAGAGAGGGACCCCTAGACCAAAGGAGAGGGGTACCAATAAGACCTTAGTCAAAAAACAGACCTCCCTTGGATCTATATATTTCAGTCGACCACACAAATCTCACATTAACCGGATGAGAATGGGCATCAAGAATGCAATCAAAAAGATAATGTAAAATATTTGTTCACAAATTTATTCAGAATAATCACATAGGTCACAAAATATGTAAAATATTACAAAGTTATTTAATAAAAAACTGACAGTCTCTAGATTTTATACACATAGAAATAAAAATAAATTAAAACTTTTTTTCATGATTCAAAAACAAAAAGTAAAAAATACACCACTATTCATACAAAACAGTGCATTTACAAATTGGGAAAGAAAGAAAGGACAAATTAATCCTATTCCAGCAAGGAAATCGCCAAATCAAAGATTCATCGGTTGTGACCAAAGTAAAACACAATCATAATATACAAGTCACAAAACCATTGTCATCACAGATTTTGTATGATTTCCTCTCATTTAAGCATCGACGCGTTTCGGAAGGCCCTAATACACAGCCAACACCTTCCTCAGGATTTTTTGCATGAGATCCCAATTTCTATATATTTAAAATATGAGCCTGGTCCGCTACTTCACAAACAGTCACCACCGATGGTCTCGTATACGTTTTTTGGTGGCTTATATCATAACGCCTCATACGGGTTATTCAATTGACGTCCTCATGGGTATTTGTCTCTTAGGAATATGATACCTCTAGTACGTACTAGATGCAGATGTCTTTTATATGTTCCGGCCGTCACTGCATTAATTCAGAAATAGCCCCAGGTACTTGTTGAATCGATCTCTTAAAAATTCTTTTATGTAGTTCGGTTCAAACGAATCGGAGGAAGTTATTCCGCGGACTATACCGGGCGCAATTCAGTGAGAGAACAGATCCTAGATTTGGGACGTTTTTATCTCCACTATCCTTGGCGTAGATCGACTACCTCTGGGTAATCTTTAATGCTATTTTGAATGGCATGAAGGTCCCGGGCACCTGGCTAGGAGCCGAAATTTTTTCGGTTTTTAAAAAGGGTTCTCCTCTTTTGCCCACCAACTATAGGCCAATCAGCCGGATTGATGGCTCCCAGAAATTGTTCGACAGGATTCTCCTTGAGCGGTTACACTCCTGGATGGAGGAGCATGAAAGTGTGTATCAAGCTGGCTTTCGTAAAAATCTTTCAACCAATGACCAAATCTTTCGTCTCCAATTATTATATTGGAAGACGGTGAGGGTGGCAGCCTCTACTCGATATTGGTCGATCTTAAATCGGCCTTTGATTCAGTCCCTCCAGTTAAACTGTGGGAGGTCCTTGAGCAACTGGGCATTCCGTCCTATTTGCATACAACTGCATGAGGGCAACTTCGCCCAAGTCAGGTATGGGAGATTCAGGGAATTGACTCCCCGTTTCCCAGTAAATAGAAGAGTAAGACAGGGGCGTGTGTTGGCCACTACTTTGTTTTGCCTTTTCATCAATGCTTTGGTGGCCCGGTTAAATGAGGTCGTAGATAATGATGCTCCAAAATTGGTGGATGGTAAGGTGCCAGCAATGATGTTTGCTGAGGACACCTTGCTGTTATCAAAGTCCCCTATGGGCATCCAAAGGATTCTTGACAGTTTCTTTCTATTCTGCAAAAATAGAGGGCTGGAGGTTAATACATCAAAGACCAAATTTATGGTCTTCAATCCAGCAAAAACATCTCGACCAAACCCCTCCTTGAATGGCATTTTGCTTGAGAGAGTGACTGTCTTCGACTATCTTGGTGTTACTTGTCTGAGACATTTGAATGGGGCACGCAACTAGACAAAGCAGGTCTGGCTAGCACAGAAGGTCGGGGTATTGTAAAAACACTTAGGAACTCGTCATACAAGCTCCCGGGCCCGGTGGCTGAGATCTATAAAGTACAGGTCAGGGGTGCAATAATGTATGGGGCAGAACTCTGGGGTCACCATCCCTCTGGCGGTCTGACAAAAATTTAGAACAAATTTATGAGACAGCTTCTTGGTCTTCCGCCAAGCAACCCTCTTATCCCTCTACGGCTGGACCTGGGAATCAGACCTATTGCTGAGGAGGTTGGATTGAGACCATTGACCTTTTGGCGTAGGCTGTGGGCGACCCCCGAACTAGCAGCTTATCAGTCTGAGCTCAAGGGGGTTTTGCGACTTCCAGGGGGGGTTGGTGAATTACAGAGGTTCGTACATATTAAAGACCTATGTTTGAGAATAGGCATTCCTGGTCTCTGGAGTAATCCTGAGGAAGTGTCTCTGACTATTCCTCAGTTAGAACTGGTTAGAGATTACAGATCCCTAAGATTAGCTGATGTCCAGAGAAATATCAAACTCGGGTCCTTAACTGCTGACTTTCTTAATATCAAAGCGCAGTATCTCTTTGAGCTTTTTTTGGACAAAATACAGCCACCCTAGGCAAGGAAGCTATATATTCAGTTTAGATTAGAGACCTTGCCGGTCCATGCTTTTACAAACAAATGGTCAAAACATAGCTCCCTTGGGTGTCCTCCATGCAACAGTCAAGACGAGTCAGACTTACATGTTCTCTTTTTTTGTCCTGGATATAAACTAGACAGGCAGCGATGGCTCGTACCACTTTGTAGAAATCTGGGGTGTGTTGGCCGTGCTCGGTGGCATATACAGGGGCGTAACACAGGCCCCCGCATCCCCCGCGGAGCGGGGGGCCCAGAGCTGCAGGGGGCCCACTCAGCCCATTAATAAAACCTGAGCGCTCCGTATTAAATCCGGATGGGGGCCCCTCTGTGTACATTGCAGGGGCGCCACTTAAACTTTTGTTACACCACCGGGCATATAGAATACTCGGATCGGACACCCACCCCCCTATACTTTTTGCAGTGTCTCGTTTTCTTAACACCATGTGGCATTGGCGTATGGTGTTGTTAAACTCACCCAAGTAATGCTTTTTATTGCACTTTCTTCATTTTAATCGTTTTTAATCCTTTTTAATCTCTCTTTATAATCATTTTAACCTTGTGAAACCTCATTGTAATGATACATGATCAATTTCAAATGTACTTTGGCCATTTTTTCTTTATATAATTTGTTCTTGATTAATTATTTTTATTATTGTTCAAATTTGGCTATGTATGTGCTGTATCATTTGCTTTTTACAGTCAATATTGGCCGAAATAAAGCTTGTTAAATGGAAATGTCACATGAGACACCAGCCCGGGGAGTGGCTCACAGGGAAAATGGTTCACATAAGACATTTTCTCCACGAACCAAAAGAGTGTACATAATTGTGCATCTGCAAAATTTGAAGAATGTTGCTTATCATGAACTTTGCCAGCGTAATAAAGATTTCGCACTGTCCTATAATATCACAGAGCAACAAACACACAGATCTGAAATAAGCCAGATATGGTCGTTTCAGCGAGGGAACTCAATCAAGTAAATTAGTATCTACAATTTTGCTGTGAACAATCAGAAAATATTTCAATTCCAACAATTTGAGATTCTGAAAAATTCTAAAACAGGAGATTTTAATTTAAACTTTATAACGCTCTGCGTTAAACAGGTACTCCTTTTTCTGCCCACATCACTCTTTCTGAAGTCCCTCCATCGGCCTGTCTCACACTTCATTTTCTTACTCTTTTCACCTCCTCCACTTCGCCACCACCCCTCCCCTCACCCATCACAGGCGCCCAGCTGTAAGCGCAGCATTTTAATTTCCTTTGGCATGGTCAATATTTCGACAGCTGTGTACCTCCTTCACACACTTTCCCATAGATTTGTAATTGTGATTGGCACATACGTTGCCATCTTGTGCGAGGCCCAACACCTGGATGAGCATGCAGTTTGTCTGTCACTGGGCCACAAAGCTGTTTACTGTCAGAAACTTACTGTGCCTTCAGCCTCAACTCCACAGCTCTCAATTGTGTCCAGTCAAAGATCCACTGAAGGAGATTCAATTCACAATATGCCCTATACAAGGCTGGGGTTGTATGAAAAACATTTTTTTTTAATGGACAAAATGAAATGCCCTTCAGGTATAGAACACCTACAGCTTGCTACATGATCTAAATGTGTGAAATGTACACAGGTGTTGCATCGCGTTGTCCATCAAGAGATCAGTGTTTTTGCTTAAGTGAAGGCCATGAACATAGATAGGGCCCAGTAAGGATAGGTTTCAGTTTTTAGCTGGTCTATTACTACGGATGCTGAGCACTGGCAGGACCCGCCCCACCTACAGCACGGAGGCTACTCCCGCTTTAGACAGTTAAGAGCTCCAAAAGGTACTCACCTTCGGATCCTTTCCAGGAAGGCAGTGAAAGCTGCCAGCGGTGTTAAAAACTAGGGGGGGAGGGGAGGGGAGTTGCACAGGAAAGGAAGAACTGGAGCTGTAGGAGGAGAAGAAAGGTGAGGAAGAAAATGTTAAGAAGAGTTTGGCGGGAGAGAGCGAGGGAAAGAGAGGAGAGTTCAGCTGGAAGTAAAGGTGAGGGAGGTGAGCTGGTAAAGGAGGGAGAGAAGGGCTGAAACAAACTGGAGAAGGGGAAAAAAAGTAGAGCTGAAGGGAAGCTGTGCAGAGTGGAGAGAAGAGAGGTGGCTTGGGAGTACGAATGGAGCAGGTGCAAGAGAGCCGAATTAAAAGGTTGGAAGAAAAGCCCGGGAAAAGGAGGAAGAGGGAAGCTAGAGCGGAAGAGGGTGACTAGGAGATGCTCAGTTTGCACTGAAGGAGGGGGGAGCAGGGAATGGGGCCAACAGTGAATATGGAGAGTAGGTGCGTGCAACTTGTATCCATCCGCTGCGCCACTCTGCTTGGTAGGTCATTTTATGCGTTAGCCTGGTTACCTGCTGTAGTCTCAGAGCTTCCAGATCCAGAAGCCGCCCAAGCCTAACGCATCTCGGGTTAGATGAAAGCTTTTTCTATAAATATACGCATCCTCCAAGACTCCGACAGTAATCACGCAAATCACGTTCTCACAGCCGTCAGCATTCATCTTTATTAGTACTCAGTGTACACAAACATGTGCTTTCGTTTTAAGGGGCTGTGGTGTTCAGTCAGAGTAGTGACTTGGCTGGAGATAACTTATGAAAGGGGGATGCTAAGTCAATTACTCATTTGCCGCTTCCACTCCGTTGGTGCGCTGGGACTGTGCTGCTGTCCCACAATCTCCTGCATAAGTGCCACGAGTGACACCAGAAAGAGAGTTTAGCTGAACTATGCAAAGCACAGCACCAGACTGGGATTGGGAGTTTATCGCTGTGCGTCTGAGCAAGGAAAAGGTTGGGGAGAAAGGGGGGGGGGGGGTCCTTACATGCTAACTAAAGCTAGTTTACAAGCCTGCTAGTGCTCGACTTTGAAGGCATTATTTCCCCTGAAAACGATGGGCTATTGGAATTACAAAACTTTAGATTTTCCCATGGATCTAGTTTGAGTGTTGCTTTCTTGGCTGGCTCTCAAAGGTTCCTCAGTTCCTGGTGTTTTTATTTGCTCCTGGTGATGTTGTCACTAACACATCTGCCAAGCGGCCATATTAGGTCCCTCTTTTGGAATTTATGTAGTGCTGTTCATTTCCCTGACAAGTCAAGGCCTAAGGCGCTTGTAGTGACGCCATCAGGTACATTTCTCTTACAACGAGCTCTTTACATGCTCCTCTCAGCGTCACTATGTTAATGTATAGCCAATCCAAGTTTTTGAGAGAAAACATAGCCTTTGGACGAACTATTTAAACACGTGTATCCAGAAAGCTTGGAAGCTGACAGTCTAAAATAAATTTTTTATTTTATTCTCAATATTCACAAATGAAAAATGATATATTGTTTCAATCTCCTTGTCCCCAGCTTTTGACACAAAAACATGCAGGATGCGAGTTTAAGACCCCTTTACAGAGGGGTGACGGCACAAGCCCCAAGATTGTTTTGTGAGTTTGTTGTGGGACATGGTGCATTTCAAAGCATGTCATTATTAAGGCTGGAGTACTCTTATAACATAGCATTCTAGAATTAGGAACAAAAATCTCTACTGGGGTGGTCGATCACCTTCAGTGTGCCCTAAGCACCACACTTGCTACTGTCCTACCATGAATTACAGCACAATTTGAGCCTAGGAGATGCCTAAAAATGTGATATATTTCAAAGCACATTCGTTGGACAGAACTGGATGCAGCGTAAAGGTAACTTTAGAATGAAAACTATTTTTTTGGTTGTTGGCATTTTAACACCCATTTGGTGAGCAACACGTGTGAGCTGTAAAGGAATCAGATGTTAGGAGGGGAAATCTCCCACTGCAAATCTGATTTTTTTTTCTATTGACATGCACTGTGAATTATATTAATAGTTCTGCAGCCTAGAAAAACAGAGATAGACTGGCTGAGGGCTGAGCTTGTAAGATTTGTTAAACTTGAGCTGCAGCTCGGCCTTCTAAATGTAATCTGCGAGATCCTTGTTACCCAAGGGAAAACCTAGGTTCCACAGGCCTAATTCATAAGATATGCGTAAATTGATGGATGGTTGGGCTGTCTGAGATGTTTGAGACTGCAGGTAGTTTGTGACCTGAGTGATAGCTCTGTTATATTATGTTTGCGCCTATATTTTCTTTGTCTCCTGAGAGACAGTGCACTCAATCCAGAGACTGTGGGTCTTTTAAAATCCATGTTGCTGTGTGGGTCACAAGCCTTTATGTTCTGTCACCACACTCCATTGATTATTATCGTTAAATGTTCTAGGGTGTCAAAGCATATGACCCTCCTTAAAGTTAGGTTGCTTACAAATACGCTTCCTTTTAAAAGTTCTGGGTTTGCGCCTAAAATTGGTGGTCAGGGGATGCTGTAATACTGGGCAAGGCAAATTGGTCTGTGTTGGTCTGTATATGGTATGCCACTAAGAGGTTATACCTTGCACAGAGTCCAGAGATTCCCCCAGAAGTGTAGAGGGCTCAATGCAAACCCAAAGTGCTCTATTTGTGGTAGTGTGGGTGAACAGCCTTAGGCCTAACACAGACGAGTGCAAGACATTTGTCACACATACAATGATCAATAAATGACCCACAACTCAAATAGGAGATCCACACCAATTTTATAAAAATAAGCTGTAATTTAACTTCTATTTTAAGACCAATATCTTTGCAAAAAGGTAAGTAAATTTTTCAGGAAACATATTTTAGTCTTTCAAAAGTCATCACTGTGCAGTTTTCAAACAGTTCAATGTTAACCTATGGTGCAAAACAACAATGTGTTTTCACGGGTAAGTACCTACCTTACAGTTCCAGTCTTCATGGTTTGAGATCAGCAGAGGGTAAGGCTCAGGGAAGCACAAAGTCTGCACCACCAGGGGCACAGGTGCGGTTGGATGCAGAGGTCAAATTAGAAGATAGGCCCAATGCGTTTCAATGGAGACTGGGGGTGCTTAAATCCACACTACTTGCAGGTAAGTAGATCAGTTGCAGGGGTCAAGCTTCTGGGGTTAAAGCAAACTTGGGGGGAGCCACAAGGCAGCACCAAACATACACCACCAGCGACACAGGGGCTGCCGGGTACCGGGTGCAAATACAGCATCGGGCACCCAATGCTTTTCAATGGAGAAACTTAGTTGGACAAACAGGCTGCAGGCGTTGCACCGGAGGCTGCACCGAGGGAACCAGTGACATCAGAGGTAAGTTGAGGGGTGTTGAGGGTCGTAGGGACACAGTCGAATCAGCTCACCAAGGCCCAGGGGCTTTGGGTGCAGGGGAGTCCTTTGACATCAGATTTTTCTTACTGGAGCTGGTTTCTGTTGGGGGGAGCCTCTGGATACAGTCTGCAGGTGGCAGTGTGGACTCCAGGATGGGTCAGCCAACACTGGACTTGAGGTCATGATATCTTCGAAACCTGTTCTGGATCAGAGGGCCACCGGGACAAGGGCCGAAGGCATCGGGTGCAGAGTGGGCAGGACTCGCATTTCCAGAAGGCACCAGAGTACTTTGTGTAGGTTTCTTGAGGACAGATCCGCTGTCCTCAGTAGTTTTGGTCTTTATCAAAGATCAGGCAGTCTTCCTTGGGTTTTAGAAATCGCTGGCTGCTGGACTGGCATTTTCCTCTTTTGCAGGGTCTTTGAAGCTGAAGACAGGCCGGTAGGGCTGGGGCCAAGTCAGTAGGTGTCTTAAGGTTTTTCTGCACGGCGACTTTTGTCCTTCTTCTTGGATCGGCAGGCACTAGTCTCAGGGTCTGGGGGAGCCACCTAAATACTAAATTTAGGGGCGTTTTAAGTGAATGCAAGGTAGGGCCAATGGGCACCTTATCTGGGGTGACTTCATCCTCAATTATACCACCTTCCTGTGGGAGAGGGCATATTCCGAACCCTGATTGGAGGAGTCTTCCTAGCTTCAAGATGGCGGGGACTGAAAGATGTGCTTCACCTTACCTACCTCCCCCTCCTTAGGGGTTGAGTTGGCAGAGGTGGGCACACCTCCTATTCTTCCTAGGTTTTCCTGCCCAAAGTGGGGGTGTAAACCTGGGGCTACCATCTGCTGCTAGAAGCAGAGGCTTAGGGTCACATTACAAAGGCGGGAGGCCTTTGAGGCTTCCCACTGGAGCACTGTGCTCATCCTGGGGGAAGGGGTGCGACATCTCAGCCCAGGATGTGCATGGTTTCTGGTTCCAGAGAGCAGAGGCTCCCGACCCAGGGGTCCAGAAACATATCTGGTGGAGGCAGGCTGCCTACAGCCAGTCTGTGACCACAGCAGGGTGGTTAGGTTTTCAGGGGGCACCTCTGAGGTGCCCTCTGAGTACATGGTTCAATAAATCCCACACTGACATCAGTGTGGGTTTATTTATTTTTTATTTTTTTATTTTTTTGTAAAAGATTATTATTGTTTTCCGCAAAACGGTACAGTACATTAATTAAAGATAGTAAAATCGTTGCCCAGCATTCACCAGCATCACCCACCCCTCCCACAGTGCGCCCGCCCAAGGCCTCAATTCCAACGTCCATGCCCCAGTAATTTGCCCCCGAGACCCTCTCCTTAGTCAGTGTCAGAGGCTTCATCGTCCTGTGTCGGCGGTGGTTCACATATGCCCCCTCTGTACTTGTTCCATGCCCCCCACACTTTATTCCATTTTTGTGGACACCCCTGCCCAATGAACACAGATCTCTCGGCCAACATAGCCCTATCCATGTCCCGTCCCCACACTGACAGCAACGGTGCCTCTCCCGTACCCCATTTCTGAGCTATGTTCCGCTTAGCCAGTACCATCCCCAGCGTGGCCCAGCCCTGAACCTGGCGATTAAGGTCATTGGGTTCCCACACGTTCAGTAGACATCGCCTGGGCTCCGGCACCAGCGACACTCCCCCCGACTGGGACAGCGTCCGCATCACCCGCTTCCAGTATTCTTGGATGACAGGGCATTCCCATATGGTGTGATAGAAGGTACCCTCCTCCCCACAACCGCGCAAACAGAATGGGTGGGGCGCCCTACCTATTTTGTGCAGGGTGCATCTGGTGTAGCAGGACCGGTGCAGAATCCGGAGCTGTACCAACCGGAGCCTAGAGGGTATCCCCGCCTCCCGGGGGGACGCCAGTACCTCCCTCCACTCCGGGTCATCAAAGTCTCCTACATCACTGGACCATTTCTCCCGTAGGGGACCCATAGGGTCAGGCAGGTTATTTATGAGCTTACAGTACGTGAAAGATGTGGCCCTCTTAGGCATATAGTCGGTAAGCAATCTGTCCTCCATTGGTGATGCCTCCGGGACCTCGGCGCCAGGCTCTAGCTGCGACAGCAATGCATGTTTGATTTGGGTGTAACTGAACCATTCCGATGGCGCCAGCTCATATTGTTGTTGCAGGCGCGAGAAGGAGACCACTGCACCCCCATGCCACATGTCGCCCACCGTGGAAATGCCAATGTCGTCCCAATTATAAAATCCCTTGCTGCGCCCAAGCCTCCCGAGCCGCTTCGTATCTCACAAAGGCGTAAGCTGTGTCAGGACTCCTCTCCACCCCAGCTTGCAGTGTGGGTTTATTGAGAGTAGTAGTTTGGTACCAAGCACTCCTCAGTTCAGAGAAGCCATCATGGTGCTGGGAACTTGAGTTGTTGAGTTTCCAGCCATTGTACTCTCCATGCCGACTCTGGCACTTAGAATATCCAAGAATGGACCTAAATATTGTAGGGGCATATCTGCTCATGCAGATATGCCCACACCTATGATATAGTAAGGGCTGCTAGAGGGGTGACTTACCTATACCTTAGTCAGTGCTAGTTAATATGACACACAGGCAGTGTCGTTTTGTGTGCACCAGGCCATGCATGCTGCCTGGCAGTCTGTATGGCCTAGGTGAGGGGTCCCTAGGGGACCCTCTTCAGTCCCAATGCCCTAGGTACCCAGGTATCATTTACTAGGGACCCACAGGGGCCTTAAGAGACAATTGTGGCACATTTTTAAGGATGAAGCACTGGCACAGTGACTCTGGTTGGTAGGTACCCTGTGCGCAAAAAGTGTGGGCTAACCATGTCAAAAGAGGCACTTTCTCACAGTCTGGCCTGAGAGTAACAAGCTCACAGCCAACAAAATTAAGGCGTTTTTAAAATTTGTTCTCACCAGTAAATTATTTCCAAACCTCAAATATGATTGATTCCAGGTTAAATTTAAATGTTCCATATACATGACTTGTATATAACTTTTCTGGTGTAGCAAAACATTCCAAGACAATCACATCAGAAAAATGGGAATTAGATCAGTGGCCAAGTATAAGCATGTAGAGAGTTCGATCAGTTTTATGGTTTTTGTGGTCCTCTGCTGTCAGAAGCTGCTGAATTATGTAATTTCTTTCATCATACTGCTGCAACTGCTTTTTACAGCAATAATGTGTCACTTAAAGTGGCACACATAAGGCAATGAAAAGTCACACATAAGCCAAAAGGGAAATGTCAGACTTAAGCCAGTTGAAAGCTTGGCAGCTATGATCCAGGCTCAGTAGAGCATCAAGTTTAGGTTTTTGCTTTGCCTGACTAGACACAGGATGTCGCTGTTTAATACCATAGACGGAGGGTGAGGAAGGGGAAGCATTGCACAATATTCCCATCGGCCCCAGTTCGTTGTATAATTTAGAGTATATGTTTGGAATGCCCATAGTATGAACTGAGCAGGCTCACTGCCCAAGAAGCTTGAGAACACCGTTTCCAATAATTTACAAAAAAATACACCTGCTTTTCTCTCGCAGTTCCAACATATCTTGTAGTGAAGAGGTTTTAATGAAAATCCATAATTTTATTAACACGGTTTGATTAACTGAAAAAATGTGAGAAATGTTACTGCGAAACAGCCGCGGCCCCTGCAGGTAAGAGCGGTGGGGCCGTGGGGCCTGGCGGAGTGGGTTTTCGACGGACAAGAAGAGGAAATTAATTATTTATTTAATTTTCCATCGTTGTCATCTGTCAAATCCCCCCAATCTGGCCCCAACGCTCTTACCTGTATGTGCCGCTTCTGCTGAGAAACTGTATTTTAACATGAAAAATGTAGGAATCTTTTTCAAAATGGGTGTTGCTGCCTGTCGCCATCTTATTCCTGCACACAGTCATCTTTCTGTATTTTCACACCATGTACTCAGCACACACAACAAACAGTGTTTAGAACACAATGTCATTCTCTCGTGTACCCTCTCACACTAGGAGGGGAGCTTTATTCTGCAGTCCAACACACTTCCTTCTCCAGTCTTTCAAACGCAAATAATCAAGACCACAGAGCCACTAAGCTTCAAATTGCTGCAGTGGAATCCAACTCGTGGTCAAGGCATCCTTTAAAGGATGCACAAACCCTCAGCCACTAAGGTGGCATGCTTCATCATCGAGCTTTGCTCTTCGCTGGGTGAGTGCTGCAATAGCCAGTGAGCCCCGAAAGTGGGCTCTTTGCCAGAGGTATTGTAATCTCTATGCCAGGTATTTGCCTTGGCGCGAGATGGTGCCCTTCTCTATGATCTGTGAGCAGAATAGTAGATTGGGAGAGAAACCAGTTAAAATTGGCTACGGGCAATCCTGTCAGATAGTCTTTATTCTCAGCATTTGTCCGTGCCAAGGCTAAACATTATAGATCAACCAGATGGGCTTAGTAGTGGGCCCATGGTTCTATCTAGCTATCAACATGTTTCATGCCCTATTAGCCCCTAATGGGTCTCTGGAAATCCTTCTGAACCAAATAAAAATTACCCTAATTAACAATATAAGGATTATATAGTTTGTGGTTCAGTGCCCCCTGTAGTATGGCTAAAACACATAAAATGGAAGTAAAGAAAATGCAAGTGTAGGAGCTCACATTGGATGCCTGGGTGCCCCTAAGACCTGTTGAGAGAAATAGCCAAACAAAATACAAGGTCCATATTTACAAGTTAGGAGAGTCAAATGTAGCTTGGTTGTGATATCATCCCCTTGAAAGTTTTTTAAAACAACTATAAACAACAGCATGTGACAATCGTGATCACAGCACTTGTATGTGAAAAAATCATGCTCATGCAACATGGATATTCTTATTATGTCCAAAGTGGTAGTTAAACATTTAAATTACGGAAGACCACCATTGTCAGTGGACAGAGTCTCCCCAAACAAGAGTTCCACTTACATAGTTCTGTTGAGGAAAACCATGGAGACTATCCTACCCTGCTTCCGAGATCCCAGGAAGTGAAGAAACAGACGCAGGGATCTATTAATGAAACCCACAGTTCGTACAAGTGCAGGGCTGTGACCTAGAACGCTAGCATGAATGCTGCTCGAGCCTCCCTTCCAGTGGGAGCCATTTTGGATTGTAACAGAAAAAAAGGAGGATGTAGTATTAGAACAGCGCCAATAATTAATGGTTTTCCATTTTTTCCAGACACTACTTCCCGGCTTACTAATTTGAGATATTAAAGAAGTGCTGATCTGTTTGCTTGAGTTTTAGGACATAGGACCCTAGCATGTATGAGGCTTGACCGTACCCTCCAGTGGGAGCCATTTTGGATTGCACAAAAGCAAGGAGCATGAATAATATCAGTGCCATTATTGAATTATTGTATTCAATATAAAGTGATGCCAAACTGGTTTGCTTTATTTATAGGCCATAGTGTGATAAAGGCCTCATACTTGCAAAAGGGTCACAAACTGGGAAAAGTTTTTAATGATTATCAAAGTTACCAGGTACCACATTCCAAGATGTGCAAACCGAAAAACACTGTACATGAAGGACCATGGTGGCCATCTTTGAATGGGTCCAATATGCTACTCATTTATGTAAATTTGAAATTATGGATTGCTCTGCACTAAAGAATCACAGTAGATGGTCGATCCATGCGATATTGCAGAGGGAGAAATATTGTAGAAATCCCTCACATTTTACACAACTGGTTGGAAATAACTTATGTGAAAGTGATCTAATATATCAACAGGGGTGCAGAAACTAATGTATTTGGAAGCAGGTATTCCTCATTAAGATATTAAGGTGCAAGCGACTAACGATACACTTAATTTGTATTGTGTGTCCTCCATTACTTCAAACTAAGATGTATAGAGTCTGTGAGAATCATGGGACATTATCAGACTTTCCTCAGACACCAAGAGTAATGTCAATGCAAGATGTACGCAGTTTGATTGCTTTGATTAAGTGACTTAAATTTATGGGATAATAGGGAATTTGGTTATCGTGATCTCGGCTCTTATCTTCGAGTTGTATTCCCGTGGTGTCCAAATCATGTTTAAGAGGGCTATGCATGTACAATGAAGATTTTTATTCATGTTTATTGTATGTGCTTACTGTGTTTAATGTGGTAATTGCTTGAAATTACAAATTTGATGCTTTGCCTTATTTTTGAGTTGCACTTATGCAGAGTCAAAGCTGTGTTCAATAGGACTTTACGTAGATTATGACATTTTGAGTGTTCATTCATGTTTCTTGGCAGCATTTATTGCTATTCATGTGCTAAATGATAAATTTTAAGTTTTGATTATCTAGAGATAAAGTTATTATTGGTGCTTGTCTGCTAGGCTCAGGTGTGTATTGTGCGAGAACTTGTGAGCACAGTCACCCTAGTTAAATCACCAATTCTATACATAAATTCACAATTTGAGGGAAACACTGTACTGTTTCACTACAGTGGTTTGTATCAGACAGTGCCCGGTTTTCAACAGCCCCTTTACAGGTGACACAGAGTTTGGAAACATGCAAGTGGGAGGAATGAGAGAGTATACCTATTTATCCAATGTGTTTAAAAAAAACAGTTTCCCAAATATTCCATTTAACGAAACTCCCAATTCCCAGCGCCACTTGTAATGGTGCATTCAAATCTTTAAATACAGTTCGGCCTATAGTTTGTTAAAATTCAGGTTTCCAAAATAACCTTTGAATGTTATGTAAAGTTAGACCCTTTAACAACTGTCCCGTTCTGACCAATGACGGTGGCATCATGTGACTCAGTAAATAATATCTCCTAACATTTGGAAAATCTTCCTTGAGGGAGCCGATATAAAGATACCTCTATAAGAGGGGATTTAAGCCACATCAGTTATGGGCAGGGTTCCAATCCTGCCAAGAAGTTTGGGTTTATTTAAAGCCCCAACACCCTTTTCTCTTGCAACTCCCGCTTCACCCACTACTGCACTGAATGGTGCTTGGGTCCCCGCACAACCATCCCCCTCATTTTGATCTTGAAAGTTGACGCGGAGGCGGCAGCAGCGAGCACGTGCTTGCTGCCAAGTTTCTTAAACCGCCAAATAACACAACCAGCGTTTAATTCACTGCTGGCTGAGATCACTCACCGCGGCATGCGTGTTTATCAAAAAGCCCATCTTGTCCTAATTTACTGCACGTGACTGACGTAACAGCCAGCTGATTGCATTCCCGTGCGGCGTCAAGGGATGAGTCGATGTCTCTGGACCGGGCGCCTTCCAAGTGGCTGCACGCAAAGGCCGGGGTGAGGTGGGATGGGAGGAGGGCCGGAAGGCAGGCCTCTGCCAAGTGCGCGCCGCTTTGAGAATTCAGAGATCACAGTTTAGGAAGGCGCAGTCTTTGTTCAAGTTGGGAGTTCATAGCTCCTTCCATTTTCAAGCTAATGGGGCTAGACTCTGTTTTTTTCCACTTTTAAACCAAATTGTGCTTTTTTGTACACTGTCCCTATGGACATTCATGCATGATGATGTGCTCCTCCAGTCCATGTTTTATATTCGAATTCTGGGAATTGTAGCCTTCTTTATTCCATTATAAACAGAACTACGATTCCCAGAATTCCCGGAATTTCAAAGTAAAAAACCTGGACTGGAGCAGCACTACAGCATGGACACGTGGAACTTGGCTGATTATTTAAGCGTTCCTGGCCTGTCAGGGATTTTCGGTTTTCCCTAAAGTCCCTTTGAATGAAGACAGAAATTAAGAAAAGGAAGCACATTTGCTCCACCACCACCATGTGATCTGACATTAAAATTAAACAATAATAGATGTACGTACCTAGCATAGCTGCAACGTTTCCCAGGTCCATAGGTGAAATGCTGGTCAATTTTTTTCCCTTTGAATTATGGGACGTGTAGTCCTGTTTTGTAATGTAGTAACCAAGACTAGACATCCCAGAATTTAAAGAAAAACCCAGGGCTGCACTGACACATCATACATGGACCAGGGAAACTTGACAGGGCTGACCTAGACCTTGTTATAAGTGCCTAGTCTTTCATAAGTGAATCTATTTTAGGAGATTTTCTTCTGTCTTTTTGATAAATACAAGGTTACACCTGTGAGACGTGGTTCAAGGGTGGCTGTCAGGGTTACTGGACTTCAAGTGTGACAACTGGAGCGGTTTGCCACTAGTATTGTGGGGCCACTGTACAACTGGACCCTCAAACTGAAGGACTGAATATTCCTTTTCCACACTTGACAAGGCGAGAGGCAGAGCCAGCCAGCGGGAGGTGTTGTAGGGTTAGACAGAGCACTTTAATGCCAAATAATATCTGATTGTCTATTCATTGCTTTACTTTAGAAGAGGAAAGAATATATATATATATATATATATATATATATATGCAAACCAGCGGTAACCTACTTGAGCCGCACTCGAGCTGAAATGAAAGGTTACCAGCCTTTAATGAAAGGTATGGACACAGTTCAACATGCGAAAAATTTAAAACAGCCTTATGTAGCCTGACGCGTTTCGAGAAGTGTTCTCTTCCTCAGAGGCGGGATAAGGTGCGTGCTTCGGCGAACGCTGACATCCCCTTAATTTATGCATGATGACACGCCCCCATTGGGGCTGCTCCATTGAGACAGTGTGCAAGCATTCTGGGAGTTGCAGTGTTCGTGATTCCTCCATTTGAATATGCGCACTCATTACTGTTCGTGACAATGCAGGCCCAAGGTGAGCCTCAGCTCGAGTGCGGCTCAAGTAGGTTACCGCTGGTTTGCATATATATATATATATATATATATATATATATATATATATATATATATCTACTGGCAGACGCCAGTAGATAGTTATAGTTAGGATCGTGTTTCCATAGGAAATCCGCAACATTCTATTTGGAATAACTTTGGCGCCGATTGACGAATCCTCGCGTAATTTTCAAAATAGGTGGGGCGCTCTGCTCCGCTCCTTCCCTGAAAGTCTCGGGGGGATTCGTCAAGCGGGGGCTGAGAAAAAGGGGGGGTCCCAAAACGCGTTTTCCCCATGCATTTTTCGATAGGACCTTTAGTCCAAGCTACAGCCCGAACGGCTGAACAGAATTACTTGAAATTTGGCAGAGAGGTAGTCCTCAGGTCAGGGATGTGCCTTTTGCAGGTCTGGTGGAAATCGGTTCAGTATTTCCTGAGAAAATAGCGTTTAAAAGCATATATATATCTATAAGCGTGCACCGTGCGCGTACGGTAAAACTTACCGTACGCGCACGATGCCGTGCGCGAGCGCGATTCTGATTGGTTGTTAGATCTTAGTAAACATTCGAATCGGTCGAAACCAGGAAGTGTCGGCCGCCATTTTGTCTCTCGCAGTCTGAGGGGGTGAAAAACAAAGGTGGAGAACGTGAAAAGGGGGCAGTGTGGACAGTTCCTGACCCCCTAGCCTTAGTCAGGGGGTCCCAGAAGGACCCCCAAGGGTCAACATTTCCTTAAATTTGTTTGCGAAAAATCGCGGAGTACGCGTAGTGTGCGCGTACGGTAGAAACGGAAAAATTCCGCGAACTGAGTAACGTGGGCGCACGGTGCGCGAAGCGTACCGTGCGCGTACGGTACGCGCACGGTGAAAAACCTTAAAAAAAAATAATAAATAAATACATAACTTAGCATTTAAAAAACCGTACAAATTCACTGAAAAAACCATAGGTTTCACACACGTTATAGTTAGGAATTAGCATTTCAAAAACCTTGCAAATTCACTTAAAAAACCATAGGTTTCACACATGTTATTGTTAGCTGGACATTTCACTCGTGAAAAACCATTGAAATTCCCCCGTTATAGTTAGTGCAGGCAACTATAACTCACACGACCGTAATCCTCTGCTGATGACGTCAGATATTACATCACTGATGACATGTGTGTCTTTCTGAAAAAAAAATATTTGTAATCTATGTATAGCTAAAAATTAGTGGAAGACGACATGGGTAAATAAGTGTCTAAATACAGTGATGTAATATCTGACACCATCAGCAGAGGATTGCGGTCGCGTGAGTTATAGTTGCCTGCACTAACTATAACGGGGAATTTCAATGGTTTTTCACGAGTGAAATGTCCAGCTAACTATAACATGTGTGAAACCTATGGTTTTTTAAGTGAATATATATATATATATATATATATATATATATATATATATATATATATATATATATATATTCATTCTCTCTCTCACTCTCACGTAGTTATAGTTAGGACCTAATTTCCATAGGAAAAGCATTCTTTTTTACTTGCTTATGTCTTTGGCACCGCTTGACGAATCTTCAAAAAATGTTATTCTTTTATCATATTTATGACACCAACAAGAATATTTATTTATATACTTATATTTATGTATATATTTATATATAGTTCTTTTAACAACCGAACAACGTCATTGCCCTTCATTAGTAATATGATTGAATGTTTCTTATAACAATGTCTTTTGCCATAATTGGGCACAACAAAATAAGTGTGTTTTAGAAGATTGTTCATTATGATTATTTAATAATGATGATTTTTTTTAATTTCAATGTTTCTATATAAAAAAAAGAC
Organism: Triturus cristatus; assembly: GCF_964204655.1. Classification (NCBI taxonomy): domain Eukaryota; kingdom Metazoa; phylum Chordata; class Amphibia; order Caudata; family Salamandridae; genus Triturus; species Triturus cristatus. The sequence continues at coordinate 886,217,114 of NC_140580.1, read as the reverse complement.
ATACCGACACAGGCGCGTAGCTAGGGGGGGGGGGGGGCGGTGGGGGCGGACCGCCCCAGGCGGCACTATATTTAGGGCGGCTGCGGCGGCCTTTATAATTTATTTAGGGACACGGTGTCACTAAATAAATTATAAAGTCCGCCGCGGCCGCAACGGCGCGCGCGGCCGGGCGGCCCAGTTTGAGTGCATGCAGCGCGCTGCGCACTGCGCGCACTGACCTACTTGGTTGTAGTGCTGAGTGCGCCAGTGCGTCAGCGACTGCTGCTGCAATTGCCACCATGATGATTGATGACCGTTAATCTGCCCGCGCGGTGCCGCCCGCGTATACTGGTCCCATCCCAGCCTGCTCCAGGGCCGTCAGTCTTGGAGAGCGCGCGCCAGCGCTACCAATGACGGACCTGGGCTACATTTTTGCCCGGCCCTCGCGATGAGAACGTAGCGGTGACGCGTCACGCGCTTCACCACTACGCACTCTCGTGAGTACCTTGTGGCCTGGGGCAGTCTGCTCTGCTGCGTCCGACTCCGTGGATAATTCGTTTTAGTGCAGTAGTAGGTAAGAGAATGTGTTTCTTTTAAAAAAAAATACGCAGGTCCAGCAGGACACGTACTTCGTGTGCGCTTTATTTAAATAGTTGTTATCATTATCATGGCCGATGCAGGACAACAATAAGACAATAAAAGATGCCCCAATAACGCTGGTGATTAATGATCCGCTGGAGAGCAATTATTTGTCTGTTAGTAGTTTTTAAATGCAGATGAACTGTATTTTGTGTGGAAGCTCAGTGGGTTGCTGCCTTTGCCACAGAGATCCTTGTGTTACTTGCAGTTCAGAAGTTACAATCCTAACGTAGGACAGTGACCAATGAACTGTCACCAAAGAGCTCTGCATAAAAACATGAATGGTATAGATTTGTTTTGTGATATAGTTAGAACTTCCTCAGTCTTTCATCATTCTAATGTTGCTAAAATGAGTATGTTTGGGCAGAGATACATTTTTATCAGTAAAGCTGACCCCCATGGAATACTCTTTTAAATCCTAAGGTTGTGTTTCCCCAGACCCAACCCTCTCAAAATATACTTCCCACCAGTATGGATGACATGTGATTCCTACACCTTGTAATCCTCATTGGCTTATGTGACGTTCCCCGTAGACTGATTTACATACTTGTATGATTCATTGTCTCTGTATAATGTGTTCGTGGTGTAAAGTACTGACACACTCTACTGATATGAGTAGCGCTAAGCAACAAATGCATATGAGAGAGGGGCTATGGAGCGCTGAGGGGCACTGGTGGAGGGTGGCAGTGAGGGAATCTGAGGAGGAGGTAGTTGGAGGGGCTGTGGAGCGATGAGGGGCACTGGTGGAGGGTGACTGCAGGGCTCGAGTCGGGGTAATAATAATAATACTGGATTTTATAAAGCGCGAACAGCTACCTCACGAGGAGGTGTCCCGGCGCTAGAGGAACCACAGAAGTCCTGGGGCAGAGATAGAAGACCTAGGCGGGTGCCAGGGGTACCAGGCGGGTGGATGGCGTCCCCTCACTTATTTTAACGGGAGCTCGATTACTGGAGCAAATGGAGCCACACATTTACTCTTTGGCCTCTCTGGGGCGAGATCGGAGCTCATTCAGAACGCTGCTCACGCGCTGGCTTCTCTGATGCAATGGCATCTAAGGGGTGAGCGAGGGGAGGCAATGAGTCTGATGGTGCAAGACACCTTTCGTGACATCACTTGCAGTTGTGACGTCAGCGTCCCCCCACTTCTTTTTTTAGGACTTGTGCCCTGGGTGACAGTGAGGGAATCCGAGGAAGAGGTCATGGTGTGGAGGGGGAGCTAGGGTGAGATGAGGAACACTGGTGGAGGGTGGTAGTGAGGGAGTCTGAGGAGGAGGTCATGAGGGGGAGAGGCTACAGAGAGATAAGGGGCACTGGTGGATGGTGGCAGTGAGGGAGTCCAAGGAGGAGGCCATGAGGGGGAGGGGCTATGGGGAGATGAGGGGCACTTGTGGCGTGAGGCAGTGAGGGAATCTGAGGAGGAGGTCACTAGGAGGGTAATGGAGGGATGAGGGGCACTGTTGGAAGGTGGTAGTAAAGGTATTTACGGAGAAAGAGGTTATTAGTGTGGCGCCAAAAAAGATTTTCGCATCAGCGCTAAAGCCGGCCCTGTCATGGCCTTTCTGTTTTTGTTTATTTAATTAGCAGTCGGGTCATAAGGGCTACTGTGGAACATACTTTAAAGTGCATGCTAATTATATTTACTGCTATATTCAATGTTTTAAGTTTGAAGGTGATTTTACTAATGTTTTTACCAGGAAAAAGCAAAGTGGAGCCCGATGGTGCCTGATATGGGGCTGGGGCCCAAGGTCAGCTGTGAGATAAGGTGCACTGGAGAGAGGAGTGGATAATCACGCCTTTAAGGGAGAGCGTTGCCGAGTCCGGGGTCAGGTGGAGGTAGTAATGAAGAGGGACTCTCCCTGAAGGCTCGCACAGAGGGAGCCTGTAAGGGAGTGCGTTGCAGAGTCCGGGGTCAGGTGGAGGTAGTAATGAAGAGGGATCCTCCATGAAGGCTCGAACAGATGGAGCCTGAGTAGTATCACTTGCCTGATACTCCCACCTCAGAAACCTCCTCTTCCCATCAAAGGAACATTACATGGGAAGTGATAATATTTAGAAAGAGATTTGGAAAAGACTGAGTTTTACTGATCCTATTTTTCTTGTTTCTTCTGAATATCCAAGGAGTGCCGCAGCGCCGGAACAGTTTGTCCGGGTCTTGGATAGAGTTGAACAAGTTCCCATGGCCCCCACAACTGTGTTTAAGGATTGTGATCATAATGTGTCGCCCCTCCCTGTATTTTAGCTTTGGGCCCCCAGGCAGGCTGTGCACCATGTGTGTGCTGAGGCTGCTGTGAAGGAGAGATGCACTATTACAACCTGGTTTTGGGTACCAAGAGCACATGTCTTTTCATTCCCAGGGAGTTGGTTGCTGCTGCTTGGAAGTAATGACAGGGAGCGACCCCTGGTTGTTGCCTTTGGGCCACCAGAGTGGGCTTTGTATCCGGTATGTGTTGGCAAGGTGGAGCTGACTGACCCCTTTGTGCTGCGTTTAGTTTTAAGGGCACACAGTGAGTCATTCCCTGTGAATAATTAATTTGCTGTTTTTGAAAGATAAAGAATCACAGGCTTCGACACTGTTAAGTTGGTTTTGGATCCACAGAGCACATCACATTTGTGCCGGTCCCCACTGCTTTAATGGGGGGGGGGGGGACCATGATGTATGGTCATTTAATGTCAGCTGTAGATGAAGGTTACATGAACAGTGTCATGTATGTGCATGTTTGCATTGTGTTGAGGGGATTACCAGGTAATTGTTCACGCAGCTCTCTGATGGATGTCACATGCGGTTTTTCTGAGTCCCCAGATAGATCATGCAGTCTGTGTGTTCTCTTTTGTACTGCCAGTCACCGGTGTATTCAACTGTGTAGCCTTGGACCGTGTCATGTATGTGCATGTAACTTGCATGATCAAGGTAACTATTAGCGGCGATACTACGTGTCTCTCTGACCTCTTTGAAGTGCATGCCCCCCCCTGGGGGGGGGGGGGGGGGGGCGGCAATCTGAGGGATAGCCCCGGGCGCCACAAGCTCTAGCTACGCCACTGTACCGACAACAAGAGAAGATTGAGAAATTGTTTCTATGTCTATAGTGCTTCATTAAGTATTAATCATGTGATTATGCACTGGCACTTTAAAAATGTGGCTGTTTTCCTCACATGTCATGTGATCAAGGCCTCTGGTAGGCCGAAACGCGTAATGGCGGCAGTGCTGGGTGAAAATAAATAGAAAATTCTTGCACTGATACTTGGGTCTGTGTTCGTCTTTTCCTGAGCAACGTGGAAGCTGGTGACGAATTTTACAACATTGATTCTACCGAGATTGCTTCCTCAGTATTTACGAGACCCCTCCTTCAGTTTTGGGCCGGCAGCAGGAAGCAGATTCACGTTTATCCGGAAAGAATTCTACAGTCCTGTAAGGACCAGCCGCAGCAGCCCACGGAACAATCCTCCACGCCCTAGACGAGAGTGTCGAAGCCCGAGTCGGAGGACCCGAGCAACCTCAAGGAACTCGCTGAGGTAAATGAGGGATAAACGTATGGTCTGGTGAAGGAGTGTACGTGAGCTAAGCTCGTGATATTTTATCGGAGGCGATTGCTCGCAAGTTGATATTGCACCCGAAATTCAGCACAATGGCCGCTGACGTGTTGAGGAGCCGTGAGAAGGCGGCGAATGAAATGTTTGAAGATTCACCGGCTGGTGAACTTCCGCAAATATTACAAGCAACAGTAACAGCAACTGGCACCCCCCCACTGAAATAACTTTAAAAAAACTGGAGCAGCTTATGCGTACAGAGCAGGCTAAGTGGTGGGAGCACCGTTCACTATCGAGGTATTTAGAAGTAGGACGGATACCTAGAGGACTGCGCATAATGTTAGTACCGAGCTACGAACATCCTGACCCCAATATGCTCAGCGAATGGTCGGAAAGCAGCCTGGATTCATCTGGTCGACTTGTGAGAATTCTAATTAAATATGCTGAGAGTGATCGGGCAGCGTTACAGATTAAAATTGAGGAAACCAATGCTGAGATTAACAAAATGGAACCATCAGATAATGCCAAAAGATACCGTGAAGAAATGCTCAGTCGGCTAAAGAAAGAGGAGGAAATAATAAAAAAACGAAAAGCGTTTAAATTTCAAAGGGACAAACTGGACTATGAAAATGGGCAAATTTTTAATTTTGCTAAAAAGTTTGATTCCCTAAGGACCCCGAATCAACATCCGACCATTACTTCACAAGCTTGTGAAAGAGATGTTTTAGAACCAACATCGTCGGTATCCGATCTCAGTTCAGCAGTAGAGAATGAGTCGGATAATGAACAACAACGCCTAACATCAAGATTGGGGTTTCCACGACCATCCCTGGCACAAGAAGTGGATTATCTATGCCAGGATTGACGGTCAACTCTACGGCCACGCATGGGAAATGCAAACAAGCCCAGCGAGCAAATGCGAAACGCCGTGAACGACGACTCAGCAACAAAAGGCGGCAAACAAACCAGCAACAAAAAAATGGCATACAAGCAGAACAAACGATGGAACCGCAAATAAAGGACTATGGCAAAGGGTTGAACGATCCCCAAACAATCGTTAACCTCATATCAACACCATTAAGTACACTTGAAACTGACATTTTATCACTAGGTTTGACTTACAGTGCAGCCAGCGACTTCAACTATGCCCAGACGCGGATTGATATTTACAAATTCACTAGAAAAATGAAGTTATGTAAATACTTTGCACTCACCAAATATCAACGAGAGAAACAATCTAAGACAACCTTACAAGTAACATCAGATTTGAGTGCCAATGATCTGGGAGCGTTACAAAGCCTTTCTGATCTGGCAGAAGAAAGTAACGGTGACATCAATAAAGAACTAATTACACTGAATATGACTGGCAGCACACATTTTAAGGCAAAATCTACCTTTACTCCTATCATGCTTCATGATAATATTGATACATTTTCAGAATTGATTACAATTGAATTAAAAAGATTGTACAAATCCATTGGTTACTCTAGACGTAGATATACACACCAGAACAAGTGTTATTCCCAACTTATTAAGAAGCTTCAATCCAACGGCAGTATTATTGTACGGCAGGCAGACAAGGGGGGGAAACATGGTTTTATGGTCTAGAGAATTGTATCTGGAAGAGGCATTGAGTCAGCTGAATGACCATAGCGGCTATAGGAGAAGTGAGATTGGTAAAGTAAAACAAATGTGGTGTGATTTCTATTTAAAGTTGACTGCTTGGAGAAGTGCGGGTCTTATAAGTATTGACGAACTTAAATTTCTTAAAAATGATCATCCGGTCATACCGGCCATGTATTTCATACCTAAAGTGCACAAAGGTTTAGAAAGACCCCCAGGCAGACCCATTATCTCGGCTAGGAATAGTATCACTGAAAACACCTCCAGATATGTAGATTATTTTCTACAGGAGCATGTCAAACAGCTCCCATCATACATCCGTGACACCAGTGAATTCCTAAACAAAATCAAAGACATTAAATGGGACCCAGGATATCTATTGATTACACTTGATGTCACTAGCCTTTATACCAGCATTCATCATCTAGATGGTATAAAGGCAGTGGAACATTGCCTTGGCACTAATTCCATCCACATGAGCAACCATAATAAAATGTTGGTAACTATGATTCATACCTGCTTGCATAACAACTTCTTTATGTTTCAAAATCAAATATAACAGCAGGTCAGGGGTGTTGCAATGGGGGCTTGCTTCTCTCCCAGTTATGCTTGTTTGCATATGGGACTGTGGGAGGAGCAAGTCCTCAGGTCAACTTTCTCTGAAATACGAGCTACTCATGTGATTTGCTGGTACCGATTCATTGATGATCTTTTTATTATTTGGAAAGGTACTGAAGTACAGGCCATGAATTTTGTAGATCAGATCAATGTCAATACCCTCAATTTGGAATTCACAGCCAATATGAGTAAGGAAATCATCACATTTCTTGATGTAGAGGTATACAACTGTGAGGGTCAAATACAAACGAGGCTCCACAGAAAACCCACTGCTGGGAATTCTATACTCCATGCTTCTAGCCATCATCCAGGCCATCTGATTCGCAGCATTCCCTATGGAGAAATGTTGCGCATCAGACGGATCTGTAGCCAGCAGGAGGAATGTCTGTTGGCACAAAACAAAAGCAGAAAAAGATTTCTAGCTAGGGGCTATACAGCAAAAGATGTTGACCAGGCTACTAGAAGAGCTAATCAAACTTCTAGGACGGTGTGAGAAAGTGCCATCTTTCTTGCATGGTATGCCCCCACTTCTTGCTGAATTGCTGAATGTACTTTGACTGAGTGTGCCCTGGACTCCTGCCAATCAGGTGCCCAGGGCCTATGTTCCTTCCCTAAAACAAACCAAACCCAAATTGGCAAACCCTGGCCACATGTCAGCCCCTGGTAAATGGTACACTAGGTACCCAGGGCCTTGTGACCAGGGAAGGCCTCTAAGGGCTGCAGCACTCATTGTGCCACCCTTAGAGGCCCTGTACCCTTACACACCCACACTGCCTTTGCAGGCTGAGTGTTTGGATGCAAGACAAAAACAAAGTTGACATGACACACATCCCTGTGTGCCATGCCCATCACCTACACTGCCACGTCAAACACGAGCTCCACAGCACCATAATGGCAACACTAAAGACTGAGAAGTTTGGTATCAAACTTCTCAGCACATTAAACCCACACTGATGCCAGTGTGGGATTTAATGTACCCAGCACCCCAGAGGGCATCTTAGAGGTGCCCCCTTAAACCTAACCTACAATCCACGTCTGCTCTGAGGCTGCCTAGGCTGCCACCCAGCAGACATGTTGCTGGACCCCTGGGTAGGAGAGCCCCTGCTCTCCTGGGCCTGCAACAATGCACATCCTGGGCGAGGTGTAAATCTCCTCCCCCAGGATGGGCAGGGGGAAGCGTCAAAGGCTTCCCCAGACCACTGCAACCCCCCACTCTGGCGGGAAGCTTTGGCTGGAAACCCCAAATAAGGACAGAGGATGTGCCAGCCTGCCAACCCCACCCCTCAGGTGGGGGAGGCGAGGTGAAGCACATCTCCGGGCTCTCGCCATCTTGAAGATGGGGAGCCCTACCCTATCAGGACTAGGCTACTGTCCCCCTCCCACAGGAGAGAGGCAGGATAGGGGGTGTACCCACCCCAGGACACTTCACCTACCTGTAACGTCCCTAAATCTAGTATTTAGGGGCACCCTGAACCTTCCTTCCCCAGATTCCAGATTCAAAACTACAAAGAGCAAGAAGAAAGAAGACCTGCCCTGCAGCTGCTAAAAAGAGGAAGACACCAACTGCTTTGGCCCCAGCCCTACCGGCCTGTCGACCCTCGAACCTGCTCCTGCTCCAACCCGGCATCTCTTGTGGCCAGCAACCTCACCAACCCCGGTGGACCTGGCTACCTTTTGGCTCTAAGCCCCTGGGACTCCCATGAGTAGAGGCTCTACTCAAAACCTACCTCTAACCCCTGGCAGCAGCCCGGAACCGCGAACCCAGCACACTCTGCACCAGCCAAGCCTGGCCAGTGCCGGAGTGAACAAAGACCCCGAGGACGACCCCACGGCGACTGTGACCCCGAGTCCGGCACCCAAGGACCTCCCTCGACACTCCTGAAGAAGCCTGCAGCCTCAGAACAAGGTGCCCCCCCCACCGCGATCAACAGAGGGTAAGATTTCTCGACACCAAAAGGCACCCGTGCACGCGGCGCCCCGCGGCCCCCTGTGCCCAATCCTGGGGTACCTACCTATCCTCCAACCACCCAACTTACCTCTCGAAGTGGTGGTACCTCCTGAAGAGTCCTCGTCCCAGAGCTTGCAGTCTTTTTCTAAACCGGAGATTTCCCATTGAAATCAATTGAGCTCCCGAAGGCTCAAAAGCACTCTGCACCCAGCCGCCCGAGTGGCCCTGGCAGTGAAAACTCTACACCTACCTACTTCCCCACTTGCCCTGAGTAAGTGACCAGGAGCCCAGCTCCCACAGCCGCGTGGCTTGCCAGTCAGCAGCCACCAACCAATGCCCCCCTATCCCTCATAGGATAACATTGGGCCTAACTCTCTCTGCACCCGGCCGCCCTAGAGTCGCTGAGGGTGAACCAACTGTACCTACCTGACCCTGGGGGACCCCTGAGTCTATGCCCAGAACCTCAACTCTGCCTTAAACCGATAACTCTATTTTCCTCATAGAAGAAATTTCAGGAAAAAGCCAGTCAATGTTACCCTAAGTGTGGACTTTTCAAATCTTAAAATATTCACCAAAAATCAGCCGAGTAACGAAAACGAAATTACTCACCTGCTCTTAGGTGAGCTCCCAGTGCTGGATCTTGGTGCTCAGCACTAACTCTGAAAAATACTTACAACTGTACTTACCCGTAACCCAATTTTCTTCCATAGGAAATCATTGACTGTTTTTCTGTGAAATTTCTTCTAAGTGTCGATTTCTGCAATCTTTAAATATTCTTCAAAAATCGTATAATATCTGAAAACGTAATTACTTACCTGTTTTGGATAAAGGTCCCAGTACTGAGTCTAGGCACCCAGTGCTGGATTACAAAAGTAACGAGAACATACTGTACCTGCAACTTGAATTTTCTTCCATAGGGAATCATTGACTGTTTTCTTTGAAATATTTTCTGTCAACTTTTAAAATAGATAAATATTGTTTAAAAATCATTACAGTAATTAAGTCGACTTTCATCACTTGATTCCGAGTACTGACCCAGGACTGAATCTAGGATCCAGTCCTGGAATTCCAAAAGTAATCTAAAAAGTAATCTGTTGCAAATAACTTGAATTTTCCATTGAGCTCAATGCATTGTTGTGTTTAAAATAGAGTTGCCTATTGCAACCACTTGTAACTGTTTACAAAAGTCAATTGCATATTGCAAAAGTATTTATATGAAACATCTCATTCTGAGAAAGTATATTTTAAATCCAAGTGTTGGTTCTAAAATAAAACAAGCATATATTTTTTTATATATAAACCATTGGCCTAGAGTTCAGTTATTGAGTGTGTGAGACCATTTGCTGACTGAGTGTGTACAAGTGCTTTACACTGTCCTCTGATACTGCCTTACTGCTCGACCAAGCTACCACTTTAGAGAGTGAGGTTATATCTAACTTTAACCTCTGTCAAAACCTGGGGGACTGTGGACTCTGTACACCCTGTACCTATTAAGGAACAGTATTTTCAGAGCCACTTTCTCACAGACGGATGTCCTAAAAAATACTCAGGTTGCCTCAAACATCACTGTCAATCAATCTGTAGAACCAACTAGATTGATACTGACTTACAATCGACAACATCGCACTATCCGAAAAATTATCAGACATAATTGGAATCTCATTCGTAATGACCCTGTGATTGGAGAGCAAACTTCATTGGTCCCTAATATCACATTCAGGAAAGCACCTTCTATGTCGAGTGACTTGGTGAAAAGTAGCCCAGAGATAATTTTCACTAAAACATGGCTGAACTCTAGGAAGGGTTTCATTCGTTGCACAAATTGCAAGGCAGGCAAACATGGCGTCAGCACAACAACATATAGGACTCCCTTTCATATGGATGAGAGGAGGATCACTAAATCTCTAACGTGCAAAACGGAGTTCGCTGTCTATGTGCTGGGGTGTCCCTGTGGCCTGCAATACGTTGGTAGTACCAAATTGCAGGTTCATAAGAGGATACTCCAGCACATTAGAGCAATTTCCAATAGCGACCCTGCTTATCCAGTCGCCAGGCATTTAAAAGAGAGCCATGGCAATGCTATTGAACATCTGAAATATTTTGGGATAGATTGTGTATTGCCACTCAGAAGAGGTGGCAATCGTGAAGCCGTGTTACGCAAACTTGAAACCCTGTACATTCTTGAACTAGATACCAAGTCACCAAACGGTTTGAACGCCAATGAGGATTTTTATACTTGTTTATGAAATTGATACTGGGAACTGTTACTGACAGAATGCAAAATTCAAAATGAAAAATGAGACGGTTTTGAGTAGTATCATTTACAGCCCCCTCCCTTTTTTTATGAATTTAGTTTGTTTTTAAGATTATTGCAACATTGGGTAGCACTTTAAAATTACCCCTTCACCTTTTTTTAGAAACAGCTCAATCATAATCTATCAAGGCCTATAGGTTAAAAGCACTAGCACTTTATATATGACTTCATATGAAGGTTGTTTGGATATTCTTCCATTGTTGAACTATTTATTATTCTCTTCAGATTTTAATTGAATAATAATCTTGGATATGAAATTTTAGAATACACCCACTGGGGTCTTATTCTTTTATTCTTTTATCATATTTATGACACCAACAAGAATATTTATTTATATACTTATATTTATGTATATTTATATATAGTTCTTTTAACAACCAAACAACGTCATTGCCCTTCATTAGTAATATGATTGAATGTTGCTTATAACAATGTCTTTGCCATAATTGGGCACAACAAAATAAGTGTGTTTTAAAAGATTGTTCATTACGATTATTTAATAATGATGATTTTTTTGAATTTCAATGTTTCTATATAAAAAAAGACATACAGACAACAAGAGAAGATTGAGAAATTGTTTCTATGTCTATGGTGCTTCATAAAGTATTCATCACGCGATTATGCACTGGCACTTTAAAAATGTGGCTGTTTTCCTCACATGTCATGTGATCAAGGCCTCTGGTAGGCCGAAACGCGTAATGGCGGCAGTGCTGGGTGAAAATAAATAGAAAATTCTTGCACGGATACTTGGGTCTGTGTTCGTCTTTTCCTGAGCAACGTGGAAGCTGGTGACTAATTATATATATATATATTCACTTAAAAAACCATAGGTTTCACACATGTTATAGTTAGCTGGACATTTCACTCGTGAAAAACCATTGAAATTCCCCCGTTATAGTTAGTGCAGGCAACTATAACTCACGCGACCGCAATCCTCTGCTGATGATGTCAGATATTACATCACTGTATTTAGACACTTATTTACCCATGTCTTCTTCCATTAATTTTTAGCTATACATATATTACAAATATTTTTGTTTCAGAAAGACACATATGTCATCAGTGATGTAATATCTGACATCATCAGCAGAGGATTGCGGTCGCGTGAGTTATAGTTGCCTGCACTAACTATAACCGGGGAATTTCAATGGTTTTTCACGAGTGAAATGTCCAGCTAACTATAACATGTGTGAAACCTATGGTTTTTTAAGTGAATTTGCAAGGTTTTGAGATTGAGTGTAGAAGTTTACAAGATGGACAACAGTAAACAGAGGAGATATATATGCACTAGCACTTTATTGAGATCATGTGTAAATGTTTACATCTAAAAAGTTAAAGTACCTTGTAAATAAAACGAGATAATCAATAGCACTGGCTATTTATCTTGAGAAAAAGTTTGAAAGGTCAAATATTTAAAGGTTTAATTTTAGTGTGTATACATATTAATTTGTATGTGGTTGGGAAATTACATGTATAAATAATTGAAAGTGATTTAAGCCGATGAAAACACTGTGTTGGAACACTTGTTCATAATGCAAATGTGTTAAAATGTGTAAATAGTACCGCAAGGTAACACATTCCAAAATGGTGGAAGCTTTTTTACCTTTCTTCCAACATGTTGACAAAATAATTTGTTAGTCCCTCATCTATGTCGTGTACGTCACATGTCTGTATAAAAAAATGAAACGAATGACTTTGCACTATCGTGAACAAGGTGGCAAGAGGCCATCGAAACGCGTTGATGTGAACTCAAGAATAAAAGCTGAATGAAATTTTCCCCTGGGAGTGCAGTATGGTTATTTTCGAAGCCAACGATAACCCTATGCTGAATATATATATATATATATATATATATATATATATATATACATACATACATATACATATACATATACACTTCCAATCCCGCTTTCACACAAAAAACCGGGCTGGTCAACACAATTTTAATGCCTCCAGGGTGCACATAAAGAAACGACGCGATGTCCACGCCATCCTGGCAGACGCGTTTCGGCGGATGCCTTTCTCAATGCCGGGCGTTTGGCTGAAAGTTCAAAAGGGTAGGTTTTCGCGGGTCTTTGATAAAGATCTTTTCGAGGGTTCCTATTGGTTGGAAGTTGTAGTAACAGAAAGAGGACAGGGAAAGTTCCACCTAGTCAGTACTAGCCTCTTTCTAATCAAAGGATCCTCGTATGTTGTGCATGACCTCCCACTAGAAGAAACAGGACAGTCCATAGTTCAGAGCATGGTGCAGTGACCTGCTCTCGTATATGATAATACATTGGTCCCGCCAGCTCCTTGTAGAATTGTGGGAAACATCCTGGCAGACTCCATCGTTGCTGGTCAGCCCACTAGCAGTTATATATATATATATATATATATAAAAATATTCATTTTCTCACGTAGTTATAGTTGGGACCTAATTTCCATAGGAAAAGCATTCTTTTTTACTTGCCTATATCTTTGGCACCGCTTGACGAATCTTCATAAAATGTTACCAAAAAAGTGTTTCTAGTTGAGCATGGACAGTTACGGGGCGATGTGCCAAGTGGGGGCCAAGAAAAAGTGGTGATCAAATAAAGTACATTTCCCATGTTAATTCCCATAGGGATTTTGAACACGACCACAGCCCTAACAGCTGAATGGAATTACACCAAATATGGCAAAAAGGTAGCTCTTGGTCCGTGAAGAGCCCTTTTTGTTTTTTTGTGTAAATCCGTTCAGTAGTTTTAGAGTCATCAAAAGAAAAACAATACGACTACTCCGCGAATCCTCCCGATACCGTGCAGGGATCTGATTGGCTGCCAACATTTCAACCAGGAAGTATTGGCAGCCATCTTGGGACTTGGACTCAGCTGAGTCCCCTCCAAACAAAAGGTTATAAAAAAAAAAAAACAGAAAAGGGGGCAACATAGATATAGCCTGACCTCCTAGCCCTAAAGCATTTTTTTTAACGTTTGCTGCAAAATCACAACAGAGTCCCAAATCAGCTGCAAAAGTAAAAATAATAATAAAGCACTCGCAGTCTCCTGAGCTTGTTTACAATATAGCTCCCGGATGCGCCAGGTGCCAGGTACACTGGACCCCCTCATAAGGCTCTTTTGAGTCCCAGGGACCACCACCTCCCCAGGGCTTTATTTAATATACTGGAGGATGGCAACACAGACCCACCCCCTCTATGGGCTCTTTTGAACCCTAGGAACACCACCTCCTTGGGCGTATAATGTAATATGGAGTGCGCCGCGTGGACCTCCCCTCCTGTGGCTCTTTAGAGGCAAGGTCCACCACCTCCCCAGGGCTTAAAAACTATAATTAGCAGGGCCAAATGGAACCCCAGGGTCCAACAAGTCCTCAGTGCCAGCAATTAATATAGATTTGGGAGAGGGCCCCCCCTCCCAGGCCATATATGACCCCGGGGACCACCACATCCCTGGGGCCGGCCTGTGAAAAAAGGAGGTGGCCATGAGTTCCCCCTCCTGGAGCCATTAATGGCCCTGAACCACCCAGGGCCGGCTCCTGCTATCTCCCGAGGTGCGCACCCTTGGGAGATAGTTTGCTCTCATTTGGGGGGTGCTTTGACAGCTCCCGCCAAGGGAGAGCAAACACTAACTCTGCTCCCAGCAAGCGGGAGCTGTCAAACTGCCCCAGCTTGCTGGGAGCAGAGTTTTTATCTGTTTCCCTACCCGCTGTCATGCTGCCTTTCTGAATCCATAGGCACGGAGGAGAAGCCAAGGAAAAACTCAAGATCAATGGCAGCTGTTAGAGGTATCAGAAAGGCACCTCATACATTGGAGGCAGAGAGGTTGGAGTTGGAGGAGGCTCAGCCTTAACAGCAACAGAAGGTAAAAGCTCTTCCCCCTGAGCCCAATGCTGTGCACTAGTTGTTGGATGACTTTGGTGCAGCTGATTGGGGCGATCTTGTGGTCCTGAAGTAGTTGTAGGCAAAAAGCAGCTCCTACTGGTCCTCCAACTCAGCTGGACCCTGGGGCTTTATATCATTTGTTGACTAGTCCTGAAAGATACAGCCTACTTTCTTAACCATTGGGTTACAGGTGTTCCTTCTCGCATAGCTCTAGCACAGCAATGATTTCTTCTGGCTTAGCCCTTCAGGCTAATTAGGAAGGAAGCCATCAGCCATCAAGGTTCCTAACTCTGAATCACAGCTATAGTGGTGAGGAACTCTTAGGGAATCAGAGATTGTGCTGGCTAAGAAATCCAATTTCCACCTTTAATTTTCTGTGGTTATACAGTCCTCAAAGGGCATGACCACTATGTGATCAGAGTATTTAGAGGTCATGCAGATCGAGGAAGGAGCAGGGGGTGAATCACTCTGGCAGAGGAATAGTGGCAACTTCAAAGGCTGATGTCCCAGCGCCCGCACACACAGGAACAAATGCAGATGAGAGGGGAAAGTAATGTACAAGCAGGCTCTCATATCTGATAAGGACCTTGTGCAATCTTGCGCGAAGTCAACCACTGCTTTATAGGGCACATCACACACGTGGGGCCAGTGGACTCTACCATGTAGGTGATCAGGTTTACCTACACTTGGCCGCAACCATACAGACGTGCCTCTAGAAGTAGGCTAAAAAGGCCTGTCTTATTGCTACATTTATGAGTCCACCTGGAATATTTCAAAGCCCTAGTAGGTAAGGCAGAAGCCACTCTACAAAAGAGGGGTGCACAGCCCAGCCACAAGAGTCACCTCAGTTATGGCCGAGGAGCGTCGCCCCCCTGCTGAAAGCCAGCAGAGGCAAACTTCAAAAATAAAAGGTTAATAACACATTTTTATTATCATTTTATTTTTCGTCCTGCAAGCTGCGAGCCGAGGGAGGGGCAGGGCCATCCATACTGAGGATGCAGCAGAAGGGAGGAGGGGGGAGTGGTGGGCCCTGATAAGTGCGCATGGTGGTTTGGCCGGTCCTCTGGAGGCGGCCATACCGTCTTGCGCACTTAGCCTTTCTCCTACCCGAGCTGTGTTGTACAGCCGAGTGGAAAACCAACAGAGGCTTCCAGTCCATCTCTGAATGCCGAACCAGGGCACTCAGACCAATCCCGTGTATTTCCAGCATGAGAGCAGCGCTGGGATTGGCATCTGGGAGCCTGCACAATGTGCAGCAGTTCCTGGACGTGTGGGAGGCGAGGATCAGGAGCAAGGCGGCAGCCATCGGAGTAGGTAAGTGCAATTTATAATTACATCTTTTTTAGCTTGTATTCCCCCTTCCCCTGCCCTACCACTCACAATACATGTGACCGCTACTGAACCCAGCACTAGGGACTTATGCGGCTTAAACAGGAGATACCTCAGTCCGGTCACAGGATTGTCGACCTCAACTAGAGTGCAACCACAGGTTTAGCCACGTCAAAAGATATTGGGTAGTGCAGCCCAGCTTTGCAAGGGGCTTTGTAACCCAACAGTTCCAGTTTCTGGGCCCCCGAACCAATGACCTTCTAAAAAAAAAAAAAAAGATGCTTTTATAGTGCAATATATTTAATTCTGAATGCAGGGGTTCTAAAAAATGTTATCAAGCTGAGCTTACGCAACAGAGTTGATATTTGTATACCTTGGACTCAGGAGAGCTTCAGAATTGGCCATGTCAGGACAGGAACTTAAGCTGGCAAGCTCCATACAGATCTCTGGCACAGGTGTATTAACCCAGCATGATATGTCAATCCTTCCCCAGCTCACTTGCATATACAAATTACGGAAAACCTATAGTCCGAATCCTCGGATTTAACCTTACACTCCACTTAAGTCAATCTTGCTGCCCTATCACCTCGGTTTATAATCTCTAGGCCCTCCCATCTGGCCTAATGTGTACTTTGGGATTCATATCTAAGGCTGCATGTTGAACTGTAAAGCGATCTGCTGTCAACGAATGTGGAGTCCGCTCAATACAAATATCAGTACAAACAAATATACGAATAAAACGTGCCCTCCAGATATTCTGAAACAGAGGGGGTCACAGATTCTCAAAAATAAATTATAGGAAGCAACAAATGTGTTGTACGTTTAAAGAGAAATCAGGTATAAGCAGGTGAGCAAGGATTATTTTTTGAAAATGCACTGGGCCATTATGGGGCACTCCTTGATAGGAGCAGTGAATAATAAAAGAGTGGTTTTGGCCGTTCATTTATTCTTTACTTTTTCCATGTATTTTATTTGTTTGTGGGTGTCCAGTCCCAGCTGGGACACCCACAGACTGGTTTTCATTGGACGTGGTGGGGGGAGACCCAGGGCCCCCATGGCTACCACCGGCTCCCAGCAAGCAGTCCCATTTTATGGGGCCACGCATGAGCTGGCAAATTTTATTTACATTTTATTCTGGGGTGTCCACCCGGGGTCACCCTACAGCATATTTTACCTTGGGGGTTGTGGGGAGAGTAAACAAACAGTTTTAACAAGAGAGTCCAAGGGAAAAATTTTAAAGACCACTGAAGGATTGTATCCCCAAATAACTATTACCAAACCAAAGAATCCTAGGGTCTACAAACTGCCTCTAAGTTTACTCCTTGAACCTATGTGATAGTGAACCTAACTGGAAAGAAACTAATGGACGAAATGTGCATAGGGGCAGATCCCTTTAAGGACGTAATCCTTCACTCACCAATGGTGACATGCTTCATCGTAGGGACTCCTCCCAAAGGAAAAACCTAGTTCCTTTGGGGGCTACAACCCCCTCTCTGAGAGGGAGGAGCTCAGGGATGTTTTATTTCTAATATTACGGACTCACTAAGTCCACATATGATGAGCAAGGATGTGTGAGCAAGGGTGCAGTGCAAGAAAAGAAATTGGTGAGTATGTGAAAAAGAGTAATAAACTAAAACTGGCTAGGAGGCACCAAAGCCAACTTTAATCAAAAGGTGCCTACTGTCAGAATTAAAAAGCAGTACACCTGCGGTATGGATTTAAAACCGCTATGGTGTGGGTTTTAGGTGTTTTAGGTTTGACCACCTAAAACCCACACCATAGCGGCTCTAAAAGTGGGGCTCACACACCTCTCCCCATTTTCCCAAATTGCACGGGACGTTTTCAGGCTGTGCGTACCGTTCCCCTTTCTAATTATGTCGCCCAGGGGGTGGGGTCCCCCTTGTAGTGCTGGATCCTCCCCTAATTTGCAGCAATTTATTATTATTGGTTCTTTTTAAGTGTTGGGCCCCTGAAGTGCACCTATGGCATCTCCCCCACTTGGGATAGGGAGCCGGGTATCCCTACCCTGCATCCCTATGTCGATATTTTTTCTAGGACTCGGGACAGAGTCCTGCATTCTAAGATGCTGCTTCCACATCATTGTTGATGTGGTGGCGGCAATTCGATCTTATTTTGAAATCTGTGGCTCCGCACATCTTCTTCAGCATGAAATACACGTTTTTGAGGCTTAATTTCTCAAAAAATACTGAACAGATTTACACCAAATCCCAAAAAGCTTTCTGGACCAATATCTAGCTTTCTGCCAAATTTGGTGTACATCTGTTCAGCCGTTTGGGCTGTAGCTGTGCCTAAATTTCCCATGGAAAATGAATGGGGGGTGAAACGTTTTATGGGACTACCCATTTTCTTGCCTCCTCTTCTCCCCCGACGTCCAAAGGTCGAAGAACAGTTTTTTTGGAAAGCTTTGTGATGATTCTTCTAACAGCGCCAAAGAGATTTAAAAAACAGAAATGCTTTTTCTATGGAAACACCATCCGAACTAACTACCCAATGGTGACTGCCACTGGGTAATATATATGGTAATTCTCTAGTGCAAACTTTGTCAAAAGGCAGCAGAGATCTGTACTGGGTCAAAGACAAGCATAAAAAGTCAACACATGATAGCGGTAGCTGGGTTGTAGACAGTGAATGCGTTGTGATGTAGCATTCTTGAGCAGGTGATTTGTAAAGAGACTGTGAAAACATAGGATTTCTAAGAGCTCATCCTCTCCATCCTTCTGTGCTCATCAGTGATTTGGATAAACAAGTAAGGAGTGCATTTGGGGAATGTGCCCTAATTCTGTGACTCATTTTATTCCTCAATTTCTCCTTGTTGTCTTGAAGACTCCTAACTTGAGATTCCTGCTCGCATTTAAGGCTTCTTCTTGTCAATTTCAGAAAGCCCATCATTGTACTTGTTAAGTCCTATTTAAGGGTTCTTTCAATTTCTTTATATTATTATTTATATTTGCAATATCAAAGCTCCGGTCTTCTGAAAAATGCTTACTCCCATTTTTCTCAGTCCACTTAACACAATTCACCACATGATTGCATGTGCTTTTACCACATTGGGTATTCTTAAAGTAGGCACAAGTCCACCTAGGTGGAACGTGTGCAGCCTTGGGGTTTCTGGTTCCCATTTGCCTGTCTTCTCCACTCACTTTCTCTGGAGAAAGTTTTTGATAGTCTGTCAGCCAAGTCAGAAGCTATTCGAGGCAGGGGGAAAGTGAGAAGATGGCACAAAGGTAATAGAAATAGGGGGCCTGACTGATACTCTGACAACTCATGCTGAGGAGGCAGAAAGCAAGGTATACACTCATGCTGTTGAGCCATCATGTCCACTAGCCAACTTGCAATTGGAACACCTCTGGTCAATTCAATTTAATTCAATGTATTGATTTAGATCTCAGAGATTAACAATATATACAATCATAAGTAATTATTAAAACATGTGAACATGTAAAACGGTAAAGTCTCCACATAAATATACTGCTAATACATTGATAAAAATGATTTTACAATTTGTACAAATTGTGACACACAAATTCATCAGGGGCTTACTTTGCCAGGGTTGTCCGATCCTTGGTTCTAAGTGCACAGTATTAAAGATTTAAAGGCTTAAGGAACTCTTCTGCACTTCTATTACTGGCTTGCAGGGACAAGCGAACAATGCATTCTTAATATCTTGAATCCCACCCTACATAATTCTCAAATTCCAGACTTGCCTTTTTTGTTCTACCAATACTTTGCAAAACTGTTTAAAGTTAAAGTGCCAAGTTTTTAACATAATTATGAATCGCCTGGTGCTATGCTCCAATGTAGACTTTAGGTAGCCTTGATTCATCCTAAAAGAGAGGCTGTTAGGGTAGGGCTTGTAAATTTCCAGCTGGGAACATTGTGCAATGTCCCATGAGTAACTTAGTCTGGCAATCGTATTTTTCAAGAGCAACTTTAGTTGTGCTGATGTCCATAAGTGCAAATGGTTGATGGGACATTGGAAGTTCACAAGTGCAGTCTCAAGGTTAATGTTAAAAGTGTAAACTCCTACTTCTTCTTTGAAGGTCTCGTTCTTCAGGAGGGCTCTCAAAGTCCCTTCGGATGCATGAAGAAAGTTATATGCCCATCTGAATATTAGCCAGGGATCTAAAATAGGCACTAAGGAAGGACAAATCTAAATGGAATGCCTGAATGGGAATTGCTCGACTTAGGGATACCATCTTCCAAAGGAACCTCCCTTCAAATAAGTTTAAAATGTACCACCTACTTACTGGGATAAATTCAAGTGCGTAAGAAAGGATAGGGTGCATCTTTGCCTGATAAACATCTAAACGAAACCTAAAATGTCTCCTCCCTGAAGAACAATAAAATCTTTTTGATGCGCTGATGCCTTAAGCCTTAAATGAGTAAAGTGTGAGGTGCTTTCTGAGGTCTGGGAGAATACCCTTCATAAATATGTATATATTGTGACCACCTCCACAGGCCTACTGCCAAACTTTCAATCAAAGGGACGGTGCCGTCTCTTCCCTCTGAAAGGTACAACCTTAATTTTGGTGCTATTTATTTTCAAGAAATTTGCCTCTGCATATTCAAAGAGTGCATACATATTGTGCTGGAGGACAATGGAAGGGAGGTAAAAAATTACCACATCCTCTGCGTACATTAATATGTGTAAATTTTGAAGTGCAATTTTAGGGGAAACATTATTGATGTTATTAAAATAGGCAGGCAAATCAATAGTAATAAGGAAAAGTGGGGCTAGAATACATCCCTGCTTCGGGTCGTTTTGAGTTAAAATTTTAGGAGTCAATCCCTCTGGTGTCGCAGAGGACTCACTGCAGATGAGCCAGTGTACCATGATCAACATCATTCATCCATTAGAATCTATACTTTGGGACGTAGACAGCCATGTCCTCCCTCCCCAGAGGTCTGTTCTTCCATGGATTTGTACTCATTAGTATACTGAAATTCCCCTTCGTATACAACCATTCCGTCTCAGCATTTCCCATCAAAACATCTTTATCCTAGTATTAATGGTAATAAAAGAAGAGCCTGGTGTGAAACCAATAAATACAAAATGAAACACTCATTCAAAGTTCAAATGGCAAAAAATTGTCTGAACTGATTGACAAGACAATAGGCATGGGCGGTGAACTTCGCTCCTTTCGCGGATTTTTCTGCACTTGCACAGCTCGCGGAGTGCAGAAAACTCTTTGCTATGTGCAGCGGAGTTTTTTCCCCCCACTCGCGATCGGTAAGTTCGCAAGCCCGAGCTACCGCTCGGATATAATTTCTACCCGAGATGCAGGAATACCAGCACAAACTGCAGTTTGCACTGCACTCCGCCACTCGCGGAACTTCGCAGAGTTTTTTTGTAAATTTGCGAAGTTCCGTGTAGCAAAACTCCGCAAACTACGCCCAGGCCTGCAAGACAAGCACCGGGCTGTCCTCCAATACTCCCTACTGAGAATCCTCGGTCTTTCTTTTGGCTCCTTGGGTCTTACAGTGGAGGTCTGGTCGAGCTTCAGCTGCTGCTTATGGTGAAGTTAATTTGATTCCCTGCCAATGCACTAAGACGTTGGAACAAAAATCCTGATTTCAGGCTTCGGTTAAGTCTGAAAATGTGTTAATAACAAAAAGGGACTGTGAATTACAGAGTAAAAGCGCAATGGGATTTCCCCAATACCGGTGGTAGTCAATTGCCTGAGATGGAATGGGTGTAAAACTATTTTACGTTTTTCAAAAAAATTGTACTAGCTCAGGAGCGAAGCCTTCCTGCGTTGCCAGTGGCCACTGAATTCATGATTTCTGGCAGGGCTTGAGATCGGCCCCTAATCCAATTGCAGAGATAATCTTGATCGTGAGGAGATACATGACAATTCAATAAACACACAGTTGGATATGGTTTGTGTGCTTCTAGTAGCAGCATTTGTTACAAGGATAGGCCCAGACTTGCACAGACCCCAAGGGATCTGGAATGGCCAGTAGCAAGCAATGATGTATCAACACCTAAGATCTCAGAAAGCACTGTACACCAAGCAAGAAATCCAATCAATCAATCAAGCGGGATTTATATTGCGCTACTTACCACCCGTGAGGGTATCCAGGTGCTGGGGGTAGGGTGAGAGACGCTGTTCTGGGCTATCAGTTGAATTGCCAAGTTTTCAGCTTCTTCCTGAACTCATGAAGGGTACGAGGGGATGTTACCAGTTGCAAAGTGAGGCTGTTCCAGTGTTTTGCGGCTATTTGTGAGAAGGTGCGGCCGCCGCTTCTGAGGATTCAAGGAGTGTGGACAAGGTAGAGGGACTAGGAGAGTAGTTGTCTGGTGAGTTTTGTGTAAGTTTACTCTGTGGTTGAGGTACACTGGGCCAGTGTTGTGTAGGGCTTTGAAGGTGTGGGTCAGAAGTTTGAACTGGCACCGTCTGTTTAGGGGGAGCCAGTGCAACACTTTTGGTGGGGTGTTATGTGGGATCCTCTCGGGAGGTCGAGTACGAGCCTTGCTGCTGCATTCTGTATGGTCTGGAGTTTGTTTAGTAGTTGGGTGGTGATCTATACTTATAGGGTGTTGCCGTAGTCCATGCACCTGGTGATGAGGGCTTGGGTTTTGGTGCTTCTGGCTGGTGATGGCGGGGAGCCGTTTGAAAACTTTCTTCAGCATGCAGAGGATATGGACGCATGCCGAAGAGACGGTGTTTACCTGTTTTCTCATTAAGAGCTTTCTGTCGAGTACGATGCCTAGGTTATTAGTGTGTTCTGTGGGTGTGGACGGGGGGCAGAGTTTGGTTGTCCACTTGGTGTCGTTCCAGGTGGAGGTGGTGCTTCCGAAGAGGAGTACCTCGGTATTGTCAGTGGTGAGCTTGAGGGACTTGCTCTGCATCTAGCTGGTGACATTGGTCATGCATATGCAAAAGTTGGCTTTGGTGTGATCTGAGGATATGGACAGGATGAGCTGATTGTCATCGGCATAGGATATGATGTTCATGTTGTGTGATCTGCTCATGGGGGGGGGGCTGGAGGTGATGTAGGTGTTGAAGAGAGTGGGGCTTAAAGAAGGTCCTTGGGGGACGCCACAGACGATGTCCTTGGGTGCCGAGTAGTATGGTGGGAGGCGGATGCTCTGGCTTCTTCCTGTGAGGAAGGAAGCTATCTATTTGAGGGCTTTCTCTTGGATATCCATCTGGTAGAGGTCATGTAGGAGGGTGTAGTGGGACTTGATGTTGAATGCTGCCTAGAGGTCAAGGAGGATAAGAGCAGCAGGAGTGTGTTGATGCGGTCTAGGGATGGTTTGGGGTCACAGTGTTCGTATATGGTGTGTTTTTGTTGTGGAAGAACTCTTCAGGAGCGTCGTCTTCACAAATTTTAGCCTGTACAACACACAGGCATCAGTTCACAGACTGGATTTTGGGACACTGATGGAGTAAAAATACTCTTGCCTTTGACTATTGGACCGATGATTTTTTACATACCCTGTATACTTGCATTAGACGACGCAGCTTTATAGACATCATTGAGCCCTGATGAAGTCTGCTGTTACACCTGCAGTGTAAAGAAGAAACATGTGTGGGCAAGTGGAGAATCCGAAAATAAGGCTGAAATCGAATGTTGGAATAAAAAACTGTTGATATCACAACCTCAACGTCAAAACTTGTGTGCTTGGAGAACTTTTTTTTTTTATATATAAACATCTTTATTAGATTTTTAATTAGCCATCAGGTGGCTAACAAGATCAAGGCACAGGGTAACATGTGGATACAAATACTTAGGCAAACAGTCGAGCAAGCCAAGTTCTATACAGAAATGAGTCATTGAGCCTCTCTGGATCTACATTAGGATTGTTATGGATCACAAGTGCAGCCATTTTCCCATATCCACCCATGGTTTTGGGGACAACCTCTTGTCTCAAACACCACCCTCACCTGTTGAGCGCACCAGTCAACTCCGCATCGCCACTTTGCGTAAGGGGGTGGGGTTCATCCATTTTGCCGCAATTTTGCGTTTAGCCACCAGGAGGGCTGAATTCAGGAAGGCCTTCTCGGCCCTGGTGCCCCCTCTACTATTCTCAGATGGATCAGGTTAGGGGATATAGGAACTGCCCGCCCCAGGACCCCTGTCAGTTCTCCCACCACCGCCACCCAACACGATTGTATTAGAGTGCAGGATGAAACCATATGGAATAAGTTTGAGGGTGCGCATCTGGGGCAGGTGGCATGGGGCCTGAGGCCGGCTCTGGTCAGGCGCAGGGGGAGAGGTATGTTACATGGAGGTAGTAAGTCTGTATGAGTCTCAGTCTGGAGGAGATAGTGAGTTTGCAGGGTGCCATCAGGACGTCATGCCAGTCTTCATCCTCCAGTGTTCCCACCCAGCCATCCCACTGGGTCCGTAGGAGACGGAGTGTTCCGGGGGAATTTATTATGAGAGTACGGTACATTTGTGTGACACCTCCACGTACTAGGTTACCCATGAGGATTTTCGCTTCAAGCGGGTTAAACTCCAACATTTAAAATTCAGTTTGGATTTCTTCCAGTTAAGGAAGATCAGGTGGCTCCTCCTCCTCCAGAGCACCAAAGGTTATATGGACAAGTACTGAATGGACTAGATGGGTATTTACACTTCATATTGAACAAGTTGTGTGCGCCCACATTCCCAGCCCCATTGTAGTTTTGTTAACACATGCACACTTACACCCATCCATCTATCCAGCCACAACCACCCATCCATTCACAAGCGTGCACATACTCAGACCCTCCATTCCCAATTGCATATATTTGCACACACTCGTTCACAGCACTCGCATGCAAAAATATATACATTCCTACATTCACCTCAGAATTTAAAAACACAATGACCCGGCTGCGGTGATGATGGCAGGACCAGCAGGAGGCGGGAGAAAGAATGCCCAGGAAAGAGCAGGAGGCTTTGGGGTAGGAAATAAAAAATGGAAGATCCTGCTGCCACCTCTCATTGGCTAACCTTGTCATGGGTCAATCATCAAAAGAAGGACCTTCCATAACGTTGCGTAACACTTGCTGATCCCACCCTGTGATGAGCTAAGAAAGGGTGGTGTGCGGCATCAATGATAGATCGTCAACCCTGAGCGCTTCAGGGCTTAAACTTGAAGCACTGAGGGCCGACTGTCAGTGACGTTTCCCCATTGTCGACTGGGAGGATCCTCAAGAGTTTTGCCGGGCTGATGATGTTACTGCCCTCTGGACTGTGAAATCTTCAGCCTGGCAACCCTTGGATCGGGCTGCCAGGCACCTGTGCTTTAGCACATGTAAAGCGTCTGGCTGCCTGACCCAGACATACAGAGTGTCTTTAGGGCTCACCTTTACTCGGCCTGATGGATACTCATCATGTTTTGGAAAAGGAAGGGGCAGAGCCAACTGTAAATACACAAAGGATGCTTTGATTAAAATATTTTTGCTTGACCCAGCTCATTACCATGAGGGCTGAGAAGATGTCAAATGAGAAATGGGAGACTTATAGGGTATGTGAAATGGAAAGTGGTATCAAGCTTTGAAGGGTTGTTTAATCTCTTGTTGAGTAATTTAGGGTTGTTTGACCAGTAGAGATGCATCGTTATTTGCCCTATTTGCAGATTACTGATCCAAAGGAATGTTCATCACAGTCTGACAAGTGGATAGTAAACCAGGTGGCCAGAAGGGACAGACGGAGTCAGATTTCAGAAGCCTTGGTGACAAGGGTACTTAGCAGAATGTCCAGCCTTCTGAAAATAGCCAGAGATTTCCATGTGACACCGCAAGAGGACAGGCTAAAGGGACAGGATCCTTTTTGAAGGCTCAAACATCTGGGCATGATGGCGGAAGCTCAGAGGTGGTCCTGACCAAACCTACGGATGTCTTAGACTTGTTGGGGTGCAAGGCCACATCAACCGTAACTCCCAAGACTGCAGGGGCCTAATGTACTTTACGGTTTGCATGAAGGTTGCCAGAGTCGGCCCTCAAAAGCAGCGGTCTATGGATGGCTGGGAGATCAAGAAAGGCATCAAACCTCAAATTCATCTTAACAGCCAAGACTATCTGAATGATGCCTGAGTAAATGTCATGAAATTGACTGGCAAGTAGGACATCAGTGCTATCAAACTATGTTTGACACTCATGCAGTAGACTCTTCCAAGGTCATTTTCTAAAGTCTTCTGACACCGGGTCACTGAAAATGGCTACAGTTTAAAGTACCCAGTCATCAACATAGGTGTGGACAGGAAGAGACAAAAGAGAGGTCCTGGTTGGGAAGGAGGCTGTGGGCACAGAAGGGTTCTAGTTATAGCCCATTTGAACCCTTGCTCAGGCATGGTAAATGATGGTTGAGACAGTACCCTGGGTTCTTTCAAGAAATGCTGATGGGTGGCTTTAAAATACATTCTCTGTACCCAATACGTCAGATGGTGATAGTATGCCAACACGGTGGTCCATTACTTACACGATGAGGTCAATTTTGGGGTACAGTAGCACCTATGTTAATGGTTGGAGCTTGCCAACAGCCTTGAAACGCTACCTAGTGGTTGTGTCAAATTAGTTTTAAAAAGGACTGAAGGTGCCTATTTTTCAGTACTTGGAACGCGCGCCAGCTGGCACCGGTCTATGTGGCATGTAGCGCTGAAAAATCCTAGAACCCTCCCAGTTCTAAACAGAATTAGAAGTGGCTAACCAAAGCTCAAGAGTTCCGTAACCAAACCTAAACAGGAAAGCGTTGCAGAAGAAAGAAGACCAAACCAATAAGCCTGGTGTTCTATTTCCCTGTATTTTAGCTTCCTTTTTCTCTATCATTCTGTTTTCTTTGCTGCCTGAATATTGCTGGCTCAGCTTCTGCTTTTCCTTATGTTTTTTGCATTCTTTATTCTGTCTCTCCTCTAATGCGGCCGTATTTTCTGTCGCAAAGTCCTCCTCGCTATCTTTATTTTCTGCTTTTGTTCTTTTCTCTCCTTCACTAACCCCACGTCTGCACTCTCTCCTTACCATGCTCTCTATCCTGCTTCAAGCTCCCTCTCTTACTTCTTCTGTCTCCCTCACACCTCACCTCTCGTCTACCTCGTCATGCCTTATCTCCTCGCACATATCCACTTTATTTACTTTGACCAGCTCCTTGTCTCAACCAAATAGGATTTGAAAGAGGGGCCTGAATAACTCACGTGCACTCTGACCCTGCGCGGGCAGCTCCCACCCTAAGCCTCGTCGCCAGCAAAACAGGGCACCGAGGGGATTCTCCGACTCCTGTCGGTGCCAGGGTGGTAGGTTTTTTATGAGCGCCTGGCACGCGTCTCTTGGCAGCTCGGGGCTTTCAGAGAGAGAGAGGCCAGTGGATGCCCCTCCAGCTGGCCCTGCAGCCAGAGCTTCGCGGGACACTCATTCCCATACCAGGAAAAATATTTGTCCAAGGATGAGCAAACAGAGCGCGCTTTCCAAGAACCGGCGGGCCCCCGTCACCTGAGGACGGAGCGCGGGAGCACAGAGCGGCCCTGTTCGTGGTTCACCTCCCCTCAGCGGCACCCCATGCAGGCCACCTCTGGGCCGCCGAACGAGGCAGTGCGTGGTCATCTGTGGACGTGATTCTCAGACCCTTCGTGCATTTAAATTAAATTTAAATGCGCAAATGCCTTGGTTCCTGAGAGTAAATTAACTTTTTGTCGTTCAGAAATGGATTTATTTACTCGCCCGAATAAATGTCACTAGTATGCTCTCATTTTCGGTGTGAACATCTAGGAGGTGGCGTCTCAGGGTCGGTAGGGATGCTTAGAAAAACAGATAAACCCCCACAACCTCGCAGGTTTGTGGGTATTCACAAACCTTTTCAGGAAACATTTTGACAATGAACACAATGCAAGTCCTGTCGAGGGCAGGAGTAAATCCATGTCGAATGGGAATGGGGGAAGATTATGGCCAAAATTAGCGTCGACGTAATAAAGGGTTTCACCACTGGAAAAATATGTTTCCCTTTGAAAAAAATTAAAAAGTTTTAAGGTCAACTTTACTTTTTTCAGGGTATTTATGATCACATAAATATAGCTTATTAAATGTCTGCATGCGAGTAGTTTGGAATTCACAAAGAATTCTAAAACAACTACTGGAACTCTCCCGTGGTCGAACCTTCCCAGGATTGCACGTATGAATAAAGGAAAAAGCTGAATTTTAATCCACATGTAGGCAAAAGACTATGCAAATGCAAATATAACTTTTTGGAAGACTCAAGACTGTGTATCCAGTAAGGGATTGAAGTGCTTAGATCAGTAATTGTATCAACCAATTTATAGAATCCTTTTATTTATGCAAAATCTCTTGGCGTTTGTGTGTTGGAATAGGGTAAGAATTTCTCTTTATTTCAGGATATGGGCCATATTTACTCAAGTGTTGTGTGGGCATTTTTGCAGCACAACAGTTTGTACATAAAGGCCTTTAAAATGGTTAGTAGATTGGCAGTGGCATATGAAATGATGGGCCCCCCTGCAGAACGTGATGAAGGGCCCCTGATCCTCGCACATCTCCAGCCCGGCTCATCCATAGGGCAAATGAGCATTGACCCTCCACCTAGGAGATGCCACACAGAGTCCGACAGCTACACTGTTGTGTTTCTTAAATTTGTAGTTCTCCTGTGTCAAATGAAAACATTTATAAAATCTTTTACGGGCCGCAACGCAATTTCATAGTTGCAGCTGTAGTGGGGGAGGTGTGGTCCTCCTTTGGTAATGCCCACAGAGAACAGGGCTGTTGTGAATTTAAGTGTACATTGGGGGCATATTATCAAGCATGGCGTTAAAATTATTGCCGCTTTAGCAGCAGAAAAATGCCGCTAAAGCGGCGATAATGGGCTTGATAATATGCCGCAGAGAATTCCAATAGAAGCCCATGTTCACACCAGAACATGGGCTTCTATGGGAGTTCTCAAGGGCATATTATGAAGCCCATTATCGCCGTTTTAACGCCTTTTCTTGACAATATGCCCCCATGTTGGGCTGGACAAGAGCTGGGGTCGAGCGCACTCCAACATGCCCACTGCAAAGGCCTCTGACGGAGCTCTAGTAGAGTGTCTGGGGTACTGAGACGGCAGGCCCCTGGTCTCAGATGGAGTGCTGAGTTGCGGTCCTCAAGCCAATCCCAACGCAGCTCTCATACACTTTAATGAAAGTCCAATGGGCTTTATTTTAAAGAGCAAGGTTGGGAGTGGCTGAGGCTACCACAAAGCAAACTCCACTGCACTCCATGACATGCAGCTCGGGCCGGGGGAATGACATGCGACTCTGAGACGGGGCTGCTCCTGAGCATGCCAGAGGGAGAGCTGCTCTGAGCAGGGAGGTATCATTGACCCCTGTGGTGCGGGGGAGGCCGCGAGGTGCGGGGGGGGGCGAGCTCCAGGGGTCCCCCACGGTACCCTGGCCTGAGAGCTCGTGATCGAATCCGAATGTGGGGCCCTCCATGTACTTTTCAGGGGGGCCCCTTCAAGATGGGTTATGCCACTTGCTCTGAGTGGGCAATGCAGGAGGACCTGGGTGAGTAGCAGAGCATAGGATGGTTGGAAAGGCATAGAGCCAGTTAACAGTCTGAATGAGATAACCGGGTACAGTGAGGAACAGGCTGCGCTGCTGAGCGGCCGCTCTGCTAGAAACAAACATGTAGTTAACTTTGAAATATTGCACTGTGTTTCCGTTAGTTTTGAAGCATAAGAACTGACGTGGGTGTGTATACATTTGCGTGCGTGTCTGTTGCCAGGAGGCCTCAATTAATATTGAAACCAATCAGGTTTGTGCATCACTACCCCATAAATGAGAAAACACGCTGCGCACATTTGGAGTTATTTTTATTTCCCCAATAACTTCATTAAACTCTTTTAGAAAATTCAAAGTGAAGGTTTCCACCCTTTTCCGGGAGGTCTCCCACTGAGAGCTAGTGTTGCTCAATGACATTCAGCTCGCTTTCAGATGTCTGGAATTTTGAGGAAAGGTTCCTATTTGAGATTCTTTTTGTGTTGGATATAAAAATCAGGTAAATTGGACGAGAGGCAGGAACATCTAAGACTTTGATTGAACTTGAAAGATAAGGCGTACAGAATCGTAACCCAAGAGATGCCAAAGACATATCTTCGTTGTGTGGCCTGGGTGGGGTGGCCCGAACGTTACTTTTATTGTTTGTTGGTCCTGCCTGATCGACCACCCCCTTCATTTTCAAGCTAGTATTGTAATGTTTCTTTTGGGACGACAGGCGCTCTGCTGATTGGATTGTTGGGATTTCCTAAAACTTGTAAGCCGGATAGCAGGGTGGGGGGGGGCGGGGGGCAGGGAGGGAGAGGAGGGAAGGGAGTGTGTAGATGGCTTTGTTAGTATAGAACTGTACTACAAGACTAGGGAATGCAGAGTAGTATGCTTGAAGATCCACGGGGAAAACGAAATTTGCAGGGTGAATTTATACATATATGGGGAGCCATAGACCAGCACAGTCCCCAATAGAGGTCTGGTCCTGGAACGTTAATGGACTAAATGGGAAATTGAAAAGATCAACTGTACTATAGTTTATTAAGCGCCATTCGCCAGATATAATTCTTCTGCAAGAAACGCATCCTAGGGGCAATCACTGCAAGGCCTTAGATAGGTTTGGGTACACTCCCAGGGTGTACCTCGGGCTCTAGAGGAGTAGGGATACTGATTATTCATAGACCAAAAATTATGGACAGATGACCTCGGCAGATACACAGCGCTCAGCAGTGTGTGGGAGGGGGTGAGAATTAACCTCTGCTCAGTCTATTCGCCACCAGGGTTACAATCCACCACATTAGACACACTAGGTTCCCCATTACTACAGTTGCCGGAAGGGAGGGATATGAATGATATAGTTTTGGCCAAACTTGACGTATTGAGCAGGAACCAGATAGGCACAAGTAACCCACGACAGGGCGGCCAACTAAGGGGGTTCTTTGAGGCATTGGGCCTTGGGGATATGTGGAGGCACCAAAACCCGGGCACGAAACAATACACACATCTATCAGCGGGAACGGGCAGCCTTTCAAGACTAGATTATATTATAACACAAGTCGCAGGACTGGGGGAATTTAAAGAGGCAGCTCATATAGCTAGAGGAATATCAGATCACTCTCCTGTGGAAGTGAAATTAGTAGGCCCGCGGAAGGACCACACTGCCGCTGTGAATCGAACCCCGGTACTTCAAGGATGAAGACTTTAGTGAAGGAATGCGGGCCGAGGTGGAGCAGTATTTTGCTGAGAACCTTGGGACAGTGGACTCGGCTGTTACTCTTTGGGAGGCCTTTAAAATCGTCATCAGGGATCGTGCCCAGGCCAGAATAGGCGCCATTAGGAAAGAAAAACACGTCAAATGTGTTGCTCTCGAAACAGATACTTCGTCTTGAGGCTCAGGCAGTGGGAAGTGACCCACAAGCGGATAAGGAGAGGCACCTTCTCCAAGTCAGACAGAAGGAACTCAGGGACCTAGAAGAAGATAGCGCCAGAGCAACGCAAAACCAACTCTGTGATGTAGAGGATAAGGCTAATAAACTGCTGGCATGGCTAGACGGGAGGCGGATGGGGGTGCGTGAGTTGGGTTCTCGAACTACTAGATGAGACCGAGAATAAATATGAAACCGGGGCGGAGATAGCAGAGGGTTTTGCACATTATTATGAAGAGGCTTACACATCCCGCTCCACACACTCAGGAGAGGACTGTGGAGCTTTTCCGCGAGACATCGCTAAGCCGCAGCTTGGGAGAGAGGACTGTGAAAGCCTTGACCAAGACTTAACGGTAGATAAAGTTAGGGCAGCTCCTAGAGCCCTAAAGTCCGGAAAGGCGGCGGGCCCCAATGGTCTGCCAGTGGAGACATATAAGGCCATGTAAAGGCAGAACATATGCTAAACATGTTCAATCAGGCATTACAAGAAGGCCGGCTGCCGGCAGACCAAAGAACAGCAGTAATAACGGTAATACTGAAGCCAGGCAAACAACCCTCTAGTTGCGGGTCATATAGACCAATTTCTCTTCTAAATTTTGAAGTAAAAGTGCTGGCCAAGCTTCTGGCCACGAGATTGGCAGGAGTGATTGAGATACTCATACACCGGACCAGTCGGGATTCATGCTGCACCGTAGCACCAGGCTGAACCTCCTTCGACTGTTCGGTATATTGCATATAACCCAGTCAGACTTGACAGAGCAGACGGCCCTCCTGTCTTTAAACGTGAGCATGGCTTTCAACAGCGTGGAGTGGAACCATCTCTATGCTGTCTTGGAGCATTGCGGCCTAGGCCCTAAATTGATCGCCTGGAATAAACTTCTTTATAACCAACCACTAGCTAGGGTGAAGGTCAACGCAACAGTTTCCCGTGCATTTACCCTACAGAGAGGGACCAGACAGGGTTGTCCGCTTTTCCCGATCCTTTTTGGGCTAGCCCTGGAGCAGTTAGCGGCATGGGTGCGGCATGACCTGCTGATTTGGGGGGATCCTTGTAGGAGATGAGTGGGAAGACCATATTTCTCTGTATGCGGACGATATTCTGCTGTATGTGAAGAAACCGGAGGCAATCAATTGATCGCATTCTACAGATCTTTTGTATATGGAGAATACTCAGGGTACTAAATCAACTGGGACACATCATTGTTGTTTCCACTATCCGGAGGACTCCCCCGCCCTAACTTCTAGGTGCTCGGTGCCGGTGCAAGAGAAAGGCTTTAAATACTTACGGATCTATATCACGTGTGATGCAAGTGAATTCCATAGTTAAAACTTAGGACGACATCTAGATAGGCTTATTATAGGTGCAAAACACTGGCTCACGCGCCCACTGACGGCCCTGTTTAAAATGATGGCGCTCCCACACCTACTATATATGCTGCAAAACTCACCCTATGATGCACCCCTTGCTTTCTTTCGGAGGGTGGACTCAGAAATTAGGGCATTACTGTGGAGCGGAGCATCCCTACATATTGCTTTGCGCAAACTCCAGAGTGGGGTCTTTGAAGGTGGTTCTGGCAGTGCCGGAGATTCCCAGCTACTACTGGGCCACGCAGTTGGTGAATGTTAATGGCTGGATGTTTGATGATCGGGCGGAACCAGCTTATAGGGTTGAAAGATTGGCCATGGGCTTGCGAAGCCTGCAGTCATTACTCTACAGGAAGATAGTTGATAGACTCTTTCCAGCGCACACACAGACAGTGGTGAGGGTGTGGAAAGCGGCCACTAAGTACTTGGGTTGGAAGAAGAAACTCTCCGGAATGACTCGACTTTAGGAAGGAAATTTTCTGAAGGAGGTAGGCAGCTTGGACGACTTCGCCAAATGGGAACTGCTAGGAATTGAGACACTAGGCGACATTTGGAGAGGAGTTGCGTATGTCACGTTCAAAAAGCTACAACGAGATTACACGATGAGGTAGGGGGAATGGCTTCCATACATGCGATTAGGACATGCACTAAGGAAACACATAAGGGAAGGGGAGACAATAACAGAGGCCGCACCACTAGAGGAAAGGGTATTGACAGAGCAGATACGCGAAAAGAGAATATCCCTTTTCTATAGATAGCTAATCAATAATGCCCCGGACACCATGAGCTCACTTAGGCAGACATGGGAGCAAGATGTCGGTACTTTAGATGAGGAACAGTGAGTGGAAGTGCTTCAGGGCCCAAGGGAGGTGGCGATCCGAGCCAGATTCTGACTCATACAACTCAAGGTGTTGCATAGAGTGTACTACCCTAGGTTAGTATTATATAGAATGGGTAGGTGCGAAAGTTGTCACAGGGATGTGGGTCGGAGGGATCCTTCTATCATTTGCTCTGGGAGTGCCCGAGCATTCAGGAATTTTGGACGAAGATAGCTAAGGCGATGGCGGTAGTGGGCTTGGAAGTCCCATTTGAGCCTAAATGGTTCCTCTTAATAACGGAGGCAAACAAGGACTGGCCACGACATGTGAAGCAATGGCTGGTGTTGGCGGCTGGGTGGGCTGAACGCAATGTAGCAAGAAAATGGGGGGGGCGATATACACCCCAACAATGGAAGAATGGGAAAATGATCTGGACTGGTGCTGGGAAGCAGAATTGGTGATTTATAAAAGTAAAGTAAAGTAGAGAGTGCCCCAAGAAAGGGGAGAAACGCTGGTCAGCATGGCAGACATATCGAGGACTCTAAAAGGGAAGCAGGGTACCAATGTGTTCATTATTAACTTGGACTTAGATTTGATAATCGAGGTAGATAATTCAACTGTAAAAAAGGGATTGATGATGAAATATAAATGCTCTGTGCATGTACAACATTTTTTGTGGATTAATAAAAAGAGTTTTAAAAAAAAATCAGGTAAATTCAGACTTTTAAAAGTTGAAAGCGTTTTTTTGCGCTGCCCACCACTTTTAGTAGTTGATGGATGACAGCAAGTCTTCTCACTTGTTTTTCTTCATTCAGGTACAAAAATCTGTGGCTAGTTACTTTAAGGTGAAAGAATTGCTTCAATGGATTGTAAGGGAATTTTAGTTTAAATGGCTGCTGACCAGTGATGAACTCAAGAAGGAGCTCCGGGGCTGGGGATTGCAAATATTGCAGAAATCCCATGTTAGCCCTGGCGCACACCGCACATCGATAGCCACGGAGGAAACAGAGAATAAAAAATTAGCTAGTATTCGCGCCAAGAATTTTCAATTCTATTAAGGACACGGAGGCGAGGATTATGCTTCTCTTTCTATTTATTGCTACTCACAGCAGCCAATGAAAACTTGTGTTATATGAAAAAACAACATTTCTCATGATGCATACATCACATCACTTCCTGCAGGGCCCCATAAGAGCCAGCCACACCGGAACTAGTACTCTTTCTTTGCTCCGAACAGAAGTCCAATAAGTAGTAAAGTTCAACAAGTATTAAAGTTCAACAACAACAGCTTCCAACATGGAAGAACACCAGACCAGCTGGGAAACACGCCACTCTGTACACCGGATCAATCCATCTTCTTGTCAGATCCTGAAAGAATAGAAATAAACAACCCGTAGCTTCTGTCAATGCAGAGTATATACAATACGGGTGGGCAAAAATTACATTACAGTAATTTAACCGGGTGGGATAATCCTCGCCTCCGTGTCCTTAATAGAATTGAAAATTCTTGGCGCGAATGCTAGCTAATTTTTGATTCTATTACAGGACCGGAGGCTTCGTATTATGCTAGTTTAACGCTGATTAAAGACAACAGAGGATATATCACCCACCGGTTTATAATAAAATTGTTTAAACGTGGATTCAGACGACCAGTCTGCAGAACGCATTATATCTTGCACCGTAGAACCCAACATGAAAGTCTTAGAGGCCATGGCGCCTCGAACAGAATGTGCACCAAACACTTGGGTATTCACCCCTGCCTCTTGCACAACATTTTTTAGCCATCGGGCTATGGTAGCCGCAGTAACAGGTTTATACGGTTTTTGCAGAGCTATTAACAATTGTACTACACCATCAGGCCTGAGAGACCTGGTACATTCTTCGTAAGTCTTGAGACATTGGACCACACAAAGTTTAGCATTATCTGGAAAAGCATGATAATCCACACTACGTGACAAGGTCTTAGTCCTAGACGTGATATTAAACGAAACTCCCTCCGGAGTAAATACTCTACCTGTAATATCGAGCGCTTTAACATCCGAGGAACGTCTGCAAGCCGCTAGGCAAAGTAACATGGCCAGTTTGGCCGACAACTGTTTCCTGGACAACATATTGTTGTCCGGCCAAGAATTGAAGAGGGACAGAACCAGCGAGACGTCCCACAAAGAGGAATACTTTGGTTTGGGTGGATTGGCTACCCTAATGCCCTTTAGGAGTTTGCAGATTAAAGGATGCATCCCGACAGGCTTGCCCTCGATCTGAGAGTGGCCTGCCGAGATGGTGGAGCGGAAGTTATTAACCGATCGGTAGGCTAAACCCTGCGACGCCTTCTCCGAAAGAAAATTTACAATATAGGGTAATCCTGCCCCCACGGGATCCACATGTTGTCCCATGCACCAACGAACCCAGCATCCCCAGGCTGAAGAATATCGTTTCTTGGTAGAGGGGGCCCACGCTTGATTGATAAAGCTCGCAGCCTGGTCCGAAAATCCTGGCATTTGCCAACGCTGCCTGAAAGTCTCCAGGCCATCAGGGTCAGGTGCCCCGATAGCACCATCGGGTGTGTCTCCCCCTGAGGGCCCTGGAGCATGGTCGAGGACCAAGGGATCCGCCTGGGGAAGTCGCAACTCGCCTTCATCAGCAATGGGAACCAAGGCTGCGACTTCCACAGGGGAGTCACCAGTATCACTTCCGCTCTCTGACGCATCACCTGAGTGAACACTCGGGGAATGAGGATGAACGGTGGAAACGCGTAATTCAACTGCTGAGTCCACTCCTGTGCCAAGGCATCTGTCGCCAGCGCTAGAGGTTCCGGCCTCCAGCTGAAAAAACGCGTCATTTGACGGTTCAGCCTGGAAGCAAAGAGGTCGATCTCGCAGCGTCCCCAAACCTCCTGTAACCAGTGAACCACTCGCGGGCAAAGTTGCCAGTCGCTGTAGTCCCTGAGGTGGCGAGAGTTCCAATCCGCCACCACGTTGGACTGACCCGGAATGTACTCCGCTACCACCGATATGTGGTTGGTCAGGCAGTAATGCCAAAAGGCTTTCGCTATCTCCACCAGCATCGAGGACCTCGTGCCCCCCAATTTGTTGATGTATCGGACTGCCGGCACGTTGTCCATCCGAAGAAGGATGCAACATGAGATCTGCCGGGGGGCCAACGTCCGGATCGCAAAGGATCCCGCGAGGAGCTCTAGACAATTTATGTGAAGATTTAACTCTTCCAGGGACCATCGTCCCCCTGTGGAAATATTTCCGCTGCGTGCTCCCCAACCCCAACGGCTGGCGTCGGACTCTATGACCACCTCTGGCAACGAGCCGAAGATTGCTCTGCCGTTCCATGCCTCGACACGGGCCAACCACCATTGCATCTCCTCCCTCACCTCCTGGGTAAGAGGGACTTCTGTAAGTGCTGGATCTTTAGGCGTTGAAGGGCCCTGTAGTGCAGGGGGCCCGGGAATATCGCCTGAATGGATGACGCAAGGAGGCCCACTATGCGGGCAATCCCCCTGAGCGAGACCATCTGTTTGGACAGAAACGAGCGTAGCTCCTTCTTGATATCTCGTAGCTTGGAGCTCGGAAGGCAGAGCTGGGCCGTCTGAGAATTTATGACGAACCCCAGAAAGTCTATCGTCTGCGTGGGAGAGAGGACTGATTTCGGTTCGTTGATCACGAACCCCAGGTTCTGCAAAATATGAATGGTCATGCGCAGATGCCGAGCCACTAGCTCCGGAGATTGCGCCATAATGAGCATGTCGTCCAAGTAGACAATCATGCGAACCCCTTGTTCTCTGAGGTAGGCCACGACTGGCTTCAGCACCTTGGTGAAGCACCACGGTGCTGAGGAAAGTCCAAAAGGAAGGACCAAATACTCGTACCACCGGTTCCGCCATTGAAACTGAAGAAATCTGCGGTGGGGACGATATATGGGAACGGACAGATAAGCGTCCTTCAGGTCCAGACGGACCAACCAGTCCCCTTGTTTCAGTAAATCCGCCAACAGATGGATGCCCTCCATCTTGAAATGTTTGTAAGTCAGAAAGTGGTTGAAATCCTTCAAATTGAGTACCAACCTGTAACCGCCTCCTTTCTTCTGTACCAGAAAAATATTGCTGCAGAAACCGAGAGGGCCGTCTTTGCAAGGAGCTATCGCGTGTTTCTGCAGCAATGCGTCTATTTCTGAATCTATAAAATCGCACTCGAGTTGGGAAAAAGAAAGCTGCCTGGGACGCTGTACCTGACGGGGCGTCTGAAAAAACTCTAGGTGGAACCCTTGAACAGTCTGTAGTACCCAAGCGTCTTGTGATATCTGAGCCCAATTGTGAAAGAAAAACCGAATACGCCCCCCCAAGGGAAGAGGAAGTAAATCTGGAGCGCTCACCTGAGGAATCGGCGGCTTGGAATCCTCCACGGTAGGAGCCTTTGTTAAAGCGCCGCTTGTTGAAGCGCTGTCTGGTGGGGTAGAAAGTGCCACCACGGGTGGAGTCCCAGTCACCCCTGCCGCATCCGAAATCTCCTCGCTGGGGACCTTGGGAGTGCTGACGGCCAAACGAGCGTCCCCGCCCTCGTCCGGCCCTATTGAAAACACCGGCGTGAAATACGCGCTTGATCCCTGCTTGAGCCTTGTCCAGGGTAGTGAACGTGCCCACATACTTTGCAACGTCCTTAACAAATCGGTCACCAAAGAGGTTCCCGTCCGCCAGCGGTCCAGGTTCCGACGCGGCCAGCTCAGTAAGGTTGGCATCCATCCGCATCAAGATCGATTTCCTGCGCTCTGTAGATATCGCGCAGTTGGCATTCCCTAACAAGCAGATAGCCCGTTGGGTCCAGCCTGCTAGCACGTGGGGGTCAATCGTACTCCCTGATTCCTGCGCCTCCAGGGCCATCTCCAAAATTTTTGCCAGGGGCCCGACCACGTCTAGGAGCTTGTCTTGGCAACCCCGCCAAGCACGATCAATCCCTTTCTTGGGATCCTTGGCGAACTTTTTCAGAAACGTTAGCATGCTGGGGTCAATGTCCGGCGTCTCCGCCACTTTGTCTGAGAGGTCCGGCTTGGGCATTCTGATTTTAGCCTATTGCGTACCTCCTTATCAAACCCCTTGCGTAAGTTCTCGTGCAAGTACGCAGCCACCTCCGGAGCCGGTAACCAGTCCGATGATCTGGGGTGCACAATATCTGCGGGATTGAAAGTAAAGGGTGTAGGAGCCGGCGGGGAAGGCTCCGCATGCTTAGTCTTCCTGGACTTCTTTTTAGGAGGGGAGTCATCCGGGGTGTCAGAGGAGGTGGACGTAGACTCTGTGTCAGTGTCCTGAACCTTCTCACGTTCTCGATTCGGACGCGGAAGCGCCTCGTAGGTCTCTGAATGCGGCCAAGGCTGACCCCGGGAGTCACCTGACGTCCCCTCTGTTTGTTTAGGGAAGCCATGCTTCTTTGCAAACCTCTCCAGCTGCTTAGTGATGGGCTTTAAAGCCGTCGCCAGAGCTTGTTGTACAGTCCCCGGGACTGCTTTCTCTAGGGCCTTGCTGACCGACTCCTGGACAGAAGCATCCAGGGCCTCAACAATATTGTCTTCAATGGCAGGTCCTCCTACCTCCTCTTCATACAAGGTGTCATCCTCCTCATAATGTACCCACGAATCCATCGTGGAACCACACTTGTAGCGGTATTTGCTCATAAGGTAAGAGCAAGGAGGAAATCCAAGGGGGGAGCCAACCCACAGCACAGCAGCACCGGTACCTAGCTCCTCAGCAACAGCTGTAGAACAATTATTACAGCCCACAGGGCGTAGAGGAGCCACAGAGCAAAATCAGATACAAGGAGGTGTGCTCCCTCCAGGCCCAGGTCGTTTTGCAGCCAGCCAGGCGTCAACAGTGCACTTCGAGGAAAAACGCAGTCGAAATGATAAAAGTGAAAGCAAAAACGGGTCGTTTCGACGTGCGTAGCCCAAATCCAACTAAACCAGCCCAATTGGGCTAAGCACGTGGGAACACTACCGAAACTAAAAATAACTGGCTCCAGGCGTCATGGCATATCAGGGAAGCCCTAGCGCCTAACATCCACAATCTCAAGCCCGCCGACGGCGGGGCGGTACCGGTTGCTGATTCGAATCAAGCGCCCACGCGCTGAAAGGTATGTGAAGCGGCCGAGCGCCGCTGTGCGCTGATCGGAGGCAATGAGCGAACACGCTGAAGGCATGCAAAGCGGCCGGCGCCGCGTCTGAGATATTTGAAATACTTGCGCTTTCGCGCTTTGGACCGCTACTGAAGTGTAATGCCCCACTCGTCACCGGTCTCCGCGGAGACCACAAGCGCCGCAGCGCAGCTTGAGCATTCAACCCGAGGGTTGTGGCAGGGCGCACCCGCCGATACTAGCGCACAAGCGGCAATCACACATAAGTACAATATCAACGTAATAAGTCAAATAAATCGGAGGTCTCAACTTAACTGTCTGCGTGAGCAGCAAAGAAAGAGGACTAGTTCTGGTGTGGCTGGCTCTTATGGGGCCCTGCAGGAAGTGATGTGATGTATGCATCATGAGAAATGTTGTTGTTTTTTCATATAACACAAGTTTTCATTGGCTGCTGTGAGTAGCAATAAATAGAAAGAGAAGCATAATACGAAGCCTCCGGTCCTGTAATAGAATTGGTGAGCCTTCTCCGAAGAGCCGACCTAGCTCGGATTGGATCCCCGCACCTTGAACGAGTCTCGGACTCCAGACGAGCTCGCGTCAGCAACTAGGAGGAGAGTCGGCGGAGCCGGACAGCGACACTTTGTATCAGCAACCAGGATGGAATAAAAATACTTCACATATTAGGGATTGGAGCGCGGAGACTGACCTGACGGGGATCGCTGCAGGGATAGGAGAGGCAGACCCGTCGATTCTCGTCTCCCGAGTGAGGGCGGACTGCCCTGCTGATGCCTGAATCACAGGTCGAAGGAAACTCCTCTCTGTAGGATCCTGATGATGCCTAGATACTGTCGCCTCTGCAGCCGAGTATTTCTGCCAAAGCAGGTTGCCGGTCCATGAGGAGAGGCTGCATGCTGGGAATCTGGTGCTGCCATCCGAAGACCTGAGAGGAGCCTGGGTAAGCCTATGGAGTGAAGTGTTGTGGACTGGCTGTGCCTGGTGACTATAGTAGCTAGCTGGACGGCAAATTTATTGCCCCAACCATATTGATCACAGTGCTTCTCCTCCATATGGAGCACATTACCCCTCTTCCACCCCCTACAAAATGTCTGATCACCCTGTTAGCAACTGGCAATAGAAGAGGACTACACTGGAAACAAACAATGGACTACATCTGCAAGGGAGCCACTCGACCAAGTGGCGGCCATCTTGGAATGGCTTGACCAACTATGGTTTTCAATGAAAGATTTAAGGACTTTAGAATAAGTACAGGAAAGTTACCTATTATCTATACACCCTAGCCAATTTTGACAACTTTTCCCTCTAGAAATGGAGGATAGTAAAGACTCCAACAGGGACTACAGCAAGGCTCGTAGATTTTGATGAAAAAGGCAGTGGAGTAAAGTATACATCAAAGGGGGTGACACTACTGCAGGACCACCCCGTAGTGAGGTATATCGCTAACTTTAATTATGTCCAGAATCAATTTGAAAGCAGCAGGCAGAAATTCCTACACCATAAGGTACCCATCTAACCTATCTAAGAACACGGGCAAAACCTTCAAACACATATTAATTCGAAAAAACCCAGATACGCTGATCTCTGACCCATCCTTCAATCTAAAAAAAAGCATTATTGTAAATGACCTGATATTTTTCTCCAGAAAGACCGTGAAATGGCGCACTGCCATGACGAAGATGCTCAACATATAAAAATTAAGTAATATCCCACATGGTACCAAGTTATCGATCGTCCCTTCACTAAGATTAAGAGCTGAATTATGCATAGCTATCTACAAGAATGGTATCGTGCTTATATAAGCAGCCAATAACGAGTTGAAGAAATTAGATTACCCTAAAAGATTGTGTAGATAACACAAGTTCCCAACAACAACTGATCACACAAGCAGGCGCCCAGTCTACCACCAACTCAACCACCATAGACATCATAATATCAGAAGACCCCCAACAGCCACACCCTACAACTAAGTCCAGTGACACCCTTGACATTAGCTTCACAGGTATAGAAGACGAATCACTACAATATGCTAATATCGTCCCTAAGCTATTACATCGGGAAAGGTCCGTACCACTTCCCCAGGATATGACTACTCCCACACATAGGCCACTTAGTGGGAGCCCCCTTCCAGCAATAATAAAGGGTACGGAGATCAACTCTCCTGCCAAACCCATCAATACGACAGTACCAATTGCATTTGCTTCCTTACAAAATTCATATCCCCCTAGATCGAAAATAAGATCACAGGACAAATGGAGCCCTTCGCATATCATCCTCAGGGGAGGCCAGGCACAATACCTAATGCGAAAAATAGGAACACTGGAAAAGACACTGGTCTGAACCTCCAGGACACTAGTCCCTCAAGCAAAATACAAAATAAGTATGTGCTCACTTCTAGTATATCTCCTCCCCCACAAAGGGAAATCGAAACTCTCAAAATACAAGCAGACAGTATGTCACAGGACATTCTAAATACACTACAAGTAATGAAGAAAATATTAGAAATCACCGTGAAAGTACTCACTCCAAAGTCAAGCTCATTCAAGAATCAGTGCTTGAACTTCTAGGAAAGCGTAAATGGATAGCCATGCCATTTTCAAATAGACAGAATCGGCCCTACAAAAATCTTAAATATATATCAGATGAGGAAACCCATGCTCTACTCCTTTCCTAGGAGTCCACATCCATTAGCAGAAGTGAGGAAATTAGATCAGTCCCGATCGATACAAATTGAACTTCCTTGCTAATAACAAAAAACTCAATTTTAATAATCTAAAACAAGTACAGTTAACCACCAGTAATCAAAAGATAAACTCTGGTAACTCAGGGAAACCACTTCTATGCCTACTGCTCAACTGTCGTTCAGCAGTAAAACATGCCTCAGACATTGTTGCCCTCATCATTAGTCAGGCAGTCGACGTGACAATCTTTTTTTGATAAACAAATTTTTATTGTGTTTTGCGGCATAAAGAACAATATCAAGAATGATATACATCAGTGCATTGAACAAGGCATCAGTAACTTCAATCAGGGAAGCATCAATAAACAATTGCAAAGACCCTCCCTTCCTCCCCCATCCTCCGTCCCCACCCTCTGCGCCCCCACCCTTCAACACAGGCCCCCCAGCCATTTCCCCCATATCTTGCGGAATTTTTTGGGGCAGCCCCGTGCAGCGTATAGCGACCGCTCCTGGGCCGCACACCAATCCACCCCTCTACTCCAGGTAGCCACTCTGGGCGGGTCCGGCTGTGACCACACTGCCACTATATCTCTCTTAGCCACCATAAAGGCAGTGGCGAGGAAGTACTTCTCGTTACGGGACCCGTCCATCCCGTCCATGATGCCCAGCAGGGCCATTCTAGGCTCGTGGGGAACCTCCCATCCCAGGACCTCCGCTAGCTCGGCTTCGATCGCTGCCCAGTAGTCCTCCAGACGGGAACAAGACCACACCATATGGAAAAAGTCCGCCGGAGCCACCCCACAACGAGTGCAGGAGGCGTCCACACGGAGGCCCTCACGATACAGGCGGTCCGGAGTCAAATAGGCAGTGTGGAGGTAATAGATTTGGATGAGCCGCAGCCTAGCGGAGGTGGTAAGCGACCGAGGGCCCATAAGGGCGTCCCTCCAGTCCGCTTCATCCAGGGGTCCCACCCAGGCCTCCCATCGCTGTTTGAGCCCGCTCCAGTCCACCGGGGTATTGTTAATCAGGGATTTATAAATGCGGGATATACCCCCCTTCCCCAGATACCCCAACATCACCTGAGCCTCAGGTGGGCTATGGGAAGGCAGTCTGGAGTCTAGAGGGACGTGAGCCCGGACCGCGTGGCGCAATTGAAGGTAGCGGTAGAATTGAGAGGGCAGCAGCGAGAAGCGGGTCTGAAGCTCCTGGAAGGAACACATGCGGCTCCCACGCCATAAATCGCCCAGACAGGAGATACCAAGAAGATCCCACTGCCGAAAGCCCGCTAGTCCCACCACCTCCCGCAGCCATGTCCCGTGCCAAAGCGGAGTGAGTTGCGTGGACATCCCCGACCATCTGGTGTGCCGCAAGGCCACGCGCCACGCGAGAAAGGGAGCCCGCACGACGTCGGGGAGTGACAGGG
Source organism: Triturus cristatus (assembly GCF_964204655.1). Taxonomy (NCBI): domain Eukaryota; kingdom Metazoa; phylum Chordata; class Amphibia; order Caudata; family Salamandridae; genus Triturus; species Triturus cristatus. The sequence continues at coordinate 886,173,449 of NC_140580.1, read as the reverse complement.
GGATCGTTGTGCCATAGATCATGTTTTGGATGGAGGAGAACCCGAGGCAGTGCACCTCGAGTCGATAAGCCGGGTCGCCCCAGCCTCCCGAGAACCAGTCATGGATCACCAGTAGCTGGGTGGCCAGATAATAAAGGTAGAGGTTGGTCATGCTCAGGCCGCCGTCGTAGGAGGGGACCCTGCAGCAATCCAAGGCCAGCCGAGGCCTACCGCCGCCCCAGAGGAATTTGGTCACCATCTTATCCAGGTCTCGAAACCACGGGCGCGGAAAAGGGCATGGAGTGTTTTGTAGCATGTAAAGAAACTTGGGGAGGATCATCATCTTATATAAAGCGACTCTCCCTAGCGGATTCAATGGGAGGGACTGCCACCGGAGCATATCTGATCTGGTTTTGTTGACTACTGGAGCCACATTGAGGGCCCAGCAGAGTTCCGGAAGGAGGGTGACCCAGATCCCCAGGTACTTAAAGGAGAGTCTCCGGAGGGGAATATCCGATTGCCAGTCGAAACATTCCCGCGACGGGTGTAGCGGGACCAGAACGGATTTTTTGGGGTTCAGATGAAGACCCGACGCTAGGCCAAACCGATGGATGATCCGGCGGACCTGGGGCCCCGAGGTCGCTGGGTCCGAAAGATAGAGGAGGACATCGTCCGCGTATAGGGCGATCTTATCGGGGGCCACATCTGGCCATTCCCACCCGCGTAGAACGGGATCCGCACGAATCAGCACCGCCAGGGGTTCCATGGCCAGAGCGAAAAGGAGGGGCGAGAGCGGACATCCCTGGCGCGTCCCCCGACCTATGGGAAACGGGCGAGATAGAGCCCCATTGACCAACACACGGGCCCGCGGGTGCGCATACAGGACCGCTACCATGGCTCGGAACCGGGGACCGAAGCCCATACGCTCCAGGACGTCACCTAAGTACGCCCATCCCACGGAGTCGAAGGCCTTTTCAAAGTCGACCAAGAGGAGGGCCAGATAGGGGGAAAGGCGGCCGCGGTGCGCCATAGCGAGGTGTAGGTGCCGCAGGCAGTGTCTGGTCCCCCGCTCCGGCATAAAGCCACATTGATCCGGGTGGACCAGGGAGGCGAGCGATGGGCGCAACTGCTGCGCCAGGACCGTAGCATAGATTTTGAGTTCGGTGTTGATAAGGGATATCGGCCGGTAGTCGGAGCAGGACCGCGAGGGAGGCTGTGTCTTGGGGAGGGCAACTATGGTTGCTGTGTCCGTTTCGGGCCGGAACGAGCCCGTCTCCACCACGGCCGCAAAGAGGTCCCGAAGCCTCGGGGCCAGAGTCTCACGATAGTGAGCGTAATACTCCTGGGGGAACCCGTCGGGTCCCGGGGTCTTCCCGGGTGCCAGGCGGCCGATCGCCTCTTCAATCTCCTGCCGCTCGATCGGCGAATCAAGGGTCTCAGAAACCTCAGGCTGCAGCCGCGCAAGCGTCGCCCCGTTCGTCCCCAGCAACTCCTCTAGGGAGAGCGTGGACGGCCGGAGACGGTACAGCTGGGAATAATAGTCAGCGAACGCCTGGGCTATCGCCACCGAGGCCGTGTGGACGCCACCCGCAGGGTCCGCGATGGCTGGAATGATACTGCCCGCCCGGGGATAGGTCGCCAGTCGGTGGAGAAGAGTGCCGTTTTTGTCTCCCCAGCCGTACACCCGGGCCACCGAGGAGCGCCATAGAATCTTCGCCGCCGCCAGGGAGTGTAGGCGAATCTCTTCCCGCAGGAAGGCCAAGCGACGAGACCGTGCGGCATCATTCAAGTCCCCCAGACTGCGCTCCAGTTCCAAGGCTTGGGCCTCGCAGTCCGCGAGCTTCTGGGATTGAGCCCGCCGTTGGCTTTGCAGATGCCCTTTAGCGGCGCCCCGAACAGTCGCCTTGCCGGCCTCCCACAGGACAGCAGGGGAGATGACAGAGCCCTCATTGTGAAAGTAATAATCGGCTATCTCGCCCCCGACCGCCTTCCGAAAAGCCTTGTCGTGGAGGAACCATGCGTTCAAACGCCACATCGGACGGGCAGAGAGGGGGGGGGGCCGAGAGCGAGGAGCACTGGCGAGTGGTCCGAAAGGCCCCTTGGGAGAATGCGTACGTCCCGCACCCCCGCGCAATCGGTGGACGGTACGAAGATGAGGTCGATCCGGGCATGGGAGTGATGGGCCGCCGACGTGTGGGTGTATTGGCGCGCCTGCGGGTGCCAGATCCTCCAGACATCACAGAGGCCCTGCGATTCAGCCTAGGATGAGAGCTGTTTTGCACGGGCGACGCGGGTCAGGGAGACCGGACCCGTCGAGTCCAGGTGGGGCGAGTAGACAGCGTTGAAGTCCCCGCCGAGAATGAGGGAACCCGCCGGGAGTGTCGGGAGGATACCCGCCGCGTGGGAGAGGACCGACGGCAGGAGGGACGGCGCCGCGTAGAGGGACATCAGGGTAAGGGGTCGCCCCTCCAGAGTGCCCCATACCACCACTACCTTACCCTGGGGGTCCAAAAGCACCCGGGTCAGGACAAAGGGGAAGGACTTGCGAATGGCCACCCCTCGGGATCCCCGTGCAAAACCTGAATGCCATACCCTGTCATAACCGTAGCGGCCAAGGAAGGGGCAGTTGTTACCCAACAGGTGAGTCTCCTGGAGGAGGAGCACATCAATCTCTGCACGTTGCGCATATTTGAGGACCGCCATGCGTTTAAAACGGTCCAGAAGACCATTGACGTTCCAGGATAGTATGCGCATGGCGGCCCTAGGGACAGGTGGGTCATCCATAGTCTAGGACAGAAGTGGGGGCCAGTGGAGGCGCGTCTGAGCAGGCCCCTAGAGAGGAAGGACAGCGGAACATCGGGCGAGAGAGCAGGCCAAACAGTACATGATACCTTAGCACAACAGATAAGAGGGAGTCATCCCCCACCAACAAAATCTCCCCAACGAGGAAGAAACAACCCCAAACCAACCCCAACCCCCCACCCTATACTTCGAAAACGGAAGCATCTGTCGCCCGAACCAAATGGAAGGACCACCAAGCTAAAACGCTTGGGCTTGAGCGCTAGTGGACCCCTGATACATCGAAAGTGAAGCCTGATTTACCTGCCCTGGCCAAGAGCAACACTGACAGCGGAGCATTCCACCACCCGCCCAGGCACCCCCCACCCCCCCCCCCCAAAAGAGGCAAAGAAAGTCAAATGTTAGGGCTGCGAGAGAGGTCCTAAGTGTCTACCAACGCGGCCGGTTGGGTTGCAGGGCCCGTGAGCCGGGGTGACACGGCCCGCCGCCCATCTGCCACGGGACTGGCGTGTGCGGCAGAGGAGGTTCTCGATCCCCGGCGTGGCCGTCCCCCAGAGCGCGTGGTGATCGCCTCCCCCGTTGTGCGCTCCCGGGGTAATGTGCGGTGCCGACGACGGGTCTTCGATGTCCGGGGCCTCCCCCGTCCCCCCGCGTACCCGTAGGCGATCCGCGCCCACAGCGCTGCAGGGGGTGCTCCTCTGTCAACCAGGTCCAGGCCGCCCGCGGGGTATCGAAGAACAGAGTCTTGTGCTGGAAGACGACCCGGAGGCGGGCCGGGAACTGGAGCTGGTATTGGAGTCCCAGGGAGCGCAGCTTTTGTTTCACTTCCGTGTAGGAGCGGCGCAGCTCTTGGACTTCGCGGGTGTAGTCCGGGAATATCATGATTTTGTGGTTCTGGTAGTGGAGGGTGTCCTTGCAGCGGGCCTTGCGGAGAATGGCGTCCCGGTCGCGGAAGTTCAAGAGCTTGAGGATGAACGGCCGGGGGGGCGCACCTGGGGGCCTGGGGGCCAGGGAGCGATGGGCTCTCTCCACCACGAGCGAAGTAGATAGGCTATCCGCCGGCATCCAGGACCGGAACCAGCGCTCCATGAAATCGTCCGCCCGGCCCGACTCGACTCCCTCCGGAAATCCCACTAAGCGCAGGTTGCTGCGCCGAGCACGGTTTTCTGCATCCTCGACCCGGCGGTGTAGTTCCTTAGAGTGGGTGGTCAGCTCCCGAACCTGGTCTTGTAGGTGGCGGATGTCATCTTCAGCAGTGGATATCCGGGACTCGGCTTCTGAAATGCGGGCGGTGGCATTCCGCAGATCCTGCCGGAGAAGAGCAACGTCCACCTTGACCTCCCCCACCATGCCCTCGAGGGAGGCGCGGGAGGAGTTGATGGCCTGCAGGATGGCAGCAAGGTCTGTAGCGGGGGCCGGGGCCAGCTCGGCCGCGGAGCCGGACCCCTTGTCGGAGGTCGTGAATTTGTCCATCCTGGTTTGGGTGGCCCCGGACGCCGGCTTATTGGCTTTGTCTTTACCCATTTCTGGGGCGGCCGTCCGCGATGCAGGGCAATGGACTGGAGATACACCAGCAGGATGGCGGCGGGTGCTCGGGCTGACGTGGGACCAGCAGGGGGACGGCGGGGGGAACCCGCGGTCGGAAGGGGCCTGGCACCACCAGCCCCAGCGGTTAATCCCTGATGAGCTCCGCAGCAGGACAGCCGGTCCAATCCCCCACCGCAGTCGCGTCCGTAGGCCTCCTCCAGCAAAGCGAGGTCCAGCAATGCAATTCACAGTCCCAGGCCAGCGGATCGTCCCTCAAGAGCCCCGCAGCCGGTAGTCGCCAGGGCCACCACTCCTGTGCACAGCCCCCCTCTCCAAGGGGACGCCCCGCCAGTGCGATCTCCCCGCCACCCCCAGGGGGGGCACGGTGCCGCCTGTCGGATATCTTCGGCTCGGGCCCCGAACGATGAGGGGGGGGGGGAGGGGAGGGGGACAGCACCGACACCCCCCGACCGCCGATGTGCGGCCCGAGTCAAGGAGGGCCCCCCCACACTCGGAACCAGCAGCCAGTCTCGGAACGATGGGGCAGGGTCCGCGCCGCAACCAGGAGGAGAAGGGAGAGAGAAGGGGGGGGGGGCAGGGGTCCGGGCCCCCGGCCGCCGACGCACGGCCCGATGGGGGGTCTCCCCTCCGCACCCGACCCCCGCAGCCGCCCCGGTGAAACGGTCCCACGCCGCCGCACTCACCGCCTAATCTGCCAGCAGACTCCGCACGGGGGGGGGGCCCGTCACAGCACTCCAGGGGCTCCGGACTGCAGCAGCGAAGCAGGAGAGAGAAGGGGGGGGGCAGGGGTCCGGGTCCCCCGGCCGCCGACGCACGGCCCGATGGGGGGGGGGGGGGTCTCCCCTCCGCACCTGACCCCCGCAGCCGCCCCGGTGAAACGGTCCCACGCCGCCGCACTCACCACCTAATCTGCCAGCAGAATCCGCACGGGGGGGGCCGGTCACAGCACTCCAGGTGCTCCGGACTGCAGCAGCGAAGCAGGACAGGGCCCAGCCGGTACCCACAGCACCCGCGGCAGCCTCGCGGCCGCCGCGTCCTCGTCTCCGGCCGGGTGAGGCCTGCGCCCCTTGTGGGCGCCGCGGGCTAAATTTGCTGCCTGCCCGGGCCGCGGCTCCGCAGCCGCCACCGTCCGCCGCCGGCCGGGCTTCGCGTCGTCTAGGGAGGCCCCTGGTGATCACAGCGCCCCAGGAGCAGGCGTGGGGCAGCAGGGCAGCTTCACACACCCCCCAGCGCCCAGAGCGGGCCGGCCAGGGCAGTCCAGGGGGGAATCCAACGGATTTGCGGGGACCGGCGTCGGGAGCCTCACGGAAAGGCGTCCATGCCGGTCAGGCGCCACCTAGCGCTCCCCGACGTGACAATCTTAACTGAATCATGGCTCACCGAGTCCTCTTCCCCTTACATGGATCTACTGGTGCCTCCCAAATATAACATTGTGAGGCTAGACAGACTAAAAAAAAGCAGGTGGTGGTATCGCTTGCATACACCCCTCTGATCTCTCTGTAACCCAACTACAGTCCGACCCCCTCGAGTCTTGTGAATACCTCGGTCTTGCTATAAAAACTACAGATAATCAAAAGGTGCAAATTGCATGCGTTCTACCATCCACCAGGTAACAATGCCCCTTTCATAGACCAGTTAATGGAGATAATCACGGCTAATTCTAACATTCACACCCATGATATATTCCTAGGTGACTTTAATTTACATTGGGATGATAGTAATTACAAACAGGTCAACGTACTCAAAGATTTCTTTGCAGACCTAAACCTTACTCAAGCCTGCACAGTGCCAACACACACAAAAGGGTCAACTTTATTCTGGGTTATCTCTAGAGATAACGATAATACATTTCACTCAATTGCTCCATGCGATTGGTCGTATCATCATGCCATAACCTTCCATATATCTACCATTAAAAAGAATAAGACCACGCAGCCTGTCAACCTTAAACAGTGGATATGGGACACTATAGACCCAAATGTTGAGCAATTAGTAGCACAATGTGGGAAAGATTTGAATCCGCCTAACATGATGAACATAAGCAAATTCACGGATCACTACAATGCATCAATGACAAATGCAATCAACTCCGCCATGCTGCTAAGACTAAAAGGATTTACAGAGAAAGACAAAAAACCCTGGTTTAATGGGACACTAAATGAAGAGAGGCGTAGGCTGAGACTAGCAGAAAGGAAACAAAGACAGCACCCACCATCCACCCAGCTAAAAACTCTCAGGAAAACTAGAAACCACTACAATAAAAGCATTCTCAGATCCAAAAAGGAATTCTTTAGATCTGAATTAGGCAATGCTATAAACAGACCAAGGAAACTCTTCGAGATGTTAAAACAACAATCCAATAAATTGGCCAAATTTGCTCAGGAATCTACAAAAACCCAACTGAGCTGTGAGGAATTTTCAGCCTTCTTTACAGACAAAGCCAATTATCTAGAAAGGTAAATCAGACTGGCAGCAGACAACCTCTCTAGCCCATTGTCATCACAGAAAGATGTTACCATGCACACCGCTCATGCTATGATGAAAAATAAAGCACAATGGTCGACCTTCAAGTTTTATGACCAGAATACCATTGCAAAAACTCTCTCAGCTACAAAACCGAATAACCAATACAATGACCCCCTCCCCTCAAAATGCTTGAAAAGAATCAACCACATTGTCGTCTCCATATGGACAACGATAATCAATGCCTCACTGGATCAAGGCACTTTACCAGATTGCCTAAAAACAGGTCAAGTCCTCCCCATCATTAAAAAACCTACAGGGGAACCGGCAGACCCAAACAACTTTCGTCCAGTGACCAATATTCCATTACTAGCCAAACTACTTGAAAAATGCGTGCAACAACAACTGAGCCATCACATCATTAAATTCAGTCTGTTGGACGACTGCCACTCTGGATTCAGACCAGGCCACAGTACGAAAACAGCAATCCTACATATAGTGGATGATGCACTACAGGCACTGGATCAAAATGAAACAGGTCTACTAGTTCTTCTTGACCGTCTTCTGCGTTTGACACGATAAATCATGAACAACTAGTAGCCCAGCTTGAAGACAGGATATGATTGTCTGGAAATGTGCTGAAATGGTTTAAATCATTCCTACAGAACAGAACGCAAAGATTCATGGTCAACCAGGCGCTGTCCCTGACATCCCCAAATTCGATTGGAGTACCACAAGGCTCAACTTTATCTCCATCACTATTCAATCTATATGTCGAACCCCTTACAGAAATTCTCCCGCACGCCAACATCTCCTATCACATGTACACAGATGACATTCAGATCTACATAAAGATCTCTTCACTGGAGGACACCAAGACAATGAATAATGCCTTAAAGTTGTCTTTACATTGGTTGACTAGCAACCATCTGAAACTAAATGTGCAAAAAACTGAATTTCTATTAATATCCCCCCCAAAAAGCACCTCGGATGTGAAGAAGTGGACCAAACTGATCACCGTGCTAAATTGCACCCCAATCCTAGTTGACTCAACCAAATCACTAGGAATCACGCTCGATAAGAACCTAGACATGCAAGCCCACATCAAATCAATGGCGAAAAGTGCCAGTTTTCACCTGAACTACCTTAGAAAATTGAAACCACTCATTACTACATCAGACCTCAAATTGGCAGTTCAGTCCTTAGTCATATCAAGGATTAAATATGGCTGTTCAACATTAGCAGGACTACCCAAGATCTCCACAGCACCACTAAAAGCCTGACAATGCGGCTGCAAGACTCATTACAGGATCAAGCAAATACGACCACATTTTACCACACTTGAAGGCATTAAACTTGCTTCCATATGAAGCCAGATTTCGGCTTAAACTAGCATGTATTACCTACAAAACACCAATATACTTAGCCCAGAAAATTGAGTTATCCGGTGGAGGCAGACCATCCCGGAGTGCCAGAGACCTGATGCTGAAACCTCCCATCTTTCAGAAGAAGACAACATATGACAGAGCATTCTTTGGAGCTGCCCCTAGAATCTGGAACTCACACCCTCCAAACATTAGAAGAATTCCAAACACGTCAACCTTCAAGAGGGTAGGGAAGATCTTCCTAATGAGTAAATTCCTACCCTAAAGAACAACTGATCATCATCTGCATCGTCGTCAGTGTCGAGGTGCTGCCTAGTCCTTTCAGGTATGGATGCATCCTAACCATGAGAGATCACAGAGACACCATGACAGTCCTCACCATCGATCAAAGAGTTGGTGCCAATTAGATCTGATATAGGATTTTGCCTCAACAGGACAATAACATATGTAAGGGTAAACTCTCCAGATCGCTATGAATGCACTCAGGCTGTACATTACTACAATTATGAGTCCTACTCTTGTTATTTTCCTAACCAGGTATGAAAGGTACGCAATGGAACCTATATTTTTTCAATACTACTGCTATATCTGTTGTACCCTAAACTATTTGACGTGTAACTGTAAAGCCCTCCGATAACCTTGGGTCATGTTCGCGCGATATAAACTCTGAATAAAATAATTAATCAGGAATGTTTGGATTGGAAACCCATTGTTTTTGTTAAGGTAGTTCTGTGGGTTACAGTTCCTGCTGCAAGAAAAGTTGTTTGGTCGCCAGAATTGTAAGAATTGGGCTCACTCACCACATGGCATTCAACACAGATATTTAAACACACCACTTTAAAATGTCACCAGCCACCAATGCATATCTCAGATACATTCATTAGCCTTGGACTGAAAGAGGGGAGGCTGAAGGGCGAGGGGACCCTGGAAGTGTTGCCCCCAACCCCCTTTGCTGCGCAGGGACCTGCGTTACACCCCTGTACATTGGTTTTTAGCTTTTTCACCACCGCGCGCTGAAATAGACAAGGACTGTTAGGTGAAAAAGAAGCGTAGTCATTAGGGGTTGGGGTCTTTTGTTTTACAAACAGTTGGTTTATGATTTGATTCTAGGAAAGGGAGCCTGGTTCGGGTTTCTTTTGTAACCCTGCAGTTTGCTATTTCACAACAGTGAGGTGGAAACGGTAAATAGCCAATTTCTGAAAAGTGTATTTTTAGCAATAGTCTTGCCTTTATGGCTCAAAAGTAACTACCTCCCGAGCTGTCCTGGAGGTAAGTCAGAAGCACTGAAATACAGTGATGGAAAAGGGACTTACGGCATATTCGGACCTTTAGAGATTTGTTTGCTGTTTCTCAGGTCACGCTGTCTGTTTGCAACAGACCTACTGTGAGGTATATACTTAGAGTGGCCTTTAGGTCTGTCCCTTGCTCACAATTTGTCATTTGCTTGTGTATTTCAGTTCTGTGATTCTCTTTCGATGGCTTTGGTACTGCCAAAAGGAGCATTTCAGTATCACTGATTTTTTATTGAGTGAGTTGTATCCTTGTATTGCTGAAATAAGGACCTTGCATTGCAAAAAATAGGCAATTTTCTCTTTCTCCTTTGCCCCCCGCACCCGCCTTTTCCAAGCCTGTGCTCTGTTTATTTAACTTGGCACTCTCTTCCAATGGCCTCATGATGTCCACAGCACTCCACCTGCTGCTAATACTGGAGCAGATGGCTGGCTTGGATTTTGTAAAGCTTTATGAAAACCATATCAGGATGTACGTCCATGCATGCTTATGCATAGGTGGCCATCATAGAATAGTTTGTGCCATTAATTATGGCGAATGTATGTATATGTGTATGATATTTATATAGCATGAACCTAGCAAAAGGCCACACTGCGTTGTACAGGGTCAATGGAACAGACAAGCAGTGTATGAATGGGTCAGTGCTTTAAATGGGCCGGTACTCACAGGTACTGAGTACCGGCACTTTTCCAGTGCCAAGGAGAGTACCGGTACTCCGATTGATTAGGTGGGCACTGGGCCGATGCCTGAGGGCCAGCTGTGGCCCGTTTATTTGGCAGCATGTTTGCTGTTTTGGCGTCTGTCTGTCTCACTCAGCTGAACGGCCTGCTGGAGGCCTGCCACCGGGGCAAGTGGGCCTCTGCTGCCGAAGTGCTCATTGTCCTCACCCACCCCCTGCCAGGCCTCCATGTTGGGCCGTCGTGTAAGTGTATTGCACATCGGCTGCCAAGGGCACAGTGATGGGTGCACCCTTAATGGGTGGGAGGGAAGAGAGCCTGCATAAGTGACCATGCCATTTACCCGCATGGCCTCCCACTGACGCCTGACTCACTTGCTCCTGCAAATCCACCCCACCCCCTCCACCTGCTGGGACATTGGCTGGGATAAGGTGGTGGCGATGGCCTACGTGGCCTGCCTACAGCCCAGGTGAGATGGGAGGAGGTCTACTGACCTGCCCGTCAGAGGCCAGTATTGTTCCCCTGAGCTCTACCCTGCTGCACTCTGCGCATGCTCAGGCCCCTGCATTGCTCACTGTCTGCCACTGCAAGCTCTGCGGCCGTGTGGCCTTCTGCCAAGGGGAGACGAAGGAGAGTGGGGTGAAAGAAGGTGAAGAGTGAGGGGGCAGAGACAGAATGAGCAGAGGAGAGTTTAAAGGGGGAAAAATAGAGACAGAAGGGGTAAGCACAGACAGAGATGTGGAAGACATTGCGACAGCTATGGAAAGAGTAAGAGAGGCACGGAGAAGGCAGATTAGAAATAGAAAGTGATAGTAGAGGATTATAGGATACCTTTGGGGTAAAGAAAGTGGGGCAGTGAGAGAAATGGATACAAATGGGAGAGAAGTGAATGGAGGAGGGATCGAGAGATTAGAGATGTGAAGATTGACAGAGTATTTGTATGTGTGCGTTTGCCGGGTTGTGTGTATGTTTGTGGGTGGGAGAGAAACTAAAACCGAGAGGAAGAGAATCAGGACACCCGGGAGGTATTTGAAAAGCCATGCACCTAAGGCTGGTTCTTAATGATGCTATGCCAGTGTCGCTCATCCTGGTGCACATTGATTCTTAGCCTGAAAGTGATAATAATGCTGCTGATGGCTCGGCTGCATTAATGCTTTAGAAGCTCCTTGCATTGGTCCCAGAAGAACTTCACACCACCCTTTATTAGCATATGCACCTGTTTATCTGCACATATGGAAACTTTGAGACAAGTGTCAAGGGCAATGTGAGGGAAAAATGAATACTCAATAGAAGTGTTTTCTATCATGTCTTACCCCGCCTCTAACCCCGCCCACTAGCCACGCCCCTAACTCAATTTAATGAGTACCTGCACTTATGTTTTTTCTATTTAAAGCACTGGTGGTAGCTGGTTTTTAAAGGGGTACTTTTACTTCTTTAAAGAGTTTTGTCTTTAGCTATTCCTAAATTGGAGCAAGAAACATGGATAGAGGGATGCAGTTTCATGATCGTAGGTGCAGAGATGTAGAAGAACTGTGACCGGGTTTCTCTTTTTTCCACTTCATCTACTTCATTTCCTGGCTGTAGATGTGCCAAAAGGCAAAGCAAACAGCGAGCTTGACAGCCTGGGCTAGTCACAACGGCTTTGTAGATGATGCAGTTGGGTTTGAAGATGGTGTGGGCAGGCAACAGGAGACAGTAGTGGTCCATCAGGGTGGGGTGGTGTGGTTATATTTGTTCTGGTTATGATCAAAAGGAGGGACGTGGAGCCAAGTTTGTGAGGTCCTGCTCATAGGCCCCAATGGAACAGTAAATAAGGAATGAGCAGTTCCTGGGGGTGCTGTCTAGGACAGGGGAGAAGGGGGGAAGGGGAAGCACAGGTGTTTCTTCGTAATGCCCTCACACACCCCAAGGGATGTCATGCTTCATCATATGGGCATTTGCCCCTCGTCTGGCCGGCGCTGCAATGCCTGACGGGCTCCCGAAACCGGGGCTCTTTATCGGGGATCTTTTGAAGAAGCCGTATGGGTGCGTGTGGGTGTGAGGGCGGATAGGTGCACTAGGGGTGAGGTGGATAAAAAAGGTATAAGAGCAATCCTGCCAATTACAGTTTTAATTCATGAGGTAGCTCCAACCTTATTAAAAATGTGAAGAAGCCCTGTGTAGGAAATAATGTTCCCTAAGGGCTAAACTTGAGTGAGTGTGGTCAACATGTTTCGTGCCCCATCTGCCCCAGAAGGGGTCAATGGCACTTCGTCAGGACCGATTAATAGAGAGGTGAGTGCACCGCCGTATCGCAGTAGTTGCTGATACCGGCAGGAGGAGGTAAGTGAAGAAATGGTACTTGGGATGTACCAAAACCCCCAATGGCCTAATTCGGGCCCAGAGCGAGGGTAGGACACCGGCGAGGTTGCTTGTCTACCACCACTCCGGAGCAACTGTAGTGCTCTGTACTTCCCCGTCAGCCCGAATTAGGCCATTGGGGGTTTTGGTACATCCCAAGTACCATTTCTTCACTTACCTCCTCCTGCCGGTATCAGCAACTACTGCGATACGGCGGTGCACTCACCGCTCTATTAATCGGTCCTGACGAAGTGCCATTGACCCCTTCTGGGGCAGATGGGGCACGAAACATGTTGACCACACTCACTCAAGTTTAGCCCTTAGGGAACATTATTTCCTACACAGGGCTTCTTCACATTTTTAATAAGGTTGGAGCTACCTCATGAATTAAAACTGTAATTGGCAGGATTGCTCTTATACCTTTTTTATCCACCTCACCCCTAGTGCACCTATCCGCCCTCACACCCACACGCACCCATACGGCTTCTTCAAAAGATCCCCGATAAAGAGCCCCGGTTTCGGGAGCCCGTCAGGCATTGCAGCGCCGGCCAGACGAGGGGCAAATGCCCATATGATGAAGCATGACATCCCTTGGGGTGTGTGAGGGCATTACGAAGAAACACCTGTGCTTCCCCTTCCCCCCTTCTCCCCTGTCCTAGACAGCACCCCCAGGAACTGCTCATTCCTTATTTACTATATTTGTTCTGGCCCTTGATGATATGTGCTGGAAGCATGGAGAAAGCCCTTATGGAGGACCAATATGGCGTCTGGCCATTTCTAAAGTCTGGTATGAATAGTTCCACGTTTTCTTTAGTAGAGCCAGCAGTTACCAGGCTTTCTTGGTTTTCCTGATGATCTGTTCTTTGATGGTCAGATCGGTGTCTGGAGTGACTTGGCACTCTGTGAAAGTGTGAGTTTGAATCGCTCCAGGTTCAAGTCATTGTGACAGGTCTGGTCTTGTTGCTAGGGGCTCTTGGTGAGTAGGAAGAATTCTGTTTTGATGGGGTTAATTTTCAGGCAACTGCTGGACACCCAGGTCTGGATGAGATGCAAGCATGGTTGAGGCATTGGATGTCTGGAGCAGAGGAGACTTTCAACTATAGTTGTGCGTCATTGGCGTATTTTGATTTTTTGTGTTTAATATCGTTAGAAAAAATAATACGCTCGTTTATAATTGAGAACATTAATAGGATTCATTTATTCATACATTACATAATGCATACATCACATATAAGCAGCAGGAAAAAGATCAAGAATAAACTTATTGCAAACTTAGAAATATCGCCAAACTAGTTTGAATTTATGAATGGAATTAAGTCTCCGGGTACAAAATTATTCATGTAACCTTACACAATAAATTTTTCCTCCCAGTCAAAAAGTGATGGCACATATGAAGACTTCCATCTTTGCCAAAATTTCAATAAATATAAGCCTCTTTCGAAAGGGCGTTAGGCCTTGTAAGTGGAGAGATGTATGCAATAAAATAATGTAGGGTCAGATTTAATGTCCTTGCCTAATCTCTCGATAATATCATATAAAACCTGGGCCCAAGAAAGATTGTAATTTTGGACAACTTCCAATCATGGGCTACCTGTCGCAGACAGAATCATTTTAACAACGAAAACAAAAAATCAAAGTTAGTATGGAGCTTGTTTTAATAATTTAGGAGTATAATAAAGTGTAAATAAAGAGTAATCTTATGTAAAAATTATGCGATCAAAGTTGGCCCCACAAAAAGGTTTCATTATTAAATTCGGTTTTTCCTTCCATATTCTCTCAGTTATTTTGATCCCATACTCCTTATCCCTCTTAGTACTAAGTTCAAATATGACATTTTTTCGATTAGATTGTATGAGAATACAATGGCATTTGGCAATGCCAAAAATTAGATTCTCAAAAATATCCTTGACTAATTCATATGAGTATAGCCTAATTTTACTCAGGTGTGGCTTTAGGAAGCTTATCTGTTTGAAGGTAATAAACAACTATAGACAGTATTTGTGGAATGAGTTCCAAATGACCTCCGAAGGTTTAAGTATCTCAATATTTAACTAAAATCTATGATCCATTGAAGGCTAGCCTCATCACACTTTTTAAGCACCCCAATTTCAAACCTTTAAGCCCATATTTTGGCCATTGTTGTTCACTAATAACAGTAGTCAATTAATTTACAGCTGATAACTTACATAGAAAAAACAACAAGGTTCTGTATGGAATGCTCGAATTAATCTCAGCCACTGGCAATCAGTTGGAGCTGCATCCCAGTCCCCCATTCTTTTTTGTTCACTGCTCCACTGGAAACAAGCTATACCTGGCTGATGAGCTAATAATGGAGGCGAAACCGGTTCTGGGATGCTTGTGTTCTGGTTCAGGGAGGACCTGGCCTTGCAGTTCAGGCTGAACTGTTGTCATTGGAGCAGGGTCATGGCTGATTTGCATATGGCTAGGTCTAAACTGAGGTGGTTTGGTGGGCGAATAACAATGAATTGGCATGCGGCCCACAGTGATAGCCAGTGGCTGAGATTAATTCAAGCTTTCCATCCATCACCCTGTGCTCACTGTGCCACCAAAATCAAGCTATACCTGGCAGAGGAGTCCACAATAAAGGCAAAACCGGCCCTAGGTTGGCTTCTGTTCCAGGTCAGGGAGGACCTAGCCTGGCAGTCTGTGCTGTTCCCACTGGAACAGGGTCAAGGTTGATTTGCATATGGCTGGGTCTTAACTGAGGTGGCATGGTGGGCAAAAAATTATGGATTGGGATGCAGCACAGAGTGATCGCCAGTGGCTGAGATTTATTAAAGCATTCAATCTATCACTTTGTTTTTTGATGCGATAAATTATATTGAGATCAGAGATATTTTTTCATAACCTTATCTGTAGAGACTTGCATTGATTATTTGTTGAATAATTAAAATGGTTTTAATAAATAAATATGGATCCATAGAGAATCCTTTCAGTGTCATACGGATCATAAAATTATCAAATAATTTAGCATGGAAAGTGTGGAAATTTAGACATGGTAAAAAAAATGTTTTAAATAGCTGAATAATACAACCTGAAAGCGGGAGAGGCAAGTCTCCTTCTCTACGGTCATATTGGATTTTGGACAGCTTTATACGAGGCCATGTCCTTTCCGTATAAATTGGGTAATAAATTTGTCACATTGATCAAAGATTATATTGTGTCGTTTACAAGGTACGTCGGAAAATTAGAATAATTAATGATAGAATTGAGATCTTAATCAGAGCAACGTGATCATTAATTGCAAAAGAAGACGTTGACGCTTCTCAAACATAGCTGCTACTTTGCTTAAAATTTGTGTGTAGTTTAACTCGTACAAACCCTTATACTGGGAGGCGGCACCTACAGCGATATCTATAAATGGATGAGGCTTATCATAATTGGGCCATAGGTTAAGAAGGAGCTCATTACTGGAAGCGTTTATTAGAATAACTTCTCATTTGCCATCATTGATATTATATCTAGTAATATGAGAGAACTAGTACAATTGCTCAAATGTGTATTTGTTGTTTTCATAGTCCTCCTATATCGGAGACAACTTTATAATATGAGGCAACTTTAAGTTTCTTCAAACCATTACCTTAGATTCATCTTGGCGAGATGAGCAACAATTGAAGCCTAGACTTGCCAAATTGATTTCTTGCATTAAGCATGAACATGATCTAATAGATCACTGGAGGTCCGATCCTATACCAATACAATATTCATGCTTTCTTCCCAGTGCTTTAATACAGCAGCTCAATTGGCCTTTTTGAAGTTTATTCCATACGTTCGAAATGTCAACAAAATCTCTGGGGTGTTAAACATGAACTTTTGGTCATACGCCGATTCAAATACTATGTATTGTACTAGTACTACAGCTATCTCTGTGGCACCCTGATTACAGTCTTGTTCATGTATACATGTATTACAAATTCACACACAGAGCACTTTCTTCACACTCCGCTGTCTGCACTGGAATGTATTTACATACAGTACTATGATGTCTTGAAGAATACAGTTGGAAATGATTACCTCAGTAGCCATTGTGTTGAATTTATCGTTCCACCATTACACCTAGTGATGAGATTTTCCAAAGGTTTGTAGATGTCTGTGCAATTGAACCTGTGGCACCATTGTTTATGCTCTAGTTGTTTTGCAACGCTCTGCAGACTGGAGACAGGGGCAGTCCTGTATTGTATACTTGGGGAGAAACGATTTTAACCATATAACCAAGTGAAATCAGGCCGGGCAACTATCAGGGTTCACCGCAAAGGCGGTCACACTGGACTGTGAGATTATCCCAGCATCTCTTTAACCTCTACATCATGCCCCTGATACACGAATTGGCACTTAGAAGTTGTAGGCTTCCGGACAATGTTGACGACTCAATTGTTAATTCATTTGGATGGAACATCTGCTTCACATCTGCAGTTTCAAAACATAATGCGGTTCATTTCAGACTGAATGAGAGCACGTCAATTAAAACTTAACTCTGAAAAATGGGAATTGTAGATTTTAAGAATATGATCAATCTATGGAATAAGGATTACTAGCCTCCTGAAATAGGATCCCTCCCAAAACCTAAAACTGACAGCCAAGAGCCTGGGTGTGATTCTCAATAGGAATCTCACACTGAACCAACATGCAAGTACAGTGGTCTCAAAATGCATTTTTAAGCTGAAACTGCTGAGGAAAATCACCCCATCCTTCCTTTTGAAGCTAGGACAAATATTACGATGGCG
This sequence comes from Triturus cristatus, assembly GCF_964204655.1. Classification (NCBI taxonomy): domain Eukaryota; kingdom Metazoa; phylum Chordata; class Amphibia; order Caudata; family Salamandridae; genus Triturus; species Triturus cristatus. The sequence continues at coordinate 886,156,223 of NC_140580.1, read as the reverse complement.
TTAGTCATATATAAGCCGGACGACTCCACCTTTGTTTTTAGGGTTTCCCAAGAACACGTTCATAGACTGCAGGTTCTACAAATCGAAGCTGCTCCTCTTCTTTACCATCTTCCCGGATGGGCACACATTACCCCACCATTGAAGGAACTTCACTGGCATGCTGTAAATTGGCTGATCCAATTTAAAATGTGCCGTCTAACTTTTAAAGGTTTTAGAGATCTTGCTCCCAAATGTATTGCTAAAAAAGTGAAGTACTACTTTCCTAGGCAAAATTTGAGACCTAAATACAAAATCAATTTCCTGAGCCACAATCATGTAGTGCTGGACAGTCATTAATTCACACAGTAGGTGTCTTAAGTGTTCATCCTTGGCAAAAACTGTGACTGTCGGTAGCTTTGATGAAGAACTGAAGCGCAATCAAATATTACAAGATATGGAATAAAGACCAAGGATGAACACTTAAGACAACTACTGTGTGAAATAATTATGTCATGCACTACATGATTGTGGCTCAGGAAATTGATTTTGTATTTAGTTATACAAATGTGGATGTATTTTCACATTGAGTGACAACGCAGGGTAGTTGTTGTATTCATTTTCCTTAGTGCACTATCTGAAGAATTTGTAGCTATAAGTACACTATCACACAACCGTGCGCAGCCAATACCCCACTGCCCAATTTTGATGACTAACATTTGAGACCTTCTCATTCATTCAGCCTCCTGGCTGTTCCAAAGAGCAGATCTGGTGGCTGACCTTTTGCAGCCCAAGCCCCAATGCTGTGGAATTTGCTGCCCTTAAACATTTGTCTGGAAGATAATTTGCGCCACTTATGGAAACATTTAAAGACATGGCTGTTCAGACAGGAACACTTGGATTCGGTTTTTGGCCAGTTACATCTGCCCTTCTGGTTTTTGATCCTGTCTAGCGCCAAGAAACCTCTTTGTGCACTGTAAATATGATTAACATAATATAACTAAAAAAAACAGCTCTGACTCTCTATACCCATATAATATCAGCAAATCAGTTACTGTGGCTTTTCCAGAAGGTCCCCTTGTTTTATGTTGTACCTTTGGGATTTGAGGTCTGCTGTGAGTTCTTGACCTGGATTACCCCTTTAAATACACACTTAATCACAGCCAGGACTTGGAGGATGAAATTGATGGAAGAGGCCAACAGGAAGCGTTGTCTTTTAGCGATAATATTAAGCCTTTTTCAGGTTCGGCATATATATAGCGTCTCAACAGAGCAGTCAACGACTCAATTGGCATGAAGATTGCATCAGCCTGTCCTTGAGAGAGCAGATTTGCTGTTCTCTGGTGGGCAGGGTGAAAAGGTGACACTACAGTGAAGGGCTTCAGGCCCCAATGTTCTCAGAACCATTTCAAGTACCCAGTGCCCACTGCACAGAGGGCATGTATTGAGCACAAACCTACCTATAGAGAAAAAGAGCAGAAGTCACAATGTCTACCTTGCAGGAAAAGTCCGAATCTCAGATTTACTATCCACATACATGGGCTCTTACACAACCCACGGGACGTGATGTGGCTCAGGTGGGTGCACCTGGCAGTGTCAATTAACAGTCAGGAGCAAAATAGGTTCTGCAACGAGAAGTTGATGCAGGCTCAACACCGCGTGGTTTTACGTCACATACCACCAAACAGTGGCTAATGTAAGCAAAGTTAGCCATAAGGACAAACACCTAGCATGTCATGCAAAGCTAGATCTTCTAAAGTGACACGATTTGGCTATTCTTGAAATCCTTGCACCACATGAAGTTATAACAAAATGATGGGTAAGTGGAATATGGCTCATGGATGGATGGCCAAAGTATATCATGCAAGACCCCACTGGTGCACCTTCGCAGCACTGCGCAACGTTTAGCATCATGCTACAACAGGCAAGCGTGGCCGATGACATCATTGGCTCTCCAGTCTTTGTAAATATGCTGCGTCACCATTTTTTGCCGTTTATGCTAAACAAGGCTGCAGATTTTGACGCATATCTGTGGTTCCCGGCTTTTGGTAAATGTGGGCCTTACTTTACCGAGTGCCACGCCTTCTCTGGTGAATACATGTGCGTGAGGACTGGTGAATGGGTCGGTAAACAATAAACTGGGGGAGGTGCAGGCGTGAGACATTCGAGTACTCGGTGATAGCACCCCACTTTACACTCTAATCTGATGGTGCAGAGCAGGCTTCGAATGAAGGGAATGCATGTTTATCCATTACAGACACTTCGATTTATAATAGGAAAAACAAAACTAAAAGCGCTTCGACGCCTCGTCAGGGGTAGTAAGCGCTGTACAAATGCAATCACAATACATGTCCCAGAATGCAAAGGGACGCCTAACTGGGTGACCTACTCACACCTGCCATCAAGACCCCTCGGGGTCCAGGCAAGCCACCCTGAGCTTACGTGTAGGTCCCGCAGCGGGAGTAGTGCCGGCCACGTATCTGTTATAACACCTTCCAGACTTGTGACAGCTCTCGCGGGTGATGTATTCCCCCCCTCTCTCTGCGCGTTGTTGCTGCCTTTGGTTGAGGCGCCCCTCACTGACAGCAGGGCCGCGTGGGCTGGGTCCAAACCCCGCTGTAACCCACGAAACTCTCATCCAAGTAACATGAAACCCGCCTGGCAGAGAGCTGGAGGGACCCTTGGCAGCGTTCAAAGCCACCGCCACGGCGTGTACTTCATTTTTTTTTCTTAATAAAAAAACCCTGACATCTTCACACTGGGCCTCTCCAGTACACACAGCAGCGCCCGCCGAGAGGCTCGTCTGCAGGAGCTGCCGAGGACTGTCGGGGAAGCGCTTCAAGGAGCTGGATCTGCCCACTTTGTCCGTCCTGGGAAAGGAATGGAAGCTCGAGCTGCCCGCTCTGGGTGCAGGAGGTCGCTGCCTGCAGGTTGTCACTCACCTGTTGGGCGAGCTCACCTTCTTCCTGCCATAGGGACCCTGTTAGCGCTGCTTCACGCGACTGCTGGCTTCGAGACCCGGAGGACACAGGTAAGGCGCACAGCTGCATAGTGGCCGCGTGTGATCAGCTTCACTGCCTGCCTATCGTAATTCTTTAATTAACCGCGCTGCATGCTGGGACTTGCAGTCCCCCACCTATAAAAACTACAAGCATCAGAATCACTATGAGCTCTCAGAAATAAATGGGTGCATAACTGAGGCTGCATCTGCACGAAGAGCCGAGCCTGCACTCCAAAGGTGGCATACACAGGCTTGTGCGGTGGGCACCCCTTCCATACAGAGGGCAGGGTAAAGCCAACGCCGCTGGGTAGCGCAGGTGCACAGCAGCCTGGCGCTTTCTTACTCAACCAAACTATTTTTTTAGCTCTCAGCATGAACCCTGTGCTGTCAGTTACTGACCTACTAGCCCAGCGGTGACCCAATGCAGCAGGTGTGGCACATTCGGAACGAAAGACAAAGGGGCAGCTCTCTGTGCCCAGAAACCACAGCACAGTTGGCTCAAAAGCAAGGCTTGGCTTCTGGTGAACCTCCATACCTGGCCCAATAGACAGCATGAAGGGGCGCTTTGTACTGGGTCTGATGGGCACCGAGAGATGCACATGCATCATGCATGCAGCAGAGGGGGTGGCCATGTGCCTTCGTGTCGGTGACAGGAAACTGCAAAGGGTGAATAAATAAACCGTCAGTGTTTCTCCACACATAAAAAAGTTAATGCTTACGAACCCACAGAATTGATAACGATGAATAAGAATACTTAACGCCACATCTGTACATTTCACTACATCCACAAAGTGATTACAGGGTATTGTTGGTTATTTCATGATAATGGAATATATCAAGTCACTAGTGAGATCATGCCTGTCAATCGTGAAGTCGTCTGTTACCTCAAGGGTTTGATGCTGAGCATTGTATGTGGTGTGCTAGTTATGGCTGGGGAGAGGAGTAGGTCTAACGGCTAGGGCGGTCGACCTCGAATCTGGGGAATTGGGTTCGAGTCTCGGCAATGACGCTGAACATCCTGTGATTCTGGGCAAATCACTTAATCTCCCCATGCCTAACAGAAATTAATGTGTGCTCTTGTAATTCAACTGGTGCGATGTAAAGCGCTCTGATACCCGAATCGGGTCTAAAACTCTGTAAAAGGAATGATTTGCATAGCAGGTGTGCGAGTTATGGATTGCCAAGCTAACCATACTTATGAAATGTCACGGGTTTTAGTTTTATGTCATAATTGCAGTTTGTGGGTCTGAAATTCTGAATACACGGTTTATGTCATGCGTGCTGTTCGTTAACAGCATGACATAAACCGTGTATTCAGAACTGTGGTAGTTATAGACGCAGGTATTTCAGCAGAGCCAGAGGACGAATCTGATGGCATAGGCCCATAGTGTGAGCAGTGAAGATCCAAAATATACATATATATATCAACAAGGTATTTGGTAATACCGAAACGCGTTGATTATCTCACCTATCCCTGTGAATGATTTGAAAATTTAAAAAAATTGGAAAATCTGCAGGAGTGCGGCCCGTTTTTCCTTTCCCGGGTGGAAGGATTGAGTGAAAAAAAAAATATATATATATATCTCCAACATCAGAGTTACCCCATTTAGTAGAGCCAACTTGCAGGTAGGTGAAATCTTCGTTTATTGTGCAAATTGTCAGCGCAGTGGAGGGAAACAAAGTCCAAATGCATTAGTAAGCCTGACGCGTTTCATGCTTCTCGAGCATTTCTTCAGAGGCTTTTGTGAACATTTCATGGAGCACCGGCTGATTAAATCCTAAACACCTGCCCCAGTGGGCGTTGGCTCTCCCAGAGCCTGCTGGTGTTTGTAGTTCCATTAGTTTTGCTGCAGTGAGCTGCTCTCTAAAAATGTCAATATTCAAAAAAATTTATGAAATATATATATATATCGGAGCAAACCATTGGAAAGAGGCGTCTGAGGAAGGCTGTAAGCCGAAATGCATTATGCTGTATTTCCAAGTGAATAAAGGTTTCCCGAAATACTCCCCGCTGTGTCCTCGTGCTACTTACTTGTGAGTGGCTTTCTTCATTTGTCTTCGCGCCTACCAGAAGCGCGCAACAAGGACCCGTCCAACAAGAGTCCTGGGAGATTCTGGCAATGAACTGCAACGCATCAAGGTATTTATTCTGCCCAGGACCGCCATGAAAATTGGGCCATCCCTGTGGCCGCTACCAGTTGGTGGCCTGTGACTGCACAGGGAAGCAAACTCGCTACAGATTGTTTCACGGCTCGCTTTGTCCCATGATCGTGGTTTGAGCGATTGGGACTGGAAGGAAGCCTGGACACTGCAAATTCATGGTGGGCACCTGCCACCACATGGTCCCCCCTCTTCGAGGCATACACAGCGCTCACTTGGGCATAATTCCATCCTGCTGCCATCCAATACCAACATGGTGCATACTGGGAGCTGTAGGCTCATACATGACTACAGTTGTCCTAATTGGAGCAGGATCAGCTGTTCTCCCACGAATGGGAGTGTCACAGTGATTTCAGAGGAGGGAACCGGAGCAAGCCATTGGAAAGAGGCGTCTGAGGAATACTGTAAGCCGAAGTGCATTATGCTGCATTTCCAAGTGAATAAAGGTTTCCCGAAATACTACCCGCTGTGTATATATATATATATATATATATATATATGTGTATATATATATGTGTTTGTGTGTATATGAATATAGGTCTTTTTTTCGCATGCGTTTACAACGCATGCCATAACAATGCAGTTGTTACAACGACCACGTTGGCATTTAGCATACCGCTACAACGCAAGTCGAAACCCCAACGTGCTTTTAGTGGGCGCTGGATGTTGGAATAGTATAATTTACTATTCCAACTCCAGTCTGTGCGGACACTAGGGAAGGTGTTGGATTTTAAATCCAACACCTTCTGCCCCCTAACGCAAGTCATGGTTTCGACGTGCGTTGTAACGGTATGCGAAATAACAATGCAGTCGTTGTAACGACTGCGTTGTAATGGCATGCGTTGATTGGCATGCAAAGTAAACGCCATTTACTGCTTGTATGTATATATATATATATATCTGTGTGTGTATGTATATATATTTATTCACTGAAAAAACCATAGGTTTCAGGGGTGTTATAGTTAGCTGGACATTTCCCTCGTACAAAACCCTAGAAATTCCCCTGTTATAGTTAGTTCAGCTAACTATAACTCGCGCCCCCGCAATGCACTGCTGATGACGTCACATATTACATCACTCATGACTTGGTCAGTGACATCACTGATGACATCACTGATGACGTCATCCAGTGACTGTGTGTTTCTGTAAAGTTTAAATATGTTTTATATATTTATAGTGAAAGGCCTGTGGAAGAATGAGTGGGCGTACAAGTGTGTGAATGGATGATTTTCTAGGTGCGTAACTGACTCTATAAGTGAGTCATTAAATGCATCTTACTGCAGACTAGTGACCAAACTGTGTGAATGTCTGTATGTGTCTGTGTGTAGGTGTATAAGTGGCTGCATGGTTTTGTAAATAGCTATATGAGTGTCTATATGGGTTATTGATTGGTTGTCTGACTATTTGTATGGGTGCCTGAGTGTTTGTGTGGGTAGGTTGTGTGTGACTCTGCATAGATGTGTGAGTGGGCGATTCTATGGGTGCATGGTTTTAAGAGTGCATCTGTGATGAACTGTATGGTTGAGTGACTGTATGTATGGGTGTGTTAGGGATTGAATGTATATCTCAGTGGTACATGTGTGACTAACTACGTATGTGAAAGGCAGTATATATGCGTGTAAGAGTATATAAGAGGGTATATGTGAGAGTGTGTGATTGTGAGAGTGGCTGTATGGATGAGTGTGTGCTTGTATCAATGATTGTATAAGAGCGTAAGAATGTGGTACTATTTTTATGAGTAAGTGAACTTGACTGTGTATAACTGCGTAGGTGAGTAAATGGGAGTGTGATTAATTATTTACATGACTGACTAGGTGTGAGAGTACCTCTATGGATGATTGGTGGTGTGTGAGTGTCTATGTAGGTCTATAAATGCATATTATAGTCTTGTACCGAGTGACTGTAAGAATGAGTGACTGTACAGGTGAGTGAGTGGAGGTGTATATAGACCTAAGAGTTAATGAGTGGGTATGTAGCTATTCATTTTGGAGTATCTATGGTTTTCAAAATAGCCGTCTGAAATTTTGAGTCGGTGTATCAAAGGTTATATTAGGGTGTGAGAAGATGCAATAATTTATCACATGGATGATGTCATCAGTGATGTCATTTGAGATGTCATCAGTGATGTCATCAGTGATGTCACTGACCATGTCATGAGTTATGCAATATGTGACGTCATCAGCAGTGCATTGCGGGGGCGCGAGTTATAGTTAGCTGAACTAACTATAACAGGGGAATTTCTAGGGTTTTGTATGAGGGAAATGTCCAGCTAACTATAACGCCCCTGAAACCTTTGGTTTTTTCAGTGAATTTCAAAGGTTTTTTAAATGCTAATTCCTATCTATAACTTATCTCTGAAGATATCATGTTTAATGATTTTGATTGGATTTGTATATTTTTCAAATTCAGTGTGTCAATTTCATTAATTACATTTTTTTTAAAATACTTTTTTATCACCATTTTTTAATCTTATTTTTTCAATTAATTCTTAAAAAAAAAAAAAATGGGGGCGTGGCTTGGCGCCGACAACAATGGCCGCCTAACGCGACAGCTCCACCGGAGCCGGGGCTCTAAACCCCCGTAATATCCTTAAAAATCCATTTGAGGGGGGACAGAGCGGCGATATAAGCGTCGGAAGTGGCACGGCACCCAAGAACCCCCAAAAAGGCCGTCGAATCCGAGCAAGGAGCCCTAAAGAGCCGGTAAAGTCCAACGCCGCCTCTTAGAGGACGCGCCCAGGTTGACGAAGTGTGGGCGCGAGAATCGCGCGAGGGCCCGGCAGAAGAGCGTGAAGAGGCCGTAAAGAGTGCCGGGATCGTGGGGCTCTCTCAGGCGTCCCCTCCCGTTGCCTCAGGCGAGGTGGGCACTGTATGGCGCCGTGACGGAGGATCACTGGGAGTACACGAGCGGCTGGTTGACTGGGAGGACGACGTGCATGGACTGAAAGGAGGTCCCTGCGCGAGGCTTATGGCGGTACCCTGAGCCTGTGGGGACGGCTGTTGCTGCTCAGTGAGCTGACGTGCGGATCTTCTGGGAGCCATGTGAAACGCCCGGAGCTGCACATACGGTAACGTGGTGGTGAGCGGATAGAGAGGGGGTCCGGGAAGGCGTGCGCCTGCACTGTGCCTGCCTTGAGATTCTGGCTGCGCGGCGCGGCGCGGTGGGAGCGGAGAAGGCGCCTGGGCCGATTTGTGAAGAGGCAAGAGCCTGAACTGGGCCTGTTGGGCCCACCTCATACTCGATTGGACCCAGGACAGAAGGCACCGTTGCCGGGAGAGTTGGGGCCTACTGTGACGACCACTGTTTGATCTGGGGACGGCGCGGGAGCGGGTGACGCGCTCCCAGGGGCTGCATTGCGGTGTGCACGACAACTCCCCCAGGGGGGACCTTGCAGGCCCGATCCACGGGTCTAGATGAACGCGCACAGGGGGTGCAGACATATGACGTCCGGGAGGCCTGCATGAACCGGCATGAGTCAGGACGAACAGCACCGCATCTAATGGGCCACATTGATCACATCCGTGTCCTGGTGAGAAGTTGAGACAGTTAAAAGCACGCTGACACGTGAGAGAACCGAAGGGAAACATACATTCGGATTGCTAGACACCCCTCCCGCTGGGATCCACGCCTGGGGACGACTGGTGTGGGCCGCTGGAGGCGTGGAGACAGCGGACGCGCAGCAAGTATGAGACCCAAAAATGGCACCGCGGTGCAGTCCAACAAGCTGGACAAATACGCCATTCACAAACCGACGACGCAATCCGACAATACGCAGGGAGAACTTCAGGGGGAGTCTGAGCCGTCCCTGCAGTCCATCATGGCGGCCATTAAGGGGCTGGGAACCACCCTTGAAACAAAAATGGACAAAATGTCAACCGAAATGAACCTAATGAGGGCTGATATGACCAAAACTACGGAGCGGGTCAAAGAAACTGAAATAAATGTCACAGACCTCCAGACAACCACGAAACGATTGGAGAAGAGAATAAACGCTCTGACTCACCAACACCGCCAGATGGCAATGAAGCTCGAGGACCAAGAAGGGAGGGCCCGACGCAGTAACATCAGAGTGGTGGGGGTCCCGGAGGGACTGGAGGGGCCAAGCGTTGACCTATTCCTGGAGGACCTCATCCTAAATCACCTCAAGCATGCAAGGCTATCCTCTCTCTTCACGGTGGAAAGGGCACATAGGGCACCGGTCCCTAAACCAAGGCCGGGAGCGGCTCCCAGAACTATGATCGCAAAGATCCTGAATTATAGAGACCGGGATGCCCTCCTACAGGCAGCAAGGACCCAGGGAGACGTTCAATATGAAAACGCGAACATTCGGTTCTTCCCTGACCTCACGTTGAAGGTACAACAGGAGCGGCGGTCATTCGAAGGGGTGAAAGCAGCCTTGCGACAGCGCGGGATCAAATATATGATGTTTTTCCCAGCAAAGTTAAAAATCCTTGCGGATGGGAAATCACTCTTTTTCACCGACCCACAGGAGGTCCAGAACAGGCTGGAAGGGAAGTCGGACCAGAGGAAGGGCTCCAGAGCCACCGTGAAACGTAAAGAACCAGAACAACGAGAGGCGGCGACTACGGGAGAACTTGTTGACCAGGAACTACGTACTATGCGCACATGGAGATCGAGGTCCAGCAGCCCCGGCCGTGCACCAAGATAACGAAACTGGGAGGAGCAGGACTTCCGTGCCCCCGCCAGGGAAAAACTGCACAAAACCGTAATGTATAACTTGGGAGGCACTATCACAAGGAGCAGCAGAAAGGGGGCCCACTGTTTTATGTAACGATCATATACCTCTGTGCTGCACTTTGGGGATGCTGGGGAGATGCGTGGTTACACTTGGGACCCATTTCATATAGTGGTGGGTGGGGTGCCTCACTTACTGCCACAACCGGTTCCACCTGGGAGCGGCAGTACCGCTCTAGTACCCATGTCTGGTAACTCTGTTACTGTGAAACGGGGGAGACGACCTTGGGCGGCTGGGGTCGGCTACTGACCACTTCCCCAGGACACAGTTGTTCACTCTTTGGGGCGATAGGCACTCTGCTGGTTGGGAATGTGGGTAGTTTGGAACCTACGTGGCAGGGTAGCAGGGAGGGGGGATTGGGCGTCGGAGGCACTATGTTTGTTGTTGGGGAATGGTGGGCGGGGGGCTGGGGGGGGTGTGGGAGGAGGGGGGAGTTCTTGTTTGTTATGCAAATACAGAGTGTTCGTACGAAGGATTGTAGGCATGGTCCATGAATGGCTAGGGATGACCTCCTTACACACCAGATATGCATTGGGATAAAAGTCTTAAACTTATAAGCTGGAACGTTAACGGGTTGGGGGACAAAATAAAGAGAAGTATTGTGCTGCAACACCTCAAACGACACTCCCCAGAAGTTGCACTACTGCAAGAAATGCACCTAATAGGTAACACGTGTAGAGCACTCAATAGGTGGGGCTATAGATTGGTTGCACATGCGGGGTTCACCACCGGATCTAGAGGAGTAGGGGTCCTTCTACGCCACACCTTCCCCTTCAAGGTTCAGCGCACATGGATGGATCCACTTGGACGCTTTGTGGCGGTCGCGGGGCGATGGGAGGGGCGCACACTTGTACTGTTGGCGGTATACATCCCACCTGGCTTGCAAGTTCAATCCTATAGAGACCTTGGTACCTTTCTACTCGGGCTCCCAGAGGGACGCCTAGTGATTGGGGGCGACTTCAACGCCGTCCTTTCAGGAGCGTTGGACAGACACCCACCCCGAGACATAGGACCGGGACAGCAGTGGCTTCCTACCTTCCTTGATGCCTTCGGCTTTGTCGATCTCTGGAGGAAGTGACATCCTGATAATAAAGAATATACATTTCTGTCAGGGGCCCACCATACGCTCTCGAGAATTGACTATATCCTTTCTCCAGTACAGGCAGACATGCTAACAACAGACATCAGGCACTTGCCTAGAGGAATCTCTGATCATTCACCAATATGGGTCCACCTTACGATTGGGGACAAAAGAGTTGAGGGCATAACACCTATAAATCCATGGTATCTGAAAGGTCCAGAAACTAGAGCAGCACTGTGTAAGGTCATTGAGCAATACTTCCTCGATAACGAGGGCACCGTGGATTCCCCGGCTACTTTGTGGGAGGCATTTACGACAGTGCTCAGGGGTCAGGCCATCTCAGTGGTTGCGGGCAGGCGAAATGAGAAAGAAAAACAGCTGATTGAGGTCGAGCGTGAAATCGCTCGACTAGAGGAGAGAGCAGGGTGCGGCCTAGACGACGACCTCGCTCACCAATTGCAGCTGAGAGCGGCGGAATACAAATCAATAGCCACAGACGTGGCACGAACTTTGGCGCGTGACAGGGACGGATGTATATATGATCAGGGTGATAAAGCGGGCAAGCTTATAGCCTGGCTAGACAAAAAAGAGAAGACGCAGAGGGTCGTACCCAAGCTTAAGAGTGCTTCGGGGGTCATCCTCACTGAACCCCACGATATAGCTAGAGAATTCGCTATTCATTTTGAAAGGGTGTACCGCAGAGACTCTGAGTTCACGGAGAGCGACTCTTCCGAGTTTTTGGCAGACATTAAACTGCACACTCTCTCTGAACAGGATCGCGACATGATGGAGGAAGACCTCACTACGGAAGAACTGGCTAAGGCAATAGGAGATCTTAAGGTAGGCAAAGCGCTAGGGCCCAACGGCCTTCCTATTGAACTGTACAAAATCAAGCCAGATAAAATAGTGCCTCATTTGAAAGCTATGTTCTATGATAGTAAGAAACTCGGTAAGCTGCCAAGGGATCAGCGCATAGCAACATTGGTCACCATTCCCAAACCCGGGAAACCAAGAGACGAATGTACCTCGTATAGACCAATATCCCTTCTAAATGCAGAGCCTAAAATACTGGCTAAGTTGTTAGCTAACAGACTCCGCCTTATTATAACCAAATTAGTGCACCCGGACCAATCGGGATTTATACCCCATCGGAATACAGCCCTCAATCTACGGCGCCTTCACGGAGTGCTGGGGCGCTGCCCCGGAATCCAAGAGGATGCAGTAGTGGTCTCGTTAGACGCCACCATGGCATTTGATACCCTAGAATGGGCATACCTCTTTGCGGTGCTTCAAAAGATGGGCTTCGGGCCCAACTTTATAGGGTGGATCCGCCTTTTATATGCAGATCCGTTGGCACAAGTAACGGTCAATAATAAGATGTCGGAAGTGTTCGCCCTGGGCAGAGGTACCAGACAGGGGTGTCCTCTTTCGTCGCTATTATTTGCCCTCTCCCTGGAACCGCTTGCGGCATGTATCCGAAGTGATGTCTCTATCCGTGGACTTCGCTGGACTGAGGGGTGGGAGGATAGAATTTCGCTGTACGCTGACGATATCCTTCTCTACCTCTCTTCCCCTGCGCGTTCACTGAGAGTAGTGTTAGACATTTTTGCCAGTTTCGGACGAAACTCGGGTTTCCGAATCAACTGGAGCAAATCGACGATCTATGTACTCCACGGGGCCGCTCCTTCGCTCCCTAGGGAATGCGCGATACAGGTTGCGGTTGATGGATTTCGATATCTGGGCATATATATAACCGCTTATGCCAGGGCTAGATACGAGAGGAATTTGATTCCTCCTCTGCAGAGATTACGAAGAGATGTAGAAGTCTGGAGAAAGTTGCCCTTGTCCCTGCTCGGGAGAGCAGCATTGTTTAAAATGATGGCTTTGCCTAGATTCTTATATGCCCTCCAGAACTACCCGGATGTGATACCAAATGCATTCTTTCTGGAGGTCGAGTCCCTGCAGAGAGACCTACTATGGGACGGTAGACCGCGGATAGCGCTCGGTAAGCTTACGCTCGGATGGTACGATGGGGGTATCGCCCTGCCAGACATCAGGAAGTACTACTGGGCGGCGCATCTGGCAGCAATCAACCAATGCCAATACGGAAACGGGGATGACCCAGCATACGGTATGGATAGGTGGTTGCTGCCTGGTGGAGATTTCACAAGAGCACTTTACTCCAAACCAACCAGGTTCACACTTACAGGACCCACGAAACACGCTGTACAGCTGTGGCACGTAGTCAATTGAGCGCTAGGATGGGCCAATAAGCTCACTATGGCCACCCCCCTATGGGATGCTGAACAGCTAGGAACTTTGGGGCGAACAAAGGGCTTTGACAAATGGGACCTCATAGGCATCTCGCACATAAGGGACTTATGGGGGAGGGAGGGAGTGGTACCGTTCCCTACATTGCGGCAGACATACGAAATGGCTGAATCGGAGCGCTTTCGCTATGCACAGATTAAACACTCCCTGCAGGCAAACATACCGGTTGGTACGGAGCTGCCTGAGTCATCCCCACTCGAGGACCGGCTGCTCGACGGGCACCTACCGGAAAAATGCATATACCTCACATATAAAAAGCTTATTCACCACACCCCCGATCCCCTCATGGATGGAAGGCGGTTTCATGCACATTCTTTGGGAATGCCCGTTGATTCAAGACGACTGGCAAAACAATTTGCAATGTATGAGCACGATTTGGGGAATCCCTCTTATGCCCGAGGCCAAGAGATGCCTGTTGAACATCTGGGAGCCCACGGATCTAAATGTGAAGGGGAGGATATGGGCCACACTGGGGCAGATGATTGCTAAGCGTAATATAGCGCAGTCATGGGGAGCCGCCGCGCCACCGAAACTGAAGAAATGGAAAGAGGACATGGACTGGTGTATGGTGAGAGAGAAAACAGTCTATGTAGCCCAGGGATGTCCGAAAAAATGGATTGCAATATGGTCTAAATGGAATGTGTATCGGGGAGGACTGTGCGAACCACCACATATCCCATCACCCGAGGAACATAGTATGGTTTGAATATCACTGCATGGCTGGTAATTTTGTACGCTATAGCGAAAGTACTGTACTGATGCCTCTAAAATACGGCAACTAATATGACGTACGATACCTATATCTGTAACGCATGACTCTGTTGTTTCAGTACAATAAACAGATTAAAATATATATATATATATATATTATTTGAACTTAATGGGTTTTTCAAACATATTTTTTTTATATTTTTCAAAATATTTTTTTAACGATATGTGCAAAACTTTATTTTATATATATTTTTCAATGTTTTTGGATCTGCGCACCGTTCCCGATCCCTACGCGATAGCATCCGCGCATGGTACGAGTTGGGTACGTGTTTAGTGCGCGATCGCAATGCGTCTGGTACGCGACTCCCAGCCTATACGCGACACGTTTGATGTACGTAATGCGACGTTTACGCGCTTCCGCGATGCGTCATCTACGTCTATGACGCGGTGGGTGCGCGGACCCCGCGAAATATTAAACATTTAAAAAAAAATATATATATATGTATTTCATGTGAATATTAATTGAAGACAAACTCTAAACTAGTCTTAAAACTAATATATTTTTTAACAATCTTTCTGATTGTGTTTTTTTTTTGCCCGCTGTTAAGTGATGAGTACGATTGAAATCACTATTTCTAGTGAAATTCAATATATTCTGAGAACAGCGAAAAAGGCAAACAAATTACTTTGTGGAAATTATGTTGTGTTGTAAAAAAGTTATTATTACATGTTATAATTTTTTTTTCTTTTCTTTCACAGATCCACATTTTAAAATGAGCAATTTTTAAGAATTTATATTTGAATGAAAAACAGAAAAAAATGTATACCATTTTTTATTCCTATTACTGTGAAGCTAAGTTTAACTAAGTCTCAATATGCAGAATGAAGAGGCCTGCAAGAAGCTACAAAGTTGAAACACGTTTCTAAAAACACTCTGTTTATGTAGTTTTGAAATCTGACCATAATCAGATATCATGTGACCTGCAAAAAAAGAGATTTGAGGGGTTCATAATATTTCACCTTTTTAGCTGTTGAAGGACCGCAATCATTTCAATAATTCTTCTTTGAACATCTTTGCAGACAAAACTCTGTGCTTACTTTTATCATTCACAAGGAATTTTAAAAACGGAAATATGTCACTTTTTGTAACATAGTTATTGTGTAAGATACTGTTTCATATTTAGAAAGAGAGGAAAAGGCACTCTGTGCACTTTTTATACTCCATGTAAATACAACCTCATCATGCAGACCACTTTGTGTTGAAAGGGTGTTCTAGAAGTGTTGTTGTGCATGATTGCACTTAATACTCCTAGAACAAGACACATGTCTAGATTTATCAGAAATCAGAAATTTCGATATGTGTGTAGAAAGTAGTCATACAACCAATGATTTCTTGTCTTTTTTCAAAAAACCTTTCTGTGGATCCGCGCACCCAACGCGAGAGAATCCGTGCATCCAACGCGATAGGATGCGCGCACCGTGCACGCATTTCGCCTTTTTTTTAAAAAGGGGAGCCCCAGGGGGTCCTTCTGGGACCCCCTAAGCACCTCTAGAGGGTCAGAGTATTTCCACTCTGCCCCCTTTATATGTTTACACACTTTTTCCCCTTGCTTCTTCAGCCTCGCTTCTACCGAGGCAGAAAATGGCCGCCAACAGTTCCTGGTTTCGAATATAGAGAGACACTCGACAGCCAATTAGCATTCAGTGCGCGATCGGGAGGGTGTGCGCTTGGTTCGGGGAGGGTGCGCTTACGGTGCATGTACGGTCCGCGGATCCTCCGCGGCCATAGATATTTATGTACTTTTAACTCTAATTTTCTCAGGAACTACTGGACGGATTCACACCATATATGCAAAAGGCACGAGTCTGAACTGAGTCAGTTACGCACCACAGAAAATCATCCATTTACACACTTGTACACCCACTCATCGTTCAACAGGCCTTTCCCTATATATATATTAAACATATTAAAATTGTTCAGAAACACATACTCAATGGATGATGTCATCAGTGATGTAATTTGAGATGTCATCAGTGATGTCATGAGTGATGTCACTGACCATGTCATGAGTGATGTAATATGTGACGTCATCAGCAGTGGATTGCGGGCGCGCGAGTTATAGTTAGCTGAACTAACTATAACGGGGGAATTTCATTGGTTTTTTACGAGTGAAATGTCCAGCTAACTATAACATGTGTGAAACCTTTGGTTTTTTCATTGAATTTCTAAGGTTTTTTAAATGCTAATTCCTAACTATAACGTGTGTGAAACCCATGGTTTTTTCAGTGAATTTGCAAGGTTTTTTAAATGCGAATTCCTAACTATAACGTGTGTGAAACCCATGGTTTTTTCAGTGAATTTGCAAGGTTTTTTAAATGCTAATTTTTTTTTTTTTCTTCTATTTTTTTTTACATATTTTTATTTTAATTTTCTATCCTTTTTTAAAGACTATGGTTAAATTTTTAAAATTCTATAATATGTTTTTTTTAATATATTTTATAAAATAAACATGTAAAATTTATTAGCAATACATTTTTTCCTTTTTTTTTATTTTTTTTTTAGTACGCGTACCGTAAGCTTACGGTAAGCGTACGGTTTACGCAACGTCCGTAATTTATCTACGCTGTTTGCGTATAGTTACGCAATTTGCGTAGCCGCGCGTCCTCCGCGTGGGACGCGTACGCGTGTACGCTACACGCGCACGTTACGCGGAAGTGTCGGGGAGTGACTGTTAAGCGCATGCGCGCAAGCGCGTGTCTTTTTTACGCGCATGCGTACTTTTGCCGTAAGCGTACGGTAGGTCATGTGATCATGAAACACAACTTTTGATTGGTTGAAACTACTTTCAGTTCTAGAACTCTCCTACACCACACCCATTCCCCTCATTTCTGCTTGTGATCCCTTAGGAGAAGGAGCTGGGTTGTCTTTGTGATACGATGGCAGAACAGCAGAGCCCTTCTGAGAGTGAGGCTAGCAGCACTACCTTGAGGCAGAGAGCGAGGAAACAAAAGACCTCTTACGTATGGGATTATTTTACTTTTCCAGAAGGCCAGCAAAAGGTAAATGCACCCTTAGTGACTTGCAAGCTGTGTAAGCGTGTACTTTCAAGAGGTAATCCTGACAGGAAGTATTCCTTTGGGAATCACACCATGATGAGACACCTTAAGGATGTACACAGAAGGACACGTGCTCGACTTACTGAAGGTAACCCTTCAGTAAATCAACCAAGCACATCCACAGCAGCTCAGCCTGGACCATCATCTGCAGAGCTGAGTCCTTCTTCTGCAGGTCAGGTGAGCCCTTCATCTGTGGGGGGAGCATCTCCTTTTTCTGGTCCTCTGGAAATTAACCCTCGGTTTGCGAGGGTTGAAGTACGGTGCGCCCATTGTCACGATCTAATTACTTATAGGGAGACCAGTTTTTCCCTAGTGAACAGTAAAATAGATCAGCACACTTGTCGTACCGTCTAATATTCCCAATCTTTCTTTCCTCTGTCCCTGCATGAACACAACGGCTCTTTTAAGAGCCAACCTTACCTTTCATCTATTTTTTATATATGTTTTTAAAAACTTTTTTTTTTTTTTTTTTTACCGTACGCGTACGGTACCCGTAATTTATTTTTTTTTTTTTTAAAAACACTAAAAATCAATTATCACATTACAAGGTCCTTGAGAGACTACAATTAAAAACTGCAAATGTGATTGTAGAGAAGTGGAAAAAAAGGAACCATGATACTATTGACTTACCATACTCGCTCAAAAAAATATTTATTCATTTGTTTTTTTTTAAAATTGCTTTAAAAATGGTTCTAGGTTTTGAAAATGTTCTATATCAATCTGAAAAAAAAGAAAAAAGTATTAATATTTTTTAAAACATTTTATAATACAGTACACATATTTACATATTTATCAAAAAATATTTTTGCCTTATTTTTGCTGTTTTCAGAATATATTGCATTTCACTATAAATTGTGAAAGCAATTGCATTCATCATTTAACAGCGGGCAAAAAAAAAATAACAATCTCAAAGATTGTATTAAAAAAGCCCAGAATCTCTTTTTACTTAAACTTAACAATATAGAAATGCATAATATTCTAAAAAATATCATCTAATATCAATACTTATTTCTTTAAAATACCGTCTGATATTTTTGTTTCAGAAGTATAATCACAATATTATATCTCAAATAACTCCACAATACATCTGGTTCCATTTTCTTTAGGCCAAATAGTAATTTTAAAATTCTTTTTTGATTAAATTTCCAATGGTAATCCAATAAAATTCTAAAGTTTAATTTGTACAGATCTCACCGATTCTCTGTAACATATTGGTTCCCGAAAGATTTATTAATAATTAAATAAGTCCACAATAGAATTGGTTACCTTTCCGCATGGCCAAATAGTAATTTAAAAAATCTTTTTTGAAAAAATTTCCAATGGCACTCCAATAACATTCCAAAATTTAAATTGTGCAGATGTTACCGATTTTCTCTAAATTTTTGGTTTTCGAAAGTTTCATTAAAAATTAAAAAAGTCCACATTACAATTGGTTATCTTTCCATTAGGCCAAATGATAATTTAAAAAATCTTTTTTTTTTTAAATTCCAATGGTAATCCAATAAAATGGTAAAATTGTTTTGTCCAGATCTTGCCAAGTCTCTCTAAAATTTAGGTTTCAGGAAGATTAGATAGGAATTTGCTAAATCAAAAGGCAAACGTTGCTTAAAAACCAATTGGGAATCATTACACAGTGTCCAGCCTTTTTCACATTTAAGATAAACTGTGTAATGTCCAGAAGTAACAGTAGGTCCTTCATGGAAAATTATTGCAACAGTTACAAAAGTTTTTCCTGAAATTGATAATTGCTGTCCTGTAAACTTCTTTATTAAAGTATCCAATTTTGAACCATCAGCTCTACATCGTTGCATCATTAAAATTACATACTGTCCGTATTCCTTTAAAATTAACGTTGAAAACATGTCAGATTGACACTCACCGCATTGCATGCTATGATTAGCATCTTTAACTAATTTAGCAAAAGTGACTGTTTTACTCTCTGGCAATGTCAAATAAATAAACCTTTCATTATCAACATTAGAGCCACATATATTATAACAGTTTTCACAACTATGTTCCCATTTATAAGAGAGACCAAATAAATTATCAATTGCAACTTCTTCTTCTTCCAGTACCTGAAGAAAATACATCAAAAATTCTTGTGTGTCTTGCTGTTCATTTTGAGAAAACTGTGTTCGTCCTGAACATACATCTAAAAGTTTTCTAATTTCAGTAGCACTTTCTATTTTAGTTTTATCAATACTCAGCTTTTCAAAAAGGAGACTCAGCTCAGAACAGAATCTTTTTCCCTGATTTACTATTATCTGCTCTTGCAAACTTTCCAGATAAAATGCAACATTCAGCACTACATTAGCGTAGCAGTTGACACCAGAGCTATTTTCAAAATGACATCCTACAACCTGTTCTTCTTTTTCCTTACTCTTTTTGCTTGCAATTACATCACTCCTCTTTTTTTTCTTCCTCTCTACATCTTCATTACAGATATTCTCATTTCTCCTTTTACGAGAAACTACACGTTTCTCCAACACAGGATACTGACCTAAATGAGGAGCATAGCTTCTTCTTAATCTATTATACTCCTTTACACAATTTGTATCAGCACTAACTTTTGAGTCATCAAAGTCTATCATGAATAAACCTGATAATGTTTTCACTTGTGACAAAGCAACATATGCCATACCTTCTTTGAACACAGTTGAACCAATGTTCACAAATGCACAATCTACAGTCAATCCTTGAGACTTGTGAATAGTTACAGCATATGCTAGCGAAAACGGAAACTGCTTCCTACGTACATATAAGTCTTTCACAAGCATGAAACGAACTGAACAACGACAAATGTCTTTAACTTCTTCTATCTGATCAAATTTTATTTTTAAACATTCAATTCCATCTTTTTTCTGATAATTAATAAAACCCACAACTCTTCCCATAGCTCCATTAACTAAACCCTTTTCAACATCCAAATTTCTCCTTAAAAATACTCTACAGTTCATGCAAACATATAGATTTTTTTCTAATCCAGCTGTTTTGGAAATGTTCTTCTCTAGTGAATCCAATTTATTTTTCAGTGTGCCTGTTAATGTGATAGTAATTCTTCCATCCTCAATTTTGTCCACTGCTTCCAATTTCCTGATCTCTTCCTTTTCCAATTTCAAAAGCTCCTCATTGAATATTGAGCATTCACGTAGAGTTGGCATTAAGCAGATGACACTTTTGTTTTCTGCAA
Source organism: Triturus cristatus (assembly GCF_964204655.1). Taxonomy (NCBI): domain Eukaryota; kingdom Metazoa; phylum Chordata; class Amphibia; order Caudata; family Salamandridae; genus Triturus; species Triturus cristatus. Next base: position 886,135,900 of record NC_140580.1, on the reverse strand, counting down.
TGTTCTTGTATATCTTCTCTGCAACTATTTCTTCCTTTGGAAATAAATTATGTAGCAGCCGACTCTGTAATGCTTTTTTGCCAACTTCAGTGAGTAGTCCAATTCTGATATCTTTCAGAATACTTCCATATTCTTCATCGCTTGCTTGCCTCATATTAGTAGTAAGTTCCTTGTACTCAAAGAAGGACCAAATATTTGTATTTCCGATGCTTCCCAATGACTTCTTCGTGTCTTCATGTGTGACAGTATTAAACACTGGTTGTCCTTTAACTGGAGTAAGTTGCAAAAGATCTCCAAAAACTATGACGTGTTTTCCACCAAATAACATGTCATAGTCTGTCTTCAGAATTTGCTGCATTCTTAAATGCACAAAGGCAAGCATTAAGTTTGAAACCATGCTCACCTCATCAATAATGAGAACTTGCATCTTCTTCAATACTCTTGAAACTTCCAAGGATGCTTCTCCAGTTAGCTTGTTGTATTGTATTTTGTTCTCATGCTCCACTGGTAACATTAGCAAACGATGTAAAGTGATTCCTTTTATGTTATATGCTGCTAACCCAGTTGGAGCAGTAACCACACAAGACAAAGTAGAATCCGTTTTTTGCTGTAGGTAGCTTCTGATGACTTTAATTAGGAAACTTTTTCCAGTTCCAGCTTGTCCGCTTACATACATCCTGATTGGATGAAATGATGTGCATGAGCACTCTTTTTTTTCATGTAGAAATCCGTGATCAATTTTGTTTCTGATCTCTTCATAAATTTGTTGCTGCTCTTCATTCAGTTGTCTTTCCAAATTTTGTAAGTCTATAAATTCTTCTTGAGCTTGATTCATAGCCGTTTCCACTTCATTCATGGCTATTGATGCTTCATTTTCAACGATTGGTTGTCCTAGGGGATCTTGACTGAGTGTTCCTGAACTTTGGCTGTCCTGAGAACTGTCTCTAGCTATTTCTGCTGCAATTGTAGTTTCCTGTTCAATTTCTTCATTTAACATTTGCAGATAACTTGAGAATGTACTGCATTGTATGCTGTCTTTGCAAGCATTAAAAGAATCTTCATAGCTTTGAAATTCTCCCAGTAGTTCATCCTCTGTACGCCATGGTTTAAACAACTGTAAAAGAGCCAAGTAGTAAAATTCCTTCTTGTCAGTAGTGTCGCAACTCAGCTTCCTGTGATTTATCAAACTTCCTTTTGTTTGCTTCACCAAACATCCTTCCTCACCAATGACTTTATATTTTCCATTGTTGATGTCTTCTGCGGCTTTCCGTGAATAAATGTAGTTCTGCAGCACTTCATAGAGACACATGTTCTCCAGATGTTGACTTCTCTTGGGATAATATGTGTCCAACATGTTTGATTTCAAAATATCTGTACTTTCTGGGTCATTCTCGGCCAAATATTCAATTTTCAGTACCCGATTTCTCATTGCTGCAAGGCCTAAACTTGCCCAAATTATTCTTCTTGATTTCGAGTAGAGACTTGCAGAAGATAACCTATCTGAACATTCGTAGGATCCAATTTCTCGATGCGATAACATCTTCAAACTGAAACTGTACAGCTTCTTACTGACAGTCTTCTCGTGAGAAATCTCTTCCCACATTTCCTTCAATTCTGTTTTTTCTGATTTCGTAATGTAAGACGTTACATATCGAGCAACAGCAATGGAATGGTCAGCTACATACTGTATATCCATGTTAGCGTTCCACATGGATAAAATGACTGGGTTGTAGTCATTTATATTTTTTGATTCTTCTTTTCTTTTTAGGTTGTAGGTATTCTTAGGTGATTTTCTTGTGATAGTATGTCTCACAGCTGACATAAAACTGTTTACTCTTCCATTTGAAAGAACAGGTCTAGGAAATCCAAATCGACATTTAGTGTAGTATTTATCTTTGCTCTTGTATTTCCGTCGACAGTATTTTCCACACCGATGACTTTGGAAACGTAAAACTTGCTCCTTTAACTTTTTCTCTTCTGTGCTTTTTGGTATAGCACATGTTGCATATTCTTCAATGTAAGATAACACTGCTTCATCAGTATCTGTTCCAAACTTTGGGGCATCCTTGATCCACAACAGCATATGAATATGAGGAGCACCTCTTGCCTGGTACTCGTTTCTCCAAAAGAAATCCACTACTTCTCCTAGAGGTGGATTTTTTTTATTGCAGATGAAGGACATCATAGCCTCAAATCTATGATTGAAATATCTGCAAACATTAACCGGATCCAATGACCACAGTTCTCCTGCTGTCTTGTTTTCGATGTTTTTAATGTTTGAATTTGCCTCTCGTAGAAAATCCAGTAAATCATCCCAAGCGTACTCGGCACAGCTTAGGGTAACGAACCATGTTGGTGTTCCTAAATTCCGTAACATGCATTTTAATTCACCATGGCGTTGGTACCAATATTCATTTGTCCCACGCTGACAAGCCATCAGATTGATCAGTTGTGTTTCCAAATGATCATCTCGGTGCTGCACTTTCTCCATAAAATCCTTAGCAGACACATTTTGTAAATGTACTCCACTTTTTAAAATGTGATTTACTGCATAAGACAGTGCAGACAAATCACTTTCAAATAAAAGATGGAACAAATAAGGAATACTTTGTCGAAATCTTGTAGTCCGATACTCAGAAGCTGGAATCTGTTCCGGACGTTCATCGTATCGTCCTCCTTTTCCTTTAGGAAACAGCTGGGGAAAACATCGAGCTTCCAAGCTCTCCTCCCATACACTCACGGGAGTTCCTTTTGCTTTCTTCATCTGAAAGAGATCAATATTGTCTCCCATAACTTCTTTTGAATGAAGAGGATGTATGCTAAAATGTTCATAAATTTCTTCTTCCTTTGACTTGTCCACTTTTTCAATTTGTCCAGTTGGTGTTTCTGTGTCTTCTTGTAAATCTTCTTCTTCTTCTTCTTCTTCTTCTTCTATATAAATTGATTCATACCATTTGTTATTCCTTTTCAAATACAAATTTGCTCTTTGTACTTTCCGCACATCTACCAGCTCCTGCCAAATCTTCTTATTCTTTGTAGGTACACCATTAACCAGAATAATTAATGGTTCAGTTTCCAAAGTATCCGCATCAATAGTTTCCATATTTTTTTTCAAATCCAAGGGCAAATACACCACTCTACCTTTTAAACCTCTCAGTAAATCTGAAGGAGGTAATTTACCAGTTTTGGGCTCCATACGTACTATGGTCTGGATGAGTATAGACTCATATGTATTTAATTCAGAAAGTTCAGCAGGAATAGCATCCAATTCTAAATTATTATGTACAGCTCTGGTCGGCATTCTATTTTCCTCTAACTTGTTGTAACAGTATTTACAAATACGCTGATCTTCACCCAATTCAAAACAATTTTCAAGAAATATAAATGTGGCAAAATCCTTCCACTTATAATTATCTTCATTTTCACTCTTTCTGTAGAGATCAACATTCCTAGTTTGTTTTCTATAATGAGTTCTGCGGCAACAAATACAAGTAAAATTTGGTCTTTCATTAGAGATTATTGCAAATTTTGTTATGTGATCATTAAATGTCTTACTTACAGAGGGTTCTACATTCTCTTCCACTTCTTCCTCATTTACTGTGTCCTTCTCTGCACTGTTTTGTTCAGGACCAAAGTAACAAAACTGAATTTCATCAACAACCTTCTCTACATCTGATACCGTTCCTCGGAACAGAGCCCTATTCAATTCATTTAACTTTATTGCTGGACTTTTAGCAAAATACAACCGTCTCACAAACTTTCTCATTTCAGTATGATGAACAGCCAGCATCCTAAAATGATGGAAAACACTATTACACACTTTTCTAGATAGACAAGCCAGAGAATGACCCTGCAAACCAGTATTCTCTCTCACTCTGCATGGATCCAGACTTTGAAGCACCTTAATCTTCTGTTTTATACTTTTTTTACTATATTCTCTTAGAAACTCACGAAATTTGTCAATAGATTCCTGACGCACAGTGCAAATACTACTACAATTCCAAGTGTACACTGGGGCTTTAGGACGTCTCCCCATAGCCTCATCCGCCATCACTTGTACCTCATCTCTTGGAACCATTATCTCCTTCTCCATTATGCAACCATTTTTCACTTCGTAAGCACGACCTCTGGTGTCAACTGCATGCAGCAAACTATTACTTTGAAAATAGCTCTCTTCATTAAAAAAAGGTTCACTACTTGAACTATGCATCCACTTTCCTAAAAACACTTTACAAAAGTTTGTTCTGTTCACTACTCTTTTCCTTTTGCTATGTGATTTCAGTACATTAACCATTTTGTCTAATGTACGCATCCTATTCAAAATTAAAATGAATAGTTTCCTTTTGAAATCTAATGCCTTTGCTGCAATGGCTTCAATTTCTTTTTTTCTCTTATAAAACTTAGCCTTTTGCTTATATTTCTTCACATCCTTTATCAAATTGGACATAACTCTTCTCTGAAACATTTTTCTACGTATCTCTTTAAACGCTGTTTTTCTGTTTATGTAAATCTTTTCAGTTGCAGAAGGTATATTTGCATTAACTAAATTCTCAATTTTTTCCTGTCCTTTTCTTTTCAAAACATTCTTTCCAGTACAGACATTTTGTACATTTTTCCTTTTTTTGAATATGTTTTTTAGAAATTGTTTTGTATGCTTACCAGAAGATTTTTTCTTTTTCCCAACATGAGCATCTTCTACTAACTTTGGTCCTCCAGTTGTCTTCAAATATAGGTTTTTTTGTGTTTTTTTTAACTCTGGATTTTGTAGGCATCTTAAATTTTGTTCACTGCTCTTCAGCAATACCTGAAAAAAACTAAAAAAAAAATCCTTTATTTTATTTAAATATATTACTACATTTCTTTTCACAATAGTCACAAAACGTAATTTCTTTGCCAATTTGAAAACACACTTATTACTCTTTTTTTTGGCAAGTGATAATCACTTTTACAGACTGACACGTTATAAATCCACTTTTCAGATTTTTTTAAAAGCACATGTCCAAACTGCTTTTTCAGACCACCACCATGTGTAACCTGGGTGACTGCCTACACTCCAGCAAGGGCAATCAGCCTTAGTGATGCTGAATGTATTTGCATTACTGACTGAAACCTCAAACCCCACTCACTTGTAAATACTGTGCATGATTCCACATGGTAAGCAGTTGGGTGTGTGCTAAGAGTCTGCTTCTGCACCAAAAAATGGCTCCCCCTTTTTCCTACTAATGCAACTGTGAAATCACCAGAGCAAAACGCAATAAATCTCTGCCTGTAATTCCTATTTGCATACAGAGTCATGTTTTCACATTAGTAACAAAACGAAATTTCTTTCCCAATTTGAAAGCACACTTACTGCTCTTTTTTTTGGCAAGTGATAATCACTTTTACAGACTGACACATTATGAATCCACTTTTCAGATTTTTTAAAAAGCCCATGTCCAGACTGCTTTTTCAGTCCACCACCATGTGTAACCTGGGTGACTGCCTACATACCAGCAAGGGCAACCAGCCTTAGTGATGCTGAATGTATTTGCATTACAGACTGAAACCTCAAACCCCACTCGCTTGTAAATACTGTGCATGATTCCACATGGAAAGCAGCTGGGTGTGTGCTAAGAGTCTGCTTCTGCACCAAAAAATGGCTCCCCCTTTTTCCTACTAATGCAACTGTGAAATCACCAGAGCAAAACGCAATAAATCTCTGCCTGTAATTCCTATATGCACACAGAGTCATGTTTTCACATTAGTCACAAAACGAAATTTCTTTGCCAATTTGAAAGCACACTTACTGCTCTTTTTTTTTGGCAAGTGATAATCACTTTTACAGACTGACACATTATGAATCCACTTTTCAGATTTTTTAAAAAGCACATGTCCAGACTGCTTTTTCAGACCACCACCATGTGTATCCTGGGTGACTGCCTACATACCAGCAAGGGCAACCAGCCTTAGTGATGCTGAATGTATTTGCATTACAGACTGAAACCTCAAACCCCACTCGCTTGTAAATACTGTGCATGATTCCACATGGAAAGCAGCTGGGTGTGTGCTAAGAGTCTGCTTCTGCACCAAAAAATGGCTCCCCCTTTTTCCTACTAATGCAACTGTGAAATCACCAGAGCAAAACGCAATAAATCTCTGCCTGTAATTCCTATTTGCACACAGAGTCATGTTTTCACATTAGTCACAAAACGAAATTTCTTTGCCAATTTGAAAGCACACTTACTGCTCTTTTTTTTTGGCAAGTGATAATCACTTTTACAGACTGACACATTATGAATCCACTTTTCAGATTTTTTTAAAAGCCCATGTCCAGACTGCTTTTTCAGACCACCACCATGTGTAACCTGGGTGACTGCCTACATACCAGCAAGGGCAACCAGCCTTAGTGATGCTGAATGTATTTGCATTACAGACTGAAACCTCAAACCCCACTCGCTTGTAAATACTGTGCATGATTCTACATGGAAAGCAGCTGGGTGTGTGCTAAGAGTCTGCTTCTGCACCAAAAAATCGCTCCCCCTTTTTCCTACTAATGCAAATATAAAATTACCAGAGTTGTACACAATAAATCTCTGCCTATATTTCCCAACATGTGTAACCTGGGTGACTGCCTACATTCCAGCAAGGGCAACCAGCCTTAGTGATGCTGAATGTATTTGCATTACTGAGTCCAACCTCAAACCCTTAAACTATTCTTTTTTTATACCAATACACCTTAATTTATCGTGAAAACATAGTCCATATTATTTTACATGTTCCTCACATTTAAATTTCTCCCAAAACAGAAAATAATAAACACAACTTCAACAAAAAGAATTACATTTCTATTATTCATTTCTTAATTTACCATATACATCTCCTCTCAAACTCTAAACTCACCTTTAAAATTAGTTAGTTGTGAAAGAAATGTGGCACTCAAACAGCAGATTATCAGAGCCAGGATCTCTGTTCGCTACACCTCTCTCCTCTCAGCAGAACCAGATAATGGCAAAGTTTCCCTCTATTTTTCCACACATATACATGTAAGTTTCAAATCTCAGTGCTTCCCCCTTTTTTTCAAATGTAATCACATATTTCTATTGGTTGAAAACCAACCCTTTCCCAAAAGTACCCTTCCCCCAACTTGACTTCAGCCTAGTACCCTTCCCCCAACTTGACTTCTGCCTGCTACCATAGCAACAGCTCATGGAACACTGCTGTGTGGAGTGAGGTCAGAAGTTCGCCAAACAATGTTTCAATTGCAAAGAGCAAGAGTGCTTGACTTTTCAAACCTAACAGCAAATCCATAGTACTGTTCTTCGGTAACACATTTTTCTGTACCAATACAAAACATGCTTCTATTAATTTACACATACAGCCTAGTTTTTATTCTAGAATGGTATGAAACAGCCAATCAGTTCTTTTTTTGTGAGAAAAAATATGTATGCCTCCATTTCCAAACTGTCTTTCTTTTCATATTGCCATTCTACTGAAAGACACCTCCTGAGTGCATCCAGTTCTCCTTTGAAGATGTTCACAGTGTGGATTGTAGGGCACAGCTATGTCTTCTGGAGTGAAAAGTATGCAGAGAAAACAGATATGGTGAGAGACCTTGCTTTGCCAAATGTAGACATTAAATGGATTGGTCAGAGAGGGTTAAAGTGGCACCAATTGATGCCATTGGTGAAATCCTTCATGCAAATCCAACACCCTGACCTCATAATAGTGCACTGTGGTGGCAATGACCTAGGCACTTTGACTGGGGTAGGTCTGGAAATGCTTATGAAGGACACCTTTGCACAACTGTTTTCACTTTTCCCTAAAACTGCCTTTGTGTTTTCCAACATATGCCAAAGGCAAAAATGGAACTGGTCCAATCATTTCTGTCCGCAGATTGACAAAGCAAGAAAGCACGTCAACAAATCTGTTTCTGCTTTCCTCCGTGACTATGGTATGGGTTCCATTTACCACAACAACTTGCGTTACGACATGCAAGACATTTATAGAGGAGATGGTGTGCACTTCAATGATGAAGGGAACAGAGTCTTCCTCTTGAACCTTAGACTCTGCATCGGTACTTACTTGTAGGTACCACTAAAAAATAACTTCATAAACACAACGGCTCTTTTTAGAGCCCCCTAATATCTAAACTCTTAAATCTGCATTTCATTTCTTTTATTTATTTTTTTTGTTACCGTACGCTTACCGTACGCGTACCCCGTGATTTTTTTTTAAAATCAATAAATGTTTTCTTTGTACTTTTCTGTCCTTCTTTGACCCCCTCACAAATGTAAGGGGGTCTGTAACTCTCCTCCTTGCCCCCTTTTCTTGTTATCACTCTTTTTTTTCTGAGTGAAACACACGAAATGGCGGCCGCCGCTTCCTGGTTTCGGCCGATTCGAATGTTTACTAAGATCTAAGAGCCAATCAGAATCGCGCTCGCGCACGCCACCGTACGCGTACGGTAAGCGTACCGTAAGCGTACCGTAAGCTGGCTCAGATATATATATATTGATTTAAAGGCTATTTTCTCAGAATCTACTGAACAGATTTACACCAAACCTACAAAAGGCACTTCCTTGACCTGAGGACTACCTCTCTGCCAAATTTCTAGTAATTCTGTTCAGCCGTTCGGGCTGTAGCCCTGTCTAAAGGTCCTATGGAAAAATGCATGGGAAAAACGCGTTTTGGGATCCCCCTTTTATCTCAGCCCCCGCTTGACGAATCCCCCCGAGACTTTCAGGGTAGGAGCGGAGCGTAGCGCCCCACCTATTTTGAGAAATTCGCGAGGATTCGTCGACCGGCGCCAAAGTTATTCAAAATAGAATGTTGCGGATTTCCTATGGAAACGTGGTCCTAACTATAACTACCTACTGGCGACCGCCAGTAGGTAATATATATATATATATATATATATATATATATATATATATATATATATATATATATATATATATACACCTTTACGAGAACGCTCCTTCTGGGACCAATAAACCCTTGGGAGGTGGCGCGTCTCCCGGCGGAGCAGGCCGGTAAAATTGTTCAAAGGCGCCGATGCACGCAAGTCTTCTTGCAGATAAAACGCACTCTCAGGGCAACGTGAAGGCCAAGAATTTGATTTATTTTTCTTTCCTCATCTCATATATGTATGTATGTATATATGTGTGTGTGTGTGTGTGTATACATATATATTATATATATATTTGTGTGTATATATATGTATAGGTTAAGGGGGACTATGCTGGTTAAACGTGCACACGTGTGCATGTGTGCAGGTTGCGTGTGTGAGACTACAGTTGTGTGCAGCTGGGTCTCTGCGCACAAGTAACATGTTGCAGAAGTGACTCTGCAAGGATTGGTGATAACCTAGGGTAGGCCTTATAATATAAGTGGGCATTCATAGTGTAGGTCTATTGGATTTACTGAGAAATCTGTGATGTTTTCACTGTATTATACATATAGGAGTAACCTGCCCTAAAGTACACTTTCGCTCCACTTAGGCCTAAAGGGTCCAAGGTACCAAACTGGGGTAAAACATGCACACTGAGTTTAAATTTGCAATTTCCAACACTATACATCAAAACCTTATGGGACATCAGGAATAGTCTTATTCCTCTTGCTCAGCCCATATTCAAAGTTAATTACTCTGCTCCCCAGCAGAGGGAACAGAGTCATCCCTACACAAAATGAGCAGTTATCAATGTTTGGTTCTTCTTGGGAAACAAAGGGTTGTAGGGAAAATCAGCTTCTGATAATTAGACTATCATACTGTACCAGGACTGGGACAGCCCACTAGGACAAAGGAGGGTCAGACCTCTGGAGCAAACAATGTAGGGGCTCGCCTTTGAAGTTTTGGTGTGAAGGCATCGGGCAGTGATATGATCTGTAGCCCTGAGAGTAGCTCTTTCCACAGAAAACCTGAAGCTGCCATTTTGGATTGCCCAAGAATGCTATGCAGAAGGGTTGGGACAAGGTTGGACGGAGGATGTGGAATTGCAGGCTTGGCCAGGAGTGCGCGGCCCTTAAAACCTTCGAAGCCCACTCAAAAACTCCTGCAAAAGAGAGAGACTGTTGAGAAGACCTTGAACCTGGGAGATGACAGTGACAGAAAAGATGCCCAGCTGGAAGGAGAAGACACCTGATACCCTGCAAAGATGGACAAAGGACATTGACACCAGTTAACCCCTGAACTAAGATGGGTCTCCTTACGGCCAGTGGTGCTTGTCCCCTTATGCCACACGAGAGCCAGTTGGGTGAAAAGGACGTGTTGAGGGACTCTAGGACCTCAATAGAAAAGACCGGGACTCCGGTGCCTCCTGAAGCGTAGTCCACAGAACAGCCATGAGTCTCGGGCCTTGGGAGTGCAAAAAGGACATTTTCCCAGGGGAAACAGGCAGCTCCAGGCTGCAGTACAGGAGGTGCCTTTGTGTGTTGGGGAGGCTCTTTGGATCGTGGGGCATTAAGCCTCTTGGGCTCTCTATATGGCTGAACCTGGGAGAGGTGTCTTTTTATTTCAAGCATTCTGGAGCTGGAGCTTTAGGTTCTTGAGTTCAACATCATCTTATGGCCTAGAGGTGGGGAAGACTCACTCACCTGTTGTTTCATTTCAAATGTGTTATTGACACTATAACAGTGAACAATGAGATTTTGCCTTTATAGTGAATGCCTGTGAGTATTAGTATTGGTTTTATTTATTTTACTGGTGTTGGGTTCAGTTGTGAAGTGGTTGATTTAATTAATGTGGTGACACCCTGACAAAGCCAGTAGGCCTGCTTTATATATACTGACACCCCTTATAATGTGTTTCCTTGACAAAGCATACTATGGTTATTATTATTAATTGTATGATCCCCTCAATGAAGCCAGTAGGCCTGCCTTATTTAAAATGACACTCCTTATACTGTGTTGTTGGATCTGGTATAGGTGGGGGTGCATTGGGATTTGGGTGGTTCAGAACCCATGAGGAGTGTAATGTGGGGGAACAACCTTTACAACGCAACTATTACAACGCACTACACTTACAACGCAATTTTTGCAACGCAACATCCACTACAACGCATTCCATTACATCGCATGACACTACAACGCATTTTTAAAAACTACCTTTACAACGCATTCCATTACATCGCATACTACCTTTACAACGCATACCATTACAACGCATAATATTACATTAAAACCCCTACACTATCCAACACTTACCCTACTGTTGCACCCCCTGGAGTTAGAATAGTAATTTTTACCCCTATACTATCCAACACTTACCCTACTGTTGCACCCCCTGGAGTTAGAATAGTAATTTTTACCCCTATACTATCCAACACTTACCCTACTGTTGCACCCCCTGGAGTTAGAATAGTAATTTTTACCCCTATATTATCCAACACTTATCCTACTGTTGCACCCCCTGGAGTAAGAATAGTAATTTTTACCCCTATACTATCCAATACTAACCTTAAATGCAATGTAATATTATGCGTTGTAATGGTATGCGTTGTAAAGGTAGTATGCGATGTAATGGAATGCGTTGTAAAGGTAGTTTTTAAAAATGCGTTGTAGTGTCATGCGATGTAATGGAATGCGCTGTAGTGGATGTTGCGTTGTAAAAAATGCGTTGTAAGTGCATGCGTTGTAAAAGTATGCGTTGTAACGACATACATCCGTAATGTGATATGAGGGTTTGACAAAAAGTATTTGTATTTACCTGATGTACATTTTGTAAAAATGTAATGCATAGTATTTAATAGTGTGTGTAGAGTGTGTGTACTAAAACTACATTTTCTTTTTGAAAGAAAGAGCACTGATTGGACGATTATTTGTTGAATGTTGTTGCATGCCAGAGAATTGGGCTTACTAGCCACATATCCTTCCCAGAGTAAGCCTTGGACTGCTCTGGCTCTGCTCTGAGAGAGCCAAATGTTATAAGGTGGTACTTGGTTCCCAGTAAAAAAAAAAATGCTGATTTATTACTTGGGCAGGACTCACATTCTTCGCAAATAACAACCCAATTTCTTGCATATAAACACTGACATACATATATACGTATAGAGAGCGAGTGATGATGCAGTTTTCCAGTGATCGAGAAAGCTATCTCTTCCACTGACTGATCAACAACACACATATGACATACCATGTTAAATTCACCTGATACTTGATTTAGTCAATAATTACCATAGTTAAGTGCCCGCATGTGCCCACTTTCCTGGCTGTGAGCTCTGTGCTGGGTACACCTGGTTAATGTCACTTTTTCTCTTCCTTCCTTCACAGGGAGAGACCGTACCCATCCCTGCTCTGGCCATAGTGCCTCATGCTTCTGAAACCACATCAGCAGATGCTCCAAGTGCTGCCTTTCACCTTCCTCCCCGCCTGCGAGCAAAGCGCTACACGCTGACCCCAGCACAGCTGAAATGGGACCACCTGAATTTGACCTACAAGTAGGTGATAATTCTGGTGCACACCTGGTACTCTGCCAACTGGGCTTTAATTCTAGGACTGAGTTTGTTTGCTTCTTAAACAAGGCAGCAGAATTTCTGCACTTCTTCATTGCTGATGCAGCACAGTATGGCTTCTGTGCTTTTGAAGCAGTTAGTATTTAGTATATTGGATTTCAGAAGTCAGCATTATTTTTTATCACTTAGTGTGGTTTTGGATCCGTGTTCCTTCTGTGTTTTTGTGGAAATGAGTACTTCTGTGTGTTTATAGCCACTCATACTGTCATGCTTTCATTACAGTCTGTACCTTTTATGTTGTTTGTAACAGTCTATATTATTTATGTAGATATATAGCAATACGTATTTATTTTCTAGTGTAGCATCAGTGTTGTGCCTGTGATTCTGTAGCAGTCAGTATCACATCTGTGCTTTTATAGTTGGCAGTGTTACTTCAGTAGTTTTACTGCATGTTGTGATGTTGCAACAGTCAGTATCGCTCTGTAGTTTTGTGGCTGTTATTATTTATATTGTTGTGTGGCTGTCAGTTGGGCTTCACCTGTTTTGTGTCAGTGGGTTTTGTTTTGTGGTTTGGCTCCATTTTAATTATTTCTGTGGTTTTTAACAATGTTGCTGTTTTGTAGTTGTCAGTATGTTTTTTTTGTAGCAATATGTATTGCTTTTGTAATTTGATGCTGTTGGTAATGTTATGGTTTTGAAGGAGTTGCTATCTAATTTCTTATTTTCTAGGAGCTACTGTAAGGACCAAGCGTAGAGTAGCAGGTAGTGCAGTAGTCTTTATTGTCATACAAGCCCTGACACCGAAGGCGTCTAATAAGAACATCAGGGTTCCTCCAACTGTCCACCAACTGTCACCCTCGCCCAAGTTTCTACGATGGAACATGAGGATGTCATAGAACACTGGGCGAGGGCTCGCGGCCAGGGGACTGTGCGGGGCAGGTCGCAAGACCTAAAAGGCAATACAGTACAAACAAAGCATATGTGAGATACAAACACAACACATCTCCTTATCAATATCAATTAGCAAAATAGGAATGAGAGAAGGAGGGAAAGGATGCGGGGGAAAGGAAAGAGTGGGTGCATGGTGTGAAAGCTAAATGAGGGATACATTCGAGAAAAAAGGTTCATCACATACAAAATCCTTTAACCCCTTGGGTAGAGATATTACTCTGCCGTGTCTGCTCACAACGGGTTCCCTAGCTATAGCCGTGTCAACATGGGAACCATGGGGGGGGGTGAACAAACATCAGTGGCTAGAGACGTACCAGCAGGATGAGTATCTGCAGCAATGAGTGTGGCGGAATCATCTGGAGAGCTAACAAGGGTTTCCTCGATAGACGTGTCATTGGTAAGGTAATCTTTGGAAGGATCACTCATGGGGGCTCATGGTCTAGCATCACCCTCTTCAGGGTTAGGACTTTCGCTGCAGTAATCATCCAAAAGCCACTCATAGCTGGAGGAGGAGGGGTTACTATGGAATTGGTGAGCCATAGTCCCATCCCCTCTGCACAAGGACAAGGATGAAAAATGCCACACTTTCCCGTCACTTAAGAGTGCGGAATTACAGAAGATCTTCTTTACTGTAAGGGGTTGTGAATAACGGCTAAGACCCTTCTTGACAAAACCACTCCTTTTAATCTGACCCAATCACCTACGCGAATGTTGACGAGTTTGCTTGCGTGTTTGGAATCGTAATATTTCTTACTAGTTTGTTGAGTGTGCGAAATTCTGCTGTTGACTTTCTCCATGGACCAGTTAGCTTTCTTTGGAGTTAACCAACCAACTGTGTCTTTGGTGATACGTGTTCTGCCTCTCAACAACACAAATGGGCTAGAACCGGTGGACTCATAGGGTGTGACACGGAAAGCCCATAAGTTGTGTGTTAATTCCTTCCTCCAGGAAAGGTCGTTCTAATTAGCTAGTTGTCCAATCCCTTTTATGACGCGATTGAATCTCTCTACTGCACCATTACCAGCTGGGTGGTACTGAGAGGTAGTTTTGTGAGAAATGCCATTATCGTTACCACATTTTTTAAAAATCTCAGAAATAAATTGTGGACCATTGTCGGTCACGATGCACTTGGGTAAACCTTCTCTCAAGAACAATGTTTTCAAGAACTTGATGATGGTTTTGGCATCAGCACTGTGTACGATTTCTACTTCGAGCCATTTGGAGAAATGGTCCACCAGAACAATAAGGAAGACTTGTTCACCACTTTCCCAAATGGGACCACAAATGTCCATACCCAATCTGGTCCATTGCATATTAGGATTAGACAGCGGTTGAAGTGGTGGCCTAAAAGTGCGCTGGGACTTGTCAGAGTTCTCACAAGCCGGGCAGTTCCTCACCCTCCTTTCTATTTCAAGGTCCAACCCTGGCCACCAATATGAGTTTTTAACTCTACTTTTTGTTTTGCCAATACCTAGATGCCCTTCGTGGCAAATGTAAATTGTAAAATTGATACTTGTATAGCGCACTACTCACCCGCAAGGGTCTCAAGGCGCTTGTACGAATACCGCTGTGGAACCCATCCTGGCTTTCCCTGTGAGGCGTCCATCCCTGGGCACCCCCAAGGTGGAGGCCAGGCATCCTTAGCGTTGTGGGGGCCGTTGTGGAGATTAAGCAAGCTATTGCCCAGAGTTGCAGAGTGGGACTCCATGATTGGAATAGCACCGAGGCGAGAATTATCAGGTCCGTGGAATTTTGAGCCCAAGACCCGCCGAGGCGGGGAATTGAACTCTGGTCCCGGGCTAGACCTCTGCATCAGGGTCTGCCGCTCTAATCATTGAGCCACACTTCTCCACAAATGTCAAGTAGTTTGGACCGGAGTGAGGTAGGGGGTATGACCTTGCCAGGAGAAGGCCTCCTTCGAAAGACAGTTTGTGCCTTAACTCCCAGAAAGTGCGTAAGTGGTGAGGTAAATGTCTTTTAATGGGCCAACTATCAGTAATATACTTTCCCACATGGCACAAAATGGTATCAGTTTTTTGGGCCGACAACCAATCATGTTGTGAAATACAGGGTACCTCATCAAGTATGTTAGCCACACAGAAGGATTCAATGTCTACGGTGGAATCACTCATATAAGGTAAGGGTACATGTTGTACATTATAATTGTAGTCCATCATCCTGACTGATATGCGTGCAAGGCGGGGAGAGGCACTTTGTAAACCTTTAGTGGTTAGGACCTTGAGCAGGGATTTATGATCAATTCTTAGGGTAATGTGAAATCCCCAAATGTACTGTCTAAAGTGTTCTAAACCCCATGCGCATGCCAAAGCCTCATGCTCTATAACTGAGTATCTCTCCTCTAGAGGTGTGATGGAGCGTGAGGTAAATGCAACAGTCCTTTCATTGCCTAAGTTGTCGATCTGGCTTAAGAAAGCTCCAAAACCCCTACCGCTGGCATCAGTGGTGACGATACTGTGTAAGGAGGGGTTAAAACCTTGTAAAGGTGGGGCATTGCAAATGTCATTTTTGATATTAGTGAATGCCTCCTCACAACTGTCAGACCACACAAATGTACACCCCTGTTTCATAAGCTGTCTAAATGAGAAAGTCTTAGAAGAGAAGTCTTGAACAAACTTTGCATAAAATTCAGATAACCCCAGAAAGGCTTTAACTTCATCTTTGTTTTTAAGGGAGGGGGCCTATCTTATAGCGGATAACACCCCTTTTTTAGGTTTAATGCCTTCCCCACAAATTTCGTGTCCCAAATAAGTGACACTGGTCTTAGCGGATTTTCATTTGGGAATGTCAGCGGTGAGACCGTAATTCTCCAAGGTCCGTAGCACTCCGCTTAGACTAGCGTCATGCTCCTCCCTGCTGACTCCCATGACCATAATGTCGTCTTGAAAAATCAGTAGGTTGGGCTCGTCTTTAAATAATATGTGCAAAAGTCTTTGAAACATGGACGCAGCAGAGGACAGTCCAAAGGGAACCCTTTTAAACCTAAAACACCCGAAGGGTGTTACAAAAGTAGTGAGGCATCTGCTGTCGGGGTGTAGTGCAACCTGATGGTATGCTGTCGTGAGGTCAATAGTGGAAAACCACCTAATGCCACTGGTAGGAGACAACATCTCACTAATCCTTGGTAAGGGGTACTGGTTAATGAGGATGTTTTTATTAAGGTCGTGGAGGTCCACACACAAACGGAGTTTGCCATTAGATTTTTTGACTCTACAGGTTCAATAAAGCCAGAACTCTGCAGTTTAATGAGTTCAAATTTGACTTCCTCTCTGATGGAGAAAGGGATATTCCTGGATTTGTGTATGCAAGGGACCACGTTTTTTTTTAGTTCAATCTTATGATGGAATCCTTTCAATTTCCCTATCTTCTCTGAAAATAGGCGGGGAAACCTTTTAACAATGACATTTTTATACTCCTCCTCGGATTGTAATGAAAGTACAGGATCTGGGCTGTTGGGGTCCAGGATTATCCCTAGTTTTCACTGGTCCATCCACCCTAGTACTGAAGGACCGATGGCAGATACATACAACTTGCTTACAGTGCGTCGGTCTTTGAATAGGAAAGTTAGTTCCTTGTAGCCCAAGACATTGATGGGTTCTCCTGTAAATGTTTGAGGGGAAATGTCAGGATTAGCAAGATAACGGCCCAACGCAGGTACAAACCTTTCCTCCCAAACGCTCTTGTTAACGATAGTATAGGGTGACCCTGAATCTGCTACAATGGAAATGTCCACCCCACCAATATTAAGCTCACACATAGGTTTTTTACTCATGCCCTTCACATTAGGAACATCATCACTAACAAGTAGTACAAGAGGTTCATGTCCTTATCCTCGGAAGAATCTAATTCATCATATTCATCAACTATCTTTACATTAGAGTTCTTTCTTTGTTTCCTTTGACACTGTTTAACAAAATGGCCAAATATTCCACATTTAGTACATTTCTGCTTAAGGGCAGGGCATGTTTTATTGTTTGCTGAGTGGAATCTGCTTCCGCATCTAAAACCTTTCCTGTTTCCAGTCAACATGGCTCTGGGAGTAGAATCTTTCCTTTGGCTAGAATCAGGAATGGATTTCTGAGCGGTGTTTTTAAAGTTCTTTACCCTTGCTAATATGGGTTGTTCTTATCCCTCCGGTTTATGCCTGTCTTCCGAAAGGACAGCCTTAGTATACCTCC
Source organism: Triturus cristatus (assembly GCF_964204655.1). Classification (NCBI taxonomy): domain Eukaryota; kingdom Metazoa; phylum Chordata; class Amphibia; order Caudata; family Salamandridae; genus Triturus; species Triturus cristatus. The sequence continues at coordinate 886,118,325 of NC_140580.1, read as the reverse complement.
CAGTAAGTTCTGCCCTTTTGACAATGTCAATGACTTCTTGAAGGGGGGCCTCCCCTTTAGCCCACAACTTTTCCTGGATGTCACGATTGGCAGCTCGCATAACTATTTGGTCGCGAATAAATTCATCATGCAACTCACCAAATCTACAGGATAAAGCTAGATTCTTAAGTGCAGAGATAAAGTCTATAATGGACTCTTCCGAACTTTGTTTGCGATGGAAGAATTTGAACCTATGGACTGATACACAGACAGTGGCTTTAAAATAATTTGTTAGATCCTCTAGAGCATTGGCGTAACCGTCACCATGACTTGCTGGTCTGGGTTTTTTATTGATGCGGTTGTAAATTTTCATAGTTTGCGTGCCCAAGCAGTGCAGTAGAATCTTCTTCTTCCTCCCTGAAGTTAGCTCTTCACCATCCTCCTCAAAAGTGGAGTTGTAGTTTTCAAAGTATTTGCGCCAGTCTTCCCATTTAAGAGAAGAATCGCCTGACGCGGGTATGAAAGGTTGAGAAAGGGAAAGGTTCTAAACATTACCTGATGCCATGGAGTAGCAGGAGAGAAAAGAGAGAGATAGAGAAAAAGAGAAAAAGAAATGGACACAAAGGTGAATAGTAATGATAGAGTAAGATATATGTGGAAGGTTGAATAGTAGAGGAGTAGTAGAGCATAGAATGAATAAGAAAATAAAGTGAAGTACTGAGTAGGGTAACTAGAATAAAGCTCCCAAAAATCTCTGGATGGGAAGTGGTTCGCTTTGAAGAATGGTGTTTAAGAGATGCAAGAAGCAGGGTGTGCACCACTAAAGTATCCCAGGGGTGAATTTGATGTGAGAAACAAGTAATTCCCAAGAACAACAAAGTATTTAAAGTGTGCGTATCACTGATGACGAGACGCACAAAAAAGTGTGTGCATCACTGAAAGAAGTATTGCGAAAATTTGAAGTGCACTGTGAAGACAAAAGGAAAGTGTAATTGTCACTGAAGAATAGCGAAGACGTCGGTAAAATTGTTCTCAAAATGGCCGCTGGGTGGTAAACTTGTAGCCCAAGAGAAAATGGCTGACATCTTCTTGCATTCCGGTGACGTCACAAGTGTGCAACAAGGCCACAGATGAGATCCTGAGGTGAATCGCCAGCACCGTGTAACTGAGGCAACACAGAGTAGCGTCAGAAAGAGAGACTGTCTCGCAGCAGGAGTTTTTATTTCCTTTGCGTTGAGCCAAATTCGTTGATGCGTGAATAGAAGGAGACAGAGTCACTTTGGCATAGACCACACCACGAGCAACTAGGGATCCGAAGTACCAGAATAGGAGACAGTGGTGAGTGAAAGATCCCCAAGGCTTGGTAAAGAGACAGCGCAAGGATGAAGCGACTCTCATAAAGCATGGATCTCACCGTGCACACTTGAAGAACTGGAGGTAGGTGCTGTGTGATAAGTACATCCTATAGGTTCACACCCCTGGATAGCCGAATGAAGGTAAAGCAACGCAGGATCAGAATTTTTGACGCCTTCAAAGATATGACCACGGAGAGGAAAATTCTCCAAGCAGGCAGAGGTGTGCAGGGGACACACGCAGTTCCGTTGTGGTGGCAGGGCACTCGTCGCCAAAATTGTAAAGACCAAGCGTAGAGTAGCAGGTAGTGCAGTAGTCTTTATTGTAGTACAAGCCCTGACACCGAAGGTGTCTAATAAGAACAACAGGGTTCCTCTAACTGTCCACCAACTGTCACCCTCGCCCAAGGTTCTACGATGGAACATGGGGACGTCATAGAACACTGGGCGAGGGCTTGCGGCCAGGGGACAGCGCGAGGCAGGTCGCGAGACCTATAAGGCAATACAGTACAAACAAAGTATATGTGAGATACAAACACACCAGCTACTTGTTTCTAAAGCAGGCAATACTGCACCTGGGGTTTTGTAGTACTTTGCACTTTTGTTGTTATAAAGCAATCATTCACTGAGAGTGATGATAGCAGTTTGTTCTCTATCTGCAGTTTTGAAGCAATCAATTCTGCCGCTTTGTTTGGTAGTAGATATTTAGTGGTTTGTAGCCGTCAGTGTGCTTCTTTGTGTTTTCTAGTAGTCGATATTGCTTCTGTGATTTCGTAGCTTGTTGATACTGCTTGTGTGATTGGGCAGGAGTCTGTCTACTTCTCCATGTCGTTTTCTGAAATTCCTAACTGCAACAAGGGTTCTGGAACGTTCTTTTGCAGATTATACCTTTGCAATAAGTAGTTTGACCTGTTTTGAACTTCTCTTGGCCGTCTCTGCAGTCTGCACGCGGGTTTCTCCCACTAGTCTGGCGGTTTCACTTGCCAACAGAAAGCCTAGATTGTCAGCTCCAGGCAAATCCAGAATTACTGTAACCCGAAGCCTTCCCATCCTTCCCCCCACAGGCTCCTCTCGAACCACAGCGACTGCTCATGGCTCCCACATTTTTAACCGCTTTGTAGCTTTACGATTTACTTCGGTGTTTATAGATCCAAACAAGCATTGGCAATGCCAAAATGCCTGGCTTTAAAAGAATGTTGGATAGTAATGTTGTGCATGGGAATGAATATGTATTTGTGCGGAAGCAAAGCACTGTTAAATAATCTAGGTTAAAAGGTCAGGTGACAGTTGCACTGTCAAGCCAGACCTAAAAATTCATATAGGTTAATGACTGCCCTTCTCCCATCTGTGCCTCTGCCAGAGAAAAACAAACCTTTTCAATGCAATCGGTCTCGTATTTGCGATCATTTAAGCTATTAGCATTGTCAATGAGCATGCTTTTATTTATGTGCTTTTAAAAACACATAAGTAAAAGGCATTGTGATTTTTAATGCCAATAGCTCAAACTCTGGCAAAATGCGTGACGACATTTAATGGTGGATGCGCCCCTTTCTTTAGACGCTGCTCCCGCATTCAGGTTACAGTGAGCAGCATCTAAAGATAGCGGCACAGCCAACAATAAAGTGAAAGTGCGTATGGGGTACTTTCACCCAAAGTTTTTAAAAAAATGATTAATTAAGAAAGCTTCTATAGCATGGCCACTAGCGTGAATGTGGCCAGTGCTGTTAATGAAATAAATAAATATGCGCACCAGCTAATGTGAAAGTGGCTCATGCTGTAAAATAAATAATTAAATAGTATTGGCCACTAAAGTGAAAGCTGACCTCAACATTAATTAAATAAGTGTGCGCGCTATAGTTAAAGTGGACCGTGCTGTAATTTAAATAAATACATTACTGAAAGCGTGCAGCGTGTTGTGATGGCCTGGGTGGAATAGGGGAACATCATTAAAGAAAATAGTGCTCACCGACTTAAAAAGCACAGCGTGTAATGACAAAAGTAAAAAGTCCCGTCGTTATGGGAGGTTACAGATGCGGAGAAGGCGGAACCAAGTAAGGACTATTAAGCCTATTTACAAATGAAAAGCAACAATTTCACAAGGACAGTAACAGGAGCCAATTGAAAAGATGGGCGTGGAATTGGCAGCGCTACTACGCCTAACCTTAATACAGCATGCCTTGCAGAGCAGCACAAGCGCTGCTCATGCTCGACCTAACAAATAAATTATGTAGATAGCTAAGGCACTTCAAAAGCATTACAGTGACATGTGTGTGCTCCTCAAAGGTTAAGCTCAGGTAGCTGAAAAAACAAGCCAAATGATCACAGTTGCATGGACGGCAAGCACTTTTTCTGTGGAAGCACACAAGTTCTGCCCAATCAAAACATGTACTCTGGCCTCCCAACATTTGGGCAGAGCCAAATCCCCTCTCCTGGTAATACTCACATAATTGTTTGGCGACAGGTGGGCTGTCAAGCCAGACCACAAAAATGAGGGCTGCACAAACATCCAGACTCATCGCTCAGCCTTAGGCAACACCAGAGGCCCTCACTTACCAGCTCCGTTTCTTTTCCATGTTATGGGTTTCTCCTGTACCCACCTTTACTGCCATTTCCTTGAAGTAATGCTTCTGTCAAGATGGTTTAAGCCAGTTAAACTCGGCCTGCTGACATCTACTGTTCTTCAGGTTATGAGGTCCAATCCTTATGGCAAGAGCAGTTCAGCCCTTCAACCTTGCGAAGTTGGTAACTTGGGTACAATTAAATTCAGTAGGTTTACCCCGTTATTTACAGCGAACAAAACAACCAAAGTGTTGTTTAACACACTATGTAAAACAAGCTATATTACTCCCAAGGCCCCTTCTCCCTTTGTTCTATGCAAGTATCACTGATGAGCTCAACTCTATGTATTCATTCATGTACCTGAGGAATTCCATCACAGGAACTTCTCCCCTGTCCTCAGTGGTACCCAGTTACAAGTTTAAATCCTTGCATCTGCCTCACCAGATTGCCTTTTATTAATTGGCACTTCAGTAGCGCACAATCTGTTAATAGTAGCTATAGAATCGCAGTACCTCGCAGTAATCCAGCATGTGTCTTTCCAAACACTTCCATCGCAGACTGAAGTCGGGATCAGTTTTCTGCAAGTGTGTAGTCAGTAGTGTGTGTGTATAGGTCAGTTTTTTTTTTTTTTTTTGAAAAACCTTTATTGACATTGCAAATAAAGACAAGTATGGGCCTACAACCCTCGGGGCCGGCCGCTAAGCAGTGAAAGTAACAGCAAACAGATTTTAATCACATGTAGTACCTCGGGAAGCAGATTTTCCATGCTAGTATTCTCTTGTCCACCGAATAGCCCAAGAGGGGAATCAGGATATAAAAGGTTTTCATTTTATAATAAGGGATAGAAGGATCAGGTGCCAATCAAGTTCTCAGCAGCGAAAAAAGGCAGGCAGAATAATGAACGTCAACAATAAATGGCAATCTATCAAGTCAATGGCGCAGAAACAGAAGGTTCAGGATGTGGAGGAATATCAAGAGCCGTTTGCGCCTGCAGTCTCCTGCCCTAGGACCGAGAAAACCCCACTGAAATGAGGCACAAATGAAAAGCAATGATTGGCCACGAAGGACACCTACCGCACTGACCCCAGAAAAAGACAAAGAAGAATAAGAAAAGAAAAAGGAGGCCATAGAAACAAAGTAAAGGACTAAAGAAGCCCCTCCCCCACCCCCCCACCCTGCGCCTCTGCAGATGACTACGCCCCCCCCCCCCGCAGTGTGCCTGTCGCCCCAGAACCAGACCCGAAATATAGAAGAAGCAGAGAAAAAGGGGAAAGAGAGGAAACCCCCCCTAACAGAAAAGGGGGAGAGAGTAATAGTAAACTGGAGGAGGGCCTTCAACCATGCCCCCGGCTTCTCCCTCCCGCACAATATATTCCTCCCCAGCGCAAACAGTAAACAGCAAAAATTCGGCCATATCTAAGAGAAATGGGGAGCATTATGCACTGGCTACACTAGTAGTCACGTCGTGAAAGCACACAACCCCCCAGCCCGCCCGCCTATTAATAGACCACCTCGGAAGGATCAGCCTTATCCTTGGCCACTCTTTGCGAATCCACCAGTGCATACCCATCGACCCACCATCATGTCCAAAGTTACAAGGAAGAGGAGTGTCCAGAGAAGACTAGGAAGGGACACACACATGTGGGGAGGACGTTTCGAAACATCAGCACAGTCATCGTCATGGAAGATCACCTTTCCCAGCACTGCCCCAGGGCCCGCGCCGCACACAAGGTCTAGGAAGGAGAAATCGGCCAGAGCAGGCGATCGTTGCGTGAAGATTGCCTGGGTCGCCGGAGGCCGCGCATGGGACAAAGCCACCACCGTCTGCTCAAGTCCAAAACCTCCGGAACAGGCCGACCCCACAGCCAGCCGACCACACGCTGCCACAGTGTCCAAGGTTTCCATCCGTCCCTTTTTCACAGAGGCAGTCACGGTACTTTCCTCCTGTGGAAGGTGAGACAGAGCCTTATGTACCTGGGGACAAGCAGACCGCAAATTTTCCGGCGCTGACGCAATACCATCCAGCTTCCTCCCCAATGCCCGGGCGCCGTGGACCAGGGTGGAATGAAGGGCTCCGAGAGCATCAAGAAGGTCACCGTACCCCAGCACGGTCCCCCGCGCTCGCTCCGCCACGCTCCTTTGCGCCACACACTCCCAATCTTGCTGTGACCCAGTGTACAGGATGACAGAGTCCATCCCATCAAGATGGCCGCAGGGCAGGGCCATCCCAGATGGGGACCGGGTCGCAGGCACGGGCGCAGCAAGTTCCATATCCCTGCAAACAAAGGTCCGGAGGCAGGCAAAATGTGTATACAGCGCGCGGCCACAGGTAACAGTCGTTCTCCCCCCGGGCCAGTGTCCGCGAAAACCGGGAGCAGCCCGCGCAAATCGGGACGAGCCACAGGCCGCGTCCGATCAGTTCACTGGCGAGGGTCCAGGCGATCGCCGATAAACCCCTGGAGTCGTCCCCCCGGGTATGCACCCGTCACGCTACTCTCGGTGATAGGAGCGACCACTGCGAGATTCAGGCCAATATTCGCGCCGCTTCGGTAGTCCGACTCCACCCGGTCACCAATGGCCGCTGTTGTTGAACTGCCGCCCGGCCATGTTGTCCACCCGAGGTCCCGGTTCCAGGGCTGCACAGGCCGCAAACTTCAAATGAGCATTTCTCGGGCGGTACCGCCGCTGGAAGCTTCAGGATCTCACGATCGGTTGCCGCTCTCGATCACCAACACGGGCATGTAGCGCAGGCTGAGGATCACATGCAGGATATCTGTGCGGGATGTGGAGGTTCACGGAGCCGGGAGCCTACGCTGCCGTCCCGGTCGCCATCTTGGCTCCTCCCCCTATAGGTCAGTTTTAATGTGTTCTTTTTTTTAGGGATGATTGAGACTACTTTTTTAAACATATTTCTTCAGATGATAAGGCAGCCCCTTGCATGGAAAACACGTATGTGTGGAAAGTCGCTGATGGTAGAAATTCTGTTGGATGCCTTTGTAGCTATGTGATTGCATATATTCAGGCTTTGTTGTGTCACTGTTCAAAGTGGTCATGTAATGCTTTTGCAAGGTGCTGTCTGTCCTGGGTTGGATTTAAGGGCTATGTGGGATGTGCTGGGTGTGTGTGCTATGTTCTGTACTAAGTTTATTGTTGGACTAACCCATGGAGCCTCTATAGAAATATAAGCTAGAGATATCCTTGAATATCATAGAGAAAACAGAGCACATAGACATATTGCAGTTAGATGTTGGAGAAGGCAAAGAAACCTTCGTATTTGACAAACTTTATTTGCTGGGGTGCCCTAAACCCTTTCCCTTCGTAACTATCACTCTCTGCATGTCAGAATCCATCTAGACCCAACAGAGTGCAAACCAGGTGCACCCAGACTCATGCACACTCGGCCCACAATATACTCAATCACAGGCACACCCCACGTTCTACCAGCTCCCGCTTCAGTTCCACCTGCCCCAAAGTGCACCTACAGTAAATAAACCAAGCCTCAAGTGAACCCAGTCCTAAGTTCTCATAGTCTCATGTGCTCCTTACCTGAAGTGCACTCAATGCCAAATACGCCCAGCCTTGGGCACACCAAATAAAAAATGGACTTAACCACAAGTGCTCCTAGCTCCAAACTCATAAAGCCACAATTACACCCAACATCAAGTGCATTCAAAATACTGTACACCCAAAGCCAAGTGCACTCAAACCTTTGTGCCCTCAGCCCAAGTAAACCAACCCAAGGGTGCGTATACAACACCTAGCATATTCAGCTCGACTTAACTCCAATCAAAAATGCATACAATTCCATGTTCAATCAACCCCAAGTGCAGCTATGCCCAAAAGCATGCAGCCCCAAGTGATACCCGCCACGAGCATACCGAACATCAAACTTACCCTACAGAAAGTGTGTCCAAACTAGGCCTGGGCAAAAATTTCGTTCCGTTCGCGGAAATTGCGATAATTTGACATTTTTGCGTTCCGCGGAGAGCGCGAAAATGTCAAAAATTCCGGTTTCCGCAGCTTGGCGATAATTTGTTTCTTGCTCGCGCTGTAAAATGATACATTCTCGCGCGCGCGCGATCGCCTTACCTGAATCCCTGCGTTCGCCGACAAGTTTTCTTGATCTGGTCGCGTTCTCCATGAGATGTTGTATTGTTTTTAGCCATTTGCGCTGTCTCGCGACAGTTCGCGCCCGCAGTGACGTCATGCGTCGCGCGATCACGTCTTTCTTCTCGCGATCATGCACCGCGAGAACAACTCAAAACAAGATGGCCGCGCCCGCAAGCAACCACATGGGTAAGTTGGCGACCCGCAACCATGCAGAAAATCTCGCGAACATGCCGGAAAAAAACTTCCGCATCTTCGCGATATTTCTGCTTGTTTGCGATAATTTTAATCATTCTCGCGATAATTTGCGAAGGTTAATTCCGCAAATTCCGCCCACCCCTAGTCCAAACCCAAATGCACCCTACTCCAGGCCCACCCACTCACACATGCCCCTCTCTAGTGAAGCCTACTTCCTGATTCCCAGTGCATATCCTGCATATTTTCTGGCTTTATAAATGTCTATTCATCCTTTTGGAGCTTCTCCTTGCAGACCCGGATACTACATTCCAAGTGAGGCCTCACCAGTCTCCTTGAACACTACTTCATTCTTTCTGTTAGCAGTAGTTATCTCATTTCATGTCAAATTTTTGTTTTTCTGTAGTGCTTTATCTGCTTCAGGCTTAGCCAGCGGGAGGCATGATTGGGCTGGGCCTAAATGTGGAAGAACTAGGTCAATAGGAGAGATCTGAAGGTTCCTGATTTCATGTGTGATCAGCTGATCAAGGGATAGATACATTCTACTACTTGCAGATAAGGATTTATCTGAAGTTGGAAAATTGAGATGGGTCGGCATTCGCCTTCTTAAGAAGAGGAAGAACCATGGCATGCTTCCATTCGGCCGGGACTGTTGCTTCTCATAGCGAGGCATTAAGGAGTTCCATTATGAACATCAGTGAAGCCAGCTCAAGCTGCTTTAGCACCGGAATGGGAAGTAGGTCACAAGGTGAGCTAGATTTTAAGCTACCCAAAAGTTGCTTAAGAGTCCATATGCAAAGGAGACCAGGTTTCGAGTGTATTATAAGATTTATAGTTCACAGGTCCAGTGTTATTAGCTGCATGGGGGAGCATATTAGCCTGCTGTATGGTATTAGCCCGCTTGTCCACATTAAGTGCAGTATACATTTTTTCAACTTTACTTAAAAAGAAGTTGGCAAGATCCTCACATTGCACTCCATTGAGGAATAAAGGGGTGGTCTGACAATCTGACCCAGATAGCTCTTTGACCACCTTAAACAAGGTCCTAGAGCAGTTCTGAGGATTTGAGATAGTAGAGGAAACATATTCAGCTCGTGCTGTTTTATAGAGAGATTGGTAGTCCCTTATTAGGTCTCGCCTTCGCAGCGCGCATGTGCTGAATAGGAGGGCCTTTAGCCGTCGCTCTGCTCATTTTGAAGCACACACTCTTGCTTGTGGCGGCATCATCCTTGCGGGAGCGAGCAGCGGCGCGCCACAAGCACGAGTGCAGTGCTTGAAAACTAGCACACTGCTCTCCTAAGCGCGTGCACGCCACTCGCGGGCTAACCTCCTGCTCCCCCTCTCTCTCAGGCACGGACTGTGTATTTTCAGCAAGCGCTTCAGGCTTTCAGGCTATCTATAAAATCTTTTTTCCTTTACTTTAGTTAACCTCCCTCCAAACACCATTCTCCCACTCCCCCACCTTCTCCCTGTCACCCTCACCCTCTCCCATGAGGCTTCACCTCCAGTTTAGCACCTGAATAGACGATTAAAGAAAACGTTTTTATTTCTGAAAATGGCATCATTGCATACATGCCACCAGATGCGCCCTTTCCCTAAACTAATTTTGTGCCTCTCGTGAACCTCCTTTTCCTCCCGTTCCCCATCCATTTGCCATTTGTCCCCCCCCCCATTTGTGATCCCAGTGGGTGGCCCTTTCGTGCTCAGGGGTCATCCAGCTTGTTTACACACATTTGCCTCTTCTATCTTGTTTACATTTATTTACAGGGGTTCTTGCAATGCATTTGCCAAAGCTATATAAATGGCTTAACGATCTCTGCACGCCATGATGTAGCTGGACTAGAAACAAACCCGCTGTTGAAGAAGATTGCGTTGTTTTACTCAGGTGTGCGCATTAGTGAGTTTGCAATAATATTTCTCGTCACAAGGAGCATTCGAATAGTGCTGCGCGGCCTATCCTGTTCTGAAAGGGTAGTTTGGAAGCCTCGTACGCCTGGCGCACCTTGATCCCATGTTGTGTGGAGTCAGAAAGTGCAAGATGTGTGATTTATACCAGTGTGCGCCCTTAAAGGCCACGGGTATATTAGGATGGGCATTGCTTTGGAATCCTGGGAGCTCCGAGTCCCAGCTCTGGTTTGCATTTAAAGTTGCATTGATCAAACAGTGCTGTCTGCAAAGGTTCAGAACAGATGTGATCCAGGGGGCTGCATCACTTTCAAACAGATGCAGAACGTACAAACGCACATGAAAATGCACTGCAGGTCAAGACATTTTTCAAGCGCTAAATATGGTTATCATGAGAATGAGTAAACGATCAAAATAATTACATTACCAAACTGACAGCATAATTAATGGTTCATTACAAATGTACACACACACACGTCTAGGTAAAAGCTGCAGACAAAGCTCCGGTTTTCCTTCCTCAGTTTTCAACTAGTAAAACAAGCATTTGCAATGCAATAGCTCTCGCATGTACGCGAGTTTAAGCTGTTGGCATTCTAAATGCCTTTTATTTATGTTTTAAAAACGAAAAACAAAAATGAAAGGCATTGCTATTTACAATGTCAATAGCTCAAGCTCGTGTAAATGCAAGACCTATTGCATTGCAAATGCTTGTAACTTTTTTTTATAGGCAAGTTTGGTGTCAGACGCATAATTCTTCCTCCACTGTCTGTCTAACGCTTTACATTTGTTTTTTTCTTTTTTTAGACTCTCGGTAAACCAAGGGGCAGGGGGTCAGTGGTTATTCACCCTCTTATTAGAAAGAGGTTGGGAGGGAGGCATCAATGGATTTTAGGATCCAGTTTTGAATGGTCCCTCGGTCAGCGGTAGATATTAATTAATTTAATAGCAGGAGCACTATTGAGGAGGAGCTTATTGAAAACTCTAGTGTCAAGTTTCCCCCTATTTCTAAATTTCGATTTAGTTCCCAGGGCTGCTACTGGTGGATTGGAAGCAATTTTAAAATGAAACCTAACCGCAAAGTGATCTGACCAGCAAAGTGGGAGGGCCGTGGGGCAATAGATATTGGATAAATTGGAGAGGACAGGATCCAGTAAGTGACCAGCCACATGAGTAGCACCCAAGTTACATAGCTGAATATTAATTGCTGTCAAATAGGAGAGAAATGCAGCACTTTTTACACAAGTCGGGTCATCAAAATGGTGAAATTAGCGGCATTGAGAAGGTAAGGGGTGACCAGATAAGGAAACGACTCAACCCATGGGCCGACAGGGCCAGGGGGGCGATAAACCAATATGCCTGAAAAAGTGAGCTATGGGGTCAGAGTAAGTTTAAATAAGGAGGCTTTGCAGCCCATAGCGGGAAAGTCATCAGGTTTACAGTCGAGAGACTCATGGTAGATTACTGCAATGCCTCCCCCCTATCTTACTATCCTGTCTTTCCTAGCAATGGCATAGTTAGTAGGCAAGGCTATGGCTACATCAGGGCCTGAACTATTATTCAGCCAGGTTTCAGTAAGAAAGATGGCATCGGGTTGCTCATTAGTAAGAAGATCAAAGATGTCAGCTTATGTTTGGGAAGTGAGCGGCAATTAATATTAAAAAAGGTAAATTCCTTATTGGATAGGGGGCCGCATTTTTGTGAGGATATCCCGGAAGCTTAGGGTTAGCACATCTATTAGAGTCACTTTGTTTAAGGCATGATCTATTAATGTTCTCCTTGTGAATCCGCGTGGTAAAAGCAAGCGCACAGTGTAAACCGCTTGCGCAAGCTTCCTCAAGGTGAAGTAAAATGAAGCCAGAAGGCACCGCTCAGCGATACTCACGGAGTTGTTTAGAGGAATAACTCAGCCTAGTTAGTCCCATCCAAACTGAATGATTAATATAACAACACAACAGATGAATGTCTGTTTTAAATATCACTTGCATTAGGTGCTGACATGATCTCTGAAAGTGGCGGAGGGGTTTACCTGAGAACGTTGAGGAAGAAATGTGGTCATACGGTGCATTTAAACACAATTTTCACATAAATTTGTAAAAGGCCACAGGCTCTGAAAGGGATCTAATTAATTTTCATGGTGTGCCGAGACAATTTAACCTGGTGCTTCTCAGAAATTGACCCTATGTTTTTTCAAAATTTGCCCTGAGTGCCCCTATTTAAAAAAAAAAAACCAAATACCTCCATTTTGACAGTGCCAAAATGTTGTCATAAGTGCCATTTGTATCTCATAGAGGCGTCTAATGTCCAACATTATCTGCGGTTTGCCTGTGTTAGAATTTTGCCATCAATGCCTTCTGTATGCCAAAGGTGACCCTTTATGTCAAAAATGACCTCAAGTGTGTGAATGTCAGCAATTTGTCATGTTTGCCTCCCTCCCATTTCCATGGTTGTCTTCTCTTATGACACAAATGAACTCCAATGTGCCAGCACCAACATTTTCTGTGGATGCCCTATATGCCAAGAATCACCCCCAGTATCCAAGTGCCAGTATCGTGTGACAGGTGCCTGTACAGCTAAGATTTGTCCACAGCATGCATGTGTCAGTATTTTGCCATGAATGCCTCTATAAGCCAAGAATGAGCTTCAGTATGCTACGGCCAATGGCAAACTTGACAACATCACCATATTCTTACTTACACTCACTTACGTCCCCTCACACCCAATCTCACTCACTCCCATTGATTTGCACTCACTTGCACTCATTCATTATCATTCACTCTCCTGCACTTACTCTTACTCATTCTTGTTCAATTGCACTTATTGGGCTACCCCAGGATGCCTCCAACTCCTATTCACCGTTAGGTAGGGTTACCCCTATTGAATTTGGTGGCGGACAAGCTGTTGCTGTTTTGCCAATCCGTTTCAAGAAGGTTCCCTTGGCATTGGCACGTAAAGGTTTTGCTGAACAGCAGGATGTCAGTGCTTAATTTGGGCTGATGGTTTCCGGTGCTCAGCACTGGTGCTTAATCAACACCAGCGCTTATAGCACCAGTTAAGGACACACTTATTTTGGTAGGCACAGGGAAATTAAGTGATTTGCCCAGAATCACAGGATGTTGAGCCATGCCGGGACTCTAACCTGGTTTCCCGGCTCCGAAATTGGCAGCTGTCGCCATCACGCCACATCCTCTCCCCACTTGGAGGGTTCCATGGTTATTAGTTGATTCTATTTTATGTGGCGCTAAGTAGCACTATGTTATTGGTAACAACTATAGCTAGTACTGGCTTTTTAGACCAACATCACTTCAACATTCTGGAAGTTTTGAACTACATTTACAATGTTAAAAGGGAACTACAAGTCCCAGAATGCAACATACTGTGGACGATGGATCCAGTACTGATTGAAGTTATGATACATGGCATGGGGGGGATTTGGCAGCTATGTATCTGATGAAGTTCTGATTGTGAGCCATTTATGGTGTGAAGAAGATGTGGGTAGCAAATGGTCTCTAGGCATTACTTTTAGTTAATTATGAGCAGCACATCTAGTCCTCTTCTTTGCATTATACCAATTGTAGTACTGGGTCCAAAACGGCAAAAGGCTATAGGTGATAGAAAATAAAGAAAAAAACCCGACTGTTATGTTATGTTATAGGGGTATTTGTTAAGCGCGCAGCTACTCCATGGAGTGTCCCGGAGCTATCCTGAACCCAGGACAGAAAAGATGAAGAACAGCCGGTAACAGCCAACAAGACTGCACTACTGTTGGAAAAGCCAGGTCTTTAAGCTTCGCCTAAAGCTGAGGAGATCACAACTGGTTAAGACTGGATAAGCTAATTGCATCAGATATGAGCCGACTTAAAATTCCATAATTGGCATCACCTTTTCTTGTTTATAGATGATCTAATTCCTGATGATAGCAAAGGACAAAGTAGAATAAATAACTACGTAGAGTCAAACCAATTTTGTTTCAAATTAAGTACTTCTACTTATCAAATAACACATGGATCCCTAATATACCACTTGTTAAATTGTTTTGGGAACATCCTAGTGTCTCGGAACTTTACATATCTTCATGTAAATATGCTTTCATCTTTTGGGAGACTGTTCAATAGCACCATCATGTTTGCTGTTGAATATCATTAGCTCTGAGAGTGATTCAAGTAGTAGTGCGTACCCAGGTGTTCACTGGATTGTTCATTGAATGAGTAGGTTCGCATTCAAACTGGGACTATCAAATTTATTTAAAGCTGTCAATCAAATCCACAGAAACGACTTTAAGCTCAACACCCAGAGTGTCTGTGCCTTCAACTCATTAAAGTGCCTGAAATTAATGTGATCTGGTGCTGACTATGCAAGGGGGGGAGGCAGTGCGAGTAGGAGCCCGGCTTAGATGATATGTCTTGTAGGTTTATGGAACTTTGCAGATGATGTTGATGTTGTCTGAGGTTAAGTGGGCCAGTTTGACCGACTGGGTGCGGCCTGTCATGAAGAAGCAAATCCAGTTAAGTGTGGGACCTTGGATGCTGTCTTTGTGCGGTTGTTGGATTAGGATGGGGTGGTAGACGATGTCCAAAGGCTGAGAAAAGATCCAATAAGATGAGGACTGTGGTGTCCCCTCTGTCCATGATCAACGGGATGTCATCCTTGGTGGCGATGAGGGCAGTCTCTGTAATGTGGTTGGTATTAGCAACATCAAATGTCAAATACTTATGCAGTAAAGCTCAATGTTAATTTGTCTGTGTGCTTCACAATGTACTGCTAATTTTCCCCAAAAATCCATATGGGAACTCCCCCTTCCAGATCCATAAAATGCATTAAATCCTACATCATTTTGCCCAGTATTACAGACCCAGTGTAGTTTAAAATGTGCCATTTCACAAAACCTTTTCTAAACAATTCTGACGAGAGAACCTCAAACTGCTTAGTAAATTTGTCTATAAATCTTAGCCAGTTTTAAACAAGCTTACTCGTTCAGTGTGCTTTAAAATGCTATACTTGAAAATATTTTCCCCAATATTGCCTGGCTAGAGCCCTCAATTCCGCCTTTAACTGTATTTTATCATTTCCAGATTTGACCAATGTTACTGATTTAGTATGCTTTAAAATGGCCGATTTGCCACTAATATTTGCAAAACTCATTGCGGTACAAACTTAAGCCTTCCTGCAAAGTTGCTTTTAACTTTTATTCTGTTTTCATTAGGGATACTCTACCAGTGTGCCTCAAAAAAGGCTAGTATTGGTAGGACATTTTCCTTTGTGAAAATGTCTTGGACGTTATTCCATTTTTAATCAATAGTGAAAACTAAGGGTTCTATAAAATGCTTCATTTGCCATTAGGTTTCTCAATACAGTTCTTTGAAACAACCCTCAGCTCCACTGTAAAGTTGCTTTTAAATCGTAACCAGACAAAAATCCTGGCTTTACGGCCCAACAAAACGTACTGTGGCTGCCTGCTTATGCCGCTTCATTTTAAAGGGAAAGGAGGCATGATAAATAAGGTAAGTAGGAGAACAGGGAGAAGTGGGCAACAGGTAGGAGATGAGGGCGATGTGGTTGGCATTCATCGTGGCTCCTTGTGGACCTCTTATTATATCTCCAGTCTTCTGGGCCAGACCAGTAAAGGAGGAAATGTGGCTTAAAAGGCAGAGGCCCACAGGACTCATAGTGAGGTTGAGCGAGGCAGAGAAATGGGGCTCAAACCGATGGCCACTGAAGATGGATAACCTGACAAAAAGCATATGAAACAAAATGTCTCATATTAAGGCGTGAGACTGCCTACCGAAAGAGAAGTATCAAGTATGGCCAGGGGCACAGAGCGATTGTATTGTATGGCAGCGTTTGAACGGTCTTTTGTACCCATGTTGAGACTACAAAGCGTTTTGCCAGTGAGTGAATAACTGAGAATCCCTTTAGATGTGCATGGTTGGGAGAATTAGGGATTTTAGTGTGGACTTTGTGGGAAGCACTGTGTGTTGCCTCCAAACCTCATGCATCGTTCTGGAGTCTCCTCATGGTAAATTTTAACTGCTCTTAGTTGTAAAGTGACTTTGAAAGTTGTGAGGACAGGCACAGTTCTGCTAACAAGTAATTGTAAGGTGCTTTAAGGTCGGTCTTTTTACTGCTCACCAAAATTGTTGTTCCCCTCAAATTCCAGGGTTTGGCCATCTGCATAGAGAATGGTGCAAGACTTTCTGAAGTAAGTGCTTTTAGAAATGGGATTAATCTCAAAGAGAAGGAACTAGTTTTGAAGTAGGTGTGAAGTTTTAGTTGAAGGAAGAGTGATCCAATATAGTGAATGGACATAAGTTTCCCCTTGAGGGCACTAGATCCAGCACAAATGTTTGTTGACGTTAGCAAATAGAAAAAAACTAGGTTGAAAACATTTTACTTGAATAGCCCTAGAATTCTCAAACTCCATTAAAACTCACAGCGTAACCCTGCAAAACCTGCAGAATGAGACAACGCCTTAGAGCAATGCTACCACCTCTGATTTACTGTTGTTTTCACCCAAGCACACACTTGATGGCCATGAGGCGCTGGCCTGTTGGCAAGTCAAGGACTGTTCCAAGAAGTTTTATTAAGGGGTTGCTTTACTTTGTATTCACAGAATCCTATCATTTCCAAGAAACTTGATCAACGAAAGTGACACACGCAAGGGGATTGTTGCTGCTTTTGACATGTGGAGCGACGTGTCTCCCTTCCAGTTCAAAGAGGTTCCCCCTGACCAGGAGAGTGATTTGAAAATAGGTAAGTAATGCACAAGACGTGAAAAAGGTTATTAAGGTTTTAAAAGATTTTGATCACACCCAATCCTAACATTAGCCACATCAGCAATCTTAGACCACACCCCCAGCTACAAAGCACGCCTACAACCATAAACCACACTCCCATCTACAGATCACACGCACAACCACATAGCACACTGGTAATAGCAGTTCAGTCACAGACCACATCTCGAACCACAGATTATACTTCCTTACCTAGACCACACTTCCTCCAATAGACCAGCTCCTCACCTAGAACACATCATCAGCCACAAACCACACTGTCAACTGCATAATATACTATTCAATAATAGTCCACTCCTCGAACCATAGATAATAACTCCAAATGCAAACCATATCTCCTTTCGTAAACCACACCTACTTCCATGTACCATACCTACAGCCACATAACATACAGCCAATGATAGTTCGCACTTCCCACTACTGGTCACAGTTCCAACCACGCCTCCTTTTGTAAATCACATACCACAAACCATACAGCCAATGATAGTTCACCCCTGCCACTATAGTTCACCCCTCCCACTATACAATTATAGCTGCATAACATATTCCGTATCTCCAGTCATAAATCAACCACGTAGTGTACAGCTCATCTCCTTTAATAGACCACAAATCCACTAATAAATCACACCACCAAGTGACTCACCTACAACTGCATGTAATACACAGCTCCATTGATAGTTCACACCTCCAGCTAAAGATGAAACCACCATCCACAGAATATACCTCCTTTCATGGACACCTCCTTCTATACACAGCCCGCCTCCTTCTATACACAACACCTGTACTCATAAATCACACTTCAAGCAGACCATACCTAATTTTCTGGGGAACCTTCTCCACTCATAGATCCCTCACTGAACATTAGACAATGCCTATAACTATAGCATATGAATGATTGATTAAAACACATGAAAACTTTTTGGTCGCCCTAGAAATTGGTTGGTCTATCCCTCTAGGTACGTATATTTGCCTCAATCTGATCGGGGATGATGGACCCACATCTTCCAGGGTTCTTCCTGAGATATGCAAAACACAATATTTAATTTTGCTCATATTTAGGAAACTTTCATATGTGTGTAATATTCATATACCTAAAAAGAAAACATACCTGGGACTTATCAGAAAGCATATCTCCGCTTCACTTATCTTGGAAGCTTGACAAAGCTTGTGATCTGCCATAATAGGAAAGATACTTTTATAAGTCTTTAAGAACCTGAAAATGGGTCCTCCAGCAGATACTCCAATTCAGGGACACTGGGAAAGTACCCACCAAGGAGCTACAGTAACAGAGGATGACTGTGCTCATTGGAGAATCCACTTTGCAAGGCAAGGTGCCCGTTCAGTCATTTCCCCCTTTGTGTGGCTTAACCTGAAGTAGGCTAATAGGCCAGTTCACGGTGCATGTGCAATGCACGCTCCATTTTTTCTGATCATGGTCTTCAAACTCAGTTCAAATAAAAACAAAGAGCAGACCTCCTACACTGCCTCGAATACTTAGTCCTTCTGGTATTCCTCCATTATGTAGCACGTCATTGTTGACACCATTGAATGACCGGTTGAAAACATATACTTCCCTCAAGCACAGTGTCCTGGGCACACCTAAGTTTACACCTTCTCTAGGCAGAGGTGTGAAGATTACAAAACCTTGGTAGATGCCTGTATATTACAACCCCTTCTGCTTACTGGCCCCATTGAAAAGCTTTCACACAGAGGGCTGTCTCTTTCCTAAACATTCTGTTGGCCAGCCCCACCATGAAGAACAACGCCTTTAGAAAGCCTCATCTCTACCTACAACCCACGCCTCTACACATAAACTACATTTCCACTTAGAGACAATATCTCCAAATACAAAGCACACCTCTAAGCATAAAACAAACCTCTTACAAAAGAGCACATGTCCAATCCCAGAACTTACCATCAATGTACCACAACACAAGCAATCGATAAGACAGCTATCCACTTACCATACCTCCATCTAGAGCCATACATCTGCCACGTAGAGCGACTCCTCCACCAACAGAGCCATTTTTATCCACTGAATATACATTCAGCCTCAGACCACACCTGCAAACATGGAGCACAGGTCCTAAAGCAGACCAACCATAGATCCTAACAGCAACTGCTGACCCAACCTCCATCTCTTGAGAGTAGAGAAGTAGATTAATGCCCAATGCATTCCTGAAAGCAACTAAGATTGTGCTCCCCTGCTTTAGAAATATCTTTCTGCACTTAGCTAGCTCCTATTGGGGCAGGGAAGCTGGATGATGGATTGAAAGAGGAAGTTTCCTGATTAGAAGATGCCAGTACAAGAAAACGAAAACTGCAAGTTCACAGATTTTTTTGGGATCCCACCTTTATGTGCTGATTAACCTAAAGTCCTGTTATTCCCTTACTTCCTCTTCTAAGCTCTGATGTCTGCCTTATGCTACCAGACGCAACTACTTTGTATTCAAGCTTATCACCTGTTTGCATATGTTTTTGATTTCCTCCTGCTCTCTAGGTTTTCCAATTGCCTTTCCATTGCTCTTCTTTGACTTGCTGGGTGTGCATGTGACAAGTCATGAGAGACTATTCACAGAGAGAGGATGAAGTAAGGGGTCTATGATATCCTAAATCATGCATGTCTAAAAGAAGGGTTATCACATGTCCGATGGAGGCCAGCCAGGAGGAGACTCCAGAATTTAGATCCACACTCAATCCTGGCCAACCTTTTTCTTTGATTAAAAAAAGGCTCCTGGTGGTGCCCAGGAATCAAGTGCTCAGAGGTACTTGCTCATTTCTGTATTATCTTGTCACCACCCAAACAGCTGGATCCAGGAAGTCATGGCTAGACCTGGCAGGAGGAGAAGACTGGAGGCTGAGAGGGAGAATGTTGGGAGCTTAGAGTTGCGAAAGCCTGCCCAGGACCAAGAGCTCAGTGTCACAAGCAGGTGACAGCATCTACTAACTCACTCAGTAACCATCCAACCACCTTTTATGGACGGCCTTTTGATAAGGAGGAAAGGGAAGAACTGAGGCTGAAGACTCTGGTGGGAGACTCTGGGAAAGGTTTGTTCCCTACACAAGAAGTCAGCACCTAGATATCTGGGATTAAAGGTTGATAACAAGGCAGAAGAGAGAACCTGTCTAGAAAGTCAAAATAATATAGCCATATCAGCCCAGAACCTGAGATGTCCCTCTGCGACTTACTGTCAATAAAGACACCAAAGCGGGAGATCATTAGCCTTTCAAAGAAGGTCAAAGCACTAAAGGAAAATATTAGGAATATGAGCTCACGGGCCTCGTGAAACCTATCTCAAGAACTATGGCATCACAGATGAATCTTGTCCTCTCAACCTTATCTTTGGCCAACCAAAAGCATTCAGTCCACCAACTGAAGGGGTCATTGCAACTCACAGGAAGGACTGTAGGTAAAACATAAAATGTTCCCCATCACTGGATGATGGAGTATCACGTGCACGTTTGGACAGAGGAATGTGAAATACGTAAACAGGATAACTGATGCAGGCTGGGTACAACAGTCTTGAATGCATTGTGATGGGTGTGGCAGTAGAAATTATTTCTGGAGAAAAAAAGACGGAAATTCCTGCCTTTCTGATCAGACATTAAATGGCTCGTGAGGACAAAGATTTGGAAAGTCGGTTAAGAATTTATCAGATGTCCCATGCACAGCACCTTCCTATAATACTTTCCATCAGAGCATGACAGTATACATCTTCACTATTACAAAAAGCACATCAGCACCCTTGTATTTTGTTGTTGTTTCTTGAGCCTCATGTAGAGTATGTCAGGCAGCCTGCCGTCCATTGGAGTGGCAGAGGTCATTACCTCCAACATCCCAGCTGGACTACCCCCCACGATATTTTGAGAACTCCGCCGGCCTTGCAGAGATCTCAGTACCTTCAGAGGTGCTGCCACCATGCCAGCTCCTCTTACGACACTGAAAGTTTGCTGATTGGCTGGAATGTTTCAGAAGGCCATTCAGCATAGTCTTTTTTTTTTTTTTTTAAATAACAACAAAATCGCAAGTCTGAAATTTGTTTTTAAAAAAAAGAAAACTAATAATAACCTTGACAACCTGCAGTTGTCTCTCAGCCTATGAGGAACATTTTAAGATGTTTTCAGTTTGTCGCCACCAGGAGTTTCCCTGGCTGGCCCACTTGAGAAAAAAGAATATCAGATTGTCCGAATTAAACTGGGCAGATGTTCTAATGCACATATACCGACAGCCAAACTCTATCCGGCCATCAGTTTGGGATTTCTGCCAGTGGAGTCAGCAGGGGCACCGCGGTTGGAAACCCTGCTCAAAATCAATCAAGCGGACAGTCAGTGTAGCAGAAAGGGTCCCCCGCCACGTTTGTGGTGGCCTAACCCCTCCGCCAAACTCTAAATGAACCCCTTGTCTATTTTATTGTACTCCTAGCTTGCCTTTAATCATCAGGTCTCCGTGTTGAATGGATTTCAAGAAAAAATTCAGAACTAATATTGAGAACTAGTCCATTTCTGAAAAAGACTGTTTAATTCTTTGTTTTCATTTTGTACTAAAATAATTTCAGGCGTGTATTCTTAACATTTCAAATTTGTTATATCTTGTCATCTTGATTGTAAAAATTGATTGCCCTTACCCATATGAACTAAATAAGAACTAGCTGTTCAAGACCAGTTCAATGTATTCACATACACGTCTGCACCAGCACAGTGTGACCTCTGACCAGGAAGCTGCTGTACCTCCCAGAACAATTCTGCCACTTCAGCGGAAGTTCGGGTGCCCTGACTTGCCCGTGAAGAAGCAGACCCTGTGACGATGAGGCCACTGATTTGGAGGACACAGACAAGGCCCTATGGACTGAAGTGAAGGCTGTCTTGTTAAGTGAGCCACCCAGAGACTACAGCTGCTTTGAGGGCTTACTCGTCAGAACTGGACGGAAGACATCTGCTTTCCAAGCACACTCTGGACCTACTACAGACATTCATCCCAACTCTATATGCGTGGTGTTCCCTAGCATCTGTCACCCCCTTTCATTTCAAGAGTTGATCAAACTTGTTGCCTTTTACCCCATGCCTTAGGGTGCTGCCCCTCAGTTGCTCATATTATGGACTGCTTGAACCATCTTTATAACCCTGTGATCAAGTCTTTATTGCTTTTAGACATGGCGGAAGGGTACCCAAACACTACATTTCTGTTTCACAGTTACAGCTGGAAACCTGTTGGTTAATTGAGTACCTACAGTCCCACTGGGTCCCTTGCCTCCTGCATAGTCCTATTGTGGTTAGCCATTCATGAGATACAGATCCCTAAACGTTGGTATCATGGGGAGCTTACTGAGGATGCTAGCCCAATGCTAGCACACTCTGTTCCCCTGTTGGAACAATAGACTTTAGATGCCAGTTGAATATATCACTGGTCTCCTCCAGAATGATGTCCCATGTCCAACATCACCGACTACTGGAGCCAGAGTTGCTGTGTTGAGTATACATTGAACTTTGACTTTGGAGACCAGCATTTTCTGTGGATGGGAATCCTTCTTCACTACTGGGTAAGGGATTCTGGAGCTTTCTCAAATTTTTGGCAGATTCATGCCTGTCTCAGCTCAAGCCCCCTTAGTTTTCTCCTTGTGTGCATGGACAGACATATCCTAGCATACTTGATGCATTGCAACATTCACTCTGACTCCAATGTACGATTTACTGGTGTCTGTAAGGAACCCATGCTAGGAGATTGAAACTTAAACATTGTAGGATAGCTGCCAACTCACAAACGTACCCACTCGAATAACATTGTTCGATTATCCAAAGATATACAAGTGATTTAAATACTATTGTCTTATCATTTAAGTGACACCCAACTTTATCTAGGCATGTTTTGGCCCTAGAAAGCAATGAATCCTTTAAGTTTGCTTCTATTTTTAGCATTGCAACTGCTTAGTTTTTCTACGTGTAAAAATAGACACCTCCTTTTTAATAGGTATTGGTTAGACTGCAATTGAGTTTATTGTGAGTTACTACTGTATCAAACTTAGTCTTTCCTGTTTTCATTATCTTTTTTTTTTTTAGATTACAGTGGGTATTTTCCAGTGTTTTTCCAATCTCTGAAAATCAATGGTTATGCTTGTAAATACCTTTTGCTAACATCAAAAGTCTGCCTGAAGCAGAGCTTTTCCAGTGCCTTCAAAATACATTCACCGATACTATTTTTATCAGTGGTGGCTGGTGAAATGAGAGAGTGGTGGGGTGTAAACTCTTGTCTGGAATTGCAAGGAGCAGCTCTCTACCAGGACGGAAAAAGGAAAATGCATGGATCACTCCAATTTCCTGCATTTCAAGTCTGTACATGTCTTTTTACCATAACGGTACACATTGTCTATAAACCCTCCATTACTAGTACTCTGCTGGCTGTCATTGCCATTGTATATTGCTACATATTGAGCCATAATGAAAAGGGATTCAAAAAGTGAATGCCTATGTTGTCTTATACTTAATCTCAATTACCATGTCACAATATGAACAAGCATAATGTATGATGAGGCACTTTTTATTGGGCACTGCCTTAGCTTTCCTTCACAGAGGTTGAGACTGGCATATTCCAGTGACTGGTAAAACGTAGTAATCTTAAATACAAGCCTCCTTCCCTATCTCTTTAGCTATGACAAGATTACACCTCTGGTCTCCTCTCACGCACTTTCTGAATACAACAGCGAAGAACACTTCTTTACCAGCTCCTTCAATGCAAGAAGTTACCAAGCCTCCCTGACTCCCTACTGTTTATTGTCACATAATTGTGCTCAAATTATCACTTCCTATTACACCCTTTCAATTGTATATTTTTTGACATGTACTACTAATTACAATATCTATGAACCTTTAATGTATTCATATCATTCCTTAAGTTATATTATTATCACCTTGAAGATTTTTGTATATCAATAGTATTCTTTTTTTTTTTTTTTTTTTTTTTTTAAACCTTTATTGACAGTTCAATAAGAACAAGTATGGGCCTACAACCCCCCAGGGCCGGCCGCTAAGCAATCAGAGCAATAACGACAAGTATAAACACAGGCAGCACTTCGGGGAGCAAAATCGTACAGCTAATACTGTGAACAGCGTAAGTAGGGCACCAGGAGAAAGAGGTTTTCATTTTATGATGAAACAAGGCAGAAGGATCAGGTGACAAGCAATTTTAAAACAACTATCACAGATATGCAGAGTAATGAACGTTAGCGATTTACAGCACCCTGCACCTCTGCAGATGAGTACGGCCCCCCCCCCCCAGCAGTGTGCCTGTCGCCCTGGAACCAGACCCGAAATGTAGGAGAATAGGGAAAAAGAAGTAGGAAAGGACCCCCACCAGACGGGGGGGTAGAGAAATTATTTATAAACTGGAGGAGGGCCTTCATAACAGACCCCCGGCTTCTCCCTCCCGCACGGTAAGGTTCCCCTAAAGTGAACAAGGAACAGCACAAAAACAATCTTCTCAAACCACGATGGGGAGCATTATGCACCTATTGTGCCAGTGGCCATGTCAGGAGAGCACACCACCCCAAGCCCGCCCGTCCACTAGGCGACCACCCCCGAGGGGCCAGCCTCATCCCTGACCACTCTGTGGAATTTTGCCCATGCCAACCCCTCGACCCAGCACCATACCCAATATTCCTAGGCAGAGGAATGTCCAACAACGACAGAGAAGCGACACACACAGGTGGGGTGGAAGTCTCTGAGCGGCAACACAGTCCGCCGCGTGAGGAAAGAGGCTTCCCAGTGCTGCCTTAGGATCTGCACTGCACGCAGGGTTCAGGAAGGCAGAAGCAGCCAAAGCAGACATTAGTTGCTGGAGTTGTCTCTGGGTCGCAGGAGGGCATGCACGGGACGAGGCCACCACATCCCACTCAGGTCCAACGCCTCCGGGACAGATCAAGCCCTCAGAAGGTCGAACACACTGTAGCTTACTGGCCGGGGCGTCCAGTCGTGTACTAGCCTCAGGGGTGGCCGCCACACCGTCCTCCTGCGCGCAGTGTGGGTAGACTCTGTGTTCGTGCGGACAGGCGGGCCGCCACTGCCCCAACTCCGACGCCACACCATCGAGCTTACTCCCCAAGCTCATGAACCCATGAATCAAGGAGGAGTGAAGAGTACCAAGAGCCTCGAGGAGGTCGCCGTACCCCAGCTCAGCTCTCTGTGATCTCGCCGCCACAGTCCCAAAAATCGTACGCTCACAGGCCCGCTGCGGCCCAGCGGACAGGATGGTAGGCTTCATCGACCCAAGATGGCCGCCAAGTATGCCCGACCCTCACCGGGGCCGGGACCCCGGGACAAGCGTCGCGATGTCCACGTCGCGGGTGACCGGGTTCCGGGGGCAGGCAAAAAACTATCCGTGGTCACGGGCAACAGTCGTCCCCACCACGGACCAGCTCCCGTAGAAATCCGGGGGCGGCCCGCAAGATCGGGGCAGGATACGGACGGCGGCCGGGCAGCTCACCAGCAAGGCAGGGGCAGTCACCGGAGGATCTAAGATTTGCACCCCCGGTCATGCACTCGGTCAGCTACACTGGGCAGTAGAAGTGACCACGCCGAAATGTAGGCCGAGTTTGGCGCCGCTCCGGTGGGCCGACTCCACCCAGTCACCACCGGCCGCTGTTGTCGCACTGCCACCCGGCCACGGCATCCACTCGATGTCCCGGCTCCAGGGCCGCACAGGCCGCAAAGTTCAGATGCAGTTTTCTCCGGCGATAGCACGGCTGGAAACCTCGGAGTCACACAGTCGGGAGCCCCTCTCCTTCAGAAACACGACCACGTAGCACAGGTTGAGGATCTCAGGCAGGATATCCGTGCGGGATGCGGAGGTTCACGGAGCCGGGAGTCTACGCTGCCGTCCCGGTCGCCATCTTGGCTCCTCCCCCATCAATAGTATTCTTAATATGCGGATATAACACACCAAATGAACGCTGCTGCCGCGATTCGACGCTACTCACACATCAACTAGCTGGGAACACAAACGAGAAGGCATAACCACCTCGCCCCACTCTGCCCTTCTCCCCCCAATGTAGCAGAGCACCCTGCGCACCAAGAAAATAAGTGTGGGCATCGACGCCTTGGATTCACAACCTGACTGGGGGTTCCTCCCCCCCCCCCCCATCCGCTGCTTCCCGCGCACAGTGCACAGTGCACAGCCCCGCCGTGCCCCACTGGACGGCTGCTGACCCCCCGCTGCAGCACCTGATGATCCCCCCCCCTCCCCTTGACCCCACCTGACTTTACAACCCTAACCCCTACTCTCCCTACTGCCACACAAGCGTAGGGAACAGTTTGTTTACTGGTCAAGTTCCCTGGCCGGACTCCTATCTTATCTCGGATAACAGATGATGGGCGCATCGTCTGGACTCACCGAAGCGATACCCTATTAAACACACACCGCTCTCTGGCAGCAGAGATGCGATGGCATACGCGCCCTACAAGGGATGGGTACATCCAGTGCTCTCAGTGAGATCTTGACAAGGGCACATTGAGTTGAATACTGGACATAACCCCGATAACCAGCGGCTTCAGGGGTGTAGCGATGGGGGGACAGATGTGCGCCACGCAGCCCGCACATGGACCCTAACTATGAAGCTGTAGACTAGACTCGCCGAACTTAAGCGTTAGCTTCTATGCCTCAGTGAGCTATACCGAAACACTACTGCCACGCTCCGGCAAGCATTGCGAACACGACGCTGACACTGTGCCGCCCGGGGACCCCCACGCTAATGTTTAACTACGGCGATTTGCGCAACTCTCAATAAGGGCTTGGGTGACGACCGCAATGGCCACAATGCTAGCTGGAATACTGCGTTATCTCTGTTACTGACACTAAGAAAAAGGACAAACATAGACCTGTCATTTATTAAGATAATTACCTAATGACTGTAACAATACCACCATGTACAACGCCGCCGGACCCCCGGGTTACCGGCTGAATGGCTGTGTCATATTATCTGCAAACCTCTACTTAATGTCTAATCGATTAGCCACCATGGATGGTGCATGTATACTGTATGATGACACAGCTGTGAACAATAAAGGTCTTCCAAAAAAAAAAAAATCAATAGTATTCTTAAATATCCTTTTCTGTTTACTATGCATCGGTAAATGATTGCCTGTATGAAGTATTGTTTTTTTGTAATCACGTTAATTTCTAAATAAACCTTTACTTGAACTTAAAGAAAAGTACAAGCCTCCTAAAGCTAATGAGTTTTGCAGTTCCTGGAATGTGCCCATCTCCAGCTCTATGAAGGAAAACTGAGGTGGGCTGCAGAAAGTTTCCAAGAACGCCAGGGCCTTCACAAGATTAATTTGAGAATGACCTCAACTGAAAGCAATTGTGATGACGCAGCAACACTATCTGAAGCCCGCCTCTCTCCCATCCCGTCACAGGGAGAGGTGGGATCAGTGAGTCTTGCTGATACCACCCTCCTCTGCGACAAGATAGGAACAGGCGTATGCTTCCTCGCTTATTGAAGCACAGCCTTTGAGCGAGGCTGCATTACCTTACAGGGGGTGTGGTCCTAGAGTCTGGCAGGCCACTGAGGACCAGGGCTGATGAAAGACAAGCCCGGCAAATAATGTGATGGCAAACAAATGCACACTAGTTCATGTCTCTGCAAAGAAAAGTACCAGACCGGAGGAAAATAAGTAATAAAATAAGAACAGTCAGGAAGTAAGGAGGGGCGGGGCCCGTAGCCCATTGAAAGGAACTACTGCTGATTCTTATTGTGAAAGGACCATCCATTACAATAAGTAGTGTGCAGAGGAGTTTTGTTTTGTTTTATTTTTTAAATAAGCTTCTAAAGAGGTCAACATCTTTGTTGATGGAAGGAGGTAGAGAATAAGGAAGTTACTAATGCTCCTATTGTCTCTACTTCAGAGGAGGAGACTGGTGGGTGAACAAAATGAGAAAACATGCTTGAATATATATCTTGTCATGTTGATTATAATCAGACAGATGGAATGGAGCAGGTGTAGCAGAGAAAATATCCTGCTAAATGCAGCTTTTCTGGCACACTTTCAGGGGTGTGAATGACAAAAGGCCCTAAACCAGCATGATACATTGCTGTAGTTGAATTGGCTACCCTGCACTCCATAGACAAATAACCTGAGACCATGAGAAATTCATTTTTAAATAGTGGTGAAAATCTCACAAAGAAAGTACTTGGAAGATATATATATGGCAGTGCTGCCATCTAGTAGGGAAATCAGTGGTTTACAGTTTAAACTAATTAAGGAAGATTTCAATCTGGTGGGATTTTACCGTTTGAAATCGGTTGAAACCAATAACAGGGCACCTTAGTCATACTTTATATGAGCTCTAAACCTACTATCTTCTCCAGGTGTAAGCTGTGACAAGTCAACCTTCCTACCTTTGGTGAGTCAAGTTTACCAAGGGTGCAACTTGGTCTTCCCAAATGTGTTTGATAGTACCTGAGGCATGTGGATATCTGAGGTAAAATGCAGTGGCCCCATAGATGTTGATCAATAACTCTTGATAACCATAGTACCAAGCACAAAGGCCTCCGCAAAGTCATCTGGTGCAGAGGAGAGTAACCTTACCTTTAAACAAGATTGTCTGCCTTTAGAACTGTTGAGGGCTCATGAGAAGAATTCTTGAGCATTAATCCATGGCCAACAGAGTCTTTTCGAGGTATTAATGAAATGACTTTAAAAAAAACTGGCCCGCCCAAGAAAAGATAATATTTTGCATAATGTTTGGATAAAGCACAGGGCTATGTAGAGCTGCAGAAGGGCACACCGAATAGGCTTTGAGGTCCTTATCTGCAATGGTAAAACTTTGCAGCTTGAGGCAGAGGGTGCTAAATTCTGGTTGCTCTGCCTGTTGGACTATGCAATGTCTTTCTCAGATGGTATAATACTTTGCCCGTAGAGCTTAGAAGTAGCTGATTGCATCCGGTCATGTATTACCAGTTGCCATAGTAATTGTGTCGCTAGGAACGCTGCCAGGTGAGATGTAGTACAGTGCACTTCGCAATGTTATGGTTGCACCTTCTCGCTTGGGCAGTTTTTGCTGACACTCATTTGGATGTATTGTGCAGTTTCTCAAATGCCCTTTCCTGCTCAGGACACTGGTTGCACAATGAAATGGAATTCTCATAATCCTTGGTAATACTTTTCCCTTCAGGACAGCTTTTGCTAAGCACAAAATGATTGTACTGTAGGATGCATTCTTGAAATACCACGACGCTTGCTGCTAAGGACATTGCCTGCTGAATGCACTGTGTAGCACTTTGTAATGCCTTTTCTCTGCTTCTAGGTTTCTATCCTGTGAATCACACCGACTGCTTAACATCCACCATTCATTACTGCTTTGACGGCACCACTGGTGAGCTGGCCCATGCCTTCTTCCCCTCCAATGGCGAAATTCACTTTGATGACAGTGAATACTGGATCGTGGGCAACACTCGCTTTAGCTGGAAAAAAGGTAACGTGAATGTTGCTGCAAAGCAACAAAGATGCTGCTGCAAAGAGACAAGAAGTGTTATCTGCTATGTTTCTATAAACCAAGTCATGAAGCAGCTCTACTCTCAATATTTGGAAAATGCCTGTAACTCATTTAGTCAATGTTATGAAGCCATGTGTAGACAATGAAATACTTTCAGTATCAAACAGATGATACTGTTTCGAATAAAACTGTCATTTTAAATGAATATTTTTAGGATTGTTAAAGCATGTCTGGCTCCAAATACAATGTGCAGGGCTGTGAATAGATTTCTTTTTCTCTCAGAATCAGGATCTTGGTTTCTGCTCCATTCAAGCACAGGAAAGTCTCTTTCATCCAGTGGATAACAGGCTACACTATGGGAGAGCGGTTGGTTGGGTTCCTTGGCTTGTTTTCCTGCTGGGAATGAACTGTCATCAGTGAACGTCCTAAGAGTCACCTTTGACAGTTCAAGAAACTATGTCTTTGGGCACACACAGACACACACAGACATTAAAAGGCAGACAATTGGTAGGACTCCTGACTTACGGACTTGGACATTAGGGCAGTGTCAACAACATCCTGGATATGTCTATCACCGAAACCCTGCGCCTGCTTTGTTAGTAATTTTTGGGGAGTCAATAAACTGCACTGTGTCCAGAGAAGAGGTGACTGTGGTTGCCATGGAAACCAACTCAGTGCCCAGCTCAGATCTTTCTTTAGGTTGTATGAACTCTCTAATTGAGAATTGCAGTGACACAGTGGAAGCCAGGCTGATGCTCCCAGGCTGCACCAGGGACTCAGTCCTCGCAGCCCAGAGCTAGTTCGCAACAATAGCTGTAAATCCTTAAAGTAATCCATGTTGTTCCCTTACTTGTTTTCCATGCAATGTGACTGTTGTATGGTGCATTTATTCTCAACCTGTGGTACGGAGAACCCTGCGGGTCTGCAACGCCTACTCAACGGATCCACAAATGTCTAGAAAATTAAATTCCCTCACACAGCAACACTGCTCTCCCTGTACTTACACAGCTTACCCTGCAGTCCCAAGACCCTACACTCATGCAGAGACACCGCTCACCCCGCACCTTGCAATTTACAAAGGCATATCACTCACACAGACACCACTCGCGCTGCTCTCACACATCAATACGGCTCTACCTGCACTCACAACGGCACACAGCTCACTCTGCTCTCTCATGGACACAAAACTCAACTCATCCTGCACTCACAGTTTCACTGCACAACCCGAACTCATACAAGTACACTGCCCACAATGCCTGCTCTAGCGTTGGCAGCGATTCTCCAGATGAAGGAACTGGATTATTTCAAAATGAACTAAGCCAGTAACATTATGAATTGTAATTTAATTTATACAGGTGTGAATGTACGTTAATTTGTCTGCAATTTCGATATTTGTGTGTTTAGAAAAGCCAAGGGTGACTCAGGGATTTGTATTCGTGTGGAAACTGTGGAGAAATAAAATGAATTATAGTTTTTAAGGGCTGCTTTTCTTCAAACCTGGAGAGAGCCCTGCATAATACATTGCATACCTTTATTCTTCGACCTTCTATGTTATCCTCTCTTCTACCCCTTTCAAGCCGTCTGACACACCCAACTTCGAACTGCATTTTCACCAATCTGGAGGAGAAATGATGAAAGGGACTTTTTACTAAAACATTTGGTCATGTTGGGAAATTACCGGTGAGCAGCACCCACCATATCATCTCCTCTCCATGGATAGCAGCACGTTGATAAGTGATGTTTGCCCTGATTGAGATTTTTTTGATGGAGACAGTTCCAAGCACATGTAGGAAGATGGGAGGAGCATATCTGGAATTGCAAAAAATGTCGGGCATATTAATGATCACTAAATTGGGATCTGATCTAACACCGTTGTCATGCTAAAAATAAAAAGATTTGAATACACACACACTAACACACTCTCTCTCGATTCAAGAAGAGAAAGAGAGAATGAAAGAGACAAGAAGGGATAGGAAGGAAGAGGAGGAAAGAGTAAAAGACTGTATTTCTCATGAATTAGTAGAGATTTCCTTGCAGTTTAGTGGCAGTATAGTCTGTTTGACGGACCTAAGCTATAACAAATCCTCCTACAGCTCGCGCCCTGATAATTACCAGGAGCCAATTGGTTATGTGGAGTCAATAGCTAATCCCGATAGGCAGAGTTATTTTGGACACCATTCCCATGCAGTGCTAATATCACCTACACTCACTTCCCAGTGACATTGGCTGCAACTTCTTGATATAAACTGGCGTGTTACAGAATACAGCCTTTCAAACTATATTAACATCTGTTATTCTGAAGCCTTTGTATAGAAATCCTCTGCCAGGGACCATTCCTCATAATGCACCGGTCCTCACAAAGATAGTTTTCGTCTGGCTCAGTCAGGGTTTACCCACATTATGAGGACCGATCCGGTCCTGACAGCGTGGGTTTTACATACATGTTCACACACACACACACACGCAGTTGGAGACTGCTTTAAAATAAAAGCTACCTTTGCTGCAATCCTCTTCGATAAGAGCTTGCATGTTCTTAAACTGCATGGCCCACAATTCCCCACTCTCACGTCTCCTATCTCCGGCTCTACACCACAGCCAGTTCCAAGATCTTTCTACTGTGTCAGAAGCCAGAACTG
This sequence comes from Triturus cristatus, assembly GCF_964204655.1. NCBI lineage: Eukaryota > Metazoa > Chordata > Amphibia > Caudata > Salamandridae > Triturus > Triturus cristatus. The sequence goes on along the minus strand of NC_140580.1, from coordinate 886,086,320 downwards.
ATTTGCGGGCAAGGTAGACCCTTTTTATGCTATGGCTTGACAGTGCAGCTGCCGCCTGACAGTTATGTGAGAACCCCAATGAGAGGGACTTTGGCTCTGCTCACATGTTGGGAGACATTAGTATGTTTTGACTGGGCAAATGTGTGCGCTTCCACAAAAAAGTGCTTACCCTCCATACAGCTGAGATCCTTTTGTTTGTTTATCCAGCTGCCTGAGCTTGAAATTTCAGGGGCAACACATGCCATTGTAATTCTATTAAAGTGTCTTAGAAAACTAGATAATATATGAATTTTTTTCTCTGGCAGTAACACAGCTGGGCGAAGGCACTCTTTAACATATATAGATGTTTAGCTTTGGCTGGACAGTACATTCATAAGGCAGACCTATTGGCATTGCCAATGCTTGTTCTCCCATCCAACTTCTGATTCGATGGGGGGCGCTAGAGGGCGCAAAGCAAGATGGCCGCGCCGTAGTGCAGCTCTGCCGGATGGAGCGACTATCCTTTGAAAATCCTGTATTTCCTGCCCGCAATTGTCATTGTAGCACACGGGATCAGAATGAGCAATTTTTGCGCCACCACGAACTGAAAAAATATTGTGGCCAGTGACTACAGCGACGCTGCATATCACGACTTTCAAGGCGGGCCCTCTCTACAAAATGGCGGCCTAGATTCCACGCCGGCAGTTGGCGCTTCTGCTGCGGCCGTGGTGGGGGGGGGCGCGGCTGACCGACGTCGCCGGAGACTGCGAGGCTGCCCGATAAACCTTTGGGACCGAGTGGGTCAGGTGAGTGCGCGCTAGGAGGGTGGGCGCGATCAGCTCTGCCGCCCAGCCTGACTGCAGCGAGTCATCATCTTGCCCCACGTTCAAGTTGCCGGAGGCCGGGAAGTGTGCGACTCCCACAGGCGCATCCCAGCGATGCAGCACCGGACCTGCCGTGACTGGGAGTGTTACCGTCTGGTTCTGAGTCTGTGGTCCGAGGGCCGGAGCACGGACCAGACGACGAGAGGGAGTTTCTCCGGCTGAGTCTGTCTGAGGCCCACTTCTACCTTTCAAGCCTGCACCACAAGTGCATGAAGCGGACGGGACCCCCGCACGTCTCAGGCGCTTCCGCAAACTGCCCTCACCCACAACAAGTTGTGGCATGCTTCATCATCGGGCTGCTACTAACGCCTCTGTGCAGACCAACGCTAGAGGCGGAGCAATTGCTTAAGTTTGTTTGAGAGCACACATTATAAAATATTGTCTCTGTTTTGGGTGTGAAAGTAAATGGTGTCATTTTCGTATATTTTATCTTTCAGTTCCTCTTTGAAAGAGTAAGTTACGAGAGGAACTCCAGACTTACAGGTGGAGTATAACCCACGAGAGTGGGTAACAAGAGGGGATAAAGGGCATAGGGATCTGATTTGTCCTGAGGAATGCCGGAGACTTTATTTTGAACCGGCAGAAACATGTCGACTGCTATGCAGAATGGAGGGGTGGTGAGCACTTAATCAACTCATTCCACCACTATCCATTTGGTATATATTTTTCTATATATATATACCTTTTTAATCTGACTGGGGAATCCAGGAATAAAACTATTAGAGAGATATCCCTGGGTCAGTTTTAAACTTCATTATTTCTGCACTTAAGGATCCAGCCTTTTTGTTTGTTTGCATCACTGTTGTATTGTTTACCCCTCCCTATTGCTCCGCCTCTAGCGTTGGTCTGCGTAGAGGCGTTAGTAGCAGCCCGATGATGAAGCATGCCACAACTTGTTGTGGGTGAGGGCAGTTTTTACAGAGTATGTGTGCTCCCTTGAAACATTTTGCTTTTGCTAAGTACTGGTGGCCTGGGAAGTCGAGAGTCGAGAAAAAGCTACTGCGTGAAGAGCCATGTCTTCAAGCCCCTACAAAAGGACAAAAGATCCGGGGCAGACTTGAGAGAGAAGGGAAGCTTGTTCCAAGCTCGAGAAGCACAGAGTAAAGCTCCTGCCTCCCCAGTTTGCTTTGTTTGCCTTGAGGACTTGCACTAGCTTAGCACTGGCAGAGCGTAATGCTCTCCCGGTACATACCAGTGAAACTTTTGTTTGAGAAATTGAGGACCGATACCATTAATAGCCTTAAAAATAATACAGAGTGCCTTAAAGCGGACTCTTTGTTTTATCGGGAGCCAGTACAATTTCCTAAGCTCTTCTTTCACGGAGCAAATTTGGGTATTCCAGAGAGTAGTCTGGCTGCAGCGTTTTGGACTAATTGAAGCCTGCACATATGTTGTTTTTGTATGTTCAGATACAGGCTATTACAGTAGTCCAACCGTGATGTTATCAAAGCCATGACTACTGTCTTGAGATTGCTCTTCGTCAGAAGAGTTTAAATTTTTCTAATGATTCTAAGAGTCATAAAGCAAGCGGACGTTACCAGGCTTACTTGATCACCCATAGTGAGTGTGTTATCCACTGATACCCCAAGGTTTTTAGCCTTCCTGGTGGGTACCGGGCAAGTTCCCAGGTCTTCCGGCCACCAGTCCGGTGTCCATACCAGTGGATTATTCCCAAACTTCACGACCTCAGTCTTGTTGGAATTAAGCTTTAGGCAATTTGAGGACATCCATCGAGATATAGCACTCATACATTCGTGGAAACGATCCCCAATTTCTTTCACATCTCCCTTGGTCAATGACAACACTATTTGTGTGTCGTCAGCATACGAGGTGAGCTGGAAGCCAAATGATCTAATGACTCCCGCCAGTGGAGCCACATATATATTAAATAAGGTTGGGCTAAGGGATGAGCCCTGTGGCACCCCACAGGGGAGTACAAATGGTCTGGAAGAAAAGCCATCCAGATCCACTGTTTGAGATCTATCAGCTAGGAAAGATTGTAAGAGTTTCCACGCTGAGCCTTTGTCCCCAATCTCAGACAACCGGTCCATCAATAGTTTATGATGGACCGTATCAAAGGCCGCGCACAAGTCTAACAAAATTAGTACTGCACTCCCTCCTCAATCAACGGCCTCTCTAATTTCCTCAGTGGACTTCAACAGAGCCAACTCAGTGCTATGATCTGCCCTGAACCCATATTGCGATGGGTCCAGCAAATTATTACAATGAAGAAATGCACTGAGTTGGATGTTCATCTCTTTTTCCAAGATTTTAGCAGGAAAGGGGAGCCGCGAGATAGGCCTGTAGTTATTGGGGGTCCTCTGGATCCAGATTCTGCTTCTTCAAAAGTGGAAGAACAGAGGCTTGCTTCCAGATAGAAGGAAATGTACCAGAGGAAAATACATCGTTTATCAAAAGAGTCAGGGCCATTCCGATTGATTCAGGCACTTGTTTTATGATCCACGCAGGACAAGGATCACTGGGGGCTCCTGAACGAATCGAGGTGAGAACCTTAATAGTCTCTGATACCTCCAGAGGTAAAAATTGTTCAAATTCCTCTGGGAGACCACTGCTACAAACTTGATTGACATTCAACTGTGCTATGATGTCAGCTTCAGTGAAAGAGGAGAATATGATATCTACTTTGTGTTTAAAAAAGTCAGCAATTTTGTCACAAAATGATAAGTTGCTATGAGTCCTGGGGGCAGATGAGATAGAAAGTTTCTTAATAATACTAAAACGTTCCTTAGAGTTGGATTTAGCCGAATCTATCTGAGTAGAAAAGTGCTTTCTTTTAGCTTTCAGTAACACTTGCTTATAAGAAGTGATGCAGTATTTATATTCCTTCATATCTGCTTCACTGTAATTTTTTCGCCACACCCTTTCTAGCAGTTTGCAGTCCAGATTTTTTGCTCTGAGATCTTCAGAGTACCAGGGGGCCGACGGTATGGCTCGTTTAGGAGTCCACTGTTTCCTGAGAGCTAATAAATTACAGGATGTAGAGAGCCATTGATTGTAGACTGTCGCAGCATTATCCACTCCCAAGGGAGGGGGTCGCATCGAGCTCCTAAGGGACTCACTGAACGTATTGATGTCAATTTTCCCCAGGCTCTAGTCACAATTTCCTTAGCTGGTTTAATATTGACTAAGTGACTTTCATAACCATTTAGTTCAAACTGAATGGCACAGTGGTCTGACCACGAGATGGGAAGGACAGAAGTACAAACAAGATCAGGGTTGTTTGAATAAATACCATCAAGGGTATGTCCTTTTTCGTGCGTGGGGGCCTTCACCAATTGATGAAGTCCTCCAGCTCCCATAATTTGCTCCAACCGGTTAGTATCAGTATCCAAATGGTTTTGTAGATAAAAATTAAAGTCACCCATGACTGTGTATGATTCTAAACAAAGTCCCTCTTCAAGCAAGGTACCTATTGACTCCAAAAATCAATTTTTAGGCCCTGGTGGACGATATAATAATAGGCCTTTAAATGTTCTGTGGTTTACCAAGTGAACATTAAAGGCTAATGCTTTGCAATCTTCTAGCAATAAGGCACATTCCGTGCTATGTTTGATTAAAGATCTTGCATTGAATAAAATACAATTTAAAGGGCCTCCATTCATTACGTCCTTCTTATAACCTATCCCAGCACTAGGACCATGAGCTGGTAAATTGAGAGTGTGGGGTAGTTGTTGCCGGCACCTAAGGCAGGAGAGACTCTCCATGCCTTTATCAATATCAATTAGCAAGTTCAAGGGACAATGAGGATTACCTCTGGCTGGATTAAATCCATGTAGCTCTTCCATAGTGAACTTTATAACATTTGGGGCGGAATGGCCAGAGAAACTAGCCCTAGGCCCGGCCGGCGCACGGACGGGTGCAGACGGGCTTGCCTTTCGCGCACCTTCGGCGCGCCCGCTTCGTGCGTCCGCATCAGCATGCGGGCTAAATAGCCACGCTTCCGAACACTAGACCGCTGACCTGCCTGCCTGCTATGGTCAGCGGTTCGAGCCCACCCTCCTGCTACCACAGTATTAAAATGCAGTAAAACACACCAGAAGCAATTTAAACGAAAGAATTGTAGAAGTTCTACCAGAAATCTTTAAAAAAAACAGGGATGTTAAAATGTGCAAGGAATCTTTCTCCGCATGGCCAGGGAGAAGGGGAACATTGTACATGAAGGTAACTCCCTTGCCTTTTATCCGGACTTCACCGCAGCGGTACAAGCGGCTCAGAAGGAGTTCCAATCGGCAAAGAAAATTCTCATGGCAGAGAAGGTACCCTATGCTATGCTATACCGAGCGATATTGCGCGTCGACCTGAACGGCAAATCAAAGAGTTTCACATCGCCGAAATCTGCAATGGAGTATGCCAAATCGCTGAAACGTAATTCCAAGAGCTCTTCTCATCATGAGGATGACGACAATGATGCTTCCTCACAAGGCATCGCAGACTGATCCTTGGACTGTGTACACCGAGAGTGATCCTTCGGAAGCGGTGCTGTAATGCCACTCTGAGTCCCTCGCACAGGCATGTATTGTCCTGCACTGTATACAGACTCCAGCAGACTGCTCACCTTTATCTTTTCCAGGGCAGATAAGACTTTTATGTTTTCTTTGATATACACGATTATTGTTTTTTAAATTTTCATTGCTGCCCCTGTGCTACCGTACATTAAGTTATGGGCGGGATACGGTACTGTTTGTCTCTGTCTACCTCCCTTTACACCTGGGAGGGACCCTACGCTCCAGCGCTCCCCTTTGCTGCTATGGCGGCTTCATGTTTCTACTGGACACTGTTTGGGGGGGTTCAGGATGGCTTTGGCAGGTTGGGGTTGCTGAAGTGGGTGGGGGGTGTGGACGAGTTGGGGGGGTAATGGGGAATTGTTGTTGTGGCTAAAAGGTACGAAGACGTCCTATTATTTGTTGGATGTTGATGCAGAAAAGATGCTTTATGGTGAATGTCATTTGTTATATGTGAACTTTAGAGATGGTCAATGAAAGAATTGTACGCCTAACATGGAATGTGAGGGGGCTTAACTCCCCAAAATAAATACAGCAGGTGCTAGCCTATCTAGATTGTCATAACGTAAAAATTGCCCTCATACAAGAAACACACATAACATGTCACAGATAGGGGCTAAATGGGAGGGCTACAGACAGGCTTCTTCGTACTAATCCTATGCTAGAGGGGTGCTCACCCTCATCAAGAAAAATCGGCCCTTTATTCTGATCAAAAGCTGCATAGATGACACAGGCAGGTGCACCATAACGCATGGCAAGCTAGCAGGGTCTCTAGTCACACTGGTGAATGTATATGGCCCCAGCGTAGAAGACCCTGAGTTCTATGAGCAGATATTTTCCATACTGCCTGCTTGGCCGGAAGCTACCATGATATGGGGGGTGATCTAAATACTCACCTAGACCTGACTAAAGACAAGTCCAGTGGGGTGGGGGGCACTCGCCTAGATATGCCAGGGTTATCAATGAAGGTGTCGCAGAACTGGCTCTGTCGGATGTTTGGCGCCTGCGTAACCCAACCAAATTAGAAGGCACACATATTTCCACCACCCACGGTAGCTGGTCACGGCTCGACTACTGGATCATGAGCGATTGCAGCACGAACTGGGAGTCAGACGTAGAGGTGCTTCCCAGAACACTGTCCGACCTCAACCCCGTCAGGCTTGAATGACATCCCACAGACGTTTTACCGACAGTTTACCTGGCGATTCCGCTCTGAAGCGCTACTTGACCCCCTCTATACACACACCATTCGAGAGGCCATCATACAATATTTTGTGCAAAACAAAGGGACTGTAGACAGTGCTGCAATCCTATGGGAGGCCTTCAAGGCAACAATCCATGGCACGTGCATTAGCATGACAGTGGGAATACTAAAAGTCCTTCGGGGCCAGCTTTCTAGGTCCGAACACACTCTGCAGTGCCTTGAGCATGATTATGAGCGCTCTCCTAGTGCAACACTCCTTGCCCAAATAAAGGAAGCAAGCACGGAATATGATGCGTTGGCGGACGCCGAAATTCGTTACTTATCCAGGCGCCACACGGCCCGTGTTTATGGAGAGGGTGGCAGACTGGGTCACACATTAGTGGCTAAAATTAAGGTCAGGGAAGACACACACCTCATTACTAAAATAACGGACGCTTCGGGGGTGGATCATTACTCTACAAGAGACATTGTCGCACAATTCCATACAGCTTATGTAGACATGTACACATCACAGACAAGTGCCTCAGCAACCGAATTAGACAGCGTGGCTATCAGATGGTCATAGAGAATACTTGTGTCAGCCCATTACCGAAGATGATCTAAAAACAGCGATTGAGACCCTTCTGAATAAAAAAGCTCCGGGCCCGTATGGGCTCATTTGCGAGTTCTACAAGGAGTTCGCAGAAGAACTAGCGCCTTATCTTCTGGAAATGTACGCGGAGGCTTTCGAGGTGGGTACGCTCCCCTGACTCTCAGAGAGTCCCTCATTATCACTCTGCTTAAAAAAGATGAACCACCAAGCCGATGTGACTCCTATCGTTCACTTTCACTTATAAATATCGAGGCAATACTGTTGGCAAAAATATTGGCGACTAGACTCACCCCGTTGATGCCTAACTTAGTCCTGCCGGACCAGTCCGGATTCATACCCGAAAGATCAACCTCACATACCCTGTGGACGCTGTTTGCCATGTATCATATTCTTGACCCTGACCTACCGGCGGCAGCTTTGATGCTTGATGCAGCCAAATCCTTCATCTTCGTAGAGTGGAGTTATCTTTTTAACATTCTGCACCGGATGGGCTTTCCACCACTCTTCATCAATTGGATAGGCCTACTATATGCAGTGCCATTTGCGCGCGTGCGAATAGAGGGCATTATATCGGACCCCATCCCAATACGTACGGTAACGAGGCAGGGATGTCCCCTCTCGACGCTCCTATTGGCAATAATGCTGGAACCCTTGGCCTGTATTATTAGACGGCGACATAGAGCGGCAGCTCTGCAATTTGCCCACCGCCCGGTGAGCATATCACTCTATGCAGATAATATGCTACAATTGGTTAGAGAACCACAGACCTTTCTGGCGCCGGTGCTCAGAGAATATATACGGTTCAGGCGATTTTCTGGCCTCACTATCAATTGGTCTAAATCAATGATTGTCCTTCTAACCGCATCTATTCCTCCCCACCCGTTGGAATTCCCGCTGATATGGTCTGCGGAACCCGTGAAATACCTCAGGGTGTAGGTCCACCGCGACCTGGATACATTGATTTGGGAAAATTACGGCACAGCTTGTACAAAGCTGGAACAACAGGTAGATAGATGGATACGTCTCCCACTATCACTAACGGACCGCCTGGCTCTTATAAAAATGGTCATCTTACCTAAGTTCCTTTACTATTTCAGCACCATACCCATAGCGCTCCCTTCAACATTTTTCAAAACTATTCGATCGCTGCTAATTAAATTGATATGGGGGTAAGCAAGTACGAGTGAGTCTGTCGACCCTCACTCTAGATTGCAGTAGAGGGGCGTTCAGTGTACCTGACATACACCTTTATTATCTCTGTGCACAGGCCCAGTTTGCTTACTATAGGTATCGCACCCATGACTACATCCCACATGTTGCGGTGGAGGACAGCGACGCACACCCCATCCCCCTAGGTTCCATACTGACCCACGTGTGCAGAAGCACACCTCGCGCAGAAATTTACTCCATTGATGCCACCATCGCTGCCTGGCAGGCACTAGGCCGCAGGGTAGATAAACTTGCGTTATACTCTCCACTTCTGCCGCTAGCCTATCCTGCTGGTATATCAGTTACACAAGAGAAAGGAGTCATGCGCTCTTTAACGTTAGCAGGCATTGACAAAATGCAGGACCTCTTTCCAGACTGCAGTTTTTTAACACAAAGTGACCTAAGCTATGTACAAAATCAGACGCCTCTTTTTGCCTTTACCATCCATAGGCTAAAGAAGGCACTACAGGCACACTATCCTACATTCCCGACAGAACCACCGACGCTGCAGCCCCTGCACACTCTCCTCATCAGCTCTACAGGGCATAAAATGGTAACTTAACCGCGCGACATGAGACGAACCTCCTCTACCACAAAGCACGAGCATGGAGCAGTGGAATAAGAAATTAGATCCGCCACTCACTCGGAAGGACTGGGGGCACTGCTGCCAGCTAACTCAAGCACTTACACCTAATGGCAACTTCCGTATAATCCATTTTAAGTACATTCATCAAGTCTATTACACACCACACAAATTACTCAAATATGGTCTTAGAGATCATGACAAACGCAGGCGCTGTGGACCCTCGGGTGCAGATTTTGGTCATTAAGCGTGGGAATGCGAAAAGGTAGCAGAATTCTGGTGATTAAAATAATGCAAGACATGACCAACTTTGCCTTGGTTTGCACCCCACATGTATGCTTACTCGGCCTGGTACCGTCCCTGAAAGGTGTATTACGCAGACTTGTAAGCGTGGCTTTACTTCTAGGTAAGCACAGAGTGGCTATGACCTGGGAGAGCCGCCTGAGTCCCTCTACCGCACAGTGGCTAAAAGATATGGCGTACTGTCATGAGCCGCTGGCCTTGTATGCTGAAGAACTGCCCACCACCTCCATGCCCAAGGACATTTGGGTACCACTACTATCGCATCTACGTTCACAGGACAATGACACACCACTTGCTCCTGACGCTTAAATCTGCGATGTCATACTAGCTTGATCCGTGCTCTGCTCTGCACTTTGTACCTAGGACCACTCTGAATGTATGCACTATTGTACTGTTTTATTGCCACGGGTTATTTTGTAGGTTTTTTTGTGATGAAAGTCACCTACAGTGCTGTTTATGTATTTGCATAAAGTTCAATAAAAATGTATCCAAAAAAAACCCAAAAAACTTCTGATTCGATGAGAGGGAATATGTTCGACAAGCCATGAAGCTCCATTATCTGACATGCTGCACAGCATCAGGTATATACTGCGACTGTGAGGCTGGGCTGTAACAGCCACCGCCTGACAAAGGTGCACTAAGCCAGTGGAGCCCTCTTCTGCTGCCAACCTGACATTACAGCTTTTACATGGAAACAAATGTTAGATGAGATTGTTTTCAAGTAAAATTGGTAAGTAAAGCAATTAGTGGCGGAGCGAGGATGTGAGTCGACACCCTGGCGCCCCCTTAAAGGAGGAGCCGCTGCCGTAAGGAAAATTGTTGAGAAAAGGAAATTGTTGAGAAAGGGAGAATGGGAGAGACTGAGACTCTGCAATGATCAACACCCCTTCCACAGACCTAGATCAACACCCCTTCCACAGACCTTAGATCAACACCCCTTCCACAGACCTAGATCAACACCCCTTCCACAGACCTTCGATCAACACCCCTTCCACAGACCTAGATCAACACCCCTTCCACAGATCAACACCCCTTCCACAGACCTTAGATCAACACCCCTTCCACAGACCTTAGATCAACACCCCTTCCACAGACCTAGATCAACACCCCTTCCACAGACCTTAGATCAACACCCCTTCCACAGACCTTAGATCAACACCCCTTCCACAGATCAACACCCCTTCCACAGACCTTAGATCAACACCCCTTCCACAGACCTTAGATCAACACCCCTTCCACAGACCTAGATCAACACCCCTTCCACAGACCTTAGATCAACACCCCTTCCACAGACCTAGATCAACACCCCTTCCACAGACCTTAGTGATGTTTACATTCACATTTTCAATTCTAACCGTTCACAATAAAGCCATTACTACTACTCATGTAGTTTCAAAACCAATAGGCCTGGCTTGTATTCGGTGTAAGTTCATTGTTGTGTGATACATCTCGGAAGGAGAGGATGTGGCGCACGGGACAGAGCTTTCAACTTTAGAGCTGGAGAACCAGGTTCAAGTCCGCTTTGGCTCAATATCCTGTAATTCTGGACAAATCACTTCATCTCCCCGTGCCTAACAAAAACGAATGTGTTTTTTTGTAATGTAACTCGTGCTCATGTACAGCGCTCCAATAACTTCGGGTCGAGTCCGCGCTATATAAAACTACAAAAAAAGGCACGAAATTAATGGTCATTGTTTTGAGTTAGGTCCACATAAGTTTCACTGAAAGTGTCACACATTTGGCAGTTGAATGACACATTTGCACACTGAAACCATAGAAATGTCTTACATAAGCAATATGAAAACGTGGCAGCTATGGGAACTGGATACGAATCCAGACCTCAGCTCAACATTCTGGGCAGACCACTTAACATCCGCGTGCCTAAAAAAATATCTGTATTTAACATAATCTGTATCTTTTGTAAAGCGCTCTAATACCATTGGACCAAGTTTGACCTATATTCAGCCGCAAAGAAAGCAAGCACATTGCAACATGATGCTTTCATTTTTGATGATATTTTAAATGTTGATGAGTTGAACTATGTTCCGAGTGTTTAAACTGGTGTTATTTCCCCTGTCCTAAGATGTTCTATTGCTGTTTTATGGAGTGGGGCACTGTGTATATACTTTTTTCCAATGTGAAATAAACATATTTGCCAATGGTAAACTCAGTGTGTTGTGTGAGGTGTCCAATTATTCGAAGGGCATGATTTGCTGCTATGCAGAAGTAATGACGTTGGGTTCAAAGGCAGAGTCTGAAATATTAAAAATTGTGGTTAGGTTCTGTGCGTTCTCGCGCAGAAAATCTCATTGCAAAAAGAACTACCTGTAAAGACAAATGTTAATTTGAACACAATATTATTGGATTAGCGACTAACCACTAAAACATGAGATGAAAAAGGAGAAAGATCTGGATGAAGAGGATATTGCCCATTGATCAAAAACAGGTGAACTTCAAAGGCATAACACAAAGGTGGGATGCAAAGTAAACAAGGACTTGAGGTGGAAACTCCTTGTCCAAGCTATGATTGGCACCACGTTTGGAGACTTGGAGACTTTCGTAACATGCCAAGGAAATGAAGGTGTGTCACAGAGCCATAGGAAATTAGAAGAAGGACTAGTGAGTTGGACAACGTCTCCAAATTCAACGATGGAGGATTGCACTGTGCCTTGCTAAAGCCTAACCCATCTCCGCAAAAATCAGAATGACACTAAATGGTGGCCGTTCCCTCTTGTTGAAGAAGGGAGCAGAGACCTTCTTGGGGTGGTGGATTAACACATTAAACTGTGTGGGGATTGGATGAGATGGCAACGGAGCACCGTGGTTTGTAAGGTATCCAGGGCAGCTGGGAATTTGTGGTGAAGTCTCTGCGGCTATCATCTTAGCCCATCTATTACTTAACATGGAGTCTTATTTGCCATTATTTTGAAATTAAAGGTTTGACCATACAACTTGTGATTGACCACAGAACTACCTACCTAAGGGGGTCCAATGTGGCTGTCTGCCTTTGACATGAAGGGTAGACCACATTCACATGGATTTGTAATGCTTGTTCAAGAATTAGCATTACAACTTTGATTAAAATTAGACATCTTGGCGGCTGCCAACTGTCTCTTTTCATGACTTTCATGCATACAGTCACCATGCAGCCCCGGTCTGCACCGCAGCATCCTTTAACTAGATGCACCGCAGCATCCTTTAACTAGATGCACCGCAGCATCCTTTAACTAGATGCACCGCAGCATCCTTTAACTAGATGCACCATGCACAAACCGGGAAAATGCACCCTATTACAGTGAATGTGCTATTTCCAGAGCAGACGGGACCTCACGCCTGCTTTGGGAACAATGCATTAGTGAAAGGTAGACCCTCTCTTTGATGCTGTCAGTCTGCCTTTCACTGTGCCGGTGGCAACCTGGCCTGGGTTTCAACAGGCGCAGAGCTTCCCCTGCAGACGGGTGGAGTGAGTGACTGCACCCACCTACAGTGGGATGCCTACAGGGGGCTGCCTGGGAACCCCTTTTAAGGGAATTGACTGCGTGCCACCTCAAATGAGGGTACACACCCTTGGCATAGCGGCAGCATACACTTAACGACTGTGGCATCTGTATTACATAAATGGCCACACAAGTGCATCTGGTCCCTTTTGTAATACCAAAGTGCCCCAAGGGCACATATGCATATTGTGGTCCGTAGCTCTTCCTATAATACAACACTAGTGGTCACTGTTTTCATCTGTGACAGTCTTGACCACCTTTTGCATCACAGTCGTGCACGACCGGTAAAGGCCCAATACCTCTGTTTATGTAGGTGATGGGAGATCCCATTCAGGGAGTCGCATTCCCGGATGCCTACGGCTCCTTAAGGTGTTCGGGATCTGCAAGGGATGGAGACTTTTAGATTTAAAAAAAATATTTTTGTCCTCTGTTCTTGTGAGTAGCATCTTGACCACTGGGGATTCTGGTAAATGTTACTTTTTGGACTTGCACAGGGTTTTGGTTTATTCACCTGTTGCGTAGCTGTTGTCGGACTTGTGGTCTGGAGAGGACCAATGGCTGAACAGTGGCAAGTTGTTGATTCTGGTAGCTGGCGCCTTCTTTTCTCACAGGGATTCACACAAAGGTGGTGCTGAGGCCAACTGTGGTCAAGGTGTACGTGGGAAGTTTTTTGTGAGGGGGGTCACCTTACAGTCCATGAGTCAATATGACAATTGAAAGATATGCAGGCGCTGTGGTAAGATCTGCAGGATGAGTTCTGTTGAAGGTCTTCATGCTTTGCTTTCAACGATCCCATGGATATGTGTCAAGTTGATAATTTTGGTTCTTAGAGACCTGTACCCTTCTATGTCCTGGATGTCGAGACTGATAACCTAAGAGTAGGGCAGTCATCAAATTAAGACAATATCCCATGTCCTTGTTGATTGCGTGACAATGTATGTCTTGTACACAAATAATGTTCTATTAGCTTTGGCTGCTCCTCTAGTTGTGGAATGTGTGTTACTGCTACCTTTGTGTGTGGTGGGCTTTAGGACAAGTGTTCATTTTGATGCTCGGCTAGGATGTGGAGTTGATTGCATGTTTACTTTGTGCAAGTGTTGCTGTGCTTTACTGGCTTTATGTGGGTGTTATTAGTTTCAGAGCAAAATGTTTGCACATCTGCACATTTTGGTGTATTTTTATAGAACATTGGTTGTTGTAGTTTCTTTCTGGACAGATTAACCATGATGGTGCACCCATGCCTATATATGGTGTTTCTTGGATTGGCATGCTCCTCTAATTTATTTCTAATGATGCAGGGTTGGAGATTTTGAGTGTCTCATTCTGCTATAGTTACTGACAGTTTGTTGTGTTTTAATTATTGCGAGTGTATGTAACATTGACATTTGCTCTGTGGAGGATAGATACACACCATGTGGTTCAAACTTTACTCAATAAGCTGCTACATGTTTTTTTGTGCAGTGGAAGGCCCTTCTCTAAGGTTAACTGGTTATTTTTCAATTGATTATTTGGTTGTTTAACTGGTATTAATGAGGTGAAATATTTGTCCAGACAGTACCATCATGGGTAACAAGCACTGGTAAAGCCAATAGGTCTTGGCAATCGGAGAGCTAATAGTGTTGTCACTGACAATGTCTTTTAGCCATGCATTATGGAGTGGAGGGGATGTATGTGGTGTGGAGTGGAATTATGTAGGCTGGATTGGAATAGTTTGCTGTGGAATTGTGTGGTGTTGAGCAGAGTTATGTGTAGTGCAATTATGTGAGTTGGTGTGCAGTGGAAATATGTGGATAGTAATTATGTGGTATTTAGTGTACTGGAATTATGTGGAGTGGTATTATGTGTAATATAGTGTTATTATGTTTGAGTGGTATTGTGTGTTGTGGAATGGCATGTAGTGGAGTGGAATTATGTGGTGTGGTGTTGCATTGTGTGGCATAGTGTGGATTGGATGTATGTGGTTTGTAGTGGAATTATGTGGTGTGGAATAGAAATGTGTAGAGTTGACTTGAGTGGCGGAATAATTGTGTGGCGCTGACTGAAATTATGTTGATGGGAATTAGGTGGCATGGAGTGAAGTGTAATTATGTGGATTGTTGCTATGTGGAATAGAGTAGATTTGTGCGGTGTGTATTTGTGTGGTATTGAGTAGAATGTAATTATGTGTAGTTGGAAATCATTTAAATAGGCAGAGATATGTCACTGCTGCCATTACGAAAAGGGTTTCTACTCTTGCCCACACAAGAGTGTACAGTTTGGGGCCATTCGGCCAAAACTTTTCTCTAAATCGCCACTTAGTTTGTCCTTGGAAGGGGTGAACCGTTCATCTGATGTAAGCAGGAGTCCGAGAATCTCATTACTCCTAATGTACACACCTTGTGCTGCTGTCCCCACAGTAAGCTGGTCGGTATTTCAGAATCTAAGAAGTTGATAATTATGTAAACAATAGTCCGATGAATCTGGTATTAACACTTACTACTTTAGCAGGCACTGTCTGCGCAGACAGCACAAGGGCTCTATCAGAAACTCTATCCTCCCCCATTACACGCTGCAAGTGGCCTGATCCGCTGCAGTGAGAAGACAAACACTGCCTCGGGCTGGGGTGTGAGCCAATGCTGCCTGATCACTTAATTGGTTTATCACCAGGCAGGGGACCACAACTCTGTTTCGGGTACTGTTTTATGAGCGTCAGTGAAATTATTCGAGTTTTCGTGTTGGCATAACATCCTGTGATCTTGGGCAAATTACTTAATCTCCCTGTTCATAAAAAAATGTACGTGTCCTTGTGTAAAGTAACTGACGCTCACGTAAAGTGCTCTAATATCTCATTTGGGTGGTGCTCACGCGATATAAAACTGGATTCAAAGGGTGTGCATGGCACTAAGACGACAGAACATTAAGTCACAAAGCATCAAGTCAATAATTGGCTTTAAGGGGGTGATGATAACAAGACACATCATACATTTATCATTTGCACATATTTACACCCGGCAAGCAATGACGAGAGTAAATGCGTCAGTGGGTCGGGGATATGTGTTCAGGAAGAGGGTCAAGCAGATGTGTGTCACTGCTACCATTACAACAAGCATTGGCATAGCCAATAGGTCTCGCCTTTGGGACCTTTTAAGTGTTGGTTTAGCCATGCAGCACATTATCCTGGGTGCTGTGCCTCCATGGATTGAAGAGTTATGTAATTACTACACACAGGGTCATGCAGTGTGATTTAGGGATACATGCTTGCTTTAGGAAACATTTACGGACCTATTCCAAGGCTTTTTAATGCACAGACAGAAAGAAGAGTATTGAACAGCCTATGAAAAAGGGTGTCAGGTGCTGTGTTGATAAATAATACACTATGGCAGCGCGGCCACCTTATTAAAACATGAAGGGTGTCCGGCGCCTGTTTGAAAACCATTTCTACACAAGTAATTAATTGTTATAAGGCGGGCTGCCGTCAAATTTTTTCTATTTATTTGCTTTAGTAATTTTCACATCACACCCCGCTTTAGAAGTTTAAAGCTAAAGCGCGGAGTGCCGAAATTGCTACAAAATTAAATAAATGGAAAAGAAATGAGGCGTCTACCCACTTTTTTTTCCATTTATTTACTTTTGTAGCAATCTCGGCAGGTGTAAACATCTAAAGCGGGGCGTGATGTGAATGCTACTAAAGCAAATAAATAGAAAAAATGTGACGGCCAACCTAAAAATGAAAAATTGGAGAAGTAATACTATTTTAAAAATGTGCCTCAAAATGCCGCAGAATGTGTCTTTTCTTGACACATAATTTAGTCAACCTTGCTTCATAATTTGGTGCTGTCTTGCTGTGTAATTCCAGTGGCCCTAATGACACCTCACCCTCCCATCTAATGATAATGGCAACCGCAGTCTTCCTTGCTCGTCTTCCAGTGCTTGCTTCCATCTATCTGGACACGTTCAGCATAGTTCCCCTGAAGCTCTCGAGCTCACATTGCCAGACTGTGAGTGCAGCAGGGGGAGCCCTTGTCTTCTGATATTTACGAAAGTGTGTCATTACTTGTGAATTTCTACATGGGCAGTTTGCACAATGGGTGAGTGCATTGTGGAGTGTGACTGAGCTTGGCTCCCGCTCCGGCCAGGGTCAGTGTGTGTCACGAGTTTACTGCTTGCAGAAATAAACAGTGTGCATCAGGGAGACATGACGGATACAGGCCATGAGCTCAGGGTGCGCCGCGCGCATCAGTAACACTTGCACTCGGAGCCAAGAGGCGGGGGGAGGGGAGACACAAGGGAGGGGAGACAGAAGACATGCCTTCAATGGAGAGGAGAGTTGGAAGCGAGAGGGTGAAAGAAGAGGCGACAGGTTTAGAGGTGGTGTTAAAAAAAAAACAGAACGAGGGGAGCGAGACGTAAAAGCAGTAAAGGAACAAAGGAGATGAACGGTAGTGGGGAGAGGAGAAGGGGTAGGGCGGTGAGAAAATGAAAAGATGGGAGGCTTAGAATAACAAGCTGCGAGACGCGCTCTGTGGTGGGGGAGGGGTATTGAAGCGAGGCACGCGCGCTTGGCCAAGCGAGAGGAAAGCCAGATGGCACCTCTGCTCGTGCCTGTGTGCTTAACCGCACACTGTATGCCACACAAAGCTGTGGTCGGACTTTTAAAACTCCACTCCTAAATGTCTCGCCAGAGCAGCGCATGCGCTGGCTCAGGCGAGACCTAAAAAGGGATTCTGCTCTTGTACACACAAGAGTGTACAGTTTAGGGCCATTCGGCCACAGTTAAACAGCTTCTCTCTAAAACGCCACTTTGTTTGACCTCGGAAGGGGTAAACGGTTAATCTGATTGAAGCACGAGTCGGAAAACATCATTACTCAATGTCCACACAATGTGCTGCTGTCCCCACAGTCAGCTGGTCAGTATTTCGGAATCCAAGAAGTTGATAATTATGTAAACAATAGTCCTATGAATTTGGTATTGACATGTGCTACTTTAACGGGCTCTGACTGCACAGACAGCAAAAGGGCTCTCTCAGAAACTCTGACCTTACCCATTACACCCTGCAAGTGGTATGATCCGCCACAGTGAGAAGACAAACACTGTCCCTGGCAGGAGTGCGTGCCACTGCTGCCCGATCGCTAGGATTGGTTTAGCACCAGGCAGGGGGCCCAACTCCGCTTCGGGCAAGGTTTTATGAGCATCAGTGCAATTATTTGAGTTTCGGCGTTGGCACAACATCCTGTGATCGTGGGCAAATCACATAATCTCCCTGTTCCTACAAAAATGAATGTGTCCTTGTGTAAAGTAACTGGGGCTCTTGTAAAGCACTGTAATAATACTTTTGGGTGGTGTTTGTGCTATATAAAACTGCATTAAATAAAAAAACAAGAGATGGAGGATGGAGTGAGTGAAATGAAAATGAGAGCAATGTATGGAGTGCTCCAAGACAAATAAAACAAGCATTGGCATAGCCAATAGGTCTCGCCTTTGGGACCTTATATGTGTTTAGTTAACCAGCACAATATCCTTGGTGCAACAACATCAAGTGTTGCATGGCTAAACACTTATAAGGTCCCAAATGCGAGACCTTTTGGCTATGCCAATGCTTGTTTTTAAAGCAGTCAAAATTCATCTATTTTGAACTCCAGAATATTTTGTGAGTAAGGCCTTGCTGAAAGCCTTCGAGGTGGATGCTTTTTTCATGCTTCTCCAGTCACCTCTACAGGTTTAGTGCAACTTGCAGTTCACGTGTTCTAGCCCTAGAGGAGCTTATACGGCCTTGTGTTCAGGGTCTCACCACAGCAGCCCACATTGTCAAGAGTAGCTGTTACTTTGTTATTACCGCCTATACTACAGCATTGCAGTGGTCCGTTATGGTGGGGTGGGCCACAGAGGTCGTGGCGGGGTGGGCCACAGAGGTCGTGGCTTGCAAATAAAGATGGTGAGGCGAACTTTGACTTTGGATTAATATGTGATCGCGCTTTCTGGAATAGGAATTTGACTACCTCTGAATTTCTGATGCTCACTCTTAGAACTAACTCTGCAGGATGTATTCCCTGGTCGATGCTCAGCATTTAAGGGGAAGACAAAAAAGCCAAGCTTTTACTGCTCATTCATTTAGATGTTTAAATAAAACCTATTTCTGCAGACGGATCTCTCTCTTTACTGAGTGCACTGCAGAAAATGCAAAGTGCAGCAAAAAACGCAATGTTCTGTCAGATCTGTAACGAGGGACATGTGGAGGAGACAGACTTCAGATGACGGCAGCTCTGTGCATGCTGGAGAGAGTCGCAATCCGTAACGAGGGGCAGACAGGAGAGCACAGGCAGTGAATTACAGCATGTCTTTATTGGAAGAGGGAGTTCAAATCAGTAATGGGGGACGAGGCAGGAGAGGGCTGCTCGATGTGGACAAGGGAAAGTATTGTTGGAAAGAGGAGGCACAGATGAGGAATGAAACACCAGTGAGATGACACAGACCCCGAATGACAGAAGCCGCTGCTTGTGAATAGAGAGAATTTACCGTGTATAGAGGGACAGATTCGGGACCGTAGGCAGTGATTGACAGCGGCAGATGGTGTAGGAGATAGAGAACTCATCTCTGGAAAGAGGCGCAAGCGAGGACCCAGTGACAATGGGTGAGGGGTGTCGGGATTTGTGAGAATGAGGGCATTGGCGTTTGGAGAGCAACACAAACGAGGGACTATGGAAGGACAATGACCACAGCAGATGCTTGTGGAAACAAGATCTCGGATCTGGACTGAGGCTCCAGTAAGGGATTATACACACGAATTACAGCAGTGAATGAGAGTACAGACAGTGAGAAGATGTAGCGTAACGGTCAGAGCCGCCGACTTTGGAACTGGGGAACCAGGTCCGAGTCTGGGCGTCGGCTCCAAAACCCTGGGTCGAGTTGGAACTATATAAAACTGTAAACAAAACAAACAAGCATTGGCCGCGTGGCAGTAAAAGTAACGCCGCGCGGCCGTAAAAGCGTGAGTCATCGCGATCGCTCTGAAAGCGAAAGTGATCGCAATGACGCACGAGTTTTCAAAGTGCTGCTGAAGGCTAGCGGTTCGCGTGTGCACGGTCACGTGAACGCAATCGCTAGGCCAGCCAGCAGCACTTTGAAAACTCACCTCCAAAATGTCTCTCCGAGCCAGCGCATGCGCTGAGCTCAGCGAGACCTAAAAAGGTTTCCTAAAATGGCCTCGGTCTATGAATGGTAGTACTTGGTCCCTGCTGTCAGGTAGGGCTAAAAACAGGAAGAGGCATGACGCATGCATGCCATTGGCAAATAGAGAGAACGAATAATGGAGTGACCCAAAATTTGTAACGTCAGTATTGGTGCCAATGGTCAGATGGGAAACAACTTCCATGGTAGAACACAAACTATGGCCCAGATTTAGTAGTATTTGATGCAAGGCAGCTTTGCAACCAAATATGCTGTGCTGCCTTGCATCAAAGGGAGGAAGGAAAAAATTTACCATATCTGCTAAGATATGATGCACTTTTGTCTCCCCAGTGCATGTAACCCTCTGGCAACCATGCGCAATTGCACACACCCTTATCCCATAGTGCAATGGCATGCACGTTCTCTAAAGCATAGGTGTTGTACTGGAAGGGGAGCTTCCTGGTACAAAACCTATCCCTTAATACTTTTCCCACTTTGTATGTGTGCTGTACAATGCAGCACACATACAAAATAGGAAAAATAAGGAGCAATGAAAAAAATTCTCCTGGTTATGCCTGCCTTGAGGAGTCATAAGGTTTTGGTGCAAATCCCTATCTATGAATGTTAGTAGATAGGAATTTTCATTAAAATCTATAAATGGTTGCATGGGAAAGCCATTTTATACCGATGTAATGCACCCTTGACACAAAGTAGTGTATGGTGCACCTTTGGGGAACTAGGAAAATTCCTGATTTGTGTCGGATATTAAATCCAAGCAAACTCTTTGTGCTGGGTTTGCCTCATTTTTGTGACAAAAACCAGGCGCAGAGCGTTAGTAAATATGAGCCTACATCTCATTATCCAAGAGGCCAAAAATATAAATTAGAAATTGATAGAATTGTTAGGGAAATGCCACAGACCATGAAAGACTTCCTCAATTCAAAACTATGATACTACTAGTTTATAAGGGAAACTTGATTATAGGTGTGGTAGGGAGTGATGATCTGGAGAACTATAAATACCTTCCTAACCAAGAAGTAGCCCTGAAGAAGGTCGCCACCAATATGCATAGTCATTGACTGAAACACTAGAAGTAAATGGGTGTCAGAGCAAAAGATATTCTGCGGTAGCAACATAAAAAGCAACCAAATTGGAAAGCTGAGAATTAGATGAGCTAGGAGTGCTACAACAACCTATTTCATAACATATTTTCTAAAATAAATCTTACGCAACCCTAACAATGTCAACCACAGATTAAATGCGTCATATCTTTGTTCCCTAGCCCACAAAATCTGCACGCTATCGATGATTTTGATTTAATTCCAAATCTTGGTAATTGCTCTCAGGGGCACATATTGAAATCTAAACCGCGTGATTTTTTATTTTTTTTACACAACTTTGGTCACGTAATTGCTTCCCTCTATCGTTGCGATTTATGGCCTGAATAACTTGGAATAACTTGGAGTCAAAGCCTCCATCCACTTATATTTTTGTAATGTGATACAGAATTCTGCAGTACTGTGCATGCTGTTTTCCTACTCACATTTTTGTAGCTGAATTGACGGCTTCTTTCAGGCACTGGTGAGCAGAGCACCGTAAGGCAGTTCCATCGGAGAATGGCAAGAAGGTTAATTGGCATCAACAGACTTGTATACCGAAAGCAATCTCCAGCCCGTTCAGGACGCAGGCAATCAAGTACCTCTTAAGCTAGTAAAATTGAAAATTGCCTCAAATATGTTCATGTTAGCATGTCTTTCTGGCGCAATCTGCCTGACAGCATGCACAATACCCCTCACCCATTCTGCATTCTTTTGGAAGTTTCCAGAAAAAATAAACCTTTTGTTTTAGAAGACTGGAAGTGATTCACTTTCTAAGTGTTACTTATGCAAACCAAACGGTGGGTCACAAGCCACTGGTGGGTTGTGACCCAATTTTATTGGGTCATGAAAGTCCAAGCAAGAAATACAGATGCTTTTAATTTCTGTTTATGTTGGCCACATTTACAGTGCTTCAACAACAGGGGTCAAATGTCAAGCTATAACTTCTGACAAGTTGCTGCTTATTCTTTTTAGGTCTCGGCTAGCGAAGGCTGCGCTTGCGCAGTCTCGCTCGCGAGATTTAATGACTTGGAGAAGAGGGGCTTGAACCCGCCCCTCTTCTCCCCTGTTCTCCATTGGCTGGCCTCTTGAATGCTGGCCAGCCATTGGAGAAGAGGTCAGTCATTCCGATTAGGCCCCGTCCTTTTCGGATCGGGGGGCGTGTTTTTTGCAAGAAGTCTAATTATCTCCTCCAGCCAATCGCTGGAGGAGAGAAAAGACAAACACGCCCCCGAATCCGAAAATGCCGCTGCCTTTCTCCGAGGCATTTCTGCTCTGCCTCGGAGAAAGGCAGTGGTGTCTTCCGGTGCCCTCGGCTTGTTTAGACTGGGCATGCGGCAGACATTTCAAGGAGTATTAAAGAGAGAGGTGAAAGTGACTATTTCGGCCCTGGAAGAATGTCTTCAACCTCCACATGAACTACACGGGATTAGATAAGTAAGATAGAGTCATCGTTGCGTTTACCCACAGTAAAGATGGCGTCAGAGGCTGGGCGTCCGCGCAGGAGTCATTCTGTGTCTCAGAACTCGCAAAAGAGTTTCCTTTTCTGGTCCTGGGTGGCTTTACGCGCGCGCCTCGTGTTTTGGGAATCCCGCAGACTTCAACTATGCACACTGCGCGTGCTCAGTACCCATAGTTAAAGTGGCGACGGCCTATGTGTTATTCACAGCGCATGCTTGGGTAGGCGTGACCCGGAAGCCCCGCCCCTGAATATCAGCCCCGGAATCCTCGTGTGCGGTCTCTTTCGTCCTCAGCACCCTTAAACGTCAATACCACCGCCATCACGGAGTCCGTACAGCCCGCTGCGTAAGTGTGCGAATGAGGGAACGCGCGCGAGAGTCACTGAGTTGAACTTGACAGGGAGCGGAGCCTGTAACGAAAGTGCGAACTTCCTCTGCCAGGGTTAGCCGGCGCGAGGCGACCTAGAAGTGGTACGGCCACGCTTCTAAAGTCGAGCGTGGCCATCAGTCAATAGTAGCGAGTGTTTTCCAGCCGCCGTAGAGACGTTGGGGCACCTGCGTGGGTCTCTTTTTTTAGAAATTAAGATACCGCGTCAGGGACCCTCCATTTCCTTGTTAGTACCCCAGCCTTCTGGAATAAAATGTTCAGTATGCCGTCTTTTAAACGGACATGTGGCGTCCATGTCGTTGCGCCCCATAGGACTCAGCTAGACGAACCTTTGAGCAATTTTTGCCCCAATTTTCATGAAACCCTAGACTTAACTACACTAATATGCTGTAAAGTAAACGCACAGAATACATAAACAACACAACACTACGACGTATAGTGCGATCTGTCAGCCAATTGTCATCTCTGCCAGGGCTCTTCCTTTTTGTGCCAGCTTTCTTCTGTTCACATACTTGGTTCTGTTTCTTGTGTTGGCAGCTGTGGTCATTGGGTCCAGGGGTTTAAGTAGGATGAAAAAGCTGGGGCGTCTCTCATAGCAGCGTGGCCAATGTAATTAAGGGCGTGGCTTAAAACACATAAACTACAAATCTTTGCTTAGCATAGTGTGCCGCCCCATTGGTATTTTGCTGCTTCTGTCATTGCATCCACAGATATAATGCAAGTAACATTACATCTACAAAAAGCCAAGACTATTGGCTTTGTCAATGGTTCTTAGTTGCATAAGCAACAACTATGGCTTTATTATAAATATGAAAATCCCTCAGTTCTGACATGAAAATGTGAAAGAAATATAGCGAGTCTCGTTGAAGTTGCATTAAAGGCAGTGAAGGGGGGTACTGCTGCAGAGATAAGATTTTTTTTTCCACCCTGAGTGTGAGGGCAAAAATGCAGAGCCCGATAGGGACTCGTCTCAACAATTGCTTTTTAGGTCTCGGCTGCGAAGGCTGCGCTTGCGCAGTCTAGCTCCGAGATTTCATGTTTTTCAGAAGAGGGGCTTGAACCCGCCCCTCTTCTCCATTGGCTGGCCTCTTAAATGCTGGTCAGCCTTTGGAGAAGAGCTTTGTCTCTCCAAACAAGCCCGTCTTTTTCGGATTCGGGGGCGTGTTTTTTACTTACTTTCTTTCCTCTGGAATGTAAACATTCCAGCCAATGGCAAGAGGAGAGAAAGAAAAACACGCCTCCGAATCTGAAAATGCCGCTGTGTTTCTCCGAGGCATTTCTGCTTGACCTCGGAGAAAGGCGGCGGTGTTCATGGCTCTCGCCAGGTAAGGCGCTGGGACGTGAGACACTTTCACCCGTCTCAACAGCGACTACTGCTCGCAAAACAAACTTTCACACACAGGCAAGTCTCCAAAGCCACGCGTGAACATGCGTGCACGCGGCCCGTGGGTACATACAAACACATTCACTAACATATTTACACAGGCACGCAAGCCAGGTGCTGTGAAGTGGCTCGGCCAGATCATTGTGCCAACAGCATTTGCAGTGCCAGTAGTTCTGCGATTTCCAGTTTGAAGTGTGGCCCGCAGGCCTGAGCATGCAAGGTGATGCTGGATAAAAACCGGAAGCACATGCTTTGGGTGATCAGCCGACTGCATGTCATCAGTAGACCACACTTCCAGTGCTGGACTTTAATGTGCATTTATTTCATGCCTGCCACACAATGCATCAAGCGAGCTTGTGTTGTCAGCAAGTCCAATGCTTTCCAAAAGCGCCTTGAGGGGAGGGGTGGGGGGTTTACAATGGAATAAAACAAAAAGAAACTACTTTTGACTACTTTTGATTAGTGCGAATTTGGGACCTTCCACAGCTGAGGGAATGATGGGAAGACGTAACCAATAGTTCTAGAACAAAGGCCACACTGAGTGCAGTGGTTTGAAACTGCCCTCAACCTCCTGTAAGGCAGCCCCCTAGCCTGCAGCCCACCAGGAAAATGACAGAGTGGCATAATGGTCTGTCCGGCCGTGGTGCCAGGCCATGTGGTCTCTCTACTCATGGGGAAGCTTGGAATGGTAGCTTTATAAAATGGTGGGAGCATAGACACATCCTTATCCGAACACGCATAAATAAACAAACTAGGCATAAAGAAAGACATGCACGCACAGTCAAACATGCACAAATGGACACACAAAAACCCTACCCACTTGCAGTTGTCTTACACACACACACATATGTATACAGAAGCAGTTTGTGCACATAGACCTAACTCAGCTCTGATTGTAGAAGCTATTTACTCACCTCTTGCACTACTCTCGTTTTATGGAGAATGTCCTTGACATTTTCTTACTACTAAGTACATATCTGATGACAGTAGCTAACAGACCTATGTGTGGTTAACATTACAATATATCCAACCCCAGGTTCTGCTTGCACAGATGTATGTCTCAGAGACATTGAAAGACACTCTTTTGAATTGTAAGGATGCCACTCCTCTGAAATCAACAGGATAGATTGCATCCCTCCCTCTCACCAAGTGGACAGGCCTGGGCCAGATGAAGTGTCTTTGAACTAGCTGAACAAGGTCAGAACTGTCAGTGTCTCTCACAACAGAATTGTGCACAATGTTTCAGTTGTTTTCGCGTGGCCTTTATTACCTAGGAGGATCACTAAGTGTATTTTTCTAAAACTGTATACTTATGATTGATGTTTAATGTTCTTCCTAGAGAGAGATCGGAGTTTTGTCTAGTGGAAGTTTTGACTCCTGGAAAGGTAGCACATAGGGTTAATGTGCCTGCAGCAAAGAACATGTACCATGCAGATCACAAAGTGCACATAATGTAAATAGGTCAGTGGGCTACTGCGTGTGTGTGTGTGTGTAGGTGGCTCTATTTGTGTGTGGGTTGCTCTCTGTGGGTGGCTCTGTGTGTGTGTGGGTGGCTCTGTGTGTGGGTGCAAATGCAATAGGTCTCGCATTTGAGAGCGATTGAGCTATTGACATTGTAAATAACAATGCCGTTTCTTTAAATGTTTTAAAAACAAAAACGTAAACAAAAATGTCATGAGCAATGCCAATAGCTCTAACTTTAACAATGCCGAGACCGTTGCATTGTAAATGCTTGTTAAATGGGTTTGGTGTTTACTTTTCGTTCGCTGTCGGCAAAGTGAAAGGAGTTTTTAAAGTGAACTGTGTGAAAATCTGAGGATGTATTTTTTTGCAAGACACAATAAAATGGAAATGCCTGTAAATAAACTGTTTGCATTCAGCAGTTAGGAAAGCAAAGATGAAGTAAATTTGTTGTAATTCTGAAGTATGCTTGCAACAGAGGTTTTAATGGGATCAAAACAAACGAAGCCACTTTATTTGGTGATGCACATGTGATATATATTCACAGAACCCCAATTCCACACATTATCATTTGAGTGTTGTGTGCTACATAGTTTTCTCAATAAAACTGTGTGTCTGTTGAAAGTTAGTGGCTATTTCAGTTGAAAATGTGCTTTCTGTAAATGACAGTGTTCTACCACATGAAGCTTTAATTACATAAAATAAATTACCCCTTCTCATGTCCATGAAAAGTAGGTGGGTTATAAGAGCTTGTCATTGTAAAAAGTGGGTCGTGGCTCTAAAATGTTTGGGTAACACAGATTTAGAATGTTTTCCATGCTTTGATTCACATAAACTGACATTGCAACAGCTGAAAAAAGTTGCATTTCATAACGCCAGCAAACCTCACTTTTTTATCATAATACAGATTTAGAGGCAGGGACGGACTGGGAGAGAAAGTAGGCCCAGGCACCATAAAAAAGGGCCCCTTTAGAGAATTCGATAGTTAAAACCAGCATTTGCAATGCCATAGAACTCGCCTTTGAGACTTTATTAGCATTTATACATGCAGCACATTATATTGGGTGCTGTACTATTTACTGTTCTTTTGGGTGCAAAACAACCGGATACAGAAAGCCTTATCCATCGCTGTTCTATTGAAAAGCGCCGACCATGTTACGTGTGGGTGATCCCACGAAAGATGGCAGATTCCGCCATGGTTCAGTTGTAAATTATTGGCCATGTTTATATCTCCCATATTATGTGTGGGTGATCCCAGATGTTATAAGAGGAGTTGAAGAAGTGCTCCAATCCCTTGGGGCAGAGTTTGCGCAATGTGAATTTAAGAAAAAATAAAAGCAATCAAAAGACAAATAGATGAATGCAGGAAAGCCTTGCGGGGTTAATGAGTGTCAGTGGTAGCGTAAACAAATAAGTTCATCAACTACTCCACCTTGGGGTGGGGTTTGCACAATTTAATTCATTTTTTACTCAAGCACATAAATTACATATGCTTGAATGCTGGAAAGCCTTGCTGGGGGAATGAGGGCCTGCGGTAGTATTAACAAACAAATAAGCACATCATCTATACCACATACAGAGAAAGCCTTTCTGGGGGATTAGAGCCGGTAGCCTTAAGAAAAAAGAGTGTGCAGACAAAGACTTACATAAACAAAAGAAGAGGGGGACATGTACTAGGGACAGTCCATACAAAAGTCAAAACACACCCAAAGGCGGGACAGCGAACAACGTTTCCCCAATGAAACAGCAATTTTGACAGGCACAGGAAGGAATAAATGGAAAGCGGTGGGCATGGTCTAAGCCCCCAGAGTAGATACAGCATGCTTCATAAAGCCGCGCATGCGCTGCTAGGCTCGACCTAAAACATTGGCCCATGTTTGCAAATTGGGGCAGTTTTGAACTTTTAAAGACATGTTGTGTAAGGCAGCTTGATTTTGAGCTTGCTGTAGGTAATGTTTGTTTTAATGTAAGCAAAATCACAGTAAAAACCGGCCCGGCAGTCCAACAAACAGCCCAACAAACAGCCACAAAACCGGCCCACACGCTGACCTGTCAGACCAGCCCATCGGGCAGTTTGCCATATAAGCTAGTCAGACGCTTTTCTGGGCAATAATTAATTTTTTGTTTCAAAATTGATGTTTTACGCTGCTGCCATGGTGCTATAAAAATGCAAGTTTATATGTTGAAATGTTACGTTCCTTATTTGTATAGCACTTTATAAAACCCTGAGGTGAGGTTGCCACAAAGTGCTAAGAAGCGGCACTGAAAATGAAAAAAAGATTGTAAGGAATGCAAGTTAAATAGGATTGAGAGTGAATAGTTCTTCCTGAAAACGCTATTGTAATGTCACCAGGGGTATTGATAGAGAGTTTAGTGTAGCCGTCCCTAGGCACCTGCATAGTGGTAGGAATGAAGAGAACTGGAGATGAAAGATGGGTGAGAGGGGTGGTCAGGGACCACGACAGAGGAAGAGCGAGAAGTTCGGGAGATAGTTTGAAGATAAGGGGGAGTGGAATCATAGTGTACGCAGTGTTAGAAATCAAGGCACTGCTCGCGAGGAAGCCAGAAGAGGCCACAGTGGGCATCTAGGAGGCAAGAGACTGCCTTATAGCCCTACAACTCTATCAATTTCAATTCAATCCAATGTGATAAATAATGTAGGTTTATAAAAACTGAAACACTTAGCCACTCACATATTAACGTATGAATTGATATATTTATGTAAGGCAAACATAGCTAAGAAGCAGCAATGTGTGGAATAAAAAAGGGTGGGAGCCCAAGGGAAGAGTTCAGGCCTGATACAGAGAGGTGGGTGGATTACTTTTCTGAGGTGGGTGGGAGGTGAGGGGAGTTGGGACAAAGGCAAATGTACTTTGAAAAGTAAGCCTTTAGCTTCTTCCGGAACTTCAGGGGGTTTGCGCAGTTATGTCGATGCAGATGTTTTTCTATATCCAGGGCGCGTAGAGAAGGAAGAACTGCCTTCTCTGTGTTTTTCCTACTTGCATATTTCTGTCTGTCTGGGGTCTGGCACACTCCAGCTGATGTGGTTGGTTTCCTGGCCAAGTAGCTCAGTGTCATTGTGATGCAATTATAATGTGATGCAGCTGGTCCTGAAGATGATGCAGTCCTTGGCCGGGAGCAAATGAAGATCCTGAGGTGAGTGTTGATAGGTCGCATCGTGGTGTGCAGTATTCCCTTAGGGAGTGGGGGATCAGAGTGCCTTCAGCTTAGCCTCATACTTGAGTGTTGCCTCCACCCAAGAGTGAGAGGGCAAGCCTTGTACTGCTGCTTTTAAGTCTGTTTGTTTCTGTGAGAAAAAAAAGGATTTCATTAATGTATTTCTAGAAGGGAGAGCTGGTACTAAGCTGTCTTCTTCTTATGAGGAAGAGGATGAGGGGGGAAAGGATGGGACCATGTGGTGCTTCTCAGAAAGTACGGTGATTTATGATTATTTTTTTTTGCAGTGTTATATAGCCCAAACTCGACTAGAAGCTATTGGAGCACTTTACATCTGCACCACTTACATTACACAAGGACACCATTTTTTGGGGGGGTTGTTTTTTTAAGCACGGGGAGATTAGGTGGCTTGCCTAGAATCACAGGATGTTGAGCTGACACTGAGACTCGAACCTGGTTCCCTAGTTCCAAAGTCGACAGCTGTGCTTGTTACACCACATCCTCATGTGGACCTAGAAGCAGATTTATTAAGGTTTTGCATCGGGCTGCATTACTTCTATGGCGCAGCCCTAATGCAAAATCCTTAATGGTATTTGCTAAGCCGCGCAAAGCCATTTTGACTGGTTTAGTAAATATAAGTAACGTAAGACCGCGCATAGTGCTGCCTTGCTTTACTGTGCATCGGGAAGCGTTCCATGGGTGGAGCACAGAGTACCAGCGCTAGGAGACCGCAGCAATGCACCATATGGGGGTCCCCCTTCACGAAGAGCAGCACCACAGCTTTACTTGCTGCATGCACCCTAAATATTAAAATGCTGGTGGTTAAAGAGGTAGGAGAACTAATGCAGGACTGTGCTCCAAAAACCACGCTCGTTTCGCCTACTCTGGATATTTTTGCAGAGTTTTTGTTGATTGTTTTAAGACTTATTGTTTTGGTTGCATTAACTCGAAAAACTGAAGCAGCATAAAGCTGTACTAAATGTTTATGCATTGAGAGATCACTCTAAAAGAGAGATGTGTTGAATAGCGAAATTCTATTTAACTTACTCCAATTTGTCAACTATTTGTGTAAAAATAACTTTTTTTTACAAAATCAACAAACATCTATGCTGACCAAGCGCGGAACGACAATATGTTGATTGCTTCATTGTGGATCTGGGTTCCACAGATCCTGGTCAAAATCCAAATCTCAAACTCAGAACCCGATTGGCTGACAATACCTGAAAGTATGTTTGCAACACCACCAACAGAGAGCCACTAATGCCATTGCCAATTTAAGATGTAGCTTTTCACTAGGGTGTGCCAAAGCATGCAAAATAAATACCTACACCTGCCATGCGGAGTTTTACCAATCTACACTTTTAAAAATGTTTTACTGTAGTCAGTGGCATCCATCTTGTGTCCCTTGTTGCTCACGGTCTGCGTCATTTCCTCCACAGCAGCTCACATGCTCTTTCTATTTGCTCTGATCTCATCACACTTTTTGTTCATGTGCGTTAAGCTGCTCACACTCTCTTTGTACATCGAGTTGCTAATTTCGTTCCGTGTTGGTTCCTCCTTTTATCCTTGTGCCTAAAGCTCCTCACAGTGTCTGTTTATGTGCAGGGCCTGTGTTTGATTAAGCCAATAGAAGGCAGCTAATGCATCAAAGGTGGTGGGAGAAATGCTTGCAAATAGTACACACTGGCAATCGCTGTGCAGCATTCCTATCGTGTTTCACCCACTCTGCCCCTCCAGACAGAGGCCTGCCTTATGCAAATCAGCACTGACGTGCATAAGGTGGGCCTCTGTCTAGAGTGGCACAGTTCTTTTGCAAGTATCCCTCCCATCACATTTAGATATTTAAAAGTAGGCAGATGTCAAGCCTGGCACCAGAAGTGGGGTGTCAGATTTACCCACAGCAGCATCACTTCTGAGCCCACTGTGGGGGAAAAGTGACAACATGTGTAAATAAATATCAGCATGATGCCAAAATTACTTGTACCTGACTCTTTTTCTTGCCCCAAGCCTGTGTAGATGTTTTATTAAGGGTCCTATGCTCTGCCTGTCCAAGTGCCCCAAGCAGCTCCCGCTGTCCCGAGGAGGAAGTAATTTTAAGTATTTTTAAAGCACAGGGTTATCTAGTAGCAAACACCAGCATATCCAGCAACAAAATAGAAAAGATGAAAATATTAAAAAGAGAGGCCTATATTCAGGCTCTCCCAAAACGCAATGAGTAACAGACAAGGGCTTTTTCCAGCTCCCTCTATAAACCGTGGGCTAACCCCTCTGAATTCAGTATAACAAAGCCTCAATCAAGGCTGATGTGCGACTGGGGACAAATGCAGGGTTCAGACGAGCCCCAAGTGTTTCAGAATGATTTAGACCCTGTCCTGGTCTGACTGAGTGAGTTACCTCACGTTTGTTGATGGAGCTTAAGTAAAGAGCGAGACCAAGGGAAATCGTTTTGTATAGTCCAAGGGGGAAACGATCATGACATCAGCAGGCACTTCCTGTGAGTCACTGGTAAGCAGAGGTAGATTCTTCTTAAAATACCAAGAGAGAAAAAGCATTTGCAATTAGTCTCGCATAGTGAAAGTTAGACCTATTGGCATTGTAAACAACAATGTATTTTTAGGTCTCGCCTGACCCAGCGCATGCGCTGGTCTGGCGAGACATTTTGTGAGGGCTCCAAAAAGTGCTACCAGGCCAGCCTAGAGCTACAGTGCATGTGCGCGGGCGCGCTTGTTGCTCTTTACCGCGATTACTTTCACTTTCGCGGCCGCTTTGATGTTTGATCGCGATCGCGATCACTTTCGCGGCCGCACGGCCGCTTTGATGTTCTCCGTGAGGCTTCAATAGATTGCAGCAGTTAAAACAAGCATTGGCATAGCCAATAGGTCTCGCTTTTGGGACCTTATAAGTGTTTAGTTATGCAACTGTTGCATGGCTAAACACTTATAAGGTCCCAAAGGCGAGACCTATTGGCTATGCCAATGCTTGTTTTTTTTGTTTGCAGTGGAGTGATCATTTTTGCATAGCGCTGTTGCCATTCGTACGACCTTGCGGCGCTGGAGAAACCGAAAATGGGAAATAGATTACGAGGGAGGGAAGGTGGAAAATAAATGACACGAGGAAAAAAGGAAATGAAAATATAGGGAAGGAGTTGCTGTAAACAGTGGCGTAACACAGGCTTTTTTGCTTTTCCCGTCTAAATTGAAAATTATTTTTCAGGGGAGGACTAGATTTTTTTTGTCTGAAATTCAGGCTAAGGATTATCTGTGCACCATATAGTTAAGGCTCATTCCGGTGCCTTCCCCATCTTTTTTTTTTTTTTTTTTTCTCTCTTTGGGCAAGGGGTCGGTTTAAATAGTTTTAAGAGATACTGGGGTCTGATTGGGGTGTGATTCACCTCGGGTTATATTCATGGTTTTCCTCAAGAAATAAAATAGTGAAAGCAGTATAATATCTATTTAATTATTTGTTTATCTCTTGGGATACGGAAACTATTTAAGGATGACTGTCTCTTGCTTTGATGTCTTATTTATTATTGGAGGGTGCGGGAGGCCAGGGGGGAATGCTTAGCCAGCTCTCTCATCTTTTGGACTTAGGTCCAGTTGCCACATATGGGTATTGTTAGGGGTGGGTGGGTGAAGGGGGAGGGTTATCTCGGGGAGGCTGGGATTGGGAGGGGGGTTCGAGGGGGGTTATGGGTACTTAGGTTTTGGAAAGATGTTACAGTGATGGCTTCAGTTCCTGATATATGCTTTTGTATAGTTGTTATTTTGGCTACTTTGTTTGTAAATTTGGAGAAAGTGCAGTCTAGGTGGAAACGATACCTTAGATCTCATGGGGCAGGATAAACTTATTTGTTGCTCATGGAATATATGCGGTCTTAACGATCCTAAGAAACGAGCGTTATTTTCCAAGATGGTTCACGCTATGCATGTTGATTTATTATGCTTACAGGAAACACATATACCCTGAGGGAGGCGCGATTGTTTGAAGCTGCCAGGGTACGATTTAATTGTATGCTCCAAACAGACCTCTATAATTAGAGGAGTGGCTATTCTTATGAAGCGTGGGACAGGGGTCTGTAGGAAAATTCGTGAGGATAAATTCGGCAGATGGATTATAGCTGAGATTTCGGTTGGGCAAAGATTATTAACCATCTGTACGGTTTACGGGTCTAATAGCAACGACCCCGATGTGTTTAAATTCCTAAATGTAGAATTAGCTGCCTGGCCCTATCCACTTTTATTCTGTGGGGATTTGAATATCAATTTACTTAGTGACTTTAACTTGGCAGTTGATAGCAACTATAGTGGTAGGAAGCCCAAGGTGTTTAAAGCACTCCAGGCCTTAGTACAAGAGCATGGGTTGGCAGATCTATGGAACCGACATAATAAATTGGATGATGGGTATACATATTACTCTGCCCCACATAATAAATTGGTCAGGCTTGACTATTTTCTCGTATCAGAGCTGCTTGCCGAAGCATCCTCCATCTATGTCTCTCCTAGGACTTTATCTGACCATAATGCATTAATTGTTGAGTGCTCCTGGCCTCGAATTAGGAAGCCCCCCAGGCAGTGGACTTTCAAAAGGAAGCTTCTGTTTGATGAGGCCTACAAGGTACATATAAGAAAATGGTTAATAGAGTTTCTTGACATTAATAGAGGTACAGCCTCTGATCAGGTGGTAAGGGACGCTTTAAAGGCTGCAGTTTGCGGAGAGACTAAAAGTTTCTCTTCATTTCGGTGGAAGCAAGAGCAAGAGCAATTGAATTGTCGTATGGAGGAGCTTAGATTAGCAGAATTAGAACTAGCCTCTAAAATTAAAAATGCCTGTGATGTAGAACACGCCCAGCAAGTTGTAGCTATATTAAAATCTAAATTTTTGGAGTCTTTCGGCGTAGACTTAGCTGCTAAGTATTTACAATATCGTACCATGATGTTTGAATTTGGTGAAAATTCGGGAAGGGTTTTAGCGAAGAGGCTCCATCAGAAAAGCGTACAGAGTCGTGTTACGCGAATACAGGATGAAAATGGTATGGTTAAGGATACTCCAGAAGGAGTAAATGGAGTATTTTTAAAATTCTATGCAGAGCTTTATACTAAGGACATTGAGAGCAGCCAGGTAGAATCAGAGATTGGGGACTTTTTATCGAGCCAAAATACTTCTAAGATATCACCTGAACAGAACGAATTATTATCTGCCCCTATCTCATGGGAGGAGGTGGTACTAGCGGTCAAAGCATTGGCCAATGGCAAGGCTACAGGCCCAGACGCTGTGCCTCTCGAGTTCTATAAGTTTTTTTTAACAGAGATTCGGCAAGATCTCCTTGCTGTTTTTAGGGCTGCTCAGAAAGGAATGGTCCCTGACTCATGGCGGCAGACTACGATTGTCTTGTTTAAAAAAAAAGGTAAGCCAGAGTTGTGCCCATCATCTTTTCGGCCAATTTCTCTTATTAACAGCGATTCCAAAATATTTTCGAAAATATTAGCCACTAGACTAGTCGAGGTAATAGTCCCATTAGTATCCCTGCGCCAACATGGATTTATCCCTGGCCGTGACACAGCAGACCATGTTCGGCGTGTCATTGCACTATTGGATTGGGCACAGGCCACGGCTTCTCCCCTCGGGGTGATCCTGTTGGACGCTGAGAAAGCGTTCGACAGGGTCTCCTGGGCGTTCTTGTGGGCCGTGCTCAGGTGGAAGGGCTTTAGTACTGAATTTATCCACGCTGTTCAGGCACTGTATATCTCTCCAGAGGCAGCACTTCGTATTTCGGGCCAGATGACCGATTATTTTAATATTAGTAGGGGCACTCGACAGGGGTGTCCGTGTTCCCCCTTATTGTTTGCCCTATATATTGATCCGTTTCTAAGTAAAATTGAAGGGGATAGGAGTATAGTACCTATAAGAGTTGGCACCACAGAGTATCGAGCCCTTGCCTATGCAGATGACATTGTTGTGTTAACGTCGGATGTCTTCTCTGCACTTCAGGTACTTAACGTGTCTGCAGCACAATTTGGCTCAGTGTCTGGGTATAAGTTAAATGTGGCTAAGACCCAGGTTGTTCAAACACCAGATATGTCATACTCTGGGACTTTAATAGTTAGGGAAGCAACGTATCTTGGGGTAAGAATTTCAGCGGCAGTCGACGCTATTCCGGATTTAAATATTCTTCCGGTTATAGACACAGTAAATACTAAACTTGAACGATTGGATCATTTACATTTGTCTCTTTACGGCCGATGTAGTGTTCTTAAAATGCTTATATTGCCAAAGTTCTTATTTCTCTTTAGGACAATTCCTTTAGTAATATCTCAAAGCAGTTTGGCTAAGGCAGATAGGATCTGCTATAGGTTTCTGTGGGGGTATAAGTGCTCTCGCAGGGCTGCCAAGTGGATGTGCCTTCCTTTGAATCGAGGCGGTTGGGCAGTACCTAATCTGGTGCTATATTATTGGTCTGCAATAGTACAGACTTTGGGAGTGCCGCTTCTAGGTAATAGATTCAAAGTTTCGCTATGTAATTATCCTACTATTTTTGAGATTGCTTTAGGCACTGCGGCTGAGGGTATTCTGGTTAAAAGTCTATAACAGAGTTACTTTAAAAAAACTAGATTCAAGGTAATTAACGCCATGTTCCTAATCTGGCAGCGAATTCGGCGGAAATTGTCCATTCACCAGTTTAACGTATATACTCCTTTTAAAGCATCCCGACTTTTTTCACCCTCCATTTGCCAAGATCTGGTAATGTCTAGATGGCAAGTACAAGGAGTTCAGGTTATTGGAGATTTGGTGGCGGATGGGCAACTGCTATCTTTTTCAGGCTTGAAGGATAAATATCAGCTCTATCCTCATGATTTTTTTAAATACCTTCAGGTTAGAAGTGTTTTGTTTGCACAGCTTGTAGGAAATCCATTACTATTCGATAAAATAGAGATTTTTGAACTCATTCGGAAGAAAGCCAAAATAGGTATGATATATCAGCATTTACTATCTAGCCTACCGGATGATCTATGTGCACAAGGGTCAAGGTGGGCAGATAAATTAGGGAAGACGGGTATGGATTTAAACCCGGCTTTGGAGTTCGCAAGTAAAGTTTTGGTCTCTGGTAGTCTTCGGACTCAAAGTTATATGTCAATGTTCGATCTTTATTATACACCTGCAAGAATTGCAAAATGGGGTAGTAGTAAAGGGAACCATTGCTCAAGGTGTGGGTTATACGCAGCAAATGCAAGCCATATGTTTTTTTCTTGTCCTAAATTGATTGAATTCATATCAGATATAGAACGCTTTATTAATTCTATGTTAAAGATTCAATGTACCTTGACACCTGAGATGGTGATAATGGGCTATGATAGGGTGGTATCTTTGGGCAATTCATGGTATACGTCTGCGTTTTTGGTCATTGCTATGTCCATGATCCGTTTATGTATAACTTCACAATGGCTTTCGCCTGAAGCCCCGACATTTATTAACTGGAGAACTAGACTGCTTGCTATCCATAAACTTGAATCTTCAGTCTATTCAATAAAGGGTAGGCGGAGGCGGGAGCTTGCTTCTAAGATATGGGCTCCGGTGGAGAAATGGATTAATTAGCCACGTTACTTTTTCTTAATGTTATTGAATATGTTTTTGCATATGAGACTCAATAACTAGTTTAGTTGTATCTTAGACTGAAAGCCATGACTGTATTGTTTGTTTGTGTACTTATGAAAATACAATAAAAATATTTAAAAAAAAAAAAAAAGGAAAAAAGGAAATGAAAATATAGGGAAGGAGTTGCTGTAAACAGTGGCGTAACAAAACTTGAGGGGCCCCCCCTGCAGGATACGTGGAAGGGGCGCCTCCAGTTGACCTCTTCGTGTAGGACTTCCACAGGGTACATGTCTTGAAAGGGGGGGGGGGTAGGCAAAAGGTCTGCCTACGCCACTGTCCGCAGGTCTGCTTCCGAGGCTGTTGGTGCTTCTTCAAGGGTTGTGGACTGTGGGTTCAGGTGACCGATTATGCCCTTCGAGTCTCTCTCCATCACTTCCTCTCTATCACTCACTCTCTTCTGTTTGTGTCTCCATCACACAATATCCTGTCTCTCTCCATCACTCATTCTCTATCACTCACTCTCCTCTGTGTGCGTCTCAATCATATAATATTGTTGTTGTCTTATTCATCACTCCCTCTCCCCCCTGTGTCTCAATCATATAATATCCTCTTTGTCTCCCTCATCACTCATTCTCTATTACTCACTCTGCTCCCTGTGTGTCTCAATCACACAATAACCTGTCTCTCTCCCTCCTTCACTCTGTTGCTCTATCACTCACTCTCCTCCCTGCGTGTCTCCATCAGACAATCTCATCTGTGTGTATCTCCGACTCTTCCTCTCTATCACTCACTCTCGTCACTCACCTCCCTGTGTCTTCATCATATAGTATCCACTTTGTATCTCTCATCACTCATTCTCTATCACTCACTCTCCTCTGTGTATGTCTCCATCATACAATATCCTCGTGGTCTCGCTCTCTCCATCACTCTCTATCACTCACTCTCCTCCCTGTGTGTCTCCATCAGATTATCTTCTTCAAGTCTCTCTCCATCTCTTCCTCTCTATCACTCACTCTCTGTGTGTCTCCATCACACAATATTGTCGTTGTCTCTCTATTCATCACTACCTCTCTATCACTCACTCTCCTCCCTGTGTCTCCATCATATAATATCCTCTTTGTCTCGCTCATCACTCATTCTCTATCACTAACTCTCCTCTGTGTGTGTCTCCATCACTCATTCTTTATCACTCACTCTCCTTTGTGTGTGTCCATCATATAATATTGCCCTTATCTCTATTCACCACTCCCTCTCTTCACTCAGTCTCCACCCTGTGTCTTCATCATATAATATCCTCTTTGTCTCCCTCATCACTCATTCTCTATCACTCACTCTCCTCCCTGTATGTCTCCATCATACAAGATCCACATTGTCTCTCTCCCTCCATCACTCTGTTGTTCTATCACTCACTCTCCTCCCTGTGTGACACCATCAGACAATCTCCTCTGTGTCCGTCTCCATCACTTCCTCTCTATCACTCACTCTCTTCACTCTCTCTCCTCCCTGTATCTCCATCATATAATATCCTCTTTGTCTCTCTCCTCACTCATTCTCTATCACTCACTCTCCTCTTTATGAGTCTCCATTGAATGATGCCCTTCGAGTCTCTCCATAACTTCTTCTCTATCACTCACTCTCCTGTGTGTCTCCATCACAAAATATCCTCGCTGTCTCTCTCCATCAATCATTATCTATCACTCACTCTCCTCTGTGCGTGTCTCCATCAGACAATATTTTCGTTGTCTCTCTTTATCACTCTCCTCCCTGTGTCTCCATCATATATTATCCTCTTTGTCTCTCTCATTGCTCACTCTTTATCACTCACTCTCCTCCCTGTGTGTCTCCATCAGATCATCTCCTTCGAGTCTCTCCATCACTTACTTTTATCACTCACTCACTCTCTTCCCTGTTTCTTGCTTTGTCGTTTTCTTCCCCTTTTATCTTTATCTCTCGCACTCTTTCCTTCCGTTCTCGACCACACAAAGGTCTCTTCTCCTGTCCCCATCATTCTCTTTCTCTCTTGCTGCCTCTCTCTGTTCATCACTCCCTCTAGTCCGTCTCCTCCACCCACCCTGTACTCACTCATCTTTTTCTCGATCACGTCCTCTCACACTCCCAGTTTGTCTCCATCCATCCCTCTCCGTCTCTCTTTCTGAGTCCCTCACTTCTCCTTGTTCTCTCCCTGTCCCAATTGTTCGGTGCCCTTGCTCCTGCAGACTTTTATGTCATTCCCTCTATCTGTAGTCTTATTCCCCCATCTCTTTCTTCGTCCTGTACACTCATCAGTGCCATCTCTTCTATCTGTTTCTCCTTTAGCCGCTCTTGGGTGTCGACCTTTATTTCTCTATCTGTCCTTTCTACAACACTCTCTTCACTTTCTCTGCACATCTTTCCTAGGTATCTATTTTTATTCTCTCTCCCCCGATCTTTTTCTTCGGCGCCTCGTCAGGGGTAGTAAGTGCTATCTAAATACAATTACAGTGACTTCTGTAATGGGCGGCCGCTCCCACTCTCTCTCTGTGTTGCTGTCTCCTCTTCACCTCTCTCTCCTCGCCTCTCTTTCCCTTCTCGTTCTACGTCAATCAACTCCTTCATGCTCTTCGGGACCTCTCTTACCTGCCTTCTGATTACTGATCACCCTCCCCAGTCTGTCACTGTCACCATCACCTCCTCTCCCCTCTCAGACTTTTCCATCCTTTTCTCCCCCTCCAAGGCTTCACCCCCGATCTGCTTTGCCTCTCGTCCTCTCCACCCGGCTCATTTCAGGACGTGTCCACCTGCTCTACCCTCCTCGCAGCCCCCCCGCTCGAGCGCTCAGACGAGAGTACTGTGCTGAAGGGGCCCCCAGCAGCTCGGGGGCCCACCCGCACCATGGGGGCTGCGAGGGCCTGTGTTACGTCCTGGCTGTAAAGGGTTGGGGATAATGCATGACGGGAGAGAGCGTGATACCGGAGCAGGGTATGTAAACGCCACAGCAGACCATAAAATAAGACCAAAAACAGCCAAAAAGGAGCATAAACAATGACCGGTCAGACCAGCCCTTCGAACACTGCCTTATTGCCCTGTCCGGCCTAGTTCTCGACTGGCAGGAACAGCCAACCTGGACCTGCTCTACTGGCCTTTGAATTCACTGTTGCTTACGTTTCTGGGGCTCAGGACGATGACTGTTATACATGGCACAGCAGGTACCAAGAGAATATTATTAGGCGAACAAGTTTTTAGGCATAGGCGGCATGCTTAGCATTTAATGATACAGGATATTCCATTTGTTATGGGCCACTGGTTGGATTTGCAGTCGGGGCTGCATTCCAATTTCTTATGGAGGAAAGCCGTAGGGCTCTTCCTATTCTTTTTGCCACCGCACACTTGAGTAGCTACAATAACTGAAAGTGGTGCTCAGGGCTCCACGTTAAGGACAAAGGCATCCATCAAACAACACAGCATAGCGATGAACAGTAAGGAGGCAGCACAGAGAAAGGGCCGGGGAGCACTAGTTTTCTTGAAGATTGCAGCTTTGTCTGGTTAGCCCTCACATGTGTAAAACCTTTCGCATAGTGACCCCTGGACCGATGTTCTTAGCTGGCTGGGAGAAAGCGTAGGAAGAAAGTTGAATGATGGCGACTGTGGCAAAACGAACCAAGGGAGCTTTGATTGCCATTGTCACATGCATTTGTGATCCCTGGAATGGGGAGGTCAATTGTAAATTGCAGATGACATTAGATCACTTACTTTTCCCATTCACTACAAACGTCTTGATTATGGCAGTGCATACTACCAGTTTTCTTTTTTCCTAATTTTCACTGGTTCAGTGATCGTTACAACATTGCCTGTCAATTTTGAATCCCACCTCTCTCTTTCTCTGCAAATCTCGCGAATCTAATGAAACTCCTGTTCGCGTGATGTATTCTCCAACATAAGGTCTTAAAAAAGTAACATACATCGAAGTAGGTGGCCATTTTTGGGTCAGGCATTAGTCATTTTAAGCAAAAAAAAGATCAAATGTAAGCTCTGTTCGTATGACGCACATTGGGCATCACCTACACCTCACCTTAATAAATAAATAAGGTAGATCGGCGTCACAATGCCTTTGCACTTGATGATATTAATACAGAACTCTCCAGGTAAAGCGCTCAATTTTGTAAACATTTAGCACTGCTGGGCACTTTAAAAACAGTAAATAACTGCGTGCATCCTGCTTGGTGATGGTGAAGCAAGATGAAAGAGCCGGTGAGCAAGATGCAGCAACGACAGTGCGTGAGGAGGATCGAGTTTATGCCAAGGTTTTTAAGAACGGCGATATGGAATCCTACTTAGAAGAAGTGCTTGTGTTCTAAAGAAAAGTTCAGAAAACATGACATTAAATGGCCCAAGTGTAAACGAACAAGTCCTCCAGTAATACTTCTGGGAGTTAACTATTGAGAAAAGGGTGGGACAAGCAGGAACCATTATCCAATTAGAAGCGTCGTTTTCTAAAGGACACTGACAAAAGCCAATGAAGAGATGGAGGAAGCTGGCAGCTAGGTCTAACCCACGGAATGAATATAGCATCTCGAGAAGACAGCGCATGCGAGTTGCCTAGGCTCGACCTAAAAAATCAAGACGATACAAAGGCATTTCACTCAAGATAGAGAGAAGAGGGCAAGGGGTTTCATTACATTTGAGCTCAAGTTTGCATACTAAAGTCCTCATGTTTGAGCCTGGGAGGAACCCAACTTAACTGACCAAGAACCTGAAAGCCAAATTGAAAAACGCCCTCCCAAGATCCTGTCCTTAGTTTTCCAAGATCTGAGCTATAAAGAACCTAAACTGAGAATCTCATACACCTGTTACTGGCAGGCAAACACCATTCAAAGTCAATTGTGACTAACCTCAATGCTTAATTTGTGCTGGTGGTTTCAGGTGGCAGGCACCATCTCTTATTTGAGGGACCAGGACACTTTTTCATCATTAGACTTTGATTAAGAGCAAGTGTCAAAAAAGGGAGAAGGAGTAAGAGACAGAAAAAGATAGGAAAATTGTGAGGAATTGGGTTATTTGTTGAATGTGGCATGAGCAACAAAAGTTACTAAATTAACCTGTGCTTAACTCTTGGTAGCTTGGCACAAAAAGCAGACAGCCGTAACTTAGATGCAATGTGTAAAGTATTTATGCAGCACACAAAAAGTAATAAAGTGAAAATGCAACATAAAAAAATCCCACACCAATTTAAGAAAATAGAGTAAAATGTATATAAATTATTTGACACCAAAACGATAAAAATCCAATCATTAAGTAAGTAATTTTTTTGTTTCAATTAATAAAAATTGTTACAAAAGGCCATGCATTGTGTCCTACCAAAGACATTCTTCGATTGTTAATAAAAACTGTGATATATCATTTAATTTAGTACATTTCAAATGATTTCAAAAACATAAAATAGAGGTCCATAAATACTTAATATATGCTCACAGATTTGGGCCTGAAGTCTTGCTTTTGGCAGAGGCTCGATCTGTGCTTAAGAGTTCTCTAAGTTGTCGTGCAAATTTCGCTAATCTAGTCTGTTCCATGGTGATCTCTAAGCTAAAGAGAAGCTTCATTGCATCTATACAGGTACGAATGCCGTATTTTAAAAACAAGGGTTTTAATAAAGTGCAACGTGCGTGTCTCAGTTCAGGGCAGGTACAAACAAGATGGGCCAGGGACTCCTCGA
Organism: Triturus cristatus; assembly: GCF_964204655.1. Taxonomy (NCBI): domain Eukaryota; kingdom Metazoa; phylum Chordata; class Amphibia; order Caudata; family Salamandridae; genus Triturus; species Triturus cristatus. The sequence continues at coordinate 886,044,156 of NC_140580.1, read as the reverse complement.
ACCGATGGCAGAGTCTGCAGGAGGTGACCCCCTCTAGGGATTTCCAGCGAGTGTTTGTCTTTTATTGGCATAACCATGAGTCTGACCAATAGGATTTGCTTCAATACTGGAGTTATGAATTCTTAAAGTGTTTAGTAAAATATAGCTCCTAAAAGATCAAAGCTCCAACTGCGGACATCTATTTAAATTGGACCGTGTAAAAGCCGAAAAATAGGGCCGACTGCGATGGAACGCGGTCGGATACAAGAAGTGGATTGTACCCAGTTTGCTCTTATCTTTGGACTTAGAAGAAATTTCTGAGAAAGTATTCTGAGAAGGTAAAGTTCAGCAGGGCAAGGCTGTAAATGGTGTCTGAGGAGGAGGCATCATTGTCGGGGAGCCACTGGATGAAGTTGTGGTAAAGAATTCTACATTAGGACTTAATATCTTTTTTGGATGTCGAAAATCTCCAGCGTGACAAGGCAGGAGGCTGTAGCCGACGATGGTTACAGGAGGCCCAATACCCCTTTGGTGAAGAACCGCAGAACAGGATTTGCTACTGCAGAGAAGAACGTAGCGGGAGCTACATTGAAGTCAGGCCGACCAGCGATGCACCTTGTTTACATAGATGAGCAGGTTGGCCCCGATCTTCCCTCTGTTCTCAGAGCAGTTAAAGCCAAGAAATGTTAAATTCCAAAGTTTTTTACTTTGGCTATCTGAGCCCCTATAACACAACAACCAAGGGTTGAGGGCTGGAGGGGCACCACCTGGGGGTTCAGGACTTACTCAGGCTGGGTTCAGGTGTGGGTTAAAGATAATGGGAGCCTTTTATGTCCCTGAGGCTCTGATCAGGAGGCCAGTAAACCAGCCTTTACAGTCAGTCAGGTAGTCCTGGGTTCAAGTGATGAAATAGGGCTTAAGCAGCAGAGTAGGCCTCTGAAGGTTCAAAGCAGGCTCCAGGCAGCATATCAGTCCTCTCAGATGCAGCAAAGCAGTCTTGTTGAGTACACAGCTGGCCACAGCAGCAGGCAGCCCTCTGAGAGTCCTTCCACAGGTCAAGAAAGCAAACTGAAGAGTGAGACTTCAGTTCCCTTTTGTATGCACAGGGCCTTCATTGAAGCAGAAATTGTTTTTGAGAATTCCCTTTGAAGTGCTTGAGGTTTTCTGACTACCCATCCCAGGCCCCAAGCTGGCTTCATGAACAATGCAACGGTGACAAGTCCTTTTTGTGAAGGCAGAGCACAGCCTATTCAGTTGCAAATGAGGCTGTGCCCAACTCTGCCCACCCCTATCCTGCTAGTTGATGGCCCATTCAGGCACACCTAATCCCTCTATTGTGTGTCTGTCTGGGAAGAATAAACACATTCAAACTGCCAACTACACTCCGGCATGTGCCCCAGGGGAGGCTCGATGCACCAGATAGTTTTGGGCAGGAAAATGCCAAGTTTCTAAAGGTAAAAGACACATAATTGATGGAGGGAATGCAGAACAAATCCAAACATTCACCCCCAGTCAAGAGATCTGGGCTAAATCCATCAATCTTTTGCTCACCATGTTTCTAAAAGTGTAATTTTCAATATTGTAACTTAAAATCCAACTTTACCATTAAAGAGGGTTTTTAATTACAATTCCATAGATAGCAAACATGAAATGCTGACCTGTTTCCAATTAAAAGTCAGCACTTATTAAATGTAATAAGGTAACCCAAAGTTATCCTATGGAACAGGTGGCCCTCACAGTAGTGAAAAACACAATGTAGGAGTTTTTCAATATCAGGACATGTAAAACTTTAAAGTATATGTCCAACCTTTTAAGTGCAATGAACCTTGTCATGTGGGCTATATAGGGTGTATCTTAGGGGTGACTTATATGCAATAAAAGTGGAGTTTAAGGCTTGGCAAGATGTTTTATTGCCAAGTCGAATTGGCAGTTTAAAACTGCATTCAGGCTGCAATGGCAATCCCGGGACATGTTTTAAGAAGCTACGTAAGTGTGTGGAACAATAAGTGTTACAGCCTACTAGTGGCATTTAATTTACAGGCCCTGGGTATATGGTATTCTAGAAGGGATTTATAATTAAATTAAGTATGCTAATTGGCTGTAAGCCGATTTTTGCCATGTTTAAGAGAGTAGGCACAAGCACTTGAGCACTGGTTGGAAGTGGTAAAGTACACAGAGTCCTAAAGTCAACAAAAACACATTTAACCAAAATAAAATGGAGAGAAAAGGCAACAAATTTGGGGAGGACCACACTAAGGCTGACCGGTTTAACAAAAATAATGATGAAAGGGGAAAACAGGGATTGAAAAAGAACCTGCAAGAGTGAGATAAAAGACGGGAAGTGGAGGAGTCGGAAGGAGAGGCATGAGGTAGAATGAAAATACATCTGTCTTGTTATTTGGCAACCACAGCATTTGCCACGACGGATACAGGCTTCTCAGATAAACTCCGAGCTCTCTGAAAATGTTTTTTGTTTTAATTAAGTATTGGCTACTTGTCGCCACAATCACGATGGAGAAGGAGCTTCGGGTTGGTCATGTAAGTAGAGAAATGAAGCACAAGGTACAGTTGGAGCATCGGAAACCTTGGCGTTACAAAACACCAGGTTTATAGAAAAACAGGTGAACCCCACAGGTCAAGACACGAAAGGGAAGGCGTCCAGACGAGAGAGGCACAACTGCACCAGGTGCAGTCAGACAGCCATCGTAATCTTTGTTTCCTAATCAAGGAATGCATTGCTGGAATAAAAAAAAGTGCTTGAAAATTGGCGGCATAAAGAGACAAACGTTATGTCTAAATGTATTTTTAGGCCTGTGGAAGGTGCTGGAATGCGGGCAGGAGACACATCTCCCTAATGACGTATTGCCTCGCGCCCGTTCACAGAATACCGAGGGAGAGTTCACCAGAGCCTTTTTAAGGCATGAGGAAAAATGAACAATGACCCGGGCCTGAGTGTTTTAGCCCTCCTCTGGTTAGATGCTCGCCCACAAGCCTCTCTAAGCCTGCCGTGCCCGGCTGCCAGCCAAGCCATTGTCTATATAACCAACATTACTCAGGACTTGTGTGGGAGGTGTGACGAGTGGGAGTCCATTACTGAATATTTGAAGAGAAGGCATTTATTTCTCTGATAACTCGGAGCAATGTTTATTAAAAACAAATATGTCCGGTGTTGGGTAATGTAGTTCAAAATATAATCTCTCAGCATTTCACGAAAATAATAACTGATATGTACAGCGCTTCAAAATTGCAAGCAACATGGTATGAAGCGCTAAATAAAACAAGGTATTATTTATAAATGGAGGAAGAAACGTGCAGCTTATTCATGGCAAGGACTCTGGAAAGCAATAGGCTTATTGCTGAATGGTGAAACCACAGGTTACAATACTGGCCACAGCTACGTGCACCGTCCAGCAGCGGTCCGTGGAGGGAGTTCCGTGGGGCGGAAAGGCGGGGCGGGGGAGGGGCAGGGTGGGGGGTACTAAACACCAGAACATGGATAATTGGAGGTAAGTAAACAATTAAAAAAATAAAACGAATTTCGTAGCGCGCCCTGTATCACAAAATGCGGTGCAGCGCGCGGTACGAAATTCGTTTTATTTATTTAATTGTTTACTTACCTCCAATTATCCATGTTCCCGTGTTTAGTACCCCCCACCCTGCCCCTCCCCTGCCCCGCCTTTCCGCCCCACGGAACTCCCTCCACGGACCGCTGCTGGCACCGTCACCATTAAATGTCAATATACAGAGCTAAACTAGTGAGAGATGCATTTTAATATTCAAGTAACAGTCTCTCATATTACAAGAGCTTTTTGAACTATCATCTCTCCGCTAGGAGTACTTCTATGTGCCTGCAATCATCATTAGGTCTCGCCTAACAGCGTGCATGCGCTGTTTCTGCAAGGGGTGTTGTGTGCGGTAAAGGACTTGGAGCCCGCCCATTGCTTTCCTTTCCTCAGCATCATTGTCACTCTTCTTTGCTGCTTCCTACTTCGCCAGTGCATTATGGGTGTCACTTCCTTTTATTTCTGTGGTACACTGAGTAAGTACAGACGGATTAATTTTAATCGGGGTCTGTCCGTGGCTCGCGCTGTAAAGGTACTTTTTTTTTCGCCCTTCCACCCACCGCTCATCCATGTTGCTTTTACCCCTTCCATTCACCCCCAATGATGATGTCCCATCCCCCCAACCTCCCGCTTGCTTGCTCTTATCGACACCTACTGCCCCGTCCTTGCTTGCCCATCCCGCCCACCACAAAAAAAGGCAATATGACGTTGTGGTAGAGCTGGTTAGGTTTTATTTAGACAGCACATGCGCTGTCTCTGCAAGACATGTTGTTCACATATAGTAGGCGTACAGCCCTCCAATTGCTTACCATTTATTCCTTCAGCGTTGCTTTCATTTTCTTCGTTTGTCACAGCATGCGGGCATCATCTCCTCTTCTTGCGTTAGGCCCTCCCCTGGAGCATGGACCAAGTACTTGTGTCCATCCACTGCTCCTGTTTTTGGAGCTACTTTTTTTTATGTTCAGGCACTCCATAATAGTGCGTGTGTTTTCAGTCTGTCTCCCATATCCGTGTCCGTGTACCTTCTTTTCCCTCCCACCCTTTACCCTGTATTATACACCACTGCACTTTACGCCATTGCACTGTACTCCACATCACCCTCTTCCACTGCACACTACTCTGCACCATTTTACTTTATGCTACTGCACTCTGGCACTCTACTCTACACCACTCTATGCCACTTTATACCACTGCACTCTGCATCACTATTCTGCACCACTCTACACAACTGCACTTTATTCCACTCTACTCGACACAACTGCACTCTATGCCACTGCACTCTGGGCAACTGCTCTCTACGCTGCACCACTTTATGCCAATACAGTTTATGCCATTTGACTCTGACACTGTACTCTGCACCATTCTCTATGCCACGTCACTGTACTCTTCACCACTCTACTGTATGCAACTGCACTCTACGACACTCTACTCTGCACCACTCTACTTTATGCTAGTGCCCTTTATTACATACCACTTTACTCTAGGCCACTGCACTCTGCACTGCACCCCTCTACTCTGCGCCACTCTACTCTACAGCACTCTACTCTATGCCACCTCACTCTACTTTGTGCCACTCCTCTCTACTTTGCGCCAGTGCACTCTACTATGCACCACTGAACTCTACACCACTTTACTCTGCACCACTGTACTTTACGCCACTCTGCTCCACCCTACTCTGCACCATTGAACTCTGCGCCATTGAACTCTATTTTGCACCACTGCACTCTATGCCACTGTACCCTACTCTGCATCACTGCACTCTAAACCAATTCATGCCACTGAACTCTACTCCACTGCACTCTACTCTACTCTGCACCACTCTACGCCACTGCACTCTATGCCACTGTACTCTACGCCACTCTTCTCTTCATCACTCTACACCACTACACTCTACTCTGCAACACTTTATGCCACTGTACTCTACAACACTCTACTCCACTCCCCTGCACTCTACGCTACTTTACTCTGCACCAACTCTACACCACTGCACTCTCCCCTACTTTACTCAACTCTGCACCACTCCATTCTGCTCTGCACCACTCTACTGTACTCTATGCCAATCTACTCTATGCCACGGCGCTCTTCGCCATGGCACTCTACACCATAGCAATCTAAACTGCCACTGCACTGTACACCACTCCACTCTATGCCACTCCACCTCCACCCCACTTTCTGCCACTCTATTCGGTATCACTCTAGGCCATTGCACTCAACACCACTGCACTCAATACCACTCCACTCGACTATGTAGCACTCTGTACCACTGCACTCTATCCCACTCCACTCTATGCCACACGTCGTCGCTCCACACAGTGCTAGTTTACTCCACTCTGTCCACTTCACAGAGTGGCACTCTATTCTTCACCACTCCACACCATGCCACTCCACTCTACCCCACTTCATGCCACTTTACTCAACTCTAATGAATGCCAATCCACTCTACTGCACTCAACACCACTCTAATCTACGCCAGTCCACTCCACTTTATGCCACCCCACTGTACGCTACGTCACTCCACTCCACACCAAGCCACTCTGCTCCATTCCACACCTTTCCACTCCACTCAACTCTGCTGTACAACATGGCTAAACGACATTGGCAAAGCCAGCAGCTCTTGCGTAGGCAAACATACTGGCTTTGCCAAAGTTTGTTTGAGTTTTTTGGTTATTGCTTCTCCTGTCTCGTCGTTGCTTGCCCCCTGCCTGTCCGTCACACTAACACGTGTTTTCAGAGCAAAAAGCAAACACTCAGCATTTTATTTGTAAAACGTGTGTGTGTGGCCTGTATAAAACGTGTGTGTGTGGCTTGTATGAAACATATATGAGTGGCCTGTCGTCATTTCTCTGCAGCATGTGTTTTGCCAGTTGAATTCGCCTGTCACAACTTACTGAGGAAGCATCATCGGTCTGTCTCTTCTCTGTTACCGTACATGCGTGAACCACCTGCCAAAGGAGTAAAATGGCAGCAGATTAGGTGTGAGGTGTGTTTTTCAGAGGCAGGTGATAGAGTGCCCGATACGTTAAAACTAGACACACGACAGTGCTTGTAGAGTGAAGGAAGCCTCAAGTCTTCCTGAAAGGGCGGGCTGCAGACAACTGCCCTCAGCGGGTGCTTATAGTTTCTTTGCAGCAATGCACGACATGCACATGTTCACAGGGGAAACAAAACACACTTACTCCGGATTTTATTACACATACTCTTGCCCCTCAAACAATTCTATAATACACGGCAGAAACCGCCTGCTGCTTCGTAGAACGCCGGTCAGAACACCACAGAAAACACAGCGCTTGCAAAGCAAGACCTGTTTTAGGATGAAGCCGTGGTTTGCTAAAGACATCTTGGGGACATTCAGAAATCTGACCTAGGAACAGGCGTGCAACACCCATTGGACTCAAAGGGCTTCAGCCACCACCCCCGCCCCCCCCCCTCCCCCGTCGTGTGTGGCAGCCCGGGATGAGACAGCTTCCCGGGCACACACACAGCCGCAGTCGAGCACTTCACAGGTCTTAAAAAGACCATTTGCATGTACACAGCCGCACCCGAGCACTTCACAGGTCTTAAAAAGACTATTTGCATGTACACAGCCGCACCCGAGCACTTCACAGGTCTATAAAAGACCATTTGCATGTTAATGAGGCCTCGCTGTTGTTTCACCCCTTCTAAGAGCCCCTGCAGCTCCACTCTGCCTATTGCTTAAAGATTCAGCCCCCCCCCCAACATTTTTTCTTAGCCCCCCCTCCCCCCGAAATTTGGCTCTAGTTGCGCCTCTGCCTAGGAATGCATTCCACCTTCGGCTTACCATTGGCTTTGTGGATGGTAACTCACATTCTCAAACTTTTTTATTGCTGGCTTTATTTGCTTTAGGCTTTCCAGCCTGAGTTCGGCCCTCCAGGGCCGGACTGGGAATCCAAGGCAGCCCTGGAAGTTTTCTCAGACAAGTCCCTGGGGAAGCACTACCTGGCTCTGCGAGGCTGGAAACCCTTGCTTTTGTTACTGGAGGCTGGATATTGCAGCACCACTGCAAAACCGGCCCCCGTAACAAAATCGGCCCCCCACTGCTCCAAAACCGGCCCCCAACCTTCCAGCCTCCCAGGGAAACGCCTACGGCCAGCCTGGCCCTGTGTCCCTCCCGTTCTGTTACCCAGACCTTGCTTACTGTATTCTTCCACTAGCTCACTTTCTGTAAACAGGGCTTTGAATCTTGTTCTTATCTTTTCACATTTGCTGTGCACTCAAAGACAGAGGTCAAATGTCAAGCTCTCTCTTCCAAGGGAGCTTGGTGTTTACTTTTCTTTCTCTGACTTCAAAGTGAGAGAAATTATGTGACTCTCCTGCTGAGTATCCATGTAAGAGGAGAGTGTGCAGTATTTTTTTTTAGCTCACAGAAAAAGGGAACTTTGCTGATGTTTTCGAATATATCAGAATTAGTACAAATGAAGAACATTTTTTTTTTGTAATTTTGAAGTGTGGTGGAAACAAATATTTGAATGGGGGGGGAGGATGTGGCCCAACGGCTAGAGCGGTTGACCTCGAAGCTGGGGAATCAAGTTCGAGTCACGGCAGGGACGCTCAACATCCTGTGATTTTGGGCAAATCACTTACTCTCCCTGTGCCTAAACAAAAACAAAAAAAAAATGAATGTGTCCTGACACCTTTGGGTCAAGTTCACGCTATATAATACAAAACAAAAAAAATTGGATCAAAACACTTGAATACACTAGTTGATGGCAATCTACTTCACTGTAACCCAATCAACTCCACTTTAACCCAATCTACCTCACTCCACTCTACCTCAATCCACTCTACCTCAATCCACTCCACTGCGATCCAATCTACCCCACTCCTCCCTCACCTACCCGATCGCACTCCACTCCAATCTAGCCCACTTCATTCACTCTAACCCAATCAACCCCATCCCACTCCAATCTACCCACTTCACCCGATCTACTGCAATCCACTCCAATCTTCCCTTCTTTGCTCCAATATATCCAAATCTACCCCTTCCACCCCAATTTAGCCTGCTCCAATGTACCCCACTCCAACCCACTCCACTCAAATCTACCTGACTCCACTCCAATGTACTCCACACCAACCTACCCCAGTACAATTTACCCCACTCCATTCCAATTTACCCCACTCCAATCTCCACTGCAATCTATCCAATTCCTCTCCACTTTACCCTACTCCACTCCAATCTATCTCACTCCACCACAAGTTACCCACTCCAATCGAACACCGTCTACCCGACTCCAATCTACCACATTCTACCTCACTTCAATCTACCGTACTTCACTCAAATCTACCCAACTCCAGTCTACGTCACTCCACTCTAATCTACTGCACCCCACTCCACTCTGCCCAAATCCACCCTACTCCACTTCAAGCTATTCTACCCCATTCCAATCTACCATACTCCTCAAATCTACTGCACTCCATCCCAATCTACCCTACTCCTACTCCTCCCCCTCCCCAATCTACCCCACTCCACTACAATTTACCACACTCCAATCTACCCCACTCTACCCCACTCCACCCAACTCTACCACAATCTATCCACCCACTCCAATCCAATCTACCCCACTTCAATCTACCCTACCCCATTCCAATTTACCCTACTCTAATCCACCAAATCTACCCCACTCCACCCTAATCTACCCCACTACTCTACATTCCAATCTAACCCACTCCAATATTCCCCAATGTATCTCACTCCAATATAGCATCCACTCAAAACTATCCAACTCCACTCCACCCCATTCAAATCTACCCCACTCCATTCTACCCCAACCCACCCCACTCAGAATCAGAAAAAGCTTTATTCGGTAAGATATTCACAAACCATAAAAGCATATACATTTTACATTGAGCATCGACACTGTACATCACAACAATTAATGATCATAAGTTTAAAAAGGCTTTTATAATTGCCAACAAGATTAAAAAACTGTGCAAAATAGCAATTTTAAGTGCAAAAAATGTTCAATTAATTGTCGCTTTACTTTACATGATTACGTTTTGTATAGGCTACATCACATTAAGACGGAAAAGATAGGCCCCCCAGACAGCAGGATTAGGATGCGTAGGGGGATAATCCCAGTTCAACGTAGGGTACAATTGTTTATTTTATGTAATCCGCCTTGGGGTCAGTTAAATTATATGTTATAGTTTATGGCGTGACAGGAAGCTTTCCGAAAGTCAATGTACAGTCTAAAGATTTGTTCTATGCCATACGCAAATTTTTAAAAACTTGATCATATTTATCGCCAACGGTTCTGTATCTAACATTTGAAGAGCCATAAGGGCAGGTCGACATTGTTTTAGACCCATCAGTTTCAGCAGAGGAATCAGGTACAGCTTTCTTGGTACAGTATAAAATTTGCAGAACATGATTACGTGCAAAGTAGACTGAGCTGAAATATCGTCACAGGGACAATGAGCCAGTTGGTTTGACCAGTCGTTAGTCACCGGAAAGGTGGTTAAGCGGTGAAAAATGTTGAAACGTAATCTAGTTAGTAGGAATTTGTCGTAAGTGCTTGAGTTAAAGGTCAAATATGGCTCGATTTTAACTGTTGTTTGAATGGTAAGGGTACAGAGGGTTTGTTTGATTCTAGGGCCAGGCGTAAATCAGCGAGATGGCTTAGACACTCGTCTCGTAATTTCTTTCTGGGGATAGAATTTAATTCTTGTGGGTTAAAATACAGATGCTCATATCCCAGATCAGAAAGGAATTTTTTAACATAATGTGAAGCCCATAATCTAACTTCATGCAATCCGTGATAAGTTCCTGTGTGAGTTTTAACTCTCTTGTAGTCCAGATACGATGCCAGAGAAGAATTGGCTGCTGTAATGTATGGGAGGCCCAGTTCACTGTGGGTGTTATATGCAGAGGTAGAGGACGGGGCAGCCAGTAAAAATTTCAGGAAGATATTCTCTGTTAGTTGAATCGAGTCCACTTGTGCATTTCCCCAGATCCCTGCCCCATAAATAGCCGTGCTGACGCATCTTGAATGATAGATGTCTAGCAATTCTTTTGGTGGTCTCTTCCCTAGTCTCCGTGCGAAAGCAACCAAGGCCATAGTTGAGTTTTGGAATTGAAGCTTTCTCATCTCGATTGCCCTTTTCCAAGTACCTTTGTGATCTATTATTACTCCCAGGTATGGATAGGTGGTTATATTTTCTACTCTTGTCCTATTTAAGTAGGTACCTTTTCCTTTGCTGATTTGTTTCCCTGAGGTCATTGTGAATGTCTTTTTGACATTAATGTTTAAATCCAGTTGAGTCATAAACTTTTAAGATCTGTCCAAAGAACGTTGTAATTCAAGAGGGGTGCGGGCTATTATGACTGCGTCATCCGCATAGAGGAGAGCGGGTATCGGGCGTTCTTGAATTCGGGGTAGGTCCTGGCCACCCTTCAGCATAGCTGCTTCTAGACCATTGGTGTATAAGGTAAAGAGGAAGGGGGCGAGGACACAGCCTTGCCTGACTCCCCGCTCTACCCCAAAATGTGAAGTTGGCTGCCCCCCCGAACCATATCTTACTTTTGCAGTTGCATTAGAATAAATTTCCCTGATGTAATTGACCAAATTTATGTGTACTCCCACATCAGTCAGTATGCTCCACAGTTTCTTGTGAGCCACGCAGTCAAAGGCTGCGGAGAGATCTACGTATGCCATGCAAAGGCTGACACCCTTTGCTTGGACATATTTTCCTCTCAGCAATGTAAGGTTTAGGACCTGTTCAATGGTGCCTTTTCCCTCCCTGAAGCCATACTGGAGGTCGGAAATTATGTTGTTTGTTTCCGCCCAACCTTGTAGGCGTTCCAGGAGGATTCTTCCTACTATTTTACCGAGCGAATCCTATAGGGATATAGGTCGATAACACGTGGGGATTTTTCTATGACCCTTTTTGAAGATAGGGACTAAGATGGAATTGGACCAGGATTCGGGTAGTCCCACCTTTCCCACGGCTTCTAGGACCTGGTGTAGTAGGGGGGCCCAAAGGTCAATATTCGATTTATAGAGGTCCATAGGTACCCCGTCGGGGCCCGGGGCCTTTCCTGATCTGCTTGCGTTCAGGGCTGACTTGACCTCAAGAAGATTAAAATCTAGGTCTAATGGAGCGATCGAGTCGGTTAGATGGGTGGATTTCTGTTGGTTTGTCCCTGCAGGAGTTGAGAATATGTCTGAAAAGTGTGTGATCCAGTCTTGTTCTGTGATGGATGTTTCGATTTGGTCATGGTCTTTTGGGCCTGAAAGGAAAGAAGAATTAACTATCTCCCAGAAAGCGGCAGAGTCCTTGTTTTTGCAGCTATCGTGTAGGGCGGCCCAGTGTGCCTCTTTTAGTTCTTTTTTGCGGGAGGTTAAGGTGTTATTATATAGTTTCCTTGCGTAAGTGACCTCTGCTAGATCTCTTGGGTATTTTTTAAAAACTTTTTAAAGGATTTTATGTGCTTTAGTACAGGCTGAATTAAACCACCCAAACTTGGGTTTTTTCCTTGATGTTTTCTCCCCTCTAAATTTCACTGTCAGAGCCTTCTTAACTTCAGTAATTATTTTATTGTAGTTTACTACGATCTCTTGAGCAGACGAGGTCTCTGTCAAACACGCTAAGAATTCTGGGTATGCCCCTCTTAGTATGGTCTCTAGGATAGCAGTGGGATCAATATGGGACCATTTTAAGGTATAGCCGTTTGGTCTGGGCATCGATATATTATTTTCATGATATAGTGTTTGTGTCTTTTTTTGTAGGCCAGCAGTTCGAATCGTGATAGATATTGGATGGTGATCACTAAAAGCACAATCGTGAGTGGTAAACGTGGTGATCGCTTCCATAGGACTGTTTCCCATTAGGATGAAGTCTATGCATAAAAACAAACCTCTGCCAATGAACGTTGGGTCAAAAGCAACAGCAGACTCAAGCAGTTCATTTGCGAAGGCTAGTTGGAGAAGGGTCATAGTCTCGTTCATGAGAGACCCTTTATGTGTGTGCAAGAAGTGCGTGATGTTATTATTTTGATAATCTGTATAGCCACATTTATTATTGTGGCTATTCTCGCACAGTGTAAGATTAAAATCACCTCCCCATATGATTGATGGTTCTTTCCCTGATTTAATGTTAATGTGGTCCAGTAGGAAATTGCGTATTTCTTTTAGGACTTCCGTAAACTTGATATCTGTAAGGTTGTTATATATGTTAACTATCAGGTTGGGTGGTGATTTCGTGATGGTTATTTTTAATATCTGATATTGGGTCTCAGTTTTTAGGGCTTGAGCCTCTAGGGTTGGAGTTAAATTTGAGACGTAAACCGCTAAGCCACCCTTTGCTCTGCCTGATGTTGAAGCCAACGCTGGGCTAAAGAAAGTTTTATAGCCATTTAAGTGAATAGGGGTGGTTGCCCATGTCTCCTGCATACAAACGATATCGTTTTCTTTTATGAATGTCAGCCACCCTTCGTTGTTAACCTTCGAGCGAAGGCCCGAGACATTCCAGAAAGTTATTTTTAGGTGCGAGTCCGTCAAGGGGTTTCTGTTTGTATTATTAGGGACATTTCGAATTGTTGGTTTGAATACGGAAGAATCCGTAAAAGGAGAAATTCTGCCGGAGTTATGTAGTCCATCTGTGGTAGGTAGTAGAATTTCGTGCACACCATTGGACTTTGTGCTAGAAATGTGCTTAGGTTGCACTATTAGCAAAGAGTGGTGAGCAATGAGGTGAGCCGCGCTGTTATCTTGGCTGTGATTTGAATCAAAGGCGTTTTCTACTCCCCTGTCTGTCCAAGTTACGTTATGGGGAGTAGCGTTATCTGGCGGTGTTAGTTGTCAGTCCACCTCCTCTAATGTTGTTAACTGTTCAAACCTGTTTTGTAATAGAATACAGCCGTTTCGTTTATTGTCATAATTTGATACTGTGTTATAAAAAAAGTCGAGCGGTACCATGTTAATTGCTGTTTTTGAGTTTGTTTGTTCCCTTTTGGCCACCAATAAAGATCGCACTAGTCTCGGTGATTTGAAATTCACTACTATGCAGTCTCCTGTGGTGTTTTTTTGGGAGTAACCTAACCAGCCTACTCTCCTGACCATCAAAATCTGATTAGAGGGAATTGGGTGAAAATGTTTGTGTTTAGTAAGCCAGTCCGTGACCTTGTTTCTAAGTGAGGTCCAGGTTTCAGTTGATTCTTTATTTAAGGGTGGTACACCTGTTAAAACTAGGGCATACGGACAAGCAGCAGGTGGCAGGTTTAAAATTTCTCTGTTTGGTAGGGGGGAAGATCTAGTGATAATTGTTTTTCCTTATGAGGTCTTATATGGGTTCTAGATTCCTCTGTTCCAATTGAACTATACTCTACACTTGTTCCCTGGTTATTAGCTGATGTTACTATGAGAGTAATTGTTGTAGGATTGTTAGGGCGTTCCTTTGCAGATGGTAAAGGATGTGGGTTTTGGGGGATAGATTGGTTATTATCAGCGTGAGATCTGTGTGGGTCAGGTCGTGTTTTACTGTCGGTTACTAGTTTTTCTAGTCGTACGAATTTATCTTCAAAAACTGAGGAAAGTATGGTAATCATTTCGCCCAGTTTTTCTTCCAGTGCTTGATTTATTAAGTTTCGTAGTGATGTGTTGCAGTGTTTGGAAATCAGCTCTAACGTTGTGTGTGTTTCTGAATGTATAGGGAAGTTTTGATAGGTTTCCTCTGTCTGCGTTCCTATATTACATAGGACTGGGTGAGTGGAAATCTTTCCCTCTTTTTTTGGGGGCCGGCCTTTAGTGGTTGCCCCCCTCGCCCCGTTCGGTTTTTGTTTGTTTTTTCCCCGTGTTAGAGGTCCTTTCCTTGGTGGAGGGGTAGAATTTGTAAGTATCTCTATAATCTCGGGGGATTTATGAGAGGTGGAAACCAGCGGATCAGGTGAGAATATCAGAGTAGGTGTCTTGTTTAAGAGAGAGGAACTAATGGTATCGGGATCTCTGATTGTCCTGCTAGCTGGGTCTAGTGAGAGCCTCCTTTCTGTAGATAAAATCTCCTGATCTATGATTGATTCGGCTCGTAATAAGTAGGCATCTAGTGTGCCCACCGCACTTTTACGTTTTTCCATATTTAATAGTGGAATGATATTGGATGGTTAATACAGAGTCCCGCTATGTCCAATTAGCCTCTATATATCTTTGGAAACAGATAATATCGACCAGTCCATAGACGTTGGTAGCTGCACAGGCGCAAAACCTTGGTGTATGACGTACCTTTCCTTCCCGGTGTCTCACAGAAGTGTTTCTGGCGGAGCCCAGGGGGGTGGCCCAGCCTCTGTCTGCCCCTGACGGCCACAGATGGCCCGCCCTTTGCCCGGGCTTAGCCCGGCGCCACCCCTGCGCGCTCCCGCGATGCGGTGGGTGGGCTGCTCTTTTAAGCGCCTCCGGGCGCGGAAACGGCGTCGGTGGCTTTCCTGCCGCTGGGAAGCCTGGGTGATGTAGTCCCCGCCTCCACTCCGCGGCCGCGATGATTGAAACTGCGGCGGTGGGAGGCGGGAACGGTAGAAGGTTCTATGGCGCAGGAGTGAGAAGGATTTTCGCCTCAGGTACGATCTCACCCAGTGTTTGATGCCTGGAGCCCGCTCTGTCGGGGGTGGGCTGCTCTTTCAAGCGCCTCCGGGCGCGGAAACGGCGTCGGCGGCTTTCCTGCCGCTGGGAAGCCTGGGTGATGTAGTCCCCGCCACCACTCCGCGGCCGCGATGGGTGAAACTGCGGCGGCGGGAGGCGGGAACGGCAGAAGGTTCTATGGCGCAGGAGTGAGAAGGATTTTCGCCTCAGGTACGATCTCCCCCAGTGTTTGATGCCTGGAGCCCGCTCTGCCGGGGGTGGGCTGCTCTTTTAAGCGCCCCCGGGCGCGGAAACGGCGTCGGCGGCTTTCCTGCCGCTGGGAAGCCTGGGTGATGTAGTCCCCGCCTCCACTCCGCGATGGGTGAAACTGCGGCGGCGGGAGGCGGGAACGGCAGAAGGTTCTATGGCGCAGGAGTGAGAAGGATTTTCGCCTCAGGTACGATCTCCCCCAGTGTTTGATGCCTCAAATCCATCCAATCTACCCCACTGTACTCTACCCCAATCTACCACACTTTATTTCACTCTACTCAATCTACCCCACTCCATTCCAATACAACTCACTTCAGTCCAATCTAACTCACTCCAGCTCACCCTACACCATCTCACTCCAATCTACCCTACCCCACTGCACCCCAAACTACCCAAATCCAATATACCTCATCCAATCTGCCCCACTCCAATCCACCCCAACCTACTCCACTACAATCAACCCCACCATAACCCAATCTACCCCACTCCAATCTACCCTATCCCATCCAACCTACACCACACCAATCTATCCAACTCCACTCCAATGTACTCCACAACAATCTACCCCTCTCCAAACTAACACACTCCTATCTATCTACTTACTCCAGTCTACCCCACTCCACCCCTCTCCACTCCTATCTACCCACTTCACTCCACCCCACTCCACTCTACCCCACTCCACTCTACCCCACTCCAATCTACCCCAATCAACTGCACTCTTCCCCAATCTACCCAACTTCCCTCCAATCTACCCCATCACTCTACCCTGATCTACCCCAATCCACTCTACCCCACTCTACTCTAATCTACCTCACCTTACTCCACTCCAATCTATCCCACTCCAATCTACTCGACTTCACCCCGATAAATCCCAATTCAATCTACCTGACTCCCGCACTCCAATCTACCCCAATCTACTCAACAACAATCTACTCCAATCCAAACTACCAACCTATACCCCAATCAACCCTGCCCCACCCCAATATAGCCCACTCCAAACTACTCCAGTACATCCCCACTCCATTCCATTCTACCCTACTATAATCCACCCAAACTACCCCACTCCAATCTACCTCATTACACTCCAGTCTACCTCACTCCATTTCAATCTACTCTAAACTCACCCTTCCCCAATCTACCCCACTCCAGTCTACCCCAATATATCGCACTCTACTCTACCCCAATCTAATCTACCCCAATTTACTCCACTCCAATCTACTCCACTCTACCCCAGTTCAATCTACCCCACTCCAATCTACCAAGCTAATCTATCTAAATCCCCCACTCCCCGACTCCACTATGCCCCAATCTACCCTGATCTGCCCTACTCCTATCTACCCCACTTTAATCTAACCCACTCTAATCTACCCCACTCTAATCCACTTCAATCTATCCCACCACATCCCAATCTACTCCGTTCTTATCTACCCCACTCTAATCTACCCCTATCTACTCCCTCCAATCAACCCCTCTCCAATCTACCACGATAATCTACCCACCTCCCACAATATAATCCACCCCATTCCATTCGACCCCCACTCCACGAAAATCTATCCCACTCCACTCTGCCCCAATATACCCCATTCCACTCTACCCCACTCCAATGTACCCCACCCCACTAATTTTTTGCCATGCTGAACAGCAGCCACACTGGTGTACATAATGGCTAAAACACATTGCCAAAACATAGGCGAGACCAATTGGCTTTGCCAATGCTTGTTGTAAATCTTACTGTTTGTTACCATTTACTTGAATTTGCTGCTTGAAATTCGTACATATGATGTGTCTTGAATTCTCTTTATGGGAAACGCAGCACTCTGTAAGCATGGGCTATAGCATGCATTTAAATTCACTACTGCGTTCTGAGTTATATGTAGTCTTAGTCCTCAAGTATCTTAAATAAGCCTTGGCAAAGCCAATAGGTCTCGCCTATAAAAAGCGGTATGTCATGGCCAGCATTCTTTTACGAATTTTTAGCCATACTGAAGAACAGCCATGCTTCTGTACAGCCTGCCTAAAAAACACATGCAGGAGTTATGGGCTTTGTCCACGTTGTTTAGTCATGTTGTATAGCAGCACGGCTAAAAATTAGCAAAACAATGCGCTCACGGTATCATCATAGTTTTTTTCAAATTTTAGCAGTGCCGCACAGCCGAGCTGCTGTATGTACAACATGACTAAAAGACATTGGCAAAGCAAAGAGCTCTCGCACAGGCGAGGCCTATTGGCTTTGCCAATGCTTGGTTTTCACATGTACCTGCCTTCTGTCATTTTCTTCCTGCAAAGAGACTCAGACACACATGTGCACTCCTTTGAAGACTTTAGATGCAGTGTCGCAAATGCAAATTCATTGAACATACATGCTGTTCAGTTCGCTCTTCTGTGCTTGCACTTCTGCTGGCCGGACTTTGCCCTTTCTTTGCTTCATAAAGGTTACAGAGGTGTTCCCTGTTCTTGGGAGCAGCCAGACACATTAAACAATACTCCCTTCCTCCACTTTGAACTATATTGTGAATGTTAGTATATGTGGGAAGTATGTCAACACAGTATTCTCTAGTATTGTTAGGGGTGCGGTGGGTGTTCCCACTTCAGGAAATTTCAAACCAAAGATGCCAAGTTGTGCATTTCTGGCCTCTGTTTGTAAAGAATATGGCCTGAACATGCAGTGGATTTATGGCAAATTGAGCTGTCAAATACACCATTTGACTTAATTGGTTTAGGAAATTCCTCAGCTCGGGCTCCATCCTTAATCTTACTAGGTTAGAACTCGTCCCATGTTTGCTCACTGCTAATGAGTAAATGATTCAAAGTGGGGGGGGTGGTATTAATGTATGTGTCTGGCTGCTCCCATGCACAGGGAACAGGTCTGGAACCTCCAACAAACACGGGAGAGGCAAAGGCCAACCAGTAGCTATCCGAGCACTAAATATGTACATCCTCACAAGCAGCTGTGAAGGTATTTATACAAATAGAACATGTATAGATGTGCACTGTATTTGCATCTAAGCTCTTCACAGGATCACACGTGTTTGTGTCTCCTCGAAGGAAGAAACGTATTGAATGGATCAAGATGTCAAGACATGATGAAGGCATTCTTGTTCAGGAAGGTCCTGTGATGTAAGAGTTTGCTACTTTCTTAATGTGAACACACAAACTAAAGTTCTTTGACAAGAGAGCACTAACTCTGCACATCAACACGTACCTCACACTAGTTTCTGCAAAGTACTGCAAGGCCAACAATGAACTCGGTGACAGTAATGCCTATTATTTGAAGCCACTTGGATTCTCCGTTGGAGCTTCAGAAAATTAAGAATACACTTACGTATATAGTTAGTAAAAACATAAGCTTACGATTGCTGCCTGGCCAGTTTGTCATCGCCCCTTATGCTGTTGCCTCATTCTTATTTAGGAACAAGGGGGCATATGTACAAGGGGTTATCGCCACCAGAATGTCCCTTTTATATATATTCTGGTAGCGATAACCCCTTTGCTCTATTTACAAGGTGGCGTCAAGCCACGTAACGTGGCTTAACGCCACCTTGTAAATAATGCCCCTATTCATGCAGCACTTAGCGTGAAAGGGCCGGGCAATGGGTGTTGCAGTGGGCGTTGCGCCACAACAGCCATTGCTTTTTGCTACTGTCCCCTATTTACAAGGCTGGTGTAAATATGGGGCAGCGCCAAAAATAAGACCAGGGAAAACCTGGTCTTAAACTGGGGCAACGAGGAGAAATGATGAATTAATTTCCTCGTTGTTGTTGTTGTTTCTATGTGTGCTGCATTCTGAAGCACACCTAGAAAGAGCAATGCACGATTAGTGATTGCTCATTCGCAGGAAGATGTCCTTTCCTACACATAAACAATCATTAGATAATGACGAGTTGCAACTTCTAGGTGTGCTGCATTCTGCAGCACACATATAAGTTACAAATCACCATTAGTGATTGTTTATGTGCACATAATATCTGCACATGAACAATCAGTCCCTGTAATGCAGGCAACCATGCACTGTGGTGCAAGAGGGCCTGCGTTAGCGCTATGCAGCTGAATTCAGCACCAGCACTAGGGGAATGCAGGGGTGAACCGTAAAATTGTAAATACGGCGCATCCCTGCATTTTCAGAATGTCGGAGCACGGTATTACCAATTGTGGCATAACCGCTCACTCCACATTCTGTTGTGAATATGCCCCTTGGTGCCTTTGTTAAGCTATTGCATGGTCAGACTTGGAAGCACCACTGAGATTTTTTCCATTTAACAATGTTAACCCATCTCTCTCCCTTACTGACTCAAGGAGTGTGGCTTACAGACTTGGTCCACGTGGCAGCCCATGAAATCGGACATGCCTTGGGGCTCATGCACTCGCTAAACTCCAATGCCCTCATGCACATCAATGCCACGTTGACGGGGAAGACGAGGATCTCACAGGATGACCTTTGGGGGATCTACCGACTCTATGGTAAGAAGGAAGGAGTAGACAACAAGATGTGTTTCAATTAAGCTAAACCTGGACTTTTGACCAAAGTGGCTACCTCTTGCCCTTTAAAAGTCAGTTCACTCTTTATGTCTTACACCAACGTTCTTCAGAGACACACAGACATCATTTACTAATACCTGCTATTGGCACATCTTGGATTTATGCGTGTGTATTGAATAAGATATGTTGGTGTCCTTACCATGGCCACTGTTTTTGCTTATTCTTTTTTCACTAGGAAGGGGAAGATTTCTACTTGTACATCAGTTTATTTTCTTGCAAATACTTTCTGGGAGTTCTTCAGCTGACACTCTTGACATATATGAAACTTGGGATGCTCTTTATGCAAGAGGAAACTAGCAAAGGCCAAGGTAGCGCTGTACAGGGCTCCAATTCCAGTGATCATCTGCAGAGTGGAGGGGAAAGGGCAGTGGCTACACTCGTCTGTAAAGGGAAGGGAGCATTGCTGGAATGTTGGGTTCTTTGAACAGGCTAACCTTTAGCTCTTTCCTGAATTAAAGGAGGGTTGGGCATTTCTGATTTTATTGGAATGTTGTTACAGTTCCTGGATGTTTAGATGTAGAAGTCTTGTTGATAGTTTTTTGTTTGTTTAATATATTTCTTTACATGACAAAGTCACGTTATGGATAGTCAGTTTGGTTGCCAGATAGGCAGGCGGGTGGATCTTTGTGCCACGGAAGATGATGCAGCTAGTCTTGAAGATGATGTGGGCTTTCAAGTGGAGCTATTGGAGTTCAATTATGCCACATGTAATAGCTGAATTTACTCAGGCCCTTAAGGAAGCAGGCACCGGCATACAGACTGATTTTCCACAGATGAGCATTGTTACCTGGGAGGCAGTGGAGCAAAAAGTTACCTCCATCCAGATGTGGGAGTATGTGGGCATGGATGGCTGTTATGAAATCTTACAGGATGGATTGGTTTACTGTTTTTCAGCAGGAGCAGCTGATACTATCCTATATTGGTCTGTTTGGCAGTCGGTTCCTTAAAGGAGAGTTCTATGTGGAGGGTAAATCACGGTGACTTATCGTTGGTTGATACTGTAGGGTTGAAGTCATCTAGATTCATGTTATTTGGATCGAGTATGGACTTATTGTTTTTTGTTCTTGGAAAATAGGATGAATTCAATCTTGGTGGGGTTGAGTTTCAGGTGGGACGCTGGACATCCAGGACCGAAGTGGAGCCAGTGATTGAGTTGTTCATTCTCAAGAGCAGAGGAGATTGATGTGGTGGTTGTCAGTGGTGCCTCAGTGAATGTTGATGTGGCTGTCAGTGAATATGGACCCAAGAGGCTCTAGAATGATGTGGTGTAGGTTTCTAAGAAGCTCCAAAAGTCTGGTACAGGATACAGTATTGTGGTACTCCAGAGGGGATGAGGAGCTTCTGGGATCTTGATGTCCCCATCAGGCTGAACTTATGTTGGTCAAGGGGAACCAGCCGATGACATTGCCAGTGAACCCCTTTATAGATAATCGACTGTGAATGAAGGTAGGAGAGTTGATGGTGTCAAAGGCCACTGAAGTTCAAATGTTTCTGCAGTTGGGGACCATCCTTGTCTATGGATCAGAAGGATGTTATTTATTTCTTGTACGATGACTATTTCAGAGCTGAAGCTTGATTGGTATATGAAAAGAAAATTATTGTTGAGGTGCTGTTGGAGTCAGTGTAGGGTGCCTTTCAATGATTAAAAGATGAAGGGTAGATGAGCAATTGGCAAGGTCATTGTGTACGGGCTGCGTACCTTCAGACTGCAGTGATGGTTTGCCGGTCTTGGAGCTTCTTTAAAAATGCCTTGGGGGCGTGAGGCATTGATGACTGCGAGCACTAATGAGAGACCTTCTCCGGTGACGGCTTTCATGGGAGATGTACATAGGACATCGCCTTCATCACATGTGGCTCTGAAGGAGGTACGGATGTTTGTAAGGTCTAAGGGCGAAGAGGTTGAAAGATGACTATGGCGGAATGTTGGACAGTATGGGGGAGAGCTGTACGCCTGGTGCATGTGGATTTTCTTTATTCTTTTGCTGAAGAAGAGGTTGAAGGCATTGCACTTGCTTGTGAAGTGTGGGATTGCTGGGTCTGGGAGAAATGTTAATGCAGTGCTTGGTCGTTTTAAAAAGCATTCGGCTTTTGTTGGATGTCTCATTGATGGTGGAGGTGTAGTATTTGTCTTGTACTAACAAGATGAGTTTCCTGCATGTTAAGCAGAGGGACCTTTAGTAAAAGAAGTTTATCAGATATCCGCTTTCTTTCAACAGTCCAGTTGGTGGCAATTGAAGTTATAGATGTGACACTGAAAGGCAGAGTGGGTTGGGAAACTCATAATGGATATCGTTGATAAGCAAATGGGACAAAGGATTACCTTATATCAGACCCTATCACTACTCTGAGTTTTCAGAGGCTCTGCCTTTCTTGAAAGTCACTTGATTCCCCTAATGGCGAACCTATTTTATTTTCCCTGTAAAATGAACTAGTTTGTATGCCAAAAGGCTTACATCAAGTCAAGGTCCAGGAGTGCTGGATCTGCAACGAGTGTTTAAGATGACCATTGGCAATTTATATTATTTCGACTAAATTAATTGGATGTAAATTTGTAGTACTTGGATATCATGAATATCTAGCATGGGCCGTGCCCTTTAAGGCATATGTTCAGTACACTTTGGTTATTCACTGGGCTTATGTCCAGTCCTCTCTAGTCCTTATAAAGGCCTTCTTTTGTTTTATTTCAGGGTGTTTGGACAGGCTCTTCATATGTCCCTCTTGGGCGCGCAAAGGGTTCTGTGACACGCGGAGGATGCTGATGAAAAAGCACTGCCCGTACAGTTGTGATTTTTGTTCTGGTAATGTATTGCTCTTCAAGGCATGTGGCGTACCACAAAATATCTTCATTTACGCCCCCCACATTTCTGCAATTGGATATTGCATCCGCAGTGTCTCACTTGGGCTTTCCAAAGATTGATTTGATATTTTCTTTGTGAATTGGGGCACTAATTTAGTGAGATAGCCCAGAGACCTGCATGCAGTTGTAAGGTGCCTTCTTTTCATGCTTCTGAAGAGAATAATTTGCAGTGATGGGGAATTAATTTTGATCATTAACCTGGGTAGTTACTAACACCT
The DNA here is from genome assembly GCF_964204655.1 of Triturus cristatus. Taxonomy (NCBI): domain Eukaryota; kingdom Metazoa; phylum Chordata; class Amphibia; order Caudata; family Salamandridae; genus Triturus; species Triturus cristatus. The sequence goes on along the minus strand of NC_140580.1, from coordinate 886,021,166 downwards.
ATTCCCATCGCCATTTTCAATCTTAAAAGTACTTTTGCAATTCAAAATGGTTGGTTGTAGGTCTGAAAGGTCACGGTGGATTAATGCTATGTGGGTATAAATACCATGCAATGAGGAGATGGAGCAGTCAAGGTGTGGTTTGCCTTGTGAGCTTGTGATTAGGAACCAATACCTTATTTTATGAGCATTCGAAAACTTGTTTCCAACCTTTTCCCACAGTGGAATGGTCCAGAATTCATACTTGACCAGGTCTGGAGTAACTTTCTTCACTGAGTTGGATGGGGAATGGAACATCCCCAAATGTTGTTTGGCTGGGTGGGGACAGGAGATGCAGTTTCTCCACGTGAATAATATTTTACATAGAGAAACGAGCATTGGCAAGCCAAATAGTCTGGCGTTGGGAAACCTGCAATTGTTTTTATATTTTTTCTTGTAAATGTATGCAATAGATTTTAAAAGTTTAAAAATAGTACAATAAAGGGACTAGCTAAAGGTGGTGTGCACATGTTGGCAAAAATAAAAACAACTACAAATGAACTATTCCAAAACTATATAAAAAAAGCACATGAAAATTAAACAAATAAAAGCATAGATTGGCATGCCAGCCCTGGCACTAAAGTGGCTACATGTTAGGCCGTTGTGCCCAAGGGAAATTCTGTCACCCCCAGTTAAGAAAGACCGAGGATGAAGTGGGATGAACATTGCCCATACTTTATGCTGTGCTGGAAGGTAGCAAAATGTGAATGACATTTGAACAGAAGACTGGATGAGGAGGGCTTGATGAAAGCTAGCCTGCATGTGTTTTTATTATGATTAAAAAACGACATGAAGTTAACTAGATAAAGCGGTCTTCTAAGCAAGTCCAAAACCAAATAGAAGTGCAATTTTCCAGCAGCGCTAGCTCTCTACTGTCCCGAATTTTACAGTGTGTACAATTTACTGATTTGCAAATTGCAGTAAACAAAATAGAAGTCCCATGACAAGGTATGGCGTGAGCTTCTTTCCAGACATGCTACAGAGAAGTTTTATGAATTTTACAAAAAAATTAAAAGTCAAATGTAGGTTCAAACTGGAATGTTAATTTCTGATCGGACCTATGCTGTGTTCGATGAATAGATCCTAATAATTTAAAATAAAATAACCTCAATATATCCTTTAGGTAAATCGTTTGACTGATGGCCAAATGAGTCAACAAATATTCCTCAGCCTCGCAGCAGACCTTCTTGGGCTCCCTGAAAACCAGTCGCTGTTTTTTCTAGATTGCCCAAAAAGTTGAAAAAAGTTGAATTAATCAAAATGGCAAATCTTTAAGCACGCCCCTTCCAAGGAAGGCACTTTGATACTCTCTGGCTAACCTTAGTTTTTTTCATTGTGTTTTTTACACAGAATTCCCTTTCCCCACCATTGCTCCAACAGCCCATCCGCCCAGGACGAAAACCAAGGTGGTGCCAGAGGGACGGAAAGTCACAATGCGGTGTGGCAAAAAGATCATTCACAAGAAGGGCAAAGTCTAGTAAGTGTCGATCTTCTACAGCCACGTGGTAATCAAGATGGGTGTCCAATTGGCCATGTGGAACTAGTAGATTGCTAAACTGTGGAAACCTTGCAGTATTGTCCATTTGATTGTCTGTGACCAAGGTCATGAAATTAGAACACAACAAGATGATGGACAGAGTGCTGAACCTTTCAACCACTCACCCCCAGTCAAGAGACCGAAACTGGACCCAGGACACTTGTTTCTGGTCCAGGGAGGACCTGATCTGGTTGTTCAGGCTGGACTGTTGCCATGGGGAACAGGGTCAAGACTGATTTGCATATGGCTGAGTCTAAACTGGAAAGGCATGGCGTACAAAAAAACGATGGATTTGACCCAGATCTGTGACTAGGGGTGAATGTTTGTTCAGCATTCCGTCGATCATCTGTTCTTTTTGCCAGATAATGAAGTAACACAGGAGTCAGAGGGCAAGAAGTGTTTTTAGGCAGTTTTAAGATTGTCAAACAGTCAGGATGGTAGGGGCACGTGCCCACTTAGGTGCTGCTTCCACTAGTGATTTACCCTACAGTAATTTTGGTAGAGCCTGTGTCCTTGCAACATTCCAGTGTCAGTATTCAGTGATGGTTATTGACTGTTAAAGGTGGGTATTGTAAGACGCATCGCCATTGGCCGGGCTGTGATCAAACTTGCAAATACTCCAGATTTACATGTTAAAGGTTTTCTCACCCTTGAAAGTCAATTTCTGAACGATATGGCATCTATACATAGCATAAGTGCTTGAAGGACAAGTTACATACCTTGGGTAATGGCTTATCTGGTAGAGACACTATCTAGTGCAGATTCCTTAACTATAAATTCCCTCCAGGCACCAGACTGGATCCTGCAATTTGTTTAGTAGCAGTACCTCTGTGCATCAGCAGTGGGCGTTGTGCGATTCCATAGCGACGTCGTCCATGCATGTGAAGTCACAGGGGTCCATATAAGACGCTCTCCGATGCGCTGACATCATTTTCGTCTGTGAGTACTTTCTGCACCAAAATGTGGAGCCACTATTGAAACTGGCTGTGGAAAAAGTGTGCCAAAAAAATAGAAATATTTTTGCAACTAATAATTACGAAGTCTTAACTAAGAAGATGGTAATACTCAAAATAAGATTAGTTTGGTAATGCAAAACCAAATCACAGAGCATACAGAATGAGAACACTGACAACTGGTGAGTTACACCAGGGTCCTTGAAGATGTTTAATTGTGATACTATAGTCGTTAGCAGAGCAGATAAGGTGCTACCGAAGGGAAGTAAATTGTCCATCTGATAGAGATATCTAGCCGCAGATTCCTTTTTATGAAAACATACAAATACATATATAAAATATGTGTATAAAGGACTGCTGTACAAATATATACATACATATGAGACCTGTATATCTAAACAGAACGATAATAGACACAAGCCACCACCATGCTGATGGCTATAAAGAACAAGTAGTATGAAGTTGAATATTCAGCAACATAGCACCAAAATAAATGGTAAAGGCTGTTACTTGGCCAAGAGGTCAAAGTAAAGAAAAAGCCAATATTAGGAATCTCAGAAAGAGATATCCATTCTGTTTACTTAATGATAAGGTATCTCAGACAGAGCATAAGCTGACTGAGGAATGGACGAATGACTAAAATATTCAATTAGTGGAGATGGCAGGGATCAAATCCGGCCCTGATACATGCAAAGCATGCCCTCTACCACTGTTCACTGAATGCAAGTTTCAGAAAATTGAACCAAGGAATGAAAAGCTAAGCAAGTGAAAAGACACGTGCTAAACAAGAGCCAGAATGGTTCATTATAGGAAACAATGTCCTACAGGAAGCAGGAGACATCCAAACTACAGGAAGTATAAGGGCAGCACCCTTACAGCCCTTAGTATACCCAGGCAAATTGGTAAGGCAATGCAGTGTCTTCTATAAAGAAGTGCAACAGATAATAGAAAGAGACTTTCTGTGAAAAAGAAGGAAAAAATACCCTAAGAAAAAAAATATATATCTTGCCCCTGATGGCTAGAATATTAGGACACCAAACAGAACAAAAGGAAAAGAGGTTTCCATGGATAATGGTCCGCAGGAAACAATCCAACAGAATAACGAAATCCAAGCAAATGGACCATAAAGTTCTAGATCTATTGGTAATTAACAATGGAATGCACCCAAAAAGGATGAAACCATTATGTGGCATAGGAAACTGTCGGAGAATAAAAACATAGAGACGTTGATGTCATGTGTACGCAAAAGCCCCAACAAAAAGAGGTGTACATGGCATGAAGGGTCTTTGGCCACAGGCCGGAAACAAAGATCGCTAATGTGCTGGTATCACCAGGATAGTGACACCAGTAGCAGAGTAGACTGGTGTAGCAGACCGCCTCAGATAAAAAATCCAGTAAAATTAGCAGAACGAGAGAAGAATCCTTTTATTCCGTCTCGCCTTTTCTTTTTTTTTTCTTTCTTTATTTGATTTCAGTTTTTTTGGAAAAAAAACACTTATGTTAAAAGTCACAAAAGAAAGTGCTGCATGCTGATGAATAGCGAGACAATTGCTAAATAAATACAGGGCACTATTTAGAAAGAATGTCCTAGCCAAATTGTGAGCGAGGGCAGCAACATGGACTGCAGAGGACAGTCACCTCTTCCACTGTCCCGGTGGAAGCCAAAACCAGTAGGCAACAGAAGGCAGAGAAAGTATACTCCCTGCATAGAATAAGGAAAGAGAAGAGATTCCTTGTTAGTGGAATCTCATGCAGCAAGCTACATAGAAACTCCCTTAAAGGTGATAAGTAAAAGCTCCCTATAAGAAATCCCAAAAGGTATAGAAGAATGCTCCTAAGCATACTGAAAAATGCCCTGAAGGAGCAGGTAACATAGGTAATGTCTCTTACCAGAAAAAGATCTCTTGAGCATGGAGCTCATCATCAGAGAAACAGAAAAAACCTATACAATAGATGTTGAATACACGCAGGGTTAAAATAATAAGAATACCTGCTGAAAGCAGGAACACAGCACTCGGTGTCACCATAAGCTTGCCTGAACCACAGTGCTATGATGAGTAGGATGCTTTATGAGACGGGCCGTGTCTTCAGAGGCCGGATGATGTCTATGAGAAATAGCACATTCTACAGGGGTACTTGCAACGGGTCTAGCCCCTGCCCCCAACAAGATGTCAAACAGAACTTTGTTATAAGGAAGCACTGACTCATCTCCAGATTGACTCTGGTGAAGATTGTCAATTAATGGGTCCACAGTTACAGCCACAGAAGGAAGTTTGAGCATCTCTGCTAACAAGGAGCTCGCATCTGAAGTCAATCCAGGGAGCAACTGCAAAGCATTTGCATCACCTAACTCAAAAACACAACTAGATTCAACCGGGGTGGGTCAGAGTAGGGAGCATGTATAATCTCTCCATGATCTTCACACTGTCAAAGATTAACGCCTGAACCAGCCACCTCTATCGGTGCCAAGTGGCACCGTCCTTGGCGTTGGAGAAGGAAAGTGGTGAGGCGGCAAGTGGCGCCATCATAGGCATCGGTCGATAACGTGCAGGTTCCGAAAGTGGTGGTCTCGGAGGGCTGTGTACTATAAGCGTTGACATTAACGTTGGGTGTTTGGAGCCAGGCACCAAAAGTGGTAACCTCGAAGGGCTGTTCACCAGCATAGATAGAGATATGGCATCTGACGGCCAGACTGACGCCAAGGGTGAAACTGTGGGCATCGTCGTAGTCTCAGCCTCCTGTATCTGCTTGGGTCCCAAGGGCACTCCAGAGGGAGGTGCAAACCCAAGAACATTATGAAGAGAAAAATAATATTCCCTGATCTGGGACAGAGTTGCCCCAGCATATGTGGGGAGGCGCAGGGTGGACTCTTTTCCCAACTCCACAGGCAAAGAGGGGGAACGACGTGGCTTTGACCGCTTGCATCGTGACTTACTGTGGGAGGTGGACGGAGAAAGATCTCCATGCGAACAGCCCCTGGAGCTTCCCCGTGGGTGCTTTCTGGAGTGTGAAGGAGGCCGATTTGCATGTCTTGGAGAATTGTGTCTTCTTCATCTTCATCTGCCGCTCCTTGTGTGCCTTTGGCCAAAGTAGGTGTCAGGAGTCACACGCCGTAGAATCATGGTGCTCTCCCAGGCACCATATACAAATCGAAGGGGGTCTGTGGCCGACATCTGCCAACTACAGGACTCACAAGTCTTAAAACCCTAGGGCATGAAAAAAGGCACACTGTTTCTTTCGGCGAAAAACTGTGAAGTTGGCCAAAAAACGAGCAATGGTAACTGCTTCTCCGGATCCGTGTTGAAGCGCAGAAAAGAAGAAACTGATGTCAGTGCATTGGAGGGCATCTTATATGGACTCTGGTGATGTTGCATGTGTGGATGAAGTCGCTACAGAGTTGTGCAGAGGTACTGCTGCTGGAAACATTTCTGGAATCCAGTGTGGTGCCTGGAGAGAATTCAAAGTCAAGGATTCTGCAGCTACATGCCTCTACCAAATTATATAGGTATTCTGACTTGCACTGCTGTAAGTAATGGAATGCATTCATCTAATCTTTTCCCCTAGTACCCAGGAATTGTGTTATATGTATAAGAAAAGATCATGGGTGCGCATTGACACAAGATGAAAGGTCATGAAGTTGGGGTCAACAGACCACAAAAGATTAAAGTATCATCACTTGTCATTTATTCAATCTCAAATAACAAAGCAAAGATGTCCAATGCACACTAAGCTTGAAGAGTGGAGTGATGTCCTTCAAGGCCTCCACCATCATTGGCTGACCCTGGTTTCTGATCTTCTAGGTAGTCTCCCAGTGCCATGATGTGATTGTCAAAAATCATAACGCATGCTATCCCTTGGCAGCAGGATTCTGAGCTATAATGCACATAGATTATGTGAGATAAGTATTTATTTTCAAGGGTTTGTAAATAAAGGCTAGTGCAGGAGTTTATCGCCACAGGAACGTCACTTTTAGTGAAGATCTTTGGCGATAAACCCTTCGCCTTATTTACAAGGAAGCATTAAGCCACTTAACGTGGCTTAACACCGCCTTGGGAATGAGGCCCCCTTTCATGCAGCACTTAGCATGAAAGGGGTGGGCAATGGGTGTTGTGGTGGGCATTCTGCCACAACACCCATTGCTTTTTGACGCTGCCCCATATTTACAAGGGTGGCGTGAATATGGACAGCAGCAAAATTCAAACCAAACAAAACCTGGTCTTGACATTTGCGAAGCGAGGAGAAATTATTAATTTCTCCTAGTTTTTGCTGTTTCTATGTGTACTGCATTGTGCAGCACACATAAAAACAGCAACATCATCGCAATGAATGATTGTTTATCTTACATAAACAATCATTAAAAAAATTACAATTTGCAACTTCTATGTGTGCTGCACAAAGCAGCACACATAAGAGTTATACATCACTATTGGTGACTGTTTATGTGCAGGAAAGGATCCCTTTCCTCAATGCAGGCACCCTTGAACTATGGTACAAGGGTGCCTGCATTGGGGCTAGGCAGATTAATTTATCGCCAGCGCTAGGGAAAGCGTGTATTGTTTTAAATATGGTGCATACCTGCGTTTTTAGAATGGTGAAGCAAAGTGTTAGGAATTTTGGCTTAATGCCACGCTATGCATTCTATTGTAAATATGATCCTAAGATGGCTAGAGTAGCTACGTGCTGGGCACTGTCTGGGATGTGGCTAACCTTGCGCCACTTCCACTAGCATTTGAGTGACATGCTTTCTAAGGAACCATCCATTTCTTCATGCTTGCTAGTTCACTCCTGGTCCTCACTAGTTGCAGCTGATCTTTAGGAAGACCTAAGCAAAATGTCTGCATGTCTGTGCCTGATGCTACCTCTTCTGTCCTTGCAGCTGGTTCAAAGACAAGGAACTTCTGGAATATTCCTACCCGGGCTACTTCACCCTAAATGAAGACCACCTCAGTATCATCGCCAATGCAATCAATGAAGGGCTGTACACGTGCATTGTGAAAAAGAAGGACCGCGTCCTTACTACGTATTCGTGGCGGATACGACTTCAGACGTAACCCAGGAGGACCTGTACTTTTCCTCTTTTCTGTGATGCTTCAAGAACATTTAGAAGACATTTCGCTGGAGGTGGCCTCTGTCCTGTCCCGTGTAGCAGCCGAACATGGAAGGTCCCTCTGCCGAGGACATGGTGGTCAGGGCCTTGCCACAGCTCAGGCTGTGTCAGGAGTGCTGCAGCCAGCGCCTCCGGTGCGAAGAAAGGTGTCTCTTGGATAACGGGCCCATCACCATACCAGGCAGTGACTAAATATCACCTATGCTTATTCACTTATCAGAGCCCAAGTGACATTATAGTTGAGGATAATGTAAGTTGCATGCCAATGTGGTTGGCTTTGTGGAGGAGTCTCCTTCGGCTCCCCAGTGACCCCTTTGCAAAATTCATATTGCCGCATGCTCCTGGTGTCAGACTGACATTCTGGTGCATTTTAGTTACTTGGAGTCCACCATCATTACTTGCATCACATGCTGGGGGCATCTATAACGGATGAGGACTTCCAAGATTGATGTTGTTGGTACAGGAGATCTTTTTTGTTATCCTACTGATAGTTAAACTACCCACCCTGTATGTATTGCCCATCAAATAAGAAGGTATTATGAAGGGCTTAGATAGCAAATGGTACTGTTAACCAACTGTATCATTCAATTGACCATAGGTAGATATATTTCTGAATCTGCTCTGTAGTAATTCGAATGTGTGTTATGTGCACGTTAAACACAGATCTTTAGAGTGGATGCTCACCCTCATGAGGTATCACACCAGCTGGTTTGATTGTTTCTTTCCCATTCCCTATTCCCTCTGTCCCTCTCTAGATTCCCTAAAATCTCCTGGATAGAAAAATTCTTTATCAGTATGTGTTGTCCGCCAGTTACTGCTAAGCACATCTGTTGGTTGCAGAAGTCAATCCAAGCATCCGTCCCAGATTGTGTTTTGTCATAGATGTTACATCTGCAGAGAGATATTCGCAACAGAATTTTGCCTCAATCATATTTCATAGATATTTTCCTGTGGTTGCTTGGTTCATATTTAAGGAGGACAACACCATGATTTTTATTTCTCAGTTTCTCACGATTTGCCCAAATGTGGATTTACCCAGTCGAATTTGAAGGAGCAGAATTTAGGAACTGATGTATGACCTTTTTGTAGTCAATGTGTCACTTGTCATAAATATTGGTTGATTTTGACTCTGTTTGGGATCCTGGTCTGCCAGTTTTGCCTTGAAGCCTCATCTTTTTATTTGGCCAGTGGTTTCATAGAAGCTCATACTTCTGACTGTTGTAGCGTCATCAGCAATTTTAAGGTATCTGTTAAACCATAGGCAAAGCTCTAATTCTGTTATCCTCAGTATGGATCTTGTTTACAAAAACATTTGAGAGTGTAGAGTAGTACTCTTACGTTCTCACATGCCTTTCACGAAATGGACCCAAAGCATCTAAATGGGAATAAAGGGGGCAATGTCAGGGAATATTCCCATACAAGAAGGACTGGGCTGTCGCTGCACTTTTACTAATAGGAAGCTGCACATTTCTGGCTGATTCCCAAAGTCATCTAAGCGCATACAAAAGAGTATTCCTCAATGGGTTTTTGAATTGGCCCCCGTCTCACGCGGTTAGACATGAAATTGCCTTCTCGCTTCTGCATGACATTCTTGCTCCACACGTCCTCTTGGAACTAGTTTTCCCCATAGGCGTGTGTGGTTGTGACTCTTCCCAACACCTGGAAGATTTCCTACTTGGTCTATCCCATGGGCGTTTTGTCCAGTTTCACTATAGTGCTGTACTTTAAGCAGGTTGAGCATACAGTGGGTGTTTTGTCCCAGTCCACTGGACAATTGGACCCAAGGCCACGTGCCCCTACAGTCAGCATGGTGAAGAGGCTGCCAACCGCATCATCCTGAATTGTTTGTAGGCACATAAACAATGTAGCGTGATAACAGGCTGCTAGGGGCTACACCTGTGGTTAAAGGCCATCAACCTGAGTTATAGCAAACAGCATTTAACTGCCAGGATGAAGGCCTATAATTTTATTAGCATCATCCACACACTGAAGTTAGAATGTTCTAAATGAAACGGAAAGAAACAAAGATAAACACAGCAATGCTGGGTTAGAAATGATATATCAACCATTATTTGTCTTCGGCCACTCCATGTCCTAGCTCCCAACAATCCAATGATCTACTTAACAATACTATCCAATGGAATGGCTCTCCCAGGTGGTTATTGACCAAAGAGGTCAGTAGCCCAGAGGCTAAGCAGAGAGCCTTCTCCACACTGACAGCAAGTACTTTTGAGTGCACTCCCTCTTGGATAATATTGCAGTTGCAAATCAGAACCCTAAAATTTTGAGTAAAACGCACAAGTTTGAAAGGTTGCGTGTTTTCCATGATTCAATTTAGGTGGAGGCTTACAAGAAGAATACCTGTGACATTTTTTGGTGACAAACCTCTGCCACTTTCCTCCTGCTGAAATGCACTCTAGTGGATGCCTCGTTTTGAGGATCACAAAATAAAGCATATAGAAAGGGCGATAACCGATTTTGGTCAAAATATAAAACATTTATTGGTGGTGCCATGCTAATTTTAGGAATTGTGATGCGTTCTAAGGAAATTTCACCCTATGGCAAATGCCTAGGATTGTAGGAAACATTTTTTAGAGAAAACAACTTTCTTTTAGGATTTCTCATGAAAGAACGGTTAGTGTACCAGAAGCACAAATGAAGGCACCTTTTCTATAAATTACCGAATATCTTCCTTGTATCTGTGAGAAAGAAAGTCTCATATGAGTAGTACAACGTGCTTCCTTCCAGCAGCAGTCTCTTTGCCGATTTTATGGCAAGACAGGAGGCTATCATTATGCATTATTACTTTTATTCGCCACCTCTACAGCACATTAAAGAACTTAGAACAGAGTTAAACAACAAACTCCAAAATAGAACTCCAAAGTCCCATATGATCCTGACGTCCGCCATCTTCTCCCTCTTTTGTTTGCTGCTTCTGGAGCAGATAAGTATTATTTTTTTGAGGTTTATTAAAAATGATTTAGGTATGGATATTTTTGTAAAATATGACGTTAGATAAGTTTTAAATGTCCAATTTATGGACATTTATTTTGTTAAATTGTGTTTAATTTAAAGAAAAAAGAATTAATTAGAATCAAATTTAAACAAATTACTTTAAGAATAAGTGTTAATTGGGGATTTGAAGTTTAGCAGTGTAAATGAATTTAGCGCGGAAGAATGATTAATGGTAAAATGGTTTGGTAAAAAAGGGAATATTTATTTTTAAACCCTACCGTTGTGTTGCGAGGGAGAGAATCCTCAGATTAGGCGGCGCGAGCAGGTAATGCTTAACGTAGGCGGAGATCGTTTGGAAAGACAGCGCAAGCGTGAAATGCTCTGCGTATGGCGGCCATTTCAGATTGAAAGATAAGGGCTTGTGTGCCTGGGCGTATCTGAGCGCACGTAACGCCGGGAAGCGGAGAGAGTTTGTAAAGCTTTGGCATGCGAAGTAAAATTTCATAGTTTTCACTTTATTTTAAAAAATAAATAAAAAGGTTAACAACTTGTGAAGAAAACGAAAATAGTTGTTTATTAAGAAAACGTTAGTAGGAGAAAGATAAGGGATAGATCGAAGATTTTGTTGCGATTGGGCTTTTTTCTAAAGCTAATTGGGGTTGTTGTTTCTGGGTTGAGAAGTGTCGTGGGGAGCGTTGCCTAGCGACGGATAACTGAAAAGTTAACGGAGGAAGAGATTTCAGACAGCTGTTCTAGTACTGCTTTGGTTACTTATATTACGAGGAAAAACTAAAGGTGAATGTCAGGGGAAGAGGCTTCAGGTGATTCAGGAAGTGTGTTGTCGGATGAAATTAGGAAGTTGGTGAAGGAGGCGGTAGGAGCAGCCTTATCAGGTGTAAAGAGACCTCATTTGAATGATGATGAGGAATTTTTCTCCATGGATGAGGAAGGTAATGTGCAAGATGTAAGGGGAAAATGTAAGGAAAAGAGGAGGCATCTTGAATACGGTGCAGGAGGAAGTGGAGTCCTAAGCGGCTCAAAAAGAAAGAATGTTCTGAGCAACATAAGAGATGAGCAGGATTTTACTGCAGACAAGAGTGACATTGATGAATATGTTTTGGATTTGGATTATAACGATGATGTTGATTATGAATTAGGGAGTGAATCATCAAGTAAAAGAAGTGATAAAAAGGTTATTGATCCTTTTGGAAAAAAGTTGTTTGATCCAAGGAGGTCAGAATGGTGGCCGATGAAACATGTTTCAACTATATAACAATATTGGATAAGAAGGCCTTTAGAAAGAAGTGAAAGGAACATTATGAGGGCAGAATGTTCTCGTCTGCTGATTGGTGAAAAAGATGCCTTAACGCCAAATTTAGACCCGGAGATAATAACATATATGTTCAAGATGGGGAGAGAACCGAGAAAGGGATTGGAAAAGGCCTTGAAACAGTGTGAAGATAACATTTTAGATACTTTAGGACCTCTCGCTAGGATGTTTGATTTGGTGGAAGAAGCATATCTAAAAGGAAAAGATTTAGATATTGTTTTATTGAGAGGTTGGTGCCAAAGGGCGATTTGTTTCCTTGGAAACGCAAATGCGGGTCTAATTGAAGAAAGGAAAAAGGCTGTGCTGTTCAAAATCAGTCCAAAATTAGGTGATTTTGCAAAGAAAGATACATGTGAAAGTCCAAATGGATTATTATTTGGAGATGGTGCAGTGAAAGAATTAGGAAAATATGTAAATACGTTTACATCTCTGGACAGAGTCCAGACTAATATGAGGAAAGTTTTTAGTGGAGGTGCTTCAAATAGTTTTTATGGCAGGGCTGGAAGGAGAGGGCAACCTTCCGGCCGAAGTTACTATAGGTGCCAATACAGTTATTCAAGAGGAGGCAGAGGATCGCAAAATCAGTACAGCTTCTACCCTCAAAGAGGAAGAGGTTTTCGTACAAGGGGTTCTAGAGGAAGAGGTCAGTCCTCAAATCAAGAAGCAGGTAAGTACGAATACGAGGATTTGTACTGGTTCTATCCAGGAAAAGGTGGGAGGAAGATTGAAAGGTTTTGTAAGAAAATGGAAGGAGATAACGAGAGATCCTTGGGTTCTGAGAGCTGTGTCAGGATTCGAGATAGAATTCAACAATGTACCTTTTCAGTCAGAAGAGCCAACGAGAAACAGGAGAAAATAGTATTAGAAGAAATAGAGAGTATGTTGAGAAAAGGGGCGATTGTGGAAATCGGAGAAGACAAAATAGGTTTTGTAAGTACTAAAAAAAGGAGAAAGGTTGGAGGCCAGTAATCAGTTTGAGGAATCTGAATTGTTACGTGGTTTACAGGCACTTCAAGATGGAGGGAATCCATCTGTTAAGGGATGTGTTACAAGATCTAGATTGGATGGTGAAACTAGATCTCAAAGATGCAATTCCGATGTGCATCAAGAGTCAGAAGTACCTCCAGTTCAGGTGGAAAGGACGGATTTACCAGTTTGTATGTTTGCTTTTGGTCTCTCGTCCGCACCATGGTGTTTTACAAAAGTGATGAGAGCAGTGGTTGGTTTTTTGCGAGAAAGAGGGGTCAGGATGATTGTATATTTGGACGACCTATTGTTCATGAATCAAGATGTGACGGAATTGAGGAAACAATTGAAGATGGTTATAGATCTCTTGCAGTCGTTGGGTTTCATAATAAATTTAGAGAAATCAGTGATGATTCCTTCTCAGTCAATAGAATTTCTGGGTTTTGTTGTGGATACAGTCAAATGTATGTTATTACTACCAGAGAAAAAGATAAAGAAAATTCACAAAAAAGTGAAATCTTGATTGAGGAGAAATATGATGAGTTTGAGAGCGATTGCAAGGGTCATAGGTCTTTTGTCATCGTCAATTCAGGCTGTGTTTCCAGGTCCTTTACATTACAGGGCTTTACAACGTTTGAAGACCTCAGGTTTGGCCAGAGGTTTATGGTACGGAGATCGTGTACAGATGTCAGAGGAGGCGAAGATAGAATTGAATTGGTGGTTGGAGAATTTGACTGCATGGAATGGTGGGGCGATCTTTGGAATGAGGCCAGATTTTGTTTTGGAAACAGATGCAAGAAATCTTGGTTGGGGAGCTACTTGTATGAGTCAAGAAACAGGTGGTATTTGGAATTTAAAGGAAAAGAGGGAGCATATGAATTATTTAGACATGAGAGCGGGTCAATTTGCTTTGCAAAGTTTCAGGTGTTTGTTCCGAGGGAACTCTGTTCTTTTGAAGATGGACAATATTACCGCTGTAACTTATACAAACAAGCTAGGAGGGAGCAGATCAAAGAAATTGACAGAGGTTACACAAGAGATTTGGGATTTTTGTATGGAACACAAGATTTCCCTTCAGGCACAGTATCTTCCAGCTCAGGAAAATATAGTAGCGGATTGGTATTCCAGGAACTTAGTAGACTTCAGCGACTGGATGTTGAACAGGGACATTTTTCAGGAGATTCAGTTAAAGTTTGGCCCTTTGGAGATAGATCTGTTTGCCTCCAGACTAACTTATCAGTTGAAGGAGTATTTCAGTCGGAGGCCGGATCCGGGGGCGTTAGCTGTGGATGTATTCAAACAGAGTTGGAAAGGGAAGAGGGGATATGCTTTCCGCCTTTTTCAATGATTCAAAGGGTGTTGTTGGAAGTGAGGAAGCAAGTTGTTCAGATAGTTTTGGTAACTTATTTTTGGACAGCTCAGGTTTGGTTTCCTTCAGTTCTGGATATGGCTGTGGAATAACCTTTTTTGATTCAGACTCACAATGGAATGTTAATAGGTCGAGATGGAGAGGAACATCCTTTGGTTCAGGAGGGTTCGCTCAACCTTCTAGTATGGAAGATATCAGGGGATCTGCTAGATTCACAGCTCTTTCGGGAACAACTTCTGATTTACTCAAAGAATCTTGGGCACCAGGCACAAGGAAGAGATATAGAGGAGCGTGGACAGTTTGGTCACGTTGGTGTTTGGAAAGGGATTTTGATCCTGTGGAGGCTGATGAGATGAAGGTAGCAAATTTTTTAACAGAACTGTTTGAGAAGGGTCTATCTTACAGATGTATAAATTGTTATCGTTCGGCGATTTCAGCTGGGCATGTTTTGATTCATGGTTCATCGATTGGTAAGAGTCCTGTTGTCTGCAGGATTATGAAGGGGATTAGACTGAAGAGGCCTCCGAAAGCGAAATATGGTTCGGTATGGGATGTGAATTTAATATTCAAACTCTTTGAAAAGTGGCCGGGAAATAGGTATTTGGGTTTGAGAGAATTGTCATGGAAAATGGCGTGTTTACTTTGTCTGTTATCTATTAAAAGAGTTTCAGATGTTAAGGCTTTGGATGCAAGTAGTAGGTTTTATCAACCTCAAGGTGTTATGTTTGAAATATGGAGGAGAACAAAGACTATGTCTAATACAGTTTTTTAGCCAATGTTGGATGAGTTTCCAAAGATTTGTATAGTCAGGTGTCTAAAGGAGTATGAGAGTAGAGTAGCAGAGTTTAGAGCAGATGGGGTAGAGCAAATGTTGATTTCTTATGTTAAACCTTTCAAGGCTGTTTCTACTGCTACTATAGCTAGGTGGGTTAAAGCGGTTATGAAAGAAGCTGGTGTTAATCTAAGTTGTTTTTCAGCACATTCTGTTAGGGGTGCAATGACAAGTAAGGCATTTGTGAGTGCGGGAAATTTGAATGACATTTTGAAGGCTGCAGATTGGTCAAATGCTGAGGTTTTTAGGAAGTTTTATTTTAAACCAATTGAGCATGTTGTTAATAAAGTTTTGGTAAGCATTGAACATGCATAATGATAGCCTCCTGTCTTGCCATAAAATGCCGATTCTCATAGATTAATTGCATAGAGAATCGTGATTTTATTAAAGACAAGGAGGCTAGCATTATCCCTCCCTCCCCATGTTTAGGCTTTGGAGGTTATGTTTATTGTGTATTAATATGATTTGGATAACTTTTGCATTTTATTTACAGGTTGAAGTAGACTTAGTAAATGTATATTTTAATTTTTCTAATACTCTGTTCATTTTCGTTACAGAAAACTGAATTTATCTGTGGAATTTATGTTTTGGTTTGGAGTTTTACAGAGAAGAAGAATGTTATTATATTTTAAAGAAGAAGAAACAAAAGAGGGAGAAGATGGCGGACGTCAGGATCATTTGGGATTTTGGAGTTCTATTTTGGAGTTTGTTGTTTAACTCTGTTCTAAGTTCTTTAAAGTGCTGCAGAGGTGGCGAATAAAAGTAATAATGCATAATGCTAGCCTACTTGTCTTTAATAAAATCCCGATTCTCTACGCAATTAATCTGAGAATCGGCATTCCCCAGTATTCTACTGTAGCTTCGCTACATAGGTTC
The DNA here is from genome assembly GCF_964204655.1 of Triturus cristatus. NCBI lineage: Eukaryota > Metazoa > Chordata > Amphibia > Caudata > Salamandridae > Triturus > Triturus cristatus. The sequence goes on along the minus strand of NC_140580.1, from coordinate 886,005,205 downwards.
TAATGAACAACTTGAGCGCTAACATTCTGTATTCATGACAGGCACAAGACTCTCCTGAACACCTGGTTACTAAAATAGGTGCTACTGGATTTAAAGCCTTTTCTTTGGAGCAGGCTGCAGTAAATGACCTATGAGGGGCCTAATGAAGATATACAAACAGCATTTTGTGAGGGGAAGGTTGGGTTTGAGTAATTTATGGCAAAATATATTTTTAAAGGACTAAAAATAGAGAGCGATCCATACCTAAGTCCAGCATTCCCTTTCCACATTTGCCTCCTCAGACAATCCATCTTCTCTGTCCATGAATACCTCCTTAAATTTAAAATGGTGGTGGGGGGGGGGGGTGGCCTTGCCTGGCAGGGCATGGAGTAAGAAGCAAGGAAGAAGAGATCCACTCCTAGCCTTTGCAAAAACACAGCACCCCCTCACGCACCCCCACCCCCGAGGGGCCTCGCACATATGAGAAATCAGTACAAACTTGCTGGGAGTCCCAGGTGCTACCCAGGACCCTAGTCGATAATGTACTAGCCTTGCATCTGAGAGGAGAGGCTGAGTTCCAAACACAAGCAGTAAACTAGAGGATGAGCTCCATGTTGGGCAAAGGTGTCTGGAGACGCTGAGTCTAAAGGTCCACAAGTGGATCAAAGGAGAAGCCTGGGACCAGCAGGACGAGGCAGCTGGGTCTGTGGAAGAGTGACCACTTCCTGCTGAGGCAGTGTGAAGTAAGTAAACCCCCTAGGAAGGGCCCGGTGAGCCTGGCCTGGCAGAAAGGAGCATGGAAGGGTTGAAACAGACAGCAAGCCCCATAAGGAGAAGCAAGGAGTGGAGTTCCCACTCAGTGGGGAAAAGATCCCCACGTGAACCCAACAAAGGGTTCACCAGACCAGTGAAGGAAACTACTGATGAGTTGTAAACTAGTTTCCCCCTGCAACCCACCTCACTGTGGGTAGATACATCCGTAGAGGACACCTTGCGGGTGTTGCCCAATGCAAGATGCATGAGAACGGTGAGAGACAACAAGTGGAAAGGTGCCGAGACTCAATGTGCAAAGGGGAAAAGGCAGCATTAGAGCAGAAGCCCCTAAAAATAGCTGACGTGAGGAAGCACAATCCCAGCCAGAGGAGAACTCACCCACAGGTGAGGGATTTCTTCTCTTTCTTGCATGTGCACTTCACTTATGTCCGTTCAGGTTACTTGTTTGTGTCCCTACCACTCCTTGACTTAATCAGAGACATGACAATGTCGGACATCTCCATATAAGATTGCGCACTCAGAGATTACACGAGGAGAGAGATGATGTTCTAAGCATGGGAAGAAATGGAAGAAGACGTTTAGGGGCCCAATTCTCAAGAAGGAAATGAGGAGTTTTTTTAAAGCCAACAACCAGCAAAGATCTCACCAGACACGGTCTGGGGTCCTTTCAAAACCAACAAAGCGTGGAGTGCAATGGGAATGGCAGTGGAGAGAGCGAAGAAAAGGAGAGTCCTTGAGAATAACAGACGTGACATAAAAGAGGTAGATAAAAAAAATCCTTTGCAAAAAATGAAAAGACAATTGCCCATTGGTAGAGGTCAACTGTGGTCACAAAGGAAAAATAGGGCAGAGATCACCTTATTACATAATGGCCAGAAGTTCTATAAAGAGGATAAGGTAGGGACACTGCCATCTAGGAATATCAGTTGCTGTTGAGAAGAAGACATAGGGATTAAAGCAATCTAGGAGCAGGATAAACAAGAGGCATTCTGGGGTCTTTTTGTGGTCCTAACCCTACTAGCCAAAAAGAGATAAAAAACTTCCTGGCATATTTCAACAATTGCAATTGGGCAACTAACAGAGGAAATTAGAAAATCATTGGAGGGGCCCATCGATAGCACTGAAAATGAATGTTCACTGAAAAATAAATATAAAAAAGGCAGCTGGCTCAGACGGAATCACCCTAGCTTTCTATAAGATGTTTTGCCACAAGTGAATAAACAGACGCCTGATCTATGTAACTTCTTTATGCCTTCAAATGGGGTTAGACCCTGCCCCCCCCCCCCAACAATGCTAGAAGCAGATATGATGTTGGTCCCCAAACTGAGGAAACAAATGGATAACTGTGCTACATGTAGCCTTGTTAAACAACAATGCCAAGTTATTCTGGACAATCGTAGTTTAGTGACTTGAGACATACTGTTGGGTCTAATTTACGCTGACCTGGTGGGTTTCATTAAAAATAGACAAGGAAGCTATAACATCATATGGCTGGCACACCTGGTAAAGAAGGGCCAAAGGAGGAAGGAACCTCCTGGTGATCCAGGCTTGGCTAGATGCTGACAGAGCCATCAATCAGGTGAGCTGGGCTTTCCTAGAGGAGGTCCAAGATAAAATTGGGCTAATAGAAGATGAAGAGCTGGATCCTGGCCAACTAGAAAGCGCCCAAGGCAGCCATCAAGATTAACGAAGGAAATACTGGGATATCTCCATCCACATGGGAAAGCAGTCATCCCTCCTTCGTCCCCAACTACTGTTTATGAGTGATTAATTGAGTTGTTGGCCTTAAAACATCAGCGCTGAAAACCATTCGCAACCAAGGAACGTAAGTCCTGCCTTCTCACAGAGGATGTGTTGCTCACTTTGACCAACCTGGAGAGTTCAGTCCATGTGGTCCTAAAGGAACTTGAGGAGTTTGAAAAGTTTCAGAATTCAAGGCCAACATGCGAAAATCAGTCAATCAGGGCTATAGAATGAAGAAGAAAAGCTGCCATCGGTGACACCTCTTTGATTGGAAACCCACTCCATGCAATAGACTGGCTTGCAAATAACCAGAATGGTGGAGGCGAGCTAACAGGTTCAATATGATTAAACAAATTCAAGTGGATCTTCGTAAATGGAACCCTTAGTATATTTCCGGGCTGAGACCAATAAATGTGCTTAAAGAGAATATTCTGCCCTGGGTCTGTATTTTTTACAATCCCTGTTTATAGATATCCTAATAGTATATATTCAAGTGCTTTAAAGTCAGCGCCTACCAAGTGTGTGGGCCAGAGGGTAGGGTCGTTTCTTGATAGAATATTGTTGTCACCCCCCCAAGGATGGGAAGGTTTGACCTGTCATGACCTTGTAAAATATTACAGGGGCGCTCATCTGCTCATAACAGAGTGGGCTTCCAGGGAACCCGAAAATGTCATTGTTACTCATGGACAAGGCCTTAGCAGAGTGCTCCTTATGGGATCTGGCAGAGTTAGAGAATCACTTAGTCTAAAAACACTTATCTGGCCTACCCAGACAAATACACTCAGAACTCAGAAAGTCTGGGGCCAATTAGCAGTTAAAGAAGACATGCCAATGTTGTATTTGCCCTACACCCTATTCACTAAGCCCCAAACATCACCCACGTCTACATTTCAGAGATGTACAGGAGAGTGCACACATGTTCCACCATGTCAAATCAGTTCCCTCCAGAACTGCAAGTTACGACGATACCGAGTAACAGAAAAAGAACAGCTCCTGTTAATGCCAGATTAAGCGTTGGGCTCTTTGTGTGACCAACCTCGCTGCAGCTCCTAGAGAGCTTACACAGTTTGAGAAATTAGTGCAAAACAGGTGGGGTCTAAAAGGCTCATCTCAAATGTACACTAAACACTGCAGTCGAGTGCAATTAGACGCCGAAAGGGATATCAGGAAAAGTAGGGGGGGTGGGAAAAGAGAGCTATCCGAATAGGTATGGGAGACTGTTTGGTCAGACGTCCCCAGGACATATAAACATATTCGATTATACAAACACTTTATAGAGTAGTTTACCAATGGCACCAGACCCCCAGTCGACTCTATTGCATACACCCCTCCCCCCCGCCCCCCATAAAATCTGATTGTTCCAGAGATGCAGCGAGCACAAAGGCACCTTCATGCACTCACATACACACTTTCTGGAAATAAATATTTAACCACATTATAAAAAAGTAGTGGGGCATTCCATACCTTTAGAACCATATGTAGCTATTCTGGAGTTGAGACCTGATACTACCGGAGAAATAATGTTCAAGAAATTGATATTAATCCCTCACATAATAAGGCAGGAGGACAATTAGTGGATTTATATTGGAAGAAGAGCGAAACCCCACACATAGGACAAAGGCATGTATTAACAAGGAGAGAATGACAAGCACATTAATCAAATAAAAGAATTCTGCAATTCTTGCCCTCCTCCGCCCCCAGTAATTTACTATACTAGAATGACAGTAAAATAATCTGTCTATAAATGGTGTAAACTGGGGGATTAAGTGAACCATTACAATCAGCTCAGGGGAGATAGTTAAGAAGTCATTGCGAATATAAGTAGCTTGACCATTCAGGCATATGCGAGGCCCCATAACTGAGTTTCTGCACTTACCAACAATGGTAACTATGGTTTGAAGTTGGGGTAGAGGGGTAAAGGGTTTAGTCCGGTTAAAAAAATATAAAGTGATAAGATCTAAATAAGAGCTGTGAAACATTTACTTAACCATTGTTGTCAGTACGTTTGAGATCTATTATTGTATGGTAATGAGAATTAAAAAGAATTTGTTGAAAAAATAAAATAGTAACATATTGGTAAGCTTAGAAGGTTTTTTTTGTTTTCCATCAAAATGCATGAAATTACATGTTTAAATGTGCACGAAGCTATTTCCAAGACAGATCTCATATTTAAAATTAAATGAGTAGTTGCTGTATGGGTAGTGACACTTTCCTCACTGTCTGGGCATTACATTTTCCTTTTTTTTTTTGAACTTCTACCACTTCATTTCATCAGTTGTTGCATCTCCCTGCACACATGTGCACTTGTCTCAAAATGTATTTTATTGAGAGTTAAATGCAAGAAAATTATAAAACACTTATAAAAATGTATAGTTATGGTTTATAACAATAGGTCTCAATATACCTTATGAAGGACGACTTTCAAATGTAATAATTAAAAAATATTTTAAAATACGTGACATGGTAAGTAAGAAAGAACAATGAATTAAAGCTGTGGCTGACTATATATTTTTCAGACAGGTAACTTTTTAAATTAAGTTACTTACCTTTGGTATAGCTCTTTCTGGTAGATGCTCTATTTAACAGCAGATTCCTCACCTGTTGAACATTCCACCAGACGTCAGACTCTATCCGAAACTTTTCAGTAGCACCTCAGCACGCCTGTAGAAGGCGTTGTGCAGTTCTACACAAATATCATTTCGTTCCGAAAGTGCCCATTTCTTTCCAGACTGTCCGCGCCTCCAGAGGCAGAGTCCAAGACAAACTGGCTTTGACCAGTGTGCAGATCTCTAAACTTAGGACCGTTTTAGATGGAAAAGACTCCAGTTCACAGAATGTGAAGGATGGGTGGGCTGGTGAGGAATCTCACGTTAAATAGAGTATCTATCAGAAAAAGCGTTGCCGAAGGTAAGTCACTTGTTCTTCTGAGAGATACTTCTAACCGAATATTTATCACCTTTTGAATGGATACCAAAGCAGTACCTCCCAGGAGGTGGGCCTGTGCACTGGCTCAAACTAAAAAGTCCTGCAGGAGTGGGTGGGCAAATGCACATCTCGATGCTCCTGGATGTCCAGACAGTAGTGCTCCATGAACGTATGGAGTGACACCTAGTTAGAAGCCTGGCAAGCATTCAGAACAAGCATGCCGCATGCCTAAACAGTGGTAACTTATGAGGAGCAAAGGCCCCTAAACAAAGCAATATATGCTAATACTCGGGGAAAGCAATCATGCCCAGGATATTTGATTAAATCAATCATAGAGAACTGTATTTTTATTGATACCAATAAAAAACAGTTGTAGGGAAAAATCACCATCCAGGGCACAAAAACTGCTTACTGTACAAAGTCACTCACACATAAATAAATGTGTGACACATATCCCTAAATGTAACAGTCACAATAGTAAACATTTGAACACTTCTGCACCCACAATCAATAGTACATAGTTCAAATCAGGTCAGAGTGTTCTTTGTCGACAAGGTTTCAATCCATCTAAAGATATGGATCATCATCAGGACCATGTAATGCATACCTGCGAGTAATAAAGGAAACCTATAAGAACAGGGAAGGAGAAAATATGAAACTAAATCAAAAAGAAAAATTGACTCTTCAAACAGGCGCTAAGGGTGTGCGGATGGTGACATAACCACACACAACCAGTCAGTAGGGGCCATGTACCATACTAGTCATGGGTGAGTGATAGGGATTGCATAATGTGAGCTATAGAGGGCACGTGCGATTTCAAGTGTATGGACGATTAAGAGAAAGTGCAGGGCCAGCGTGTTGATAATCATGCAAGGCACTGTGCAAGTGCACATAATTTGAGGCACCTGCCATGGGGAGGAGAGTATACAATCTCAATGAAAAACCCGGTGCTCATAAGGAGCCACAAATATCCAGGGCATGATTATTTTCCTAGAGGATTAACATATATGAACAAGTAACTTACCTTCGGTAACAATATATCTGTAATAGACATAGATTAGTTATGAATTCCTCACCTTAGAATTACCCCCAGGCATCAGACTGGATCCGGAGAATTTTTCTTCAGCAGTACCCCTGCGCGTCGGTAGGTGGCGTCTGTGAGAAAGTGGCTCTGTATATACTGTTCCCAAATAAGTACAGGGTGTACAGATTCCACAGTCCCCAGAGGTTTGGCAGAGGCTAAAGTTAGATATAACCTTACTCTCTAAAGTGGTAGCTTGGTCGAGCAGTAAGGCAGTATCAGAGGACAGTGTAAAGCATTTGTTGCACACACTCAGCCAGCAAATGGTCTCACACACTCAATAACTGAACTCTAGGCCAATGGTTTATATATAAAAAATATATGCTTGTTTTATTTTAGAACCAATAATAGGCATTAAAATATACTTTCTCAGAATGAGATGCTTTATATAAATACTTTTGCAATTGACTTTTGTAGAAAGTTACAAGTGGTTGCAATAGGCAACACAATTCTAAACACAATAATGCATTGAGTGCAATGGAAGTTTCAAGTTATTTGCCACTGATTACTTTTAGGATTACGTTTGGAATTCCAGGACTGGATCCTAGATTTTGTCCTGGGTCAGTACTTGGAATCAAGTGATAAAAGTAGACTTAATTACTGTGATGATTTTTAGACAATATTTTGCTATTTTAAAAGTTGACACATATTTCATAGAAAACAGTCAATGATTCCCTATGGCAGAAAATTCAAGTTGCAGGTATAGTATGTTCTCGTTACTTTTGAAATCCAGTACTGGGCGCCTAGACTCCGTACTGGGACCTTTATCCAAAACAGGTAAGTAATTACGTTTTCAGATATTATACGATTTTTAAAGAATATTTAAAGATTGCAGAAATTGACACTAGAAATTTCACAGAAAAACAGTCAATGATTTCCTATGGAAGAAAATTGGGTTACTGGTAAGTACAGTTGTAAGTATTTTCAGAGTCAGTGCTGGGCACCAAGATCCAGCACTGGGAGCTCGCCTAAGAGCAGGTGAGTATTTTCGTTTTCGTTACTCGGCTGATTTTTGGTGAATATTTTAAGTTTTGAAAAGTCCACAGAATAAATTTCAGGAAAAGCCAGTCAATGTTACCCTATGGAGAAAATTGAGTTATCGATTTAAAGGTAAGTACTCGACTGGCAGAGTTAAAGTTCTGGGCATAGACTCAGGGGTCTCCCAGGGTCAGGTAGGTACAGTTGGTTCACCCTCAGCTGCACAAGGGCGGCCGGGTGCAGAGAGAGTTAGGCCCAATGTTATCCTATGAGAGGTAGGGGGGCTTTGGTTGGTGGCTGCTGACTAGCAGGCCACGCGGCTGTGGGAGCTGGGCTCCTGGTCACTTACTCAGGGCAAGTGGAGAAGTAGATAGGTGTAGAGGTTGCACAGCCAGGGCCACTCGGGCAGCTGGGTGCAGGGTGCTTTTGAGCCTTCGGGCGCTCAATTGATTTCAATGGGAAATCACCGGTTTAGAAAAAGACTGCAAGCTCGGGGACGAAGATTCTTCAGGTGCCACCACCACATCGAGAGGTAAGTTGGGTAGTTGGAGGATAGGTAGGTACCCCGGGATTGGGCACAGGGAGGCCGCCGGGTGCAGGGGTGCCTTTTGGTGTCGGGAAATCTTACCCTCTGTTGATCGCGGTTGGGGGGGCACCTGGTTCTGAGGCTGCAGGCTTCTTCAGGAGTGTCAAGGGAGGTCCTTGGATGCCGGACTCGGGGTCACAGTCGCCGTGGGGTCGTCCTCGTGGTCTTTGTTCACTCTGGCACAGGCCAGGCTTGGAGAGTGCAGAGTGTGCTGGGTTCGCGGTTCCGGGCTGCTGCCAGGGATTAGAAGAAGATTTTGAGTAGAGCCTCTACTTATGGGAGTCCCAGGGGGCTTAGAGTCAAGAGGTAGGCTCAAGGCGCTGGGGGGGGGGGGGGTTGCTGCTACTGCTCAAAGAGCCAGGTCTTGAGGAGCCTTCTGAAGGTGAGCAGGTCTTGGGTCTGCCGCAGATGGGTGGGGAGGGTGTTCCAGGTCTTGGCGGCGAGGAATGATGCGGGGGCAGGAAGAAGGTGGGCAAAGTGATGGTCTGTCCTATGTGGAAAGAAGTAACCACTTTGGGAAGGAAAGAAGGCCTAGTGCGAAGGATAACTTTGTCTGGATGAATATCCAGGAAAGGAGCTTTTGAAGAAAGAGTCTGCAGCTCACTCACCCTGCGAGCAGAGGTGATGGCGACTAGAAAGGCAGTTTTAAGTGTCAGAAGTCTGAGAGGACAGTTATGTAGCAGCTCAAAGGGAGCGCACATAAGATAGGTCAGAACCAAGTTCAAGTCCCACTGAGGCATTACGAAAGGAATTGAAGGATACAAGTGAGTAATGCTCTTAAGGAAACGATTTACAATAGAGGATTTGAAAAAAGAAGGCTAGTCAGGAAGCCGAAGAAAGGCTGAAATGGTCGAAAGATAGCCTTTTAGAGTGCCCAGATTAGAGCCCCATTGGGCCAAAGAAATAATGAAGAGGAGAACCTCTGAAAGGGGGGCAGAAAGGGGATCTACAGCCTTTGCTGCACACCATGCCACAAACGTTTTCCATCTACAGGCGTATACCATTTTGGTGGAGGGATGCCTGGCTGCCAAGATAACGTTACAGACTTCGGGAAGAAGGTCAAAAGCTGTCAAATGTCACTGCTCAATCTCCACAGAAAGAGGTGGAGGCTGGACAGGTTCGGGTGGAGGACTGTCACCTGCTGCAGCAACAGAAGATCCTCCCGAAGAGGCAGTCTGATCGGAGGATCGATGGCCATGTGCAAGAGCTCGGCATACCAGACTCAAGAATGACTGGGGCCCGGTTGCGCTTGATCTTCTTCAGCACTCTGGGTAGAAGTGGTATAGGTGGAAAGGCGTATAGAAGACTGCAACTCCACTCGCGACGAAAAGCATCGCCGAGCGAGTGTCGACTTCCAACGTGCAGAACTGCTGACATTGCGTGTTCTCTTCGGTGGCGAATAGATCTAACCAAGGCTCTCCCCACCGCTGAAAGAGACCTTGCACCACCTCTGAGTCAAGACACCATTCTTGATCCATCATGCACCAGCGGCTGAGTTTGTCTGCCCTGGCATTCAGAGAACCTAGCAGGTGTTGAACCACCAGGGACATGCCCTGATGTTCCAGCCACTTCGAGAGATGAAGTGCCTGCTGACATAGGATCCACGACCCCACCCCTCCCTGTTTGTTGCAGTAGCACATGGCAGTGGTGATAGTCGTGAACACCTGCACTACTCTCCCTTTGACAGAAGGAAGGAATGCCTTCAGTGCAAGACGGATCGCCGGAAGCTTCAGAAGGTTGATGTGGCCGCCCCATCCCAGAAGTGATGCATCTGTTACCACTGTGAACTCCGGTTGGGGAAGGGAGAGGTATCTGCCGTTGACCCAATCTTGGTTTGTTAGCCACCATTGCAATTGGTGAGCGGTGCCCTCCAAGGTCTGGACGCAATCGGAAAGATTCCCCTGATGCTGTGCCCACTGGAACTTCAGATCCCACTGCAGATCCCGCATATGCCACCTGGCATAGTCCACCAGCAGGATGCAGGAGGCCATGAGGCCCAGTAGCCTCAGGGTCATTCTGACCTAAACACGGCTGAAAGATTGGAATCCTAGCCTGAATATCCCGGGCTCGCTGCTCGGGGGGATAAGCCTGAAACTGTGCCGTGTCCAGAACCGCTCCAAATTAAAAGGAGCTTCTGAGAGGGAATCAGGTGTGACTTCAGCATGTTGATGGTAAACCCCAGCGAATGCAGGAGGTCGGCCATAGTCTGGAGATGGAAGACGACAGCCTGGGGTGAACCCTCCTTCAAAACCCAGTCGTCGAGATAGGGGAAGACTGGAACCCCCGATCTGCACAAATGAGCTACAACCACCGCTATCACTTTCGTGAACACCCGAGGGGCACTGGTAAGGCCAAAAGGGAGCACGGTAAACTGAAAGTGCTTGTGACCTACCGTGAACCGCAGGTAACACAGATGGGCCAGCAGGACGAGGATGTGAAAATAGGTGTCCTGCAAGTTCAACGCTCCCATACAGTATCCAGGGTTGAGGGCAGACAGGACATGCGCCAGTGTCAACATTTTGAACTTCTCCTCCCAGAGGAAGCGGTTGATGTTTCTGAGATTCAAGATAGGATGCAGGCCTTTGTCCTTCTTGGGCACCAGAAAGTAGTGGGAATAACAACCACAACCTACTTCTGGGGCAGGAACACACTCGATGGCTCCCTTGGCCCATTGGAGAAGGGCCAAGTGATCCTCTGACATGCGATGAAATTGAGGTGGCATGGATGGAGGGGTAGTCTCGAAGGGGAGGGAGTAGCCACTTAGGACTATCTGCAAAACCCACCTGTCCAACGTGATGGTGAGCCAGTGGGGGAGGTGATGGCAAATCCTGCCGCCGACTGGCGCAAGGTGGCCCTGAAAGGTCGGACTAGGAGGGGTTGGGGGCTGCTGCAGAGGGGGTACTGGTGGACAGGCCCACCCGCTGGCCCCCAGACCCACGACGGTGGGTCCTACGTCCCCGGCCGTGCAGAGGTTGGCCAGCTAGCACAGGCCTGTGGCTCTGGAAGGAACATAGCGGGGCACCCTTTCCGTAGCCACGAAAGGGAGAAAAGCAAACTGCACGGGGAGAGAGGTGGAAGCGAGGCCCAAGGACCTGGCCGTTGCTCTGGAGTCCTTAAAACGCTGGAGCGCATTGTCTGCTTTGTCTCCAAACAAGCGTTGGCCATCAAAGGGCATGTCCGTAAGTGTAGTTTGGACATCACTGAAAAGCTGAAAGGGGTGGGAACACACTGCTTCACCTTCCAGGACAGTTCGCCCCTTAGCATTATGGTAAATGCAGTTCATGGTACAAGCGTACTTGACATTTCGCTGGAGTATTCCACCAAAGTTGGTGCAGGTGAGTGCTGTAAATCTCTAGATACATGTTTCTGGATATCATCCGTCATCAGTAGAGATAAAAGCTAATTTAATCTGGGGTTGCTGAGCAGGCTGCCACAAACCTTTCAGGTCTCAGTATCTCTCACAGGTGCACAGGTGCATCTCCACAAGCTTGTCAGCTCAATGGCTCAAGGGAGCCTTTTCAAACAGAAAGGGGTGGGAGCACACTGCTTCACCTCCCAGCACAGTTTGCCCCTTAGCATTATGGTAAATACAGTTCATGGTACATGCATACTTGAAATTTTACTGGAGTATTCCACCAAAGTTGGTGCAGGTTAGTGATGTAAATCTTTAGACATGTGTTTCTGGATATCATCTGTTATCAGCAGAGATAACAACGAGTTTAATCTGGTGTTGCTGAGCAGGCTGCCACAATCCTTTCAGGTCTCAGTCCCTCTAACAGGCGCATCTCCACAATGGCTCAAGGGAGCCTTTTCAAACAGAAAGGGTTTTGTACTGCATTTACTAGAATGCAAAGGGGCGAACTGTGCTGGGATGTGAGGCAGTGTGCTACTAATCCCCTTTCTGTTCAAAAGGCTCCCTTGAGCCAGCAAGCTGACAAGCTTTGGAGATGCACCATTGTGCCTGTGAGTTGTACTGTGACCTGAGAGGAATTTGGCAGCATTTCCAGCAACCCCAGATGACTTTTCTTTTACTTTCTACTACTGCTGCTCTCTACTGAAGAAGTGTTTTAGGAAAACAATGGTTCTTGTGTGGCCTAAAGATCCATTTGTGGGGGGGCACTATGTTTTTGGGTAGGTGTAGGTTTATTGTTGAAGGGAGTGGTGGGTAATATACAGAGGGACATGTAGGTCAGTTAATGACTGGTGTATATTTACAAAACAATAGTATTCAGGTGCTCACACAATTAAGTGACAATAAGCATGACGTGAAAAGTGAGGGTGAGATTAAAATAAAAACATGGCATTGACAACAATAATCGGAACTCCTCCCAAAACTTTTTACAGAGTGAAGGGAGTTCCTGTTGTAGGGGGTCGACGGCGTTTCGATCTCATATATTCGAGATCATCTTCAGGACATACAGTGGGTGAGGAAGCTGAATCTAAAATTTAGGAAGGGAGGGGGTTAGAAATGGGATAGTAAATATAATATAATCTGAACCCTGGATATCACTACATATATTATAGGTATGTCACTATGTGAATATGGTGCTCCCAGTGGGCAATTATGCATAGTCAAGTCATTTATTTACAACATGCCAACAATTTCCATTTCAGATTTAAGCCATTCAGATTAGTTTATAAGGATAGTTCAAAGGTAAAGAAATTAGGGGCATATTATCAAGCACGGCGTTATAATTTTCGCTGCTTTAGCGGCAGAAAACTGCCGCTAAAGCGGCGATAATGGGCTTGATAATATGCCATAGAGAATTCCAATAGAAGCCCATGTTGACCCCAGAACATGGGCTTCTATGGGAATTCTCGAGGGCATATTATCAAGCCCATTATCGCCGCTTTAGCGGCAGTTTTCTGCCGCTAAAGCGTCGATAATTTTAACTCCGTTTCTTGATAATATGGTCCTATGTAAGTAAATAGAGACAAAAGAAGCGCCAGAGAGAAAGATTTGGGCAGGAGGCGCACCAGGGGTCAGGACAAGGCATGCTAATTAGCAAGAAGATTAGAGTCACGATTGAAAAATGCGAGCGCGAATGATTTTATCAGCAAGTGTACAGAGTATCGAGTAGTACACAACTTATTGGGTCCGGTCAGGGGAAATGAAAAGAACGAAAACCCGCGGAGCGGCAGTGTTTTAAGTAAAAACTTCTCGGGGCATATTATCAACAAACTGCGATAAATATCGCAGAGCGCGCTCAGCGCGTTTTTTTCTATCACTGGATTTCATCGCTGAGTTAGCACGTTATTATCAACGCTTATCTCAAAGGCGATAAGAAATCCAGCGATAGCAGCAAAACGAGGGACTAGCGCAGGAAATGCGATATTTTTTGAGCGATAATGAAAACCTCGCTGATACGCCCCTGTGGCCTTAGCCTTGCAATCCACCTCCCATTATTAAGATGGCTAAGTCAACTTTATATCAGGAGTTAAATTCCTGCAATAAAGGAGACTTAGCGCGATTATTATCATCGCTTCGCGGGTCTGCTGCCAGCTTTATAATATCGCGAAGCCATGTTAGCGAGTTCTCCCATGCTGTTTTACTCAGGATCGCCTACTTTGCATGACATTAGCGATGGCATGCAGAGCGATAAAAAAAACGGCAGCCATAGCGCGAAAACAAGCGCTAACAAGGGTTAGCGTGAGCTTGTTAATAGTGCGATGAATATCTCGATGCTTTTTTGGCTTTAAAAGCCAAAAAAGCATTGATATGGCCCTTGATAATATGCCCCCTAATGTTTGTCCAAAGTCACTGTGAACAGAAAAGTGAAGCGCGAGGTCAGTGAGCGAAAGGCAGTAATGCATACTTAATTCTGGCAGGTGGGTAATTTTTCTTACTAGGTGTAAGGCGGTTAAAGGAGCATTAAATGGGAGAAGGGCCTGCAAACGACTGCGGTAGTTTCCACGTTGGCACGTAAGGACCAGGTGTGATGGTAACTAGGAAAGGAAGGTGCATCAAAAATAATTATCATACACGGATGCACAGGGTGTCTGTAAGGGTTAATTAAAGGAGCGCGTAAGTAAGATGCACTTACTATAGTACCAGGAATGAATCGCTCAATACTTGTAGAACAGCTGGGTTGTTCTTAGGCGTCGCTCTGGGACGATTGCCTAATTAAGACAGAGATAAAGAGTCAGGCAGGCTTGCACGTACTGGAACCCCTTGGGAAATGCAATAATTTCTTTATTAAGGATTTTGTACCTACTACTACTGCTACTATGTTAGAGACAGCATGGACTTCATCAATCAAATTGAACCCATGGCGTTTGACCAACAAGAATGCCTCCTTTGCACTATGGACATTGAATCTTTATACACCACCACTCCTCATACTAAAAGGATAGAGGTGATTAGGTAAACATTAGAGAAAAGGACTCACCCACATCAGGTGGCGATGGAGTTCATTTTAGAATTATTACATCTCACATTAGAAAATATTTTTTTGCAGTTCAATGGCGAATTTTATCAACAGATTATGGGGACATCTATGGGTGCAGATTAGGCTCCCAATGTTGCCATTCTATTCATGGATAATCTAGAAACTGAAACCGTTCTCTGACACCAACCACTTCTACAGTCACATAATCATGGAAAAGATAATTATTTTTATTTATTTATTGTCATTTGACATTGTAGAGAACTTCTACATAGCTTAGATTATCAAGATTGATGTGATGTGAACAAGTATATACACATAGTACTTGCAGTTCAGCCTGAAACAATGGTCCCGGCCAATTGCAGTCCCATTACAAACGCAGTGTCTCCCCAAGCTAACATTTGACATATTGGAGTTTACAATGACATGTATTTATGGGCTGAAGGCCAATCGACACAAGGGTGGATCTCTATGTGGTGAGGACGTAGACCAAGTAGTTGCATCCTAGGCATCCTGTGGGTGCTCCGCCATTGTGGGGGAGGGAGAATTTCTATGATGAGGGTAGGTGGTAAAGGGTTTTCAGATATCTCTAGGACTGGACCTCGGCATCATAAATTCCAAACATTTGGATAATTGTTTGTGACAGTAGGAGACAACTTTGAGCCATGCTGGTTGTGGGGGCCTGTTACCTGCCTCAATGTATTGCAACCCTGCGCCTGACCAGTAAGAGCGACGAATCTGCGGGAGCTGTGCGATACATCCTTCACGTACCCAAGAAGACCAATAAACGGAGTGGTGGGGATTAACTTGTCAGCGATATCATGCACTGTGTTAAAGATCTCAGTCCAGAAGGTTGCAACCCTGGGGCAATACCATGTAAGATGTATGAAATCAGCCTGTGGTGTGTGACAGTGTAGACAGTGAGGGTCAGAGGCCAGCCCCATTTGCAAGAGCTGTGTAGGCGTTTGATATAAACGATGTATAAATTTAAAAAGTATTAGGTGGAGGCAATAATTTGGGATAGCATTTAAAGCAGCACACGGTCATAAGTCAGAAGGTTGTCAGATTCCAGGCTTCGTGGGCCCTTGAGACAAGTAGCGGGAAGGCCTGCTGCTTGTGGGTGTAAAGGTGGGTTATCAGCTTGCGCTGTGTTGAGGTGGTATATACATATTCCAACGCGGTAAGTGTTGGGGTGCAGGGAAGGACCCATGGAGTGCGTGGCAGGTGGTTCGTAGCTGAAAGTATAAGGAAGTTTCGAGCAGGGCAGGGGTAGACA
Organism: Triturus cristatus; assembly: GCF_964204655.1. Classification (NCBI taxonomy): domain Eukaryota; kingdom Metazoa; phylum Chordata; class Amphibia; order Caudata; family Salamandridae; genus Triturus; species Triturus cristatus. Next base: position 885,989,477 of record NC_140580.1, on the reverse strand, counting down.
GGACTGTTGCCCCCAGTGGAGGGAGGAAGTGGTCTAATGGATAAAGATCCCCAAAGGTGTACCCATTCTGCCTGCGCACCTAATCCATCCCTTATCTTGCAGCGGTGGGGGTATAGTAATACTGGCTACAGGGACAGAAGGGGCGTGTAATGTCAGGATCCTGACACATCTCCTGAGCCCAGCCCATGCCCATGCCCAGCACACATTCTGTATTGTGTCAATCTCAACCCTGGGTGGTTTATAGGGAAGGAGCAGAGATGTTGTTAGCAGCCAAGGTGACACCTTATCACACTCTATTGCTACATGTGGTTGGAATAGTGTGGGGTGTATCTAGTAGTGTAGGTATTGGGCTTGCACGCACAAGGCGTTTAGATGCACAGCTGGAGCTCCAATGTCACATTGTGACTGCGGTAATCTAAGCAGCTCTTAAGAAGGTTGTGGATGCTAGCCAGCCCATATCAACAAGATCAGATTGGATACCTTGATAAGATGTATTGGAATGTTTCCAAATAAGTAGATACATTTGGGAAGTACGACCATTTTGGCCAGGGCGATGCAGCCGGCTACAGACAATGGAAGCCTAGACCACACCAGGACTCGATCTTCAAGCCAGTCCACAATGCGTCCGTAATTAACTTGCCATAGTTCCCCGAGATCTGCTAAGCCAGATGCCTAAATATTTATTCAGGCCAGTGGCCCATTTCAGAGGGTATTCAGTAGGAAATGGTAGTGTGGCATCTGTCAGTGGGAAAAGGACTGATTTGGCCCATTTCACTTGAATGGCAGAATAGCCTCCAAACCGCAAATCCTCTTGTGTTATTGGGGCTTAGTTGGTCAGGGGGTCGCGTACATAAAGGGTAATGTCATCTAGGTATAATGATATTACTAAATCTCTATATGTGAAGCCTAGATCTCTGTCTGCGTGGTGTTGGCGGAGTCGTGCAGCGAGGAGCTCCATGGCAACAGCAAACAATAGGGGTGAGAGTGGGCACCCCTGCTTCATGCTGCGTGTGATGGGAAATGGTACGGAAATAAGGCTGTTAAGCTGCACGCGAGCAGTAGGTGCGTCCATTAGCGCGGCAGTGATAGGTATCTGCAGATGTAAATGATGCATCATTGCGAGTAAGGTCCGGTGGTTATGGGAAGTCAACCTCCTCGGTATGAAACTGGTCAGGCAGCACCATCAATGACAATAACCGATTCACCAGTACTGTTGTAAAGATCTTGATATCGATGTTTATGTGTGATAGAGTGCAATAGGAGTTGCATTGGTAAGCTGGCTTATCAGGTTTGAGTAATGTGACTAAGACAGCTTCCCTCAAGGACAGGGGGAGCAACCCTACATCCATGGAATCCTGGTACATGTCCAGGAGTCAGGGGCCAAGAGCTGACAGTATTCTTTATAGAAGGCTGTTAACCCGTTGAGGCCCGGGGCATTGTCACCGGGTAAACTAGCAATAACCGGAGTTATTTCCTCCATTGTTATGGGGGAGTTCCAAAAATTCCTGTTGGGCATTAGATGGCCAGACCAGTTGTATGGTGTCTAGGTATGTCGTGAGCTCCACAGAGATCGCTATGGGGATAGCAGATTATAGGAGACTGTAGAAGGAAGGTATAACATGCAGGAGGTTAGAGGGGGTGGTGCAGAGCCAACCCTCTGTGTCCTGGAGCTCCGATACATAGAATGAGTAATGTGGCTTTCGGATCAACCTGGGCACTCCCCCTCCCATACTGCTAAGCCTGAGTCTCTTTGCCACGATAGTTCGTTTCGCGTATAGCTTCTTCCTGGTCGTCAGTCATTTTGTCACGAATGCTTGCTAGTGTCATAGGGTCATTTGAGTAATAGGTCCGTCTCCAGGGCTCTGATGTTGGTTTCTAGTCTAGTGAGTGACCCACGAATGGCCTTGAGAATACCATTTTTTGGCAATACAGACTCCCCTTATAACTACATTAAAGGCTTCCCAATAGCATAGAAGGAGAGCTTACGGATCCTGTATTTTTCTCAAAGTATTCCACAATGGCCTCCTAGATCTCCTCTCTGAAAGCCGCATATTATAATGTGCCCGGAGGGAGACGCCAGGCAAATGCGCGCAGCATAATTTGGGGACGCTGGACCGTTCCCATGAGGCACAGGGTCAAGACTGATTTGCATATGGCTGGGTTCAAACTGGAATGGTATGGTAAGCAAAAAAACGATGGATTTAGGCCCAGATCTCTGTACTGGGGTGAATGTATGACATTGTTCTGCATTTTGTCCATCAACTGTTGTTTTTGTGGTTTGGGGAAGCAGCAGGACGAGCTTCCCAGGGTCATGATCGGAGAGGGTATGTGGCAGGTGTGTAACTGATGTGGTCACTATTGCGATTCTTTGGAGGTCGGCCAGAAATCAATTCTGGACCATGCATTGTTTTGTGAGGTGAGGCAAGTACCCTCCCACACATCGTTGTGTGTGAACCACCAAACGTCTATCAGGTGATTATCAGAGATCAATGTATGTAGGGTTTTAGCCGCCTGGGAGTGAGGGCACGGGGAGCTACCGGATCTGTCCCACAAGTCCTCCAGGGGAACATTGAAGCCCCCCCCCCCCACACATAGTATCATCCGGGGGCCAATTACAGCGGTTGAGTGAAGATCTCTGAGTCATCAGTGTTAGACCCATAAATTGCGGGCAATGTTAAGGGGGGGCCTGTAGAGTGTGCCTGCTAATATTACAATTCATTGATCTTTGTCACTGAAACAATGGGATGTCTGCCATGGAAGTCCCTTTTTTAACAGGATTGTGACCCCCTCTGTCGTAGTTAGAGTATGTTGAGGAGTATATTGCTCCCCATCTGCGTGTAAGAAGGCCAGGAGCGGGGGCTTTTGCCAGATAGGTCTCCTGTAAGAAGCATATGCCAATCTTGTGTATGGTGAGATAAGCGTGTACCAGTCGAGCCGCCTGACCATCATTCAGCCTGTGCACATTCCATGTCAGACAGGACATGCTGGTCATCTTATCTGGAAGTAGCTAGGGAATAACAGGAGGAGTTTATGGTTGAATGCCCAGTAATGGGACAGTCAGCCTCGCAAGAACCCTGTACGGGAAAGCGATGTGCAGCAAATGACATTGCATGACTTTATGCCAAGTATTTTTCAGAAATCGTAACAGTTCCACCACCCTTCTTTCCCAAACTCCAAAGAACCAACCCTCACACCCTCCACCCACACCAACCCTCTCAAGCAGGTTGTGTAAACCCACCCCATGAACACAACAAATGGGCAGTGGAGACACCAGGCGAACAACCCACTCTAACGGCTGGGTGGCCGAGCAATTTAACCTCAGTGGTGTACCATGCAACATGAGAGCATGCTAATATGTGTAGCAGGGCAAAGAGTAACAGCAGCGTCAATGACCTATATAAAAACAATACTGGCAATGATATATATGCATTATCAACGGGGCACTTCTGACCCTCTCACCACCCGCCATTAAGACGACTGTATGAAATGTAAAAAGTAAGCAACAATCATTGTCACTGAGCTGCGCCCCAGCTGAGGAATGGGGTGAGGCCAGGTCTTAGCTATCTGTTTCATGAACCTCAAAACCTGCTTAGCGTCCATAAAATATTGCACCTTGCACACATGGGAGATTCTGTGCTTTACGGGGTATAGGAGGGCATATGGCACGCCCGCCTGTTGCAGTACTTTTTCTGTGGGTAGAAAATCCCGGCGGGCCGCCTGCAACGCCAAGGTGAAGTCATGGAAAAGATACATTGATTACATTTTTTACCCTTCAATACAGTAAAGAGAGGATCCCCTTTTTGGATTTCGGGATCATTCCACATGAAGGTCAACTGTGCATGTCCTTGTATAATAAACCTACTGAAAGGGACAAACTACTTGCTTACTCTAGTCACCATCCCAGAGCCTTACGTGACTGCCTCCCATTCCCACAATTTTTGAGAATCAGAAGAAATTGTTCTTTCAAACAAGACTTTTTCAGAGAAGCTGCAGTACTATCGCATAAGCTTTTGGGGAAGGGTCATCCTCCCTCGCCCAAGGGAGTCCCTCCTTACTCCCCACACCAAAAGACTGATAAACTGGTGTGTGTCCCCAGCCTTTCTACTACCTCCAATCAGTTGAGCAAAAAAAAAATCCTACTACGCCTCTGGCATGTGCTTAATGCAAGGGAATTCTCCGTTGAACACCCTATTTTTGCGTACCGTAAGAACAAGAGCATTAAAAACCTCTGGTTAGGGTAAGCCTCCCTCCCGTCAGAACCAACTGTATATTGAATGATCTTTGCCCCCCCCCCAACTGGCCATGATAAATGTGGTAACTGCAGTGTATGCGAGTTTAGAAATGAACGAATCTAATGAGTTCATTTATAAGAACGTGAGAACTGCATTGACATTTTTCCAACTGTAACACTGCGAATGTGATTTACAGTATCACCTGTCCATGTAAATTAATCTATATTGGTCAGGTGACACAAAAGATCAGAGTGAGGATATGCCAGCGTAGGAGGTGACTTCAATGCAAGGTCATCAAAGCACACCTGGTTGAACACTTCACAGCACTCAACCACGCCAAGAATGATCTGCGTTGGCAGGTGATTTCAGTTGTGAAATACCTGACCGTGGTGGCGATGCCTTATCCATACTTAACGAAGAAGAGCTCAAGTGGATTCTGTGACCAGACAGTTTCCAGACAGGACTGAACAGATTAGAGGATAGGACATCTCTAATATGAACTTTTTAACCTGGTTGTATGATATGTGCTTGTGTCAGACCACCTCTTGTCTCACTTCTCGTTGCTGAATTCATTGGATCTTAAATTAATTTTTTTAATTACTGTATTTCCATTTGTTTCTTCCCTTAGTTTTTTGTGTGCCATGTGTGTTGGTTAAGTATTACTTTTCTTCTTTTTTGATTACTACTGTTTACCCTTGATTACTAATGTAAGGTCCTTGCCTGGGACTTATGATCCAAACCAACGGCAAGTGCGACAACATACCATGGGCTCTATGGGAATTTTGGGTTTGTTGACTCCAACATACATTCTATTATGTACTAAAATTCACTATTTTAGCCGATCTTTTCATCTGGCAATGGACACTAACTGCCATTTGTATCAATTACCTACATATCTGTAATTTGGGTTATTGGTTTACACTATATTCCTTGGAACTGCTTGCTAACTCAATTCTAAACGCAATATACGTTGCCTTCATGTAGCCACGTAATCACTGTAATTTAAAAGTAGGGCAATTTGCAATCACAGATTGCCTAAGTTGGCTTTGTTCCCATTTGGAAATGCATTGTTTGTCATCTGATACTTGGTATCATTTGTAATTGGTGTTGCAATATGTGGTCTTTGCTCACATTTTCTGTGATTATTCATCTCGTTAACTATTCCGTTTTCCTTCCAATATGGCCACTGGGTTAGCTCATAATTAGGGACGCGGGTTAGTCCCTCTTCACTTTCCACATCCTCACGTAAGTATTTACTGGCATTATAGGATATTGTACAACACAGTGGTAACAGCCTTGGCTCTGTTGGAATTAGTCCATAAACCTTGTGGGGTATGCTTCTTGGATAATGTGTAGAAGATTTAAATGCAGAGTATAGATGGTCCTCTTCTGCACTGCCATTCTTCGCTCCAGCGAGTCCCACAAAGAACTGATCATCCACACAATATTCCTTAGTATGAATGATGTGAATACTAAGAGCCCTTTTAGGATCCAGCCAATGGATTCCCTTCTCCTTCTTAAAGGCATGAGGAGAAGCCAAGAACGTCAGTAGGGTACTGGAACTGAAAAGGAGTGACCACTTAAAGAAGAAAGGAAGCTAGGGTTCTCAAGATCAGCATGTCTGGGAAGGACGTAGTGTAAGGCTATTTGTTTGAGAGAGCTTGCAGCTCACTCACCCACCATGCTAAAGCTGTGGTGACAAGGAACACTGTCTTGAGGGTAGGAAGCAGTAGACAACAGTGCAGTGGTTTAGATTTAGTACATATCAAGAAGGTGAGGAGGTTAAGGTCCCAGTGAGGCATGATATAGGGAGATGGTGGAAACAATTGTTGCAAAACCTTCAAAAAATGTATCACAAAGGGTGATTTAAACAAAGGCAGCTGGTCTTGCAACCTCAAAAAGGCCGAAAGAGCAGATAGGTACCCTTTAACTGTGCTCAAATAAAGTCCGTACCGGGCTAAGGACAACAAAAAAATCAATACTTTAGATCACCTTGCTTGAAGTGGGTCAATCTGCAGAGTACTGCACCAAACCACACACATGTCCCAATGGTAGGCAACTACCAATTTTGTCAAGGGATGCCGTGCAGCCAGGATGATATCTACAACCTTGTGAGGGAGATCGAAATCAGTCATCTGTTGGTGCTCAAACTCCAAGTATGGAGTTGAAGATTGTGCAGGCCCGGGTGCATGAGCCGGTTCTGCTTCTGTAACAGAAGATCCTCCTGAGGCTGTAGCCTGATTGGTGGACAGTTGCTTATGCCCATGAGTTCTGGACAGAACAGTCTCCATGCCCAATCTGATGCCACTTGGGTGACTTGGGCCTGGTCATTCTTGGCCTTCTTCAGAACTCAGGGCAGAAGAGGTACGGGGGGAAAGTTGTACAGGAGTCCTGAGTTCCACTGTAGGTCAAATGTGTCCTCGAGAGCGAGACACCTTGAAAACATCAAAACGCAAAAGTGCTGACATTGCACATTATGAGCAGTGGCAAAAAGACCAAGCCACGCTTCTCCCCACTCACGGAAGAGACCTTGTGCCACTTCTGGATGCAACTGCCACTTGTGATCTGCTACGCAGCGGACGACTGAGTTCACTCACCTCGGCATTTACAGATCCTGCCAGCTGGTGTACCACCAGGAAAAGTCCCTGGTTCCAGCCATTTCTAGAGGCGTACAGCCTCTGGGCACAGATTCCACGACCCTACCCTGCCCTGTTTGTCGCAATATCACATGGTGGCCGTGTTGTTCATGAGCACCTGCATAGGCTTACCTTTGATGGATGGTAAGAAAGCCTTTAATGCCAAACAGATGGCCCACAGCTCCAGAAGGTTGATGCAAAGCCAGGACTCCATCAGAGACCATATGCCTCTGATCTCCATCTCTGACAAATGGATGCCCCAACCTAGAAGCACCACATTTTTCTTCAGGTGGAGTAGGGAGAGATGTCTCCTCCAAAATCTGGACATTGATGGACAGGTCTGTCCCCCTGATGCTGTGCTCACTGGGACTTCAGATAGCACTGGAAAGCCTGAATATGCCACATGGTTGACTTGACCAACAGGATGCAGGAGGTCATCAGTCCCAGCACAGAGGCTGAATCACTGGGATCATTGCCCGAATATCCTTGACTCTCTGTTCTGGATGAAGGGACAAAACTCGACCGTGTCCAGAATAGCTCCAATTAAGAGGAGCCTCTGAGGAGGAGACAGGTTTGACTTTGTAATGTTGATAGTGAACGCCTAAAATATTGAGGGGTTAGCCATAGTTTGGAGGTAGAAGAAAACTACCTGGGGTGAGAGTACCGTCAGTAGCCAGTCGTTGAGGTAGGGGAAGATTGGGGCCCCTGACCTCGAAAGATGTGCTGCGACAACAGCCATCATGTTCATGAATACCGGTGGGGCACAAGGGAGGCCAAAAGGCAGCACGGCTAACTGAAAATACTCCGGTCCCACCATGAGCTGCATATAGTGCTCATAGGTCTGCATGACGGGAATGTGGAAATAAGTGCCCGGCAGGTCCAACACTAGCATCCAGTCTACAGGCCCAATGGCAGACAAGACCTGGGCCAGGGTAAGCATCTTGAACTGGTCCTCCTGCCGGAAGGCATTTAGGGGGCAAGGTTCTAAAATAGGACGGAGGCTTCAGTCCTTCTTCAGCACCAAATATTAGCGGGAGGAACAACCACAGCCTACCTTTGAAGCTGGCACTCTCTCTATGGCTCCTTAGGCCAGAACAGCTTGAACCTCCTGTTACAAGAGAAACAAGAGGCCCTCCATCAGCTGCTCTAAGGACGACAGAAGGTGCGGCTGGGTGACAAGAAATGGTATGGCGTAACCCAGTCTGGACAATTTGTCCAAAGTTATCACCTGCCAGAAAATCTTGGATCTTGCCTGTCTCTCTCTAAGGACATACTAAACAACGTTTAGGCATGGGGTGCCGAGTATAAAAGTCTGGATCACCTGGGGCTGGACGGTGGCGTCTGCTATCCATCTGTTCACTGGAGGACCGGAACAGGGTTTTTATCTTCAAGCTCTGAGGAGGGGTCTACGGGGGCTTCATTACACAGGTACAGGGGCTCAATATTTGTTTGCCCAGGTTAAAACACCTCCATACGGACATTCATCTTCACCTCCTTAGTTGGCAGCTGGAGGTCAAGAATCTTGGCCTGCCTTCACATGACCACTGCGAAAGAGGCGCCTTCTTTTGTGGCAAGGTCGTGGAGTGAAACAAGCCCAGTGTCTGGTGATGTATCGAGACCACTGGTGTCCAGAACGTCCTCATACCAGTTGTCATTTGTACATTATTGGGCAAATTCATCCACAGTATCATAAGCACCATTGTCAGAATCCGTTCCAAATAAAGTATGCAGAGCTTTAGAGCGCCAAGAGCAGAGTGAGTCCGATGGGTTGTTCAGAGGCTGAGGCCAGAGAGGATTAGGGAAATCGGAAGGCACAATAGGGCGCACTCCTGTCATCTAGCATTTGTGCTGTATGGTCCAGCGTATGTTATGGCACTAGGATCAGAGTCGGCACCAAAGTAGATGTGGAACCTGTATCAGGTCCAGCTGGCAGCAAGGGCGGATATGCCAGCGGAGCCCAGGTGGAGGTCCTTGCAATTTCTTGGGGCCCGAAGGCATGTCAGAGTGAGCCAGCAATGCCAAAGAGCCACAGAATGGCTTCACTGAATTGTCTGATTTGCTGCGGTGGAAACTTTGGTTGTGTCGGGAACCAGGGTAGGAATTGGCTTCGAGGGGAAACAGCTTCTGTAGCAAGACCGAGAGGCACGTTTACACCATTGCACATTCTCTGGAGTTCAAGAGTGGTGGGAATGGGCCTACTCCCGCTTAGTCTTTTAATACTTTTCTTGGATTTACCAGAAGACTTCGACCTCCATGAACATCAGCCACAGGTACTACTTCAGATGTATGACCTTCCCTTTGACCGGGCACATCGTGGAGTTTTGCACAGCTTGGCGACATAGACCTTAACCTCACATGTCCGGAAAGCCTTTGGGATTCATCAAGGCACAACCACTATAGGCCTTGGAGTCATGTCCGGAACCCAGGTATCAGAGGCAAATTGATGGTGATCAGTCACAGACATGTGCTTGTGGCAGTCCCTACAACGTTTAATCCTTGCAGTCTTGGGAGGTGACTTTTTCCATTGCACACTTGTTTAGCAAACATTTGGGAAGATTAAGGTCTTGGAAAGAGATACAACATAGCCCCAGATCCACATCTGGCGGCCAGGAAAGACAGGAACTGATGTCAGCGTGCAGAAGTGGTGCCTATATGCAGTTCCACTCATCACTTGTGGAGCAGATCGACATCGGGAATGAGTCACATGAGGTCACCTACCGGTGCACAGAGGCCCTACTGACAAGCTTCCTGATCCAGGAGGAATATTGAAAAGGTGAGGAATCTGCACTTAGAAGTATCTATCAAACATGTATAGTGCATTATACAAACACATCGAAATGTTTTGATGGACTTATTTATTTCAGAGACACGTTGCCGCTGAGATGAGAACCATTTTCATGTACATATTGAGTCTAGGAAAGGGAATAATTCTAAAGCGGTCTTTAAAAGCAGAATGTCTCCAAGTGAAGGCACTATCTTTGAGTTAAGCACTCTGGCTCTTTATTAGCACTCTAGCAGAAGAGTGGATAGTGATACATGAATTGATTCAGTAATGAGGTTTGTCTCATTTAAATGCTATGCATCTTCTTGTTAGACATCAACCGGCTAACAGTCAATCAAAAAAGTAGCAATATGGTATTTCCTTACTGGAAATTTAGTGATCATGGGAGCCCATGCGGAGTGCTGGTATCTTTTCCCCACCATTGGAGTTACAGATTTTCATGATGCTGGTTCTCGAAGTGCCTCCTTACATTGATTAAGAAGCATAAGTTACTTACCTGTAATCCTATTTCTCTTCCAGGGGAATACTCATCAAAGTCATAAGCACTAAACAGTCCCGCCCAAGTGCAGTGACACCAGAGCACATATCAAAGACATTATATATGTATGTATGTTTAGCCGCTAGCCGCCCCAAAAAAGTACGAAGTATTCTAAAACATACATAGATATGTACATACATATTTATGTACAAACACACATATATATATATAACAGCAAACGATCCCCCAGGACCAAGGAGCACTCAGTGGGATTCTTAGAGAATTGGTTTTATTTCACCAATGGACGCGTTTCATCATCACTGCCTTTCTCAACATTGGTATCTCATTGTCAACCAGTTTCATGTGCTTTTACCTCTCACAATTATCTCCCATTGGATGGCACATCAATGTCCATAGAGAGAGGACTTCTTTTTCACCATGTTGGACCCACCGTTACACTAGGTAAGTCATTTGTTATAAACCGTCCCACAGCTCATGTAAGTACGTGATTAATAGCTTGCCCTCATCCAGCCGCATTAATCGTATTGATTTGACACATACCCATAAACACTGCCCTGGTGAGTATCGAATATTCTTTTAGCAAAGTTTTGGCCCAATATCAGCAAGCATGAATGTGCGTTTACGCTGTTTGAGTAAACAGTGCATATCCATTTGGTAATGTCCCGGCATGGTTTCAGCGGGTGTGCCTCTCCATATATAATGTGGTTTTAAAAAAAATGGTTTTAAGAAATACATTCCAACAAATGCCACTGGATACCTTCGAACACTTTTCCTGACGGGTGCCTCCTACGTGATAGTGGCATTACGTGATATGTAAAACAGCAAATGATCACCCCGGGATCAAGGAGCACTCAGCGGGTTTTTCAGAGAATTGGTTTTATTTCACCAACAGACATGTTTGGGCATCACTGCCTGTCTCAACATTGGTAGCTCATGGTCATTGCTTCCTTCTGCTGCTTGAGTGGAAGTTCTACTCGAGCGGCAGCTTCCTCAATGCAAACAGGTGGTTTCTCAAGGCAAGCGATTGCGGCCATCAGCGACCACCCGCGTTCAGAAATCTCGCTGGGAAGTGGTCTAATGTTGGATTTTCCTCACTTACGCTCACCAACTTGATGTTGGCAAAGGAGGAAAAAACATTGCTACGTAGTGCAGAGTTTTTCTGAACCCCACGAAGCACTAAAAACTCAGCAAACTGAGCGTATTTCACCACCCAGGCCTCACGGTAGTGTGGCCTGGCCTGGTTTTGCTGCTCTGCTGCCCAATGAGGGGTTTGAACACTCTTCTGGTAAGGACAACGATCGTAGGGGTGGAATTTACGTCAGAAGACCTTGCGCTTCTCCAGACCTGCTGCTTTGAGGGTATCTAGCTCAGATTTCATCTTTGCAATTTCATCATCAACATGAGTGCCGAACAATCAATTCCCCTTGAATGGTAGGTCAAGAATTCTGTGCTGGGCTTCAGGTTTAAGCCCTGTAAGTCTCAGCCAGAAGGAACGTCGGGCACAGATTCCATGGATATAGCCATGAGTTACTAGAACAGGCGCATCAGCAGATACGCTGATGAATTGCTTTCCCACCAGACCACTTTTCTGGAGGATTACCTGAAAATCCAGTCTATCCTCTTTTGGCAGCCGTTGTACCTCCCTAACAGAGCTGAGGCTCTGGCGATCTTCTTATAGGATGCTGAAGTGTTGAACATTTTCTTACCAAGATGTGCTTCCTGTCCTTATCAGGGGGGCACCTTAGATAAAGACACTACTGAATGTGTCTTTCGGGCCACTGCAATGATGACTGAATCAGGAGGGTCAGACCTAAGAAAGAAGGTGTCCTGATCAGGTGCTTTGTATTTTTAGTGATGCGTGACTAGTGACTCAATGTTGCAGCTGCCCGCAATCAGGCGTTGCAGCTGTGTGACCAGTAGACACCAACAGAGTGCCTTGGGAGCCCCTCTCCCCGGGGCTCCACTTTTAGAGAAATCGGCACCAGCAGTGCCTCCTCAGCCCCCCTCACCGGGGCTTCTAGGGTGGGCCCAAAAACCAATGGCCAGTCGTTGCAGCTGCCCGCAGTCAGGCGGTGCAGCTGTGGAAATGAGCGCCAGCACGAACAGTGCCTAGGGTGCCCCTCCTTCCTGGTGCCCCTCCTTCCTGGGGCTCCTCTTTCTGGTACCCTGATGCCTCAAATAGGCACCCGCGGTGCCCTGCACAGGCCCCACTCACCAGGGCCTTCTCAGACTCCGTCCGGTCTTCTAAGTGCCACCAGGGCCGTCTACTCTCCTTGCGCTGCCATCACAAGGCTCCGTCTCTATTGCGGAAGCTACGCCCCCGATCAGGCAGACTTGCCTGACTTCCAGCCCGTGCATGAGCTGTCCGGCATCCGGAGCGAAGTCCCCTTTGGCTGGGCTCCTTCCCGCTCCCTCAGCTGCAAAGGATGTCCCGAACCGGGAATCCTTGTCATCATGCTGAACAGCTCGGGCCACGTAACAGAGCCCCGGCTGCTCCGCCGCAAGCTCCGTCCACAACCAGGTGATGCCTGACTTCCTGGCTGCACAGAGGAATTCCTTTGGCCCAGCATTTTCGAGCGCCGAACCCTTGAGGCCCTCTTCCCGTCCTGTGGCGAAGGTAGAGTCTCCCTCTTTGGGGCTCCGGCAATAAAGAGGTAGCGCACACAAGGCGCTAAGTCTCAAAATTCCGAGGGGCAGAGCGGGGCACAGGCAGGCCAGCACGTAGGGACCCCCAGGAAACAACAGCTGGGTCCCACGGCGGTTCCTCCTGACACCCAACAGTCCTCCAGTCCCTTAAGCAGGGACAAGTAAGCACACAGAAATGGGGTCACAGCCCCAGTACGAATACCACATGTCTTTGTTCTCTCCCCCTGGCACAGGCCTAGACCCGGTCCAAACCAGTTCTGGGGGGCACTCGAACATTTCTATGCAGCGCTCAAACACCGCATTGTCAGAGTAGGTCCTGGCCCCAGACACACCACAGGGGGGGCGGAGCCAGCATTGAATAAGGCAGGCACAGACCTATTCAGGGTCAGGAGCTACTCCTCCCACTACTCCAAATGCAGATCTACCGCTAACTCACCCTGCTCCTCTGGAGCCACACACCTCACCAGCCCCTGTCACTCCAGAGCCAGACATGCAATACACATCAGACAGGCACAAAGACACATAGCACACAGAAATGTACATTTCTAAAGGTTGCATTCCTAAAATAGTGATAATAAATCTGCAAACACCATTATGCTGCATTTATTATTACTATTCCAAACATAACAAACTTGACCACGCTGCTCCTCCCTGAAACACTTATCAGGGAATCCCCAATGCATTCCTATGAGAGGGCAGCCTCAAGCAGTGAGAAACCAAAAATGGCTGTTTGTCACTACCAGGAAATGTCACACAATTAAGGTACGTATCCTACCCTTTTACCTACAATGCACCCTGCCCAAAGGGCTAGCTAGGGCCTACCTTAGGAATGACTGATATGTAGAACAAGCATTGGCAAAGCCAATAGATCTTGCCTTTGGGAACTTATAAGTGTTTAGACCAGAGCTATTGGCTTTGCTAATGTGTTTAAGCGATGTTGTGTAGTAGTATGGCTTGTGTGCAGCATGTTACAAAGTTTAAATAAAAAAAAGCTGGTGGGGAGTGGGCCTGCAGAAGAATGAACATGGGAAGGATGCTGCTACAAGAGAACGCTATGTGGATTTTCTCATAGTGATGTGATGAGGGAATCGTGTTCCGAAAAGGAACAGCAAGCAATCGCTGCATGCCGCCTTACTTTGGGAGTGCAGATCCGCAACTAAGTCACACATTGCCACATAGACAGGACACTGAGATCAGCAGACCTTCCTCTCTTTCAACTGGTCAACACAAAAGAGAAGTAGGACTGATGCGCACATGGCGTGGCATCATATTTCAGTGTTTATGTACTTTCAGCCGCTTGGTATCACTTCGAGGCTCCAAAGCGTGAGGAGTGGGTAAAGGTGAAGTAGGGGTGCAGAGGCGGCTCTTATATTGGGGTTTGCTGTGTTAATTTAGAGGGGGGAGGGAGCGGGTGGAAGGCGTGAGAGGGGCAGTGGGCACACGTGAACAGTGAGAGGCGAGGGCTGCACTTACTTCTCAGTGATCCGCAGAGACAGAGCCATAGCAGGGGAGACATTTGTGAGAGCAGGGTCTTCACTGCAGCAGGGGCATCCTACCGGGCATGTAGCGCCCACAACCCGAGCAAGGACTATATGGAGGGGCGCGAAGAGACACAAGGCCAGTGGCGAGCAGGTGGTCCGCAGAATCGTGGCATCCACAGTCCTTACATCCATTTCCACAAACATCAGAGAATGGGCCTCACATGACCTCACGGTGGGGGCGGGGCACAGTCCTCACACAAGCCTCACAGACCGGAGAGCAGGGAGTCCACAGACCTCAGAGAAGGCGATCCCTGGTCCACATCACTCGGAGTATGGGAGCCACAGGTCTGACAGCTGGGGGGTCCACAGCCCTTGGTGCTAGAACGTCCAAAGACCACAGACCTCACAGTAGGGGGTCCACAGGGCAGGCCTGAGAATAGAGATTTCACAGATCTCACAGTAGGGTGCCACAGACCTCAGAGTAGGGCGCATACAGACCTCAGAGTAGGGCGTCTATAGACCTCTCAGCAAGGGGTCCACAGGGCAGGCTTGACAATAGGCACTTCACAGATGTCAGAGTAGGGCGTCCACAGACCTCAGAGTAGGTCGTCTTCTACAGAACTCGCATTAAGGGGGCCACAGGGCCTGACAACAGGGAACAATCTCGAGTAGGGCGTCTACAGACCTCAGAGTACGACATCTACAGACCTCAGAGTACGACATATACTGAACTCACAGCAGGGTTTCACAGAACTCAAACAATGGGGTCTGTGGCCTTAGAGCAGGGTATGGACCGCTCACAGCAGGGGTCCACACTCCAGAAGGGCAGACAGCAACTAGTCTCCAGTCCCTGAGCTAGGAGTTAACAGCCCTCAGAGGAGAGTGGCACTGACCTCAGAGCATTAGTGCACAACCCACAGCGCTGGGCCGGGCAAACCAGAGTTCATAGAGTAGGGTGACCCACAGTCCTCACAGCACGGACATCCTATGGCTGTGATCCTGTGAAAACAAGAGTCCACAAACCTGAGAAGACGGAGCCCACAGTCCTCAAAGCGTGCAGATGCCCTGTCCTTAAAACAGGAGACCACAGACCTTAAAGTGGGGGAGTCACAGACCCGATAGCTGAGAGTCCACAGTCCCCACAGCAAGTGGTCTGCTGACAACACAGCAAGTGGTCCACTGCCATCAGAGCAGGAAGTCCACAGACCTCAGTGCAGGGAAATCCATAGTCCTGATAGAAGGTGGGACCCACTGTCCTCTGTAGAAGGGAACCCCCGCCCTCGGAGCCAGGAAATCCAGCGTCCTCAAAGCATGCGGTTAAATGTGACAAAGCACGGAATCCCTCAGAGGTCTTCTGGAACCACAGACAACGGAGCAGGCGATGTCCGACCCAGATAGGTATGCTTGATGGACAGCGGCCATGAAGAAAGATTTAAGGGCGCATGTATGAGCAGAGGCATGCAGACAAACAACAACAAGCGCGGCCGCAAAAGTGAAAGTGACCGCACTGGGTTAATTAGTAACATGAAACCAGGAATGCATCAGCCAGCCTGCGCGCCACTGGTCGCTCCAGAGACCCAAATGCCATGGGAGTCAACGTTTAGAGAAAAGGCGGGACATACACACGCCTTTGGCCAATTGCGTGCTTTCATTTTTGAAAGCCACACGCAAAGGCCAATAGAATGTGTGGAACATGAAAAAACCACATGCCCAAGTTTTGACAAAGTCTAGAGTGATTCCAAGAGGCCTCAGCATAGAGCAGCGCATGAGCGCTGTGCTAGGCTCGACCTAAAAAGGTGGTCACAGATGTGGCACCCACATTATGTGCCACGTTACAGCGGCAGTAAACTGAGCGCACAGGCCCTACAATGGCAGAGGCCTGAGAAAAGTCTGAAAGGCTCCTTTGGTGGGTGGCGCAATCGGCGCTGCAAACCCACCAGTAGCATTGAATTTACTGGCCCTGGGTATCTGAGATACCACTTTACAAGTGACTGACCGGTAAATTAAATAGACCAATCTTATCAATGTTTACCACAGAGACCCCACACACTTTACACTGGACAGCAGTGCTAAAGTGCCCAGAGTCCTAAACCACCAACACCAGGTCCGAAAAAATACCAGGAGGAAGGCAAAAAGTTCAGAGATGACCCAACAAAAAGGGCCAAGTCCAACAGTCAGTCTGTGGAAGTCGCATCAGATCTCTGCTGTACTGTCGACGCCATCTCCCGGTGGTGCAGCAGGAGCTGTCTCGAGGTCAAGCCATTAGTTGCTTTGACGTCAATCGCTTGTGTGGCTTTGAGTGATGTGACAGCGAGAGGTCCCTCTCGAGCCATGACGCCAATCTATGCGGCTAGACGTCGACTTAATCTCGGTCGGCTGGCAGACAACGAAAACCTCGATGGCGAACTCGCCACCGTCTGGTGCTTCGGCTTTACCATATACTTTGATGGCTGCTCAGATGTCGACTTTGACACCGATGGGGAACAAACTGGGATTTACTGCGACGTCGACCTCCTACTTGTCGACCACAATCGAGAGTTGCGCTTTTGGTATATTTCCTCTATTCTTCCCCTCTGGCTAGATTTTACATGGGAGGAGGTCTCTTTAAAAGGGATTTTAGACCCTCCAAGGCCTCTTGTAGGTCGTACCTTTCCTCCCTCTTGCAGAGCATGAAGTTGAATCTTTTCTCGGTCTCGTAATGTCCTTCTGGAAAACTGACGACAGTAGTAACAGGTCTCTGGATGATGAGAAGATGGCAAACACACATTTAGGACCCTGGCTCTGTATAAACTATACCAAAGTGGGGTATAGTGTGCACAGAGTCCAGTGGAACTCCAAAGGTAGGCAGAGGTAAAAGTAGATAGCACCTTACTCTCTATTTGTGGTAGTGTGGGCAAGCAGTAAGGCTTTATCAGAGTGTAGTGTTAAGCATTTGTTGTACACACTCAATCAGCAAATGATGGCACAAACTCAAAGAGTGAACTTCAGACCAATTGGTTTTGTATAAAAATATTTTTAGTTATTTTATTTCCAAAAACCAGGCAAGCCTGGCACAGGTAAGTGATTTATACTTTGCAGTGATAATACAGTTGGAATTGCAGTTGTATATATACTTAAGTTTGATTATAGAAGAATTACTGGCAATGCAATACTCTGAAATATTGAACATATACTTTGTATTGACTTTTCAATAGGTTGTCAAGTAAATTACTCTACAGATTACTTTTCTTACACAGTGTAGTATACCTGGATAGTGCACTGGGACATTTCATCTAAACAGATATGTAAAAGCGTTTTAGTAATTAGGTTACAGTTTTAGAGACTTTTATAGATTTTCCAACTCAACACTTAGAAACTTTTTCATAGAAAACAGTTAATGTTATCCTATGGAGTAAACTAACTCGCAGCTGGTATGACGGCGGTATCGCCCTGCTATATTACTGGGCATCCCAGCTTATAGTGATTAATAAGTGGCTGCACGCCCCACAGGACGAACCAACTCTGCGCATGGACAGGCTCATGTTAGGTGCGAATGGTCCCCTTGGTGCCTTGTATGACAAGCAAAAGAAAACCACGCTAATAGGGCCCACTGCCCACACTGTGCAAATATGGTACACAGCGCAGCGAGCACTGGAATGAGAGAGGGTGATAACTCAACACACACCACTGTGGAACTCCCCAAGGTTCGGCAAGTCGCACACGAGCAAAGGTTTTACAAGGTTGGACCTTATAGGCATTTCTAAAGTTGGCGACCCATGGAAAAAAGGCGAGGTGGTTCCTTTTGCACAGCTACAGGCGACGTACCAGATGGCAGGAAGGGAACAATATCGTTATACTCAAATTAGACATGCCCTTACGAAGACCATACCCCCAGGAACAGATCTGCCCGAGCCCTCTCCACTCGAGGACCGTTTACTTACAGACTCGCTATCCAAAAAGGCAATCTCTCTCACATATCGAAAGCTGATAAATATTCAGAAATATCCCACACAGACACTAAAAGAGAGATGGCAGGCAGAGGTGGGGGAACTGGACGAACAGGAGTGGCAGAAGGCACTGGCGTCCCCACGGGAGGTGGCGACCCCTTCCAGATTAAAACTTGTGCAACTCAAAATATTACACAGAACATATTACACGCAGTCGATAGTGCATAAAATAGGGAGGGCAGACACGCCACTTTGCCTGAGGGGTTGCGGGTTCACTGGTTCTTTCTACCACACGATATGGGACTGTCCCCACATCACACAATACTGGAGAGCAGTTATGGCGACGATCACCCAAGTGTGTGGGTTCGAGGTCCCCCTCGGACCTTGGATGTGCTTACTTAATGTTTGGGAACCCACTGATCAAACCATGCAGCACAGGACTGGGCTACACTCAGCATCACCTTGGCCAAAAGGAACATTGCAAGACACTGGGGAGCCCAAATTGCACCTTCCCACCAGCAGTGGTGTCGCGATCTTGATAGCGCATGGTGGCAGAAAAGGCAGCTTTTATTAATAGGGGATGCCCCCGAATATGGACACGAGTGTGGGGGAAATGGAACAACTTTTGGGGAAACATATGTACCCCCCCCTCCCGAGGACTCAGATTCAGGCATGAGTGACTGATATTCAGAAAATGGACATGTCATAAGAAAATTCCAATGTGAGGCAAAGAAGTTTTGTAACTATATGGAGGAGGGGTGGGCACACTTGTATCAATATGTCTTTTTATCGTGTAAGGATTTACTGCGTGTTACAGCATATTGGTTACTAACTGAATACGGTCATGTCTGTGAACTACTCTACTCGATGTGTATTAAATTACCAATAAAATGTGTTTTCGGTTCAGAGTTAAGTACTTTGTTGTGGGAGTTGGGTTTCTGGGGTTAGACTCAGGGGTCCACCAGGGTCGAGGATGCACTCTCATAGCACTCTCAGCAGCACAAGGACGCCGGGTGCAGAGTG
Organism: Triturus cristatus; assembly: GCF_964204655.1. NCBI lineage: Eukaryota > Metazoa > Chordata > Amphibia > Caudata > Salamandridae > Triturus > Triturus cristatus. The sequence continues at coordinate 885,970,252 of NC_140580.1, read as the reverse complement.
CTGAAACCCAATGTTGTCAAATGAAGGATAGGAGGCCTTCGGTTGGTGGCTGCTCACGAGTAGGCCACAAGGTGGTGGGAGTAAAACTCCAGGACTTTACCTCTGGGCAAATGGGGGTTCAAATTCGCACCAAATGTACACCCTTAGTGGCACTAGGGTGGCCGGGTGCTGGCATATCATCGGGAGCCCTGTTACTTTCAATAGGGATACTCCGGTTTGCAAACACACTGCAGGCTCGAGGACGAAGGTCTTCTGGGAGTGACCACCACTTGGAGAGGTAAGGTGGGATGCTGGGGGTTGGCTAGACACCGTTGGCTGGGCCATCCAAGGCCGTGGGGTGTCGGGTGCAGGGGTGTCTTTTAGGGTTGGATCTTACCAGCTCCTGGTAGCGGTTGGGGGGGCCTTCCGGATTGAGGCTGCAGGCATCGGCTGGAGGCAGGTCAGTGATCACTAGATCTCAGGTCAGGATTGCCAGGGAGACCTCCTCGTGGTGTTGGGCCACTCGAACTCGGGCCATGGGCTTCTGGTGCAGAGTAGTGCAGACTCGCGGATTTTGCCGGAGCTGGAGTCTGTTTGTTGAACAAATCTGGTGTTAACGGGAGACAAAGTCTTTTCCTTGGAAGGCAGGGCAGGACCTCGGGGTTCTTGTGGTTGCTGGCTGCAGGACACACCGGAGTTTCGCTTCGGCAGGTTCGAGGTGGGGACAGGCCAGTAGGGCTGGAGCCAAGTCAGTAGGTGTCCTCTTCTTAGCTTCGGCATGGCTGTTCGGTCCTTTTTTTCTTCTTGATCTTTGCTTGCCCGAGGACGCAGGGTTCGGGGGTGCCCCTAAAAACTAAATTTTGTGGCTGTACAGGTAAGTAAAGGTTGAGACCAATGGGTCCCTTCCTTGGGACGGGTACACCCCCTATTATGCTACCCTGCAGTGGGAGGGGGGCATATGCCTCACTCGGGTTGGCTGGGTCCCCCCATCTGCACGATGGCAGGGACAGAGTTGTGCTTCACCTCGCCTCCCCCCACCTGAGGGGTGGGGTTGGCAAAGGTGAGCACACCTCCCTTCTCACTTGGTTTTCCTCCCAGTTCTCCAACCCAAAGTGGGGGTCAGAATCGGTGGGGACAAGTTGCTGGGAGCATCAAAAGTCCTGGGGAAGCTCACAACGGCAGCAAGCCTTTGAAGCTTCCCCTTCATCCCAGGATGTGCAATGTGTCTGGCCCAAGAGCTGCAGGGGTCCAGAAACATGTCTGGTTGTGGCAGTTGGGGAGCAGCCACTCAGCCTAGACAATAGTGTTACCAAATTTTTCAGGGGGCATCTCTAAGATGCCCTCTGTGTGCATTTTCCATTAAGCCTCTCTGCTTCCTCTCTAAACTGCTGTGAGTACCCTAGGTACCTACCAATTGGATACTGAGGACACCCTGTCAGCCCCTTGTAGATGGTACCCTAGGTACCCAGGGCATGGGTCCCTCAGAGGCCTACCAGGGGCTGCAGCACTTATTGTGCCACCCCTGGGACAGCCATACAAACTGACACCACCAGACCACTACTGTAGTCTGGGCAAGGTGGTGCTTGCACCCCTTACAGCGATATAGGTATCCTGTATCCCACTTAATACAACACATATATCCTCATAGGTCACCCCTAAGGCAGGCCTTGCTAATCCTACAAGGCAGGGTGCTGAGATATGTGTGAGGGGGAACCCCTTCCTGAGTAGGGCCCCTCTGCAACCTTCGTAAAACTATTGCTGGGTTGCTTGTAGTGCAGCCATACCATATACTCTTAACCGCAGTATAAGTAATCGCGATAGCGTGATAACTTGAGAGTGGCTGCACAGAACAATGTCTTGTTTGGTGTCAAACATGTAGGAATCATACCCCCAAACCAGTCATGGGAGTGAGGGCATGATTCCCCCCTGCTAGAGGGGCGATATGGTAAAAGCGGCAGATTTTAGACACCAATTTAAAAGTGCACACGTAGTACAAAATGGATGCTACCCGCCACCCACACGACTCTGGCTGCCTGTTGCTGGGCAGAATTCCAGCCATGGCAGCTGGACAATAGGGATCTTGTTGCAGGGAGGTGCTCCCACCTCCCCAGACAGACTATGTGGATTGGAACTGGGTGGGTGCACCATGGGATGTCTTTCAGACCTGCACGTAGGCTTCTCCAGTGCCTACTTCTACATACACCGCACCAAACCGGTTCAGGGGCATCCTGTCCCCTGCCCAGGTGGGAAAACACACAAAGGGGAGAGGGTGTAGCCACCCTTTCCCGCCTGAACTCTCATTGGTGGGCTCTGATCTAGACACTCCCCTAATCTTTGGATAAAGGTGAATACAGGGTCCCCAGAGCCTCAGATTATTCTTGGACTTTACAGACTTGACCTTCGACTTGCTGCCGCACAGCTGAATGAAGAAATCTCCCTTGGGGTAAAGGAGTTACCCCCCCTGCTTGGCAGGCACCTGAAACACTGCAAGTGACCCGGTTGGAACTTCGCTGCTCCTACGGACATCGATGACTCTTTCCTACCTTGAGGTGGGTTTCCAAGCATCCCAGAGGCCAGTGAGTGTGCACAGCAAAGCTCAACACCGTGGACCCCGTGGGTGCCGAGATCCCCAATACCCCAGGACACCGGCCACCTCTTGCACAGTACACGACCCAGACGAGTGGGGAAGTTGTGCTTTGGCCCATTATTGAGCCAACCTCTCAGCATCATCTGTGCCAAAGATCGACACCCAAGCCCGCTCCGGCAACCCGTGGGCGCATCTTTACGCACGCCAAATTGCTGCCTCCCGCGGTCCCTTGTCTCTCGACTGGTGGGCCCTGGCGGAGGTCAATCTTCACTTCCAAGAGTTCCCCTGGTTGCTCCAGGCCTGCTCTTCAGTCTCCTCGCTGGAGACCTCGCTCAGACCTTGTGGGTCTGCACCAGTAGCTGTTTTGTGATTCTTGCGTGGGTTGCGGTTGCCAAGGCTTAGTGGATCCAATCCAGACACTAACACCGCAGCGACCCTCATCCTTCGTGGGACAGTCGCCCTCCAGAAGCTGGCCTTCCTTGAAGCCTCCTGGACCCCGTGGCTGATGATCCAAGCTACCCATCTTCCACCTGGAAGCACCCGACATTGAAGGGCTCTTTCTCCTGAGCCCCCTGGTCACTGTGCCGTGACCCAGACTCTGTCCCCTCTGCTTTCAGGTCTTTCTCTTCAAGATCTACATCTTCACGACATCGACAACGCTTCTTGCTAGCAGCAGTTCTTCACGTTTTGCCATTAAAAATCAGCCTGCGACCCGACATCGAAAACTACCTATGCACCCGGCTTCCCTGGGGCAGGTAACAGTGGTACCTCGGCACTCTCGTGGGTGTGGGCCCTTCAAAAGCTTAACTCTAAAGTCTTGAACTCCTGCTAGAAGTATTTTTAATCTTGTAAAATTCAACCACGACATTCTTCATTGGCTTTAATAGGGATCCCGACAGTAGCTTCAACCACTGCACGCGTCTCCCGTGGGTCCCCTTCCTCACTACCTTGGGTGGTGTCACAAGGGGCCAGCGACCCTAAATGCCCTAGGCATTGTCTGTAGAATTGTTGTGGTTCTTATACCACTTTTTTGATATATGGTTTGGTCCCCCCCTGGGGCCCTATGATTCCAGTGCTATTTATTGTAACTATCAATGCTTATTTGAATTATATCTTTACCTCCAGCCTCATAAAGAGACTAGTGGGATTATTCTTAGAATAAATACATATATTTTATATATATACACCTGTGTGGACTACTCTTTCATTTGGCTATTCAAGAGGTTATCTATGGTAAAACAATAAGCTTAACACTCCTTCAAGACTTAGCCTGAAAGCTGCTCTCCACAGCTACCACTAGGATAGCTTTCTTTAAAGGTTGTCTTTTAACCTATCACCATAAGAGTCGAATTGGACTGGTGCAAGGTGTCCCCTATAACTAGTGGACAGCATATGCCAGGCCAACTTCTCACATTGGTGTGCAGCGGTTGGATTCAAACTTGCCATTGTTTTACCAGATAACAAATTGAATTTCTAAAGTGAAAGCCACTTGGTACTAAAGGTACATATACATTTAAGCTTAGAATACAATAAGTTCTACTGAACTTAAGAAGGTGTGTGTAGAGGGCTTAGCACACCTTGACTACAACTCAAGAAAGGGTTCAGTAGGCCACATCTAGTGTAGGTAGATACACCAGTACCACTACTCTAGAAATGTCTTTAGGTTCAGGAGCCCATAAGGCCCTGGAAGGACCACAGAGGGTCCCAGTCAACAAGTATGACAACCTCTCTTTTGCTGAGCTTAGGGAGATGTGCACTACTAGACAACTGAAGACAAACAAAGGTGCCAACACTGAACGTCTCAGGGAAATCCTGCTCATTGCAGACTTCAAGCAGACACTAGTGTCTGAGGGGGTAGACAGGTTGGGTGGGCATCCCACAGAAGAGGACACCCAGGTGGTGGACTCTGATGAGGACCAGGAAGAGGAAGTTGAACTTGACCTGGATAAACCAGACCACTCACAAAATGGAGGTGATGGCCCAAGAGGCACTCCCTCCATCCCTAATGGGAGAGTGGTGGATCCAAACAGAAGGAACAGATCCCCTCAGAGGGGTCTAACCATTCTGGGAGATCCAAAAGGACCTCTGCCTCTTCTCAGAGAAGAGAATCCTCCCAAGAGAGGAAATGTAGATTGATCCAGTTTGAGCAAGCCAAGCTTCAGCTCAGAAGAGAACAGTTAGCATTAGACAGGGAGTCCCTGGAGCTTCAGAAAGCTTCAAGAAAATGGGGTCTAGAGACCCCTAGAGTTAGAGAGAAAGCTCCTGATAATAGGAACCTGCATAAGATTGTGCTCCCTATCAGACAGGGGATGACATCCATAAATGGATCACTGCACTTGAGAGGGCCTGTAAAGTTCAGAGGGTCCCAGTAGAGCAGTGGGCAGCAATCATATGGCTCTCCTTTGCAGACAAAGGAAGAGACAAGCTCCTCTCTGTTAGGGAAGAGGATGCAGATGATTATTATATCTTTAGAGATGCTATGAAAGATGGGTTTGGTCTAACCACTGATCAATACAGGTTAAAGTTCAGAGATACCCAGAAAGCACAGAATCAAGATTGGGTAGACTTTGTAGATTGTGCTACTAAGGCTCTGGAACGTTGGTTAACTGGCAGTAAAGTAAATGATTACCAATGATTATACAATCTCATCATGAGGGAGCAGATCCTTAATAATTGTCAGAATCAGCTATTGCATCAGCACCTGGTGGACTCAGATCGGACCTCTCCCCAAGAATTGTGAAAGAAGGTAGACAAGTGGGGCAGAACCAGGATCAAGCAAAAGGTCCAGCCCTTGGAGGGTGCAACTAAAAAGGAAGATGCCAAAAACTCTGAGAAGGGTGGGGAAAAGGGAAAATACCAGCAGTCTTCAACAGGCCCCCAAAAATCAGCATCTGATAATTCCCAATCCAACAAAGCTAAACAGCCAAGGAGGCCATGGTGTAAAATCTGTAAACAGAAAACCCATTGGACTTCAGACTGTAACAAGGCCAAAGACTCCACAATTGCCACTACACCTGCCACTAAGGCATCTGTTCCCCCTAGTCCAGCTATAGGTGGTGGTACACAGAACAAGGGTATAGTAGGGTTGACCCTGGGATCTGGAGAGGACTCTGGCCTAGTCAGAATGCCTACTCAGGCTGTATTGGTTTGTGATGGGGACCTGTCCCTATTTGTGAGTCCCAGTGGTCTGGGCAAATACAAGCAACAGCCTAGAATAAATGGAAGGGAGTCTCTAGCTTACAGGGACACAGGGGCTAGTGTCACCATGGTGACTAAGGACCTTGTGGACCCTAGCCAGATCATACTTGGGGAAACTTACCAAGTGACCAATGCAAGCAATGTCAGTACTAACCATGCTCTGGCAGTTGTTAACTTCTCTTGGGGAGGGGTAACTGGCCTAAAGAAGGTTGTGGTGAGTGCAGACCTGCCAGTAGAATGTTTGCTAGGGAATGATTTGGAGACCTCAGCATGGGTTGAGGTGGAGCAGACTACCCATGCAGCGATGCTGGGTATCCCTGCAGAAGTGTTTGCCCTGACAAGGTCAAAAGCTAGGCTGACAGAAACCGAACAGGCCTTGGATCCTGGAAAAATGGACCAAGGACCTTCCAAGAGAAGGAGTAGCAGGGGTAAGGCAGTGCCTCCCCCCAGGATCAGTCTGAAGAGACTCTTATAGCAGAAGAGGATCTGACACCTGAAGAAGGAACTGTCCCAGATGAACTTGAGCCTGATCAGGTTGAGTTCTTGGGGACAGGGGGGCCTTCTAGGGCAGACGTGAACCCCTCAGACAGCAGGCTGCTGCGGAGGCTGCTGGGAATGCTGGTGGAACCCATAAGGTATATTGGGATGATGGACTCCTTTATTCTGAGGGTCGAGACCCCAAGCCTGCTCCAGCCAGGAGTTTGGTCATACCTCAGAAGTTTAGGGGTTTCCTACTCACACTGGCCCATGATATTCCCTTAGCAGGACACCTAGGCCAAAATAAGACCTGGGACAGAATTGTCCCTCACTTTCATTGGCCTCAAATGAGTGAGGACTGTAAGAGTTTTTGTAGCTCTTGCATTACCTGCCAGGCCAGTGGCAAGGCAGGTAAATCCACAAAGGCCCCCCTGATACCACTACCTGTGGTGGGGGTTCCCTTTGAACGGGTAGGGATTGACATTGTTGGTCCCCTTGATCCACCAACAGCATCTGGGCACAGGTTTATTCTGGCTGTAGTGGATCATGCCACCAGATACCCAGAAGCTATTCCCCTTAGGACCATCACAGCACCTGTGGTGGCAAGGGCCCTCCGGGGAATCTTTTCCACGGTGGGTTTCCCTAAGGAGGTCTTGTCTGACCGAGGTACAAACTTTATGAGTAGCTACCTCAAAGCCATGTGGAAGGAGTGTGGTGTCAACTACAGGTTTACCACCCCTTATCATCCTCAATGCAATGGGCTTCTTGAGAGATTTAACAAGACCCTAAAGGGTATGATCAAAGGGCTCCCAGAAAAGCTTAGGCGAAAATGGGATGTTCTTCTGCCCTGCCTTCTCTTTGCATACAGGGAAGGGCCACAGAAGGGGGTTGGGTACAGCCCTTTTGAACTTTTGTTTGGTCACCCTGTCAGAGGGCCACTCTGTCTAGTGAAGGAGGGATGGGAGTTACCGCTCAAACCCCCTAAACAGGATATTGTGGAATATGTACTTGGTCTCCGCTCCCGGATGGCTGAGTATATGAAGAAGGCGACAAAAAACCTTGAGGCAAGTCAGGAATTGCAAAAAGCCTGGCATGACCAAAAGTCTGTACTGGTGGTGTACCAGCCAGGACAGAAGGTATGGGTGTTGGAGCCAGTGGCCCCAGCAGCCCTCCAAGACAAATGGAGTGGACCCCATACCATATTGGAAAAGAAGGGAGAGGTCACCTACCTGGTGGACCTTGGCACTCCCAGAAGTCCCCACAGGGTACTTCATGTAAACAGACAAACCATATGTGGAGAGGGCTGACATGGGCTTGCTCATGGCAACGGATGAGGGACAGGAGGAGGAGAGTGACCCTCTCCCAGACCTGCTCTCTCACAACCCTGATGATGGGTCAGTAGATGGTGTAGACTTGGCAGGCAGCCTCACTGCCCAGCAACAGTTTGACTGCAGACAAGTTCTCCAGTCATTCAGGCATATGTTTTCACTGACTCCAAGTCAGACCACCTGGTGCACACATGAAGTGGACACTGGGGACAGTCTGCCTGTGAAGAATAAGATCTACAGGCAACCTGACCATGTCAGAGACTGCATAAGGACAGAAGTCCAAAATATGTTGGAATTGGGAGTCATTGAGCCCTCAGATAGCCCTTGGGCTAGCCCAGTAGTCCTGGTACCCAAACCTCACACCCAAGACGGCAAGAGAGAGATGAGGTTCTATGTAGACTACAGAGGACTCAATGCAGTCACTAGGACTGATGCACATCCCATTCCCAGAGCAGATGAGCTCATAGATAAATTGGCCTCAGCCAAATATCTGAGCACATTTGATCTGACAGCTGGCTACTGGCAGAAGGTTAGCTGAATCTGCAAAATCCAAAACTGCATTTTCTACCCCTGGTGGGCACTATGAATTTATTGTAATGCCCTATGGTTTGAAAAATGCACCTGCCACTTTTCAAAGGTTGGTGAACCAAGTCCTCTCAGGCCTGGATGACTTTAGTGAAGCATATCTAGATGATATTGCGGTCTTCAGCTCCACCTGGGAAGATCACCTGATCCACCTGGGAAGATCACCTGATCCACCTGAGGAAAGTTTTGGAAGCCCTGCAAAAGGCAGGACTCACTATCAAGGCTACTAAGTGCCAGATAGGGCAGAGTCAGGTTGTGTACTGGGCCACCTTGTAGGTGGAGGCCAGGTTCAACCACTACAGAGCAAAATCCAGACCATCATGGACTGGGTTGCTCCAACCACCCAGACTCAGGTCCGAGCATTCTTAGGCCTGACTGGTTATTTCAGAAGATTTGTGAATGGATATGGATCCATTGTGACCCCCTTAAATGACTTAACCTCTAAGAGGATGCCCAAGAAAGTTCAGTGGAGTCAGCTGTCAGAAAGCTTTTGATGACCTAAAACAGGCAATGTGCTCTGCTTCAGTGCTCCAAAGCCCCAACTACTCCAAAGAATTCATAGTTCAAACTGATGCTTCTGAGGTGGGGGTAGGTGCTGTATTATCACAACTGAATGAAGAGGGCCAGGATCAACCAGTAGCTTTTATTAGCAGAAGGTTGACCCCCAGAGAGAAACGTTGGTCAGCTATAGAGAGGGAGGCCTTTGCTGTGGTCTAGGCCTTGAAGAAGCTGAGGCCATACTTGTTTAGCATTCACTTCATTGTTCAAACACACCATAAGCCCCTCCTATGGCTAAAACAGATGAAGGGTGAACACCCCAAACTACTCAGGTGGTCCATTTACCTACAGGTGATGGACTATACAGTGGAACACAGACCTGCAAGCAACCATGCCAATTCAGATGGCCTCTCCAGATATTTCCACTTAGAACATGAAGACTCAACTGGTCAAGGTTAGTTTAATGTCCCTGCGTTTAGGGGGGGGGGGGGGGTTATATAGGAGAGTGTCATCGACTGCATAGTTGCCCTCAACGTTTTGCTGTTTTTTTGACTGTTATGACTCTAGCCAGGCTGTGGCCCTGCTATCCAGGACCCCAGCCTCTCTGCTTCCTCTCTAAACGGATGTGAGTACCCTAGGTACCTACCAATTGGGTACTGAGGACACCCTGTCAGCCCCTTGTAGATGGTACCCTAGGTACCCAGGGCATGGGTCCCTCAGAGGCCTACCAGGGGCTGCAGCACTTATTGTGCCACCCCTGGGACAGCCATACAAACTGACACCACCAGACCTCTACTGTAGTCTGGGTAAGGTGGTGCTTGCACCCCTTACAGGGATATAGGTATCCTGTATCCCACTTAATACAACACATATATCCTCATAGGTCACCCCTAAGGCAGGCCTTGCTAATCCTACAAGGCAGGGTGCTGAGATGTGTGAGGGGAACCCCTACCTGAGTAGGGCCCCTCTGCAACCTTCGTAAAACTATTGCTGGGTTGCTTGTAGTGCAGCCATACCATATACTCTTAACGCATAAGTAATCGCGATAGCGTGATAACTTGAGAGTGGCTGCACAGAACCATGTCGTGTTTGGTGTCAAACATGTAGGAATCATACCCCCAATCCAGTCATGGGAGTGAGGGCATGATTCCCCCCTGCTAGAGGGGCGATATGGTAAAAGCAGCAGATTTTAGACACCAATTTCAAAGTGCACACGTATTACAAAATGGATGCTACCCGCCACCCACACAACTCTGGCTGCCTGTTGCTGGGCAGAACTCCAGCCACGGCAGCTGGACAATAGGGATCTTGTTGCAGGGAGGTGCTCCCACCTCCCCAGACAGACTATGTGGATTGGAACTGGGTGGGTGCACCATAGGATGTCTTTCCGACCTGCACGAAGGCTTCTCCAGTGCCTACTTCTGCATACACCGCCCCAAACCGGTTCAGGGGCATCCTGTCCCCTGCCCAGGCGGGAAAACACACAAAGGGGAGAGGGTGTAGCCACCCTTTCCCGCCTGAACTCTCATTGGTGGGCTCTGATCTAGACACTCCCCTAATCTTTGGATAAAGGTGAATACAGGGTCCTCAGAGCCTCAGATTATTCTTGGACTTTACAGAATTGAACTTCGACTTGCTGCCGCACAGCTGAATGAAGAAATCTTCCTTGGGGTAAATGAGTTACCCCCCTGCTTGGCAGGCACCTGAAACACTGCAAGTGACCCGGTTGGAACTTCGCTGCTCCTACGGACATCGACGACTCTTTCCTACCTTGAGGTGGGTTTCCAAGCATCCCAGAGGCCAGTGAGTGTGCACAGCAAAGCTCAGCACCGTGGACCCCGTGGGTGCCGAGATCCCCAATACCCCAGGACACCGGCAACCTCTTGCACAGCACACGACCCCGACGAGTGGGGAAGTTGTGCTTTGGCCCATTATTGAGCCAACCTCTCAGCATCATCTGTGCCAAAGAATGACGTCCTAGCCCGCTCCGGCGACCCGTGGGCGCATCTTTACGCACGCCAAATTGCTGCCTCCCGCGTTCCCTTGTCTCTAGACTGGTGGGCCCTGGCGGAGGTCAATCTTCACTTCCAAGAGTTCCCCTGGTTGCTCCAGGCTTGCTCTTCAGTCTCCTCGCTGGAGACCTCGCTCAGACCTTGTGGGTCTGCACCAGTAGCTGTTTTGTGATTCTTGCGTGGGTTGCGGTTGCCAAGGCTTAGTGGATCCAATCCGGACACTAACACCGCAGCGACCCTCATCCTTCGTGGGACAGTCGCCCTCCAGAAGCTGGCCTTCCTTGAAGCCTCCTGAACCTCGTGGCCGACGAACCAAGCTACCCATCTTCCACCTGGAAGCACCCGACATTGAAGGGCTCTTTCTCCTGAGCCCCCTGGTCACTGTGCCGTGACCCAGACTCTGTCCCCTCGGCTTTCAGGTCCTCCTCTTCAAGATCTACATCTTCAATCTTCACGACATCGACGACGCTTCTTGCTAGCAGCAGTTCTTCACGTTTTGCCATTGAAAATCAGCCCGTGACCCGACATCGAAAACGACCTATGCACCCGGCTTCCCTGGGGCAGGTAACAGTGGTACCTCGGTACTCTCGTGGGTGTGGGCCCTTCAAAAGCTTAACTCTAAAGTCTTGAACTCCTGCTGGAAGTGTTTTTAATCTTGTAAAATTCAACCGCGACATTCTCCATAGGCTTTAATAGAGATCCCGACAGTAGCTTCAACCACTGCACGCATCTCCCGTGGGTCCCCTTCCTCACTACCTTGGGTGGTGTCACAAGGGGCCAGCGACCCTAAATGCCCTAGGCATTGTCTGTAGAATTGTTGTGGTTCTTATACAACTTTTTTGATATATGGTTTGGTCCCCCCCGGGGCCCTATGATTCCAGTGCTATTTATTGTAACTATCAATGCTTGTTTGAATTGTATCTTTACCTCCAGTTTCATAAAGAGACTAGTGGGATTATTCTTAGAATAAATAAATATATATTTTATATATATACCTGTGTGAACTACTCTTTCATTTGGTTATTCAAGAGGTTATCTATGGTAAAACAATAAACTTAACACTCCTTCAAGACTTAGCCTGAAGGCTGCTCTCCACAGCCACCCCTGGGATAGCTTTCTTTAAAGGTTGTCTTTTAACCTATCACCATAAGAGTTGAATTGGACTGGTGCAAGGTGTCCCCTATAACTAGTGGACAGCATATGCCAGGCCAACTTCTCACAGGGAGTGTGTCAGTTTAAAGGTACAGGGCCTCTAATGGTGGCACAATAGGTGCTGCAGCCCTTAGAGGCCTTCCACGGTCACAGTGCCCTGGGTACCTGTGGTACCATTTACCAGGGGCTGATTCTGTGGCCAGAGAGTGCCAATTGGGTTTGGTCTTCAATGCAGTTTTAGGGAAAGAACATAGGCCCTGGGTACCAGATTCAAGAGACAATTGATGGAGGGAATGCAGAACAAATCAAAACATTCACCCCCAGTCAAGAGATCTGGGTTAAATCCATCATTATTTTGCTCACCATGCCACCCCAGTTTATACCTGGTCATATGCAAATCAGTCTTGACCCTGTGCCTCATGCCTTTTTACATTTGTCACCCCGACGGGTGGGACGGGTATTCCCAGACGTGGGTTCTGTGCTCTCCATGCCACTAGAGGCAAGCTATAGCACAGTGTCAAGACTGATTTGCATATGGCTGGGTCCAAACTGGAATGGCATGGTGAGCACAAAACAATGGATTTAGGCCCAGATCTCTGTACTGGGTGAATGTAGGACATTGTTCTGTATTCTGTACATCATTGTGTCAGTGGAGAGGTGTGGTGCAGCTGCCAGGGCAGCTGACTTCAGAGCACAGGGTTCACGGTTTGATCTCCGGCCTCAGCTCAGCACCATGTGACTCTGAACAATAGCTCACTTAATTTCCACGACGGCCCACAGCGCCTTGAGACCCGTTAGGGTGAGTATTTTGCGCTTTACAAATAGGGATTCTTTTTGTACTAGGTACCTGACTGGCAGGAGTCCAGGGCACACTCAGTCAAAGTACATTAGAAGTTCAGCAAAAAGTGGGGGCAACCATGCAGAAAGAGGGCACTTTCTCACAACACAATACAAAGTGTGGATCTAACTTTGCCATCTTTTTGTCACAAGAAGGGCATTTCTTGAATACAAAAGGCATTTTCTGACTGGAAAAGACTTAAATTTAGTCAGAAAAGTGATTATAAGTACAGCAGGTACTGAAAACCATCGAGTGATGACATTTTTTTGTTCTGGATAGGAAATCTTTAGACAGAGAGGTTATAAATTAAGAGTTCAGTGCTCCTGAATACTCACAGAAAGAGAAGGAATAAAGAACTGACCAAACTGTCACCTGTGTGGCATGTTGGGATTGGGGAGGACTTGGAGGTCTTGAAGGCATGGTGCCAGTTTGCTCCGTTATGCTGTTCAATGCAAACTAGTGGCTAACAGCGTCTTATGTCCTTGCCTTTTTTCCTTTCAAATAAAAGCTATACTCTGAAACTTCATGTGTTCATGTCTAAATGGTAGAAATGAAAATTATATATTTTTTGGTTTTAAATGAAAAATGTAATGCAATTTGACATTTGTTAGCCTAATGGTTAGCAGGAGATATATATATATATACACACACACATGTATGTTTTAGAGTACTTCCTACTTTTTGGGAGGGGGCTAAACATACATGTATAATATATTTGATATGTGGTCCGGGGTCCCCCCACATGGGCAGGACTATTAAGTGCTTATGACTATTGACAAGTATCCCCTGGAACCCTGGAAGAGAATGCTCCGATGCACAGAAAGGTACTGACTTTTTGTTTTGGATGACAAGAGCATAAGAAGAAAAAAAGCCTGCAACTGTTCTTCCTCTAACTGCACCATATATTTGTCTGCAGAACATTTTATCAAAGCATTGTACACTGCAATATCATCGAAGGATGAAGGTCTCTCGTAGGGTAGTATTCAAAGCTTTCCGCTAGTGTATCGGTGTCAGGTCATTCTACATCTGTGCTCTCAAGGTCTTCGAAAACCCATAGCTCATAACATCTCCTCTTCGAAGAAGACTGCTATCTGTACTTCTTCCTGGAGTTCAGGCATAGTCAAGTGGCTGTAATTCAACTTGATTCTCTGCAAATCACTTTTCTCCTGCTGGTTTTGCAGGAATTGTAAATTTGTTTAGGGATTAGTTCAAATCCTCCTTCTTCTGGAGAATCACTGCCATTATTTCTTCCTGGAGGAGTCTCTTACCCTTAGACTTCGAGCACTCTTTCTTCAGTGCTGAGAGCAGGTGTCATTTTTCTTTTTGGGGTTGGAAGGTCTTGCCTAGACAACTATTCCCTTTCTTGGTTGCGATCGCTTCTGTGTCAAACCTGTGGTCGAGTGCCATCCTCCAGTGGTGATCTCTTAGTGGTGACCTGCTAGGTTGTATTTGTTTTGACCCCTCTCCCCTTCGCACATCAAGGGTGTCTTTGAGAAACCTCGACTACTATGCTTCAGCTCGGGCCCACTATGCTTTTGTGGTGTTACCTGAACAAGTCTCTTGTGGCCTGCTTCTTTCGGTACCTTTTCCAGCAGATTTTCTTTTTTCTGCTCAATGAGGTCTTGCTCAATGTCAAAACACTCCCCTTAAGCCACCTCTGTGCATTTGTTTTTTTCATTGTTGCTCGAGAGGCTGAGGTCCCAGAGCATATGTTGATCTTTTAATGTCTGCATCGTGTTGCAATTCACCCACCTGTGCCTTTCTCTGGTTTGAGTGTTTTTGCCTACAACTTGGCACACTTGTTGCAGCATTTGGTGCTGTCTTCTCTCAGCAAAGTGAGGCTGCAGACTTTGTTGCTTTTTGTTCTACTTATAATGGCACTTAGGGCATAACCTAAAGGGGGTGGTCTCTATTTCCCAAGATGAATCCAGCACTCTGGATGCATTTTTATGGGGGCGGAGGGGGATATTCCAGACCCAAACACTAGATGGCAGAATAATGCACAGCATAGCAATCGAGAAAAGATTCATGCTGCAAAAATGTTTTACACCCTCATGAATCCAGTACTCATAGTGAGCAGGTATAAAGGCCTCAGCTTTTGAGGTTAGGACCAGCTCCTTACTATCAGGGTAAGCACCCACTACTCACACAGACCAAATTAAGCTTTAGATTCTCTCAGTGGCTGTTCTGAACTAGCCTGAGGGACACAGATGGGTGGTTTCTACAAGTGGTGCAGGGTCCAGCTACTATTGACAGCATTAGCCTGTAGGAGACAGCTCTTAAGTGGATCTACTGACTTGAGGGGGTCAACACTTTGTTTTGCAAACAGGCTAATAATCTCCAAGGCTTGCGGACTCGGTCCTGCAATATTAAGAGCATCTTCTCCTTAGGGTAATTGTTTTATTTTTTAAAATGGACGATCTGAGGAGGGAATACAAAGATACATATACATGAAGTTAAAAGGCTGGAGTGGGACTGGTTCAGCTAATAAAAGTAAATGGGCCCAGGCAGGGCCCCAAGAAACGTTTGATACAGAAGGCCCTGAATGTTAATTCTGCAGACTTGCATTGTAATATAGTTTATCCTAATGGATCCAAGCAGCTAATGTCCAAATTATAAACTGTACAAAAAAAGCTGTTACTTACTTTTGGCCTGCAAAATCATGAACATCTTCAAAGAATGCTCTACATTAAACTGGGCATCCATTGAAACAAGTCAAAATTAACACCTTAAAAAGCATTTGAAAATCCATCCCTTGCCAAAAGGAAAATGCTACTTAAGAGTATGCATCTGTTCTTGGCATGTAGAGCTGTAGATTCATATACTTGTGCATAGATCGCCATCTGGTGTTGGGCTCGGATGTTTGCACTTTGTTTTTGTCTTGGAAGAAGTCTTTTGTAGTCACGAGGTAGGTGACTCCTCCTTAGGACGATAGTGCGCATGGGCTTCGACTCCAGATTGTTTTGCCATGGAGGGTCATGATGGAGTTAGTAAGAAATAGAAAAGGCTGTCCATGTGTAATGTATCTAAGCAAGATAGTACTGGAATAGATAGAGGTATCCAGGTAGACGAATACGAATCTACAGCTCTACATGCCATGGACAGATGCATACTGGTAAGTAGCATTTTCAGTTCGAGGCATATGAGCTGTAGATCATATACTTGACTATACAGCAGTTACCCACTTAGCGGTGGCTACCTGTATCTGTTGCAGTGGTTTGAAAAAGTGCTCTTAATACAGCCTGGCCCACACTAGCTAGTTGTTTTGCTTGCATGTCTACACAATAGTGTTTTGTGAACATGTTGGGTGTAGACCAAGTTACTGCTTTGCAAATGTCATCTAGGGGATTGTTCCCCTAAGAATGCCATAGATGCACCTAGTTTACGTGTGGCGTGAGCCCTAGGGGGAATGGTTAAGGTGCGTTTGGCTTTAGCATAGCATATTTGGATGCATTTAACAATCCTCCTTGCAATCCGTTTTTGAGATAGGATTGCCTTTATGAGGTGGGGAGAAAACCACAAAAAGTTTAGTCTTTCGAAAAGGATTTTGTAATAAAGTATTGCTCTTTTTACGTCTACTGTGTGAAGAGCCCGTTCTGCTACTGAGTCTGGTAGAGGGAAAAACACTGGGAGCTCTACAGACTGGTTAAGGTGGAAAGCAGAGACGACTTTAGGTAAAAACTTTGGGTTAGTCATAAGAACCACTTTGTTATGATGGATTTTGAGAAATGGTTCTTGTATGGTTAATACCTGGAGTTCACTGACTTCTGAGAGAGGTGATCGCAACTAGGAAAGCTACTTTCCATGTGAGAAATTGTAATACACATTTATGCATAGGTTCAAATGGGGGATCCATGAGCCTGGTAAGTACCACATTTAGGTTCCGAACTGGAGAGGGTGGAAGTCTAGGTGGAATTATTCTTTTAAGTCCTTCCATAAATGCCTTGATAGCTGGTACCCTAAATAAAGACAAATGTCTGTTTTGGAGATAGGCTGCTATTGCGGCAAGATGTAGTCTAATGGATGCATACGCTAGGTTACATTGTTGTAGATGCAAAAGGTAACAGATGATGTCTTGAATAGAAGCATCTAGTGGGTTGATTTTGTTATTTGTACAGTAAATTACAAATCATTTCCACTTTGCAGCATAGCAAGCTCTAGTGGTGGGACGTCTAGCTTCCTTAATGATGTTCATGCAGTCTGGCGGTAGATTAAGGTAGCCAAACTCGAAGACTTCAGGTGCCAGATCACAAGTTTGAGTTGATTGGGATCTGGATGCCTTATCTCTCCATGGTTCTGAGTGAGAAGCTTGAGTGAGAGGCGTAGCTTTTGAGGAGGAACTACTGAAAGTTCCAAGAGGGTTGTGAACCATGGCTGTCGGGCCCATGTTGGAGCAACTAGGATCATTGTTAGGGAATGCTGTTGGAGTTTCCGAACCACTAGTGGAATGAGTTAGAGAGGTGGAAAAGCATAAGCAAATTTGCCTGACCAGTTCATCCATAGCGCATTGCCTTTGGACAATGGGTGTGGATACCTGAATGCGAAGCTTGTGCATTTTGCGTTTTGGTGTGTGGCGAACAGGTCTATTTCTCGGTGGCCCCACATTTGAAAGAATGGAAGCAGAACTTGAGGATGAAGTTCCCATTCAAAGATCTGCTGTTTTTGGCGAGGTGTTCTGCAAGGAGATGTATGTTTTGAGGAATGGCCTATCTCCATATGCTTTGAGCTAGGTGTGAAAGCTGGAGAGTGTCTCTCTCCCCCCCCTCCTCCCCCCAAAAGCCCCCCCCCCCCCGTTTTTGTATACAATACATTGCTGTCATGTTATCTGTAGGGACTAGGACAGCTTTGCTTACGAGGCGGAGTTGAAAAGATTTTAACGCTAGGAAGATTGCCAACAATTCCAGGTAATTTATGTGGAATTGCTTTTGTTGAGGGGTTCATATGCCCTGAATGGTATGGGTTTGAAGATGAGCTCCCCAGCCAGTGAGCGATGAGTCTTATCTGAAAGAGACACGTTAGTGATAGATTCCTTACCTTAGAATATCCCCAGGCGTCAGACTAATGTCTCTTCAGATATATCGTCACACAAGTAACTTGTGCGTTAGCACTATCTGTGGAACCGGGTCGAGGAACGGCCACCCTTTGGAAAGGTTTTGTGTGTTCCACCACTGCAGAGAGCGATGGGTGCAGTCGTCTACCAACACCAGATCTGTTGGCTGACCTTGAGCCTGGTTCCACTGACTTGCCAAACACTCCTGTAAGGGACGCATTTGGAGTCTTGCATAAGGGACGATGAGAATGCAAAGGGCCATCATTGCGATTAAGGAGTAGTTTCTTTTCTGTAACTCCAGTTCTGTAGTAGGGGTATCTCTGTTATAGTCATAATCTAGTGAATAGTCCCGCCCATGTGCGTGGACCCCGGAGCAATAAAAAATAATCTCTAAAGGTGACAAATCATGCAGACCTGCATACACCTTTAAGAGAGAATTTAATTTAAAGACAGATAATGCAGCCTATACCCACAGGCTACACTGTCCAGTACTTCAACTAGAATTCCACCAACATCCACAAACAGCACTGCTTGTCCAGCTTTTCTCCACATAGGAAAAAACCCTGCCTCTACCAGCAAAAGCCTCTGGAATGATAGAGAGGAAGGAGTGGACAGACAAGCCCCATAGGCTGCCATTATGTGGCTTAAAACAGGATACTGTGCCTTTAAGAAAACTTTCCAGATTTCCAGAACCTTCCCCAGTATCCCAGAATGCCCAGCAGGTCCCATTTACTTTCAGTTCTTTTTGAAGGCGTAGCACGCCAGACCTGTAGCATTCTACACATGAATAAGTATCTCTCCACCGGGGAGGAGGGCGGGCGCTTATGACTATAACAGAGATACCCCTACTACAGAACTGGAGTTACAGAAAAGAAACTACTCCTTCTGTAGTAGGGGATCTCTGTGTATAGTCATAATCTAGTGAATAGAATGGTAAGCCCATCCCCACACAACAAAAGCGGTGGAGAACACACAAGACACTACCACTACTGTGCGAACAAATTTCGCAGCGAAGCCTGCCCAACCTGAGCATCTGCCCTGGCATCCGTGTCCAGACAGTAATGCGCAGCAAAGGTATGGACCGACTTCCAAGTGGCCGCCTTGCAGATTTCCGCAATCGGAAAATTACGCAGCAAAGCCGTCGTGGCAGCTTTGCCCCTGGTGGAATGAGCCTTATGTTTACCCCCTAAGGTCTTATTAGCCTTTTGATAACACAATTGGATGCAGGACACAATCCACCGAGAAATGGACTGCTTAGAGGTCGCAAGACCAGTCCTGACTGAGCCATAATTAACAAACAATTGGTCAGACCTACGAATATCCTTGGTCTTATCCAGATAAAATTTCAACACCCTCCGAACATCCAGGGAATGGAGAGACCTTTCCGCTGGCGAAGAGGGATTCTGAAAGAACGTAGGTAAAGTTATAGTCTGGTTGACATGAAAGTCAGAGATAACCTTAGGAAGAAATTTAGGGTGAGTACGCATCACAACCTTAGCAGCATGAAATACAGTATAAGGTTCTTAACATAATGCCTGAAGTTCACTCACCCTGCGGGCCGATGTAATGGCCACTAGGAACGCCGCCTTCCAGGATAGGTGCTGCAATGAAGCCTTGTGAATGCGTTCAAAAGGCTCCTTCATCAGTCTGGACAGCACCACATTCAAGTCCCAGGAAGGCGAGGGAAGTCTGACGGGAGGAAACACTTTCTTCAAGCCTTCCAAAAAATCCTTGACCACAGGGATCTGAAAAAAGGAAGTCTGTGAAGGGCATTTCCTGTAAGCAGTCAAAGCAGCCAGATGAACCTTAATGGAATGGAAATTAAGGCCAGACTGCGCCAGATGTAACAGGTACGGAAGGATGACATCTTCCTTACATGTCGTCGGATCAAAGTTCTTGGACTTACACCAGATACAGAACCTCTTCCACTTGTAAGCATAGGATGTCCTAGTGGAAGGTCGTTTAGACTCCTTCAGTATGTCCATACAATCGCCTGGTAGATTCAGATGGCCATATTGCACTATTTCAGGAGCCATGCCGCCAAACTCAAAGACGAGAGGTTGGGGTGCACCATCCGCCCCCCGAACTTCGTGAGAAGGTCCGGCCTGCACGGCAACCGCATGTGAGGAAGGAGAGACCGGTGAAGTAGGTCCGTGAACCACCACTGCCTGGGCCACTCCGGGGCGATCAGGATCATCCGCGCCCTGGACTGGGACAGCTTGATGAGCACTGCCGGAATCAGGGGAATGGGTGGAAAAGCGTACAGAAAGCTGTTCGACCAATCGATCCATAGCGCATTCCCCAGCGTCCCCCGCTGGTAGTACCTGGATGCGAAGTCTCGGCATTTGCTGTTTTCGGCGGTGGCGAACAGATCTACGTCTGGAGTCCCCCACCTTGCGAAGACTTCTCCTAGTACTTCGTCGTTTATGACCCATTCGTGGTTTTCCTGAATCAGCCTGCTCAAGGCGTCCGCCTGAGCATTCTGCACCCCTGGCAGATGCGTGGCCGTAATAGTCAGTCCTCGGGCCAGCAGCCAGCGCCAGATCGCCTGCGCCTCCTGCGACAGTGCGCGATCTCGACCCCCCCTGCTTGTTGAGGTAATACATCGTGGTTGTATTGTCCGTCTGTATCAGCAGCGAGTTGGACTGGAAGGACGGAAGGAAGGCCTTCAGTGCCAGGAAGACAGATCTGAGTTCCAGGAAATTGATGTGGTACGTCGATTCCAAAGCAGACCACTTTCCTTGAATCTGCAAGTCCCCGGAATGCGCTCCCCAGCCCTGGAGAGACGCATCCGTCACGACACTCGTCGTGGGAATGTCCTTGTGGAAGGGAACCCCCTTGAGGTTTTCCGCCGAACATCACCACTTCAGAGTTTGAAGAGCATGCAGCGACAGTCGTATCTTGTCGTCCCAAGAGCCTGTCCTCTGATCCCACTGATCCTCCAAGCACTCCTGCAGTGGTCTCATGTGTAGCCGTGCGTGAGGCGTGAGGAAGATACAGGAGGCCATCGATCCCAGTAGAGAAGACACCTTCCTCACTGTCGTCGATGGAGCAGTCCTGAGCCTTCCGAAGGAGTGATAACCGTCTCTCCTCCGAAGGAGACACGCTTGCTGACCGCGTAACGATGGAGGCTCCCAGGTACTGTATGCACTGGACCGGAGTCGGGACCGATTTGGACATGTTGACGTGTAACCCCAGCTTGTGCAAGAGAGCGCACGTCCATCGGAAGTGATCTTGCGCTTCCGAGAAGGAGGAAGCCTTGATCAGCCAATCGTCCAGATACGGGTAGACAAACACCTTGTTCTTTCGCAGATGTGCCGCCACCACCGCCATGCACTTCGAGAAGGTCCTGGGCGCAGACTTTAGCCCGAATGGCAGTACTGTGTATTGATAGTGATTGGCGCCGACTTGGAATCGCAGGAACTTCCTGTGCTTCCGTGCTATGGGCACATGGAAGTACGCATCCTGTAGATCTATGGCACAGAGCCAGTCTCCCCGTTGCAGCTGAGGGTAAATCTGATGCAACGATAGCATGCGAAACTTCTCTCTGCGAATCCATTTGTTTGCCTGTCGCAAATCCAGAATGGGCCTGAACTCGTTTTTGTCCTTCTTGCGAACGAGGAAGAACCGAGAGTACAGACCTCTTCCCCTTTGAGACAGAGGTACCTCTTCTACCGCCTTCTTTCTCAACAAGATGTCTGCCTCCGCCTGGAGCTCTCTCAGCTGGAACCGAGAGCTGACCGGCGGAATCGCTGGAGGCGGGCTGATAAACCGAAGACTGTATCCATTGCAAACAATATTCAGCACCCACTTGTCCTGAGTAATTTTTCTCCACTCTGCCGGAAAAAGTTGAATGCTTCCCCCCCACTGGAGTGGGTAACGGTTGAGGGGGAAGTAGCCGCTCAGGGCCGAGACCCGGCCGGGCTCTACCCCTCTGGCGCTTCTGGAAGGGCTTCCGGAATTGCTGCTGTTGGTGCTGCTGCTGTCCCGAACCCTGCCCACGCCCTCTGCCCGAAGACCCGAACCGCCGCTGGAACGGGCGCTTCTTCTTTTCGGCCTTCTCCAACCCGACGGCCGTCAGGGTTTCCGCCTCCGCCTTCATGCGGGCCATCTCATCATCCGCATGTTTCCCGAACAGGGTCTCCCCCCGAAAAGGGCAGATTGGCTACTCTGTTCTGAGCCTCTGGCTTGAGGGACGTCCGGCGCAGCCACGAATGCCGCCTCTGGTGGACGCCATGACAGTAGGCGTGGGCGGCCAACAAGGATACATCCGCCGCCGCGCCGATCACCTGATTAGAAACCAGCATGCCTTCGCGCACTGTTTCCAAGAAGTCCTCCTTCCTGTCCCGGGGCAGCAGGTCCGCATACTGCTGCAGGGACTCCCACAGGGCCCGGTCGTAACGGCCCAACAAAGCCCCTGCACTCGCCGCCTTCATGGTGGTGGCGGCGGTCCCACACACCTTCCTGCCCGCAGAATCCAGCCAGCGGCTCTCTTTGTCAGGCGGAACCGTCGATGAAGGGGCGGTCGCATGTTGTTTCCTCGCCGCCGTCACGATGACCGAATCCGGCTTCGGGTCCACCCTCAAAAAGGTAGGGTCCGACTCAGGGGCCCTAAACTTTTTCATGAGCCTGGAGGGGGCGGCCTTCGTCACCGCGGGAGTGAGTAACAGCTCCAACGCGGGTTCCACCAGTCCTGGTACAAGGGACAGTAGAGGGCGAGAGAGATGTTTCTTATGAAGTGTCTCGAATATCACGGACGTCGTGGGTGTTGGAACCGTCACCGTGATACCCAACTTCGCTGCCCCTCTCAACAGCACCTCTTGGAAAGAGACCAAATCGTCCACCGGAGACACCCTAGTCCCCGGCGAGTCAGACAGCGTCGGGGAAAAATCTCTGGTCGAGGATCGCGTGTGCGACCTGGACCTGTGCCGCCTACGGCATCGTCCTGAGTCCGACGATGACCGTCCATGGCTCCGTGATCTTCTCCTCCTGAGAGAGCGGGAGCGCGACCTCTTCGGCTTCGGTCTGCCCGCCGGTCTAGCCGGTCCCGGCGACCGCGGGCGTCGTGGCTTCGGAGTCCCCTGCGGCGGAGTCGGGTACCTCGGAAGGGAAACCGACCGCGGGGGAACCGCCGGCAGTCCCAATGGAGTGCGTGGCAACGACCGAGGTGGGGGCGGCGGAGGCAGTGGCCGCGGATGTGGAGGCGGTGGTGGAGGTGGTGGTGATGGTGGAGGTGGTGTTGGCGGAGGCGGAGTCGGAGGTGTAGGCATCCGAGGAGGCGTATACACCACAGAGTACACCGATCCCGATGACTCTCTTCCTCAACGTCGATCTTCGCCTCGACGGCGACCTTCGCCTCGACGGCGACCTCCGTCTCGACGGCGATCTGTGCCTCGACGGCGACCTGCGCCTCGACGGCGACCTGCGCCTCGACGGCGACCTGCGCCTCGACGGCGACCTGCGCCTCGACGGCGATCTGCGCCTCGACGGCGATCTTCTTGACCTCGAGCGTCTCGACGTCGATCTTCTCTTCGACGGCGACGTCGACCATCTCCTCTTCACCGACGGCGAACGGCGATCTCCCCCCGACGGCGAGCGCCGACGCCGGGTCCGATTGACGCCGACCGCTGGAAGGCGCCGTAGACGGCGTCATCGCCGACGACGCGATGTAGTCGACAGCGGCCTATTCAGGTCCCTCGACGACGACCGCCGACGCCGCTTCTCCCCAGAGCCCTGGGGAGACGGCGAACAGATGGTGGTCATCCTCCTCAACGCCGCCGTCGACTCCCTCGACGTCGACGGGGAGTGGGAACGCTTACTGGTCTTCCTGTCCCTGGGGAGCCCCCCAGAGGCCTCAGTATGGGCCAAATCAGCCCCTCCAGACCCACCTGGTGCCTTCAGCCTTCTCTCCTCCAGGATTTGAAGCCTGATTTTCATTCTGTCCCTCAGGGTCCTGGCAGAGAACGAGTGGCAGATATCACAGCCTTCAGGCACGTGGGACTGGGGAAGGCAACCTATACACACCTCGTGTGGATCAGTTTTAGCCTTTTTTCTACCACATTCCGGGCACTTGTCGAACAAGCCAGGCATGTTGACAGCACCAGCCACTAAGCACTTGAAAAAGTGACAAAAATTGACAAAAAACTACAATAAACCCTTGAAAAGGGGAGAACTCAATGCTCCAGGGTCCTGCTAGCAGGAGCCGGAAAAAAGAACTGAAAGTAAATGGGACCTGCTGGGCATTCTGGGATACTGGGGAAAGTTCTGGAAATCTGGAAAGTTTTCTTAAAGGCACAGTATCCTGTTTTAAGCCACATAATGGCAGCCTATGGGGCTTGTCTGTCCACTCCTTCCTCTCTATCATTCCAGAGGCTTTTGCTGGTAGAGGCAGGGTTTTTTCCTATGTGGAGAAAAGCTGGACAGGCAGTGCTGTTTGTGGATGTTGGTGGAATTCTAGTTGAAGTACTGGACAGTGTAGCCCAGTGTTTCCCAAACTGGGGTCCGAGGACCCCCAGGGGTCCGTGGCACATTCCCAGGGGGTCCTCAGCCAGCAATTTTAAAAGCACTGCAAAGTTCTTTGTGAAATTAGCAGTTTTCAAGCAACTATAAAAGTGTCAAGAAAATGCCAGTGATTAATGTACCTGCTGGAGAGAGATGAGAGTTTTGTCCAGTGGCAGCTTTGACTTATCTAATGTGACACAGAGTGTTAATATGCCTACTGCAAAGAAGGTGTACAATGCATTTTAAAAACAGTATTTTATGTGCATAGGTCAATGGGTTACTGATTTTGTCACAGAGATTCTTTCGTCACTGTGCAATTCATAAGGGACAATTGTAATCTATCAGTGTCCTATAAACTGTCATCAAAGAGCTGCTTGCAAACTGCATGGTAAAAGTTAGCAACATATGTTTATTCCTAGTCTATCATTATCCTGATGCTGCTATGTTCCCACTTCCTGCACATGAACAATTTTGTAATGCTGTTTCGTCACTTCTATGTGTGCTGCCTAATGCAGCACACATGGAAGTTACAAAACGTCATTTTTATTAAAGATTGTGTATGTGCAGAAAGGGTCACCTTGATGAACATAAACAATCAAAGGTGTTTAGCTTTTTTCCGTTGGAAAAAGCAAAAACGAGGAGAAATAAGGCATTTCTCCTCATTTCGCAAAGTTAAGACCAGGTTTTTCATGGTCTTAATTTGGATGCTGTCTCCTATTTAAGCTGACCTTGTAAATAGAGGGCAGCGTCAAAATCAATGGGTGTTGGAGGGAAACGCCCACTGTAACTTCCACTGCCCACCTTTTTCACGCTAAGCATTGCGTGATAGGGGGCTTATTTACAAGGCAGTGTTAAGCCACAATAAGTGGCTTAACGCTGCCTTGTAAATAAGGCGAAGCCCCTATTGCCACAGGAACATCGCTAAAAGTGACGCTCCCATGGCGATAGGGACTTGTAAATATGCCCCTGAAATCCTTAGTAATTCGAGTATTTGTTTTGTGTGCACACGTGTTTTTATTTTTTTTAATGTTTGAAATTTAAATTCTACAAATTGCTTGGGGGTCCCCGGCTTTCAGTGGTGAGTCAATGGGGGTCCTCAGGAGTCAAAAGTTTGGGAACCACTGGTGTAGCCTGTGGGTATAGGCTGCATTATCGGTCTTTAAATTAAATTCTCTCTTAAAGGTGTATGCAGGTCTGCATGATTTGTCACCTTTAGAGATTATTTTTTATTGCTCCGGGGTCCACGCACATGGGCGGGACTATTCACTAGATTATGACTATACACAGAGATCCCCTACTACAGAACTGCATATTCACCCCCGGCTGGTAGTGAGTGTTGAGGCTGAAATCTTTGTATTAGAGCTTGTATGGCACTTATCCTGACTGGGTTGGGGTATGCTAGAGCTCTTGAAGTGTCTACTGTAGCCCCTAGATATTGTTGTATGTTAAATGGTTGGAGGTGGGATTTGGTGAGGTTTACTGTGAATCCCAAGTGGTGAAGCAGTTGGATTGTTTTGTATGTGTGTTGCACACAGCTGCTGTGTGACTTGGCTTTTATGAGCCAGTCGTCTAGATAAGGGAAAACATGAAGTTGCAGTCTTCTTAAGCGGACTGCAACTACTGCGAGACACTTGGTGAAGACTCTGGTTGCTGTAGTCACCTCGAATGGGAGGACCTTGAACTGGTAGTGTTGACCATCTACCACGAACCTGAGATATTTTCTGTGAGCGGGGTGAATGGGAATATAAAAATAGGCGTCCTTTAAATCCAGAGTGGAGAGAAAGTTGCCCTGTTGAAGTAGTGGGAGCACCCGTTGAAGAGTGACCATGTGGAAGTGGTCCGACTGAATGTAGAGGTTTAGCGGTCTGACATGGACATTCGACGTAGTCTGGGAGGAATGCTTGGGGGGGGGGGGGGGGGGTGGGGGGGTGCAGGTGAGTTCCAGGCAGTAATCCAGGGGTGTGCAATTTAATAAAATATCTACCTGTCCATGGCGCAGGTTGCTTCATAAATCTACTTATCCTGTAACAACATCCTCTTGCCTCTTTGGTGCCATGTAGTGCAGCTACAAATTTTGGCAGCAATCATTATATAAGAGCTCTGATATAGCCTGTCTGACTATGCAAGGGCTCATACCATAGTAGTGTTTCTGAAGATCTACATACGGGGGTATATGTAAGCAATAGTTCCAGGGTTAGATTGCCCTTTTGAGTCTGTGCAAACCTACTAACTTGCATATTTTAAGGGTTTTCAACTATTCTTCTCTAATCTTTTCCCAGACTGAGAAATGTTGGAAATTTACTCCTGACAATGGCAGATGTAAACCTTCTTCCAGAGTTGGGGAAAAAGTGGTTGGAGGAAAAGTGAACTTGCAAACACTCAGATTTTCGCATGAGCAAATCTACACATGTATATTTGCTCATGCTAAAATGCAATTCACAATATTTTCTAGGAGCACTATTTCTTGTCCTACTTCTGTAAATTCTTGGGAATTCACAGAAGCTGTATAGGTGCACTTAATGCAAGGACATATACCATGGGTGCACTTTTGAGACATACTTTAATAATTGGGCCCCTAATTTGGTCTGGCATTGACCATGACCTTTTGTGTTTATTAAAACTATGTCTCTCTCTCTATATCAGCTGACTTCACTGTGAGTGACAGCATTCTGCTCTTTCACAAGGAGCATATCTGCACACAAAGTAGTTTTGTTCAGTGCCAGTAACTACTGTGGCAGTGTGTGCTTTTTGAGACCAAAAAAACAATTTTTGCTTTTGCCAATGGTTGTTATAATGGTGTGGGCCTGGCAGCTCCCACACCAATAAGGTTTTACAAAAACCATGCCAAAACAAGTCACACATTGACAAAACTAAAAAGCTGACCACCAATTTCATTCCTCCTGGTTTTGGCAATGTTTGTTTATTTTTGTCTCCCATAATCTTATTGAAACTGGTTACACTGATTTTTCATTATGAATATTTTTGGGGAAATACTAGCATGCATCAACACGTTACTAAATGATGCTGCTAAGAAATGGTACCTGAAATTTTATATTAGTTTAGCAAAATGTTTTTATTCAGTCTTTCATTTTTTTTTAGTAACATTTTATTTTGAAAGCAAATAATCATCAATCTTGCTTTCAAGTTTCTGCAAATATTTGCATCAAATAAGAGAGCATTCTGGGAGCATTATACATAGCCTCATATTGCTAAACTTTGAAAACGTAGTAGTACAATCGGAGCTTACAACATTTACTTAGAGCGCTCACCCTTATAATAAAGGCTTTCAATTAATGAACCATAAATACAAGTTTGAACAGCATTAACATATGGGCAAACATATTACCTGAACTGCACACAGTGCCCTTCCCCGATTCATAATGTGGTACTGCAAACTGGCAGCCAAAGGAGTTGTGCTGCACGGGGTTGGGCCTACTTGTCCCAAGGACAAAATACATATCAAAACTTGTTGCCCTTGACCCCAAACAAAATGTCCTGGGCATCGGGCTATGGGAATTCCACATCCCTGAGTAACCATATTGGATAATTAGTCTTACCCACTGGTCTGTTGTGATTGAATTCCAGACAGGTAGGAACTGTGATAGACTTGCCCCGACAGGAGTGGAATGATCGGCGGGTAGTGGAGGGAAGTCAGGTGGTAGGGGAAGTGCGGGTGGAGTTTCCCCTGCCTCTTCCTCTATTGTTATTCCCTCGGTATCCTCCCCAAAAATATCCTTTGGATGAGGAGGATTGATTGGGGCTTTTATAAGACGAGCAGGTGTTTTCTGATGCAGCCTTCTTCGAGCCACCCCTATAATAGGAGCAACGAAAAGAACCTCTATTAGAGGGTAGTTGTAATGCCCCCATGGCTTTAGCAGTCTCGGTGTCTTTCTTCAGTTTTTCCAATGAAAAATCGACTGTGGGGCCAAAAAGTTGTTCTTGATCAAATGGCTGAGTAAGAAGTGCTGACTGTACTTCTTGTTTGAATCCTGAGATTCGGATGCCAAGCGTGTAGGCGTAGCAAAACGCTGGTGTTAATGGCACGTTAGGCTGTACCAGCTGCATCAAGGGCACATTTGATGGAAGTGTTTGTGATAAGTTTACCCTCTTGTATGAGGTTGTGAGCTTTAACCTTGTATTGGTCTAGTAAGTGTTGCATCAGTTTTTCTAGCTTGTCATAGTGAGCTCTATCATACCGCACCAGGAGAGCTTGTGTATTGACAATGCGCCAATGATTGGCAGCTTGAGATGCGATTATCTTGACTGATACATCTATAAGTTTTGAATCCTTGTCAGGTAGAGGGGTGTTACCTGTTGTCTGAGAATTTGCCCTTTTCCGTGCTTTTGAAACAAGTGACTCTAAAGGTACCTGACCCCTGATGTAAATTGTGTCTGTAGGAGCGGCTTTATATATTTTGTCCACCCTTGGTGTAAGTATTCTAGCTCTAACAGGGTCTTTGAATACCTCATTGGCGTGTTTTATCATACCTTTGAGCATGGGCAGAGTGTTTGTGTTTTTTTGTGAGGGAGCGAAAGTTTCCACTAAGAAATCCTCTTCCAAGGGATCAGTATGTAATTCCACCCCATGGTATTGAGCAGCTCTATTAATGAGCTGTGCGAAACCAATATTGTCATCAGGTGGTTATGTCTGGAGGGATATAGATCGGGGTCATTAGTATGATCCGGGTATTTATCATAATTATCCTAGGGGTCTGGGTCCTGTGGAATGTTGTCCTGATTATCATTCCCATCCCCTTCCCCATCCCAGTCTTCATCTCCATCCCCCACCCCATTATCATCATCCTATGGCCTAGGTGAAAAACGTGGTGGTGGTGAATTTGCTGGAGAAATTAGCAGATGTGGGTTAAAAGGTGGAGGAGAGGGAGGTATGTAAGGGGGAGAGGGGTTAGCACCCATATCTTTTTTCTTAGGAGGTATGTGGTAGTCTTCAGGGAGGTCCAGCTTCAGTTTTTTGGGAAGTGTTGCTCGAAGTTTCCCAGTGTCTGGGTCAATATGCAACTGTTTTTGCTTCGGACCCAAAGACTCTTGTGGAGGAAGTTCTTTGGATTGAGTCTGTTTAGGAGAGCTTCCATGTTTTTTATGGTCTGTGCCCTTCGGTACAGGCTGTTTCGGCTCCGAAGGCTTGGTTTTTCCCTGTTTTGGATCCGAAGGCATTTCTTTTGGTTTCAGAAATTTTGACGTTAACTGGTTTCGTCTCCGATGCTTTTGTCTTAGCCGGTGTTGGTTCCGAAGTTTTCGATCTCGGTGGTATCGGCTCCGAAGTCTTTGGTTTGTGTGAATCTTTTGGTGCCGAAGATGTCTTCGGTGCAGACAGCAGAGCGTCAGACTTAACCTTGTGTTTCGGTGCCGAAGATGTGGGCTCGACACCTGCACGGGATTGGCTCGATCCCGAGCCGGAAGGCTGGTCTTTATGTTTCATAGCCGGGCTTGAAAGCGGGGCGTCTGAAATAGTATCACGGTGTCGACCTGAGCCCGAAGGTGTAACCAGAGTCTTTGGTGTTTTTGTGGGCAGTTGGGGCTCGTTACTCACAGTTCGTTGAGCCAGAGTGATGTTCGAGTCCTCTTCCATGTCGGAGTTATCAGCTCCAGACATGGAAATGTGTCCTTCAGCGCCGGGTTGGAATTCTGATTCTTCTCTGAAGATATCTGGCACCGGACTAGTGCGGCGTCGTATCTGGGGACGTCGAGCCCGATGGTCACAAATCATTTTCTTCGATCGGAATGATAGACCGGCCTCGCAGCTGATTTCTTCATGCTCCGGGGAGAGGCAGAGGTTACAGACCTCGTGCAAGTCCGTGTGTGGGAACTTCGCACCACACCCGGGGCATTTCTTAAATGGAGTCAGTTCCATGGACTGCTGGCGTGGTCAGCGCAGGTAGGCCTCACGTCCCGCGTCGAAGCATCAATCGAAGTAGTTGGATTTTTACGATGCGCGTCCTAAGGGAAACCGCGATCGAAAACAATACCGTCGAGCTGTAAGGATTGCGTGTCGAAAAGGTTAGAAGATGATCCCTAACAAAAGACTTCTTCCAAGACAAAAACAAAGTGCAAACATCCGAGCCCAACACCAGATGGCGATCTATGCACAAGTATACGATCTACAGCTCATATGCCTTGAACACCCAATTACTTCTCTAAAATATAGGTATTGGTTGAAACCCAAAGAAGCCTGAGCTCCAATAGAGATCCAAAACTGACCATCATCAAACTGCAGTGAAACAGTCTTGGCAGTTAACGACTGCCAACGCCAGGAGCTGCATGATGATTGGAGGGATTCAAATATAAATAAATGCAACACTAAATAGACTCCTGGTAGGAAACCGCATGCATATCTACAATGTACGTACAACAAACATTTAGCAGAGGTTTTTAGGCCCCGCATGCTATCTCCCCTTTAAAAAAATGTTTAATACAAGGTCAACGGGAATGTTTCAAGGGTACATTTAGCCTTCAGACTCCACCACATTGTCAGTGCCATATGGTCACAACATCTCTACGCTATAGTCCAGCTTGGACATTCAGCCAGTTGCCTAAAGGTGTGCAGGGGTACTGTGCATGCACAGGTCTTCCAGGTTAAAATATAAAATTACCATACAAGTGTAATTTTCTGCAGTTAAGAATGCAAAAAAATCATCACCCTATCATAACTTTTTAAAATTTTGAAGGAACTCCCACAACCAGCTTGCCTATCACAAACCATTACCCCGTCAGCTACTAATTGGGAGGTTATAGGGAACTTCTTTATTGATACAATTGACATTATTTACTCTACTTTTGACACACAACTTCATCTAGGTGAGATCCCTTGGGAACAATTTAGCACATCATTGATAGACAGCATAGAAATGGGGGAATTTGAAACTTTGTCGGTATAACAGGTTGAAAAAACAATGACTGAAGTTAAGTCGGGCTCTCCATTAGATCACTGCCCCCACTTTATTTTCGCTAGGCTGGCACCCTTTTTAAACCCCTCCCAGACACACATTTTTAATCTATCCCTGGCCACTGCATAATACCCAGATCTCTGCAAACAAGCTTTAATTCTCCCCCGAGCAAAGAAAACAGGCATCAACATGTCAATCTTGTCGAACTATCAACCCATCTTCTTACTCCCCTATATGTTCATGGTATTAGAAAGACTGATCAATGCCCAGGTGACCACCCTTCTATAAAAAAAACTAACTTGTTAACCTATCCCAGACAGGATTTAGAACTAACACCACCACAGAATCCACTCTCCTGGCCCTTTTAGACATCAGACTAGAGGTGGATAGGTGCAGGGCTGTGTCCAGATCCTACAGAATCTGTCTGATGCATTTGACAGGGTCCCATCATCTACTGATAGAAAAACTGTACAAGATGGAGATCTATTCTAAAGCCTTAAATGGTTGGGCTCCTTCATAAATATGAGAACCACTCAGAGCAATTAGACACCTTCAGATCTCTTCCCTGCACACCCAAAGGCAGAGTCCCTCAGCGTTCCTCCCGAATCCCAATATTTTTCAATGTGTACGTCTTATCCATTGCAAAAAGTGTCGGGAAATGGAGTTTTGAGATTTGATCTTATGCAGATGATACCCAGCTGGTAATTTCGATTGGGGAAAAACATCAGGAAAACAGAGTCAATCCGACCAACGGTCTTACAGAGGTGTCAAACTGGTTGAGGGCACACAAATTAAACGCCAAAAAGACAGATTCTGTTCTTTAGTGGAGCACAACAGATTTGGGACTCCTCCTGGTTGGTGGCAGACCACTCTACGTCCAGCCCTTAAGCCTAAGAAAGTGGTAAAAAACCCTATGGATCTTAATAGACAACTCCTTATCGAGGCAGAAGCAAGTCAATGCCACTTGTGGCAAATGCTATAGCGTTCTTAAACTCCTGAGAAAAAACCGTATCCGATGGATTCTGGCGGATGGACTAAGAACCGTAGTCCAGGAGCTGGTGACTAGTGGACTGGATTACGGGAATGCGATTTATGTGGGCATGGTGGATTACCTTTTCTCCCATCTTCAGGTAATCCAGAATGTGGCAGCCATACTGATATGCAACAAAGACAGATTTAGCCCAGAATTAGCTGGTTTAAAAACTCTTCACTGACTGCCTGTGCACTGTGCACAAAAGAGCAAAGTTTAAAATTCTCTGCCGTGCACTCAAGGCACTTTACAAAACAGGCCCAGCTGTTCTACGTTCCAGGCTAGATTTTTAAACCAACCCGAAACGTAAGATCTCAGAATTTGGCTCTAGCCAAGGACTATGCGCATCAAAAAAGTGAGGCCAGGAGGCCGCTCCTTCTCTTATTTAGCTGCGGCCCAGTGGAACTTAAGGACATTCGCCTCATGAAAAACATTTTAAGTTTAAAAAGGTACAAACTTGGTTTTTCTGGGATTAACTATGAACAGTTGACGCACCTCACAGCAGTCAAACTCCTAATTACGACTTGAGTTCTCAGCAATCCTAGCGCTGTGATATCCCTCGGGGATGAGTTGCGCTGTACCAATACTGTATATATATATATATATATAGGCCCTCAACACAGCATCAGAAGTCTCAAAATAAAGTCAAGCTCTTTAGTTTTATTTCAAGAATATTTTACTCTGTTTTAAAATGTTTCCACATTGAAATTTACACAATTGCTTGCACTAAATAGTTTGTGGGTGTTCACATTTTACAGCACATTTTAAAGGAAGTGACCAGGGAAATCAGAGTAGAGGGCAAAAATGTAAAAGTAATAAACAAATGTCATGGGAGTCCATCTCATTGTAAAAAGAACGTCCAAAATACAACCATGTCTGCTTTTGGCCTGAACACAACATATTCGATCGGAGATTGTGCTCAGAACATGTACTTGCTTTGAGTCAATGGGTGAGATCAGATTTGTTTTTAATGCAGTAGAGGAAATTTCAAAATCTGATCTCATGTAATGATATGAAGTAGACACTCCAAAATAAAAGCTTTTGTTGCATGTTCTAGAGGACAAGAAAAAAGAAAATTAGACAAGGTACAACATATGTGTCTTCCAGCAGAATTCTCTGCCTTCATCAGAACAAATACAGGTAAGTATCATACTGAAGCGAGAGCCGATAGGGTCTACGATTTAATGCAGTGTTACTAGTATGAGCGAGTACCCCTTAGAAGAGAGGTCTATAATGAGGGTTGATGAGAGAGAGAGGAGGCAGAACCAGTTCCCACAAAGATTCACAATTACTAGAGCTTGTGGAAAGCATTCTGTGACCAAATTGCGAACCTTTGGTGGCAGTTACATGGGTCTGATGTCACACCACTGCTTTTTTTCATAAACCACGGGATTCTCAACCTAAACTACTACTGCCCCGAGGATGTTACCTGAATCTGTACATAAAAATATGAATACCAACCATTTTGGTGCTTGAGGCTAAATTAAACTTCCTTTTTTAGCAAAGGAAACTGCTCCTAAAACCGATGTATTCAAGGCCATCTTAAATTATATCTCCAGCTTGCAAATAATTATTGGAATCTAAAAATACTGTATACCCCAAGAATGTCCCTGTTTCTGAAAGCAAAGAAAGACGTTAAAAGAAATGCCACGATTTGCTTTATCAAGTAGTGGATGACTAGTTGATACCAAATCGAAAGTATTTTCAAGACAAAACTCAAACCTTAACAATACACTTTGGTAAGATTAGAGCTGCAGACAGTGCCAAAATTACATGCGTCATACGGTTTCCTAGAAAGGAACCTTAAGTCTTTCAAAATCTTCCAGAGAGAGGATGCATAGACTAGCAGCTATGATCAGCAGTTATAATTTGGAGATGGAGGCAAATGAGATTAGGGCAAACAGGATTTCCATTGACAGATCATGCTGTTGGGGCTCCCTAATTCTTTGAAACATCCTGCAGCCTATGTCAAGGTTTAAGGACACCACAGAGTAGCAGGTGACAAATAATTCACAGAGCACCCCAAAACGGTGATATCTTTGACTAAGCAAAAGAAAATTATAGCAAAGTTAAAACATCTTTTATGAACAGTGTCTATAGCTCAGCCATTTCCTCCTGACAGCACAAAACCAGATAAACATGGGACAATGACAGACAAATGTCTGTAAATAGATATGGGCAAAAACAATAGGGGAAAATACCTGTTAAACTAAACTGAGATACT
Source organism: Triturus cristatus (assembly GCF_964204655.1). Taxonomy (NCBI): domain Eukaryota; kingdom Metazoa; phylum Chordata; class Amphibia; order Caudata; family Salamandridae; genus Triturus; species Triturus cristatus. Next base: position 885,935,888 of record NC_140580.1, on the reverse strand, counting down.
AGAGGATTTCCTTATCAGAAGAGGTCTGTACATTCATAAAAGGTGCATGAAAAATAAACACACTCGCTTTCATGAGCATTTTGTGAAGAGCAAGAATCAAAATGGAAATGCCAAAAGTTGCAAACATGATGCTTAACAGGGAGTACCAAGTGTGTCTTTTAAGGTCTTATTCCAGGAAGAAGGCAGCTCTGACTCCGCCTCATCTGCAGACAGTAGGCATGGAAAAGCATGAAGAAAATCTTTACACTGAGAAGCATTAACATATTTACTTCAAATAAAATACTGACATTCCCTGGCCATAGAAATGGTAGTCAATGGAGAAATGAAAATCCATTATTCATGTTTGGATAATTTAAGAGGGTGCAGGATGTTTTGAACAGCATAACCACCAAACTTTTAAAAAAAGATTAGTTTCTGATGTACATAAAATATATATAATGTATATATATTTGTATGCAATATTTAACATTTTGAAAGAGAGAACCTCTTCTACCTGAGAAAAATACAATTTTAATTCCAGGAAAAAATGTTCCCCAAAACATCTCCTTTACAAAATAAAAGAACAGGCCCAACTTTTAGTGCAAGAATGGAACACCTGTTTATGAGGAGGGACAGGATTTGCCCACCAATAAGTCAATATCTCTACAAATATACAAAAAGGAAAATATTAAAATCTAAGTCCAGGATAACTCCAGAATCACCTTTCAGAGTTCAGAAGGCGAGGAAAAGATTCTGAGTTCCAACGTATATGCTTTGTTTGAATAAATAGCCACGCTCTCCCCCTGCTTCTGTGGAAAAGTAGAGGCAAACACCAACTGACGGAATGTTCTTGGAGAAATCACAACTAGATGTTTTTAGGTGAAATTCAAAGCCAATGTCCAGCAGCCTGCAGCAAATTTGTAGCTGAATCAGACTCCTAGGCTTCCCCATTAGTCGACAGCAGAGGCAGATCTCAGGAAGAGTTAATGAGGGTCTCTGGGTTGGGAAATTAATGGTCTCTCAATTTAAAACTTGAGGCTAAACCCCGGCCCAGCAGCTGAAGCTCCCTGGTTTGTTGTGGTGAGATGGAAACCAGTGTCTTTTATATCATCTTCACCCTGTGAAAAGAGAACAAGCGTCAAACTCACTTTTTCTTAAGGAGTACAGTTGAAGACGGACTACAATATCAAAACACCAGCAATCATCTACAATTAAAAAGATATGCAACAAAAGCTTATTTACCTCTAACAATAGAGATGCATGGATGAAATAACATCTAGCGATTGCATTTTAAAAGAGTCCAAATTATTTAGAAGAAAGTTTATTTAAAAAATCACCTTTGAGGGTGCATCTCATCAGGCCGTCTACGATACAATAAATAACCTGTGACTCAGTGCCATCTTCAGATTTCTCTGCCTGATATTTTAAGCCTGGAAAAGGCTGTATTTCCGAAAATCGTACATAAAATATTCGATTTAAATTTCACATCCTAAATATGGTTTATAAAAATAATTTTCCTTTGGGTGTAGATTTAATATTATTGTCTCCAATAGAGCTGTATATAAGAACTAAGACAATTATTTCACCTGAAGTTCTGGTACCACACTGTGTAAACGAGCATGTTCCTTAAGTAAACAAGACTCCATAAACTGAGATCCATGCAAAGATTATCTCAGACACAAGATGCTAGGATTACTGCAGTCTCAAGGCTTTGCAAACTAAGGCAAATTGTAAGTAAAATGTAATTTTTCCCTTTTGTAATTTGAAACATATGAAGTCAAAGAGTTTTAAGTGTCTAAATAGAATTTTTGTAAGGGATTACACAGTTTTAAAGAAGTGACAGGCAATTGGTGTACAACAACATTCTCCCTGCAAAACATGGCAAAGCAATTTTTCAGCCTGCATGGGGTTCAGACTGCAGACACTAACCGTGTCAAACAGAAAATGTTGAGTCATGAAACAATAGAGGAATTAAGTGAATCAGCAGCTATATTTTAAAAAAAATACACTAAGCAGGTAATCAAGCTACAGAAGGGAATCCTCAAAAACAAACCATTGCAATAATACACCTACTGCTAATAATATTAACAATAATAAATGCAACTTGAACTCTGTTGTAGAAAATTGTGGCAAATCTGAAAATGGACAGTGTCTTCGGTGTTGCAATGTTTATTAACCATTTCCTACTCTTTTCCTACTGAGGTTTAGCAGCCTAAGAGAGAAAAACGTAAGTATTTTAACCTGCGCAAGTCACAATGTTGGGGGAAGAAGAACTAACTACTTAAGTCAGCCAAAGTAATAACATGGTGCCTGAGGCTTACAAGTCCACCTCTACAGGTATGCAAAGGTATCCACTAACATCATAGATCAGACACAGTAATTGTGACCACTTAAAAGAAAAGATCTGCCCATCTAGTATGGACAATAGGTGGTACCACAAGATAGCTATGATAAATTACTAGATGAGTGGGAGAGAAACGCAGGTAGCAGTACAGCACAAGCACTTGTACAATATATTCAGATATGCCCCGACAATATTGGGCACCATTTCCTAATATTGCAAGTGCCAGTGAAGCCACAGAGAGTTTGTGGGCTGGGAACTCGACAACTCAAGTTCCACAGAAGCATGATGGCTTCACTGAATACAAGAGTGTTTGGTCCCAACCTACTCCTTTCAATAAACCCACACTGATGCCAGTGTGGAATTTATTGTACCATGTACCCAGAGGGCACCTCAGAGGTGCCCCCTGAATCCCTCTAAACCTTGGTGTGGTCTCTGAACGGCTGTAGGTAGCTAGCCACCACCAGATATGTTTCTGGACCCCTCGGTAGAGAGCCCCTGCTCTCTGGGACCAGAAACGATGCACATCCTGGGCAGAGGGGTCATGCCTCCTCCCCAAGGATTGGCCAGTGCTCGAAGAAGGGACGCTTCAAAGGCCTGCCGGCTTTTTGATGCGTCCCCCAGCCTTTGCTGCTAGCAGCAGCGGGCAGTCCCTAGCTTACACTCCCATTTTGGGCAAGAAAATTGAAAAAAAAAAAAAGAAGAAAAAAAAAAAAAAAAAAAAAAAGGTGTGCCCACCCCTAAGGTGGGTGGAAGTGGGGTGAAGCACAACTTTCAGTCCCAGACACCTCCAATCAAGGCTAGGCTTAGGCCCCCTCCCACAAGAGGGTGGCATAATAGATGGTTTAGTCACCCTAGGTAAGTTGCCCATTGGCCCTAACTGCCAGCCCCCTAAAACACCTCCTAAATTTTGTATTTAGGTGGCTGCCCCAGACCGGACCCTCAAATCTGCGATGAGTTACGAAGGAAGAAGACACCCTGCAACATAAGACGACAACTGCCTTGGCCCCAGTCCTATAGGCCTGTCTACAACTTTGACGATCCTGCGACCTGTCTTGCAACAACGACCTCCAAAAACTCGGGGAAGACTGTTGCTGTCAATAAAGACTCCAATCTCCTGAGGACAACGGACTTGTCCAGAAGAAACCAACGCCAAACACTCCAAAGACTCCGGATCCAGACGGATCCGCGTCTACTGCCCACTCTGCACCAGACGCCCACGACCCGAGTGAGTGGCTCACCTGTTCAGTGAAGTCTACCAGGAGATCCTGACCTTGTGTCCAGTGGTGGCTGACCTCTCTTAGCCTCCAAGACAGCGCCTGCAGTGTGTGTCCAGAGGCACCCTCCGACCGTGACCGGCTCTGGTATGAAGAATCGACGTCTAAAGGCATCCCTGCACCCGTAGCCCCTTAACCTTGGTGAGCTGAACCGATGGTGCCCCTTCGACCCCATACACCCCAACTTTCCTCTGCGGTCGTTGGTCTTCCTCTTGCAACCTCCGGTGCCATGCCTACAGCCTCTTTTCCATCAAGGGAAACCTCAATGAAAAGCATTGGGCGTCTGATGTTGAATTTGCACACTGCACCCAGCCGCCCCTGTGCCGCTGGTGGTGTATGCTATGTGCTACTTTGTGCCCCCCCCTTTGTGCTACCCCCAAAGCTTGGTCCCTGCAACCAATTTACTTACCTGCAAGCAGTGCGACTCCTGGCACCCCCTAGCTCCATTGGAAAGCATTGGGTTGAAGTCAGATTTTGACCTCTGCACCTGGCCGCATCTGTGCCTCAGTTTTGGTACTTACCTGACCCTTGCTGACTTTCGTCTCCGAAGACTGAGATTGTAATTTAAACACTTAACTGTATAACCTGAATATTGTTATCCCGACAGGATAAAACTGGACTGTGTGAAAAAGTTTGTGTCGATTTTTCAATGTGAAACACATTTTTAATTTAAAACATACTTACCTGATTACGAAGATCTGGATCTTACAATAAAGTACACACAAAGAATAATTTTTATAAAATTGGTCTGGATCTCCTCCTTGAGTCGTGTGTCCATTATTGATCACTGTTGTGCAATAAATGTTTTACACTCCTCTGTGTTAGGCCTAAGGCTGCTTGCCCCACTACCAATAACAGAGCACTCTGGGTTTTACATTGAGCCCTGTACACTTTTGGGGAACCCCTGGACTCTGTGCACGGTATTACCACCTAGTGGCAATATCATATACAGAGCCAACTTCCTACACCATGACTGAGTGAGACTCCTCACCATATTTCTTTATTCTTGTGCATCAGATAAAATAGGTTACTTACCTGTACACTGTGGTTCGGCAGTACAAATATTTTTCATTGTCACATGCTTGAATCTTTCTCGCTGTCAAGGTGGGAGGGAGTCTTGCAGTAATAATAAGCCGTAGCAGGCCAAACTTCACATATTAAAGCCCATAGGAGTGACACTGTTAGCCAATTCACACTGTTTTAGGAAGAACCAAGGTCCAGCTAATCACAGAACAGATCTTGAATCATCTTTCTCCCAAGGGTCACAACACCTCACATTTCTAAACACAAGTGACCAAAGGAAGTAAATGAGGTATTCAATTTGGTGAGCCCCACAAAGAGGCGGGAGGGTCACATATGACTCTGAAAGATATCAATACTGGATAACCACGGTGTAAAGGCAAGTAACTAGTTTTTTCTCCCGTATTGAATCTTTCATAGAATAACATTGTTGAATCGAAAAATAAGCAGTCATTAAACTGGGAGAAAAAACAGATTGTGAACAGGTGGGAGGAAAAAAGTGTACAAGTAAACATTTCTTTATACTGGTTAAGAACTGCATATGGCTAGCTGTCTCTAGACATATACTTTTTTATTGTTTGATTAATTAAATCATTACAATCCACATAAAAGAGACAAAGGTAAAAATCATTATTCAAGTATTTTTCACTAGGCTCCTCCCATCGTTTCTCAATAAAAGTAGGACAGTAAAATTATTAATATGAAAGTTCCCTTCTAGGACGGGATAACCTTTGCTCAATTACAACCACATGGCGGCATAGTATCAATAAATACAGTTAGTAAAAATAGAAGTCACTTCAAAAAACAGAAAGGCCACCAAACTGAAGAAGGTGCAATGTAGTGTAAGGGGGAGAAAACATTAATGGGCCCAATGTGGAATCCAGGAGTGGGAAGCAGCTGACGGGCTTGGAGATGTATTATCCGACAATTCAGCCATAATTTGCAGAATGGATTCTCGAAGTCAAGTTAAATTTGATCTGTTCTAACTACTAACACCCTCTGAAATTTAATGTAAAATTCAGAGTTACAGCAATCAATAGTCAATGGCAAATCGTTGATACCATGTCTTATCCTCAGCCGTGCCTCTTAAAAATTCCACGAGCCCCTTGACAAGATTCTACTGTTATCAGGGGGGGGGCACAGGCGTCTATATAAGAGAATTGGGTTCAAGGTTCATGTTACGAGACTGGGCCAGGGTACACCGGTTTTACTGGAATACAGCTTCAAAGGTGTACATTATCATGTCCACCTGTGTTTGTTTCCCAGTTTTGACACAGGCCTTGGGAATTCTGGTTGAGCTTGCGATATGCAAGATGGACGAAGAGTGTAAAACTGATGTTTAAAGCTATGTTCTTCGGGTTCAATGCCGCGATGATACCCTGCCTGCAGGACCGGACTCCCAATCTGTTCCACTCTGGCCTCAGTTTTGATCTACGCAAGGACAACAATGCTGGGCATAGACATACAACATGCTCCAGGGACAGATTTCCCGCAACCCCTACACAGAAGCTCATCTGATGGGTGCCGCCAAAGAGGTAGAGGTTTCAAAAAGTGCCACACCCCCAGGCTAAGTGCAAGCTAGATATGATGGAAGAGAGGCCACCTGATAAGTCGATTACTGCCCATGCGTGTTTGCGTTTGGCAAGGGTCGCCTTGTCAGAAGAGTAGGACCACAATTGGGTGCTCTTCTTGAGGCTTATTTTAAAAGCTGCTTTGCTTGGATTAAGGTTCAAGAGGTCACTTGCCAATAATTGCTGCACACATTCGTGAAAGAACAGACTGTCTGACCCGCCAGGGTTGCTAGAGCGGATATCGGACCATAGCAAAGAGTAGAGGGAATCTTCTCTGGCCTGCCTTAGCTTATGGCACATTTTTAAATAGGCACCTGCGCTAATCATTTTGTAGTTTAGGAGGCCTAGCTCTAATTGGATCTGAGCTGCAGATGCAGTTTTTGGCAGCTGAAGGACCTTTTTAAAGATTTCAATCGCATGTTGGTTTAGTGTAGTTTTGAGTTTACCTAGGGTGATTTCGAAGCCGTACGACAATGTGGGGCCTATTTTAGCTCTCATGACTTCCAACATTGGAGCTAGGCTCGGACCGTTCAGCTTTTTGGAAAGTTTTGGAAGAGTAGCTTTCATGGCGATGTCGCTGCGATACTTGACAAAGGTGCCCCTTGAGTCGATGTTAATCCCAAAGTATTTGTGTGATTTTCCTACTGAGAGTTCAGAGTTATTATAGGACCAATCACCACCTCTATAGTGCTTCCTGCCAAATATGACCACTTGAGTTTTCTTTAAATTTACCTCCAGCTTGTTCATGGCGGTGTAGCTCTATAATTCATTTAGCAATCGTTGCAGCCCAACTCGCGTAAGGCTGAGGAGGACAAGATCGTCGGCATACAGAAGATCGAAAACCGAACACCACCAGCCTAATGGGTGACTATTTATTGCATCTAGCTCTGCTGAGAGGTCAGCTATAAACAGATCAAAAAGCAGCCGAGCTAGCACACATCCCTGTTTGGCTCTCCTTGACGTCATGATTTTTCGAGAAAAGTGTGAACCGATTCCTAGCTTGACTTGTATCCAAGTGTTGGTGTGTAGTTGGACTATTGCATTCAAGAGTTTGGCCGGGATTTCCCATTTCATTAGCTTGTCCCAGAGTGCCTCCCTTGAAACCCAGTCAAAGGTTGCTTTAAAGTCGACAAAACAACAATAGACCAACTTTAATAAAGCTATCGCTTTACAATAAGTATTGATAGGGTTAATAGGTTAATAGATTGGACGAAGTGCCCGAGTTTTCAGTGAAGCCTGTTTGGTTTTTTGGGATCAGTCCTCTCGAGTCAACCCAAGAGCTCAGTTCTTGGAGTAAAATGCTCACAAAGTGCTTCGCCTCATTGTCCAGTAAGGCTATCAGCCTATAATTGTTTGGGGATGAATGGGGGCCAGACTTATTAATTGGGTGGATTATTACCCCTCGCCAAGAGTCAGGTATAATTAGGCTTTCCTGTTTTTAGTTTCTATTTTTGGTAAGTTCTGGTGGGATTTTTTCCAGTGTTTTCAAGTGATTTCAATTCCTTAAAAAAACAGTTGTCATCAGTGGTTACACATTTTCGCGCCACTAAAAACAGAAAAAGTGTTTTTCCAGTGTTAATGGAACTTTTGCTTTTAATATTGCTTGCTTTCTGCATGGATAGAACGTGGTATATAGACAGTGTATATAGGTACAAATATATTTTTGCAAATTAAACTTATTGTTGTACACCATACAATACTTCTTCAGTGAGTCTTTGGTCATGTGTGCTCGCTTTTCCTTTCCATGTAAACTTCTGTGAAAAGGCCCTCTCAGCATTGGCACTTGAGAAGGGCAATGCCAAAACAGCCAGTACACAATTTGTTAACTCTGGCGTCTGACATAGCTTTCCATGCCAATACTGGTGAACTTGAAGATTGCGATTCTCACGGCAGGTTCTGCAACATTTGCATTGAGCTGGGCGCTTATGCACTCAGTTATTGAAGCGGTCAAAAATGAAGCAGCACTTTTGAAACTATGGAGGAAATTCCCCTTTACTGAAGGGATCTAGAACTTGTACAGAGTACCACAGTGAGGTTTCATTGACTATAAATGCCATTGGTGGTGAAGGGACATATCTATGCCTCATTGCAAGCCATTTCTCACATTGTAAAATAAACATTCCTGAATTGCTCAACATTGCTTTGCTTACAAAGTGGCAAGCACTCGAACATGGAACATGTTGAAGTGCCAAAGTCACTAAAGGTGAGGCCAAGCCTCGTCTCAAGGAGATGTTTCACATCTACACCAATTATGCTGAACACTTGGCAGACAAGGGTTTTTTCAGACTCTAGTTTTTTTTAAATTATGTCCACTACAGCAGTTATGTTTTCCTGTAAAAATCTAATAATGCAATAGAGTGTACTTTTTTCACATCACTATCAATATGCCACCAAAGATCCTCACATTTTTTGCCTTTGGCATCATCACTCACCAAAAATTCTGCAAAGGGTTGCCACATGGATACTATAGCATTCCTAGCCCCTTGGACTGAGAACTATCAGCTAAAGGACACAGTTGGATTAACTCTTTCTTTGATGCCACACAAAGCACAAAATGATAATTATTTGCGTTTTAGTTCCTGTGTATAAGAAAACATTGTACCAGAATAGATTAAAAAGTCAATAGCATCCCTCATTAACTCTGAAGATTGTAAAGATGCTTTCAGCATACCATCTAACAAGTGGTAAGGATCTCCTACAGGGAATCACTTCAGCTTGGGTATCAATTTAGACAGGTCATCACACAACTTTTTCATATAAGTAGCTGAATCACTGCAAATACAAACAATATCACTCCAATGTTCGTTGAACTCGGAAAGAACCTTTTTTGCAGAGCATTCCAAGTGACACTGCGTTCCATGTTTTTCAAAAGTCTGGTGTCATGTTTTCACCACTATCCCAGATGCTTGGTGACAGCGCTCTTTATACATAAACTTGTCACTATACCTTGCATTGAATGTGTAACGCCTGACGTGTTGGCAATTCACCTATCAATACTGACCCACTAGAAACTGTGGGCTGATGTATTAAGGGTTTTTACCCATTCTCTGTGGGTAAATGTGATGACACATTAGAAAAGGTTCTTATGAAACCAGCCATTTTATCAGTGAAAGAATCAAACACACCCAAAATATAAAATAACTAAAAGAGACCTAAACCCTGCATCTTTAGACCAAAGACCACAAATCTGAAAAAAGGAAGAAGAAACAATATTTTAGCGGTATCCCTAAACAACAAAGTTCAAGCAGAATAATGTTAGCCCAGTCTTATTTACTGCTAGCTTGTATAACAAAGTTATATTGTATTGGCTCCTTCTTGAAGAAATAAATGACTCTTTCACTCTTTTTCCTTTCTTTGAATGGCATTTAGTTTGGGGTTGTGCAGGTGTTTTTTTCACTGTTTATATGTTTTCACTGGTGAGGGCTATTTCTCTTTCAGTGGGGTTTTATCAGTTATTATAGGTTTAAACCTAATACCCCACAGCCTAGGTTGAATTGAGCTCCTTAGTGAGTAATCAAAAAGGATTGCTAGCTGTTTTTACCATAGGGAGATGTTCGATTTAAACAAGGCCTGTGGCAGACCATTTGGGCCTGGCGCTCCATCTGATCTTGCTTTGGTTAGTATTTTAGCCTGTCTTGTATGAGTGATGGAAATTTTCTTGCTGAGGTGTTGCCGCGCCTCTTGTGAATAATCTTGGCACTCCTTGGGGACATCTTTTGTTAATATGGAGATGTTGATCGATGTAGGTTCGACTTGGTCATCTGCCTGGAAGTGACCAGTCAGAAATGTTACCCATTCTACCTCTGAGATGTTTGCACTCCCCTGGCTGGTGTTCCCATTTGATTGCCTGTTTATTAGCGCCCAGAATTTTCTTGGGTTCCGGCTTTTACTTTCCCAATACCATGCACAATGGCGTTGTTTATCCTTTTGGTATGCCCAGCTATAGCTTTTTTGTGCAATTTTGTACTCGTTCAATAGTTCTTCAGATTCAGGATGATTCCTAGCTGCAGTAGTTCTGGTCTTCTTTAACGCAGTAGTTTGGTTTGAGGTGGGGATCTGTATACTACGAGAGTCGGTATAGGATTGTGAAGGTGTTTGAAATTGTCTGAAAAGTTGGGAACAAAAATGTGTCCAATCATCTATTGGGGAGGCTTCCAGCATGAAACGACCTGAAGTGAGTAACAGACATTCCTTCATGATGTTTATGCTGATGTCTTCATTCCATCTTCAGCGTTTTAGGTTTCTTTATAGTCAAAAGTAGAGTAAAAGCGGCTCACCTCATTTAAATAGGTTATGTAGAACTACTTGTCCCACAGCCACATCTTGGTTGGAAGTAGTATCTACACAGTAATGCTTGGTGAACGTATGCCGATTTGTCCATGTGGCCGCTCTGCAGATATCAGGCAATGATACTTCAGCAAGCAATGTCGTAGAGGCTGACATACTTCAAGTTGTGTGGGATCTAACCTTAGTGCCCAGTGGTCTTCCGGTCTTTTCATGACTAAAAAACTACACTTGCTGAAACCCATCTGGCTATGCTGGCCATTGACAAAGCTCGCCCCTTCCTTCAAGGTGCACAGACTACTATTGATTGCTGTAACTCTGAATTTTACATTAAATTTGAGAGGGTGCTAGAACGGATCATATTAAACTCTACTTCGAGAATCCATTCGGAAAGGTTTAGTTCTGTTGATCTAAAATTTGAGGCACCGTTTAACATTTAGAGAATGCAGTGCTCTTTCAGTTGTTTACGACAGATTTTGGAAAAACCTCTTTTTAGACAACTAGTTCATTCAATCTACTGGTTGTAGAAGCTGGAGTATAAACTGAAGCATAACCATCCTGAATGATTCTTTTTGACGTTTTTGTTTTATTGTCTCAGAACCAACACCTGCCTCCACTTCTCATTTTGTTTTCTGTAGAAGAAAAGATTTGGAGTAGACATTTGTGTTTCGATGTTCTCGTGGGACCACTTCTATTGCTCGCTTGTGTATAAGCAACCTTATTTCCTCCCTTAACAGACAATGTTGTTGATGTGTCCTCTTGCGAGGTGATTTCTCTGAGGTTTCTGCGTAAATTCTATAGTGTGACCCGGTTAGATATTGTCTAGTACCCAACGGATTGAAGATATGTTTCTCCAGTGCTCGTAATAGTCGGAACAACTTGCATTCAAGGCAGTTGTCTGTAAAGGTGCAACCGGCGCTATAACATTGCCATTGTCTTCTGAAAGGCTCATGTTCCCTTGAGTTTATCTTTTGTAGGCCATCGCAGGCAGAGGTCGGTATTGCTGTGGAATCTTTTGGCGACATCCCTGTTAAAACTGTATATATAATACTTGCTGGATTAGATTGGTACCCTGCCTGAAAAGGGTAGAGTCCTATACCCCTGCCGCCACAAAAAGGTTTGGAAGCAACGTTGTTGGACCACCGCTAGGGACCTGGTTGTATCCGCATCAGTCTTGATGGATTTTTAGCACATCTATGTGTTTCCGGAAGAGTTCTTCCTCATTGTAAGTGTAGGAAGCTGGCTCTCTATATAATGCACAAAGTACTCTGAGAAGAGAGCCCAAGCTTTCTTTAAAAATCCCAAGTGCTCTATTTTGTAGTAGTGCGGCCAAGCAGCTCAGGCAAATTAAAGGGGAGTGTTGAGCATTTGTTGTACACACAGTCAATAAATGGAAAAAACACACAAAAAAATAAATAATCGGGCGCCAATTTATAATAAATAACAGATTTTTATATTATTTTAGGCACTAAGCTCTTCGTGTTCAGGTAAGTACTTTTTAAGATAAGTTTTCAGCATTTAAGTAGACAATGTATTCGCTGTAACGTTAACTTAGGGAGAAACCATATGCTGCAAAGGACCACTTATCGCCGACGTATAGGACTGTTCTTCAGGACTTAAGTTAAGTACCGGCCAAGGTCCAGGACAGCACAAACAAGTTACCTTGGACGGCTCTGGGGCATCCAAGTGCAGAGGAGCTTTTAGTGTCGGTCGACCAGTTGCAGTCAATGGGAAATGGTACCTATAACGGATTGGTATAGCCAATAGGTCTCGCCTTTGGGACCATATAAGGGTGTAGCCAGAGATATTGGCTTTGCCAATGTTTTTAAGCTATGTTGTAGAGCAGTGTGACTGCTGTGCAGCATGTTGAAAAGTTATAATAAAAAGTTTCATAAGCATTTGTCACCTTATATATAACCAAGAAGACATTATGTACACCTGAACACCCCAATTAAAAAAACTATTTAACATAAAAAATGTATTCTGGTTTTCTGTACTTGCAATGCTGGCAACTTCTTCCTGCCTTTTCTAATGCTGGTCTATTATAGCTTTTTTGTTATTGGGATGGGGGACATAAACAACAGGAGGGTGGAGGTTAGGAAATAGTACCTAAATTACAACACAAGCAGTGGACGGATACTAGGGGAGAATCAACGGATGGCAGATTCCGAGGGCAGATTGAGGTGATGCTGAGGTGGAGCATTGGAGTGTGGAATCTAACAAAGCAATTCCCAAAAAACACAACCAATTCTGACAGCAGCATTATGCAAAGAGACAGAGGCACAGGCTGCTGGTTTTGAAAAAGAAAGCAGGACCGGAGGGCTGGTGGGAGGGGAAAAGAAACTGGGGCGGAGTGGGGATAGGATAACCAAGCCATACCTTAATAGTGACCAATATCTTTGTTTTCTGACACTGCGCAAAATATACTTGAACATGTTTGAGTTAGTGAATACAGGGAGCGCTAAATAAATTGATTTGATTCAAGCCATTATTTTTATGGGCAAATTAACTGTGTATTTAATGTCCATATTAATTCCATCTGGGACACAATTACCAAATGGATAGTCAAGAGGTGTGTTGTTACATTGAGTAAATGGTTAAATCGATAGCATTAATCAATCGTTATTATATTTCTGTTTCGAGGAACATTCATTTTGCTTGCAAAGAAAATAAACCATTCACATTTGCATGACAGCATGAAGATGTTACATTATAAACTACCACAAAGCTTATTAAAATTTTAAACTGTAGTAGATGTACAGCGTGAATGATATCTGCTTTAGATATTTCAATAATGGTACATTTTAAACATCAATTTATGGAAGATAATTAGGCAATAGTAATTTCTCACAAGCAGTATTATCATCACTAAACTGCTTTTGATCTCATTACATGCTCCTTTACCCGCTGTAAGTACAAAAGACGTCTATATAGACTTCTGTTCTTTTTCATAAGTGATTCTATGCAGTATTGGAAAGCAAAGGCACTCAGTAATCTGATCCGACACATTATGAATGAACAACAAGCATTAAAAATGCAACAGGTCTCGGCTTTGTAAAAGTTAAAGCAATTCTGTTTGTAATTAGGTGGCTTTTTAGCTTTAGTTTTATTAGTGTTTTTCAAACGTTCATGTACATAACATGCATATGTATGCATGCATTCATATTTGTATTTATATAGATATGCAGATGTATATACCGTATGTTCTGGCGTATAAGACAACTTTTTCACCCATGAAAATCTTCTTAAAAGTCTAGGGTCGTCTTATACGCCGGGGGTCGTCTTATAAGCTGGTATACGGCGTGCTGAAACTTCAGGGACAGGCGCCATCTAGCTGAGCCACCGTGCGCTGCTTACTGGCCAGCCACCCCCTCTCCCTGCTCTCATGCGTACTCACATTGCGTACTACCGCTCAAATCGTCTTGGAGACAGGGAGGGCTGGCCAGGCAGGGAGAGAGAGCTGACCCACCCAATCCAAGCAGACTTTGTATGCAGTGTGCACAGGAAATACCGTACATTGCTTGCCGTGATTGGCTGGTTGTTGTATACTGGGATTGGCGATTCTGAGGGAAGGCAGTCTATCTGGTGAGCAGATACATGTGGTGATGAATACAGTACAGCACCAGTACATACAGTACAGTATACAAATGGCTAACAGTCAAGACCCCATCATGGCTCCACCAGCAAGAAGAAATACGAAGCCAATTTCAAACTTAAAGTTGTAAACTTTGCCATGGAACATAATAACTGTGCTGCTGCAAAACAATATGGAGTAACAGAAAAGATGGTTCGGGACTGGAAAGCAAATGAAAAAGCATTAAAGAGTATGCCAAGGGGTAAGTGTGCATTAAGAAGAGGCACCCCACATTGGCCAGAACTCGAAAAACTTGTAGCAGACATGGTGAATGAGCATCGCCAAAGCGGTTATGTAGTAACACAAAATAAAATACGTTTGTTTGCACTTCAGTGGGCAAAATCGAACCCAGATCACAGCAACAGATTTAAGGCCACTATATCCTGGTGTACTAGATTCTTGGAAAGGCATAATCTGGTACTGAGGCAAAAGACAAAAATTGCACAAAAATTACCTGCAGATCTTGATGGCAAAGTAAACAGTTTCCATCGATACGTAATACAACAGCGCAATAAACATGGCTATGCGTTAAGTAGCATCGGAAATATGGATGAAACTCCAATGAATTTTGATTTGGTTGGAAACAAAACTGTCCATCCAAAAGGTGAAAAAACAATTTTAATAAACAGGACATGAGAAGTCCAATTTTACAGTGGTACTAGCATGCACAGCTGATGGCGCCAAACTGAGACCAATGATTATTTTAAAAAGAAAAACAACAATGCTGAAACTCAAGTTTCCTGTTGGTTGTTTTGTACATGTGAATGAAAAAGGCTGGGTGGATAAAGAAGGGGTAAAACTATGGCTTGATAATGTATGGAGCAGGCGACCAGGTGGACTTATTCAAAAACGTAGTCTACTGGTGTGGGATATGTTCAGGGCTCATTTAACTCCCAGCACCAAGCAAAGGCTGGCACGAATAAACACAGATGCAGCAGTTATTGCTGCAGGATTGACATCGTTGGTACAGCCACTGGATGTGTGCCTAAACAAGCCATTTAAAGATTGCATTCGAGAACAGTGAAATGAGTTGATGGTTAGTGGCGAAAAGTCATTCACAAAAGGAGGAAACATGCGTGCTCCACAGTTGGATGTTTTGTGTAAGTTGGTCATAAAAGCCTGGAATGATATTGATGCAGAAACAGTAATCAAGTATTTCAAGAAGTGTGGCATATCAAATTCATTAGATGGTATGGAGGACGACTACTTGTGGCAAGATGAAGAGGAAGCCGAAACTGAGACCACACCATCTGATACGGAATTAGATCCATACGATGACTGCCTTACGAATGTACCACAAGATGTCATTGATGTACTTATGATATCGGATGACGAACAGGAGGATTTTGAAGGCTTTTAAAAGGAAACTGTCACGCCAGCAAATCCTGTAAAAATAGCTTGGAGTTATGATGGGCGTTGCTGACTCGCCAGGGACTTGCCCGGCACTTGCTCTCTCTCTATTGTTTGTTACCTTCCTCCTATCATCATCAGTTCCAGTTTGGTTGACAGCTTAGAAAACAAACCGCATGGCAGCTCCCATGGGTTTATTGTCTTATCCTTCCTTTCAGCTTTAGAGTTAATTAGGAAAAGTTTAATCCACTTGCACTGTTTTATGTTTACATGTTTGATGACAAACAGCCTTATGTTTGTAAGTGCCAGTTTTCCTACTAAGTACCTGCATGTCATAAGCATTTGAATTAAAATTACCATCTTAAAAGAAATCAGATTTTTTTAAATTTTTATTTGTTGTGCATTGGAAGAGGGGTAGTCTTATACGGCGATTATAGCCCAAACCCTTTATTTTAAACAGGAAAAGTAGGGGGTCGTCTTACACGCCCAGTCGTCTTATTCGCCGGAAAATACGGTATGTTTATATATTTATGAATGTATGTGTGTTTGTGTGTATATATATATATATATATATATATACACATACATATATATATATATATATACATATACACATATATTTGCATATATACATACACATGCATATATAAATGCATATGCATGCATATTATATATATATATATATGTGTGCATATGTGTGCGGGTAGAGAGGTACAGGTGTAGAGGCAGAGAGGTAGAGAGGTGTAGTGAGCAGGGAGTGAGTAGGGAGTAGTAGTGAGTGAGTAGTACAGGGTAGAGTAGTAGAGAGTAGGAGGTAGAGAGTAGTAGAGAGTGAGTAGCAGAGAGTAGTAGAGAGCGTAGTAGAGAGTGTAGCAAAGAGTAGCAGAGAGTAGTATTGAATAGGAGAGTGAGCAGTAGAGTGAGCAGTAGAGTGAGTAAAGAGTAGTAGAGAGTGAGTAGTAGCAAATAGTAGAGAGTGAGTAGTAGAGAGTGAGTAGTAGAGAGAGAGAGTAGTAGAGAGAGACTAGTAGAGAGGAGTAGTAGAGAGAGGAGTAGAGATGAGTAGTAGAGAAAGTAATAGAGAAAGAGTAGGAGAGAGTAGTAGAGAGTAGAGAGAGTAGTAGAGAGAGTAGTAGAGCGAGTAGTAGAGAGAGTAGTAGAGAGAGAGTAGTAGAGAGTAGTAGAGAGAGTAGTAGAGAGAGTAGTAGAGAGAGTAGTAGCGAGAGTAGCAGAGAGAGAGTAGTAGAGAGTAGCAGAGAGAGTAGTAGAGCGAGTAGCAGAGAGAGTAGCAGAGAGTAGTATTAAGTAGTAGAGAGTGAGTAGTAGCAAATAGAGAGAGTAGTAGAGGGAGTAGTAGAGCGAGTAGTAGTGAGTAGAGTGAGTAGTAGAGAGTAGTAGAGAGTGAGTAGTAGAGAGTAGTAGAGAGTGAGTAGTAGAGAGTAGCATAAAGTAGTAGAGCGAGAGTAGTAGAGAGTGAGTAGTAGAGTAGTAGAGAAAGAGTAGTAGCAAATAGAGAGTGAGTAGTCGAGAGTGCGTAGTAGAGGGAGTAGTAGTAGAGAGTAGTAGCAGTAGAGAGTAGCAGTAGAGAGTAGCAGTAGAGAGTAGCAGTAGAGTAGTAGAGAGTAGTATAGTAGTAATAGAGAGAGTAGTAGCGAGTAGAGCGAGAGTGTGAGAAAGTGCCATCTTTCTTGCATGGTATGTCCCCACTTTTTGCTGAATTGCTGAATGTACTTTGACTGAGTGTGCCCTGGACTCCTGCCAATCAGGTGCCCAGGGCCTATGTTCCATCCCTAAAAACCTAAAACCCAAATTGGCAAACCCTGGCCACATGTCAGCCCCTGGTAAATGGTACCCTAGGTACCCAGGGCCTTGTGACCAGGGAAGGCCTCTAAGGGCTGCAGCACTAATTGTGCCACCCTTAGAGACCCTGTACCCTCACACACACTGCCCTTGCAGGCTGAGTGGCTGGGTACAGGACAAAACAAAGAGTCGACATGGCACACATCCCTGTGTGCCATGCCCACCACCTACACTGCCCTGGCATATATCAGCCACCCCTCTAGCTGGGTGCCCTATGCGAGTGGTGTGGGCACAGGAGCAGGAGCCCTGTGTCCCCACAGTACCCAGGTCCATTCCTGGGCACTGTAAGTGCAGTGCTGCCATTTAAGAGTATATGGTGCTGAGAACTCGTCAACCACTAACTCCACAGCACCATAATGACAACACTGAAGACTGAGAAGTTTGGTATCAAACTTCTCAGCATATTAAACCCGCACTGATACCAGTGTGGGATTTAATGTACCAAGCACCCCAGAGGGCATCTTAGAGATACCCCCTGAAACCTAACCTACAATCCACGTCTGGTCTGAGAGGCTGCCTAGGCTGCCACACAGCAGACATGTTGCTGGACCCCTGGGTAGGAGAGCCCCTGCTCTCCTGGGCCTGCAATAATGCACATCCTGGGCGAGGTGCTAGATCTCCTCCCCCCGGATGGGCAGGGGGAAGCTTCAAAGTCATGCCGCCTCTGTGAGCTTCCCCAGGCCACTGCAACGCCCCACTCTGGCGGGTAGCTTGGCCGGAAACCCCAAATAAAGAGGGGATGTGCCAGCCTGCCAACCCCACCCCTCAGGTGGGGGAGGCGAGGTGAAGCACATCTCCGGGCTCTCGCCATCTTGAAGATGGGGAGCCCTGCCCAGTCAGGACTAGGCTACTGCCCCCCTCCCACAGAAGAGAGGCAGGATAGGGGGAGTACCCACCCCAGGACAGGTACCCATTGGTCCCTGCCCTTCACCTACCTGTAACGCCCCTAAATCTAGTATTTAGGGGCACCCTGAGCCTTCCTTCCCCAGATTCCGAAATACAGAGAAGAGCAAGAAGAAAGAAGACCTGCCCTGCAGCTGCTAAGAGGAGGAAGACACCTGCGAAGCAGTGTCCCTTTCAGACTCCTAGAGCAGAAAATAGACATCAACGGCAGATGTGTTACTTCATGGACTGTTGGACGGGACTCATGTGGTCATGGGTTGTATATATGCACCAAACACTGATCAAGACAAGTACCTAACTACACTAAGCGCAGCATTGGCAGACTGGACCGAGTATCCTTGGGTGATAGTAGGCGACTTTAATGCTGTATTAGATGTCGACTTAGACAGGTCCCAACCCCCCATTGCACACTGCAGAAAGCAAAAAACAAGCTGAGGCACTTAAGAGGTGGGCGGAGGGTTGGGATCTGCGAGATGCATGGCGGGTTAAATATCCAGAATTCAGGGAGTATTCCTTTTACTCACCACCACACAGGCTACACACACGGATTGATCGGTTCCTCTGTTCCGACGCCCTATTGGGATCCATTACTTCTGTACTCCATATGGCTAAAACCCTCTCAGAGAAGTAGAAGTGGGGAAACCCACTTGGTACCTCGCACTGTTCACTGAGTGGGAAGAAATCCCTAGGTACACATCACAGAACAATTTTTAAATGGTTAATTCTTAATTGCAAGCAAAATAAATGTGTTGGTAACTTTCAATCAATTTTAGCAACAAATGAAAAACAGAAGGATTTAATCATCACGTAAATATTGTTCATTTCACAATATGTTAAGCAGTACGTGAATGCATCATATTCAAGTTACATAAGTGTCCAATAAGTTGAAAATTCTAGTATGATGGAGAAAAAAATCAAGATGTTTTTGTCTTCATTGATGTTGAAGCCCAATGCATTTGGGGATTTGTAGAATCCCTTCATCAGGGGCAGTCTAAAACATAAGCAGAAAACGAGACATGTGTCTAGACAATGAACTTTTTAGGATTCAAACAGAATTCAAACTGATGCCACAATGGTGGAGACACAAGAGTGTGTAACCTTAGTGTTGGTTACCAATGTTAAACATTTGTGTCTACATGTTCTAAAAAGGTAAGGTTATTCAGCAAGTATAGTTGAGAAAGAAACCCGTGTGCAAAGAACCCTGGTAGAGAGGGAGACAGCGGAGTGCTGTGAAAGAAGCTGATGTATCTGGTAAAAAACGTGAGAGAATCTGAACATGCAAGTTTACCGCCAGTGCTGTAGATAAAATTGAACGGAAAGGCGCTCACCTCAATATGACAACAATGAAAAGCAATGACAGTGGTTTACTAAGAGAAAACTCTTCGAGTTCTGCAGAGTGGGGAAAAAAATAAAAAAAAATTAAAAAAAATGAAGCAACGATGTAATGGGTTGAGGGTGGAAATTTACTGCACTGTCCCAAATGTGCGTTGGAGAGTGAACTGTTACCTGAAGTCTCAACGAGACTGGTGAAGCTGAGTATCCGTGTAGAGCTCGTGGGATGGGACGTTACGCGACAAGTGTTGGCGAAGAAATACCTCTGAAGGTAAACGGGAGATCTGCAAGCATGGAAAAAATTAGCCTGCTGGACAATAGAATGTCAGGCGGTGGTTCGTAAAAAGAACAAGATGGTGAACTCTAGTGTACCTGGAAGCCGCAAGTTGACGAAGCGTTCTGTCGTTAGAAGGAAAAACCGGAACTCATCTCAGGGAAAACGCAGTGATGCGTGAATGGATGGCGGCGGGGTTAAGTGGACGTGGAGGAATGGAGATAGAAATGAGACTGGGGGTGAACCAAAACGGCAGGATAAACGATAAGAAGCGTACTAGGAAAATTCCAACCATGAAAACAATGGACTCGGGGGTGAAGAATGCAAAAAGCGTCTGCAAATCAGACGGGATGTCAAATCAAATGATCCTAAGAACGTGGCACTGCTGGCAGTGAATGACGGAATAAAAGTGCTGAGTGTGGAAAACAATAAAGTTTTGTGGAAAGAAAAAAGAGTGTTCAGTAAAAAAAGAACCAGGAGAACCATAAGATACCTAAATGCAGAAAGGGTCTGATAGTTGCATATGGTGAATACATGATTGAGCCTAGTGTGAGCATAATAAAAGTGGTATAAACAAATTCCATATGTACTATATACACAGCGAACACTGTTACAAAAGGCAATCATAAGGTGATAATCAAGATGAAAAAATGCCTGTGTACAACTGTACAAAGAGAACAATAATACTGGAGGCAGTACATAGTTGAACGTTGAATACGTGATAAATGACGGAATGAGAGTGTAAGTTCAGTGTTATTAGATAGATAACACAAGGCAAAAACATGATGGTGGTGTCTACATTGTTTGTCTCAGAGGGGAACAAAACCTTAGAGGTAACAACTCCTGTCAATACGATCATTTAATCCATATGGAATCAAGGTATTTAAAAATTTGATCCAGTGGATTTCTCTTTGGAGGAGCTTTTGGGTACTGCCTGCTCCCGGTTTGGGTTGCACAACTTCAATTATCTGAAATCTGAGTTGTGAGATGGTATGCTTAGTTTCATGCCAGTGAGTTGATAATGGCGAAGTAGTACTGTGGTTCCTGATTTTACTTTTGTGTTCGGTGATTTTTACTTTAATCTTTCTTTCCGTTTTTCCGACATAAGCTTTTCCGCAGGGGCATTTGATGCAGAAAATAACATTAGTGGTATTGCAATCGCTTGAATGTTTGAGTTTCATTGATTTGCCAGAGGTAGGATGTGTTAACACATTGCCACTGATGACATTGCTGCAATGAATGCAATTGTTGCATTTGATGGTACCTTTGAATTCATCAGTAGGGAATGTAGGAGACGGTGTGGACAGTAGTGACTTCAGGTTTTTGCCCCTTGTGTATGCAAACAGTGGTTTTGCGGCAAAAATGTTGTTAAAATCATCCTCCGTGGATAACATCTCCCATCTGGCATCGATGATGTCTCGTATTTATTTGGATGCGGTGGAAAATTTGGATACAGAGACGGAACGAGCTTGTGTCGGTTTGATCGATGCTTGTAATAGGTTGGTTCTGTCTAGTTGTTGGGCACGTGACAGTCTTTAAGTATGTTGTCAGGATAGCCTCGGTCTTTGAACCGTTGAATGAATTCCTGTTCTTTGGTTTTGCTGTTGTCCGGGTTTGAGCAGATGCGTCTGACTGAGTAGTTGGGAATAAGGAAGATTCCTTAGTAAACTCCTAGGGTGAAAGCTAATGTGCTATTGCGGTCTGTTGGTTTTTGAAAAACGGAAGTCTCAAAGGTCCGGTTGTTGGGTGACTTGGAAATGAGGACATCCAGGAAATGAATTTGTTTTTGTTGGGTGTTGTGTGTAAATTGAATCCTCTGGTTGACGGTGTTGAGTGCGATGATCATAGTTTCAAGAGCTATGTCAGTGTCTGTCCATAATATAAAGATGTCATCAATGTAGCGGCAATACATCAATATGTGATTCCACCAGCGGGTGTTTGACATGATGTTCTCAGATTCAAAAAGTGACATGAATGCATTGGCATAAGCAGGTGCTCCTGAAAAGCCCATCGAAGTGCCAGTTAGTTGTGCGTAATAGTTTCCTTCCCATTCGAAATAGCTGTGGTGAAGGCAGAAGTGAAGAATTTTGAGGATGAACAATCTCTCTATCAATTTCAGGTGTTTGAAGGAGTGCCCACTCAATGGCTTCTAAACCCGCTTCCTGTGGTATGGATGTATATAAAGACGTCACGTCTATAGTGCAAAGAAGGACATCTGAGAGGTCCCTGTCTTTAATCATGTTCAGTTGTTGTAGAAAGTGAGTAGTATCTTTGATGTAGGAGGGCCATTTCTGGATGAATATTTGTAAATAGTAGTCAACAAATTTGCCTAGCGGTTCGAACAATGATCCGCAGCCTGAAACTATGGGCCGAAAAGGTGGATCCAAGTGGTTTTTGTGGATCTTGGGGATCATGTATAGCTTAGGTCTCCTAGCATTCTTAATCGTCAGAAAATTTTTGGTTTGCTCAGATATCCAATCCTGATCGATTGCTTCTTGGAGGATTTTAGACAAAATGTCTTCCAATTGTGTGGTTGGGTCTCGGGGAAGTCTCATGTAGGTGTTAGGATCTTGAACATGGTTGTTAACTTTGGATGAATAATAGGTGGTGTCCATGAGGACAATAGCACCTCCCTTATCTGCAGGCTTCATAATGATGTCCGAATTGTTAGCCAATTGGTTGACAAGAGATCTTTCAAACTGTGAAAGGTTATTTTTCATGGATTGGTAATTGATGAGTGCCACATCTCTACAAACCAAACGTTCAAAAGAATCAAGAATCTTGTGTGAAACCGGAGGAATGAATTTACTGCGTGGTTTAAAAGGGTTGGATGGTGCCATGGTATTTTGTTCCTCAGATTGCACGACATTGGTAAAAAAATGTTTTAGACTTAGTTGTCTCATGAACTTATACAGATCAGCCTCTACATTGAAAACAATGGAGTGCTCCGGGCTTATAATGGCTGGTATAAGCCCGGAGCGCCAACATTCCAATGTGTCTTTGTTCACAGCTCTGGCTGTGAACAAAGACTTCAGGGAGCCGGAGGGGATTTGAATCCCCTCGCGCTCCCTGAAGGCTTCGTTTTGTTAGAACATTCTGCCCTCTAGAGGCAGAATGTTCTAATAGCCTTATAGCCCTTCGTAGCAGGGCTATACCGGCTTTTAAAGTCCCTCTGCTTTGTTAAAGTCCCTCGCCTTCGGCTCGGGCCTTTAACGCTGCAGCGGGCCTTTAACAGCCGGTATAGCCCGCTACGGCGGGCTATAAGGCTATATTCATCGTTCAACTATGTACTGCCTCCAGTATTATTGTTCTCTTTGTACAGTTGTACACATGCATTTTTTCATCTTGATTATCACCTTATGATTGCCTTTTGTAACAGTGTTCGCTGTGTATATAGTACATCTGGAATTTGTTTATACCACTTTTATTATGCTCACACTAGTCTCAATCATGTATTCACCATATGCAATTATCAGACCCTTTCTGCATTTAGGTATCTTATGGTTCTCCTGGTTCTTTTTTACTGAACACTTTTTTCTTTCCACAAAACTTTGTTTTCCACACTCAGCACTTTTATTCCGTCATTCACTGCCAGCAGTGCCACGTTCTTAGGATCATTTGCATTGACATCCCGTCTGATTTGCAGACGCTTTTTGCATTCTTCACCCCCGAGTCCATTGTTTTCATGGTTGGAATTTTCCTAGTACGCTTCTTATCGTTTATCCTGCCGTTTTGGTTCACCCCTAGTCTCATTTCTATCTCCATTCCTCCACGTCCACTTAACCCCGCCGCCATCCATTCACGCATCACTGCATTTTCCCTGAGACGAGTTCCGGTTTTTCCTTCTAACGACAGAACGCTTCGTCAACTTGCGGCTTCCAGGTACACTAGAGTTCACCATCTTGTTCTTTTTACGAACCACCGCCTGGCATTCTATTGTCCAGCAGGCTATTTTTTTTCCATGCTTGCAGATCTCCCGTTTACCTTCAGAGGTATTTCTTCGCCAACACTTGTTGTCGCGTAACGTCCCATCCCACGAGCTCTACACGGATACTCAGCTTCACCAGTCTCGTTGAGACTTCAGGTAACAGTTCACTCTCCAACGCACATTTGGGACAGTGCAGTAAATTTCCACCCTCAACCCATTACATCGTTGCTTCATTTCCCCCCCCCCCCCCACTCTGCAGAACTCAAAGAGTTTTCTCTTAGTAAACCACTGTCATTGCTTTTCATTGTTGTCATATTGAGGTGAGCGCCTTTCCGTTCAATTTTATCTACAGCACTGGCGATAAACTTGCACGTTCAGATTCTCTCACGTTTTTTACCAGATATATCAGCTTCTTTCACAGCACTCCGCTGTCTCCCTCTCTACCAGGGTTCTTTGCACACAGGTTTCTTTCTCAACTATACTTGCTGAATAACCTCACCTTTTTAGAACATGTAGACACGAATGTTTAACATTGGTAACCAACACTAAGGTTACACACTCTTGTGTCTCCACCATTGTGGCATCAGTTTGAATTCTGTTTGAATCCTTAAAAGTTCATTGTCTAGACACATGTCTCGTTTTCTGCTGATGTTTTAGACTGCCCCTGATGAAGGGATTCTACAAATCCCGAAATGCATTGGGCTTCAACATCAATGAAGACAAAAACATCTTGATTTTTTCTCCATCATACTAGAATTTTCAACTTATTGGACACTTCTGTAACTTGAATATGATGCATTCACGTACTGCTTAAAATATTGTGAAATGAACAATATTTACGTGATGATTAAATCCTTCTGTTTTTCATTTGTTGCTAAAATTGATTGAAAGTTACCAACACATTTATTTTGCTTGCAATTAAGAATTAACCATTTAAAAATTGTTCTGTGATAGTACGTACCTAGGGATTTCTTCCCACTAAGTGAACAGTGCGAGGTACCAAGTGGGTTTCCCCACTTTCTTCTTCTCTCAATCTTACACCCGTGGTGACAACGGATGTAGTACCTCAGCACCCTTATTGAAACTGTTTCACCTTTACAAGTCAAAAAATTACTTCCAGTACTGCCTACAAATTGGTGTGCTCCTTGCAACCCATTCTTCTTAAAACCCTCTCAGATCATAACCCGGTGGAGGCAACTGTGCGTTGGGGTAAGGTTCCAACTCCAATTCCGACTTAGAAGCTGCAGCCCAATATGCTTGAGGACCCGGTCTTTCGCCAAGCCCTGTCGGATGCGATTGATCATCATTTCTTGGACAATGCAGGCTCTGCTAGCAATCGCCAGATGGAATGGGATGCCTTTAAAACGGTTATCAGGGGAGTAGCAATCAGCACTAAGATAGGAGTTAGAATGGCTCTAATAGAACGGCTCACGAAGCTAGAGGGTACATTGGCAGCACTAGAAGGGGAGGCCCCGGGGACGGGTGAACAAATGACATAATTGGGGGAGGCCAACATTCAATACGCTGAACTACGTGTCGTTGATCACCGGCTGTATATACAGAAACAACACACACAGGCAGACAGGTCAGGGCCGCTGTTGGCACGGTTGGTTCGTAATGCCCCTCCCCCGACACCCATATTGGAGATCCGGAACAGTGAGGATACTGTGGTAGACACGCAATTAGAAATCAATAATGCGTTCAGGGACTATTATGAACAAGTCTATGGTCCACTTCCTGGACTTACTGACATTGATTTTGAGCCTTTTTTCAACGGGCTGCACCTACCACAACTCACACGGCAGCAACGGGATGAGTTACAGAGGCCAATAACGGGGGCGGAAATTAGACAGACGATTAAAGCTCTACCGCGTAATAAAACTCCAGGGAGTGATGGCTTACCGGACGAATTTTATGCGGTGTATGCTGACCTGCTGATACCCCGCTTGCAATGTATATATCAAGAGTCATTGGAAACAGGTGGGCTCCCTGCTTCTGCCCTGCAGGCGTTAGTGGTCTCCTTATTAAAGCCGGGGAGTGACGGTTTACTTCTCTCAAACTACAGACCTCTATCACTTCTGAATACGGACTATAAGATTCTGAGCAAATTATTGGCCACCCGTCTCGGTCAGTTTATTCCTACATTAATACACAATGATCAATGTGGGTTTGTACCAGGTAGAAATACGGCACTTAATATCAGACGACTCCACCGGGTCATGTTGGGCACACTTGGCACAGGTACCAAAGAGGGATGCATATCACTTGATTTGAGACAAGCGTTCGATACTTTGCGCTGGGACTATATGTTCTATGCCCTTGCACGGTTTGGTATACCAGATGAATATATAGCATGGGTGCGCCTATTATACAAAAAAACCCACCTCACGGACGCGTACAGGTAATCACATCCCACGACAATATGCGGTGGCCCGGGGAACCAGACAGGGCTGCACCTTGTCGCCAATGTTGTTTATTCTGGCTCTTGAACCACTTTTGCACAGACTCCGTGCCTTTGCAGCTTGTAAGGGAATAATGCGGGGTCGCACATCTCACACAGTCTCAGCATACACAGATGATCTTATTCTTTATATCAAAGATATGGAGGTTGACCCGCACCCAATGCCTTCCATATTTAAGTCGTTTCAAGACCTTTCTGGGCAGGCTATTAATGCAGATAAGTTGTATGTGTATTTCTTTGAGGCATCGGTGCGGAATGGTCCCTTTCAATTCGGCCCCTGGACCTTTCAAATGGCACCTGATACTATTAAGTACCTCGGAATACAGATTTATCGAAATACCACGGACCTCTTAGATGGCAATTTAATGCGTGCGATTGCTGCGCTCAAGTCCCAAATCCAATTCTGGGTCTCATGGCCCGTTTTGGTAGCGGGCAGAGTGGCCATCACAAAAATGGTGCTGCTACCGCGGCTCCTTTATTATTTCAGAAATCTACCTATCCTTGTCCCTACGAGGATCTTTAAAGTGCTGAACTCCCTGGTGATAGATCTGGTGTGGGGCAATGGGCGAAAGCGTATTAGCCTAGCAAAATTGCAATTAACTATGAAACAAGGAGGGATGCGAGTACCAGATTTACGTGCTTATTGCTATGCTAGCTAGTTGCAGTGGCTGGCTTATTGGCTTGCAGGACGTAATTTGAAAAAAATAGACATGACACCACGAGACAGGGACAAGGGGATTATTCACATGCTCTTACTACCGCAGGACCCCCTGCCGGCATCGGCGCCCCACTTATTGAAATTAGCTATTACTTATTGGAGGAGTGCTGTGAGATACACTGGACGGGTGGTATCGTATGCCCCCACTATGCCGTTACTGAGTATCCCTACAAGACCGGGATTGACTACTAGCCGTGCTCTGCGGATGTGGGAGGATGCGGGAGTCACCACGATAGGAGAGTTTTACTCAGAAGGTGTCCTAATATCGCATGAAACATTTGTGCACCTACACGGTGTCCCCGATACAATGTTCCTATTGCACGCACAGATATCCAGATCTATACGCATCACATGGCCGCCAGGTGATACTGAACAAACCACGAATGCCCTACTTACCATGCAATACCTAATGGGACATGAGCACGACTAACCAAATGGCTCACCCACGGTATTCGCACTGAGACAGCGATCTCCTTACAACTAGTATGCGACAAGTGGGAAGATGTAGGCCGGGAGTTTATAGTTAAGGAATGGGATACTATATTGGGATACCCCGGGAAGGTGTCTCGCAATCCTAGATTTAAATGTATCCAATTGATGTTGTTACATAGAGCTTATTTAACACCGCGCAGATTGCACACTATGTATCCGGGAGCAAGTGATAGCTGCCCGCGCTGTCACGCACCCAATGCGGGATTGATACACATGGTGTGGGATTGCCCCCGACTAAGGTACTACTGGGCGACAGTATGCAAACTACTAGCTGGTGTAACCCCGGTGTGCCATACAGTCACCTTGGACTATTGCATACTGGGATTAGGGCCTCGTGGAAAGAAGGGTAACCCCGCCTCCAGATTTGCTAACCTTGCGCTCCTGCTGGCTAAAAGAGCCATAACCACACGATGGAAAGCTGCTAGAGCCCCGTCCATACAGGACTGGCATGCAGAAGTGGTGAAGTGGGGAAGGGCGGAGGGGGCTGGACTACACAGAGAGGAGTATAGGGGGCTAAGGAAAACACCTATCTCGCTGAGCTGGAATGCAATGATGGAGGAATATGCTGCAATAGATATATTATCCTACTAGGGTGCACCGTTATTATAGTTTGAGGGGCTGGACCACTGTTATGTGACGCAGGGGTTCCTTACATTATCCAAGGGTAGTTACACTGTATGATTCACAAGACGGCACAATATACCCAGGTCAGATTGTGAGACCGGAATGCACACGAGTCCAACTGTGGACATGCATAAATGCTACTAAAAACGCTTATTGCCGGACATGCGGGGAGGGGAGGGAAGGGTGGGTAAGTTTTTTTGTTGGGTTGTTGGCAATGTATTGAGCACTGATAGATTTGATTACTCATGGTATGTTATTAAACTTCAGATGAGGGAACAAAAGCTGGAAATCATCCGCACTGGTTTGCAATCGGAGATTCAATTACAGATGTTAGATTACTAAACAATGTCTAGTGAGGATTCTCATAATGCTTCGGCACTGTCACTGTGTATTCTTCTATACTGTTTGCGACTGTATGTCATTATGCCATGTACAACTATGATACTGTATCACGTTATGTTGCCTAAGCTGATGGTTGCATATAATCAATAAAAATAGATTTAAAAAAAAAAAAAGAAGAAGAAGACGACACCAACTGCTTTGGCCCCAGCCCTACCGGCCTGTCGACACTCGAACCTGCTCCTGCTACAACCCGGCATCTCTTGTGGCCAGCAACCTCACAAACCCCGGAGGACCTGGCTACCTTTTGGCTCTAAGCCCCTGGGACTCCCATGAGTAGAGGCTCTACTCAAAATCTACTTCTAGTCCCTGGCATCATCCCAGAACCGCAAACCCTTCACACACTGTACCTGCCAAGCCTGGCCTGTGCCGGAGTGAACGAAGACCACGAGGAGGACCCCATGGCGACTGTGACCCCGAGTCCGGCACCCAAGGACTTCCCTCAATGCTCCTGAAGACGCCTGCAGCCTCAGAACCAGGTGCCCCCCCAACCGCGATCAACAGAGGGTAAGATTTCCCAACACCAAAAGGCACCCCTGCACCCGGCGCCCCGCGGCCCCCTGTGCCCAACTCCGGGGTACCTACCTATCCTCCAACTACCTAACTTACCTCTTGAAGTGGTGGTGGCACCTAAAGAATTTTCGTCCCTGAGCTTGCAGTCTTTTTCTAAACCGGAGCTTCCCCATGGAAATCAATTGAGAACCCGAAGGCTCAAAAGCACCCTGCACCCAGCTGCCCGAGTGGCCCTGGCAGTGTAACCTCTACACCTATCTACTTCCCCATTTGCCATGAGCAAGTGCCCAGGAGCCCAGCTCCCACAGCCGCGTGGCCTGCTAGTCAGCAGCCACCAACCAAGGCCCCCCTGCCTCCCATAGGATAACATTGGGCCTAACTATCTCTGCACCCGGCTGCCCCTGTGCCGCTGAGGGTGCAACGACTGTACCTACCTGACCCTTGGAGACTCCTGAGTCTATGCCCAGAAACTTAACTCTGGCAGTCGAGTACTTACCTTAAAGCCGATAACTCAGTTTTCTCCATAGGGTAACATTGACTGGTTTTTCCTGAAATTTCTTCTAAGTGTGGACTTTTCAAAACCTAAAATATTCACCAAAAATCAGCCGAGTAACGAAAACGAAAATACTCACCTGCTATTAGGGGAGCTCACAGTGCTGGATCTTGGTGCCCAGCACTGACTCTGAAAAATATTCACAACCGTACTTACCAGTAACCCAATTTTCTTCCATAGGAAACCATTGATTGTTTTTCTGTGAAATTTCTTCTGTTGATTTCTGCAATCTTTAAATATTCTTTAAAAATCATATAAATTGTGAAAACTTAATTACTTACCTGATTTGGATAAAGGTCCCAGTACTGAGTCTAGGCACCCAGTACTGGATTACAAAAGTAACGAGAACATACTATACCTACAATTTGAATTTTCTTCCATAGGGAATCATTGACTGTTTTCTATGAAATAGTGTCAACTTTTAAAATAGCAACATATTGTCTAAAAATCATAACAGTAACTAAGTCGACTTTTATAACTTGATTTCAAGTACTGACCCAGGACTGCATCTAGGATCCTGTCCTGGAATACCAAAAGTAATCCTAAAAGTAATCTGTTGCAAATAACTTGAAACTTCCATTGAACTCAATGCATGATTGTGTTTAAAAATGTGTTGCCTATTGCAACCACTTGTAACTTTCTACAAAAGTCAATTGCAGTTTGCAAAAGTATTTATATAAAGCATCTCATTCTGAGAAAGTATATTTTAATACCTATTGTTGGTTCTAAAATAAAACAAGCATATATTTTTTTTATATATAAACCATTGGCCGAGCGTTCAGTTATTGAGTTTGTGGGACCATTTGCTGACTGAGTGTGTACAACAAGTGCTTTACACTGTCCTCTGATACTGCCTTACTGCTCGACCAAGCTACCACTTTAGAGAGTAAGGTTATATCTAACTTCAGCCTCTGCCAAACCTATGGGGACTGTGGACTCTGTACACCCTGTACCTATTTGGGAACAGTATATACAGAGCCACTTTCTCACAGAGAGTATAGTGAGTAGCAGAGGGTAGTAGAGAGTAGTAGTGAGTGTAGAGTAGTAGAGAGTATTAGAGAGTAGTAGAGAATAGGCGAGTGAGTAGTAGAGAGTGGAAGAGAAGAGTAGTGAGTAGTAGAGAATCTTGCTGCAGATATCTCTCTGAAGCCATGTGTTGTGTGTGCATACGGTATACACTAATTCACAATAAACACGCCAGGGGATGAA
Organism: Triturus cristatus; assembly: GCF_964204655.1. NCBI lineage: Eukaryota > Metazoa > Chordata > Amphibia > Caudata > Salamandridae > Triturus > Triturus cristatus. Next base: position 885,905,166 of record NC_140580.1, on the reverse strand, counting down.
GCAGCCGTTGACGCGCGTCGTTCTGTGCACTCGCCTGCGATTTTGATACCCTCCGAGGGTGCGGAGGGACAGTCTACTGAAAAAAGTGAAAATTCAAAGTCAGAACGAAACATTTGTAAGTAATTCGGCGCAGTCTGTAGGCATGAATGAACGAGGGCCCGGCGTCCTTTCAACAAAGCGCAGACACACACATCTGCCCAAGTGTCACTTGACAACGAACAGAGGCTTTCTGCAATATTGGTAAATATTTTTCTCTGTGAATGTGGTTCAACACAGTACTGTGTTGGCTGGTAAACAACAAATAAAACACCTTTAAGACATCTGCTAAAACCAGAAATCAGTAGCCTAAGAAATACAGTGAAAGAACATTCATTTTGTGGCCTCTTTGCTGTATCCTTTTGAACGGCTCCCACAGAACGAACAACTCCTTGGTTGGGAGAACCAGTCCCACATTGTTGCTGCCTGGATGATAATTTGCTGACAAAAACCTTTTTTTTGTAAAAACAGGCCAATGTTTTGCTCAATAAGAAACAACATTCTTCAGTACAGAGAAGAAGAGGAACACCATAAGAGTAATTTCGAGCTGTGAAAACAACGGACTTTAATCTACTACAGCTATGAGAGAGGTGGAAGGTGTGCACACAACATAGACTGAAAAGAACGTGCACCAATTCTTACTCCGTTCCCAAGGCCCGCCTCTTTTATAATATCAAAAAAGAAGCGAGTAAGCAAGCAGTCAGTTTCTATTTAGAAGTGCAGCCTCCACGTCCTCCGTGGGAGAAATCCCCATCTGTCTGTTCCCAAAACAGTGCTGTTGGTACCTTGCGCGATAGTATTCCACCCCCTCTACCGCCACCCCAAGCGAACGCAGCATCAGGGAGCGCCAACTGCCAGTGTTGTGTTCTTACCTTAGTAAAAACAAGGGAAGGGAACAGCTGACGGGCCTCAACCAGAGACGCTGTGCAAGCATACAGGATGGGCACTGGGTCAGCTCACTATACCCATTGGCTGACGTCATTGTGAGTGACTGCATTCTATCCTTTCGTAAGCAGCACATCTGAACACTAAGAATTTCCCTTCAGTGCCAGGGTCTCTGTGAGCTTTTTGAATCCAAAAATGTTTTTCCTTTTAGCCAATTTGTTTTTATTTTGGTGAGGGCTTGGAAGCAGCTGCATCAAAGTTTTACAAAAAAAATTACAACATAAGTATAAATGCCTTTTGGCTTTGTCAATGCTTGTTTGTTTTCTCTGTGATAAGTGTACCAACTGTCTCTCTTTGCGACAAGTGCCCGGTTCTTTCTCTAGTATGTGATATCAACCTCACTCCGTGACCTTAACTGCGTGAGTAGTTTATTATCGGCCTATCCCGGTCACTCCACAATGATCAAATGTACCTTGCTCATAACCGCTGTCCTTCCTCTCATAGTAAGCGTCCACACGTCTTTCTGCAATAATGGTAAATATTTTTCTCTATGAATGTGGTTCAACACAGTACTGTGTGGCAGGTAAAAAACAAATAATACCCCTTTAAGACATCTGCTAAAACCAGAAATCGGTAGCCTAAGGAATACAGTGAAAGAACATTCATTTTGTGGCCTCTTTGCTGTATCCTTTTGAATGGCTCCCACAGAACGAACAACTCGATGGTTGGGAGAACTAGAGACGCTGTGCAATATGATACCATTGCTCAGGGGGCTGGCAGAGGGGGGAGAGAGCGAAAGGAAGAGGCAAAGAAGGGGAGGGAGAGATCGCGCCGGAGCTTGTCTTTATAGGGCCATGTGTTTTAAACATATGGCCCCATAAAGATAAGAAAGCTTTTGCTACGGGAGGAAGTAAGACGAGCCCCTCCAAGTGGGCCGTCTGAAAAATGGAAAAGTCTACATCACAAAGTGCTCTTTCCCAATGGCTGGCCACCGTTTAGCATAAACGGGGACGCCAGCCAATGGGAAAGAGGGGCGGGCTTGAAGCACTTTACAGAATTCCCTCAGAATCATTAAATCTCGGCGAGCTGCGTATGTGCGCAGCCACGCTAGCCAAGACCTAAAAACCCTTAAGAGAGGTCCTTGCGAGGCCTTGACTGACCCTGTGAGGGGGTCCACCTCCATATAAAGGTTTGAGAAAAAATCTATAACGCAGACATAAAAGAGCAAGCTATGTGTGGTTTTTTAATGTTTTCTATGCTGAGAGTTCCAGCATAAACGAGCAGCGTGCAGAACCCACAGCCATGTGCTTGAAACAGGAGGAGTTCGATGTGGCCACATGTGCAGCCCTTGACCAGACAGGGTGCTACACATAAACCTCTGATCAGAGACGTGAGGAACGAGTAGACTCTAGGTGAGAGACTCGATTTATTGTAGTCCATGTGAAGGAAGGGGGGGGATGTGAAAATCACAAGAGTTATACTGCGGTCTCTCCTGAAAACAGCCCCCAGCTCACTGCATTGTCAGCTGTGGAAAGCATGCCACAATTGGCCTACACTTCCCATAATCCACCTGGAACTACAATCCCCTAGTCTGACAACGTACAAAACATACCAACGCACACTTGATACAGCGGGAGGTCGTACCTTTAAAGGTTAGTGCTCCACCGCAGCTGTGCCAGCTTCAAATCGCTTCACTTGGAATGCAGCAGCAGGAAGCCTTTGTTAACAAGCATTTGCAATGCAATAGGTCTCGTATTTATAAGAGTTTGAGCTATTAGCATTGTAAAATTACAATGTCTTTTATTTATGTTTTGGTTTTAAAACAAATAAAAGGCATTGTCATTTACAATGTCAGTAGCATAAACTCGCATAAAAGCAGTGTGTGGAGTGCAGCAGTGTGTGGAGTGCAGCAGTGTGTGGAGTGCAGCGGTCAGCAGTGTGCGGCGTGCAGCAGTGTGCGGCGTGCAGCGGTGTGCGGCGTGCAGCGGCGTGCAGCAGTGTGCGGCGTGCAGCAGTGTGCGGCGTGCAGCAGTGTGCGGTGTGCAGCAGTGTGCGGCGTGCAGCAGCGTTTCGTGTAGCAGTGTGCAACAGTGTGCGGCGTGCAGCAGTGCGGCGTGCAGCAGTGGGAGGCGTGCAGCAGTGGGAGGCGTGCAGCGGTCAGCAGTGTGTGGCGTGCACAGCGTTTCGTGTAGCAGTGTGCGGCGTGCAGCGGTGTGCGGCGTGCAGCGGTGTGCGGCGTGCAGCGGTGTGCGGCGTGCAGCGGTGTGCAGCACTGTGCGGCGTGCAGCAGTGTGCGGCGTGCAGCAGTGTGCGGCGTGCAGCAGTGTGCGGCGTGCAGCAGTGTGCGGCGTGCAGCAGTGTGCGGCGTGCAGCAGTGTGCGGCGTGCAGCAGTGTGCGGCGTGCAGCAGTGTGAGGCGTGCGGCAGTGTGCGGCGTGCGGCAGTGTGAGGCGTGCGGCAGTGTGAGGCGTGCGGCAGTGTGTGGCGTGCGGCAGTGTGTGGCGTGCGGCAGTGTGTGGCGTGCGGCGGGGTGCAGCAGTGTGCGGGGTGCAGCAGTGTGCGGGGTGCAGCAGTGTGCGGGGTGCAGCAGTGTGCGGGGTGCAGCAGTGTGCGGGGTGCAGCAGTGTGCGGGGTGCAGCAGTGTGCGGGGTGCAGCAGTGTGCGGGGTGCAGCAGTGTGCGGGGTGCAGCAGTGTGCGGGGTGCAGCAGTGTGCGGGGTGCAGCAGTGTGCGGGGTGCAGCAGTGTGCGGGGTGCAGCAGTGTGCGGCGTGCAGCAGTGTGAGGCGTGCAGCAGTGTGAGGCGTGCAGCAGTGTGAGGCGTGCAGCAGTGTGAGGCGTGCAGCAGTGTGAGGCGTGCAGCAGTGTGAGGCGTGCAGCAGTGTGAGGCGTGCAGCAGTGTGAGGCGTGCAGCAGTGTGAGGCGTGCAGCAGTGTGAGGCGTGCAGCAGTGTGAGGCGTGCAGCAGTGTGAGGCGTGCAGCAGTGTGAGGCGTGCAGCAGTGTGAGGCGTGCAGCAGTGTGAGGCGTGCAGCAGTGTGAGGCGTGCAGCAGTGTGAGGCGTGCAGCAGTGTTTCATGTAGCAGTGTGCGGCGTGCAGCAGTGTGCGGCGTGCAGCAGTGTGTAATGCAGCAGTGTGTGGCGTGCGGCAGTGTGGAAGGATAGAAGTCATCTTATCAAATGGATGGAAAAAAGGATATGCCTCAGCGGAGGGACAAACACAAGAGGAAGAAAAGCCATTAACCAATAACCAATCAAATGAGACTGACAGAAAAGCCAACTAGTAACAAGCACTGGGTTTACCAAAAGCCCATTCTACGTGTTTTTATTGCACACAATATATCCTTCAAAAACAGACAACTAAAGCTGTCTGAAAGTGAGAACTAAAAATTAGACCTAGACTTTCACTATTTTTGGATAGAAGAATGCAAACAAAGAATACCTCTCCTCTGGTTACCTGTAGTGGTGATTCTTCCATGCCCCATTTTATTAGCAATACCTTCACTTCTTCCATCAGTTGCAGTAAGTGGTTGATTTTGCAGTTGCCTATATCTAAGTGGTATATTTCCTAAACTTTTGTCAAACTGAATTCAGTACCCAAGACTGAATTTATTTGTTGTCTGCCTGTCTGGAAAGTACCCAAGTCTCCCCCGAATGGGGTAATGTGTTTGTGGCGTTGGGGGATGGAGGGGTGATGGTAAAGTAGTTATTGTTTCTGGAGATTAGTACCACTTCTGGTGCATCTGTACCGCTTCGACATATATTGTACATTCTCTCCTATAGAGTGTGGGGTGTGTTGCAATCGAGGCATAATCTTTGGTTGGTAGCTTTGACCATGACCATAGAAAGCCTATTTGTGTTCATTAGACAGAGCAGAGGAATGGTTTCCCTTCTAATTGGATTTCTCATAGGCAACATACCGCTGCACTGTGTACTGCTTAACTTATGTTTTCAAGAGCGTTGTCAAATCGTTTCCCAGGTAGGGGGTGATCCAGCAAGGTTCATATTAAGACTTGTAGTTGTATCACATGTCTAAATATTCTTGGCCAACGCTGGTGTCCAAGTACCAACCATACTGAAACTACTCTAACTAGGTCCCTCCCTGGTCTAGTGAAATATTGATGGTATCATGTTTTCTCCTCTAACAATATCCTCTGCCATCCTGAAGCGTTCTTGAGTAAGGTACTTGAAGGGCATCCACTGTGGTCTGAGGTATCTTGTCAGCACAAACCCTACTGTAACCACTAATCTCATGTTATAGAATGAGGTATCAGTCGCCTTCCATCCATACAGGAAGGGTCTGCCACTCTCATGGGTTAAAGGATTTGCATGGAGTTGTGCTGACAACATCTGAGCCTGACTTGGCTTCTCTTACCATAAGGTCCTGAGCTGCAGGTGTGTGTGTCTGTGCAATGAGAAACGGGATAAAGAGAAGGTTGGGGTCTGTAAATGGCAAGTTTTGCAGACATGACGTCGAAACCTGGTCTTTCCTATTGATCCATTCCACACTCACTATCCCCTGTACTCGCCACGTGCGTCTGACCCGATGGAGACAAACATTGTGGTGGTAGGTGTGGTCTTGTGAAGAACCGGTTGCTCAAATGCGGTCTTATGGTCGGACAAGCCTTTAATGTGGGTGAGCAGTGGTACTCGAACTGAAATAACTTTCAATGAAAAGCATTTTATCAACTAGCCACTGGGTGGCAGACGTGTGCAAAGCACGTAAAACTGTCGCTATAGTTTGCGAAAATGTAACAAGCAACAACCAGTCCTTTATTTGGGCGGTTCAAAATTGAATTACATAGAATGATATTCCCGTATGAATATGCCTTGTGGATTACGTGTATCTTTAATGCCCCTCTCTTTACGTAACCAGAGGACACGTAGCAGAGTACCACAAGCCTCGACACGCGTACATTTTTAGGATCCATTTTTTTGTAAACACTCCAACTTCTTGAGTTTGGAATCCTTAAAAGGAAGGTGGAGATGAGCTGTACGGTGGGGACTTGAGAGAACAGATCCCTCAAATTATGTCAACTGCATCCCATGGAACAGCTCCAAAGAGGACAAACATTGTCTGTGGTTGCTGTTCATTTTGTAAAGCTCACATAACTGATTAAAACATTACTACCATTAGATCATGACCGTATTCTGGAATAACATTTTTAAAAATGGAAACACCTCATTAAAGAATTAGACATGCTTGTTTCCCTTATTTCTGGTGTGAAATATTCTGCCAACCGAAGAGGTGCAGTATACGTAGGCAACGAAAGGGAACCGCTCAGTTAAGCTAATAACCACCAGGTGGCGCACTGGGCCCACGAGTGGAAAGGGTGAATGTTTACCGATCGGAGCCACTATTCTCGGCTAGGGCCTGTTAGTAGACAAGGAAGACAAAAGTAGCGTGTGTCTTCCCGTGGGCTGGAACGCGGGCTTTGAAGCGGCAAGGGGCGGGGGAGCGGACAATTTGAAGTAGGTGCACGCGCCAGTGGGCTGAAGCGCTTCCCAAAAGTGGATTGCATGGCGGGACGATGCACGCGATTGTGCGCGTGCTCGCCATGCAATCCACTTTTGGGAGCACTTTTGGGAGCCCCTTACTAGAGTCTCGCATAGCGATTGCTACGCAATAGCTAGGCGAGACCTAAAAATTACATACGTTGGCATGCCCCTTTCAAGCCCAGTGAGTACGCATACACAGCACGCCAGCTACAGCTACATACGGCATGGTTAGTGAATGTGCCACATATATTTAAAAGTAAGCTAATAAAATGTACCGAAACTCCAATTTATCCAACACAGGAACGCGGCCCTTTGAAGACCAGTGCCCCCGCATATATGGCCCCTGCAGCGCCGCAGCTACAGCTGCAAGGGAATGCAGCAGCAGGAAGCCATGGTTAAACATTACATACACAGGCGTGCCCCTTTCAAAGGCCGGTGAGTCTGCATACACAGTGCCGCAGCCACACGCAGTGCAGTTAGTGAAGTTGCAACAAATATTATAAGGAAGGAAATGAAATGTACCAAAACTCCAATTTGTACAACACAGGAGGGTGGTCCTTTGAAGACCAGTGCCCCTGCATACACAGCCCACGCAGCGCCGCGTCTGCACACGGCTCATAAATGCCCCAAACAAACAGGCACTAAAGACACAAGCAGGAAACACAAATAAAAATTGAGGAGTGGAAAGAACAAGGATTTGCAATGCAAAAGATTGAATATGCTACTTACCAGTATGCATCTGTTCTTGGCATGTAGGGCTGCTGACATTCATATCTGTGCATAGATCGCCGCCTAGTGTTGGGTCCGGATGTTTGCACGTTGTTGTCCTGGAAGAGTCTTCGAAGTATCCTTGGATAGGTGACTCCTCCCCTGGACTACAGTGCGCATGGGCATCCTCTCCATCCTCAGATTGTTTTTTGCCATTGTGGCAGTGATGGAGTAGATACAGAAAGTGATGACCATGCTTGCAGTAATTCTGAGAGCTGCAGCTGCGACAGGCGCCGGGGAGGAGGGAGGGCGATATGAATGTCAGCAGCCCTACATGCCAAGAACAGATGCATACTGGTAAGTAGCATATTCAGTTCGAGGCATGTGGGCTGCTGAATTCATATCTGTGCATAGAATACATAGCAGTGCCCTCTATTAGCGGCGGCTACCCGTGCCAGCTGCAGCGGTCTGAAAAAGTGTCTTGAGAACAGCCTGTCCTACAGCTGCCTGCTGTTTTGACTGCACATCTACACAATAGTGTTTTGTAAATGTGTGTGTAGTGGACCATGTGGCTGCTCTGCATATATCATGCAGGGGAATATTTCCTAGGAAGGCCATGGAAGCCCCCAACTTACGTGTTGAGTGGGCTCGTGGTGGAATAGTTAATGTGCGTTTTGCCTTTTGATAACAGATTTGAATACACTTAACTATCCATCTGGCTATCCCTGCTTTGGAGATGGCGTTACCTTTGTGGTGTGGGGCAAAGGCAACGAACAGTTGTTTTGTCTTCCTGAATGGTTTAGTCCTGTCGATGTAGTACATGAGGGCCCTCCGTACATCTAGTGTATGTAGTGCCCTTTCTGCAACAGTTTGTGGGTTTTGGAAGAAAACGGGCAGTTCAATAGTCTGATTCATGTGGAACTGCGATATTACCTTGGGCATGAATTTGGGGTTGGTACGTAGTACGACCCTGTTGGCGTGAACCTGAATAAATGGCTCTTGAACGGTTAGTGCCTGGAGTTCACTAACTCTTCTTAGGGAAGTGATCGCTACTAGGAAGGCCACTTTCCAGGTAAGGAATTGAATCTCGCATGAGTGTAGAGGTTCAAAGGGTGGACCCATCAGGCGTGTGAGGACCAAGTTGAGGTTCCACATTGGAGCCGGTGGGTGACTAGGTGGAATGACTCGTTTGAGCCCTTCCAAGAATGCTTTGATGGCAGGCACTCTGAACAGAGAGAGGTGCTGCCGGGTTTGCAGATAGGCTGATATTGCGGTCAAATGGACACGTATAGAGGTGTACGCCAGATTGCATCGGTATAGGTGTAAGAGGTAACAGATGATGTTGTGGATGGATGCGTCCAGCGGGTTGATGTCATTATTACCGCAATAAATGACGAACCTTTTCCATTTGGCTGCATAGCAAGCCCTGGTAGTGGGTCTCCTGGCCTCCTTGATGATGTCCATACAGTCAGGTGGCAGGTTGAGATAGCCAAACTCTAGGACTTCAGGAGCCAGATCGCCAGGTTCAGCTGTTGCGGATCTGGGTGCTGAACCTCTCCATGGTTCTGCGTCAAATGCGCGGGTTTGATCCGCAGCCTTTGATGCGGCACCACGGAAAGTTCGAGGAAGGTGGTGTACCACGACTGGCGTGCCCACGTGGGAGCAACTAGGACGAGTGTCAGGGAGTGTTGTCGTAGTTTGCGAGCCACCAGCGGTATCAACGGCGCTGGGGGAAAAGCGTACGCAAATCTGCCGGACCAGTTCATCCATATCGCATTGCCCTGCGACTGCGGATGTGGGAATCTGGCGGCGAAGCTTTGGCATTTTGCGTTTTCGCTTGTCGCGAATAGGTCTATCTCTGGATGACCCCACTGCTGGAAGTACGGTTGGAGCACTGATGGGTGTAACTCCCACTCGTGCATCTGGTGGCTGTGTCTGCTGAGCAGATCCGCCATCTGGTTGTCCTTGCCAGGGAGGTGTTCCGCCATGAGGAACATGTTCCTTTGAATGGCCCACTTCCACATGCTCTGAGCCAGATGAGACAACCGTGGAGAGTGTGTTCCTCCCTGCTTCTGTATGTAGTACATGGCAGTCATGTTGTCCGTCCGGATCAATACGACTTTGTTGCACAGATGTACTTTGAATGCCTTCATGGCCAGGAAGATTGCCATCAGTTCCAGAAGGTTGATGTGCATCTTCTTCTGTTGTGTCGTCCATAGTCCCTGCACTGTGTAGTGGAGTACATGAGCTCCCCATCCCTGGAGAGACGCGTCCGCTGTCAGTACTATTTGTGGAACAGGCTCTTGGAACGGTCGGCCCTTGCAAAGGTTTTGTGGATTCCACCAATGCAGAGAGTTGTATGCCCGACCGCTCACCAACACTAGGTCTTTCAACTGTCCTTGAGCCTGATTCCACTGATGTGCTAGGCACTCCTGAAGTGGGCGCATATGTAACCTCGCGTGCGGGACTATGAAGATGCAGGAGGCCATCATGCCTATCAACTGCATAAACACTCGCGCTGGAAGCGAGTGATTGGGTTTGAACTTGGAGATCAGCAGTTGTATGCTGTTGATCCTCACTAAATTTGGCTGAGCTGTGGCCGCCAGAGTGTCTATAGTCGCACCTAGGTACTGTTGTACGTGTGCGGGCTGGAGATGGGACTTTGGGTAATTTAGTGAGAATCCCAGACTGTGAAGAAGGTGAATGGTGCGGGACATGTGGCTTGCACATTGCTGGGCTGACTTCGCTTGAACGAGCCAGTCGTCTAGGTAGGGGTAGACTTGTATATGCTGCCTCCGTAAATGTGCTGCCACAGTAGCTAGGCACTTCGTGAAAACCCTGGGCGCTGTTGTCACGCCGAAGGGAAGGACTTTGAACTGATAGTGCTGCCCCTGAACAGTGAACCTGAGGTATTTTTTGTGTGAGGGGTGGATGGGTATGTGAAAGTACGCATCCTTGAGGTCCAGTGAGGCTAGGAAGTCTCCCTGCTTGAGAAGCGGAAGGACTTGCTGTAGGGTGAGCATGTGAAAGTGCTCTGAAAGAATGTACTGGTTCAGGGGTCTCAGGTCTAATATAGGCCTGAGCGACCCGTCCTTCTTTGGAATTAAAAAGTAGAGGGAGTAAACCCCCGTACCCTGCTCGTGGATGGGTACGACCTCTATAGCGCCTTTTAGAAGCATACTTTGCACCTCTTGCTGTAAGAGCGTTAAGTGCTCTGAGGACATAGGACGGTTTCTTGGTGGTATTGTGGGTGGAGTGGCGGTTAACTCCAGACAGTAACCGTATTTTACAATATCTTTGACCCACCTGTCCGTGGTGATGGAGTTCCACGTGGACAGGAACCTTTGTAGTCTTCCCCCGACAGGTGTTATGTGGTCGGGAGGAAGGGAGAGGGCGTCACTGCTTGTTCTTGGGGGAGGACCTGGTGTTGCCGTAGCCACGTCCTCTGCCCTTTGTACTGGAGCCACGATATCCACCTCGGGTGTTTTTATCGTAGGTGGTCTGTGTATTGCCTTTGTTATACGTTTGTTGTGACCCCTGTCCTCTACCTGCCCCCTTGTTTCCGGGGCGACGAAAGGAGCCGCTCCGAAAGGACTGAGTTTGGAGGGCGCCCATGGACTTTGCAGTGTCCGTGTCCTTTTTTATCTTTTCGAGGGTGGTGTCAACCTCTGGGCCGAATAAATAGTCGGGGTTGACGGGCTGGTTCAGTATGTTGTTTTGTACCTCAGGCTTGAATCCTGAGATTCGTAGCCAGGCATGTCGTCGCAGCATGACGCTTGTGTTTATGGCCCTGGCAGTCGTGTCTGCAGCATCTAGGGCACATTTGATGGAAGCATTTGTGAGTAGCTGTCCCTCTCTGATAAGAATTTCTGCACCTTCTTTGAACTGGTCAGGGAGATGTTGGAGTAGTTGCTCCAATGTGTCATAGTGCGCTCTATCGTAGCGAGCGAGGAGCGCTTGAGTGTTGGCTATGCGCCATATGTTGGCAGCCTGGGCGGCAACTCGCTTGCCGGAGGTCTCTAGCACCTTGGACTCTTTGTCCGGGGGAGGAGCGTCACCTGTCGTTTGCGAGTGTGCCCTCTTGCGAGCATTCGCTACGACGATGGAGTCGAGTGGTAATTGTCCTTTGATGTAAGTAGGATCCCCAGGTGCTGATCTGTATTTTTTATCAATCCTGGGGTTTATCACTCGTGCCCTGGTGGGTTCCTTGAAAATGTCCTTAGCTGGTTTGAGGACCCCCTTCAGCATTGGCAGAGTTTTTACATGTCTTTCTGAGGATGCAAAAGTGTCCATTAGAAAGTCATCCTCGATGGTATCTGAGTGAAGCTGTACCCCATGGTTATTTGCAGCACGTTCAATAAGAGCGTTGAACGCCGCAGTATCCTCCGTGGGAGATGTTTTTGCCCCATAGAGTTGTGGGTCCTGTGTATCGAGAGGTGCACTGGGGTCTGCAGGGTCGCCCCAAGTTTGATCAGGGTCCTGCTGGTCATCCGGGTCTGTGTCTACATGGTAGGGTGCTTGGTCATCCATGTAGTCCTCCAATGCATCCGTGTCGGAGCGTGTGGGGGAGAACCGGTGTGGATCCTGGTAGGAGGAATGGAACGGTTCGTAAAGGAGAGGTTCTGATTCCACAGGCAGCTTCCTTTTTAGTGGGATCCTGAAAGGGTCCAATGGCGGTTCCGAAGTTATTCTTCGGTCGTGGAGAATCATCCTGCCAGTGTCGGCGTCGATGACACGTGACGGAGACGTCTCGTCCGGTGGAACCGGAGTCTGGGTAACCCGTGTCCTGAGTTGGAACATCTTCGGGATTGTTGACGGGGGCAAGCCGAAGGTAATGTTGGCTGGCCCCGTAGAGGTTGCTGGAGCTCCGATCGGGCCGGAACCCGACGGGTCTTTGAGGGCCGCCGTGGTTTTGTTGCTTTGCGTCGCAGCAGGCCACACTTGGGGCGTCTTTGAGGCTTTGGCACCGGGCAGGTTCGTAGAGCCGGGCGTGGATTTTTTCGGTGCCGGCGGGTCCTCGAGTCGAGGTGTGGAGATCACCGTCGACGTCCGCGATACGTGAGGCTTCGGCGTCGTCGAGGGAGCGACGCGAGGCGAAGCAGGCGGTATTGCCCTCGGTGTCGTTGGCGTCGGTAGCCGAGTAGGTTTCTCGGTGCCGATGGCCTTTTTCCGTTTGTCGACTCCGATGTCGCCCGACTCCAGTTCGGCACCGAAGTCCCTCTTGGTGCGGTCGGTGCCGACGCGTTGCGCTGGCGTCGAAGGCGTGGAAGGCCTCGATCCGACCAGCGCCACTTTCAGTTTCGGTTTCGGATGAACCGGAGCAGCTTTCGGTTTCGGTGTTGTGGTAGGGAAACCAGCTGGCTTATGCAGCAATGGCTGCCGCTGAACGTCCGAGGCCGGGCCCGAGGGCGGGGCCGAAGAACTACGGGATGGGTCTCGGGTAAGGCCCGAAGGCGATCCCTCGACCGGAGCCAAAGGCTGTGGCGCTGGTGTTTCTTCGGTTTGAACAGGTAGGCCTTGTTCATCATTGGAGCTACTCTCTTCGGCCCCTAAGGCCTCCTCGTCGTCTCCTACCTCGGTGTCGTCTTCACCTCTGTGGAAGAGTGACTCGTCGCCCTCGTCCGATCCGGGGTTGTGTTCGGAAACGGGACTGGAGGGTATGACTTCTAATTCTTCGACGTCGGCTTCGTCGAAGATGTCTGTTGGGGCCGGTGCCGCGTGCCGCGCCTCGAGTCTCGCCGCTCTTCGGTTCCTTAGAGTCTTCTTGGAACGGAACCGGGCACAGGCCATGCATGTCGATTCGTCGTGGTCCGGCGAAAGGCATTTGTTGCACACCGGATGGACGTCGATGTGTGGGTACTTCGCATTGCATACCGGACACCTTTTGAATGGCGTCCTGGATTCCATCGTCGAAGTAGTCGATGGACTGGTAAATGCGAAAGAAGTCGGTGCTGAAAGTTAGTAAACTAACAAAATTCTATCGAAACCCGATCGATAAACAGTACCGACGCGAACTAAAGGCCTTTTGGCCTCGACCAAATATTTTCCTAACTTGAGCTAAGATAGCACATCCGAACCCAATGGCGGAAAAAAACAATCTGAGGATGGAGATGATGCCCATGCGCACTGTAGTCCAGGGGAGGAGTCACCTATCCAAGGATACTTCGAAGACTCTTCCAGGACAACAACGTGCAAACATCCGGACCCAACACTAGGCGGCGATCTATGCACAGATATGAATTCAGCAGCCCACATGCCTCGAAACTCACATTTACGCAAGACCTATTGCATTGCAAATGATAGGCATCACAACAACGGGAGGGAGGGCAGGTGGGAGAAGGCACGGACAATGGGGAGGGAAGGCGGGATTTTGATGGCACGGACAACGGGAGGAAGGGTGGGCGGGGGAAAGAAGACACCAAAGCACATCGTGCCTGTAGTAGGAGAAGCTCATTAACAAAAATAGTGCTCGCAATCTAAATAACACTCGAAGTAAGGGGGGGTGACAAATGAAGAGAAGGCGGTACTAAGGAGGGACTAACAAGCCTATAGACTAGTCAGAAGCCAGCATTTAGGACAATGAAAAGGCAATCTCAAATATGGGAAGAGATTGGGCAGAGATTATATTCACCTATTCCTCTACGAAAGGGGTCTTCAAACTGTGGGGCGCGACCCCCAGGGGGGCCGTGGAGTGATGCAAAGGGGGTCGCGCCTTCCCAGTCACACTTCTGCCCAGGCCCAAGGGCTTCAGTCCTTCCCCCGTCCTGTGTCTCAGCCCGGGCTGCTGCAGTGAAACTTGAGCTGCTGGGGGCTCAGCTGGGCAGTGTCTGGAGTCTTATCTCCGGCACCCCCGTGTTTTTCACAGGTCTTTAAAGACCATTTGCATTTTTACATGCCTTTGCAAACTGGTTACAGAGGCTAAGGTTTTATTCCTGGTTCCAGTACCCCCTGGGTCCCCACTCAGCCTATTCCTTACATTTGTATTTTACATTTCCTGCTGTAGTGTGAGAATGCATTTCATGGAAAGGAATACAAAGTAAGCTTGCCAAAAGAACAAGCATTTGCAATGCAATAGGTCTCGCATTTATAAGAGTTTGAGCTATTGGCATTGCAAAATTACAATGCCTTTTATTTATGTTTTGGTTTTAAAACAAATAAAAGGCATTGTCATTTACAATGTCAGTAGCATAAACTCGCCTAAAAGCAGTGTGTGGAGTGCAGCAGTGTGTGGAGTACAGCAGTGTGCGGCGTGCAGCAGTGTGCGGCGTGCAGCAGTGTTTCGTGTAGCAGTGTGAGGCATGCAGCACTGTGGCGCGTGCAGCGGCGTGCAGCAGTGTGCAGCAGTGTCGTGCAGCGTGTAGCAGTGTCGTGCAGCGTGCAGCAGTGTCGTGCAGCGTGCAGCAGTGTCGTGCAGCGTGCAGCAGTGTCGTGCAGCGTGCAGCAGTGTCGTGCAGCAGTGTGCAGCAGTGTCGTGCAGCAGTGTGCAGCAGTGTCGTGCAGCAGTGTGCAGCAGTGTCGTGCAGCAGTGTGTGGCGTGCAGCAGTGTTTCGTGCAGCAGTGTGCGGCGTGCAGCAGTGTGCGGCGTGCAGCAGTGTGAGGCGTGCAGCAGTGTGAGGCGTGCAGCAGTGTGAGGCGTGCAGCAGTGTGAGGCGTGCAGCAGTGTGAGGCGTGCAGCAGTGTGAGGCGTGCAGCAGTGTGAGGCGTGCAGCAGTGTCGTGCAACATGCAGCAGTGAGTAATGCAGCAGTGAGTAATGCAGCAGTGTGTGCTGTGCAGCAGTGTGTGGCGTGCAGCAGTGTTTTTCGTGTAGCATTGTGCGTCGTGCAGCAGTGTGCGGCGTGCAGCAGTGTGTGGCGTGCAGCAGTGTTTTGTGTAGCAGTGTGCGGCATGCAGCAGTGTGCGGCGTACAGCAGTGTGTGGCGTGCAGCAGTGTGCGGCGTGCAGCAGTGTGTGGCGTGCAGCAGTGTGCGGCGTGCAGCAGTGAGGCGTGCAGCAGTGTGAGGCGTGCAGCAGTGTGAGGCGTGCAGCAGTGTGAGGCGTGCAGCAGTGTGAGGCGTGCAGCAGTGTGAGGCGTGCAGCAGTGTGAGGCGTGCAGCAGTGTGAAGCGTGTAGCAGTGAGGCGTGCAGCAGTGTGCTGCGTGCAGCGGCGTGCAGCAGTGTGCTGCGTGCAGCGGCGTGCAGCAGTGTGCTGCGTGCAGCAGTGTGCAGCAGTGTGCGGCGTGCAGCAGTGTGCAGCAGTGTGCGGTGTGTGCCGTGCAACAGTGTGCGGCGTGCAGCAGTGTTTCGTGTAGCAGTGTGAGGCGTGCAGCAGTGTGAGGCGTGCAGCAGTGTGAGGCGTGCAGCAGTGTGAGGCGTGCAGCAGTGTGAGGCGTGCAGCAGTGTGAGGCGTGCAGCAGTGTGAGGCGTGCAGCAGTGTGAGGCGTGCAGCAGTGTGAGGCGTGCAGCAGTGTGAGGCGTGCAGCAGTGTGAGGCGTGCAGCAGTGTGAGGCGTGCAGCAGTGTGAGGCGTGCAGCAGTGTGAGGCGTGCAGCAGTGTGAGGCGTGCAGCAGTGAGGCGTGCAGCAGTGTGAGGCGTGCAGCAGTGTGAGGCGTGCAGCAGTGTGAGGCGTGCAGCAGTGTGAGGCGTGCAGCAGTGTGAGGCGTGCAGCAGTGTGCGAAGCAGTGTGGCGTGCGGTAGTGTGCGGCGTGCAGCAGTAGCAGTGTGTGGCGTGCAGCAATGTTTTGTGTAGCAGTGTGAGGCATGCAGCACTGTGGTGTGCAGCGGTGTGCAGCTGTGTGCGGCGTGCAGCAGTGTCGTGCAGCAGTGTTGTGCAGTATGCAGCAGTGTCGGGCAGCATGCAGCAGTGTCGTGCAGCATGCAGCAGTGTCGTGCAGCATGCAGCAGTGTCGTGCAGCATGCAGCAGTGTCGTGCAGCATGCAGCAGTGTCGTGCAGCATGCAGCAGTGTCGTGCAGCAGTGTGCAGCAGTGTGTGGCGTGCAGCAGTGTGCAGCAGTGTGTGGCGTGCAGCAGTGTTTCGTGCAGCAGTGTGTGGCGTGCAGCATTGTTTCGTGCAGCAGTGTGCGGCGTGCAGCAGTGTGCGGCGTGCAGCAGTGTGCGGCGTGCAGCAGTGTCGTGCAACATGCAGCAGTGAGTAATGCAGCAGTGTGTGCCATGCAGCAGTGTGTGGCGTGCAGCAGTGTTTTTCGTGTAGCATTGTGCGGCGTGCAGCAGTGTGTGGCGTGCAGCAGTGTGAGGCGTGCAGCAGTGTTTTGTGTAGCAGTGTGAGGCATGCAGCAGTGTGAGGCGTGCAACAGTATGGCGTGCAGCAGTGTGAGGCGTGCAGCAGTGTGTGGCGTGCAGCAGTGTGGCGTGCAGCAGTGTGTGGCGTGCAGCAGTGTGAGGCGTGCAGCAGTGTGAGGCATGCAGCAGTGTGAGGCATGCAGCAGTGTGAGGCATGCAGCAGTACATGAAATACAAGCATCTCACTGCTAATGGGTTAAACACTGAATATAATACCATTTACCAGCACAACATGGGTCTAGAGACACACAGAAAGGCAGAATAGAGTCCGCTATTTCAGATCACATTCTCAGCCTACAGCTTGGTGCCATTAGCTGGTGCGCTTACACCACCACTGTTAAGCGCCCGGCTTTTAACTAGTGCACCACGTGCTGCCCCACGAGGCCGCCAGTAACTGCAACACTGGGGCTCGTGCCCCAGCCCTTTCACTTTATAAATCACTGTTAGCAGATCTGTTAATCCCACTGGTGCAACTCCAGTGAGGCAGGACTACGGCTCCCACAATGCATCACATTATTAAACGAAAGCTCAGGACTGGAAAAGACTCGAGACCTGACTGTTCAACTGAAACCCCCACCGCAGCAGCCTCAGCGCCTGGTTACCCTTGGGGGCGATTAGACGCACTTTACAAAACTTGTTGATGTTAAATTGATAATGAATACGTGGTTGCTGGCGAATGAGTGCATCAGATAATCTGTGCTAGAAGTAAAATGTGGACTTTATGCCACACCCGAGCGAATAAACGGAAATACTTCTTTGCTCGGATACCAACCCCACCTTGTTCTCTCTCTTACACGCACATCACGCACATGGTCACTGCTTATCATGAACTAGCATTACGGGCGCTCTATTACATAAATAAAAAGCCATGGTGAATGCTGCTGGATGCTGTTTGGCAGGTGGGAGTGGTAAATAAAAGGCCACAGTGATTAAACAAAGAAAGTGAAACCAGCCATGGCATCTTGCTGGATGATGTTTGGGAGACAGAGAACAAGAGCGCACTGAAGCTGACGAGGAGGGAGTGGGAGGGGGGAGTGGGGGCGGGCGCAGTGGTGTGGGCCGCAGTTGTAAAAGGCAGGGAGAGGGTGAGATTGAGGAAGGGAAAGATAGGGATCAAAGGAAAAAACAAGGGGGTGGCAAATGGTGTGCACTTTGATGTCCTCAGGGCTCACTGAGGACATCAAAGCAAGTGATCAGGCAGTGCTTTTCAGGCTGCCAAATGGTGCGCGCGCCCGGGGCACATGCACTGTATTTGGAGGCCTGAAAAGCCACTGTTTGCACTTCCAAAACTCGCTTACTATAAGTCTCGCCAGAGCAGCGCTAAAGCGCTGTCTCAGGCGAGACCTAAAAATGCCTGCCGTGTTTTGTTTAAAGAGCCTGCAAAGATCTTCTCTTGGTACTAAATAGACTTAGAAATAAAAAAGTATGTATGCATTCGTTATGTGACTTTTCTGTCTTTTTTCTCTTTAATTATCAGTCATGGATCATTGAGGCAGCCCTAGAACACAATTAAAAGTGCTTTCTATTTATATTTGCTGTTGGCAGTATGCACAGATAAGTGCTGAAAATACTGCTTTAGGCGACTGCTTTTTTTTGTACCAACTGGGCCATCAAAATAATCTGCTGGCAACCCTAACCATAGGACTGGAAGTTTGTTGCAGGATCAGCACATTATTTCCTTCACCCTCGATCCCCGATTAATGCGGCAATAGTTTAACTTCGATCTTAAACTCTACGCCGCCATCAATAACATGCTGAGTTACTTCATGGGTCAATATTGTAGAGTCTACAATAAGCCTCGCAGAGCAGCGCATGCGTGCTGGCTCTAGGCTCGACCTAAAAATGAGCTGCAAGCGGAGTCTGGAGGGCCAGTCGGTTCAAACCCAAATGGTTTTTAGGGTCTCTGGAGCTGGGATGCACCGAAGGTTGATCGGGACTCGGGCTGTGGGACTCGTGTGCAGTGGTGTTTGGTCAGGTGAGCCATGGCAGTCCGCGGCACTCTGTTTCAGTGAGCCTGTAGAAAGATGCTGCAGGCAGGGACTGGGGTACCAGTCCGGCAGAACTCAAAGATGAGCTCGGGTCTTAGGGGTCTCTGGGTGCTAGAGACACTGTTGGTTCACTTGGACTCTGACTGAGGGGCTCTGGCAGAGGTGTCGGGTAGTGGCAGTCAGAGGCACTTGCTTTAGGTGACGACCTGGAGATGGGGACCCAACAGGACAGCTGGGCCACTCTGGATAGGATGAGGGCTTCTGCGGTGCCAATTTCCCTCGTCGGTCTCTGTAGGGTTGGTGTCTGGATTGGACCACAAGTCTTGGCTGCAGCAAGGGGTCCGTTACCCCTTATATTGGTGCTGAAGGGCTCTTGGAGGGCCTAGCGTCTAGTTACTTGCTGGGGAGATGGGGCTGGCCTCTGGGAACATGGACACCCTCCTCCTGGATAGCTGCTGTGTTGGTGAGGCCAGGGGTCAGCAGTTCAGTAAACCAGAGCTTGTGTTTTGGTGCCTGCAGAATGCAAGGAAGTAGCTCTGCCACTCCAGGGGAGATGCTGGCTGTTTTACGAAGTGGTGGCAGCCCTCCCATGCTTTTGGAGGCTGAACAGCTGCAGGACGAGCTGTCTTTGTCGCAATTGTCGGGGACAGCAGGCGGGCCGGCAGGGTTGGCATCAGGTCAATTGCTGCTCCTCAGTTATTGCGGCTCTTTGATGTCCTTCAGTTAGTCAATTCCGTTTCTCTGGTGCCAGGGGCTTCCCTAAATACTAGATTTAAGGGGTGTTAAAAGGAGTGAAGGGTAGTAGCTACTTACCCTTGGGGTCACTACACTCCTTATATGACCACTTCCTGTGAGGAGTGGGCATAACCATGGAGCACATGAGGTAGCCCATCTTAGGGGTGTGACTAGCCTGTATGTGCAACACGCCTACTGCGTAGCTGATTTCCCGCCTGCCCTGGTGTCAAATCGGCCTCAGGCAGGTGCTGGCATTCTCCAGGTCTGGAGGAAGCCAAGGTTGCACATCAAAGCTTTGAAACCATCAAGGCTTTGAAACATCTGGCCTTGATATGCAGATCCACTAGCCATCTGCTTGGAGGAGGTGATAAGACCTCCTGCCAGCGCAGGCTTTGTTCTTGACCTACTGAAAGCACAGGTTCTCACCTCTGGGGGTCAGAACTTCCCCTGTGGTGGCAGCACGTTGGATAGGACCAGTCAGCCAGCACACTAGAGGACTGGGAGGTTTCGATGAGGAACCTCTAAGGTCCCCTCTGGGTGCATGTCATAATAAATCTAATACTGGAATCAGTATGGCTTTATTAAGAGAAGGTGTTTGATACCAAACACCATAGGTTTCAGTGAAGCCATTATGTCGCTGGGTAACTCATAATGAGCGGTGCCCAGTACATACCTTAACATGGCCTCCCTGTTCACTTGCAATATCTAGTAATCTGAACTAGATATCACATTTCAGCTCATGCAGATATGTCCTCACATAGAATATAATGCATCTTGCCGTAGGGCTGTAAGGCCTGCTGTAGTGGAAACTTTCATATACCATAATTAGTGTCCTAGGCATGGCACACAGTTGTGTGCCAGGTGAACAAGTTACTTACCTTCGGTAACGATATATCTGTAAGAAACATTAGTTAGTTATAGGTTCCTTACCTTAGAATTACCCCCATGCGTCAGACTAGATCCGGAAAGTATTTGTCAGCAGTACCTCTGCGTGTCGGAAGGTGGTGTCGGTCGGCTCCGCGTCCTCTCCAGAAACGCAGAGCCATGCAAGACACTGACCACTGGTGCACAAAACTAGGGCCCTGAAAGGATATCCTTAACCCTAGAAATCAGTTCGCAGAACGGGGAGGATGGGTGGGGCAGTAAGGAACCTATAACTAATGTTTCTCACAGATATATCGTTACCGAAGGTAAGTAACGTATAGTTTCTTACCTGTCGGTGTAGTTTTGCAGCTTGAAGACTTTCTGGATTCACTATGCTGTGCATTATTCCACCATCTAGTGGTTGGGTCCGGAATTGTAGTATTTCTTCTCTTTTTTTTTTTTTACCACCCGTGGCCCCAGTGGGCATCTACATCCCACCATTTGGTGTCTTTTTGTGACGTCGACGCGCTTCCTCCGGAAGCTCCCACCTTTGGGCGCCATCTTCGGATTCTTTTTTCGTTTTCTCCTAGTTACTTGTTAAATAACCTCCCCCTGTCATCTTTCTGGCGGGTGGGTGGGTTCGCTAGTGAATCCAGAAAGTCTTCAAGCTGCAAAACTACAGCGACAGGTAAGAAACTATACGTATTGCAGCGTGAATCTTTCTGGATTCACTATGCCGTGCACAGATTTTGTAGCGGTTTGCTAGGTTTGTGGTGGCTGGGTGGAAGATGAGCGATGAGTATTGAATATATGTTGTAGCACCTTCTGTCCCACTTGTGCATCCTTATTCATCTGAATATCTACACAGTAGTGTTTAGTGAACATGTGCACTGAAGACCATGTTACCGCCTGACAAATGTCTTGGATGGGCGTATTTGCTAGAAACGCTATTGTTGCTCCTTTCTTCCTTGTTGAGTGAGCTTGCGCTGCTCCCCGTAACTCTTGTCCTGCTTGTTTGTGGCAGAATTGTATTGTTTGTGCAATCCATCGTGCAATGGTGTTCTTGGTTACTGGCCGTCCAAGAAAGCTGTTGGAGAAGGACACAAAAGAACTGCTTTGTTTTCCTGCATTCCTTTGTTCTTTCTATGTAGTGCATTACTGCTCTCCTAGCGTCCAGAGTGTGTAATGCCCTTTCTGTTCTTGTGGATGTTTTTGGGAAAAAACTTGGTATTTGGACCATCTGGTTCATATGGAACTTTGATACCACTTTTGGCATGAAATGCGGGTCCGTTCTCATTACAAACCTGTCATTGTGAATCTGAATGTAGGGTTCTTGTAGCGTTAGTGCTTGCAATTCACTTACTCTGAGTAGCAAAGTGATGGCTACCAGGAATGCCGTCCTTCTATTAAGCATGTGTAGTGTAGCCTTGAGAATAGGTTCGAACGGTGCCTTCATCAGTTGAGCCAGCACTACATTGAGGTCCCATGCCGGTGGTGGCATTCTCTTTGGGGGTGCAATTCTTTTAGCCCCCTCTAGGAATCTTTTCACCACCTTGTATAAGCCACTATCGCTGCCAGGTGCACCCTTAGTGAAGCATGGCCTAAATTACTCTCCAGCAGATGCGTTAAGTATTTTAGTACTGTTGATTCCTTGGTAACTCTCCTTTGCAGTTTCTCCTTAATGCACCAATGGGAGAATCTTTTCCACTTTGCTACGTAAGCCTTCCGTGTGGTAGGGCTCCTTGATTCCCGTAGCACTGCCCTTGTGCTTTCCGGCAGATTCAGGTGTGCAAACTAAGTCTTCAGGAGCCAAGCCGCTAGGCTGAGGCTCTCTGGTTCTGGGTGCAGGACCCTTCCGTTCTGCATTGTTAACATGTTCCTTCTTTTGGGGAACCTGTGTGCTGGTGCTTGCGCCAACTCTACTATTTGTGAGAACCAGGACTGTCTGGCCCACTGAGGTGCATTTAGTATTAGCGTCATGTTGCTGATCCTGCATTTGTCGAGTACCCTGGGTATCAGTGGTATCGGGGGGAAAAGCGTAGGCAAATGTCTTTGACCAGCTTATCCATAGTGCATTCCCTTGGGACCAATGGCCTGGTTGTCTGGATGCGCAGTGTTGGCATTTTGGTGTGTTGCAAATGGATCTATTTGTGGTGTACCCCATTTCCGGAATAGTTTCTCTATTTACTGTTGGTTGAGCTCCCAATCGTGGGATGCTGACGTCTGCCTGCTGAGAATGTCGGCTTCCACATTGTCCTTCCCTGGGAGATGTATTGCTAGTAGGTCTATTCTTAGTGGAATGGCCCATGTCCATATTTCCTGTGCTAGCCCTGATGGTGCCACTGATTGTGTTCCTCCTTGTTCGTTGATGTAGAAGATGGTGGTTGTGTTGTCTGTTTGGATCAACACCCTGTTTCTGTACAGCTCCTTCCGAAAGGCTTTTGAGGCTTGGAACACTGTCTTTAGCTCTAGGTAGTTGATGTGTTTGACCGCATCCTGCTGCGACCATAACCCCCTCACCTTGAGTTGGTTTGTGTACGTGCCCCACCCCAGCTGGGAGGCGTCTGTTGTGATGGTCACTGTTGGAGTTGGCTGTGTGAATGGTTTCCCCTGTGAAAGGTTTTCCTTGTTCCACCACGCTATTTCCTGATGCACTGCGTGTGTGACAACTAGTAGATCTTCCCAACTCCCTGTTGCATGTGACCATTGCTGCTGGATCCATTCCTGGAACGGTTGTGAGAAAGTGGCTCTGTATATACTGTTCCTTAATAGGTACAGGGTGTACAGAGTCCACAGTCCCCAAGGGTTTGGCAGAGGCTAAAGTTAGATATAACCTTACTCTCTAAAGTGGTAGCTTGGTCGAGCAGTAAGGCAATATCAGAGGACAGTGTAAAGCACTTGTTGTACACACTCAGTCAGCAAATGGTCTCACACACTCAATAACTGAACTCTAGGCCAATGGTTTATATATATAAAAAAAAATATATGCTCGTTTTATTTTAGAACCAACAATTGGACTTAAAATATACTTTCTCAGAATGAGATGCTTTATATAAATACTTTTGCAATATGCAATTGACGTTTGTAAACAGTTACAAGTGGTTGCAATAGGCAACTCTATTTTAAACACAACAATGCATTGAGCTCAATGGAAATTTCAAGTTATTTGCAACAGATTACTTTTAGAATTACTTTTGGAATTCCAGGACTGGATCCTAGATTCAGTCCTGGGTCAGTACTTAGAATCAAGTGATGAAAGTCGACTTAATTACTGTGATGATTTTTAGACAATATTTAGCTATTTTAAAAGTTGACACTTAGAAAATATTTCAAAGAAAACAGTCAATGATTCCCTATGGAAGAAAATTCAAGTTGCAGGTACAGTATGTTCTCGTTACTTTTGTAATCCCGTACTGGGTGTCTAGACTCAGTACTGGGACCTTTATCCAAAACAGGTAAGTAATTATGTTTTCAGATATTATACGATTTTTAAAGAATATTTAAAGATTGCAGAAATTGACAGAAGAAATTTCACAGAAAAACAGTCAATGATTTCCTACGGGAGAAAATTGGGTTACTGGTAAGTACAGTTGTAAGTATTTTTCAGAGTCGGTGCTGGGCACCAAGATCCAGCACTGGGAGCTCACCTAAGAGCAGGTGAGTATTTTCATTTTCGTTACTCGGCTGATTTTTGGTGAATATTTTAAGATTTGAAAAGTCCACACTTAGAAGAAATTTCATGAAAAAGCCAGTCAATGTTACCCTATGAAGAAAATAGAGTCATCGGTTTAAAAGTAAGTACTCGACTGGCAGAGTTGAGGTTCTGGGCATAGACTCAGGGGTCCCCCAGGGTCAGGTAGGTACAGTTGGTTCACCCTCAGCGACTCTAGGGCGGCCGGGTGCAGAGAGAGTTAGGCCCAATGTTATCCTATGAGGGATAGGGGGGACCTTGATTGGTGGCTGCTGACTAGCAAGCCCCGCGGCTCTGGGAGCTGGCCTCCTGGTCACTTACTCAGGGCAAGTGGGGAAGTAGGTAGGTGTAGTGGTTGCACTGCCAGGGCCACTCGGGCGGCTGGGTGCAGGGTGCTTTTGAGCCTTCGGGCGCTCAATTGATTTCAATGGGAAATCTCCGGTTTAGAAAAAGACTGCAAGCTCAGGGACGAGGATTCTTCAGGTGCCACCACAACTTAGAGAGATACGTTGGGTAGTTGAAGGATAGGTAGGAACCCCGGGATTGGGCACAGGGGGCCGCGGGGCGCCGCGTGCAGGGGTGCCTTTTGGTGTCAGGAAATCTTACCCTCTGTTGATCGCGGTTGGGGGGGGGCACCTTGTTCTGAGGCTGCAGGCTTCTTCAGGAGTGTCGAGGGAGGTCCTTGGGTGCCGGACTCGGGGTCACAGTCGCCGTGGGGTCGTCCTCGTGGTCTTTGTTCACTCCGGCACTGGCCAGCCCTGGCTGGTGCTGAGTGTGCTTGGTTCGCAGTTCCGGGCTGCTGCCAGGGATTAGAGGTAGGTTTTGAGTAGAGCCTCTACTCATGGGAGTCCCAGGGGCTTAGAGCCCAAAGGTAGCCAGGTCCTCCTGGGTTTGTGAGGTTGCTGGCCACAAGAGATGCCGGGTTGGCGCAGGAGCAAGTTCGAGGGTCGACAGGCTGGTAGGGCTGGGGCCAAACCAGTTGGTGTCTTCCTCTTCTTAGCAGCTGCAGGGCAGGTCTTCTTTCTTCTTGCTCTTCTTTGTATTTTGGAATCTGGAATCTGGGGAAGGAAGGTTCAGGGTACCCCTAAATACTAGATTTAGGGGCGTTACAGGTAGGTGAAGGGCAGGGACCAATGGGTCCCTGTCCTAGGGTGGGTACACCCTCTATCCTGCCTCTCTCCTGTGGGAGGGGGGCAGTAGCCAAGTCCTGATAGGGTAGGGCTTCCCATCTTCAAGATGGCGAGAGCCCGGAGATGTTCTTCACCTCGCCTCCCCCACCTGAGGGGTGGGGTTGGCAGGCTGGCACATCCCCTGTCCTTATTTGGGGTTTCCGGCCAAAGCTTCCCGCCAGAGTGGCGGGTTGCAGTGGCCTGGGGAAGCTCACAAAAGCGACATGCCTTTGAAGCTTCCCCCTGCCCATCCTGGGGGAGGAGATTTAGCACCTCGCCCAGGATGTGCATTGTTGCAGGCCCAGGAGAGCAGGGGCTCTCCCACCCAGGGGTCCAGCAACATGTCTGCTGTGTGGCAGCCTAGGCAGCCTCAGAGCAGACGTGGATTGTAGGTTAGGTTTAAGGGGGCATCTCTAAGATGCCCTCTGGGGTGCTTGGTACATTAAATCCCACACTGGCATCAGTGTGGGTTTAAAGTGCTGAGAAGTTTGATACCAAACTTCTCAAGCTTCAGTGTTGCCATTATGGTGCTGTGGAGTTCGTGTTTGACGAGCTCTCAGCACCATGTACTCTTAAATGGCAGCACTGCACTTGCAGTGCTCAGGAATGGACCTGGGTACTGTAGGGGCACAGGGCTCCTGCTCCTGTGCCCACACCATTGGCATAAGGCACCCAGCTAGAGGGGTGGCTGATGTATGCCATGGCAGTGTAGGTGATGGGCATGGCACACAGGGATGTGTCATGTCGACTTTGTTTTGTCTTGCACCCAGACACCCAGCCTGCAAAGGCAGTGTGTGTGTGTAAGGGTACAGGGCCTCTAAGGGTGGCACAATGAGTGCTGCAGCCCTTAGAGACCTTCCCTGGTCACAAGGCCCTGGGTACCTAGGGTACCATTTACCAGGGGCTGACATGTGGCCAGGGTTTGCCAATTTGGGTTTTGTGTGTTTTAGGGAAGGAACATAGGCCCCTGGGCACCTGATTGGCAGGAGTCCAGGGCACACACAGTCAAAGTACATTCAGCAATTCAGCAAAAAGTGGGGGCATACCATGCAAGAAAGATGGCACTTTCTCACAACGGTCTCATGTGGAGGCGAATATTTGGAACCAGGTGAATGCATGACGCCATCATTCCCATTAGTTTGTTCACTGTCCTCACTGTCAGAGCTTGACCCTTGTGGTAAAGACGTGTCTCCTTCAGTATTGCCAAAGTTCTCTTTGTGCTGGGGAACACCTTGCCCTGTACGGTGTTGATCTCTGTCCCTAAGAATATCTTCACCTGTTCCTGTTCTATTCAGGACTTTCCCCAATGGATTGAAAAACGCAGTTGAATTAGCGTTTGTATGACCTGCCGGATGGGTTGTTTGCATTGGCTGTAAGAGCTTGCCTTTACGAGCCAGTCGTCGAGGTAGGGGTATACATGTATTCCTTGCCTCCTTAGGTGCACTGCTACCGCTGCTAGGCATTTTGTAAACACCCTTGGTGCGGATTTGAGTCCACTTGCCAGGACTGTGAAATGGTAGTGAGTCTTGTTGATCACAAATCTTAGTAGGTGTTTGTGTTTTTTGTTGATGGGGATGTGTAAGTAAGCGTCTTTTAAGTCTATAGATGCCATGTAATCCCCCTCCTGTATCTGGGTATTACTTCTTGCAGAGATGTCATTTTGAATCATTGTGTCCTTATGAACTTGTTTAAGAATCGTAGATCCAGAATATGTCTTAACGTTTCGTCCACGTTTGGTACAAGGAAGTAGTTGGAGTAAACCCCTTTGTTTCTTTCCTTGTACGGCACTATCTCTATTGTCTCCTTGTTGAGGAGTTCCTGCGCCTCTAGTAGCAAGAGCGAAAGTTCCTTTGCCGAGTGCACCTTGTTGTTTGGCCTCTTGTTTGGAGGTTGTTTATCTAGCTCTATACAGAAGCTGTATTGTATGAGGTTTAGTATCCATTTGTCCGTTGTGACCTTCCTCCATTCCTGGAACAAGTCCCTTATCCTGCCTCCTACTGGTGTTATGTGTTCGAGGAACTGTTTGTCCCGTAGAATCAGTTTTTGTTTTGTCTTGTTTTGATGCCCTCCTCTCCGTGCCTGTCCTAGTTCATTTGAGCGCGCTCGAAAGAATTGGCCTCGTGGCAGGGACTGGCAGTTCTGCTGCTGTTGTCCCTGCTGCTGCTGGGCCTGGTTGCTTCCTTGATAACCTTGTTAGAAGGCTTGGTGCGATGTTCCAGGTTGGTTGTTTCCCCTACCTGCTGGCCTTCTCGAAGGTGTATCCCTTCTCATCCCTCTGAACTGCAGTGCTCCCATGGACCTTGCTGTCTCATTGTCCTTTTTGAGGCAAGTTAACTTGTCAACTGGAGTTCCAAAAAGCTGTTCTCCGTTGAAGGGTGTGTTAAGGATGTTGTTCTGTATTTCAGGCTTGAAGCCGGAAATCCTTAGCCAGGCGTGCCTTCTCGGTCACCCCAATAATCATCTGCCTGCTGAATGTCTCCGCTGCATCCAGGGCCGACTTTTAACATGTGTTAGCCATGCTTTTCCCTTCCTCTACCAAGTGGCTTGCCCTTAGCTGGTACTGCTCTGGTAGAGGCTTCTGGAGTTGCCCCACCTCCTCCCAGTGCTGGTATGCGTGCCTGTTGATTAGAGCGTTTGAGTTGGCGATGCGCTATTGAATCGCCGCACTCCTTTCAACTTTCCTCCCCATGAGGTCCATTCTCCTACTCTCCTTGTCTGGAGGTGGTCCGGCATTCGTGGGTACATTGGCCCTTTTCCTAACTGTTGCTGTTATTATTGAATCAGCTGGTACTGATCCCTGAATGTATGCAGGGTCCTTGGAGGAATGTTTGTACTTTTTTTCGGTCCTCTGGGTCACTGATTTACATACAGCTGGCTCCTGGAAGGCCTCCCTGCCCTGGTCCAGCACACTTAGGAGCATGGGCAGGAACTGGCTCCTTG
Source organism: Triturus cristatus (assembly GCF_964204655.1). Lineage (NCBI taxonomy): Eukaryota > Metazoa > Chordata > Amphibia > Caudata > Salamandridae > Triturus > Triturus cristatus. The sequence continues at coordinate 885,877,378 of NC_140580.1, read as the reverse complement.
TTTGTGAAGGTAGCAGTCTCCAGGAAAAAACAAGCCTTGGGCTTCTCCTGCTCCAACTTCACTCCATATGTCTCTGCAGCCTTTTTTACAGAGTCCATTTAATAGATCCCTATATCGTCTGGCGGTGAAGGCCTTGAAGGAAATGAGTCTACACCTTCTTCCAGTATTTCGGCGTTGAGATCCTGCCACTCCAAGTCTTGCGCCTCCGAGGACGTCGAGTCCTGGTTAGTTTGCTGATCCTCCTCGCCTTCGCCCTCGAAGTAATACAGGACCTCTTCCTCCTTTTCCTCGACCGGTTTGTGTTTTCGGCGGCTCAGGGTCCTCGTCGCCCCCTTCGGCTTCAGTGGGATGTGTACTAGCTCATCCTTTCATCGAAGTCCTCCTTTCGTTGCAGGATGCTCGCCATTTCGGCCTCAAGCCTCCTTTTCTTTCGTTCCATCTTGGCCGCTTGTTCGGTGTCGAGAGTTGGGGCACTTTGTTTCGAGGTCATCGAAGTCGCTTTTAACCCTTCTTTTCTCGGCTTTCGACGACCTTGATTTGTCTCTGGTTTTTGCCATCTGGGAGTCCTTTCCATAGGATCCGCTGGGCTGTTTGTCCTTGGGTGCTGTTGCTTTCGCCGAGTGTTTCAACGGCAATGCTCCATTCTAGGACTTGGCTTCACTCTTACGAGTGTCGGTCGAGTGCCTGGGGGTCGATGACTTACCTCCTTCACCGTTTTCCTTTCGGCCTCGACGACTGTGCAGTCCTCCGGTCCTTCGGCGATGTTGTCCTCTTCTCCACTGGAGAGGCCCAAGTCTCGGAGCGATGGAGGCGGCTCTTGTCCCTGCATGGTGTAATTTGCCCTTCTCTGCCTCTCTCTTACTCTGAGGGTCTTCAGTGTGAACGCTGAGCAGGCATTGCAGTCCTCGCTGTTATGGTCGAGCGGCAGGCAGAGGTTGCAGACTGGATGCTGGTCCTTCTGCTCGTATTTGTGGTGGCAATTGTCGCAGAATTTGAATGGTGTCTTGTCCATCCCCGCGCGCGCATTTTCCATCGAACTTTCGGGTGCAATGCTCCTTCGTCCCGGTTACCAGACCTGTAGTCTGGTGCGTTGAAGCTTTGATTTTGTCGTTTTCCTGTTTATCGTTGATTTTCTCTCCAAACCTCTGGACCTCTTCGGTGACGATCCAGACCCAACAGCGGAAAAAAGAATCTGAAGTTGGCGCCCAAAGGTGGGAGGTTCCAGAGGAAGCGCGTCAACGTCGCAAGAAGACACGAATGGTGGGATGTCAACGCTCACCGGGGCCATGAAAAAAAAATAGATACTACAAATCCGGACCCAACCACTAGATGGCGGAATAATGCACAGCATAGTGAATCCAGAAAGATTCACGCTGCAAACTTATTCCTCTGAAAGAAACACGTTAGTTGTAGATTCCTTACCTTAGAATAGATACCCCAGCAATACCAACCCCTGTGGTGGGTCTGTAAACCAAGATCACACCAGAACATCTGGAGAACAGAACAGCCAAAGAAGCTGCCTCTCCGGACTTGGCACACAAGCTACTTACCTTCGGTAACGATATATCTGCAAGAAACATTTGTTTATTATAGATTCCTTACCTTAGAATTACCCTCAGGCGTCAGACTGGATCCAGAAAGTTTTTTCGTCAGCAGTACCTCTGCGCGTCGGAAGGCGGCGTTGGTTGGCTCTGCGTTCGCCGCCGGGATGACGTCGCGTCAGCTACTTTGACGCCGCCCTCACGCGCGGACGTCAGTCTGTACACGACTTTCCGTGCCAGAAACACAGAGCCATGTAAGACAATGACCAATGGTGCACAAAACTAGGGCCCTGAAAGGATGTCCTTAACCCTAGAAATCAGTTTGCAGAACTGGGAGGATGGGTGAGGCGGTAAGGAATGTATAACTAACTAATGTTCCTTACAGATATATTGTTACCGAAGGTAAGTAACGTGTTCATCTGAAATAAACACGGTAGTTATAGATTCCTTACCTTAGAATACATACCCCAGCAATACCAACCCCGGTGGTGCGTCTGCGAACAAGATAACACCAGAAAGTCCTGGAGAACAGAACGGCCAAAGAAGCCGTCTCTACGGATTTGGCTGTCCAGGCAGTAGTGTTTGGTGAACGTGTGCAGCGATGCCCACGTAGCCGCCTGACAGATGTCATTCAGAGGCACCCCTCTTCCCAACACAGTAGTGGCTGCCGTCGCCCTGGTGGAGTGTGCGCGCAGCCCCACTGGAGGCTCCTTTTTAGCTAGGGAGTAACAAGCCTTGATACACAACACGACTCATCGAGAAATGGTGCGTTTGTGTACAGCCCGACCCTTCTTTGCACCCACCTAACCAACAAACAGTTGATCATCCACCCGGAACTGTTTTGTGCGATCCAGATATGAGAGCACACGTTTTGGGTCCAGACGGTGGAGCCTCTCTTCTTCCTTCGAAGGATGCGGAAGCAGAAAGAAGGTGGACAAAGTAATGTTCTGCCCGATGTGGAAGGTAGTAACCACCTTAGGAAGAAAGGATGGACGGGTCCTGAGAACCACCTTGTCCGGAGGTTTTGAGGAAAGAGCCTGGAGGTCCCTCACCCTTCTAGCAGAAGTGATGGCTACTAGGAAAGCAATCTTAAGATTTAAGAGACGTAAGGGACAATTATGAAGCGGCTCAAAGGGAGCGTACATTAAGTACAAGATTCAAGTCACACTGAGGCGTAACAAAAGGAATTGGAGGAAAGAGATGCATTAAGCCTTTCAAGAAACTTAACTTCTGGAGACTTGAAAAGAGAAGGCTGGTATGGCAGCCAAAAGAAAGTAGAGGTGGCAGAAAGGTAGCCCTTGATAGTACCCAGAGCAGAGCCCTGCTGGGCTAAAGAGAGAAGGAACAATAGTACTTCAGAAAGAGGGTCAGAAAGGGGATCCACAGCCTTTGCTGTGCACCATGCCACAAATTTGTTCCAACTGCAGGCATATAACGTCTTAGTGGAGGGACGCCTGGCTGCCAAGATTATGTCACAGACTTCGGGAGGCAGGTCGAAAGACGTCAACTGCTGACGCTTAATCTCCACACAAGGAGGTGGAGGCTGGACAGGTTCGGGTGGAGGACCGTCCCCTGCTGCTGCGACAGAAGATCCTCCCAAAGAGGCAGTCTGGTCGGAGGATCGATGGCCATGTTGAGCAGCTCGGGATAATAGACTCTTCGTGCCCAATCCGGAGCCACAAGGATGACTTGGGCCCGGTCGCGTCTGATCTTTAGCACTCTGGGCAGAAGTGGTACAGGCGGAAAGGCGTACACAGACAGCAACTCCACTTGCGACGAAAAGCGTTGCGGAGCGAGTGCCTCCTTGGAAATTCCAACGCGCAGAATTGCACACATTGCGCGTTCTCTTTGTGGCGAATAGATCTAACCAAGGCTCTCCCCACTGCTGAAAGAGACCTTGCACCACCTCCGAGTGAAGATGCCATTCGTGATCCATCATGCACCTGCGGCTGAGTTCGTCCGCCCTGGCGTTCAGAGAACCTGCCAGGTGTTGAACCACCAAGGAAATGCTTTGATGTTCCAGCCATGTCCGGAGGCGAAGGGCTTCCTGACATAGGGTTCACGACCCCACCCCGCCCTGTTTGTTGCAATACCACATGGCGGTGGTGTTGTCCGTGAACACCTGCACCACTCTTCCCCGGACAGAGGGAAGGAATGCCTTAAGTGCAAGACTAATCGCCCGGAGCTCCAGGAGGTTGATGTGAAGCCTGGACTCCGCTGGAGACCAGAGGCCTCTAATCACCGCCTCTTCCATGTGGCCGCCCCATCTCAGAAGGGAGGCATCCCTCACCACAGTGTGGTCGGGTTGGGGTAAGGGGAGGGACCTGCTACTGACCCAATCCTGGTTCGTGAGCAACCACTGCAGTTGTTTAGCAGTGCTCTCCGGGATCTGGACGTCGTCAGACGGATTCCCCCGATGCTGCGCCCACTGGAACTTCAGGTCCCACTGCAGAGCCCGCATATGCCACCCGGCATGAGTGATCAGCAGGATGCAGGATGCCATGAGGTCCAGCAGCCTCAGGGTCATTCTGACCGAAACCCAGGACAAGGGCTGAAAGATCGGAATCATAACCAGAGTGTCCCGGACTCTCTGTTCGGGAGGACAGACCCCAAACTGCCCGTGTCCAGAACCGCTCCGATGAAGAGGAGCTTCTGAGACGGAATCAGGTGCGACTTCGGCACACTGATGGAGAACCCCAGCTGATGCAGGAGGTCGGCCATAGTCTGGAGGTGGGAGACTACAGCCTGGGGCGAGCCTGCCTTCAACAGCCAGTCATCGAGATAGGGGAAGACTATAACCCCTGATCTGCGCAGATGAGCTGCGACCACCGCCATCACCTTCATGTACACCCGAGGGGTGCTGGTAAGGCCAAAGGGGAGCACGGTAAATTGACAATGCTTGTGGCCTACCACAGGTAACGTCGAGGGGCTGGCAGGACGGTGATGTGGAAATAAGCGTCCTGCAAGTCCTACGCTACCATCCAGTCTTGCGGGTCGAGGGCAGACAGGACCTGAGCAAGCATCAACATTTTGAGCTTCTCCTTCCGGAGGAAGCGATTGACGTCCCCGAAATCCAAAATAGGACGCAGGCCCTTGTCCTTCTTGGGAACTAGAAAGTAGTGGGAGTAGCAACCACGACCTACTTCTGGGACAGGAACGCGCTCGATGGCTCTCTTGGCCAAGAGAGTTGTAACTTCCTGCTGGAGAAGTGCCAGATGATCCTCCGACATGCTGTGGTAACGAGGTGGTATGGCTGGCGGGGTAGTCTCGAAGGGGAGGGAGTAGCCCCTTCGGACTACCTGCAAAACCCACCTGTCTGACGTGATGGTGCGCCAGTGAGGGAGGTGATGGCGAATCCTGCCGCCCACTGGCGTCTGATGGGCTTGAAAGTCAGACTAGGAGGGTTTGGAGGCTGCTGCCGAGGGGGGTTGGTGGACTGGCCCGCCCCAGGCCCCCTGAATCACGACGCTGGTTCCCACGTCCCCGCGAAGTTTGGGTACCTTACTGCGGCCTGTGGCCCTGGGTGGGACGTAGCGGGGCACCCCTTACGTAGCCACAAAAGTGGCGAAAAGCAGGCTGTGCCGGACGGGAGGAGAGGCCCAAGGACTTGGCCGTAGCCCGTGAGTCCTTGAAGCGCTCTAGGGCGTTGTCTGCTTTGTCGCCCAAAAAGGCGACGGCCATCAAAGGGCATGTCCATCAAGGTGTTCTGAACATCCCCTGAAAAGCCAGCGGACCTCATCCAGGCGTAGCGACAAAGCACTACCGACGTTGAAATAGTCTATAGGAATGCAGTAGGACACTGCAAGCTGCGCTTTGAAATCGCCTTAAATTTTATCTTTTGCACTAAATGTATTTTAAAATTGGGAATGTGAAGAGTTGAGGTGGGAAATTTAAAAACTGCAAGATTTTACCTTTGCCTCGCCCAGCATCCCGGTCCGTCGCGGCAAGTGCCGATCGTACGGAGGGTGAATACTGGGCCTCACACTCTTCCTCACTTCCGGTAAACATCGGCTTCCGGCTGGTGAGCGGGCTAGTGCTCGGGCACAGACAGCCTACTTAATTTCCGGCCGGGGCAAACGCACAGTTGGATGCGGTAGGACACTGCAAGCTGCGCTTTGAAATCGCCTTAAGTTTTATCTTTTGCACGAAATGTATTTAAAATTGGGAATGTGAAGAGTTGAGGTGGAAAATTTAAAAACTGCAAGATTTTACCTTTGCCTCGCCCAGCACCCCGGTCCGTCGCGGCAAGTGCCGATCGTACGGAGGGTGAATACTGGGCCTCACACTCTTCCTCACTTCTGGTAAACATCGGCTTCCGGCTGGTGAGCGGGCTAGTGCTTAGGCACAGACAGCCTATTTAACACTATGCCTGAGCGAACGCGCAGCGGGCGTGCCGGCGGCGCGCCAAAGTCAAGCCCGTCTACGCCCTTAAGCGCCTGGACCGAGCCTAGGGCCAGGACCCCTAGAGCAGAGGATAGAAAAATTGGATGTATAACGTTCACAAGTGAGGAGCTACATGAGCTAGATAAGCTAGCGGGTAATCACCACTGCCAACGTCTGGATTTAAAGGACGAGATCAAGCATTGTGAGCATTGCAAAATGTCCTTTAACTTTACCAGCATAAACAAATTGGAATCACAGAACCACACCATTAAAAATAGAAAGAGGGTAGCGGTTTTTAGGGCAGTACTAATAAACTCTAGATCCCTAATAAAACATAATACAGATATTGCAGAACTGTTGGAAACACAATCTGGATGTGCCCTTTATCACAGAGACATGGGCTGATGGGACATCGGACCCGGATATTGCACTAGCACTACCGGCAGGATATACCGCTACTAGAGCTGATAGAATAGGGAAACGGGAGGGGGGGGAGGGGGGTTGGGTTTGCGATTCTATGTAGAGAAGAGCTGCAAGTCCACAGCTCGATCATGGGTAGCTCCTTTGACTGTGAAATGCTACAATTCCAGATTGCGCTCTCAAAGAATTATGCATTAAGAGGCCTTTTGCTATACAGACCTCCTAGGGCTAGGACCCCTCTGCTACCAATCTTAAGCCCTGTCTTAGAATCAAGTTTGCTGGGATCAGACTTTACGATTCTAGGGGATTTTAACTATCATCTAGAAAAACTAACAGACAATAATACCGCCGAACTGATCGACGCTATGTCTGGGTTTTCCCTGGACCAGATTGTTAAGCAGGGTACCCATGTGGCAGGACACACACGGGATGGGATTTTCTCATCCAACCCTAACCTCGAAATCATAGAGATATTACCTGTCCCATGGTCAGATCATAAAGCCATCCTATTTTCGATCACCGTGAGTCAGGAGCAGCCTGGTATGTCCAAGAGTCAGAAGTCAGTCATATACCAAGACTGGGCTAAAATTAACACCCCGGTGCAACATGAAATACTCCTCAGGACTAAACCTGGACCTGCATCAGACCGCAATCAGCTAGTCGAGAGGATATCCTCTTGGATAAAGACAGCGGTAAATACGGTAGTGCCTACTAAATGTTTTGTTCCGAAACGGAAAAAACCATCAGAACCTTGGTTCACAGAAAAACTCAGGGCACAAAAACAAGTATGTAGAAGGGCTGAGAGGAAATGGAGATCTAACTATGATCAAAATTTTTAAAGTGACTATGCCCAAACTTTATCTGACTACAAGAAACTTGTTATAGGGGAAAAGAGCAATTACTTTACGAGAAAAATCAAAGAGGCTAAGAACTCCTGTAAGGAGCTCTTCGTGACAATTAAAAAACTAGCAGATCCCCCTGTCAGGAATCAACTGGACTGCAGCGCTGATCTATGTAACAACTTAGGAAAGTTCTTTGTGGACAAAGTCTCTAAAGTGTATGAACTATTTAAGACCAACCACACTACCAAGACCTCATTAAACTGTCCTAATCCAGATCCAGATATTTTAAGTCCTAAAATGGGTTTCTGTTTTACGGTCCCTTCAGTAGAACAGATCTGTCAGGTGGTGAAAACCATCAGATCCGGTAATCCAACGGACCCTTGCCCGCCTAAGATAATGCACCTGTTTCCAGAGATACTTAGTGAACTAGTGAACTTAGTGAACTTAGTGTCTAGATTGGACGATGGCAATGCTTTATACACAGGGATCCAAACTCAATATCTGACCAAACTGCAACGCCTCCAGAATGCAGCAGCAAGACTGGTGTTAGACATTCCCAGATCCGAATCAGTCTCTTATAGATTGAAGAACCTACACTGGCTGCCCGTGGACAAAAGGATACAATTTAAGTCCTTGTGTCTGGCATATAAGGCACTTCACGGCTCAGGACCACAATTCCTGAGAACTCAATTCAAATGGTATGTCCCAGTTAGAAGTCTCAGATCCACTAACGCAAAACTCGTCCAAGTACCCAAGTTCAGACAGACTAGGTGGGGAGGAAGAAGTTTCCTGCTGAGGACAACCAAGTTATGGAACCTTCTACCCATCAATATAAAAAACAGCCCAACGCTTTTGACCTTCAGGAAGGCAGTCAAAACATGGCTATATCCCGGATAAGCATTCCTGCAGTAACCTATGTGTATCCAATAATAGCGCCAAGAAGCCTTCGGGCATTCGTGAGCTCTACAAATTTAAAAATCAAATCAAATCAAAGGTTAGACTAGGAGGGTTTGGAAACTGCTGCCGAGGGAAGTTGGTGGACTGGCCCGCCCCAGGCCCCCTGAATCACGATGTTGGTTCTCACGTCCCCGCAAAGTTTGGGTACCTTGCTGCGGCCTGTGGCCCTGGGTGGGACATAGCGGGGCACCCCTTACGTAGCCACAAAAGTGGCGAAAAGCAGGCTGTGCCGGACGAGAGGAGAGGCCCAAGGACTTGGCCGTAGCCTGCGAGTCCTTGAAGCGCTCTAGGGCGTTGTCTGCTTTGTCGCCCAAAAAGGCGACAGCCATCAAAGGGCATGTCCATCAAGGTGTTCTGGACATCCCCTGAAAAGCCAGTGGACCTCATCCAGGCGTAGCGACAAAGCACTACCGACGTTGAAATAGGCCTGCCCAGAGAGTCGGCGGTGTCTAGCCCACAACGGATCATAAACTTAGCTGCATCACTCCCGGCGGCGACAGCCTGGGAGAGCACTGCCCCGGCCTCCTCCGGACACTGAGGCAGCACTTGCGCCACTGAATCCCACACCGAATGGGAATACCGGCCCAAGAGACATGCAGTGTTTACGGACCGCAGCCCTAAGCTGGCGGAAGCGAAAATCTTCTTCCCAAGAGGGTCCAGCTTCTTGGATTTCCTACCCAGTGGAGCGGTAGGGAAGGCAGTTTTGGAAGCGGAGGCTTGGACCACCAAGCTCTCCGGGGTGGGGTGTTGGGAGAGGAAAGTGGGGTCGGTCGATCATCTTGTCCACGGTAGCCCCAATGTTGGGCCTGGACCAGATGCCCAAAAGGATATCCGTGAAAGCCTCTTTAAACGGGAGCAGGGGCTCCGAAGAGCTCGCCGCCCGTTGAAGCACCTCAGTCAGGAAGTTAGTCCTGACTGCCACCATAGGAAGCTCGAGGTTGAGAGCCTCGGCAACCCTACGCAACACCACAGCGTATGACGCTCCCTCCTCCGTAGCCACGGTAGGAGGAGACAACATGCCAAGGTCGGGTGGAGTCTCAAGACCACTGGCATCCCCTAGTTCCTCTCTCCAGTCCTGTTCAGATCCTAGCTGATCAGTTAAAGGGTCACCTGACCCTTCCCAGACCTCCTCCACATCCTCAGGTTGCCAATCTGGTTGAAAACGGACCCCAGGAGTAAACAGGGGCACTAAAACCCCACTCGGCGCCGGATTCGACGTTGAGCCAGTCCGGCTCCGGGTCCACATCGGGATGGAGGCCATGGATCGACGCCGGCCAGGGACACGACCGGCGTAATAAGTTCAACCGGCGGCGATCTGGATCCAGGCCTGGATCCGCGGGGGCCTGCGGCGCCAGAGTCGATGACTGAGAAGACCTAGGCCCCCCAACCGACTCCGCGGGGACCGAAGGCGCACCGGCGGGTTCGGGCTGCCCAAAGATGGCGTGCATCGCCTTGTAAAATTCACAAAGCTGGGCAGGAGTCGCTCCAGGTCCCGGGAAGGGAAGGAAGCCCGGGGTAGACTCTTCAGGCTCCACTCGCGGAGCCATGGGAGAGGCACCGCCCGCATCCCTCGTCGCGTCATTCGACAGACGGGGAGAAGTCGGAAAACGACTATGCTCCTTCGACCTTTTTGTGCTTTGACTTACCCGACCCAGAGTGCGAAGACTTCGATGACTTGAGCGAATGGTGATGGCTCCGCGACCAGTCTCTCGACCTCCCTTGCTACCGGGATCTCGAACGGCGCGGTGCCGACTGCCAGCGCTCAAGCAGCTTATGGGACCGCTCCCGCAAAGCCTTTGGAGCCATGGACCGGCAGTCTGAGCACGACTTGGGGTCGTGGTCGCACTTGAGGCAAAAGAGGCACATACGGTGCGGAATCCGTAACAGACATCAGTTGGGTACAGGAACCGCATGCCTTGAATCCGGGTATCCCTCGAGCACCAGGAGTCGTAGACTCAAATAAAATACGTCGACAAAAGTCGCTCAAAAAGTTCAGTGAAAAAATGACAGGAGGTACCGCTATCTCCGGATCTGCGCTGGCTGGCGCGGAAAAAGAAAAAAGTGACGTCAGCACGCGAGGGCGGCGTCTAAGTAGCTACCGCAACGCCATCCAGGCGACCACGACGCTAGTGACTGACGCTGAGCCGACGGACGCCACCTTCCGACACGCATAAGTACTGATGACGAAAAAACGTTTCGGAGCCAGTCTGAAGCCTGGGGGTAATTCTAAGGTAAGTATCCTATAACTAACGTGTTTCTTTCAGATAGTGTTTTCCACCATGGTTTGCACCATGTCACGCAGCCTGCAATGGCAGTCTGCATGCATTTTGTATGGGGGTCCCTTAGGGTGGCATAACACATGCAACAGCCCTCTGTGGTACTCATGCCGTAGTTATCAGGGGTACCATTTACTAGGGACTTACAAGAGTTCCACAGGGTATGCCAATTGCATCACAATTGTATCTTTTTCCTTGTTTTAGGGAAAGAGCATTGGCACTGAGGTCTGGTTAGCAGGCTTCCATTGCACTTCGTCAAAAACCTCAGCACTGGTGAGCAAAAAGTGGGGGTGATCATGCCAAAAATGGGGCACTTTCCTACAGTAAGGCATATCTATTACCCAAGACCGAACCTCTGCCTGAATTAGGTTGCCTTCAGCCATACCTGGTGTCTTAAGACTGCTGCACCACTCCAGCTGTCTTAAACCAGATAAAGTTAAATCCATAGCTCAATCTATGACCTTTGAAGATGTCCTTTCATTTCCCTAAAGGATATCTGTTGCCTCTGTCTTATTCTCTGGTAGAAGATTAATGAATGGCACTAAGTCCAACCACATTTGTCATATGTGCCCAGTATTGTAAAGGCGCTGGAAGCTCATTGTCATTGCGGTCATCACAGAGAAATAGTTACCAATATTATCCAACCTCCTGCACTACTTATCAGGAGTGGTGTTATTTAATCTACTTTGAGCTGCTTGCATTATCCCAGAATCCCGCTTAGGATATCCCATCAGGCAAGCTGGTGAGTTGTCGAGGGCTTTGTACTTTAAAAAAAAAACACAAAAATTCTAGGTATTACTGCAGCAACTGTTGCAGGGTTTTCCATTCCTTCTGACCGTATGTGATCCACTATAGGTATTGACAACTGATTTCCTATCTGGTTCCCTGAAATCATAGAGAAAGCAATCAGTTTGTTGTACCAGTAAGTCGAAACACTTTGCTACTCTTTCCAAAAGCGCGTAGAAATCCCAGACGTCTAAGTGGGAAATTGGTAGCTGGATGTGGTGGAGGATCTGATGAGGGTTCAATAATTGCCTCCTTCAGTTCCAGTATTAGTAGCCTTATCATTAGGTATTTTGCCCTCCTCAGGCTTATCGCCATCGTCCTCTACTTGTTCAACGTAATAATAGGGTATAATAATGAGGTCCAGCTTACGTGGCACAACACGTTGCTGTATAGCTGGACTCTCTCGTCCTATCAGCCTAAGAGACGGTGTGGAAATACCAACAGAGATTTAGGTGCACATTTTTGCTACTGGTTTGTATTTTTGGGATCTGCAAATCTTTTGTAGTAGTTATTTAGCATCTAGCGAAGATCTGATAGAGCTATAGGAACCTGCACCATTGGCTCTTGATACGACTGCTCTTCGTAGGTATCATCGTAAGGATATTGTTCTTAAAACTCTTCAAAAGATCCTCTGTCCTGAAATGAGCATACTTCAAGGAATACGTTGTTCTGTAGTAGGAGATCTCTGTGATAGTCATAATCTAGTGAATAGTCCCGCCCATGTGCGGGGACCCCGGAGCAATAATAAATAATCTCTTAAGGTGTCAAATCATGCAGACCTGCGTCCACCCTTAAGAGAGAATTTAATTTAATGACAGATAATGCAGCCTATACCCACAGGCTACACTGTCCAGTACTTCAACTAGAAAATTCCACCAACATCCACAAACAGCACTGCCTGTCCAGCTTTTCTCTACAAGGAAAAAACCCTGCCTCTACCAGCAAAAGCCTCTGGAATGATCGAGAGAAAGGAATGGACAGACAAGCCCCCATAGGCTGCCATTATGTGGCTCAGAACAGGATACTGTGCCTTTAAGAAAACTTTCCAGAACTTTCCCAGTATCCCAGAATGCACAGCAGGTCCCTTTTACTTTCAGTTCTTTTTTCCGGCTCCTGCTAGCAGGACCCTTGAGCATTGAGCTCTCCCTTTTCAAGGGTTTATTTGTTACTTTTCAAGTGATTTAGTGTTAGTAAAGTCCTTTCCTTCTGGTGTTGTCAGCATGCCTGGCTTGTTCGACAAGTGTCCTGATTGTGAAAGGAAAAAGGCTAAGTCAGACCCACACAGGGTGTGCATCGTCTGCCTTCCCCAGTCCCACGTGCCGGAGGAGTGTGAGATCTGCCGCTCTTTTTCAGCCAGGACCCTGAGAGAGAGGATGAAGATCAGGCTCCAGGTCCTGGAGGACAGAAGGCTGAAGGCACGAGGTGGGTCTGGAGGGGCTGATTCTGCCATTCTGAGGCCTCTGGGGGGGCTCCCCAGGGGCAGGAAGACCAGCAAGCGTCCCCACTCCCCGTCGACGTCGAGGGCGTCGACGTCGACGGGGATGACTACGGTCCGTTGGCCATCTCCCCAGGGCTCTGGGGAGAAGCGGCGTCGACGATTGACGTCGAAGGAGCTGAACAGGCCACCGTCGACGACATCGGCATCTTCTGCGACAACGCCGTCGACGTCAAGCCATCGGCGTCGAGATCAGGCCCGGCGTCTGCGCTCGCCGTCGAGGGGAGATCGCCGATCGCCGTCGGCGAAGAGAAGAAGGTCGCCGTCGAGGGGCTCCTTGACGTCGCGAGCCAGTCGACACCCGGCGTCGAGGCGGCGGTCGCCGTCGAGGAGATAGACGTCACGAAGAGAGGAGGCGATCGACGTCGAGGAGGCGATCGACATCGCAGAGGGGTTCGTCGTCGAGGCGGCGCAGGGGGAGCCCTGACGCCAGGAGTAAGAGGGGAACGGAGTCGCCGGGATCGGTGAACTCCGTGGTGTATACACCTCCTCGGATCCCTACACCATCGCCTCCTCCGCCGCCGCCGCCGCCACCACCACCAACTCCTCCTCCGCCACCACCACCACCGCCGCCTGCGTCACCACCTCCACCTACCCCTCCTCGGTCTATACCACCTCGCACTCCGTTGGGGCCACCTGCAGTTCCGCCACGGTCGGTCTCCCTGCCCAGGTATCCGACTCCACCGCAGGGGACGCCGAGGCCGCGACACCCACGGTCGCCGGGCCAGGCTAGACCGGCGGACAGGTCGAAGCGGAGGAGGTCGCGCTCCCGCTCCTTCAGGAGGAGAAGGTCGCAGAGCTGTGGGCGGTCGTCGTCATCAACATCAGGACGGCGCCATAGGAGGCACAGGTCCAGGTCGCGCACACGGTCCTCGGCCAGGGATTTCTCACCGACGCTGTCGGACTCACCGGGGACTAGGGTGTCTCCTGTGGACGATCTAGTCTCCTTCCAGGAGGTGCTGCTGAGGGGTGCAGCCAAGTTGGGAATCACGGCGACGGTACCGACACCCACGACGTCCGTGATATTCGAGACTCTACACAAAAAACACCTGTCTCGCCCCCTGCTGCCTCTAGTGCCGGGACTGGTGGAACCCGCGTTGGAGTTGTTCCTCACTCCCGCGGTGACGAAATCCGCCCCCTCACGGCTCCTGAAAAAGTATCGGGCCCCGGACTCTGCTTTTTTAAGGATGGACCCGAAGCCGGACTGTCATCGTGACAGCGGCGAGGAAACGGCATGCGACCGCGCCTTCGACGGTTCCACCTGACAAGGACAGCCGCTGGCTGGACTCGGCGGGCAGGAAGGTGTGTGGGACCGCGTCTACCACCATGAAGGCGGCAAGTGCGGGGGCACTGTTGGGGCGTTACGACCGGGCCCTGTGGGAGTCCCTCCAACAGTATGCGGACCTGCTGCCTCGGGACAGGAAGGAGGACTTCCTGGAAACGGTGCGAGAGGGTATGCTGGTTTTGAACCAGGTCATCAGTGCGGCAGCGGATGTCTCCTTGTTGGCGGCGCACGCCTACTGTCATGGCGTCCACCAAAGGCGTCACTCTTGGCTGCGCCTGACGTCGCTCAAGCCAGAGGCTCAGAACAGAGTAGCCAATCTGCCCTTCTCGGGGGAAACCCTGTTTGGTAAACATGCGGATGATGAGATGGCCCGCATGAAGACGGAGGCGGAGACCCTGACGGCTGTCGGGTTGGAGAAGGCCGAGAAGAAGAAGCGCCCGTTCCAGAGACGGTTCGGGTCTACGGGCAGAGGGCGTGGGCAGGTTCCGCGACAGCAGCAGCACCAACAGCAGCAGCAGTTCCGGAAACCCTTCCAGAAACGCCAGAAGGGTAGAGGAGGCCAGCAGGCCACTACTACTACCAAGGGCCCGGCCGGGTCTCGACCCTGAGCGACTACTTCCCCTGCAACCGTTACCCACTCCAGTGGGGGGGAAGCATTCAATTTTTTCCGGCAGAGTGGAAAAAAATTACTCAAGACAACTGGGTGCTGAATATTGTTTGCAATGGATACAGTCTTCGGTTTATCAGCCCGCCTCCAGCGATTCCGCCGGAAAGCTCTCCGTTTCAGCTGCGAGAGCTCCAGGCGGAGAGACATCTTGTTGGGAAAAAAGGCGGTAGAAGAGGTACCTCTGTCTCAAAGGGGAAGAGGTCTGTACTCTCGGTTCTTCCTCGTTCGCAAGAAGGACAAGAACGAGTTCAGGCCCATTCTGGATTTGCGACAGGCAAACAAATGGATTCGCAGAGAGAAGTTTCGCATGCTATCGTTGCATCAGATTTACCCTCAGCTGCAACGGGGAGACTGGCTCTGTGCCATAGATCTACAGGATGCGTACTTCCATGTGCCCATTGCACGGAAGCACAGGAAGTTCCTGCGATTCCAAGTCGGCGCCAATCACTATCAATACACAGTACTGCCATTCGGGCTAAAGTCTGCGCCCAGGACCTTCTCGAAGTGCATGGCGGTGGTGGCGGCACACCTGCGGAGGAACAAGGTGTTTGTCTACCCGTACCTGGACGATTGATTGATCAAGGCCTCATCCTTCTCTGAAGCGCAAGAACACTTCCGGTGGACGTGCGTTCTCTTGAACAAGCTGGGGTTACACGTCAACATGTCCAAATCGGTCCCGACTCCGGTCCAGTGCATACAGTACTTGGGAGCCTCCATCGATACGTGGTCAGCAAGCGTGTCTCCTTCGGAGGAGAGACGGTTATCACTCCTTCGGAAAGCTCAGGACCTCAGGACTGCTCCATCGACGACGGTGAGGAAGGTGTCTTCACTGCTGGGATCGATGGCCTCCTGTATCTTCCTCACGCCTCACGCACGGCTGCACATGAGACCACTGCAGGAGTGCTTGGAGGATCAGTGGGATCAGAGGACAGGTTCTTGGGACGACAAGATAAGGCTGTCTCTGCATGCTCTTCAGTCTCTGAAGTGGTGGTGTTCGGCGGAGAACCTCCTCAGGGGGGTTCCCTTCCACAAGGACATTCCCGAGAAGAGTATCGTGACGGATGCGTCTCTCCAAGGTTGGGGAGCGCATTCCGGGGAATTGCAGATTCAAGGAAAGTGGTCCCCGTTGGAGTCGACGTACCACATCAATTTCCTGGAACTCAGAGCTATCTTCCTGGCGTTGAAGGCCTTCCTTCCGTCCTTCCAGACCACCTCGCTGCTGATACAGACTGACAATACAACCACTATGTATTACCTCAACAAGCAGGGGGGGTCGAGATCGCGCACTCTGTCGCAGGAGGCGCAGGCGATCTGGCACTGGCTTCTGGCCCGAGGACTGACGATTACGGCCACGCATCTGCCAGGGGTGCAGAATGTTCAGGCGGACGCACTGAGCAGACTGATTCAGGAAAACCACGAATGGGTCATAAACGACGAAGTACTAGGAGTCTTCGCAAGGTGGGGGACTCCAGACGTAGATCTGTTCGCCACCGCCGAAAACAGCAAATGCCGAGACTTCGCATCAGGTACTACCAGCGGGGGACGCTGGGGAATGCGCTATGGATCGACTGGTCGAACAGCTTTCTGTACGCTTTTCCACCCATTCCTCTGATTCCGGCGGTGCTCATCAAACTGTCCCAGTCAGGGGCGCGGATGATCCGGATTGCTCCGGAATGGCCCAGACAGTGGTGGTTCACGGACCTACTTCACCGGTCTCTCCTTCCTCACATACGGCTGCTGTGCAGGCCGGACCTTCTCACGAAGTTCGGGGGGCAGATGGTGCACCCCAACCTCTCGTCTTTGAGTTTGGCGGCATGGCTCCTGAGATAGTGCAATATGGCCATTTGAATCTACCAGAAGATTGTATGGACATACTGAAGGAGTCTAAACGACCTTCCACTAGGACATCCTATGCTTACAAGTGGAAGA
The DNA here is from genome assembly GCF_964204655.1 of Triturus cristatus. NCBI lineage: Eukaryota > Metazoa > Chordata > Amphibia > Caudata > Salamandridae > Triturus > Triturus cristatus. Next base: position 885,860,797 of record NC_140580.1, on the reverse strand, counting down.
GGTTCTGTATCTGGTGTAAGTCCAAGAACTTTGATCCGACGACATGTAAGGAAGATGTCATCCTTCCGTACCTGTTACATCTGGCGCAGTCTGGCCTTAATTTCCATTCCATTAAGGTTCATCTGGCTGCTTTGACTGCTTACAGGAAATGCCCTTCACAGACTTCCTTCTTTCAGATCCCTGTGGTCAAGGATTTTTTGGAAGGCTTGAAGAAAGTGTTTCCTCCTGTCAGACTTCCCTCGCCTTCCTGGGAATTGAATGTGGTGCTGTCAAGACTGATGAAGGAGCCTTTTGAACCCATTCACAAGGCTTCGTTGCAGCACCTATCCTGGAAGGCGGCGTTCCTAGTGGCCATTACATCGGCCCGCAGGGTGAGTGAACTTCAGGCATTATGTTGTCAAGAACCTTATACTGTATTTCACGCTGCTAAGGTTGTTATGCGTACTCAACCTAAATTTCTTCCTAAGGTTATATCTGATTTTCATGTCAACCAGACCATAACTTTACCTACGTTCTTTCAGAATCCCTCTTCGCCAGCGGAAAGGTCTCTCCATTCCCTGGATGTTCGGAGGGTGTTGAAGTTTTATCTTGATAAGACCAAGGATATTCGTAGGTCAGACCAATTGTTTATTAATTATGGATCAGTCAGGACCGGTCTCGCGACCTCTAAGCAGTCCATCTCTCGGTGGATTGTGTCCTCCATACAATTGTGTTATCAAAAGGCTAATAGGACCTTAGGGGGTAAACCTAAGGCTCATTCCACCAGGGGCAAAGCTGCCACGTCTGCTTTGCTATGTAATGTTCCGATTGCAGAAATCTGCAAGGCGGCCACTTGGAGGTCGTTCCATACCTTTGCTAAGCATTATTGTCTGGACACGGATGCCAGGGCAGATGCTCAGGTTGGGCAGGCCTCGCTGCGGAATTTGTTTGCACAGTAGTGGTTGTGTTGTGTATTCTTCTCCACCGCCGTTTTGGTGTGGGGATGGGCTTGCCATTCTATTCACTAGATTATGACTATACACAGAGATCCCCTACTACAGAAGGAGTAGTTTCTTTTCTGTAACTCCAGTTCTGTAGTGGGGGTATCTCTGTGATAGTCATAAGCGCCCGCCCTCCTCCCCGGTGGAGAGATGATTATTCATGTAAGGAATGCTACAGGTCTGGCGTGCTACGCCTTCAAAAAGAACTGAAAGTAAAAGGGACCTGCTGTGCATTCTGGGAAAGTTCTGGAAAGTTTTCTTAAAGGCACAGTATCCTGTTCTGAGCCACATAATGGCAGCCTATGGGGGCTTGTCTGTCCATTCCTTCCTCTCTATCATTCCAGAGGCTTTTGCTGGTAGAGGCAGGGTTTTTTCCTTGTAGAGAAAAGCTGGACAGGCAGTGCTGTTTGTGGATGTTGGTGGAATTTTCTAGTTGAAGTACTGGACAGTGTAGCCTGTGGGTATAGGCTGCCTTATCTGTCTTTAAATTAAATTCTTTCTTAAGGATGGATGCAGGTCTGCATGATTTGACACCTTAAGAGATTATTTTGTATTGCTCCGGTGTCCCCGCACATGGGCGGGACTATTCACTAGATTATGACTATCACAGAGATACCCCCACTACAGAACTGGAGTTACAGAAAAGAAACTACTCCTTCCAGCCTATCCTTCCGCCTCCTCTGCATCAGTCTCCTGACATTTAGCATGTAACTGTGATGGGCTACTTGTGCCCCAAAAGGTCCATCATCATCCAAACCTCCTAACTCGAGAAAATGGACAGGCTGCAAAGGCGAAACCTTGCTTGGTGACAATCTGGTATGCTTTAGGGGTTTCTTTCAGTCTTATCGATGAGCCCGTTGATGGCTCTGGCGTTGTATGAACTAGTGTAGAAAGGTTTTGTGTAATATTAATCGATCAGAATCATCGACTGGGCGGTCGTTGACAGTTTCCCTGACAAAGTGGTCAGCACCATTGTTAACGTATGAATTGATGTAGACTGCTTTATCGTCAAAGAAGTCATCGATACAAATCAGACGATGATGCCACTGGTATAGAGGTGATGAGATTTGTAGGTGTAGATTAAAACAATACAGACGTCGACTGTCTCAACGCGAGAGGTCTATTAACAGATCCTGAGACACATCTTTTTCTATATGAAGAAGCTGAAGCAACATAAAAAGGAGTAGCTGGTTCTGACTTTGGTTTACTCATTTTAGAAGACTCAGGAAATGATAGATGACTAGAGCTGTGCTGTGGACTCCTGGGGCATCTTTTTTCTTTCCCTTTTGCCAGCTTTTTAGGTGGCTGCTCACAGGATTCTGCTTATACCTTTCTCCCTTCTTTGTTGCTGCTGACTTTTCAGGTTCATCCTCTCCAGAGCTTGGAGCACCTGCTAATTTCCTTTTCTGTAGCCACAGAAGTCATGCCTCCTAGTCCTTTAGGGTTTTGGCAGAAAAAGTTCTGCAATGCTTGCAGTCCCTGGTCTTGAGAGTAAGGTGCAGACAATATATACATTCCTTATGAGGGTCCTCAGTGAAAAGCCTGTCTTCCACAGGCCTTAGAAGGTCTAAATAACCCCTATTTGGACCCTTCTGACACGATGCAAACTGTCAGGGAAATCACAGATGTATCGTAACCGGGCAGTTAAGGTCAGGAAAAGTTCAAAGCAGAAGCTTCTCAAAGAACTGAGCATAGCTCAGGGAGAATCCCTTCACACGACATGCGGTTAGAAATATGAGGTGTGGTGACCCTTGAGGGGAAAGAGGACTCAAGAACTGTTCTCTGATTGGCTGGACTTCGGTTCTTCCTAAAACGATGTGAATTGGCTAACAATGTCACTCCTATGGGCTTTAATGTGTGACGTATGGCCTTCTACTGCTTATTATAATTACAGTGAGACTCCCACTCGACGACAGGTAAGATTCAAAATTCAATACTGGAGAATGGTATTATTTCCAACTGATGAGATAAATGTTCGTATAACTTGCAAAGCAGGGACGACACGATCAACATTCATACCTTATAAGGAGGAGGAGGAGGTGGGTTACTGCGTAAGAATACACCCACATGAGGGTACAACAGATCAGAAAGACCAAAGATTTAATTCATGGACTTCTCAGCATGCTTTGCCGAATATCAGGCTTCAAATAATTAAACAAATCTAAAGTTAAGCAGAGGTTCTGGAATGCTATTACAAGGCAGCCTTCATTCTTGACAAGGGAAATATTACATATGATCAAGGTAGGCCTGGTGCTATAACAGTTTAAGATTGTGCTACCTGGAATAAAATTGGCTTCAAGGTAAGGCAGCCACAGCTACCTGCAGTTAGACAGGGCACATGTTGGCTAGGGGCCTCAGACAGCTATGGAGCTACTGTAGATTCCAGGCTGTGTGTTGAAGAAATTGTCTTTTCTCAGCAACACAAATTTCTAAGAACAATAATGTATTTAAATAGGCAATGGAAATTCCATCAGAATAAATGATTGATGTATTCAAGGGCATAACATATCGTTGCTGTACAGGTGAGTCATGCTGGACCACGAGAAATAGGAATGCACAGACTGGCATGATATATACTTCGTAGCACAAGAGTTGCTCAACGGGCAGCACCAGTTATTTTTCTTAGGGAGTAGAGAAATCCACAGATTGAGAAACCATAGAAAAACAAGACAATGACTACCATTCACAAAACGATCTACACAACTCCCAAAAAATGGGGCGAATGTAGCATGTGCCAAACACAAAAAGCCTAAATAAATTGCCTGGCTGGACATTACTTGCAAATTGGGAAAGCCACACTCCAGGAATGACAAAAAGAAACCACTAAGGAACAGCTGTTAAAACATTATACCCCTTTGGGCAGAACTTTCAAATGTAGCTTCCTCCGGAAAACAGGGAACATTAAAGACTTCTGAAAATCAAAAGTATACAATGCAATAAAAGGTGAAATGATTCACTAACAATAACTTTCCAGCTCTTATTCACAGATCTTTAACATTCCAATCCGTAACAGAGGTCACAGTAGGGAATAACATGGAATGAGAATATAATGCTCGAGTAACAAAGGTACATTGTTTGCACCAACACAGCACTGGCTATTTCGAATCACAGCTGGTCTTTTACTCTTTGCAGTCAAGAAGGATTGAGATCCTCGCTAACTGCGGCAATATTTCTCTTAAGCACACTTCAACTTAACATTTTAGCTCTGTCTGTTGAAATCAGGCAAACAATCTTCCAAACCTTACCAATTGACTGTAGCCAAGACCGCCCTCTGGAGGCCGAGGGCTTGTTCCACGTTTCACCCGCTGCTGTTCACTCTTTGCAGGCCATGTGGGAAACATAGATGGCTCAATTGGCTTGGGAGACTCTTTGAAGTACTCATGTTTTATGCCATCTTCTGCAGTGATTCGTCTTGCTGGACAGTAAGTCAGGAACCTAGAGAGTGTAAAAGATCAGTGAAAGTTGAGACGGAGAGAAACCGCATTTAAATTAAATATGAAGTGGTTGGGCCATAAACTATGGGGTTGCTCGTTAGAAGTCCTGAAGCAGGACAAGGACAGTATTGGTCCAATTTAATATCTAGAGCAAGACCACAACTTCCTGAGATGAATTGTAGAATCCTTATCCGTTTCTTACTTGTTCATGAGATCAAATCCTTGGTCTGACAGCAATGCTCCAAACCGTTTGCGAAGGTTGTTGTAGGGATACTCTGTGAAGGTCATCTTCTTGATAGCAGGCAGCTCGTTATAGCCTGGCCAAATCTTCTCACTCGGGGTGCCCAAGTCCTATAGAAGTACGCAAACAAAAGCATAAAGGATTTAGAAAGGCAATACATAGCACCAGTTTATTTAGACTGTAGAATTCACTTTACTAGTACATCAAGATCATGTCTTTCAGTGGTTTCCATTTTAACAGTACCAAGAGACCACTTTTAGGTGTATGTTTGGCTAAACATAAATAAACTTCCAGAGATAAAAAGTCAATTGGCACAATGAGGAGACCACACTGAAGTAGAGTATGTGCCACCCAGCACCTGAAGGAACTGGTTTCATTCTTTTCATGTCAATCTCAATAATTAAGACAAAGAGGTGGCCATTTAGTAATACGGTGAATCGCATCTCTGGAAATCCACCTGCAACTTTGTACGGTGAGAATGACTGAGGGATTTTAGTAGACACTTTCTGCTTTTGTTTAATTCAAATAAGGAATCAGTGCAACTCATGAAGGGACTAAAGGAGAAATGACGCACCTCAGTTATAACTGGCCAGTGTTTAAGCGAGCTGGTACATTCTGGATGTTTGAATGAGTCTTGTAACTTATCTACAGGGTCACTAAGATCTATAGAATAAAATGTAGCTACAGCACACTATCAAATGTGGGACGTGAGAAAGTGCTTCTTTTGACAGGATTAGTCCCCACTTTTTGCCTAGTATATGATGTAGTTTTGATTGTAGTGCACAGTATACCTGCCAACCAGGCTCCCTGTGCCAGTGCTTCTTCCCTAAAACTATTCCACAATTGGTCCTTCAGGCCCCCTTTAAGTCCCCAGTAAATGTTACCTAGGGCACTGGGACTGAAGAGGGTCTCCTAGGGACCCATCACCTAAGCCCTGCAGACTGCCTCTGCAGCATGTATGGCCTGGTGCAGACAAAAAGACAAAGTTGACATGGCACACTGCCTGTGTATCATCCCAACTTGCACCGTCTAATGTATAGGTAAGTCACCCCTATATCAGACTTCCAGCTGGGTTATCCTCTGCATTAAAATATGTTATGCCTTGACAAAGAAGCATCCTCCTGAAGGACTTAAAGCCCATTCCACTAAGGCGAAAGCAGCCACCCCGGCCCTTCAGCGTGTTGTTCCTATTTCTAACATCTGTCAAGTGGCCATGTGGACATCTCTGCACACGTTCGGCAGACACTATTGCCTGGATTTTCTGGTTCGAAGGGAGGGCCTGTTTGTCCGCTCTGTCTTGCAGGACTTACTGGTTTAGAGATTTTCTGCAGTCCCACCTCTGGGGAAGGTATTGCTTGGGTATCTGTTCAAAGGTTAGGAATCTGCAGCTAGATGTCTATCAGATGGACAAGTTACTTACCTTCGGCAAAGCCGCATCTGGTAGAGACATGATCTAGCCGCAGATTCCTTACCGACCCACCCATCCTTCCCGCACTGTGGAATTGTCTTTAAAGTGTCAAGGCTGGTCTCCCTTCAGGGCCCTTGTTTCTTTTTCACACACCAAGGTCAGTTACTTCATGGCTTTGCGCTTCTGGCCTGGAAAGTCGTGAAAAGTACTGACGTCAGCGTGCCGGAGTGGCGGTTGTATTGACGACGCAGATGTCACCACGACGACGAAAATGGCGCGGAGGATGTCACGTGGAAAGCACACCCCTTCTTTGATCCCACATATCCTATAAAGAGTTGGTCATCCACCCAGGACTCTTTCGTGCTATCAAGGTAGAACCGAAAATGCTTTTTTTGGTCCAGACGCATTAGTTTGTGATAGATTCCTTACCTTAGAATATCCCCAGGCGTCAGACTGGCTCCAGAAGGTTTTGCTAGCAGTACCCCTGCGCGTTTGTAGGTGGCGTTGTACGACTCCGCGTCCGTCGCTGGCGTCATAAGCGCCGAGATGACGTCACGGAGACTACTTAGGCGCCACCCATGCGCGCCGTCAGTTCTGTACAAGACTTTCCGCGCCAGGAACGCAGAGCCATGCAAGAAACTGACCACTGGTGCCAAGAAACTAGGGCCTTGAAAGGGATGAACTTAACCCTAGAAATCAGTTCGCAGAACGGGAAGGATTAGTGGGGCGGTAAGGAATCTATCACTAACTAATGTCTCTTACAGATATATCGTTACACAAGTAGTAACTTGTGCATCTGAAAGAGACACGTTAGTGATAGATTCCGTACCGTAGAATAGATACCCCAGCAATACCAACCCCGGTGGTGGGTCTGCGAATAGATTACACCAGAAAGTCACGGAGAACAGAACGGCCAAAGAAGCAGTCTCTCGCGACCGGACTGTCAAGGCAGTAATGCTTGGTAAACGTGTGCAGCGAGGCCCACGTAGCTGCCTGACAAATGTCCTGCAAGGGGACGCTGCGTCCCAAGGCAGTAGTGGCTGCCGTCGCCCTGGTAGAATGGGCACGCAGCCCCACAGGAGGCTCCTTCTTAGCCAACGAGTAACAGGCCTTGATGCAGAGAACGACCTACCGATAGCCCGACCTCTTTTGACGCCCACGTAGCCAACAAAGAGCTGGTCATCCACCCGGAACTGTCTTGTGCACTGCAGATAGAACAAGAGCACACGTTTTGGGTCCAGACGGGGGAGCCTCTCTTTCGAAAGAGGCGGAAAGAAGGTGGGCAAAGTGATGGTCTGCCCGATGTGGAAGGGCGTGACAACCTTTGGCAAAAAAGAAGGACGGGTCCTTAAAACCACCTTGTCCGGATGAACAGAAAGGAAAGGATCTTGGAAGAAAGGGCCTGGAGCTCACTCACTCTTCTGGCAGAGGTGATAGCTACCAGGAAAGCCGTCTTTAGAGTGAGAAGACGCAAAGGACAGGTATGAAGGGGCTATAAGGGAGCGCACATCAGATATGTCAAGACAAGATTTAAGTCCCATTGAGGCATTATGAATGGCACGGGAGGAAACGTCTGCGTAATGCCTTTTAGGAAATGGTTAACAACCAAGGACTTAAAAAGAGAAGGCTGATCTGGAAGCCGTAAAAAGGCGGAGATGGCCGAATGATAACCTTTGATACTGGCCAGAGCAGAGTCCTGCTAGGCCAAAGAAAGAAGGAACAGGAGGACTTCGGAAAGAGGGGCAGAAAGGGGATCCACAACCCTAGCTCTGCACCATGCCACAAACTTGTTCCACCTGCAGGAGTATACCGTTTTAGAGGAGGGACGCCTGGCTGCCAGAATGACACTACAGACTTCGGGAGGAAGATCGTAAGTGGTCAAATGTCGCCGCTCAATCTCCACGCATGGAGGTGGAGGCTGGACAGGTTTGGGTGGAGGACCGTCCCCTGCTGCTACGACAGAAGATCCTCCCAAAGAGGCAGTCGGATCGGGGGGAAGGGGGGGGGTCGATCGCCATGCTGAGTAGCTCGTGATACCAGTATCTTCGTGCCCAATCCGGAGCCACAGGGATGACTTGGGCCCGGTCGCGTCCAATCTTCTTCAGCACTCTGGACAGAAGTGGTATAGGCGGAAAGGCGTACAACAGACCGCAACTCCACTCGCGACGAAAAGCGTAGCCGAGCGAGTGCCGCCTTGGAAATTCCAACGCGCAGAACGGACGACATTGTGCGTTCTCTTCGGTGGCGAATAGATCTAACCAAGGCTCTCCCCACTGCTGAAAGAGACCTTGCACCACGTCCGCGTTCAGACGTTATTCGTGATCCATCAGGCACGGGCGGCTTCCTCCAGGCATCTAGCCCCACAACATAGAAAGTAAATATCCTCTTAAGGCAAAGCGGCTTGAGTACGTACTTGAGGAAGATTTGACCGGGTGGGCTGGCTCAGGCTACGACTGCAAGGAAAGAACACCATTTACTGTTCGCCCAAATCCAGGCACTGCAGTTGCATATGAAAATGTATTGCCCTGAAAAAGTGCAAGCTGGAAACAACTGCTTACTGGTACCTCAACCAGACATCCTGTGAACTCTGCCAACTCCAATCCTGGGATCGAAGAACAAACTTGAGCACGTTCGACAAACACACTAACTGGTACGTGGAAGAGAAAACAGGAAGGGGCAGGAGAGGCAGTCACCTCATGGCTGAGATTATCAATCCAGCTATGAGCTGTCACAAGAAATGGGCAGAAATACGAGCCGAGCTGGCATGGAAATTCGGGATTGCCAGCTAAATGGGAGAAGAGGTCCCTGGAGCCTCTGAGTGCTGAGATGCTGAGATATAATGGAAGATGGGCACAGGGAATCCACCATTAATTGCGGCAGAAGAGTTCAGAAATAAGGAGTCCGGGGAGCGGAATTTGTGATTCAGCGCAAGAACAAAGACTACTCTGGTTGATGCACCCATAGTGCTGACCGTGCTTTCCTATCCTAAGTGAAGCATGGGGTGCACGTGCCCCCCTCCGCCCCATCCACACTGAGGCATAGGATCCACCCATGGTGCTCGGCCACAAGGGTTAAAAAACAATCACCTAGCCGGATTCATGAGGACTGGCCCTTTTACTTCGGTTGTTACAAGGTACATCTTTTTAGGTCTCGCATACCTGCGTTGCAGCGCATGCGCGTTGCTCGCTCCGCGAGGCTTCTTGGAATCGATACACTTTCTGAAGTGGAGTGTAGGGTCCGCCCCCTTTTCCCATTAGCTAGCGTTATCACGCATGCTGAACCCTGGCTTCCTATTGTTAGTGAGGCTTTTTAGTCCCTCCCTGTTACCACCCTGTCCAGTTTTAGCTACACCCACCACCTGGACTGGATGCTTTACTCGCGGCATTACACTCTAAGCACTTTTTTTTTTACCCCTCCCTAACGGACGCGACAAACCGATTTTTTTTTCCAGTTACCCATGGATTCATTTTTCATGTTGACCTCAGAATTTCTCTTGTCACCATTATGGTTCCATTCCTGGTCACCTCTCGGCTTCTCTAACAGTTACACCCCTGGATTATCTTCACAGACTCTCAGGTGCTCCCTTTCCCCAGCAATGCTTTCAGCGCGATGTCTGCTCCACGTACTTTGAGCAGCACTGCTAGCGCAGCTGCTTTCCCCCGTAATCCAAACTTATTCCAGGCAATTCGCCTGTAACCTCACCCTGGAGCAGGAGAGGGTGGGGGAAGAACCGGGAGTGCTGCGAGGGAAGGAGCAGACATTAGCACTATCCGTCCGTTTTTGGAAATATTCAACTTTCTTTAACTTTAAGACTCAGCGAGGCGCCCACTTCTGGGACACCGCGCATTCACTCCACCACTTCCCTATCTAGGTGCCCTCTAGCCTCCCTGGGACTGACCGAGCCTTCTTTGTCCAACCCCGCTCTTATCTAGATTGATTATCTGTGCTCTGCACGTTTCCTGCCCATGCTCTGCCACTTTCTTGAAAGGGTTCACTAACAAGAGTTGGGTGGGGTTGGGCAGACAGTCCAGGGTCCTCAGTTAAAAACAAGCGCCGGGGCTGCTCTGTGTGCGAAAACGCCGCCAATCCTCTCTCAATGAAAGTGCCCGGACTGACCTTAGACTAAGAGCTGCTTCTGATAAAATGACGTTTGCCGGGCTCTAAATGAAAACATGCAGAGGCTTTGTATGTGGAGCTTGGTTTGAGTGAAACAAGATCGAATGAGCGGCAGTAATGGGTTCCAGAAAGGCAGCAATTATAGCAGAGTGCGGCATTCACTCTGCGAGAGAGGATTCCGGTGATGTCTTCATGTGGTTAAACCTGTCCTGTGAACCGACCAGCTAACTGCGAGAACATGGTCGAGCCTTCGCGAAACCGAGCAATACTTTTGCTATAACTTCTCATTAAATAGTTGTTTTTATAGAGCACACATTCCATCCAGTTGTGTGTCAAGGCGCTATAGCTGCCATCTTACTTGTATAGATCGTGATGGAAAAAGCGCAGCGCTTGCTGAGTACCTGTGACAAGAGAAATGCTGAAATAAACCCCATGTTACACTCGAGCGCACTGTGTGCCCTGCTGCAAAGCATAACATCCATTGCACACGGACAGAGCACACAGCTGGGCACAGAAACAAAATGTAAGTGGTTATGTATTTTAAATATATTCATTGTAGAGCAAAAGCGCACGCAATGGCTTGTGATTTTTAATATATAATATTGTACATCGTAAACAAGCTGCCATGCCGGTCTACTCCATCTAAGTTCACCTGCGCCATGTACTCGCAGCGCTAAAATATTTCTGGCTAGTGGTGGGTGCTTTAAAAAAGTAGAAGCAGACAATGACTATTTGAATGTGGCAGAAGGTAGCGTTTCAACTTTGCCGAGAAATACTCATTTTAAACCTGCTCTTGGGGGTTAATGCAGCCTGGGACCCCCGACCATAATACTGAGTGGGCCCAATTCGCGCAATGGCAGGCTTGAAAGCGTGGGGTGTTACGTGGGGGGTAGTGCATGTGTTTAAATTCCAGGCCACAGTGTCAGGGGGGATCTGAGTTTCTTCTTGGTGAAAACCGAGGTGATCACTGCAGCAGCGGGCTCTTCCGAAGTTTGTGGAGGGACCGTTCTGTAAGGACAGAGGCGGCACTCCGTTGTTAGCTCGCCTGTGAGCTGCACAACACCACCTCTGATGAGAGCCCTGCGCCCTTGAGCCATGGAGCGCTTAGAAATCCGTCTCGTTTGTTACTAGCAAGCAAGAGCTTCTCTATTGAGCTGAGTTCTGAGGTCACTTGATTGTAGCTACAATGTTTTAAAGGTAGGTTAGGGTGAAGCGCACCATTAGATGATTTCGACAAACTGTCGACAGGGACTATTCGAGCGGCACTGGCATTGTCGGACAGTTATATGTGTAGGCCTTTTATATGCCAGAAACAGCAAATGGACATTAAACCATTGTCTCGACTTAAAAGCTCCCTTTGTGAAGAAATAATGAATAATTATCAAGTGTAGCTGTATCTTCCGTCCGTTCATCCACCTCAGCACCAATCTTAAGCACCCATCTGTCCACCCGCCTATCCTAAGCATCCTTCCATCCATCCATTCGCCCATCCATCCATCCACTCATCATCCAGCCCTCCCCACACAATTCCATGCCCCACAATTACACAACTAGTCCAATCCAACCTACATAATTCCACAACCCACCACATACATTCCATAACACATAAGTATAAGCATTGCCATTTACAATGCCAATAACTGCAACAAATACAAGACCTATTGCAATAGTAATAAACATTGCTATTTACAATGCCAATAGCTCCAACTCCAACAAATGCGAGACCTATTGCATTTACAGTGCTTGTTTACTCTGCAAGCACTTTTTTCTTTAATCGCTTTTTCTTACTGCAGGCACAACATACTTTATTTTCTGCAATATTCAGCGCGCCATGCACGCTTTCACTTTCGGAGCAACCCGGGATGATGGCCGCCGCTTCTTTGACTATTTCGCGCATTTACAAGTGTTTGAGCTATTGGCATTGTAAATTTCAATGCCTTTTATGTATGTGTTAATTAGCAAAACAGATAAATAAAAGGCATTGTCATTTACAATGCCAATAGCTAAAACTCTCACAAATGCGAGACCTATTGCATTGCAATACAATTCCCATGCCTACACATTCACTGACAGCTGCCATTCCATAGTGATATCACACTAGAGCTGCTTTCACTTCAGTGATAGTACTGGTAGCTGAAGTGCTGCTGTGACACTGGACACTGCCAGCACAACACTGCAGGGATAGGCCAGAGTGAATGTCAAAGTGCCAGCACACTAGAATTGGCCTTTATGCAGGGGCTATGCAGTTGAATTCTTCCATACTGCTATGGAATCACCCTAAGGCTGCTACTAGCATAGCACTAGGCGCTGCATACTGCACTGGCATCGCACTAGAAACTTACCATGCACTGGAACCTGTCCCGATTTCAGTGACATAAAAGTGAGAATTCCCCTAGCTGCACTGTACTTGCACTGAGCACCTTGCACTAAACGACCTTGCAGTGGGCGCTGCCCTCACTACAATAAGAAACCTCACTTCTCCCCAATCATATGCTGTCTTTTCTCTCACTTTAATTGCCCCACTCTATTTCTCTTGTATTTCTCCTCCTATCTTTCACCCCCTCCTCTCTCCTATTACACACCCATCCCCCAGACAACGCCCCCCTGCTCTAACAGTCTGCCTTTATCTTCCTCTGTGCACCTCCAACACTGATTTACACAAAGTGACACAAACCTCTCTTTAGGCTCCACTTATTATAAATGAATTAAATGTTATCAATAATTTAATGCATTAATCTTTAGACCACTCCTAAGAGCTCAAATATCAAGTTCACTGCCACATTTACTGCCACACTTATAATCACTGCCACACAGTCCATAGCAGTAATCTGATGATAATATAATGCATGGCTATACACTTATAAGGTCCCAAAGGCGAGACCAATTGCATTGCAAATGCTTGTTTCTTAAGTCGTATCCGAAGAGGCAAGGTTCAGGGGTGCCCAAAAAAACTAGATATCGGGGCATTACAGGGGTGTGCAAGTCGAAACCAATGGGTTCCTTTCCTGAGGTGTCTACACCCCCGTTATGCCACCCTCCAGAGAAAAGTGGGCATAGGCCTCTTCATGATTGGGGGTGTCCTCTCATCTTCAATATGAAGGGGACTGAGATGTGTGCTTTACTTCGCCTTCCCCACCTGAGGGGTGGGGTTGGCAAAGGTGAGCACACCTCCCTTCCTACCTAGGTTTTCCTGCGATTCTCCTACCCAAAGTTGGGGGTGAGAACCGGTGGAGGCCAGTGTTGATAGCAGGAAAAAGGCTGGGGGGAGCTAACAAAGGCGGCAGGCCTCTGAAGCATCCCCTTCGCGAACCCTGCCCATCCTGGGGAAGGAGAAATGACACCTCTGCACAGGATTGGCTTTGTTTCAAGACCCAGAGAGCGGAGGCTCTCTACCCAGGGGTACAGAGACTTGTCTGGTGGTGGCAAATGTCTGGGAGCCATTCAGGAACCACACCAGCGCTGGTCATTTTTCAGGGGGAATCTGTAAGAAGCCCTCTGAGTGCATTTTACATTAAATCCCATACTGGCATCAGTGTGGGTTTAATGTGTAGAGACGTTTCATACTAAACTTCCTATTTTTTAGTGAAGACATTCTTGGGCTGTGGAGTTCGTAATGAAACTCGCAGCCCCTATACTCAAAATAGCTTCACTGTGCTTACAATGCCTGTGAATGGCACAGGCACTGTAGGGGCATATTGCTCAAGCATCTATGCCCTCACCGGTGGTATGGTGTACCCTGCCTTTAGGACTATAAGGCCTGCTAGAGTGGTCACTTACCCAAGCCACACGTAGTGTTGGTGGGCATGGCACCCAAGGATGCGTGCCATGTCAACTCTTCAGTTTAGTCTGCACCAAAACACGCAGCCTGCCATGGCAGTGTGTGGGGGTTCAGGGGAGGGGTCTCAGAGTGGCATAATACATGCTGCACCCATCAGTGGCCCTATCTGGTCACAAGGCCCTTGGTACCAGGGGTACCTTTTACAAGAGACTTATAGGTGGCCCAGAGGTATACCTAAAGTAATAGGATTTGAACCACAGCTCACAATAAATATATCTTCTGAGCCCCAGGCCTGTATTGATAAATATTGATTGAGAGGAGGGCGGCCTAGGTCTTTCGTTTCCCTCTGTAGCTCCTTATTGTGTATATGTGCCATTGTGGAGACAAAGGTACAGTTTTTGAGTAAAAACACAGGCACTGGGAGTCTGATTGGCAGGGACCCAGGGCACAATCAGTCAAGTTGGCATCAGGTATCTGGCAAAATGTTAGGAGGTAACCATGCAAACAAGCATTTGCAATGCAATAGGTCTCGCATTATTAAAGTTTGAGCTATTGGCATTGCTAAATAATGCCAATGGTTCTCGTTCCAACAATACCAAACACAACAAATATAAAACCGCCAGACCACTGAATCCAATTAGGGAGGGGGCCATCGTAGACCCTAAAAGCCCCTCGGCGCTACAGAAGGAGTGGAACTGTGCCATACACATGCACTAAACACTATGTAATCTTCTGTAAGGCCCCCAATCCTACACTAGCCATAATATGCACGATAACCCCACTGGCCACCATGTTCCATGACGTGGCGCAAATCATCTTCAAATTGTAAAGCGCTGCTGCGCAGGTAAAGTGGAACAGTTTGGCGCTTTAGAAGGGAACACCTTCGCTCCGTCACCCTAGCTGCTCAGCACACCTAGCTGAACACCGCAGGTCAGATTTCCCAACCACTGCCATTGCACAATAGATGTTATGTTGACTGAAAGGACACGTAGAAGTGCCCTCCCGAAGTGTAATAGAGTCAGAGAGAACTCTAATCCGCCTTTGGTTAATCCAGAAATCTGAGCCTACTGCATGCTAGTACATCTCCGAGCGCGCATGCACAATCGCCTGGTTTCTTTGCAGCTTTCATGATGCGCGGCAAGCATGCAGCAGCACGCTCAGAGCTTTTAAAAGTCAACAGTATGCCTGGCAGCCAAAATGACCCTTTCCACCTGATTCATTAACAACAGACAAAAACTGCCACTGTCTGTCAGTCAAACCCCAAATTGGTATTAATGTTCTATGCCTAACTGAACAACGTCCCACAGGTTGCACTCAAGGCACCCTTTAGAATGGACAAAACTAAAGAGACGCGCGTGCTTTCCATTCTCTCCACGGCCTCTCTCTGGCACGTGCTTTAGAATCTGGCTAACAGCCAATGGGCGAGGGGTTCTCAATGGCACACTGGTGAAAAGAAGTACACTACGAACCAGAGCCCGCAAAACACACCTGTCCTAAATATGGGACTAGCCAGGTATCTATAGAGTGCTGTGTAGCAGACAGTTGCCCGGTGGTGATCGAGCCTAATTTTGGCAGCTATTGGACCCGGACCACACAACGTGGCTGAATGCTGAAGCCAGGACAAGAAACCGGGTATTCGCCACTAGTAATTGCACCACACCTCTATCCATGCCACAATGATCTAGCCCCGCCCAATGCAAGAATGCCCCCCGCTGATGTTTCAATTATAAAATACAGCAGCAGCCATGGTTCAGTGGTCCCCTCAGGGCCCCGGTGCTGCTGCACTTGCTGCACTCTGCTAATGTGTCATGCCCTGGGCCCATGTGCAGGGAAGTTAATAACCCACTTGGTCGCGGTTTCAACTGTGAAACACAGCAATAATGCGGAAACAGTGGCACTGAGGCCTCTGGGACTTGATGTCACTGCACCTGCTGCGCCAATGGAGGCAACTCCCCTGTGGCAGTCAAAGCACATAGGAGACTTTTAAATTCGACATTCATAAGAATTCAAATATGCTGGTCACCGGCTCTGACTTTACAAATCTATTGAAGAGTCGGGTGACATCTAATGATCCCTTGTGGGTGCAGCTGTATTCATGCAACTGCGATCTGGGTCATCGATAGCTAATGATTTTATAAGTTAAAGAGCACTAAGGTGGGAAAAGACTGTGTTGGCGCTACATAAAAACACAATAAACATTTACAACGTGCGCAGAGATGATGACATGCCCACCAGACTACAAAAAGCAAAACAGAAAGCAGCTCCACATCCGGGCCGGGGAGGAGACCTGGGAGGGCAAGGACTGCATGCGCGGTACCTGTCACTTTCGCGTGCCCAGTGGCGGCGTGTGCAGCCGGTGCAGACAGCGCCTGTCCCCTTCCGGGGCTCCCATGGTGAAGAGGGAGCCCCGGCGCCAGAGAGGAAGTGCAGGAGCTGAAGTCCCGGGTTCCAGGAGGGGGCCCGGGTGAAGAGCGGCAGACAGCTGTGCAGGGCTCCCATGCGTAAGGAGAGAGCCCGCGTTGTGCTGGCAGTAGTGGAGCTGGAGTGCTCCGGAAGCGCCGCAGCCAGCCGCCGTTCAGGAGGATTCCGACCGCAGACCGGGTGAGTGGGGATTCTCCATTTGTCCAGTGGTTGTGCCGATGAAGGCACAGTGTCAATGTTTGTTTCCTGAGCGGACACGCCGTTGCGGGCCGCTCCAACGAAAGGCCGAATTAAAAAAAATTAATTTAAAAAAAGCGAAAGTAAAACTGCATGCTGGTTTGCGAGGGAAGGGGAACAGGAGATGTGCACGCCGCGTGGCTGTAAGCGCGTACACAGGCTCACACAGGCTCCAATCTGCCAAAAGCCTGCGCGTGCCCATCTCCTGTCCCACTTCCGAGGCAAGTCAGCAACAATAGATCTCGCTGGCGACCGCAGCACCTCGCGCTGCGTTCGCCAGGCGAGACCTAAAACGGAGCACTTTCCTATGCTAGTACAGAAAGAATAGTAATTTAACTTATGCTGTAGCTTCATATATCTCTTTAAGTCTCAGAAATGTTTATGAAACACTTACACTCATGGGATAATCCCATCAGTGATGTCATTGACCATGCCTTGAGTGATATAATGTGTGAGGTCATAAGCAGTGCATTGCGGGGCCTATGTTCTAGTTAGCTCACGTAACTATAACTGCTGAATTTCTATGGTTTGTACGAGTGAAATCTGAGTCTAAAACGTCTCTGTAACCTATGGGGTTTTTTTTTTCAACACCCCACCGCCCCCCCACCTCTCCCCCCCCAACCCCCCCACCTCTCCCCCCCCAACCCCCCCACCCTACCCCTCGGTGTGTTTTGGTGCAGAGCAAAGTGAAGAGTTGACATAGCACTCATCCCTGTGTGCCATGCCTACAAACTACTGCCCTGGCATAGGTAAGCCACCCCTCTAACTAGGTGCACTCCACCCATGGTGAAGATACAGGTGCATGAGCCCTCTACCCCTACAGTGTCTAGGTACATTCTTAGACATTGTAAGTGCAGTAAAGCCATAAAAAGTATATGGTCTCAGAGTTTGTCATTACGAACTCCACAGCACCATAATGGCTTTACTGAAAACTGGGAAGTGTGATATCAAAAGCCCAGGCTACCGGATTGTCCGTTTCTAGGACAATACGTTCAGTCATGCTGGATCTAAATCCCAGTCCTTAACAGAAAAAACGCAGCAGAAAATGTATACTCCTGGGGTTGGTACTAGCATAAAGAAGAGTGGCAATCTCATGGCTAAGCCCCACCCCACCACACCACTTATGAGTAATTGGCTAAGAGATCTGAATGAATGAGCAACAGCTGAATTCATTCTGATGAAAAACTCAAAGATGATGTACAGGGGTGGTCCGCGATGATTGCAGACCTGAGAGACCCTCCGACTGAGGAGATAGAAGAGGGGGACAGTACACAACAAAACCCGGGTAACGAAAGGGTGGAGGTGGGAAATTCTGAAGTTGAATAAAATGTACTGCACTCAAGATGATGGTTATTGAGCTTAGAACAGAGTGCAAATAAAGGACTCGGGACACGGAGGGGGCAGGTGGGGAGTGTGAGAAAGTGCCATCTTTCTTGCATGGTATGCCCCCACTTTTTGCAGAATTGCTGAATGTACTTTGACCGAGTGTGCCCTGGACTCCTGCCAATCAGGTGCCCAGGGCCTATGTTCCTTCCCTAAAAACCTAAAACCCAAATTGGCAAACCCTGGCCACATGTCAGCCCCTGGTAAATGGTACCCTAGGTGCCCAGGGCATTGTGACCAGGTAAGGCCTTTATGGGCTGCAGCACTCATTGTGCCACCCTTAGAGGCCCTGTACCCTTACACACACACACACTGCCTTTGCAGACTGAGTGTCTGGGTACAAGACAAAATAAAGAGTCGACATGGTACACATCCCTGTGTGCCATGCCCACCACCTACACTGCCCTGGCATACCTCAGCCACCCCTCTAGCTGGGTGCCCTATGCCAGTGGTGTGGGCACAGGAGCAGGAGCACTGTGCCCCTAAAGTACCCAGGTCCATTCCTGGGCACTGTAAGTGCAGTGCTGCCATTTAAGAGTACATGGTGCTCAGAGCTGGTCAAACACGAACTCCAAGGCACCATAATGGCAACACTGAAGACGGAGAAGTTTGGTATCAAACTTCTCAGCACATTAAACCCGCACTGATGCCAGTGTGGGATTTAATGTACCAAGCACCCCAGAGGGCATCTTAGAGATGCCCCCTGAAACCTAACCTACAATCCACGTCTGGTCTGAGAGGATGCCTAGGCTGCCACACACCAGACATGTTGCTGGACCCCTGGGTAGGAGAGCCCCTGCTCTCCTGGGCCTGCAACAATGCACCTCCTGGGCGAGATGCTAGATCTCCTCCCCCAGGATGGGCAGCAGGAAGCTTCAAAGGCATGCCCCCTCTGTGAGCTTCCCCAGGCCACTGCAACCCCCCACTCTGGCGGGAAGCTTGGCCGGAAACCCCAAATAAGGACAGGGGATGTGCCAGCCTGCCAACCCCACCCCTCAGGTGGGGGAGGCGAGGTGAAGCACATCTCCGGGCGCTCACCATCTTGAAGATGGGAGGCCCTACCCAATCAGGATTAAGCTACTGCCCCCCTCCCACAGGAGAGAGGCAGAATAGGGGGTGTACCCACCCCAGGACAGGGACCCATTGGTCCCTGCCCTTTACCTACCTGTAACGCCCCTAAATCTAAGGGTTCGCGGTCTTCTTTCTTCTAGCTCTTCTTCGGATTTTGGAATCTGGAAAAGGAAGGTTCAGGGTGCCCCTAAATACTAGATTTAGGGGCGTTACAGGTAGGTGAAGGGCAGGGACCAATGGGTCCCTGTCCTGGGGTGGGTACACCCACTATCCTGCCTCTCTCCTGTGGGAGGGGGGCAGTAGCCTAATCCTGATTGGGCAGGGCTTCCCATCTTCAAGATGGCGAGAGCCCGGAGATGTGCTTCACCTCGCCTCCCCCACCTGAGGGGTGGGGTTGGCAGGCAGGCACAACCCCTGTCCTTATTTGGGGTTTCCGGCCAAGCTTCCCGCCAGAGTGGGGGGTTGCAGTGGCCTGGGGAAGCTCACAGAGGCGGCATGCCTTTGAAGCTTCCCCCTGCCCATCCTGGGGGAGGAGATTTAGCACCTCGACCAGGATGTGCATGTTGCAGACCCGGGAGAGTAGGGGCTCTCCTACCCAGGGGTCCAGCAACATGTCTGCTGTGTGGCAGCCTAGGCAGCCTCAGAACAGACGTGGATTGTAGGTTAGGTTTCAGGGGGCATCTCTAAGATGCCCTCTGGGGTGCTTGGTACATTAAATCCCACACTGGCATCAGTGTGGGTTTAATGTGCTGAGAAGTTTGATACCAAACTTCTCAGTCTTTAGTGTTGCCATTATGGTGCTGTGGAGTTCGTGTTTGACGAGCTCCCAGCACCATATACTCTTAAATGGCAGCACTGCACTTACAGTGCCCAGGAATGGACCTGGGCACTGTAGGGGCACAGGGCTCCTGCGCCCACACCATTGGCAAAGGGCACCCAGCTAGAGGGGTGGCTGATGTATGCCATGGCAGTGTAGTTGGTGGGCATGACAAACAGGGATGTGTGCCATGTCGACTCTTGGTTTTGTCTTGTACCCAGACACTCAGCCTGCAAGGGCAGTGTGTGGGTGTAAGGGTACAGGGCCTCTAAGGGTGGCACAATGAGTGCTGCAGCCCTTAGAGGCCTTCCCTGGTCACAAGGCCCTGGGTACCTAGGGTACCATTTACCAGGGGCTGACATGTGGCCAGGGTTTGCCAATTTGGGTTTTGAGTTTTAGGGAAGGAACATAGGCCCTGGGCACCTGATTGGCAGGAGTCCAGGGCACACTCAGTCAAAGTACATTCAGCATTTCAGCAAAAAGTGGGGGCATACCATGCAAGAAAGATGGCACTCTCACACACACCTCATTTCCTCCTTTAGCATTTCTGCATTCCCTCTCTTGCGTACAATACTCTGACTGCTCCACTACTTTGGCAATCTCAATAGCATTTATTTGAGAAGAATTCCTTTGCAGCAAATAATCTCTTGCATCTTTCTACATTTGCATTGTACCATAAGTTGGCCTCTCTTCATATCATCTGTCATAGTACCAAATTTACATTTGATTGACAACTCTCAGAATCTTGTTATAAAGTCATCCACAGATTCACCAGATCTCTGGTTGCATGTAGAATTTGTACCTCTGCATCACTACATTGGCACCTTTGGCAAACCGCAACTCTAGCCTCTTCCTTGCTTCTTTACATACATCCTCCACTGCTTGTTCTTCATGGTCCGCAGGTAGAGGTAGAGATTCGAAAATATGCTGCTCTTCCGTCCCCGAAGTTCTCAAAAGAACAGCTTTTTTCTACTGGGCCTGAAGCCTTGTCCCTCAAGTGCCTACAAGAAATGATCAGATTTATTCACCCACTCATCCCATTCTATTGATGGCACTCCTTATTGAGCCAAAAAGAGTGGTGTGGGTGTATTAGACGAGATTTCCATAATGTAACTGAAGGATCCAAATCAAGAGCAATTTTCCAACTAAGTCGCTGCTAAAACCGGATTCAAAATGGTTAAGGTATGCAATGTCCTTTTCTTTAATCCCTGAGAAGAGGTGTGCCTGGTCTCACCAAGTAATTTCTTTGATTACTCAACAAAAAGAGGGCCTGTGAGATATGTGTAATGGCCTTTTCTCTAATACTTAGTAATGGGTGTGTCTTCTCATAACACCATCCAAACAATGTGTGCACTGTGTTTTTGCCGTGACTGGTATCAAGATGTGATAAGTGAAGCTGAGGTAGTACCGGGCAGCACAGAGATTTCTTGACCTGCTCGCAAGAGCAGAGTTCTTTGATATCTTGATGAGAATGCTATAGCGTATGCGGAGATGTACAGTACAAAGCTTGGATTCAATGGTCTAAACGTACAAGCGTATGCACAAGGTAAGATTCCACCGTAACCTCGGCAATGCAAGTGTGCGGTTTTAGCAAGTAACGCTCATATTACTAAAGTCATAAATGCTGATTTATTTCACATGTAAAAGTCACTCGCAGCACCCCCAATCACGTTTAAAGGTGTCCCTCCACTTAGCTGCTGCTGAATTTCGTTATACACCAATGTATGATGTATGTAGGTCTTTGAGCTCCACGCTTTGAGTCTCTAGCTCCAACAAATCTCCCTGCTGAGCTGTTGGCAAGTCATGGCCAAAAATATGTTGTAATGAGGATGCAGGCCGCTCTCTGGTAGTAGAATGAAGGTTAATACATTAACTACTCTCAAACCTGGTGCTCCCTCCACCAGGCAGCGGATAACTTTCAGTGGATGGAACTGCCACATACAACACGTTCTATACACAATGTTACAGGATAGGCATTCCTTTCTACTAGATGCATTACAAAAGATCGTCACAACACCCTTCATCCTCACGAATCCTCAGGCCCTGTAGATGACACAGTGACAGACAAGATAACTTAGGCAGAGATGTGCTTAGGCAGCAATGGCACTTAAATGCCCTTTCCTGAGATTAAGATGTATCTTGTGAATATTCTGTCAACACTGCTGTCAACTGTTTCTTCATTGGTTATCTCTGTGAATGCTAAAATAGAAGAGATCGCCAATGGAGAGGTGGTAATTGTTGCTGTGGTGGCCGCAGGTAAATCATGTAGTAGTTGTCGTAAACAACTTGACTTAGTTGATGGTAGCTTTGTCAACAGTTTCTTCATCATCTATGATGGCACCACCAATGTTTTAGTAAGTACTTTAGGTACCTTTTTAATGGCACTGGAGGCTCTGATCTTGGTCTGCGCACTTAAATTATATAAGCTTTCTTACGCTGTTGATGAGACACCTCTGAAGATAGACATTGGTCACTTGAGAGCTTTACTTTCAAATTTCTTTAACACTTCCTTTGTAGGCTTCTTGGAGATGTTGTTTTAGAGTGATCTTCCAATGAATGGCCTTCTGGGTAGTCTCTTTTATGAACTTTCTTAAACATCACTGAGTTAACTTCACTCTATTCTCCTTGCCTGTGACCCTTTAAAGGCAGATCAGTAACATACCCTCTGTGTCCTTCAGTCTTTGAGGAAAGTCTGGCAGATCTTGCAGTCCTTTGCTTTACGAGGTCTGAAGACACTTTTCTTGGGTGCATCTATCATTATATTCTATCAGAGTTCAGAAAAAAGGCAGACATTTTCAGAAGTGGTAAAATCTGGTTGAATAATGAGAGTTGAATATGTTCTGGTTTTCTTGAAGTGGGCTGAACAGAGCTCATGAGACTCCCTACACACGTGCAGCAGAAAATCAAAATTATGACTCTTTGAGGGGTGGTGCAACCTGGTTGGTTAAAGTTTAGTGCTTTTCAAATGATGTGATCAGGATAATAAAGTGAATGTTTTGCAGTCTATATTTAGCATAACACTGCTTTCAGAATCACTGGGAGACTCCCAGCTCGACGATGAAGAATGAGTCAAGCATGTGACTATTAAAGATCTAATACTGGAGAAAAACCCACTAACTGAAGAAATATATCCCGTTTATAACACAATTAGAATGCAATTTTCAAGTGCCAAACTCAAGGAGAAGTAGAACTCTGTCATTATCAACACCTCAAACGCTCAGTACAAGGGGGCATTCAAGGCTTAAAGAAATAAAACCACAGAATGACTATCCAATGTCCTGGGGGCTGCTTTGGTAAAGGCAGTTGAAGTTTGAAATGGCATTCTTCACACTGTTGGTTAGATAGCTTCTATGCCTTTTCTTAGATACCTAGAGTACTTCCTATTGTAGATAACTATCACACAATACATAACAAAATGGGAACTTCCTAAGGGAAGCATGGGGTGAAAGAAAAAGACATCAGGCATTCCTCCTCCAGCCCCTCCGGGTAGCAGTAGTCGATTACCTATAACAAATCAGTAAAGACAACAAGGCAGCAAAGAAAATATATCAAACTAATAGAACAAGAGTTTACTGCAAAAGTAAATAAAAAGTATATTTAGGAGATCAGATTAGGCTAGTAAGAAACCCACAGTCTTCAAAATAAGGGAAAAGAGAGGCAGAACACATATGCAAGTAAGGTTGGACTACAAAAGACGAAGAAATCATTAGTGCTCATTTAAATGGCAACTTTTGTAACAAGAACAATTGCAGGTATTCCACAAACCAGAAAACATTGGAGTAGAAAAAGAATAGTTTCCAGGGCTTTTGCTGTAGTTTTCTTGGGTCATGTTAGAGGATAAGCTTACCTTGAAGATTTTATTAATTTGGTCAATTTCCGACTTCCCAGGGAACAGTGGCTTCTGCGTCAGCAGTTCACCAAAGATACAGCCCACTGACCACAAATCTATGGCTGTGGAGTATTCCTGAAAACAGAGAAAGTTCAGTTATAGGAAAAACAATGTAAATCAAAAATCAGTCCAGTCACTAGAGCATCTCAACCTTCACCACAGTCCAGGGAACATCATTCACTTGGCTAAAGCATTCATTACAAGTGTGCCCTATATATTTGCATCATGGTGAGTGTAAAGAATGTTCTAAAACGTTATTTAACGGTCTTTCTGG
Organism: Triturus cristatus; assembly: GCF_964204655.1. Classification (NCBI taxonomy): domain Eukaryota; kingdom Metazoa; phylum Chordata; class Amphibia; order Caudata; family Salamandridae; genus Triturus; species Triturus cristatus. The sequence goes on along the minus strand of NC_140580.1, from coordinate 885,836,748 downwards.
TTTTATGTCATACATTTTGTTCTTGAGATAGAATCGCCTCCCAAAACCAGGGAGTCTGAAGAACAAGTTACTTACCTTAGGTAACACCCTATCCTGAAATGATTTCTCATCTGAAAATATTGCTCAGGTGTTAAGACTGAAACCGGATATTTTCGAGCAGTAACCCTACATGCAGTAGGTTCGGCTCTGCGTCAGCTGAGCCAGAAACGACATGCGCAGTGGCTATATAGGCCCCACCTCAAGCTGACATCAGTTTCTTTTCGCAACTTTCCATTCCAAAATTGTTGACTGTGTGGACAGTGTGTGGACTGCTAAGACCCTGAGAACGGTGACCCTAATGAATCGGTTCGCCGAGCAGGGAGGGTCAGAGGGCATTAAAGAATCCGAAGCTAGATAGAGTCCATCAGATAAGGCATTACCAAAGGTAAGTAACTTGTCCATCTGATAGATACTTTACCTTAGAATAGATAACCAAGCAATACCTCTTCAGAGATGGGTCTGCGAAACAAGTCAAACCAGCAAATCCTGCAGGACCAAACAGACGACATACCCATCATGACGGACCTGACCATCTACACAGTAATGCTTCGTGAAAGTGTGCAACAATGCCCACATTGTTGCCCGACAGATGCCCAGTACAGGGACTTTGTGAGCCAACGCAGTGGTCAAAGACTTGGCTCTGGTCGAATGAGCATACAAGCACTCAGAGGTTGCATTTTTTGCCAATGCGTAGCAGATCTTTAACCAAAGTACTATCCCTCGTGAGATTGTCTGTTTCTGCACTGCCTTCACTTTCTTAGCTTTAACTTACCCTACAAAGAGTTGATCCTCCATCCAGAAACCTCTTGTGCAATCAAGGTAGAACACTCTTTTTGAGTCGCAACAGTGGTGTCTCTCTTGTTCTTCATAATGGTATGGCGGAGAAAAAAAGGTAGGCATGGCGATGTTTAGGTCTATGTGAAAGGTGGTCACAAACTTCAGAAGAAAGGAGGCATGAGTCCTCAGAACCAGCTTGTCTGGGTAAAGGTTGTAAAAGGAGGATGTACAGAGAGGGCCTGTGGTACCCTGACCCTCCTGGACAATGTTATGGCCACTAGAAAGGCTGTTTTAATAGTCAGCAAGCGAAGTGGGTAGTTCAGCAGCTCTAAGGGTGCACACAAGAGGAAGATAAGGACCAGGTTAAGATCCCACTGGAGTATGATAAATGGCCAGGACACATGTTGTAAGGCTTTCAGGAGCTTAGTCACTCTTTGTGATCTGAACAGAGAAGGTTGGTTCAGCAACTGTAAGAATGCCTAAAAGGCAGACAGATAACCCTTAACCGTACCCCAAGCAGAGCCCTGCTGGGCTAGAGACAGAACAAATAGGAAAACTTGGGATAAGAGATCGGGTTGGGGGAAATGTTTCTGGATGCACACTAGGCCACAAATTTGTCCCAGCGGCAGGCGTATACAGTCTTTGTGGAGGGATGCCTAGCTGCCAAAATAGCATCACAGACTTCAGGGGTAAGGTTGAAAGCTGCAAACTGTCGCCGCTCAAGCTCCACGCATGGAGGCGGAGAATGTGCAGGTTCGGGTGCAGAACCCTCTTCTGTTGCTGCACCAGGAGATCCTCCCGAAGAGGCAGCCTGATCGGCCTAACGGCTAGGGCGGTCGTCATCGAATCTGGGGAACTGGGTTAGAGTCTCGGCAACAACGCTGAACATCCTGTTATTCTGGGCAAATCACACAACAACAAAAAAAAAAAACTGAATGTGTCCTCATGTAACGCAACTGGTGCTATGTAAAGCGGGCCAAGTTCGCACTTTATAAAACTCTGTAAAATAAAAATATTAAAAAAAATCGTGGGACCGATGCTAATATTCAGAAGCTTGGGATACCCAAACACTGTGCCCAATCCGGAGCCACAAGATTGACTGGGGCCCTGTCGTTCTCGAGAACTCTGGGAAGGAGTGACATCAGTGGAAAGGCGTACAGAAGGCCCAAGTTGCATATGAGATGAAGAGAGTCACTAGGAAACAGCCACCTTGGCTACTTCAGCATGCAAAACTGCTGATATTGCGAGTTCTTGGCAGTGGCTAACATATCAGGTCTCCCTGCACTCTAGAAAGAGACTTTACACCACCGCCTGGTGGAGATGTCATCCGTGATCCACTAGGCATAGATGCTGAGTTCGTCTGCCCTGGCGTTCAGAGAGCCTGCTGGGTGTAGAACCACTAGGAAATGCCCTGATGTTCCAGCCATGTCCAGGGATGCAGGGCCTCCAGAGGTCTTAAAACTGGGAGGGCCTCAAGTGATCCCAGGGGAGGGGGAAGGCTCTGGCCAAAAGAAGCATTATGCTGATAACAGCGCTTTGTTTTAAGCGGAACAAAATGAGTGGCAGTACGCTGCTCTTTAATGGGCCATCACTAACATTTTGTCATTTAAATCCTCGTTAGGAGTATGTTTTAAAAGGAAAGGGACTCCAAATATTGTTCAAAACTTCCACACCCATTTAAAATAAATCACACTTTGGATACTTTTATACGTTAGGCGTGCCTGACCAGAATAGTATGTTTAGCAATCATTTATTTAATTGCATATTTAAAACGGTAGCAGAACTTAACTGCAATGTTTAAATAAGACAAGACATATTTAAACATTGACAATTTAAAAAAGATTGTAAAAAATGTTACGGGGCCCAATTTCTTTTCACTTTGGGGGGGGGGGGGGCGTGGTATTAAAGGTTTTCAGACCATTGCTTTGATCAATGGAAGAAAGGCTTTCAATGCCAACCGGATAGCCTGGAGCTGCGGCACGTTGAAGTTGAGCTGAGACTACGCAAGAGACCAGAGGCCTCAGATCTTCACCTCTCCCAGACGTTAGCCCCATTCCAGAAGTGACGCATCTGTCACTATTGTCCAATCTGGTTTGGGAAGAGAGAGGGGTCTGCTGCTTGCAGTTCCCTTGAAGATCTGAACCAGGTCAGAAAGATCCTCCCGATTCTGTGCCCACCAGAATTTCAAGTCCCACTACGGAGCCCTGATATGTCAACAAGCACGTGTCACAAGAAGGGTGCAGGAGGCCATGAGACCCAACAGCCTCAGTGAGTCTCACCAAAATCCAGGTAGGTTAAAACAACGGAATCATAGTCTGAATATCCTTACTTTGCAAGGATAGGCCCAAAACTGCACTATGTCCAGAACGGCTCAGTTGAAAGGGAGCATCTGAGAGGGAAACAGGTGTGACTTCGGCATGTTGATAGTGATCCCCAGCGAATGCAGGAGGTCCGCCGTAGTCTGGAGATGGGAGACAACTGCCTGGGGGAGCCTGCCATCAACCACTAACCGTCGAGGTAGGGGGAAGTCTGGAACCCCTGACCTCCGCAGATGCGATGCAACCACTGCCATTACTTTCATGAACACTCAAGGGGAGCTGACGAGTACAAAGGGGGAAATTACTTCTGGACCACATGAACCTTTGGGATGGTAGAACTGGAACGTAGAAATATGCTGCCTGCATGTCCAATGCCACCATCCAATCTCCAGGGCAGACAGGACCGAAGGTGAGGTGAGCATTTTGAACATCTCCTTTTTAGGTCTCGCCTGAGCCAGCACGCATGCGCTGCCCTGCGAGGCTTCTAGTAAGGACTTTAAACTCGGACCACACGCTCGTGCGTCTGGTCCGCCCCTAACTTTCGTGTTGAGTGGGCTCGTGGGGGAATCGTTAATGTGCGTTTAGCTTTTTGATAACAAATTTGGATACATTTAACGATCCATCTGGCTATACCTGCTTTGGAAATGGCGTTGCCCTTGTGTTGTGGAGAGAAGGCAACTTAGAGTTGTTTAGTCTTCCTAAAGTTTTGAGTTCTGTCAATATAGTACATGAGGGCCCTCTTTACATCTAGTGTGTGGAGCATTCTCTCAGCGACATTTTGTGGGTTTTGAAAGAAAACAGGCAGTTCAATGGTTTGGTTCATGTGGAACTGCGATACTACTTTAAGCATGAATTTGGGGTTGCTACGTAGTACGACCCGGTTTGCGTGAACCTGTATAAATGGCTCCTGAATGGTTAGTGCCTGGAGTTCACTAACTCTCCTTAAGGAAGTGATGGCAACCAGGAAAGCCACTTTCCAGGAGAGGAATTGAATCTCACATGAATGGAGAGGTTCAAAGGGCGGACCCATTAGTCTGGTGAGGACCAAGTTGAGGTTCCACACCGGTGCTGGGGGGTGCCTTGGGGGAATCACCCGTTTAAGTCCTTCCAAGAAGGCTTTGATGGCAGACACTCTGAATAAAGAGAGGTGCTGCCTGTTTTGGAGATAGGCTGCTATTGCGGTTAAATGGACACGTATTGAGGTGTATGCCAGATTGCATCGGTATAGGTGTAATAGATACCAGATTATGTTCTGAATAGATGCGTCTAGCGGGTCAATGTCATTGTTGTTGCAATAAATGACAAACCTCTTCCATTTGGCTGCATAGCAAGCTCTGGTAGTGGGTCTCCTAGCCTCCTTAATGATCTCCATACAGTCAGATGGCAGGTTTAGGTAGCCAAACTCTAGGACTTCAGGAGCCAGATTGCCAGGTTCAGCTGTTGCGGATCTGGGTGCTGAATTTCTCCATGGTTCTGCGTCAAAAGCGCGGGTTTGATTCGCAGCCTTTGATGCGGCACCACGGAAAGTTTCAGAAAGGTGGTGTACCATGGCTGGCGCGCCCATGTTGGAGCAACCAGGATGAGTGTCAGTGAGTGCTGTCGCAGTTTGCGTGCCACCAGCGGTATCAACGGCGCTGGGGGAAAAGCGTACGCAAATCTGCCGGACCAGTTCATCCATATCGCATTGCCCTGCGACTGTGGATGTGGGAACCTGGCGGCAAAGCTTTGGCATTTTGCGTTTTCCCTTGTGGCGAATAGGTCTATCTCTGGATGACCCTACTGCTGGAAGTACGGTTGGAGTACTGATGGGTGTAACTCCCACTCGTGCATCTGGTGGCTGTGTCTGCTGAGCAGATCCGCCATCTGGTTGTCCTTGCCTGGGAGGTGTTCCGCCATGAGGAATATGTTCCTCTGAATGGCCCACTTCCACATGCTCTGAGCCAGATGAGACAACTGTGGAGAGTGTGTTCCTCCCTGCTTCTGTATGTAGTACATGGCAGTCATGTTGTCCGTCCGGATCAACACGACCTTGTTGCACAGGTGTACTTTGAATGCTTTCATTGCCAGGAAGATTGCCATCAGTTCCAGAAGGTTGATGTGCATCTTCTTTTGTTGTGTAGTCCATAGTCCCTGCACTGTGTAATTGAGTACATGAGCTCCCCATCCCTGGAGAGACGCGTCCGCTGTCAGTATTATTTGTGGAACAGGCTCTTGGAACGGTCGGCCCTTGCAAAGGTTTTGTGGATTCCACCAATGCAGAGAGTTGTATGCCCGACCGCTCACCAACACTAGGTCTTTTAGTTGCCCGTGAGCCTGATTCCATTGACGTGCTAAGCACTCCTGAAGCGGGCGCATATGTAGTCTCGCGTGTGGGACTATGAAAATGCAGGAGGCCATCATGCCTATCAACTGCATGAACACTCGCGCCGGAAGGGAGTGTTGAGGTTTGAATTTTGAGATCAGCAGTTGCATGCTGTTGATTCTCACTAAAGTCGGCTGAGCTGTGGCAGCCAGAGTGTTGATTGTGGCGCCTAAGTACTGTTGTACGTGCGCAGGTTGGAGACTTGATTTTGGGTAATTTAGTGAGAATCCCAGGTCGTGAAGAAGGTGAATGGTGTGGGACATGTGGGTGGCACATTGTTGTGCTGACTTGGCCTGAACTAGCCAGTCGTCCAAATAAGGGAAGACGTGAATATTTTGTCTTCGCAGATGCGCGGCCACTGTCGCCAGGCACTTGGTAAAGACCCTGGGTGCTGTTGTTACTCCGAAGGGGAGAACTTTGAACTGATAGTGATTCCCCTGAATAGTGAATCGGAGGTATTTCCTGTGTGAAGGGTGTATTGGTATGTGGAAGTATGCATCCTTCAGGTCTAGCGTAGCTAGGAAATCCCCCTGACTGAGTAGTGGGAGAACCTGTTGGAGGGTGAGCATATGGAAATGCTCTGATAGTATATATAGGTTTAGGGGTCGCAGGTCTAGGATAGGTCTGAGCGAGCCGTCCTTTTTTGGGATCAAGAAGTACAGAGAGTACACCCCTGTGCCCTGCTGGGCGATGGGCACTACTTCTATGGCCCCTTTTGCGAGCATAGCAAGCACTTCTTGCTGGAGTAAATCCAAGTGTTCGGCTGACATAGGACGGTGCTTTGGTGGTATGTTGGGTGGAGTGGAAGTTAGTTCCAGACAGTACCCATGTTGGATGATGTCCCTGACCCACCTGTCCGTGGTGATGTTCTTCCATGCGGACAGGAACAGCTGGAGTCGTCCCACGACAGGTGTTAAGTGGTTGGGGGGTAGGGAGAGGGCGTCACTGTTTGTTCTTTGGGGAGGACCTGGTGTTGCCATATCCACGTCCCCTGCCCTTGGTGCTGGATCCACGATATCCACCCCTGTTGTTTTTGTCGTAGGTGCTTTGTGTGCCACCTTTAGCATACTGTTGTTGTGACCCCTGACGTTCCCCTATTTCCAGTGCGACGAAAGGAGCCACTACGAAATTGTTGCGTTTGTAGCGCCCCCATAGATTTGGCAGTGTCTGTCTTTTTTTATTTTCTCTAGGGTAGTGTCAACGTCTGGGCCAAATAAAAATTCCGTGTTAACCGGTAAGTTCAGGATATTGTTTTGGATCTCGGGTTTGAAGCCTGAGATGCGTAACTAGGCATGGCGTCGCAGCATGACACTTGTGTTTATTGCCCTGGCCGCCGTGTCAGCTGCGTCTAGGGCGCATTTTATGGATGCATTAGTGAGTTGTCCTTCTCTAATGAGGAGTTCCGCTGACTCTTTATACTCCTCTGGTAGATGTTGGAGCAGTGACTCCAGCGTGTCATAATGTGACCTGTCATAACGTGCCAGGAGTGCCTGTGTATTGGCAATGCGCAGGATATTCGCTGCTTGCGCTGCAATTCGTTTGCCCGATGTTTCAAGGACTTTTGACTCTTTGTCTGGGGGAGGAGCATCACCGGTCGTCTGTGAGTGGGCTCTTTTGCGAGCGTTGGCAACCACCATAGAGTCTAATGGCAACTGACCCCTAATGTATTTAGGGTCACCGGGTGCAGGCTTATATTTCTTTTCGATCCTGGGGTTTAACACCCGGGCTCTTGTGGTGTCCTTGAAAATGTCTTTGGCAGGTTTCAGAACCCCTTTAAGCATGGGCAGAGTCTTGACAGTCCTTTCTGAAGATGCGAAAGTGTCAAGCAGGAAGTCCTCCTCAATGGCGTCAGAATGTAGCTCCACCCCATGATGAGCAGCAGCCCGTTCGATAAGGGCATTAAATGCGGCCGTGTCCTCTGTAGGAGATGTTTTAATGTTGTAGAGTTGCGCATCCTGAGTATGTGGTGCGATACTTTGGTCTGTGGGGTCATCCCACGCCTGATCAGGGTCTTGTGGTTCATCGGGATCTGCGTCCCCGGGGTAGATGGTATCGTACCCACCATATTCCTGCATCGGGTCCGATTCAGAAGGGGTAGGAGAAAAGGACTGCGGATCTAATTGGAGGGGATGGAAGTGTTCTTGTAGCACTGGTTCCTGCTCCGCCGGTTGCTTGCGTTTAAGAGGAATTTTGTATGGCACCTCTTCCCTGACTGGCGTTATTTTGCGCTTGTGGAGTATTAACCTGCCAGTGTCGGCGTCGATAAATTGTGGCCCTGAAGAATCTTGTTCTGTTAGGCCAGTGGTGGTGGACTGTGTGTGTAGGACACGTGTCCGAATCTGAAATAGTTTCGGTGCCGATGGCGGTGGCAGCCCAAATGTAATGTTGGTGGGCTCCGAGTGCACTTTACAGGGTGAGGTAGTGTCGGGACCCGAGGTAGAGTGGAGGGCTACCCGGTCACGGATGCGTTGTAGAGATGCAGAGACCTGCTGCACAGCAAACTGAGATGGTGGTTTGGTGGGCATCTTGGTAGTAGGCGTTGAGGCCGACCCCGACTTTTTTGTCGGAAGGGGGTCACTGGTCTGAAGGGATGCATCGATAGTCGACGTAGTCGAGGACTTATTCGGCATTGGTGCTTTAGGCGTCTACGTAGCCGAGGCGGCCATCTTGACTGCGGAGGTTACGGGCTTCGGTGTCGGCGCCTTATAGTACCCGAGGGCGCGCTTCTTCTGTGCGTCGACCGCGTCTGCTGCGGTGAGCTCGGCGCCGAAGTCTCTCTGTACGCGTTCGGAGCCGACGACTTTTTTTGGCGCCGGGGCAGTGGACTGTTTCGACGCCTTTGATCCGACCACCACCAGTTTCACTTTCGATTTTGAAGGGACTGGAGCGATGGATATGTTTGGGTTTAACAACCCGGTCGTCTTTGGTAATAGTGGCTCTTGCAGAGTGTTCGATGCCGGGCCGGAAGGCGGGGCCGAGGAACCATGTATTAGGTCTTGGGTAAGGCCCGAAGGCGATCCCTCGACCGGAGCCTGACGACGATGTACAGTTTCGGCCTCCGTTTCGACGCATTGGCCTAGCTCCTCGGGAGAGCTGTCTTCTTCGGCCTCATAGGCTTCGTCAAAGTTCCCTACCTCGTCGACGGCTTCTTCACGTCGAAAGAGCACTTCGTCATCGTCGTCCGATTGGGAACCATGCTCTGAAGCGGGGCTAGAGACTATTTCTTCCACGCTCTCGGCGTCCTCGTCCTCGGTGCTGAATATATTGGTGGGTGCGGGCGCTGCCTGCTGCGCCTCGAGCCTCGCTGCCCGTCGGTTCCGCAGAGTTTTCTTGGATCGGAACCGCGCGCAGGCCATGCATTTTGATTCGTCGTGATCCGGCGAGAGACATTTATTACAGACTGGGTGGACGTCGATATGAGGGTACTTGGCGTGGCACAACGGACAACTCTTGAACGGAGTCCTCGATTCCATCGTCGATCGAGCGTCGAAGTTTGGACCAACTCGGTCCGAAAGTTGGAAGAGGGTGTGGAGCACTAGAACTAGCAGTCGACACCGAACGGTAACTGTACCGACGAAAACTATAGGCCTTTTGGCCTAAAACTAAGTATTCCGAAGTTGAGCTAAGATAGTTGCATCCGAACCAAATGGCGGAAAAAAACAATCTGGGGATGGAGAGGATGCCCATGCGCACTGTGGTCCAGGGGAGGAGTCACCCATCTCAGGATACTTCGAAGACCCTTCCAGGACAACAATGTGCAATCATCCGGACCCAACACTAGGCGGCGATCTATGCACAGATATGAATTCAGCAGCCCACATGCCTCGAACATTTTGCTGTGACACTGTACTACGTCTCCAATGACGCACTAAGATGTCCACAGAGCAATAGGGGGAAAGTGTTGCTCGCTCAGCCTGGGATGATAAACAAGCAGAAGCGAGCACGCAGCACATTCTTAAGAAATGGCGGGCACCGGCGCGCACTCTCCAGGGTCGCTGACTGGCCAAGGTCCAGGAACAAGCGAACGCAGCCAGAACGTTTCCGTCACCGGATGATCCGGGCTGGCCACGAGGTGACAGTTTCTATATTTACATAATTTCTATCAATAGTGCACACATCATCAAAGTGGTACGTTTGTTAAGGAGGCTCAGCTTCCAATGAAACGACGCCCTGCGGGGTTATCTGCACTACCAAATATCTTAGCAATGTCGCCAGGTACATTATCGAAAACAGGAGCCCATTGCCCCCTTCAGATCCGTTGACGATGAGAGGTAGTTTTACAACCTGGCTGCTTCAGGGACTATATTGAGTCTCACAGCGCTGACTGGATGTGAGAAAGCACCATCTTTCTTGCATGGTATGCCCCCACTTTTTGCTGAATTGCTGAATGTACTTTGACTGAGTGTGCCCTGGACTCCTGCCAATCAGGTGCCCAGGGCCTATTTTCCTTCCCTAAAACCTAAAACCCAAATTGGCAAACCCTGGCCACCTGTCAGCCCCTGGTAAATGGTACCCTAGGTACCCAGGGCCTTGTGACCAGGGAAGGCCCACAAGGGCTGCAGCACTTATTGTGCCACCCTTAGAGGCCCTGTACCCTAACACAAACACACTGCCCTTGCAGGCTGAGTGTCTGGGTACAAGACAAAATAAAGAGTCGACATGGCACATCCCTGTGTGACATGCCCACAACCTATACTGCCCTGGCATACATCAGTCACCCCTCTAGCTGGGTGCCCTATGACAGCGGTGTGGGCACAGGAGAACGAGACCTGTGCCCCTACAGCACCCAGGTCCATTCCTGGGCACTGTAAGTGCAGTGCTGCCATTTAAGAGTATATGGTGCTGGGAGCTCGTCCAACACAAACTCCACAGCCCCATAATGGCAACACTGAAGACTGAGAAGTTTGGTATCAAACTTCTCAGCACATTAAACCCGCACTGATGCCAGTGTGGGATTTAATGTACAAAGCACTACAAAGGGTATCTTAGAGATGCTCCCTGAATGCTAACCTACAATCCACGTCTTGTTTGAGAGGCTGCCTAGGCTGCCACACAGCAGACATGTTGCTGGACCCCTGGCTGGAGAGCCCCCGCTCTCCTGGGCCTGCAACAATGCACATCCTGGGTGAGGTGCTTGGTCTCCTCCCCCAGGATGGGCAAGGGGAAGCTTCAAAGACATGCCGCCTTTCTGAGCTTCTCCAGGCCACTTGCTGTACTCAGCAACTGGCCCCCACCGGTTCTGACCCCCACTCTGGCGGGAAGACTGGCCGGAAACTCCAAGTAAGGACAGGGGATGTGCCAGCCCTGTCAACCCCACCCCTCAGGTGTGGGAGGCAAGGTGAAGCACATCTCTGGGTCCTCGCCATCTTGAAGATGGGGAGCCCTACCCAATCAGGACTAGGCCACTGCCCCCTTCCCACAGGAGAGTGGCAGGATAGGGGGTGTACCCACCCAAGGACAGGGACCCAGTGGTCCCTGCCCTTTACCTACCTGTAACGCCCCTAAATTTAGTATTTAGGGGCACCCTGAACCTTCCTTCCTCAGATTCCAGATTCTAAACTAGCGAACAAGAAGAAAGAAGACCTGCTGTGCAGCTGCTAAGAAGAGGAAGGCACCAACTGCTTTGGCCCCAGCCCTACCGGCCTGTCGACACTCGAACCTGCTCTTGCTGAATCCCGGCACATCCTGTGGCCAGCAACCTCACAAACCCCGGAGGACCTGGCTACCTTGTGACTCTGAGCACCTGGAACTCCCACGAGCAGTGGCTCTGCTCAAAGCAAGTTTCTAACCCCTGGCATCAGCCCGGAACCGCGAACCCTGCGCACACTGCACCCGCCAAGCCTGGCCTGTGCCGAAGTGGACAAAGACCCAGAGGACGTCCCCCGGCGACTGTGACCCCGAATCCGGCACCCAGAGACCAACCTAGACGCTCCTGACGACACCTGCAGCCTCAGAACCAGGGACCCCCCCCACCACCACCACCACGATCAACAGAGGGTAAGATTTCCCCGACATCAAAAGGCACCCCTGCACCCGGCGCCCTGCGGCCCCCTGTGCCGGACTCCTGGCTACCTACCTATCCTCCAACTACCCAACTTACCTCTCGAAGTGGTGGTGGCACCTGAAGGACCTTCGTCCCCGAGCTTGCAGCCTTTGTTCGTCCTTGAGCTTTCCCATTGAAATCCATTGAGCACCTGAAGGCTCTAAAAGCACCCTGCACCCAGCCGCCCGAGTGGCCCTGGCAGTGCAACTTCTACTCCTACCTACTTCCCCATTTGCCCTGTGCAAGTGACCAGGAGCCCAGCTCCCACAGCCGTGTGGCCTGCTAGTCAGCAGCCACCAACCAAGACCCTCCTGCCTCCCATAGGATAACATTGGGCCTAACTCACTCTGCACCCGGCTGCCCCTGTGCCGCTGAGGGTGTAACAACTGTACTTACCTGATCCTGGGAGACCCCTGAGTCTATGCCCAGAACCTTAACTCTGCCAGTCGAGTACTTACCCAAAAGCCGATAACTCACTTTTCTTCCATAGGGTAACATTGACTGGCTTCTTCTGAAATTTCTTCTAAGTGTGGAGTTTCTAAACTTTAAAACATTCACCTAAAATCAACCGAAATACTCACCTGCTATTAGGAGAGATCCCAGTGCTGGATCTTGGTGCCCAGCACTGACCCTGAAAAGTACTTGCAACCATACTTACCACTAACTCAATTTTCTCCCATAGGAAACCATTGACTGTTTTTCTGTGAAATTTCTTTTAAGTGTCGATTTTTGCAAACTACAAATATTCTTTAAAAATCGTACCAACTGTGAAAACATAATTACTTACCTGGTTTAGATCGATGCCCCAGTACTGAGCCTAGGAGCCCAGCACTGGATGACAAAAGTAACGAGAACATACTTTACCCGTAACTTGAATTTTCTCCCATAGGAAACCATTGACTGTTTTTCTATGAAATTTCTTCTAAGTGTCGATTTTGCAAACTTATAAATATTCCTTAAAAATTGCCTGTGTAACTTAAACGCAGTTTGTCAACTGCTTACAGGTGGCACACTAGTGCTGGATCTAGGATCCAACACTTACCTAGAAAAAGTAACCATAACTCCACTTACCTGCTAAGTGAATTTCCTTCCATAGGAGAACATTGATAATTTGATTAGCAAAAGTTTGCCAACTTTTAAAATAGCAAAATATTGCTTAAAAATCACAACAGTAACTAAAACGAATTTACTCACTTGTTTCCAAGAACTGTCCCAGGACTGAATCTAGGATCCAGTCCTGGAGTTAGAAAACGAATCCTGAAAGCAATCAATTGCACATAACTTAAAATTCCCATTGAGCTCAATGTATTATTGTGTTTGAAATTGTGTTGCCTATTGCAACAAAACGAACTATTATCTGCAAAAGTCAATTGCCTATTGCAAAGTATTTAACTAAAGCATCTCATTCTGAGAAAGTATATTGTGATACCTATTGTTGGTTCTAAAATCAAACAACCATATATTTTTTATATAGACCATTGGCCTAGAGTTCAGTTCTTGAGTGGGTGAGACCATTTGCTGGCTGATAAAGGGCATCCCGTATGAAAACACGTTGAGTGACTCCCTGGGATTTTGATGGTGCAATAGAGCAATGTGTTAGGTACTTCTCAGTCATGTGCACAAGATCTTTAGGTCAATCAGGAGATGCTCTGAACTGAGGAGTCCCTGCAATACAGGTGCTAGTATGCATCTGCATAGCTTTCCTCAAACACCTCTGAGCACTCAAAAATCCATGTTGAAAGAGTTCCAAAAAGTATTTTGACATTAATATGGGAAATAAATGTTATGTTAATTTGGTACGAAATGAGAATACATTTGGCATGCGGATATTTTGCCTGCCATTTGGACATATTACACTCTTTTGGGTGACTCATTCATGTCCTTGGAGGGGTCTATGTCATCTTTACTTTACAATACTCAAATGGAGACACTGTTCCTGAAGAGGGAAAGGGCAAAAGAGACCAGTTCGGAAAGAGATAAAAGAGACGACAGGCCTAGGCTAGTATTAGGCCCAAATAAGTTTAGATCAGGTGGGGGGGCATACCTTAGTTTCTCTTGTTGCCCTCACACACCCCGAAGGATGTCATGCTTCATCATTGGGCGTTTGCTCCTCGTCGGGCCGGCGCTGCAATGCCCTACGGGTCCCCCGAAGGGTCACTTTAGCGGAGATCTTTTAGAGAAAACGCCGTTTGGTGCATGCGGGTGTGTGGTTTGGGTCCTAATAAAAAGATGTGTGGTGATGGGGTGTGTTAGTGACGTGGTAGCCTAAAAATGTCTAAGGGTTACTGGAATAAGGTTTAATGTAAATAGCACCCTTGACATACTAAAAAACCCGTAGGTTGGGTGTTACCTTATTGGAAATGATGTGCCGTTAGGTAACTGGTGTGTGGTCATGTGGTCGACATGTTTCGCGCCCCAATGGTCCAAAAAAGGATCCTTGGCGCTTCCTCAGGACCAAAAAAGAGTGAAAGTGAATGTGGACTGAGGGGTACTACCCTCAGTTATTATCCGGGCGTACAATTCGAGATAGTACTGCTCTCTGTGTGAGAGTCAGGTCGCTCCAGGATAAAAAGCCTAGGTAAATATGGAAAGAAAGAGAAAGGAGAACATCCTGCCTATTAAAGAATGTTCACCTATCCAAGATATTCAAAAAACGAGTACATAATAAAAACATTCAAAAGGGATATCACCTCCACTCACGGGTGGTGGCGTGATGGGGTCTCAACGATAAGCTGCCGGGCGCCTGGGCCAGGGAAAGAGACCTGGAATGGAGACAGCCCGTCGCCGATCGGAGTCGCCCATTAGTCCAGGCACTGACCGTGGCAGAGATCAAACCAGATGTCCAAAGCCTCATGCGGCATGCAGTGTGTAGGTCTATATCATTAGGGTTCCTACTAGGATATGTTACAACACTCACCTAAAAACGGGGAGAATAATGCTCCATAGGTTAGGGGACGAGCGTACACACCTTCTAGTGCTGTGAAGGAATAAATGACAGGCAACTGCTAGTCATCCTTACTCATAATAAATCCAAACTTGTCTGAGCTGTCATATACACTATGTTTGAGTAAATGGCCACTCTCCTCAGTACCTATAAATGCGTTTTTACTCACAGTTTTGCTCCGGCGTGGCCTCTTCACCACCTACCCCAGTCGTCCTCCTACCTGGAATGGAGACGAGGACCTCTCCGGGTTTCTTTTGTAGTTCCCGCGTTGACTAATTGGGGCGATACCCGTGTCCGGTCGTCTACGAGGAGCAGCTGTGTTTGCGTTAGTGTGTGTTGATGCGCATGTGCTAAAGATAGACAGGCGAACTACGCGCATGCGTGTGTCAAAAAATGGCTCTGGCTAGCGTTCTGCTGTTGCCATGGTAATGTGCACAGTTCGAAAAAGCTGATCTCGTGCAGTAAATACGGCGTTCTAATGTGAACAGGTTGTATTATTGTTGGATCGTTATGGTGCCCATGTATGTACAATAAGTTGTAGACTCGGGAGAGTTTTTTGTTTTGATGAGTCTCGGGGGCATCGGGGAGGGTGGGGGGAGGAGGGGGGGAAAGAAAATACGTAACTACATAACCAACCCTTCATGGTTTATCGGGTCGCTGCCTACCTGATTGATCAAGACTAAGGAGGGGAAAGTGGAGTTACGTGGGTAGGGTGCTCCTAGTTGCGACAAAACCCCCTAGGGAGGGGCAGATGGTGCCTCAGTCTTAAAGTCATTGTGTGACAGGTGACTCAGTGAAGCATATTCTAGAGCCTCTTGTCTCTTTTGAACAGGGTTGCTCAGAAAGGGAGGTATCACGAAGACAGAGGAGACCCTGGGCATGTTATGGCTTGGTATGAGCTCGTCATAATGTAGTTGTGGGTGTGTGCTGCTAATTTGACTCACAACCCCTCACGCTGGGTTATAATTCAGTCCATGGTATATCATCGTTCAAGCCCACCTCATTGGTCCGGAGACGATGTACCCAGCGTTGTTCTCTGCGCAGTAGGGTGTTGTTATTCCAATGTTGATTGTTTTCCAAAATTGTCCACTTGATGTCATCGCATGTATGCCCTTTTTCAATGTAATGATTCGTTAGTCTGGTTGCTGTTCTCCCCCGTCGGATCGTACTCCTATGTTCGCTTATCCTTAGTTTCACTTGTCTTGTGGTCATCCCCACGTAGCGCAGTGTACAGGGGCAGGTGATGAGGTACACACAGTTTTTTGTGTTGCAGTTTGTGTGGCTCCGTTGGTCCCACGTGACCTTGTCCAGCTCCAAATGCGTAGTGTGTTTAGTAAAGGGACATACACTACAATTGCCGCATGGGTAATGGCCTTTTACAGCAGGGAGGGACCATAGCGTAGATTCCTGACGAATGGTCTTCACGCGGGGTCTCGTGTTGATCAGTTGGTCCCGTAGGTTGGTGGTCCCCTTGAACGCAAACCTGGGGCGCTCCAACATGAGATTCCCTGTGTTCAGAATTCTCCAGTTACGGTTCACAATGTTTTTGATTTGGTTTGACAGAGGGGTAAAGGTTGTGACACAGGTGATGGTATTATCGGTTTCCTTAGTCTTTTCTTCTAGTAGTGCCTGGCGGTTGTTGTTCCTGGCTCGTTTGCATGCTCGTTGTATAATCCTTTCTGGGTAATGTGTTTCTTTTAGATTAGATGTGAGGGAATTTGCTTGAATGTCATATTCATGGGTGTCACTACAATTCCTGCGAATCCGCAGGAATTGTCCGAAGGGCAAATTTTCCCTCAGTGCTTTGGGGTGATGGCTGTGAAAATCCAGTAGACTGTTGCAATCAGTCGTTTTTCTGTAGACGGTAGTGTTGAGTTTTCCCCTTTCGAGGGTGATCAGTAGATCCAGGAAAGGAATTTCTTTTTCACTCTCTGTTTTGGTAAAGCGTAGGTGAGGGTTCAAGTTGTTTATCCATGTGTAGAATTCCTGGCAGGTATCCACACTACCCTTCCATAGGATGAGCACATCATCGATGTATCGTTTCCACGTTACCATGTTCTCTCTGTAGGGGTTATTCTCAGTAAAGATGTTATTAGCCTCAAAGTGCGCCATGTACAGCCCTGCCAGACTCGGCGCGAATGTACTCCCCATGCTGGTCCCTTGTATCTGATGGTAAATGGTGGTCTTGTACATAAAGAAGTTGTTCTTAAGGGCCAGCATGATCAGTTCTGTGATGAAGCTCGCAGGTGTATTGGTGGGTAAGTCTGTCTCGAGTAAGAGTTGTTCAACTACTTCAATCGTAGCATCTTGCGGGATATTTGTATACAATGCCTCTACGTCTAACGTTAAGAGGAGGTTGATGGTCTCGGTATTGTTATCGTTGATCTCTTGTATCAGGTTCAAGACGTCCCTGGTGTCTTTTAAGTAGGCCGGAGTCGCTTGGACCATAGGGCGGAGGAAGAAGTCACTGAACTTGCTCAGTGGTTCCAATAGCGAGCCTATTCCAGAGACGATCGGTCGTCCTGGTGGTGGAATGATGCCCTTGTGTATTTTGGGTAGTAGGTAGAAGTACGGCATCCTAGGGTTCTCATTAATAAGGAAAGCCGCCTCGTGAGCTGTGATCCACCCCTCATTAGTAGCTTCGTTGACAAGGATGCGTATACGTGATAGAAGTCTCTCGGTGGGGTCAGTCTCCAACTTCTTGTAGTACTCAGATCTCCCGAGTTGTTTTACGCATTCTCTTTCGTAGTCATCTACTGACAGTATGACGGTGGCTCCCCCCTTATCCGCCGGTTTTATAATGATGGTTTCGTCCTCGGTGAGTGAATGTACCGCCTCACGGAGTTTCTTGGGTAGGTTGTTAAAGACATGCTGACTTCTCAGGTTGTTGGCCTCCTTAAGGACTGCTTTTTCAAATGTCAGTACTTCACTCGGGACCATGCCCGCTGATGGAGTAAATTTGGAGGGTGGTCTCAATCCGGTGTCCTGGCGGTCAGGAGTGGGGTTGTTGTTGAAAAAGGATTTGATGCGGATCTTTCGGAAGAGTTGTTGTAGCTCCTCGTTCAGGCGGAAATTGTCCTCCTTGGGGGTGGGCACAAATCCTAAGCCCAGTTCCAAGACTGCCGTTTCATCTGTGTTCAGGTGTCTATCTGTGAGGTTCACTATCAGGGTCTTGGGAGTGTTGAGCTCCTCGTTGTTCTCTGTTGTGTCTCTTGATCTTGCCACTGGACTTGTTTTTGCCCTCTTCTTCTGCCTCTGCCTCGTCCCCTGCCTCTGTTCTGAAAAGGAGGAGGTGCATTGGGGAAGAATGGTTGTTGGAAACCTGGATGTTGACCCGGAAAGGCTGGAAACCACATCGGGCCTTGTTGAGGGAAAGGTTGGTGTGCATAGCCGTACATAGGTGGCATCGGAGGTGGAGGGAGTAGGCCTGGTTTGTTAACGTTCCTACCCCAGCTGCTATTGCTGGAATTGCTGTACAAGGATCGTCCTGAGTTCGTAGATGTTGTAGAGCCGTCATCTGAGCCCGCATCATTGTCTGATGGTCTGTATTCCTCTTTGATATACGGGTATATCTTCTCTCTGTCGAATCTTTTAATGTCTTTTTGTAGTTTTGACACTTTTTGCTGTAATAAATAATCTCGGTGGTCAGTCATCTCCGCGTTAATTTCTGCTAGACGGGTTTTGTAGGCTGAAATACTTTTGCCCTTTCCCTCCTCAGGAACAGTGTCTCCATTTGAGTATTATAGATATAACACGGAGCATAGACACTGGACCATAACTAGCTCCCGGTCCCCCCCTCTTTTTTATGTATAGATCTTTACTTTACACCACATTTCTGGGACTTGGGAGTGTTGAAGGTGTTTCCACTGTAATTGAACTGTGTTGTTAGAATGCTATACTCCTAGAGTGGAGTACTTATATGTATTATTTGGCCTTTGAATTGCAGCCCTGAAGAAGTTGAGAGTCTGATATGACTTTACGAAACACGTGTCGGCTGCGCTTGTATTGAACTGCTGTCCTGATGAATAAACAGTAGATGAATCTTATCAACTGATGATTCTAATTTTTGGAACTCTTTCAACATGGATTTTTGAGTGCTCGGAGGTGTTTGAGTGTAGTTCTGGACCACCTTGGTTGTCCTATTGGGGTTGTGGGAACCAATCCCTTCCTCCTGAGCACCATTTTTGGACTTGGACATTGTTGACTGTTTGACCTACATCTGCTGAGCGCTTAAAATAACTGTTTTCCCAATTTGTTGAATGCATAGCTTTCCTGTCCAGATAAGGACGACCCTCATGGGGCCCTCTTGTACCCAACACTCCGATCTTTCGGTGATCAAATGGCTTTACTAGTTGCATGTGTGTTCCAGATCTGATGAGGGTGCCTTCTTGTGCGCTTAAAGGCCTTTTCGGTCACAAAAATGGGGATTTTCTCCTTGTGGAGACTTGGCTGTTTCTGCCATCTGTGGCAGTGAAAAAACCTTATCTATTTTATAGCCTTATGCAACTGGGTCCAACGGATTCACCCTGGTCAAATTTTCCAACTCGTTCTCAATTTACTTTAGTGCCAGCCTCATCCGTCTCCTTGAAGGTTTCAAACTCCGAGCACCTCAGCGAAGACACAGCATACAGCGCTTAATGACACTGCTGCCGAAGCTTACCAGCTTTTCACGTGAACTTCCTTTAAGTAAGCACTTTAATTACTCCCTAAAGCGTCCTTACAGTAAAAGTGCAGACTAAGAACTGATGCGGGCTATTCTCCAAGGTAAAACTTCGTGGCACGAGGGAGCAAAGGTGGTGGTGAAGGCATTGAGTACCCATCTTTGCATCTGCCCATCACCTACAATCGTACCGAGCCCTGTACGGTTTCTGCAGCTTCGCACGGGCTGCCTTGTGTCATTCAAGCCAGAGATCCCACGCGGCTTGGCAGGTCACACATGAAATGAATGCCAAGACCGTGCCGTCACCTTCACAGCTTCGAGTGAAGGAAGGAATCCCCTAAACTCAACATAAAAGTCCGCTTTTAAACTCTCGCATTGTATTTTGTTGTTTCAGTGGCTCTCAGACTTCTAGAGTATTCAATTCAATTAAAAAATAACGTTATTCGGATTTCGGTCCGTGATTGAACCATAAAGGCGCACACTCATAAAATGCACGAAATAGTTAAGATGAATGGTAGGGACTCCAATACATTTTACAGGCACATAATTATCGAAAACATTATGCGTTGATCGCTGTAAATATACAAATCATAAGAATACAATTCATCTGGTTGCATAGTGCCACGTGACCGTACTGCTGACCGCAAAAAAAAAAAGCTTACACAGAGGCAGTTCTCTATCTAAAAGATGTTGGAGAGGATAGTAAGCCTGAACTCAGTGCCCAACGTCCCTACATTTTGGGAACGGGACTAAGCACCTCTTAGTGTACATTTTATAAAAGTCACAGAAAAAAAGGAAATGTAACATTGATTGGTTGGGTGTATCCTTATAGGGTCGTACGTTCTAAATTATGTTGGTGCCCAAGAAGGAAACAAAATACAGATATCTGGTCAGATCAACTCTAAAACGAAACAATAATAAACGCTCCCAATGCCCCTTAGTGCTCCATAAATAGCTTGTGGGGAAGATTTCAGCATTTAAATGTAAATGATTTGCGACAGTTATTTTCTGGCGTTCAACCTGTCGCCTTGTGATTGGGCGAGCAATAAAACATTTGACATGTTTCCTATCAGTGATGGCACAAAATGTTCTGTCTAAGAAAATACTGGATCTCGTCAAGTGATTTATTGACATACGCTAACCATGGTATTATTGTAAGCCCCTTATAGTAAGCCAGGCAGTCATTTGTTATGTCCCAGGTTAAAACCGCCTCCTCTTTTTTCAAAATTGATAACCACAGTAAAAGGTAATACAAAGGAGATCCCTTACATAATTCAAATTCAGTTCCTTATGGCAAACATAATGAGGGGTAGAAAAGGGGATGGCTAGAATTTGCCTGAGGAAACAATTTTCTTCCCTCTGTGCTGTTACACAGTTACCTATTCCCCAAATTTCTGCCACACATGATTCTAACCGGACACATCTGCAACGTGGGGGAAATATCGCGCCCCCGCCCACTGGGGGCATGGAAGGCCAAGACGGGATCCCACTGCTCGGGACAACTTCGCTCTGCATAGTGCAATGTTTTGAGCTGACAGTTACACCCAAATAAGAAAATGTTCCTGTGCTTGTTAGTCGATGGGATCCAGCATGTATGGATGCAAGTCTAAAGTGCTTAGGGCCACAGGACATAATGAAGGATTTAGCATAATTAGTTGCTAGCTCAAGATCAGCCATGAACTGTACCAATGATTGCACTAGTGAGCGCAGCGCTTTAGGGGTGCGGGCCATAAGTACGGTGCCACCCGGATACAACAGAACTGGTTGCGGTACGCTGTTTATTTTTGGAACATCAGGGGTACTTTAATGTCGGTTCTGCACCTAATCTATTAATATAAAGAGTAAACAACAATGGCACAAGGACGCATACTTGATAAACACCCCGCCCAATGCAGATCTCATTTGAGACCTTCCCATTTTGGCCAAGCCTGACTGACCTTTGTGTTTGTATGTAAAGAAATTAGTAAATACAGTACATTTTTTTTTATCGAGGCCCCTCTCCCGAAGCAATTGGCAAAACTTTGACCTGTTGATGCAATCAAATTGCATTGCAGGTCCATAAAGGTGAGATGCATAGAGGACTGCTTCGCCTCTGTATATTTCCCAATGAGTACATTCAAATTTAGGCATTGTTCCACGGTGCCAACACCAGTACGAACCCATACTGATAAGCGTTTAAGATATTGTCATTTTAAGAAAACATCAAAAAAAAGCTCAAGTCATTAATTATTATTAATACTTTTTTTAATATAGTCATTCTGTTGTACATAATACTTTCTTGGTCATATCTAAGGAAACAAAAATACTTCTCACACATCTTTATTATAACTTTTCAGCATACTGCAAACTTCTATACAACACAGCTTAATTACAAACACAAAGTCAATATCTCTGTCTAAACAATTATTAGTCCCCAAAGGCGAGACCTATTGGCTATGCCAATGCTTGTTTGTGAAGAAGCTGAGAAGGCCTAAGTGTGGGACAGGACCAAGGCCTCCGTTGTTTTGTGATGGCTCCTTTGGTCAAAACAGCCACCACTCCCTGATTGAGCAAGGAGAGATGGTCCTCCGTCAGCTATCATAACTGGGTGGCTTGGGTGGTTCAAGAAAGGGGATGGAGTCACCCTTCTTGACTATTTCCAAAACCCATTTGCCTGAGGTTATCGACTTCCAGTGAGGTGGGAGAAGGCGAACCCCACTGGGTGCCATTGGTAGTGTGAGGGGAAGCAAAAATGTTTTGGAGGCGGCATCTGCATTAAGGGGGTGGACTGACCCGACCACTGGCTGCTGGATCCACGTGATCTGTGGGAGCCACGTCCACAGGTCCAAAAAATCAAAATCCCCTTTGGCAAGATCAGTCACTTCACTCTCAAACGTACACCCCAATAGTACACCAATATCTCCAAAACATAAATTGAAGTTAAAAAGGAGTAAATATATACATATACTCAATAAGGGCCAAATGTCTTCTAGCAGTTTAACCCCTTCGGTGCTCATGACGGAACGGTTCCGTCATGAGCCACGGTTGAGCTGTGCTCATGACGGAACCGTTCCGTCATGACCACGCCCGCGCAGGAAAAGATCAGCACAGCAGGGGAATCCGTCCAGCATGGAAGGGGTTAATGTATATATTTTAAAAACACAATAAAAACAATTTCATTACTAAAAACAACAATTTGTTACAATTTTTAAAAATACATTTCATTAGACACATCATACATTTGACAATCAATGAACCCTCATTACACATGCAACAGCAGGAGAACACATTAGATATCATGTCATTGAACAAACTCCAGTCTGCCACGGATCATTTGTTGAAAGTCAGAATTGTTCTTATACTTGGTTATCTTCGACTAACAAATGTCCCAAAGATCTAGTGTATCAAAATGTAGTAAATCATCAACACGTTTCTGTGGGTACTAGAATTTGACAACCACCTTCAGGAAAAGCGATATCTCCCAGCCACAATTTATCTTAATTTTCTACGAGCAACAACTCCTGGCCAACCTCAAAGGAGTAAGGAGAATCCGGAGACGGAGGTAGGGAATCGTACATATATGCATGCATCCCTTTCAATCACTCCACAAGGACATGTATCTGATGAGCAGTTAACTCCTGTCACATGAGGGATTTAAAGAGAGATCCAGAACCTTTAAAATTGTCAAAGGTAGAGCCCCCTAGAAAAGTTATTGATAGAGGAAGCTTCGTTATCAGAGATTCTGATAGACAGTGAACCACACATATTTCTCCGTACGGCCAATGTTGCCTTGGAGTCTTAGCAATATGATGGGTAGTGACCTCCGTGTCGTTGCAAGCCACAGAAGTAGCGACAGGCAGATTGGGAATGGTGAGGGGCTATGGATAGGCCCAAGGATCTGGCCGCAGCTTTGCTATCCTTAATGAGCTCCAGCACCGAGTCTGCCTTCTCACCAAAAAAGGCGAGAGCCATCAAAGGGCATGTCCATGTGTGAAGCTCAGACATCTCCCGAGAAGCCAGTGATTGTCATCCAGTCATGGTGTCTCAGTGCCATTTACTATGAAATCGCTCTGCCCAGCAAGTTGATTGTGTCAAGCCCACATCTGATGGTGAACTTTGCTGCATCTAGCCCATCGGCCATTGTTTGAGAAAGTATGGTTCGGGATACTTCCAAGACTATGGGCAGCAATTATGCAACTGAATCCAGCACATTGTGTTAGGATCAGTTCAAATGACAGCAGTGTTTACCAGCCAGCTTTGAAGATTTGGTGGTCAAAAGATAACCTGGCGTGGCACCTAGATATGAAGCGATGACAGGCCCGCTTCTGATAACAGGCCTGCACCATGAATAGCTTAACCTCCTTCATGGCTTCAGGCTGCAAGAGGCCACACTTCCCACTTTGCATGTAGTAGCATTTGGCCATAGACAGCTAAGACAGACGCTGTGAGAGTCCACGAGTGACATCTTTTTATGACAGGATCTGCATGGTTTGTACACTGAAGCTTTCTGGGGAGCAAAGACAATTACAATTGTAAAGGAAATGTTCAGGTGAGTAACTTCAGATCTACATCGAAGGGCATGGAATAAAGAGCTGAGGTCGGTGCACTGTGTCATATATGGCTCTGTGTTGTTATTAGTGGACCCCGAAGCAAAAGGAATATGCTACTTACCAGTATGCATCTGTTCTTGGCATGTAGAGCTGCAGATCTACACACTTTTGCATAGATCTCCATCTGGTGTTGGGCCCGGATGTTTGCAGTTTGTTTTTCCTCTTGGAAAGTGTTTGGAAGTCACGAGGTCGGTGACTCCTCCCTTGGTCCGTATTGCGCATGGGCTTCGGCTCCATCCTCAGATTGTTTTCCGCCAACAGAGAAAGATGGAGCGTAGTAATAGTGAAGAAACCCATGTGTGTTGCATCTAAATAAGATAGACTGGAACAGATACAGGTAGCTGGGTGGGCGTGTGTAGATCTGCATCTCTACAAGCCAAGAACAGATGCATACTGGTAAGTAGCATATTCCGTTCGAGGCATACGAGTTGCAGATTACACACTTTTGCATAGACTATATAGCAGTTCCCAACCCTAGCGGCGACCACCGGTATCTGCTGCAGTGGTTTGAAAAAGTGTTTTTAGTACAGCCTGGCCAACACTAGCTTCTTGCTTGGTTTGCACATCTACACAGTAATGTTTAGTGAAAGTGTGCGGTGTTGACCATGTAGCTGCTTTGCAGATATCATCTAAAGGGATGTTCCCTAGAAAAGCCATATTAGCCCCTATCTTTCGTGTAGAGTGGGCTTTAGGGGGAACAGATATCGTGCGTTTTGCCTTGTGGTAGCAAATCTGTATGCATTTTACAATCCACCTAGCTATACCTGATTTAGAGATGGGGCTGCATTTATGTGGTGGAGAGAAAGAGACAAACAGTTGTTTTGTCTTTCTGAAAGGTTGTGTTCTCTGGATATAGTGAAGTAAGGCCCTTTTAACATCCAGTGTGTGTAGAGCCCTTTCCGCAACTGTCTGAGGTTGCGAGAAAAAAAACGGTAATTCTACCGATTGGTTTAGATGAAAGGGGGAAATGACTTTGGGTAGGAATTTTCGGTTGGTACGGAGGACAACCTTGTTTGGGTGAATTTGGAGAAAAGGTTCTTGTATAGTAAGTGCTTGTATCTCACTGATCCTTCTAAGGGAAGTGACGGCTACAAGGAAAGCTGTTTTCCATGTGAGAAATTGCAGTTCACATTTATGCAAAGGTTCGAAAGGCGGTCCCCATTAGCCTTGTGAGAACTATATTTAAGTTCCACACAGATGAGGGTGGTACTCTGGGGGGAATTATTCGTTTGAGGCCTTCCATGAAGGCTTTAATGGCAGGCACTCTGAAAAGTGATAGGTGCTGTCTGTTTTGTAGGTAGGCGGCAATTGCTGCGAGGTGTAGCCGGATGGATGTATATGCTAGGTTACACCTTTGTAGATGGAGTACGTAGCATATGATGTGCTGTATAGATACGTCTAGAGGGTTGATTGTGTTGTTATGGCAATAAACAACAAATCTTTTCCACTTTGCCGCGTAGCAGGCTCTAGTAGTAGGGCGCCTAGCTTCTCTGATGACGTTCATACAGTCAGGGGGAAGGTTAAGGTATCCGAATTCTAGGATCTCAGGAGCCAGATCGCAAGGTTGAGCTGAGCTGGGTCCGGGTGTCTGATCTCTCCATGGTTCTGGGTTAGGAGGCATGGTGAGAGGTGTAACTTTTGGTGTGGCACTACCGAGAGTTCCAGCAGCGTGGTGTACCACGGTTGTCTGGCCCATGTTGGAGCTACTAGAATCAGTGTGAGGGAGTGCTGTTGTAGCTTTCGCACCACTAATGTAATTAGTGGGAGAGGTGGAAAGGCGTACGCAAATTTGCCTGACCAGTTCATCCATATCGCATTGCCTTTGGACAATGGGTGTGGGTATCTGGCGGCGAAGCTTGGGCATTTTTTGTTTTCGTGGGTGGCGAAAAGGTCCATCTGCGGATGCCCCCACATCTGAAAGAACGGGTGAAGAACCTGTGGGTGAAGTTCCCACTTGTGGATCTGCTGCGTCTGTCTGCTGAGCAGATCTGCCATGGTGTTTTGGACTCCTGGGACATGTTGGGCTAAGAGAAAGATTTTGTGTGGAATTGCCCATCTCCATATGCTCTGTGCTAGTTGAAAGAGCTGTGGAGTGTGTGTGCCGCCTTGTTTTTTAATGTAGTACATGGCCGTCATGTTGTGTGTGCGAATAAGGACTGCCTTGCCTAAAATGTGAGTGTGAAAGGATTTTAGGGCTAGAAAGATTGCCAGTAACTCCAGATGGTTGATGTAGAGTAACTTTTGTTGCGGCGTCCATGTGCCCTGCACTGTGAAGTGTAATAGAGGAGCTCCCCAGCCGGAGAGTGATGCGTCTGTTAGGATTATTTGTGGAACCGGGTCCAGGAACGGTCGACCTCTGGAAAGATTCGTCGTGTTCCACCACTGCAGAGAGCGATGGGTGCGACCGTCCACCAACACCAGATCTGTCAGTTGCCCCTGGACCTGGTTCCATTGGCGCGCTAAGCACTCTTGGAGTGGACGCATCTGGAGTCTTGCATGAGGCACTATGAAAATGCACGAGGCCATCATCCCTATCAGTTGCATAAACACTCTTGCTGGGAGAGAATGTTGAGGTATGAATCTTTGACGCAAAGCCTGAATGCTTGCAATCCTGGCAGGATTGGGGTAGGCTATGGCTTTTGAGGTGTCTATGGTGGCATCGAGGTATTGCTTTGTGTGGGATGGTATTAGCTGGGACTTTTGGTGGTTCACCGTGAAACCTAGCTGGTGAAGTAGTTGGATTGTAGTGGCGGTGTGATGTACACATTGGTTGTAGGACGTGGCTTTTATTAGCCAGTCGTCCAAATATGGGAAGACGTGAATGTGCTGTCTTCTGAGGTGTGCCGCCACTACCACTAGGCACTTGGTGAATACCCTTGGTGCTGTTGTGACCCCGAATGGGAGCACCTTGAACTGGTAGTGTTGCCCGTCCACTACAAATCTGAGGTACTTTCTGTGAGCATGGTGTACCGGAATGTGAAAGTATGCGTCTTTCAAGTCCAGTGTGGTGAGAAAGTCGTTCTGGGAGAGGAGCGGAAGTACCTGCTGAAATGTTACCATGTGAAA
Source organism: Triturus cristatus (assembly GCF_964204655.1). Classification (NCBI taxonomy): domain Eukaryota; kingdom Metazoa; phylum Chordata; class Amphibia; order Caudata; family Salamandridae; genus Triturus; species Triturus cristatus. The sequence goes on along the minus strand of NC_140580.1, from coordinate 885,809,950 downwards.
ATGGTCCGAATGTATGTATGTGTTTAGAGGCCGGAGATCTAGAAAAGGTAGTAGAGTCTCGTCTCTTTTTGGTATCAGAAAATATAGGGAGTAGACCCCTAAATTTTGCTGATTGGCGGGGACTTGTTCTATCGCCTCTTTTTGTAGGAGGGAGATTACCTCCTGTTTTAGTAACGTGGAATGTTCTTGTGACACTGGGCGTTGCCTGGGTGGAATGTTGGGGGGGGGGGGGGTAGATGTCAATTCTAGGCAGTACCCTGAACGAATAATTTGGGTCACCCATCTGTCTGATGTGATGGACTCCCAGACGTGAAGGAAATTTTGTAGTCTGCCCCCGACCGGAGTGGGATGGTCTGGAGGAAGCAGGGAGAAGTTATTGGGTAGGCGGTGTGGCAGAGCAGGCGGTATTTGTTTTGCCTCTGCCTTTATTGTTATTGCCTCTATAGCCGCCTCTTTGATAACCCCTTGTGAAGTGTGGATTGAGCAGGGGATTTGTAGGAAGTGGACGCGCTAGCTGAGGAGTAGCCTCTGCCCCGAAAGGAAGAGCGGCGAAAGGAGCGCCTAGGAGGGTGTGACTGCTGGGCTCCCATAGATTTCGCCATATCTGTGTACTTCTTCATCCTCTCGAGGGCCTCATCTACCTTTGGACTGAATAGATGTTATTGATCAAATGGATGATTTAATATGGAGGCTTGTACCTCAGGTTTTAAGCCTGAAACTCTCAGCCAAGCATGGCGACGGAGGACGACGCTAGTGTTAATGGCCCTGGAGACTGTGTCTGCTGTGTCTAAGGCACAGCGTATAGAGGTGTTAGTTATGGTCTTACCCTCTTGAATTAATTCATTGGCCCTATTTCTGTATTTTTCTGGGAGATGGTGCATGATGGTTTCTAGTTCATCATAATGCCCTCTGTCGTATCTGGCCAATAGCGCTTGAGTGTTGGCGATACGCCATATATTGGCTGCCTTTGACGCAGTGCGCTTTCCTGACACGTCCAGTAGCTTTGACTCTTTGTCAGGTGGTGGTGCTTCGCCTGACGCCTGGGAATTTGACCTCTTCCGTGCAGTGGATACCACTAGGGAATCCAGTGGCGCTGGCCCTTTGATGTAGGCAGGATCTGTAGGGGCAGCTTTATACTTTCTCTATGCGTGGGTTAATGACCCTAGCCCTGACTGGGTCTTTAAAAACCTCTGACGCATGTTTTATTACCCCTTTGAGCATCGGTAGTATAGAAGTAGACCTATGTGCGGTATCAAAGGTGTCGAGGAGGAAATCTTCCTCTACCGGATCAGTGTATAGCTCTACCCCGTGATAATGTGCCGCCCTCTGAAGTAGGTGGTGAAAACCTAATGAGTCTTCTGGTGGAGATGGCCTGGATGGATAAAGGTCATCTTGTGGGACATCTGGAATGTCTGGATTATTATAATTGTCCCATGGGTCTGGGGATCCTGTAGGGGTGGGGTCTTGTGGCACTTCCCCTGGATCGTAGTATGGGTCCCCCTGATCATCATGGTCTGGAGACAGGGTCGGAGAGCGATGAGGCAGGGGTGGAGAAGGCGGAGGGGGCGGAGGTGGAGAGGGTGGAGGAGGTGGGGAAGGCACTCTGAAAGGGGAGGTAGCACAATCTTTCCTCTTTGGAGGTGGAGGCGGAGCTGGTTTGTCCAAATGTCTCTTTTTAGAAGAAAGTGCCAAATGTCCAGTTTTCGGATCCTTGGTAAGTGTCTTTTGCAAAGGATCCGGTGTAAACAGTTCTTGAGACAATGGTTGTTCGGTCGGCGCGCCGAAGGTTTCGGGGCTGATGGCTTTTTAGGCTTGTCCGTGCCGTGCTTTTTTGGAACCTATGATTTTTTGGTCGGCGCCGAGGCAGGCTTCGGCGTGGGAGTGTCGGTGCTGAGGGCCTTATGATGTTTGGTCGATACCGAGAGGCTGGCTTTCGACACCGAGGGCTTTGGTGCGGAGCTCGGTGTCGAGGTAGAGGCCGGTCTCTTTTTCGGTGCCGAAGTGTGTTTATCAGCACCGCTGGCAGGCTGGCTCGAGCAGGAGCCGCCGGAAGGCTTATTAGGCTTCTTCACCGGGCCCGAAGGTGGGGTGTTCGAAGCATTGTCTTTGGTCTTGCCTAGGCCCGGAGGCGAAGGCGTGACCGAAGCCTTTTTGGGTGTAGGCGCGGGTGTGGGAGGGGGTATTTTACTCACGACCCTCTGCGCCGGGGTGATGTCCTCCACATCCGAGTCGTCGGCTTCGGAAGCACTGACAAGGTCCTCTTCGGTGTGCTGCTGTTCCGGAGCTTCGGCGTCGTCCCTGAAGATGTCGACTGGAACGGAGGTCGAGGAGTGCGCCATGTTTCGTCTGGACCTTCGATCTCGAATAGTCTTTTTGGATCTGAAAGACTTGCAGGCGGGACAGTCTCGAGCCTCGTGTTCAGGGGAGAGGCAGAGGTTGCACACCTCATGAAGATCGGTGTGGGGGAATTTGGACCCACATCGAGGGCACTTCTTGAATGGAGTTCTTTCCATCAGCCGGGACCGGAGCTTGGATAGGCCCGAAGGCCGCCGTCGACGACTGGAATGTCGAAGAGAAGGTGATTGAGGAGATCAGGATCTGAACAATACCGCGATAAGCGAGGATTCCGCTTCGATCGTCGAACTGGAAATGTTCGGGACCGGAGCGCGAAGTATTACATCCGAGCCCGATGGCGGAAAAAAACAATGAGGATGGAGCCGAAGCCCATGCGCAATACGGACCAAGGGAGGAGTCACCGACCTCGTGACTTCCAAACACTTTCCAAGAGGAAAAACAAACTGCAACATCCGGGCCCAACACCAGATGGCGATCTATGCAAAAGTGTGTAATCTGCAGCTCATATGCCTCGAACACAAAGTTCAGGTGCAATTTATCAGCGTAGGACGGTTATTTAAATTTTCTAGATTTAGTCTGGTGCATGAAAGATTCTTCAGGCTTAAGCATTAATCAGAATTCTTAAACTGAATAATCTATCTGCCAATGTAAAACAGCACAGTATATATTTTTACATTAAAACATTTTTGCAAGGAAGTCATGCGCATCAACTGCAACATTTTAATGAAGCCCCGATTCTAGGCTTTCGATTTTGGTCTGGGTCAGTATTGCAGCTGCCTGCAAGATCTATTGCTTAAAATTTGCAGAGTGATCTTTGGTCCTGCCACCTGGAACAATTAGCTGATTTATATCAGAATTTTTCAGACATTGGCTTAAGGTATTGAAATTCACTTCAAAGATCAGCCCACAGAACTATTACTCTTGCAGTCGTGCTACTGGCCGTTTGATCTTTCTTTTCAGCTCCTGTGGAGTACCTGCCATGCAATGTAACGGATGATGGACTATTTTACGTCTATACAGTACACTTCAACATTACATTTTTTGTCACATGCAATGCTTTATCCAAGCATGCGTGTTATAAGGAAAGGAATATATTTTACCCTGGCAGGTGCAGTACCAATACAACACCACCACCAGTACCAATACAACACCACCACCAATATCAATACCAAACCACCATCATTACTATGCCACCATAAATATCACACACACAATACCACCAATACTGTCGCTAAAACTACCGTCTATACCACTACCACCACAATGCTATCAATATCACCATTACTTCCATCAATATCACTGCTATCACACCCACCATTACCTGCCATGACCAACAGCCTCCAATAAAATACCACCACAATAATACAACCCCATCAATACATCAAAGAATATCACTAATGCACATAACACTACCAGTACTATTACTACCACCATCACAAATCCCAATACCACTAATACTACTACCAACACAACCAGCAAAACACTACATCATCCCCACCACCAATTATTGTCCAAACCGATATCTCGAGTTAATGTACTATTGTATGCAAATATAATTTCTGCATGCCTACAAATTAAACTCAGACACATTAGCTTTGTTAATGCTTGCTTAAAATGCATTTCTAAGCACCAGTTTCAGTAAAAAAAAGTACTTATTTAATGAAATGATTGTCAACCAGCTTCTATTTAATAAAAAAAAAAGAAAGAAAAACATTTTAGCAATATTTCCCATACTTTTCATGGTCCCTAAGCGATTTCAGAATTTGAGCGCCCTATACAGATATTGATTTTGTTGACCAGTGTGAAAGTGGTCTGTTGATATTCTATTTATGTTTCATACTGTTCTGAGGCCAGTCATGTTGGGGTGAACAAATGTATTGCAAACAGATGGATTACATTGAATGGTGGGTGGTTAGATAATGTTATGATTTTGTGTGGAGCAGCTTGTGCATGGACACCCATGCTGAAGAAAACTGCTGTTTATTTAATTCTGCTAGGTTGTACAGCTGTCCATTGATTGGCTTCAAGGCGGTTCTTAGTATCTATGTATCTTTGCCAATGGCATGGGTTTGAAGCTGTTTTCTGAATATAGGAAAAGGGAAATTGTATTGGTTTTGCTTTTTCAAAAGATGCCTATATCCTCATTAGTAAGGTTGTTTCACCAGACACTATCAACAAGCAAAGGAAAATATAAAGCTTTCAGTGTGACTGGAGAGAAAGCATGTAATTTTCTTAATAAAAAACCTTGTAATCATCACTTGGAGTTGACAAATAGCTTCAGTAGTCCTTTACAAAAAGACCTATAGGCACTACTCAACAATATTCGACCAATTAGGACATACTTTAGGAATAATATCACTAATTAATAAACAGACCACAGCACTACATATCAGCACCAAGATGTTCAAGTACCTTCTGACCCACCTGTGCCTCCTTGTTCATATGGATGTCCACAAAGTAGTGTTTTGTGAAGGTGTGTGTAGTTGACTGGGTTTCTGCTGTGCAGATTTCGTCAATAGGTACATTTGCTAGGAATGCAAGTGTTGCATCCTCCTTTCTGGTTGAATGTGCTCTTGGGGTAATGTTTTTCCCGATTTGGTGTAGCAGGTTTGTATTGTATCCACTATCCATCGTGCAATTGTTCCTTTGACTACTGGTGATCCCTTGCTTGCTCTGGCAAAGAAGACAAATAATTGATTTCCCTTACGAAATCTTTGTTTCCTGTAGGTAGTACATTAGTGCCCTTCGCACGTCCAGTGTGTGAAGGACCCTTTCAGCCTGGGATTTTGGTTCTTGGAATAAAGCAGGCAGTTGTATACTTTGGTTGACATGGAAATGTGTCTCCATCTTTGGACCTCTGTGTTCTGTATCCCCGGTAGGTGAACAGTTTGAAGCGCAATTTGTCTTTGGATGGCCCATCTCCATATCTCATGAGCTAGTTTAAACAGAGTGCTTGTTGAGTTAAAACATAGTTGCTCTGTTGCCCGTTTGAATCAGTATAGTCTGACATATTTTGTGTGCTTGGAATGCTTTTAGGGCAAGAAAGAGTCTCTTCATTTCCAGGTACTTTATGTGTTTCACTGAATCCGTGTTGTTCCACAGCCATCTGACTTTCAGGTTGCCTGTGTGCGCTCTACAACCCTTGTGGGATGAGTCTGTGAATATTTTCACAGTGGGAGCTGGTGTTTTGAATGGTGTCCCTATGTTCACATTTGACATGTTCCACTATTCTATTTCCTTTTGTACCCTTGCTGTGACAACCACTAGATTCACCCAGCTCCCTGTGGCTTGTGCCCATCTGTTGCAGATCCATTCATGAATGGGGTGCATGTGTAATCTTGCAGGCAGTATTAGTGGGATGCATGATGCCATGATGCCCATGAGCTTCATGACCGTCCTCACTGTCCGACCGAACCATTCTGGTAAAGGCGAGCCTGCTCTGCCATCGCCTCTGCTCTTTTTCTGGATTGGGTATGCTCGTGCTGTCCTTAAGTCTAAGTTGGCCCCAGAAACACTTTCACTTGTTTTGGCTATGGCGATGATTTCTTCTGTTTTATGGTGAAACCAAGGTGTTAGAGAGTGGCAATCGCTGTTTGCATGTGTTTGTGGCATTTCTCCCTTGTTTTTGCCATTACTAGTCGTCTAGATACGGATAGACATGGATTCCTTGTCTCCTTAGGTGGGCTGCTACCACTGCTAGACACTTTGTGAATACTCTTGGTGCTGATTGTATACCCTGAACTGGTAATATACCTTGTCTAAGATGAACCTGAAGTATTTTTTGTGTCCTTGGTTCATTGGTAAGTGTCCTTTAAATCTAAGGTGGCCATGTAGTTTCTTTTCCTTAGGAGTTGTAATACTCCTTGCAGTGCTATCATCTTAAAATGTTGAGTGTGTATGAATTTGTATAGAAATCCGAGGTCTAGTATTGGTCTCAGTGTCAAGTCTTGTTTTGGGACCAGAAAGTAGGGGGAATAGATCCCGCTGACAGCTTCCCCTATGGGAACTCTCAACTTTTTTGGAAATGATCTTTGACTCGATGTGGTGACAGTCACTTGCCTGCTGATCCTCTTCCTATGGGAGGGTGTCCTCTTCATGGCTTTCCCCGAAAGAACTGCCTCGCTGGATGTTGCCATTGTGGGGTTTGACATTGGTGTGTAGTACTTTGAGGCTGCTGCCCGGATGCAAATGCCCCCTCTGCCTGTTGGTGTTCTGTTTGTTAGACCTTCTCTCCTGAAGGATCCCCTGAATTGGAGTGCTCCCAGGGCTTTTGCAGTGTTGCTGTCCTTTTTTATCTGCCATTGGGTACCAAACAGAGCCTCGCCTGTAAAGGCCAGGTTGATTATTGAGGCTTCGACTTAAGTTTTAAACCCTGATAGCAGGAGCCAGGCATGCATTCTGAGTGTTGTTCTGGTACACATTTGCCTACTAAACGTCTGCAGCATCCAGTGCAGATTTAAGGTAGGTGTTTGCAATATTCTTGACTTCCTCATGGTGTGAGAAAGTGGGTTTCTGTTGCAGTAACCCCCCCTTTTTTTTTTGCCTAATAGCTGATGCACTTTCCCTTGTTGTGCCCTGGGCTCCTGCCAATCAGGTGCCCAGGGCCTATGTTCCTTCCTTAAAACACACAAACTCCCAATTGGCAAACCCTGGCCACATGTCAGCCCCTGGTAAATGGTACCCTAGGTACCCAGGGCCTTGTGACCAGGGAAGGCCTCTAAGGGCTGCAGCACTCATTGTGCCACCCTTAGAGGCCCTGTACCCTTACACACACACACTGCCTTTGCAGGCTGAGTGTCTGGGTGCAGGACAAAACAAAGAGTCGACATGGCACACATCTCTGTGTGCCATGCCCATTACCTATACTGCCAAGGCATATGTCAGCCACCCCTCTGGCTGGGTGCCTTATGCCTATGGTGTGGGCACAGGAGCAGGAGCCCTGTGCCCCTACAGTACCCAGGTCCATTCCTGGGCACTGTAAGTACAGTGCTGCCTTTTACAAGTACATGGTGCTGAGAGCTCGTCAAACACGAACTCCACAGCACCATAAGGGCAACACTGAAGACTGGGAAGTTTGGTATCAAACTTCTCAGCACATTAAACCCACACTGATGCCAGTGTGGGATTTAATGTACTAAGCACCCCAGAGGGCATCTTAGAGATGCCCCCTTACAGCTAACCTACAATCCACGTCTGCTCTGAGGCTGCCCAGGCTGCCACACAGCAGACACGTTGCTGGACCCCTGGGTGGGAGAGCCCCTGCTCTCCCGGGCCTGCAACAATGCACATCCTGGGTGAGGTGAGAAATCTCCTCCCCCAGGATGAGCAAAGGGAAGCTTCAAAGGCATGCCGCCAGTTGGAGTTTCCCCAGGCCACTGCAACCCCCCACTCTGGCAGGAAGCTTGGCCGGAAACCCCATACAAGGACAGGGGATGTGCCAGCCTGCCCACCCCACCCCTCAGGTGGGGGAGGCGAGGTGAAGCACATCTCCGGGCTCTCGCCATCTTGAAGATGAGAGGCCCTACCCTAGCAGGATTAGGCTACTGCCCTCCTCCCACAGGAGAGAGGCAGGATAGGGGGTGTACCCACCCCAGGACAAGGACCCATTGGTCCCTGGCCTTCACCTACCTGTAACGCCCCTAAATCTAGTATTTAGGGGCCCCCTGAACCTTCCTTCCCCAGATTCCAGATAGAAAAAACTACAAGAAGAGCAAGAAGAAAAAAGACCTGCCCTGCAGCTGCTAAAAAGAGGAAGACACCAACTGCTTTGGCCCCAGCCCTACCGGCCTGTCGACCCTCGAACCTGCTCCTGCTCCAGCGCGGCATCTCTTGTGGCCAGTAACCTCAAAAACCCCGGAGGACCTGGCTACCTTTGACCTCTGATTCCCTGGGACTCCCATGAGTAGAGGCTCTACTCGAGAAACCTATTCCTAACTCCTGGCAGCAGCCCGGAACCGCGGACCCAACACACTCTGCACCAGCCAAGCCTGGCCAGTGCCGGAGTGGACAAAGACCCTGAGGACGACCCCACGGCGACTGTGACCCCGAGTCCGGCACCCAAGGACCCCCCTCGACATCCTGGACGAAGCCTGCAGCCTCAGAACCGAGTGCCACCCCAGCCGCGATCAACCAGAGGGTAAGATTCCCGACGTCAAAAGGCACCCCTGCACCCGGCGCCCTGCGGCCCCCTGTGCCCAATCCCGGGGTACCCACCTAACCTACAACTACCCAACTTACCCCTCGAAGTGGTGGTGGCACCGGAAACATCCTCGTCCCCGAGCCTGCAGCCTTTTTCCAAACCGGAACATTCCCATTGACTTCCATTGAGCGCCCGAAGGCTCAAAAGCACCCTGCACCCAGCCGCCCGAGTGGCCCTGGCAGTGCACTCTCTACACTAACTTACTTCCCCACTTGCCCTGAGTAAGTGACCAGGAGCCCAGCTCCCACAGACGCGTGGCTTGCCAGACAGCAGCCACCAACCAAGGCCCCCCTATCCCTCATAGGATAACATTGGGCCTAACTCACTCTGCACCCGGCCGTCCTGAAACCGCTGAGGGTGAACCAACTGTACCTACCTGACACTGGGGGACCCCTGAGTCTATGCCCGGAATTTCAACTCTGCCAGTCGAGTACTTACCCTTAAACCGCTAACTTCATTTTCCTCATAGGGTAACATTGACTGGCTTTTTCTTGAAAAATCTTCTAAGTGTGAACTTTTCAAAACTGCAAATATTCACTAAAAATCAGCCAAGTGACAAAAACGAATTTACTCACCTGCTCTTAGGTGAGCTCCCAGTGCTGGATCTTGGTGCCCAGCCCTGACTCTGAAAAGTGTTCACAACTATACTTACTTCTAACTCATTTTTCTCCCATAGGAAACCATTGTCTGCTTTTCTGTGAAATTTCTTCTAAGTGTCTACTTTTGCAAATTTGAAATATTCTTTTAAAATCGTACCATTTCTGCAAACGAAATTACTTACCTGCTTTTGATAAGGACCCCAGTCCTGGGTCTAGGCACCCAGTCCTGGATTACTAAAGTAACGATAAAGTACTCTACCTGCAATTTGAATTTCTTGCCATAGAGATCCATTGAATGTTTTCTGTGAAATATTTTCTAAGTGCTAACTTTTGAAATAGCTAAATATTATTTAAAAATCATTACAGTTATTAAGTCGACTTTCATCACTTGATTCTGAATACTGACCCCAGGCTGGTTCTAGGATCCAGACCTGGAATTCCAAAAGTAACCTAAAAAGTAATTTATCACAAATAACCTGAATTTACCATTGAGCTCAATGCATTGTATGTTCAGGAAATAGGATTGTTTATTGCAACCAACTGTGACTGTTTACACAAATTTATTGCTTGAAACAAAAGTAATTATATTTAACCTCTCATTCTGAGAAAGTATATTTTTACCCCCTTTGTGGTTCTAAAAATAAAACAAGCATATATTTTATATATACAAATCATTGGCTTAGAGTTCAGTTATTGAGTGTGTGAAACCATTTGCTGACTGAGTGTGTACAATAAATGCTTTACACTGTCCTCTGGTACTGCCTTACTGCTCGACCAAGCTACCACTTTTTGAGAGTAAGGTCATACCTAACTTTGACCTCTATCAGCCTCTGGGGGACTGTGGACTCTGTACACCCTGTACCTATTAGGGAACAGTATATACAGAGCCACTTTCTCACATTGGTGGATCAGCGGTGGGATACAAACTTGCATTTGTTGGACTACTTGGTTACCATCTGATCACACGACAGAACTCTTAAAAATTGCCTTTAGAATTCTGATTGGTTTTTCCAAAATTACTAAAAGTCTTGCTAGGGCCTTGCTTAAGTCCCATTAGAATTTTAGAAAAATAAAAGTCACTATAGCCAGGGTAGAGGGTTAGAACTGTCAGGTTAGAATGTCTCAAACAAACCCAGCTATTAGTGATAATAATAACATGGACCTGGTGGAGGAGCTCGACCTCACACCTTACTTACACTTGTCTTTCAAGGAATTGAGGTCCTTATGTAAACTCAAAAATTTACAAATGGGTCAGCATCCAACCAAACAAGGGCTCCAGGAGCTCCTGGCTGAGTATGCTAAAGACCACCCATCTGAACATGGTGATGGCCAGTCAGATGAGGAAAGGGAAACAGGGGAGGAGGACAGCAACCTCCCCATACTATTCCCTAGGGAGGAGATGGCACCCATACCCTCCAACTCAAGACATAGCATCTGGGCACCTAGAGACCACACAGGTGGCTCTGGTCCCAGAGACAACACTGGGGGTCCCCCCAGTGAAGAGGACAGCCTTATGAGGCTGGCCAAAATAATAGATCTAGAGTCCAGGCTCCTGGCTCTAGAAAAGGAAAGGAGAGAGATGGGTTTAGCACCCATCAATGGTGGCAGCAATAATAAAAACAAGGATAGGGAGGAAACTTCTGACCTTAAAATCCCCAAAGGGATTGTCCCTAAATTTGAGGAAGGTGATGATATCACCAAATGGTTCACAGCCTTTGAGAGGGCTTGTGATATCAGGAAAGTAAAGAAACCTCTCTGGGGGGCACTCCTGTGGGAACTGTTCTCTGGTAACTGCAGGGACAGGCTTCTGACTCTCTCTGGGCCAGAAGCAGGATCCTATGACCTCATGAAGAAAGCTCTGATTGAGGGATTTGGATTCACCACTGAGGAGTATAGAATTAGATTCAGGGGGGCTCACAAAACCCAGACCCAGTCCTGGATTGATTTTGTAGATTTCTCAGTGAAGACACTGGATGGTTGGTTAGCTGGACATGGTGTGTAGGATTTTACTGGATTGTACAATTTATTCATGAAGGAACATATTTTGAGTAACTGCACTAATGAAAAGTTGCATCAGCATTTGGTAGACCTAGGTCTAAAATCCCCCCAAGAATTGGGAAAAAGAGCAGACCACTGGGTCAAGACTAGGGTGACTAGGACGTTCACTGGGAGGGACCAGAACCAAGGGGTCCCAAAACCTCCCCAGAAGAAAGAGAGTGAACCCCTTGTGGATAAAAGAAAGGAGTCCCAGGTAGCCCCCCAAAAACCTGACCAGGAGGGTGGGCCCAAAGACACCTCACAAACTAAACCAGGGTACCAAGGTAAGAATTGGGATCCCAACAGAATATGGTGTTTCAACTGTCAGAAGGCTGGACACCACACCCAGGACTCTAGCTGTCCTAAAAATAAGGTTCCTAGTACAGCTCCAGGGGTGACTAGTGTAGCCCCGGGGGTTGCCAGTGTAGCTTGGGAGGGAGGGTCCTCAGATGAGGAAGTCCTCCTAGCTTTCAACTGGGGAATGGGCCCAAGAAGCAAGCTGGAGATCCCAGAAGGAAGTAGACACTTCCACCACCTACTGGTGAATGGAATCCCAGCCACTGCCCTGAGAGATACCTGTGCCAGTCACACTGTGGTACATGACAGGTTGGTATTCCCACACCAATATGTCTCAGGGGAAACAAGAAGGGTAAGAACTGTCCCAGGGGGAGTCACTGTTAGGCCTGTGGCTATCGTGCCACTAGCCACAGCTGGGTCCCTTAGATGGAGGAAAGTGATAGTCAGTAAAAACCTCCCCCTTGATTGTCTCTTGGGGAATGATCACTTAGATGTGGAACTGAGCCAAAGAGAGGTGCTGGCCCAATGCCAGGCCTCGCCCAAAGAACCTGTGGGGGCTCAACCTGCAGTCAGTGCAGCTGAGTCCCAAAAGAGTGAGAAGAAACAGGGTAGGAAAGGTGGGCAACTGTTAGCCACAGTTCCAGAGAGCCAGGGAGATTCTATCCCAGTAAGGGAAAACTCCCACAATGGCACTGGTAAAGCCCCCCCTAGCCAACAGCAAGGCCTGACTAGTCAGGCAACTGTCCAGCCTGAATTAGTGGCTCCTCAGGTGGCAGAACAAGGGGTAGAGGAGGGGTGTTCCCTACCAAGAGTAGGGACCCCCTATCCTCAAACAGACCAACAGCCAGGACCCAAAGAGAACTATAAAATAGCCCCCTCACTTGCCAGTCAGGAGCTAAAGGTATGGTACTGGGCACTGACAGCTGTCAGCAGCCTCTGCTGGGTGTTAGCCTTCATGGCAGCCCTATCCTTGGCATGGTGGCCTAACCCCCTGCCAAATAGCAAGTCAGGCCCCCTGACCTTATTGGTCATGGTGGGGTTGCTCAAGCTGTGGGTAGCCTCTGTGGGTAAGCTGGGCCTAGCCCTGGCTAGGTTAGAAACTACCGAGGTATACACCTCTAAACCCAAAATAGAAAGATGGGACCAGGACAGTAAAAGACAAGGAGAGGAGCCTTGGGAGTTAGGTCCTGAAACTAATAAGACAGGCCAGCTCCCCAAAGGGACTGACCTAGGCAGAAGGATGTAAGGCAGAGTAGGCCCTGCAACTTTCAAACCACTTCCCCAACTCTTCCTCGCCTGAAAGACTAGGTAGACTCTCCCAGCTTTGGCAGAAGTCTCCTGGCCTTTGGGCTGGGGGGGGCTTGTGTGAGAAAGTGGGTTTCTGTTGCAGTAACCCCCCCTTTTTTTTTTGCCTAATAGCTGATGCACTTTCCCTTGTTGTGCCCTGGGCTCCTGCCAATCAGGTGCCCAGGGCCTATGTTCCTTCCTTAAAACACACAAACTCCCAATTGGCAAACCCTGGCCACATGTCAGCCCCTGGTAAATGGTACCCTAGGTACCCAGGGCCTTGTGACCAGGAAAGGCCTCTAAGGGCTGCAGCACTCATTGTGCCACCCTTAGAGGCCCTGTACCCTTACACACACACACTGCCTTTGCAGGCTGAGTGTCTGGGTGCAGGACAAAACAAAGAGTCGACATGGCACACATCTCTGTGTGCCATGCCCATTACCTATACTGCCAAGGCATATGTCAGCCACCCCTCTGGCTGGGTGCCTTATGCCTATGGTGTGGGCACAGGAGCAGGAGCCCTGTGCCCCTACAGTACCCAGGTCCATTCCTGGGCACTGTAAGTACAGTGCTGCCTTTTACAAGTACATGGTGCTGAGAGCTCGTCAAACACGAACTCCACAGCACCATAAGGGCAACACTGAAGACTGGGAAGTTTGGTATCAAACTTCTCAGCACATTAAACCCACACTGATGCCAGTGTGGGATTTAATGTACTAAGCACCCCAGAGGGCATCTTAGAGATGCCCCCTTACAGCTAACCTACAATCCACGTCTGCTCTGAGGCTGCCCAGGCTGCCACACAGCAGACACGTTGCTGGACCCCTGGGTGGGAGAGCCCCTGCTCTCCCGGGCCTGCAACAATGCACATCCTGGGTGAGGTGAGAAATCTCCTCCCCCAGGATGAGCAAAGGGAAGCTTCAAAGGCATGCCGCCAGTTGGAGTTTCCCCAGGCCACTGCAACCCCCCACTCTGGCAGGAAGCTTGGCCGGAAACCCCATACAAGGACAGGGGATGTGCCAGCCTGCCCACCCCACCCCTCAGGTGGGGGAGGCGAGGTGAAGCACATCTCCGGGCTCTCGCCATCTTGAAGATGAGAGGCCCTACCCTAGCAGGATTAGGCTACTGCCCTCCTCCCACAGGAGAGAGGCAGGATAGGGGGTGTACCCACCCCAGGACAAGGACCCATTGGTCCCTGGCCTTCACCTACCTGTAACGCCCCTAAATCTAGTATTTAGGGGCCCCCTGAACCTTCCTTCCCCAGATTCCAGATAGAAAAAACTACAAGAAGAGCAAGAAGAAAAAAGACCTGCCCTGCAGCTGCTAAAAAGAGGAAGACACCAACTGCTTTGGCCCCAGCCCTACCGGCCTGTCGACCCTCGAACCTGCTCCTGCTCCAGCGCGGCATCTCTTGTGGCCAGCAACCTCAAAAACCCCGGAGGACCTGGCTACCTTTGACCTCTGATTCCCTGGGACTCCCATGAGTAGAGGCTCTACTCGAGAAACCTATTCCTAACTCCTGGCAGCAGCCCGGAACCGCGGACCCAACACACTCTGCACCAGCCAAGCCTGGCCAGTGCCGGAGTGGACAAAGACCCTGAGGACGACCCCACGGCGACTGTGACCCCGAGTCCGGCACCCAAGGACCCCCCTCGACATCCTGGACGAAGCCTGCAGCCTCAGAACCGAGTGCCACCCCAGCCGCGATCAACCAGAGGGTAAGATTCCCGACGTCAAAAGGCACCCCTGCACCCGGCGCCCTGCGGCCCCCTGTGCCCAATCCCGGGGTACCCACCTAACCTACAACTACCCAACTTACCCCTCGAAGTAGTGGTGGCACCGGAAACATCCTCGTCCCCGAGCCTGCAGCCTTTTTCCAAACCGGAACATTCCCATTGACTTCCATTGAGCGCCCGAAGGCTCAAAAGCACCCTGCACCCAGCCGCCCGAGTGGCCCTGGCAGTGCACTCTCTACACTAACTTACTTCCCCACTTGCCCTGAGTAAGTGACCAGGAGCCCAGCTCCCACAGACGCGTGGCTTGCCAGACAGCAGCCACCAACCAAGGCCCCCCTATCCCTCATAGGATAACATTGGGCCTAACTCACTCTGCACCCGGCCGTCCTGAAACCGCTGAGGGTGAACCAACTGTACCTACCTGACACTGGGGGACCCCTGAGTCTATGCCCGGAATTTCAACTCTGCCAGTCGAGTACTTACCCTTAAACCGCTAACTTCATTTTCCTCATAGGGTAACATTGACTGGCTTTTTCTTGAAAAATCTTCTAAGTGTGAACTTTTCAAAACTGCAAATATTCACTAAAAATCAGCCAAGTGACAAAAACGAATTTACTCACCTGCTCTTAGGTGAGCTCCCAGTGCTGGATCTTGGTGCCCAGCCCTGACTCTGAAAAGTGTTCACAACTATACTTACTTCTAACTCATTTTTCTCCCATAGGAAACCATTGTCTGCTTTTCTGTGAAATTTCTTCTAAGTGTCTACTTTTGCAAATTTGAAATATTCTTTTAAAATCGTACCATTTCTGCAAACGAAATTACTTACCTGCTTTTGATAAGGACCCCAGTCCTGGGTCTAGGCACCCAGTCCTGGATTACTAAAGTAACGATAAAGTACTCTACCTGCAATTTGAATTTCTTGCCATAGAGATCCATTGAATGTTTTCTGTGAAATATTTTCTAAGTGCTAACTTTTGAAATAGCTAAATATTATTTAAAAATCATTACAGTTATTAAGTCGACTTTCATCACTTGATTCTGAATACTGAACCCAGGCTGGTTCTAGGATCCAGACCTGGAATTCCAAAAGTAACCTAAAAAGTAATTTATCACAAATAACCTGAATTTACCATTGAGCTCAATGCATTGTATGTTCAGGAAATAGGATTGTTTATTGCAACCAACTGTGACTGTTTACACAAATTTATTGCTTGAAACAAAAGTAATTATATTTAACCTCTCATTCTGAGAAAGTATATTTTTACCCCCTTTGTGGTTCTAAAAATAAAACAAGCATATATTTTATATATACAAATCATTGGCCTAGAGTTCAGTTATTGAGTGTGTGAAACCATTTGCTGACTGAGTGTGTACAATAAATGCTTTACACTGTCCTCTGGTACTGCCTTACTGCTCGACCAAGCTACCACTTTTTGAGAGTAAGGTCATACCTAACTTTGACCTCTATCAGCCTCTGGGGGACTGTGGACTCTGTACACCCTGTACCTATTAGGGAACAGTATATACAGAGCCACTTTCTCACACATGGCCCTCTTCCAGTATTCCTCAGAGAGGTGTTTCATCAGGCCGTCTATCTGATCCCATTGCCGGTCTCCGCAGGAGTTAAGCAGCACATTAGAGTTAGCTAGTCTCCATTGTATGGCAGCTACTCTCTACATCTTTCTTCCCATCAGGTTAATCCTTTTGCTTTCCTTCTCCGGTGGTGGCCCTGTTGATGTGGGGGCATTTTTCCTTTTCCTTGCAGTGGAGAAGCTAATGGAGTCTGTCGGGACGTTGCACTTCATTTGACCTCCCGAACATGTTTCTATATCTTCTCCACTCGTGGTGTCACTGCCCTTGCCGGCTCTTTCAAGATTTCTTTCCCCGGACGATGACTGGGGAGTATTGGCAGATATAGGTTTGCCTTCTGTGAGGGCATCAATGTCTCCCGTAGAGGTGTGATTCTACCTTCTCCTCCTCCAACTACACACCGTAGGTGTCTGCAGCCCTCTTTATGAGGCTGTTCCAAAGAGACAGGTCATAGGATGGTGAATGCTTTGACTGATAGTTCTCTACACTTTCCTCTGGCGATTCGGCGTCAAGGCCCTGCCATGTGTCATCTCGAACTGGCTTTGTTCACCGAACACTCCTTTTCCAGTTCCTCCTCAAGCTCATAGAATTCTTCCTGGTCCCCTTCATGTGGCTCGGGGGTTGCCGGGGTCTCCATGCCTGTCTGATTGTCTTCGACCTTGGTGGTTGTCGAAGGTTTGCTAAGGATGTGAAACTCCTTCAAAGAGTCGTCAAACTCCTCCTTTCAGATGGCAATTTCGGCCTTGAGCCTTTGTTTCCTTTTCGCGACTTCAACCACTGTGTCCAGCGTCAAGGGCTGGCAGATGGCTCTTTTTTGGCATCGAGGGCTCTTTCAGCATCGAATCCTTCGCATTTTCTCTAGTTCCCTCTGGAGTCGGAGTCTTAATCATCAAAAGTTTTGTCGACGGATTGCCCCAATCGGTGTCTTTGGTCGGGATCGAACTTTTGGTTTACGCAGACCATCAGACGTTGGGTGTTTGTAAGAAACTGGCTCTATATATACTGCACCAAGGTGAGGTACAGTGTGTATAGAGTCCAGGAGTCTCCAGAGGTTTGGCAGAGGTTAAAGTTAGATAGAACCTTACTCTCTAAAGTGGTAGCTAGGTCGATCAGTAAGGCAGTATCAGAGGACAGTGTAAAGCATTTGATATACACACTCAGTCAGCAAATGGTCTCACACACTCAAGAACTGAACTCTAGGCCAATTGTTTTGTATAAAAATATACTGTTTTATTTCTAGAACCAAGCAAGCCTGGTACAGGTAAGCATATAAATACTTTGCAGTAGTGACTGACTTGTTTGAACACAGTTCAGAATTGCAGTATAACTGGTACTGGTTTTGATTATAGGTTTAAGAAAGCAGTTTGCAACATATTGCAGGTATAGTACATTCAATTGAATGGGCTTTTTAAGTAAAATGCAGTTAATTACTTTTGAGATTACTTCTCTAACCACAGGACTGGATCCTAGATTCAGCCCTGGGACATTTCCTGAAACAGGGGAGTAAATGCGTTTTTTATTTAAAGGTATGATTTTTAAGGAATATTATTGTATTTCAAAAGTTGACACTTAGAAACGTTTTCACATAGAATCACCAATGTTATACTATGGGAGGGAATTCACTTAGCAGGTAAGTTTGGTTATCGTTACTTTTTCTTACTTATTTTAAGGAATATTTGTATGTTGCAAAAATCGACACTTAGAAGAATTTCTGGTAAAAACCAGGCAATGTAATCCTATGGATGAAAATCAAGTTATCATAAAATCACAGTCGTAATGACTTTTTCTGGTCAGTGCTGGGCACGTAAGTCCAGTACTGGGATCTCTCCTGAGAACAGGCGAGTAATTTCGTTTTCGTTAATCGGACGATTTTTAGGGAATATTTCAAAGTTTCAAAACTCAACACTTAAAAGAATTTCCAAGTGAAAACCAGTCAATGTTACCCTATGGAGAAAATGCAAGTTATCGGCTTTCAGGTAGGTACTCGACTGGCAGGGTTAAGGTTCTGGGGCAAGACTCAGGGGTCTCCCAGGTTCAGGATTGTACTGTTGTTGCACCCTCAGAGACACAGGGGCGGCCGGGTGCAGAGAGAGTAGGCTCAATGTTAGCCTATGGCGGGCAGGGGGCCTTTGGTTGGTGGCTGCTAGCAGGCAGGCCACACGGCTGTGGGAGCAAAGCTCCTGGTCACTTACTCAGGGTAAGTGGGGAAGTCGAACAGGGTAGTTGATGCACTCTCAGCCGCACTGAGGCAGCTGGGTGCAGGGGGCTTCTGGGCAGTCGGGGTCCCAATGGATTTCAATGGGAAAGCTGCGAGACGAACAAAAGCTGCAAACTCGGGGGCGGTGATTCTTCAGGTGCAACCACCACTTCGAGAGTTAAGTTGGGAAGCTGTAGGTTGGGTAGACACCCAGGAGTTGGGCACAGGGGGCCATGGGGCGTCTTTTGGCGTCGGGAAATCTTACCCTCTGCTGGTCGCGGTTGGAGGGGTCCCTGGTGATGAGGCTGCCGGCGTTGTCAGGAGCGTCGAGGTGAGTCCTTGGGTGCTGGATTTTTGGTCACAGTCGCCGGGGGGGACGTCCTCGTGATCTTTGTCCACTTTAGCTCAGGCCAGGCTCGGCGGGTGCAGAGTGGGCAGGATACGCGGTCTCAGGCCGGGCCTGAGGTTGCAGATGTTGGATCAGAGCCACTGCCACTGCAAAGTCCCAGTCTTTAGTTGAGCAAGGCAGTCAGGTCCTCTGGGGTTTGTGAGGTTGCTGACCACTGAAGACGGCAGGGTTTAGCAGGAGCAGGTTCGAGGGTCGACAGGCCGGTAGGGCTGGGGCCAAGTCAGTTGTTGTCGTCGTCCTCTTGTTAGCAGCTGTACGGCTGGTCTTCTTGTAGTTTTGGAATCAGGATCTGAGGTAGGAAGGTTCAGGTTGCCCCTAAATACTAAATTTAGGGGTGTTACAGGTAGATCAAGGGCAGAGACCAATGGGTCCCTTCTCTGGGGTGGGTACACCCCCTATCCTGCCACTCTCCAGTGGGAGGGGGGCAGGTGCCTGTCCCTGGTTGACTGGGTTCCCACATCCTCAAAATGGCGGGGACTCGAGGTTGTGCTTCACCTCGCCTCCGCTACATTAGGGGTGGAGTTGGCAGAGGTGGGCACACCTCTCTTCCTCACTTTGTTTTTCCCACCCGGTGTCCCGCCCAAAGTGGGGGGTAGAACCAGTGGGGAACAGTTGCTGAGTACAGCAAGTGGTCTGGAGAAGCTCACAAAGGCGGCATGCCTTTGAAGCTTCTCCTTCGTGAACCCTGCCCATCCTGGGGGAGGAGGCTTGGCACCTCGTCCCAGAATGTGCATTGTTTCAGGCCCCCGAGAGCAGCAATCTCTCGACCCAGGAGTCCAGAAACATGACTGGTGGTGGCAGCCTGCGCAGCCACTCAGTCAGGTCACTGGGAGTTGGTTGAGTTTCAGGGGGCATCTCTAAGATGCCCTCTGTCGCGCATTTTACATTAAATCCCACACTGGCATCAGTGTGGGTTTAATGTGCTGAGAAGTTTGATACCAAACTTCCCAGTCTTCAGTGCAGCCATTATGGTGCTGTGGAGTTTGTAATGACACCCTCCCAGCACCATATACTCTTAATGGCAGCCCTGCACTTACAGGGCCCAGGAATGGACATGGGCACTGTAGGGGTACAGGGCTCATGCACCTTTACCCTCACCACTGGCATAGGGCACCCAGCTAGAGGGGTGACTGATGTATGCCAGGGCAGTGGTTTGTGGGCATGGCACACAGGGATGTGTGCCATGTCGTCTCTGTTTTGTTCTGCACCCAGACACTCAGCCTGCAAAGGCAGTGTGTATGTGTCAGGGTACAGGGCCTCTAAGGGTGGCACAATAAGTGCTGCAGCCCTTAGGGGCCTTCTCTGGTCACAGTGCCCTGGGTACCTATGGTACCATTTACCAGGGGCTGACATGTGGCCAGAGATGCCAATTGGGTTTAGGCTTTAATGCAGTTTTAGGGAAGGAACACAGGCCCTGGGTACCTGATTGGCAGGAGCCCAGGGCACACTCAGTCAAAGTACATCAGCAATTAAGCAAAAAGTGGGGCATACCATGCAAGAAAGAGGGCACTTTCTCACAGTGTTTAGAAGCCGAGTCTTCTTTCAAGGAATTTGAATTTGCGGGCTTACCCACCATGCCTTTTAGCGGTTGTCACCCGCAGTCTTTTCTTTCCAGCGTCCTTCGCCGCCTTCCTAGCCGCTTATCTTTTTCCGGTGTTTGCTGCGTAGACTTCAGCGTCCTACTCCTCTTCCTGAGTTGAATAGGCTAAGGTCTTTAAGAGATTCCTGCGTCTTGTGAGAGCTCGGCATGGTGTACTGTTGTAGCCTTTGTCCACGTTGTACGTTGATTGTTTTTGGTACAAACTCTGCGCAGGTCTCGCAGTCTTGGTCCTTCGGCAGGCATATGTTGCAGACTTTGTGGGGGTCTCTTTTGGCCAACTTGTGATGGCAGTTGGGGCAGTGCTTTTCATGACACCTTTCTGCCTGCTCACTCTTCATTCTCTGCCCACGCTGTTCTCACCAAGAAAGGAATATGCTACTTACCAGTATGCATCTGTTCTTGGCATGTAGAGCTGCAGAGCCACACTTAGGATAGATCGCCATCTGGTGTTGGGCTCGGAGGCTTGCAGGTTGTTGTTGTCTTCGGAAGAAGTCATTGGTCACGAGATAGGTGACTCCTCCCTTGGACTACAGTGCGCATGGTCATCCACTCCATCCTCAGATTGTTTTTCGCCATGATGGGAAATGGAGTTTGTAAAAATAAAGAAAGGATGTCCATGTGTAATGTCTAAGTAAGACAATGCTGGAACAGATACAGGTCCCGGGGAGGTGGGTGGGCGTGTGTGGCTCTGCAGCTCTACATGCCAAGAACAGATGCATACTGGTAAGTAGCATATTCCGTTCGAGGCATATGAGCTGCAGATCACACACTTAGGATAGACTATATAGCAGTGTCTCCCCTAGCGGTGGTCACCTGTATCAGTTGCAGCAGTTTGGAATAAAGTTTTAAGGACAGCCTGACCCACAGAAGCTTGTTGTTTGGCTTGCACGTCAACACAGTAGTGTTTAGTGAAGGTGTGTGTTGTAGACCATGTGGCTGCCTTACAAATATCTTCTAAGGGGATGTTTCCTAGGAATCCCATGGAAGCCCCTATTTTGCATGTGGAATGCGCTCTTATGGGGAACTGTTAAGAATGCGTTTAGCTTTGTGTTAGCATATTTGGATACATTTAACTATCCACCTGGCTATTCCAGATTTGGAAATGGGGTTGCCTTTATGTGGTGGAGAGAAAGCAACAAACAATTGTTTGGTTTTGTGGAATGGTTTGGTTCTGTCAATGTAGTAAAGTAGGGCTCTTTTAACGTCTAAGGTATGAAGAGCTCTTTCAACTACAGAGTCTGGATTTGGGAAGAACACTGGTAGCTCGACTGATTGGTTAAGATGGAATGGAGAAATGACTTTGGGTGGGAATTTAGGATTTGTTCTAAGAACCACTTTGTTACGGTGTAGCTGTAGGAATGGTTCTTGTATGGTTAAAGCCTGGATCTCACTTACCCTTCTAAGGGATGTGATAGCAATAAGGAACGCTACTTTCCATGTAAGGAACTGTAGTTCGCATGTATGCAGAGGTTCAAATGGGGGACCCATGAGCCTTGTGAGAACAATATTTAGGTTCCACACTGGAGAGGGTGGTAATCTGGGAGGAATAATCCTTTTAAGACCTTCCATGAAGGCTTTGATCGCTGGTACTCTAAATAATGACTAGTGTTGTCGATTTTGTAAGTAGGCAGCTAATGCTGCTAGGTGAAGACGTATGATGAGTATGCTAAATTACATCTTTGCAAGTGTAGTAAGTAGCAAATGATGTTCTGGATGGATGCATCCAGTGGACGTATATCATTGTTAGTGCAGTAAATGGCAAATCTTTCCCATTTTGCAGCGTAGCAGGCTCTAGTAGTAGGTCGTCTGGCCTCTTTTATAATATTCATGCAGTCTGGTGGTAGGTTGAGGTAACCGAACTCTAGGACTTCAGGAGCCAGATCGCTAGGTTCAGTTGATGTGGATCTGGGTGTCTGATTTCTCCATGGTTCTGGGTTAATAAGGACGGGGAGAGGCGCAGTTTTTGGTGTGGAACTAGAGAGAGTTCCAGCAGTGTTGTGAACCAGGGTTGACGCGCCCATGTGGGAGCTATTAGTATCAGCTTGAGAGACTGTTGCCTGAGTTTGCATACCACGAATGGAATGAGTGGGAGAGGCGGAAAAGCGTACGCAAATCTGCCTGACCAGTTCATCCATATTGCATTGCCCTTCGACTGTGGGTGGGGAAACCTGGCGGCGAAGGTTGGGCATTTTGCGTTTGTGTGTGGCGAACAGGTCTATGGCTGATTGGCCCCATTTTTGGAAGAATGGGAGTAGGACTTGTGGGTGCAGTTCCCATTCGTGGATCTGTTGGGTTTGTCGACTCAACAGGTCGGCAATCTGATTGTGAACTCCTGGAAGGTGTTCTGCTAGCAGGTATATGTTCTGGGGAATGGCCCATCTCCAAATGTTCTGTGCGAGTTGGGACAGCTGGAGAGAATGTGTGCCTCCTTGTTTTTGTATGTAATACACGGCTGTCATATTGTCCGTCCGGACGAGGACAGTTTTTTTCTGGAGATGTAATTGGAATGCTTTTAGTGCTAGGAATACTGCCAGTAGCTCCAGGTAATTGATATGGAGCCCTTTCTGTTGAATGGTCCATGTGCCCTGGGTGGTGTGTGTTAGGAGGTGGGCTCCCCATCCTGTGAGAGATGCGTCGGTTGTCAGCACTATTTGTGGAAGAGGCTCTAAGAACGGCCGGCCTTTGGACAGGTTTTGAATATGCTACTTACCAGTATGCATCTGTTCTTGGCATGTAGGGCTGCTGACATTCATATCTGTGCATAGATCGCCGCATAGTGTTGGGTCCGGATGTTTGCACGTTGTTGTCCTGGAAGAGTCTTCGAAGTATCACGAGATAGGTGACTCCTCCCCTGGACCACAGTGCGCATGGGCATCCTCTCCATCCTTAGATTGTTTTTCGCCATTGTGGCAGTGATGGAGTAGATACAGTAAGTGATGACCATGCTATACAGTAATTCTGAGAGCTGCAGCTGCTACAGGCGCCGGGGAGGAGGGTGGGCGATATGAATGTCAGCAGCCCTACATGCCAAGAACAGATGCATACTGGTAAGTAGCATATTCAGTTCGAGGTATGTGGGCTGCTGAATTCATATCTATGCATAGAATACATAGCAGTACCTCCTATTAGCGGCGGCTACCAGTGCCAGCTGCAGCAGTCTGAAAAAGAGTTTTGAGAACAGCCTGTCCTACAGCTGCCTGCTGTTTTGAGTGTACATCTACGCAGTAGTGTTTGGTAAATGTATGGATAGTGGACCATGTGGCTGCTCTACATATTTCCTGTAAAGGAATGTTTCCCAGGAAAGCCATGGACGCCCCTAACTTTCGTGTTGAGTGGGCTCGTGGGGGAATCGTTAGTGTGCGTTTAGCTTTTTGATAGCAAATTTGAATACATTTAACGATCCATCTGGCTATACCTGCTTTGGAAATGGCGTTGCCCTTGTGTTGTGGAGAAAAGGCAATGAAAAGTTTTTTTGTCTTTCTAAAGTCCTTAGTTCTGTCTATATAGTACATGAGGGCCCTCTTTACATCTAGTGTATGGAGCATTCTCTCAGCGACATTTTGTGGATTTTGAAAGAAAACAGGCAGTTCAATAGTTTGATTCATGTGGAACTGCGATATTACTTTAGGCATGAATTTGGGGTTGGTACGTAGTACGACCCTGTTTGCGTGAACCTGTATGAATGGCTCTTGAATGGTTAGTGCCTGGAGTTCACTAACTCTTCTTAACGAAGTGATTGCTACTAGGAAAGCTACTTTCCAGGTGAGGAATTGAATCTCACATGAGTTGAGAGGTTCGAAGGGTGGACCCATTAGTCTGGTGAGGACCAAGTTGAGGTTCCACATCGGTGCTGGTGGGTGCCTTGGGGAAATCACTCGTTTAAGTCCTTCCAAGAAGGCTTTGATGGCAGGCACTCTGAATAAAGAGAGGTGCTGCCTGTTTTGGAGATAGGCTGCTATTGCGGTTAAATGGATACGGATTGAGGTGTATGCCAGATTGCATCGGTATAGGTGTAAGAGGTAACAGATTATGTCTTGAATGGATGCGTCTAGCGGGTTAATGTCATTGTTGGTGCAGTAAATGACAAACCTCTTACATTTAGCTACATAGCAAGCTCTGGTAGTGGGTCTCCTGGCCTCCTTGATGATCTCCATACAGTCAGGTGGCAGGTTTAGGTAGCCAAACTCTAGGACTTCAGGAGCCAGATTGCCAGGTTCAGCTGTTGCGGATCTGGGTGCTGAATTTCGCCATGGCTCTGCGTTAAGAGTGCAGGTTTTATCCGCAGCCTTTGATGCGGCACCACGGAAAGTTCCAGAAAGGTGGTGTACCATGGCTGGCGCGCCCACGTAGGAGCAACTAGGATGAGTGTTAGTGAGTGCTGTCGCAGTTTGCGTGCCACCAGCGGTATTAATGGCGCTGGGGGAAAAGCGTACGCAAATCTGCCGGACCAGTTCATCCATATCGCATTGCCCTGCGATTGCGGATGTGGGAACCTGGCGGCAAAGCTTCGGCATTTTGCGTTTTCGTTTGTGGCGAATAGGTCTATCTCTGGATGACCCCACTGTTGGAAGTACGGTTGGAGTACTGATGGGTGTAGCTCCCACTCGTGCATCTGGTGGCTGTGTCTGCTGAGCAGATCCGCCATCTGGTTGTCCTTGCCGGGGAGGTGTTCCGCCATGAGGAATATGTTCCTCTGAATGGCCCACTTCCACATGCTCCGAGCCAGGTGAGACAACTGTGGAGAGTGTGTTCCTCCCTGCTTTTGTATGTAGTACATGGCAGTCATGTTGTCCGTCCGGATCAACACGACTTTGTTGCACAAGTGTACTTTGAATGCCTTCATGGCGAGGAAGATTGCCATCAGTTCCAGAACGTTGATGTGCATCTTCTTTTGTTGTGTCGTCCATAGTCCCTGCACTGTGTAATTGAGTACATGAGCTCCCCATCCCTGGAGAGAGGCGTCCGCCGTCAGTATTATTTGTGGAATAGGCTCTTGGAATGGTCGGC
Source organism: Triturus cristatus (assembly GCF_964204655.1). NCBI lineage: Eukaryota > Metazoa > Chordata > Amphibia > Caudata > Salamandridae > Triturus > Triturus cristatus. The sequence continues at coordinate 885,784,637 of NC_140580.1, read as the reverse complement.
CCTTGCAAAGGTTTTGTGGATTCCACCAATGCAGAGAGTTGTATGCCCGACCGCTCACCAACACTAGGTCTTTTAATTGCCCGTGAGCCTGATTCCATTGACGTGCCAAGCACTCCTGAAGCGGGCGCATATGTAGTCTCGCGTGCGGGACTATGAAAATGCAGGAGGCCATCATGCCCATCAACTGCATGAACACTCGCGCAGGAAGGGAGTGTTGAGGTTTGAACTTTGAGATCAGCAGTTGCATGCTGTTGATCCTCACTAAATTTGGCTGAGCTGTGGCTGCCAGAGTGTCTATGGTCGCGCCCAGGTACTGCTGTACGTGTGCGGGTTGTAGATGTGATTTTGGGTAATTTAGTGAGAATCCCAGACTGTGAAGAAGGTGAATGGTGAGGGACATGTGGCTGGCACATTGATGGGCTGACTTTGCCTGAACGAGCCAGTCGTCCAGGTAAGGGTAGACATGAATGCGTTGTCTCCGTAGATGTGCAGCCACTGTAGCTAGGAACTTGGTAAAAACCCTGGGTGCTGTTGTCACGCCGAAGGGGAGGACTTTGAATTGATAGTGCTGTCCCTGAATAGTGAACCTGAGATATTTCCTGTGTGACGGGTGTATGGGTATGTGGAAATACGCATCTTTGAGGTCTAGTGTGGCTAGGAAGTCTCCCTGGCTGAGCAGCGGGAGAACCTGCTGTAGGGTGAGCATATGGAAATGCTCTGACAGAATGTAGTGGTTGAGGGGTCTCAGGTCTAGTATAGGTCTGAGCGACCCGTCCTTTTTTGGGATTAGGAAGTACAGAGAGTACACCCCTGTCCCCTGCTGGTTGACGGGCACGACCTCTATTGTACCTTTTTGCAGCATACTTAGCACTTCCTGCTGCAATAATGCTAAGTGCTCTGCGGACATAGGACGGTGCTTTGGCGGTATTGTGGGTGGAGTGGAGGTTAATTCGAGACAGTAACCGTGCTGGATAATATCCCTGACCCACCTGTCCGTGGTGATGGTTTTCCACGTGGACAGGAACCGCTGGAGTCTCCCCCCTACAGGTGTTATGTGGTCGGGGGGGAAGGGAGAGGGCGTCACTGTTTGTTCTTGGGTGAGGACCTGGTGTTGCCGTAACCGCGTCCTCTGCCCTTGGTGCTGGAGCCACGATATCCACCTCTGTTGGTTTTATCGTAGGTACTCTGTGTGCCCCCTTTAGTGTATTGCTGCTGTGACCCCTGGCCTCTAGCTGCTCCCCTATTCCCGGGGCGACGAAAGGAGCCACTACGAAAAGTCTGCGTTTGCAGAGCCCCCCTTGACTTCGCAGTGTCAGTGTCCTTCTTTATTTTTTCTAAGGTGGTGTCAACTTCTGGGCCGAATAAGTAGTCGGGGTTGACTGGCTGATTCAGGATGTTGTTTTGAATCTCTGGTTTGAATCCGGAGATTCTAAACCAAGCGTGTCGTCGTAACATGACGCTGGTGTTAATTGCCCTTGCAGCTGTGTCGGCAGCATCTAGTGCGCACTTAATGGATGCGTTGGTAAGAAGTTGTCCCTCTCTGATGAGGAGCTCCGCTGCCTCTTTGTATTCGTCTGGCAGATGCTGGAGTAGTGACTCTAGCGTGTCGTAGTGTGAACGATCATAGCGAGCCAGGAGGGCCTGTGTATTGGCAATGCGCCAGAGGTTTGCTGCTTGAGCTGCAATTCTTTTGCCTGAGGTCTCTAGCACCTTGGACTCCTTGTCTGGGGGAGGAGCATCACCTGTTTGCGAGTGGGCTCGTTTGCGAGCGTTAGCAACCACCATGGAGTCCAGAGGTAACTGACCTCTAATGTACATAGGGTCCCCGGGCGCAGGTTTGTATTTTTTTTCAATTCTGGGGTTTAGCACCCATGCCCTGGTTGTTTCCTTGAAAATGTCCTTTGCAGGTTTGAGAACACCTTTCAACATGGGCAAAGTTTTTACAGTTCTCTCGGAGGAGGCGAAAGTGTCCACTAAGAAGTCTTCCTCAACTGTGTCAGAGTGGAGTTGTACTCCATGATTGGCTGCAGCCCGTTCTATGAGGGCATTGAAGGCAGCAGTGTCCTCTGTGGGAGATGTTTTTGCGCCGTAAAGCTGCGTGTCCTGGGTATCTGTTGCGGCACCCTGGTCTGTAGGGTCATCCCAAGCTTGATCTGGGTCCTGCTGCTCTTCAGGATCGATATCCCTAGGGTAGGTGGTATCATCACCTATGTAATCCTCCATTGCGTCCGTGTCGGAGGGCGTAGGAGAAAAGGACTGGGGATCCTGATAGGAGGTGTGCAAGCGTTCGTACAGAACCGGTTCCGACTCTGCTGGCAGTTTCTGCTTCAGAGGGATTCTGTAGGAGTCCAAGGCCTGCTCTGGCGTAACCTTCCGTTTTCGGAGTATGAGTCTGCCAGTGTCGGCGTCGATGAATTGTGACTGTGAAGGCTCAGTAGGAGAGTGTCCAGTAGAAGGGGACTTTGTCTGGCGGACACGTGTTCGGATCTCGAACATATTCGACGCCGTGGATGGCGGCAAACCAAAAGTGATGTTGGTTGGTGCCGAGGGTGCCTTTGGAGCCTTGTTCGGGTCGGGGCCCGACGTGGACCGGAGGGCTGCCCGTTCCCTGATGCGTTGCAACGACGCCGCGACTTGCCGCACCGAGAACGCCGAAGGTTCTTTGGTGCCGAGTGGTTCCGTAGAGGTAGGCATCGACTGCTTCGGAGCCACAGGGTCATCGATCCGAGGAGAGGTATCAGCGGTCGTCGGAGCCGATGACTTGACGCGTGTCGCTGTCTTCGAAGTGGACTCAGATGGAGTGGCCATTTTGACTTTGGTGGTCGGGGCCGACTGCTTCGGTGCCAGGGGCCGAGGCGCTTTTGTGGGACCGATGGCCTTCCGTTTCGGGTCGGTACCGATATCTGCTGCAGCGAGTTCGGCGCCGAAATCCCTCTTAGTGCGTTCGGAGCCGATGGTCTGTGCTGGCGTCGAAGGAGTGGAGGTCTTAGAGGGCTTCGAGCCGACCACTGCCAGTTTCACTTTTGGTTTCGGTGGAACTGGTGCGACGATTGGTTTCGGTTTCATTGAAGGGAAACAAGTCTTTTTTGGTAATAATGGCTCGTGCTGGATGTTCGAGGCCGGGCCCGAAGGCGGGGCCGAAGAACTTTGGGATTGATCTCGGGTAAGGCCCGGAGGCGATCCCTTGAACGGAGCCGTAGAATGACGCACTTTTATGGCCTCCGTTCCGACGGGTAGGCCTGGCTCTTCACCAGAGCTATCTTCTTCGGCCCCAAAGGCCTCATCGTAGTCTCCTACCTCGTCGACGGCTTCTTCCCTGTGAAAAAAAGCTTCATCGGCGTCTTCCGATCGGGAATCGTGTTCGGAAGCGGGGCTGGAGTTTACTTCTTCCACGCTCTCAACATCTTCGTCCTCGGTGCTGAAGATGTTGGACGGGGCCGGTGCCGATTGCTGCGCTTCTAATCTCGCTGCCCGTCGATTCCGGAGAGTCTTCTTGGATCGGAATCGGGCACAGGCCATACATTTCGATTCGTCGTGATCCGGCGAGAGACATTTGTTGCATACCGGGTGGACGTCGATGTGTGGGTATTTGGCGTGGCATACAGGACACCGTTTGAATGGGGTCCTCGATTCCATCGTCGATGTAAGGTCGATGTTCGGATTAAACGGATCCGAAAAACTGGAAGAAGTTTCTAAACTAAGCAAGAAAGCAGTCGATACCGAGCGGGAACAGTACCGACGAAAACTAAAGGCCTTTTGGCCTTAAACTAAATTTTCCTAACTTGTGGTCCAGGGGAGGAGTCACCTATCTCGTGATACTTCGAAGACTCTTCCAGGACAACAACGTGCAAACATCCGGACCCAACACTAGGCGGCGATCTATGCACAGATATGAATTCAGCAGCCCACATGCCTCGAACATGGTGTTCCACCATTTTAGCGAGCGATGTGAGCAGCTGTCCACCAACACCAGATCTGCCAGTTGTCTGTGAGCCTGATTCCACTGGCGTGCTAGACATTCTTGCAGGGGACGCATTTGAAGTCTTGCATAAGGCACAATGAAGATGCATGACGCCATCATGCCTATGAGTTGCATAAACACTCTTGCTGGAAGAGTGTTGGGATTGAAATTTTGCGATCAGCTTGTATTTTGGCTATCCTGGCTGGGCTGGGATATGCTAATGCTTTGGAGGTATTTATGGTGGCTCCCAGATATTGATGGATGTGGGAGGGTTGGAGATGAGATTTGGGATAGTTTATTGTGAATCCCAAGTTGTGTAAGATTTGAATAGATTGGTGTGTCTGTAGGATGCACTTGTTGAATGAATTGGCTTCTATGAGCCAATCGTCTAGATATGGGAAGACATGAATTTGTTGTCTCCTGAGATGCGCTGCTACGACTGCTAGGCATTTGGTGAATACTCTGGGCGCAGTTGTTACCCGGAATAGAAGGACTGTAAACTGATAGTGTTGTCCATCCACCACGAATCTTAGATACTTCCTGTGAGCAGGATGCATGGGGATGTGAAAATAGGCGTCCTTAAGGTCTAATGTGGCAAGGAAATCGCCTTGTTGTAGTAGTGGGAGTACTTGTTGAAGAGTGATCATATGGAAATGATCTGAGTTGTACTGATTTAGGAGTCTGAGGTCCAGGATTGGTCCGAGCGTCTCGTCCTTTTTGGGGATTAGGAAGTACAGTGAGTATACTCCTGTACCCTGATGATGTAAGGGAACTGGTTCTATTGCGTGTTTTTGCAGCAATGAAAGCACCTCTTGTTTGAGGAGCGTAAGATGGTCTGGTGACATATAGCGTTGCTTGGGTAGAATGTGTGGAGGGGTAGTGGTTAGTTCCAGGCAGTAACCATACTGGATAATTTGTCTTACCCACGTGTCTGTTGTGATGGAGTTCCAGACAGGTAGGAACTGTTTGAGTGTTCCCCCGACTGGAGTGGAATGGTCTGGGGGGAGTGGAGGAAAGTCACTGTTTTGTGGCGGGAGAGGTACAAGTGTTGGTACTGCCTCGACCTCGTCCCTTTCCTCTATATCCTCCTCTTAAATATCCTCTACTGGGGGATGTTTGTGTAGAGGATTTGAATATGGAGGAGGTGTCTGCTACAGTGTTTTTGGAGGCTCCCCTGTAGAAGGAGCGTCGAAAGGAGCCACGTGGTTGTGGAGACTGCAATGCTCCCATGGATTTGGCAGTCTCAGTGTCTTTTTTCATTTTCTCAAGTGCAGTGTCTACTGCTGGTCCAAACAGTTGTTCCTGATTAAATGGTTGGCTAAGAATGGTTGTTTGTACCTCTGGCTTAAAGCCTGAAATGCGTAGCCATGCATGGCGTCTAAGGAGTACACTTGTATTTATTGCCCTAGAGGCAGTGTCTGCGGCGTCAAGTGCACATTTAATTGAGGCATTTGAGATGAGTTTTCCCTCTTGTATAAGGTCATTTGCCTGGGCCTTGTATTGGTCTGGTAGGTGTTGTACCAGGTCGTCTAGCTGATCATAGTGAGCCCTATCGTAGCGTGCCAATAGGGCTTGAGTGTTGGCGATACGCCAATGATTAGCGGCTTGTGCTGCTACTCTTTTGCCTGATGCCTCGAATAGTTTGGATTCCTTGTCGGGGGGCGGTGTATCTCCTGTAGTTTGGGAGTTGGCACGTTTCCTTGCATTGGAAATGACCAGGGAATCCAGAGGGAGCTGCCCTTTGATGTAACAAGGGTCTTCTGGGGCAGGTCTATATTTTTTCTCAATTCTTGGGTTGAGTACCCTGGCCCGTACGGGGTCTTTAAACACCCCTGTGGCGTGTTTTATGACCCCTTTAATCATGGGTAAAATTTGAACTGACTTTTGAGACTGTTCAAAGGTGTCCAAGAGGAAGTCTTCCTCGGGTGCATCGGAGTGCATGGTGACGCCATGATAAAGCGCTGCTCTGTGCACTAGTTGTCCAAACCCCAGGTGGTCATCTGGAGGTGATGGTTTGGAGGGATATGGTGTAGGGTCAGGCATATCTGGGAGAGGGTATGCCCAGTCGTCCAATGGTACAGTATCTGGGTTTGTGAACGGATTATTAAGATCACCTGGATCACCCCCGCCCCCTAGGTCATCATTATCATCCTGTGGGGGTGGTGTATGTAATGGAGATGGTAGTGGTGGTGTAGGCAGAGGTGGTGGGGTAGGAGGTGGAACAGGAGAGGAAGGAGGAATTGGGGATGTTGCCGAGTCCTCCTCCTTTATAGGAACTGGGGCAGGTGTTGTATCCGGTTTCCGTTTCCTACAAGGTACAGCAGTGACATGTCCAGTTTTTGGATTAACATAGATCCTTTTTTGTGTTGGATCTGGGTGAAAAAGTTCTTGGTCTTGAGGAACAGACTTTGGCGCCGATCGAGGTTTTGGGTGATCGGTAGAGTCTTTGGCTTTAGGAGGTGTATTATAGTCCTTAGCCGGTTGTTTCGGTGCCGATGAAGGTTTCGGCGCTGATGAAGGTTTTGGTGCCGAAGTTGAGTCTTTAGGCTTGGGAGCTTTCGGTGCCGGCTTGTCTATGGGCCTCGGTGTTTACGGTGCCGAAGGTGCCGGTTTCGGTGCCAAGAGGTCTTGTGTCTTCGGTGCCGAAGGTGCCGATGGCACAATGATATGTGGTTTGCTCGGGCCCGAGCCAGTGGAAGGCTTGTTTTTCTTCGGAGCCGAGCCCGAAGGCAGGGCTTCTGAAGGGTGTTATCGGTCGCGACTGGGGCCAGCTGGCGAAGTCTTGACCAATGCCTTTGGTTTTGGAGGGTTGGGGTAGGGGCAGTATTACTCACGCGTTGCCCCTGAGTAATGGGGTCGTCTGAGTCGTCTGCTTCTGAGATAATTTGAAGAGCCTCGGGGTCATTATTGACTCTGAGCTCAAGCTCAAGGCCCAGGTGAGCGCCGTAACTTCCACTTGTATGTTTCAGCTCTACAGAATACGGAAAGTTGCCCACCTTTTGACCCCGGAAGCCTTACTACAGGTCATAATAGCACTGGTGATGTCCCGTCTGGATTTCTCCAATTCCCTTTACCTCGGCCTCCCAAAATCCCTGTTATCCAGGCTACAGCTTATCCAAAACCAGGCCGCTAGACTCGCCTTCAAGATCCCAAGACGGCAGTCGGCTAGACCTTTGCTCCATCAATTACACTGGCTGCCTATCAGTGAAAGAATAGCCTTTAAGGTCTGCTGCCTGGTTTTTAAAGCCCAGACTGGTACCTCTCCGGCTTTTGTGAAGTCCTTGGTTACCCCTTACCGTCCCTCTCGTACCCTGAGGTCTACTAACGAAAAGTTTCTTACCTGTCGGTGTAGTTTTGCAGCTTGAAGATCTTTCTGGATTCACTATGCTGTGCATTATTCCGCGATCTTGTGGTTGGGTCCGGATTCGTAGTCTTTTCTTTTTTTTTTTTTTTTTTTTGTAGCCCAGGTGGGCGTCGACGTCCACCATTTGGTGCACCTCCCGTGACGTCGTCGTGCTTCCTGCGGAAGTCCCACCTTTGGGGCGCCATCTTCGGGTTCTTTTTTCCCTGTTTTTTTTTTTTTTTTTTTTTTTTAACCCTAGGCGATTGATTAATCCTTTTGTCCATATTTCTGTACGTATCCACCTATTTGATCCTATCCATTTCACCCCCTCTTCCTCCAGCCTCATCTTCCTGGCGGAGGTGGGTAGGTTCGCTAGTGAATCCAGAAAGATCTTCAAGCTGCAAAACTACACCGACAGGTAAGAAACTTTTCGTTTTGCAGCGTGAATCTTTCTGGATTCACTATGCTGTGCATAGACTTTGTAGCGGTTTTCCTATTTTTGTGGTGGCTGGGTGGAAGATGATCGCTGGTCGTTGAAAATGTGTTGTAGCACCTTCTGTCCGACCTGTGCTTCCTTATTCATTTGAATGTCCACGCAGTAGTGCTTTGTGAACGTGTGCACAGATGCCCAAGTTGCTGCGAGACAAATGTCTTGGATGGGCGTGTTTGCCAGGAAGGCAACTGTGGCCCCCTTCTTCCTTGTGGAGTGAGCTTGTGGCCCCTCCGTTAGCTCCTGTCCAGCCTGTTTGTGACAGAATTGAATAGTGAGGGCAATCCACCTAGCGATGGTGCCCTTGGTCACTGGTCTACCCATGAAGCTAGTAGCAAAGGACACAAACAGCTGCTTCGACTTCCTGAGTTCCTTGGTTCTTTCAATGTAGTGCATCACCGCTCTTCTGGCATCGAGCGTGTGCAGGGCCTTTTCTGCGTTTGTAGTCGGGTTTTGGAAGAAACTCGGTATCTGGATACTCTGATTCATGTGAAACGCCGACACTACCTTGGGCATGAAGTGTGGGTCCGTCCTCAGGACTACCCTGTCCTTGTGAATTTGAATGTAGGGCTCCTGTAGCGTTAGTGCTTGAAGCTCGCTCACTCTGCGTAGTGAGGTTATGGCCACTAGAAAGGCAGTCTTCATCGTCAACATTTGTAGATTGGCCTTGTGAATGGGTTCAAACGGCGCCTTCATGAGCTCCGTCAGAACCACGTTTAAATTCCATGCCGGCGGCGGCAACCTTTTCGGGGGTGCCATTCTTTTGGCTCCCTCCATGAATCTCTTCACCACCTGCGAGCTGAAGAAACTTCCACCCTTCTCACCTCTGGTGTAGGCAACGATCGCTGCTAGGTGCACCCTTAGGGAGCTCGAGCAGAGGTTACTCTTTAGAAGGTGTGTGAGGTACCTCAGCACAGTTGAGTCTCTTGTCATTCTGTTGTGCAGGCCCTTCTTCCTGCACCACACCGTGAAGCTCTTCCACTTTGCGCTGTAGCACTTTCTTGTAGTAGGTTTCCTTGCCTCCCGTAGCACTCGCATAGTGCTCTGAGGTAACCTTAGGTGTGCGAACTCTAGGTCTTCAGGAGCCATGCTGCTAGGTTGAGGGTCTCTGGCTCTGGGTGCAGGACCTCCCCGTTTTGCATTGAGAGCAGGTCTTTTCTTCTCTCGAACCTGTACGGATTGCCTTGCGCCATTTCTTGAATCTGTGAGAACCATGTCTGCCTCGCCCACTGTGGGGCCACCAGGATCAGAGTCATGTTGCTGGTTCTGCACTTGTCGAGCACTCTGTGCAACAGGGGTATCGGTGGAAAGGCGTAGGCAAATGTCCTCGACCAGCTTATCCATAGGGCATTTCCCTTGGATTGCTGATCTGGTTGCCTGGACGCGAAGCTTTGGCATTTTGCATTGTGGCGTGTTGCAAAAAGGTCTATTGTGGGAGTCCCCCATCTCCGGAAGAGTTTCTCCGTTTCCTGGCCATTGAGCTCCCACTCGTGTGATGCTGAGGTCTGCCTGCTTAGCCAGTCTGCCTCCACATTGTCCTTCCCCGGTAGGTGAATTGCCAGTAGATCTATCCTGAGAGGTATGGCCCATCTCCAAATCTCCTGAGCTAGGGATGAGAGGGGAAACGACTGTGTCCCCCCTTGTTTGTTGATGTAGAACATCGCCGTGGTGTTGTCTGTCTGTACCAACACCCTCTGCCCGCACAGGTGTCTCTGGAATGCCTTCAGGGCTAGCAGTATCGTTTTCAACTCGAGGTAGTTGATGTGGCGGACCGCGACTGCCGGAGCCCATAGACCCCTCACTCTGAGGTTGTCCATGTGCGCTCCCCATCCCATCTGCGATGCGTCCGTGGTAATGGTCACTGTTGGGCTTGGTGGTGTCAGGCTTCTCCCTGTTGTTATGTTGTCTCTGTTCCACCAAGTTATCTCCTCCTGCACTGCGTGCGTAACAACCACTAGATCCTCCCAACTTCCGTTTGCTTGTGACCATTGCTGTTGCAGCCATTCCTGGAATGGTCTCATGTGCAGGCGTACATTCGGCACCAGCTGGATACAGGACGCCATCATCCCCATCATCTTGCTCACCGCCCTCACTGTCAGAGCTCGCCCCTTCTGGTAGAGCTGCGTCTCCTTCAGTAGGGCATCTGTCCTCCTGTCGCTGGGCACTACTGTACTGTTGAGGGAGTTGATCTGTGCCCCCAGGAAAATCTTTACCTGTTCCGGTTCCAGCGATGATTTTCCCCAGTGGATGGAAAATCCCAGATTTGTGAGGGTGTCCGTTACGCGTTTTGCGTGCCTCTCGCACTTCTCGCGTGAGTTTGCCTTGACCAGCCAGTCGTCCAAGTATGGGTATACGTGTATGCCCTGCTTTCGTAGGTGTGCCGCTACCGCCGACAGGCATTTTGTAAAGACCCTTGGCGCTGATTTTAATCCGAAGGCCAGGGTTGTGAACTGGTAGTGTTCCTGTTCGATGTTGAATCTTAGAAGGCCCTTGTGCCTTCTGTTTATTGGGATGTGAAGGTAGGCATCCTTGAGGTCCACGGTGACCATGAAGTCCCCTTCTCTTATCTGTGGCAGTACCTCCTGCAGTGAAGTCATTTTGAACCTTTGCTTTCTTATGAACTTGTTTAGGTAACGGAGGTCCAGTATGGGCCTGAGGTCTCCGTCTACCTTCGGAACCACGAAGTAGTTTGAGTAGACCCCTTTGTTGCGTTCCCCGAACGGCACTGCCTCTATGGCTCCCTTTTGTAGGAGTTTCCGCGTTTCCTCTCTGAGTATTGCCAGTTCTTGGGCAGATCTCTGTCTTCCTTTCGGTTTCCTGTTTGGAGGTCTTTTCTCCAAGTCTACGCAGTATCCGTACTGCACAATGTTCCGTATCCACTTGTCTGTGGTTATGCGCCGCCACTCCTGAAGGTAGAACCTCAGCCTTCCGCCTACTGGTGACGTATGCTCGTAGGCTCTTGAATCTTCTCTTCCCCCTGATGACACTCTTCTGCGCCTCACCCTTGGGGACTTGACGAGGGTAGGCGTCTTCTTGCGTGCTGAGTCACCTCGAGGAGGGCTGATCGCCCCCTCTCCTCCTTTGGCCACGTCCGTTCCCTCTCCCGCGAAAGGACTGGCCCCGAGGTTGATATTGCCAGCTTTGCTTCTGCTGACCTTGACCTTCGCCCTGCTGACCTTGTTGGAACGCCTGGTGCGATGTCCCTTGTTGGCTTGTACCCCTACCGTAGGGTCTCCTCGAGGGATTACCTCGTCTCATTCCCCTCAGCTGTAGGGCCCCCATGGACCTCGCTGTCTCGTTTTCCTTCTTGAGCTGGGTGAGCTTTTCGTCCACCGTTGCTCCGAACAGTGTCTCTCCGTTGAAGGGGGTGCCAAGGATGTTGTTCTGCACTTCCGGTTTGAATCCCGAGATTCTTAGCCATGCATGCCTCCTCTCTGTGACCCCTATGGCCATGAGTCTTGCTGAAGTCTCTGCCCCATCCAACGCCGTCTTTATACAGGAGTTGGCGATGTTCTTTCCTTCATCCACCAGGTGAGAGGCTCTCTGGCGGTATTCTTCGGGGAGGTGCTTTACAAGCTCCCCCATCTCATCCCAGTGTTGGTATTGGTGTCTATTGAGGAGTGCATTCGAATTCGCCATGCGCCAGTGCATTGCGGCGTTCCTCTCGACCTTTCTGCCTGTGAGGTCGATCCTCCTGCTCTCTTTATCCGGAGGTGGGCCCGAAGTTGCTGGAACGTTGGCCCTTCTCCTGGCCGTGGAGGCTATGATGGAGTCTGCTGTGACGCTACCCTTGATGTAAGGTGGGTCCAGGGAGGAGTGCTTATATTTCTTCTCTGTCCTGGGTGTGATCGACCGGCAGGTGGCAGGCTCCTTGAAGGCTTCTCTCCCCTGGTTCATCACGCTTTGTAGCATGGGGAGGAACTGACTCCTAGTCTGGATGGGGAGCAGTGTTTCGACGAGAAAATCGGCTTTCGGCCTCTCCTCGTCGAGTTTGACGCCGAAGGCCAGTGCTGCGCTCTTCACCACCATATTGTATACCCCGATGTCGTCGGGTGGCGAAGGCCTCGAGGGGTACGTGTCCACGGGCTCCTCCGGGTTTTCGGTGTCGAGATCGTGCCATTCGACGTCGTTGCTGGTAGATGCCGCCGATTCGAAGAACGACTGTTGGTCTTCTTCCTCGGCTTCTTCCTCATAATAGGGCTCCTCCTCTTCTTCGAGATCCCTTGTCAGCCCTTCGGCGTCGAACTCCTCTTCGACCTCGACGACGTACGCCGATGAAACTGTTGGAATCTTGAATTCCTTCATCCTGGCGTCGAACTCCTTCTTCCTTTGAAGGATGTTCTCCATTTCGGCCTCGAGCCGCCTCTTCTTTTTCTCCATTTCGGAGATGCTTTCGGCGTCGACCGCGGGTCTTTTCGATGAAACTTGCGTCGACGTCGAACGTTCTTTCTGCGTCGATCGGCACGTTTCATGGGATGATTTCGACGACCCTTGCCTTTCGGCGTCTTTCTGCACCTGGGAGTCCTTTTGTAAGGATCCGCTGGGCCTTTTGTCCGAAGTTCCCCCCTTGGACGTCGAAGCTTTCGGCGCCGGGGCTCCCTTCGTGGACTTTGACTCAGTTTTTCTCGAGTCACCCTCGTGTTGTCGAGGTACTTTTTGTTTTGCGCTCGACGATTCTCTTACCTCGTCTTCTTTTTTCTTGTCGGTCTCTACGACCGTGAAGTTTTCGGCTGTCTCGGCGACGTTGTCCTCGTCGTCTGAGGAGAGGCCCAGAGCGTAGAGCGTCGGGGGCTTCCCCTTGCCGTCCATGTTGGCGTTGGCCCTTCTCTGCCGCTCTCTCACCCTGAGTGTCTTCGGCGCGAAGGCTGAGCAGGCGTTGCAGTCGATACTCTGGTGATCGACCGGTAGGCAGAGGTTGCAGACCGGATGCTGGTCTCTCTGCGCGAACTTGTGGTGGCAGTTTGGGCAGAACTTGAATGGCGTCTTGTCCATTTCGCTCAGGGTCTCTGAGCGTGCATTCTCCAGGGCTGTCGAAGAAAAAGGCTCGCTGGTCCTCTTTCTTAGCGCTCCTGATGAAATCTGTTCAATCTCTGATGTCTTCTCTTGATTCTATCGATGAAACTCGCTTTTCTTCCTTCTTCCTCCGAGTGAATTTCTGGAGCTTCCCGATGTCGATCCAGACCCAACGGCGGAAAAAAGAATCTGAAGATGGCGCCCCAAAGGTGGGACTTCCGCAGGAAGCACGACGACGTCACGGGAGGTGCACCAAATGGTGGACGTCGACGCCCACCTGGGCTACAAAAAAAAAAAAAAAAAAAAACAAAGAAAAGACTACGAATCCGGACCCAACCACAAGATCGCGGAATAATGCACAGCATAGTGAATCCAGAAAGATTCACGCTGCAAAATCTCCAGCTTTTGGTCATCCCTCGCTTCAAATTTTCTAGGTTAGGTGGACGCAGCTTCTCCCACCTGGCACCTAAGCTGTGGAATTCTCTCCCACTTTCCCTTAAGACTGAGTCCTGTCTTCTGCCTTTTAGGAAATCCCTGAAAACCCTGCTCTTCTCACACTCCCGTTAAGTTTCTTCTGTCCTACCTTGGTAGTCTATCAGCGCCAGGAAACCTATGGTGACAGTGCGCTCAATAAATTCCCCTTAACATTAACATTCCTCGGAATCTTCTTCGGGGACATCGGGACCCTCATCGAAGATGTTCACTGGTTCCGGGGCTGGTCTGTGTGCCATGATATAGTGTCGAGCTCTTCGATCCCGAATGGTCTTTTTGGATCGAAATGCGGCGCAGGCTGGACAGCTGGACTCGTGATCCGGCGAGAGGCACAGGTTGCAGACCTTATGATGGTCACTGTGTGGGAATTTTGCTCCACACTGGGGGCATTTTTTAAACGGCGTCCTTCCAATGAGCCGTAGGCCTTACGGCGCGGATAGGTCCAATCGCCCGCGTCGACGTCCGGAACCGGTCCGATGAATTCGATGTCGAATGAAGGTGTCTCAATGTAGTTTTAGAAAAGTTTTTCGCTTCGAAAGCTTGTTTTTTAAGTTTTCTACTGGAGTGGAAAAGTTACAACCGAAACCAGATGGCGGAAAAAAACAATCTGAGGATGGAGTGGTGTGAGAAAGTGGCTCTGTATATACTGTGTTAAGTATAAAGAGGGATTCCCAGGCGGAAAACTTAAAAAGACACCATACTAATTATGGCACATATAAATTACAGCCCATATGTTAGAACATGTACAAAATCAAATTGAGCAGAAAACCATATTAAAATGATTTAAAAAAGTTTATTTTTTATAAAAAACACAGTAAAATCAAAACTCCGTTACACCCCACAAAATGTAGTCCTATATATTTGGGAAAATTTCAGGCCCAACCCTACCAATGGGATTATGCAATAATCTCAACAGTAGATAATTTTATCTAGTTCCTATTGTGATCTAATATACTAAACAGAGAGACAAAAACAGACAGTTAATTTTGTCATTATTCTAACACATCCGTTTTAAAGGTTTAAAAATGCTGATCTTCGGAACACTCGGATCATAATGTATCTCAAGGAAAAGCTATTGGTACGGATTGTGTCAAATGATAGCGTCGACGCGTTTCGATGTTTTTAGCTATGGTCCATCTTTATCAAGACAATAATAACGTCCCTCTTATTATAGGCACTGGTTGGTTGCTGTAGTTACTCCCTCCTTATATCATCACGTCCTGTTTCCACATGTATAGTAGGATCAATAGGTCTTTGCCATTAAAATAGGTGAAATCTCTATCTGCACATACAGTAGTCAATTTAGGTTAAAAAAGCACTCATCAAATTTGTGCTTGCATTTATAGTTGAACCATATTTTAAGAACATCCACTGCCTTGCTGGCCATATGGTCTCAGGTTATCTATATACGCTTATGCGGTAAAATGGGGAATGCGTAATTATCCCAAGGATAGCCCGTTCTTAGCTGCTGATAAAATCACAGACCACCCTGTGGGTGTCTTTCTGTAGCAGTGGGCTTCGCACTTGCTCACGTATTCAATATGACTGGGAACCCTTGTTGTTCCTCTTTAAGTACTGCAAAACGCCTCTCCGGATTAGCCCCGGTCTCGGAGGCTGAAGTAGAATCAATTCTGCATAATGGACTATATGCGCTACCTCAATTTGCGCGGTGAATGTTATCGTCGCGAAAAACCTTATAGGGGATTCTCCGCAGCAAGACGCTTCGCAAGTTCTCCCGTGTTCGTTATACTGTTCCTTAATAGGTACAGGGTGTACAGAGTCCACAGACCCCAAGGGTTTAACAGAGGTCAAAGTTAGATATAACCTTACTCTCCAAAGTGGTAGCCTGGTCGAGCAGTAAGGTAGTTTCAGAGGACAGTGTAAAGCATTTGTTGTACACACTCAGTCAGCAAATGGTCTCACACACTCAATAACTGAACTCTAGGCCAATGGTTTGTATATAAAAAAAATATATGCTTGTTTTATTTTAGAACCAACACTTGGAATTAAAATATACTTTCTCGATAGGAGATGTTTCATAAAAATACTTTTGTATATGCAATAGACTTTTTAGTAAACAGTTACAAGTAGTTGCAGTAGGCAACTCTATTTCTAAACACAATACATTGAGCTCAATGATAAATTCAAATTATATGCAACAGATCACTTTATAGTTGGGTAGTTGGAGGATAGGTAGGTACCCTGGGATTGGACACAGAGGGTCGTGGGGCGCCGGGTGCAGGGGTGCCTTTTGATGTCGGAAATCTTACCCTCTGTTGCTCGCGGTTGGGGTGGCACTCTGTTCTGAGGCTGCAGGCTTCTTCAGGATAGTCGAGGCGGGTCCTTGGGTGCCGGACTCAGGGTCACAGTCGCCGTGGGGTCGTCCTCGTGGGTTTAGTTCACTCCGGCACCGGCCAGGCTTGGCGGGTGCAGAGTGGGCTGGGATCGCGGTTCCGGGCTGCTGCCAGGGGTGAAAGGTAGGTTCTGAGTAGAGCCTCTACTCATGGGAGTCCCAGGGGATCAGAGTTCAAAGGTAGCCAGGTTCTCCGGGGTTTCTGAGGTTGCTGGCCACAAAAGATGCCGGGTTTGGAGCAGGAGCAAGTTCGAGGTCGACAGGCCGGTAGGGCTGGGGCCAAAGCAGTTGGTGTCTCCCTCTCCTTCGCAGCTGCAGGGCAAGTCTTCTTTTCTTCTCGCTCTTCTTGCAGTTCCGGAATCTGGAATCTGGGGAAGGAAGGTTCAGGGTGCCTATAAATACTAGATTTAGGGGCGTTACAGGTAGGTGAAGGCCAGGGACCAATGGGTCCTTGTCCTGGGGTGGGTACACCCCCTATCCTGCCTCTCTCCTGTGGGAGGGGGGCAGTAGCCTAATCCTGATAGGGTAGGGCCTCCCATCTTCAAGATGGCGAGAGCCCGGAGATGTGCTTCACCTCGCCTCCCCCACCTGAGGGGTGGGGTGGGCAGGCTGGCACATCCCCTGTCCTTGTATGGGGTTTCGGGCCAAGCTTCCTGCCAGAGTGGGGGGTTGCAGTGGCCTGGGGAAACTCCTAGAGGCGGCAGGCCTTTGAAGCTTCCCTTTGCTCATCCTGGGGGAGGAGATTTAGCACCTCACCCAGGATGTGCATTGTTGCAGGCCCGGGAGTGCAGGGGCTCTCCCACCCAGGGGTCCAGCAACATGTCTGCTGTGTGGCAGCCTAGGCAGCCTCAGAACAGACGTGGATTGTAGGTTAGGTTTTAGGGGGCATCTCTAAGATGCCCTCTGGGGTGTTTGGTACATTAAATCCCACACTGGCATCAGTGTGGGTTTAATGTGCTGAGAAGTTTGAAACCAAACTTCCCAGTCTTCAGTGTTGCCATTATGGTGCTGTGGAGTTCGTGTTTGACGAGCTCCCAGCACCATGTACTCTTAAATGGCAGCACTGCACTTACAGTGCCCGGGAATGGACCTGGGTACTGTAGGGGCACAGGGCTCCTGCGCCCACACCATGGGCATAAGGCACCCAGCCAGAGGGGTGACTGACATATGCCTTGGCAGTGTAGGTGATGGGCATGGCACACAGAGATGTGTGCCATGTCGACTCTTCATTTTGTCCTGCACCCAGACACTCAGCCTGCAAAGGCAGTGTGTGTGTGTAAGGGTACAGGGCCTCTAAGGGTGGCACAATGAGTGCTGCAGCCCTTAGGGGCCTTCCCTGGTCACAAGGCCCTGGGTACCTAGGGTACCATTTACCAGGGGCTGACATGTGGCCAGGGTTTGCCAATTGGGAGTTTGTGTGTTTTAAGGAAGGAACATAGGACCTGGGCACCTGATTGGCAGGAGTCCAGGGTACACTCAGTCAAAGTACAGTCAGCAATTTAGCAAAAAGTGGGGGCATACCATGCAAAAAAGATGGCACTTTCTCACAAGTGGATGCCCATGCGCACTGTAGTCCAAGGGAGGAGTCACCTATCTCGTGACCAAAGACTTCTTCCGAAGACGACAACAACCTGCAAGCATCCAAGCCCAGCACCAGATGGCGATCTATCCTAAGTGTGGCTCTGCAGCTCATATGTCTCGAACAGAAGGTTCCCCTTCTCTGCTTGGATTCTCGTGTGGTCTTTGGCGATTTATTTTGTTTTCCAACCGCTAGTCTTTTTCTCAATAAATTCTTCAGAGCTCCTCTGTCATGTATCCAGGCCCAATGGCAGAAAAAAGAATCTGAAGATGGCGACAAAACACAGGAACTCACAGGGGGACGCCGTCTGACGACACACAAGGGGTGGAACACACCACCAAATAGTGATCGCCGATGCCCACATAAAACCACAAAAAAAAAGATACTGGAAAGTTTCCAGACCCAATGACTAGATGGCAGAATAATGCACAGAATGTGAATCCAGAAAGGGAACCATGCTGCAAAACTCTATATCCAGTCCTAGAGAGGAAGTATGGTGTGCTACATTATATGGACAACTGTTTAACTGGTCATTCAACACTAACAATCTTCACCATATCTACCTAATGATTCTTGAGCAAACCTAAAATATAAGTGAGGAAGAAAGGTCAATATGAAAACCAACAAAAAAAAATTAAGGGAATTCTTAAAAGGCCATGCACAAGAGCACACATATACAAAACAAGATGAAGAGTTGTACCTTTGCTCCCAGTAATAACTCTGGGGCTCTGTACCACAGTGTTACCACCACTGGAGTGTAGGGTTTCAAAGGAGATCCATACTCTCGAGCTAACCCGAAATCACCAACCTGAAAATAAGAGGCACAATAGAAAATAATTAAGAGCAGAAATTCAAGACACACGATTGCAGCTCTTTATACACAGCCAAAACCAATCCTTAGCCATTTCCTAAATAATATGATCTAAACTTGGTTATAAAAAGATACTTCATAGAAATGCATTATTTAGCACTTATTTAGTAACACAAGAATTTCTTTTAACTAACTTTTCAAATGACCACTAAGAAACAAGAAGTTATTCGAGCCTCTGACTAGCTTACACCGGCTGCTCCATCCCCTGTGCAGGCAAACCCCTTTTAGCCTCTACCCGACGCCATTCTGGAGCTCCCCAAACCTCTCACTCTGTCAAAGGCCTGATCACAATATTCAGTGCCACAGGTATCTATATACACTGCATTACAGAAATAGATCGAAAACAAAAGTAGTTCCTTACCTGTAAGAATAGTTTTGCAGCATAGACTATCCTAGATTCACATACTGTGCATATTCGGTCATTGAGTGGTTGGAGTCGGAAAGCGCTTTTCTTTTTTCTTTTCTCTTGGATGGTTGTGAAACTTGATCCCCCTATTGAGGCTACAACCCCCTTAGTGTGTGGGCAAGCTCTCAGATTATTGTTTTCCCTTTTTAGGTTGAGCCTAGCGCAGCGCGCATGCGCTGCTTTAGGAAAACAACCTCTTGGAGTCACTCTGGACTTTTCACACGCTCGTGCGTGATTTTTTAAAGCATTTTTTCTATTGGGCTTTGCGTGCGAGAAAGTGGCTCTGTATATACTGTTCCCAAATAGGTACAGGGTGTACAGAGTCCACAGTCCCCAGAGGTTTGGCAGTGGCTAAAGTTAGATATAACCTTACTATCTAAAGTGGTAGCTTGGTCGAACAGTAAGGCAGTATCAGAGGACAGTGTAAAGCATTTGTTGCACACACTCCGCCAGCAAATGGTCTCACACACTCAATAACTGAACTCTAGGCCAATGGTTTATATATAAAAAAAAAAAAAATATATGCTTGTTTTATTTTAGAACCAACAATCGGTATTAAAGAACAAGTTACTTACCTTCGGTAACGATGTATCTGTAAGAAACATTAGTTCGATTCCTCACCTTATAATATCCCCAGGCGTCAGGCTGGATCCGGAAAGATTTTTGTAGCAATACCCCTTGCGCGTCGCTAGGCGTCGTCTGCGGCTCCGCGTCAGTCGTTGGCGTCGTGCGCCGGAATGACGGAGTACTTAGACGCCGCCCTCGCGCACTGACGGCAGTTCTTGTACATAGCTTTCCGCGCCAGGAACGCAGAGCCATGCAAGAGACTGACACTGGTGACAAAAAATCTAGGGCCCAGAAAAGGATAGGTTTAATCCTAGATGTCAGTTCGCAGGACGGGGAGGATGGGTGGATCGGTGAGGAATCTAAGTAACTAATGTTTCTTACAGATACATCGTTACCGAAGGTAAGTAACTTGTTCATCTGAAAGAAACACGTTAGTTAGATTCCTCACCTTAGAATAGATACCCCAGCAATACCAACCCCGGTGGTGGGTCTGCGAACCAAGATCACACCAGAAACTCCTGGAGAACAGAACGGCCAAAATAGCCATCTCTCCGGACTTGGCTGTCCAGGCAAAAGTGCTTGGCAAACGTGTGCAGTGAAGCCCACGTCGCCGCCTGACAGATGTCCTGCAAGGGAACTCCCCGGCCCAGGGCAGTAGTAGCCGCTGTGGCCCGGGTGGAATCGGCCCTCAACCCAACAGGAGGGTCCTTTTTTGCCAAGGAGTAACAAAGTTTAATACACAACACGACCCACCGTGAGATGGTCCGTTTGTGTACTGCTTTCCCCTTCTTAGCTCCTACGTATCCAACAAAAAGTTGGTTGTCCACCCGGAATGGTTTGGTGCGGTCCGAATAAAAGGACAGCGCTCGTTTTGGGTCCAGACGGTGGAGCCTCTCTTCCTCTTTTGAAGGATGCGGAGGCGGAAAGAAGGTGGGCAACGTGACAGATTGCCCGATGTGAAAGGGGGTCACCACTTTTGGTAGAAAAGAAGGACGCGTCCGGAGGACAACCTTGTCCGGATGAACAGAAAGAAAGGGAGGCTTAGATGACAGAGCCTGCAGCTCACTCACCCGTCTAGCCGAGGTGATAGCTACCAGGAAAGCAGTTTTCAGGGTCAGACGACGAATGAGACAATTGTGAAGAGGCTCAAAAGGAGCGCACATCAGAAAGGTCAGAACAAGATTCAAGTCTCACTGAGGCATTACGAAGGGGACAGGAGGGAACATGTGAGTAATGCCTTTGAGAAAACTTGAAACAACAGGGGACTTGAAAAGAGAAGGCTGATCAGGAAGCCGCAAGTAGGCAGAGATTGCAGCAAGATAACCTTTCAAGGTGCCCCAAGCAGAGCCCTGCTGGGCCAAAGAAAGAAGAAAGAGGAGAACCTCAGAAAGAGGGGCGGAAAGGGGATCCACAGCCTTTGCTGTGCACCATGCCACAAATTTGTTCCACCAGCAGGCGTATACCATCTTTGTGGAGGGGCGCCTGGCTGCCAGAATGACATCACAGACTTCAGGAGGCAAGTCAAATGGCATCAACTGCCGCCGCTCAATCTCCACGCATGGCGGTGGAGGCTGGACAGGTTCGGGTGGAGGACCGTCCCCTGCTGCTGCGACAGAAGGTCCTCCTGAAGAAGCAGTCGTATCTGGGGATCAATTGACATACTGAGTAGCTCGGGATACCAGTACCTTCGTGCCCAATCCGGAGCCACCAAGATGACTTGGGCCCGGTCGCGCCTGATCTTCTTCAGCACTCTGGGCAGAAGTGGTATAGGCGGAAAGGCGTACAACAGACCGCAACTCCACTCGCGACGAAAAGAGTCTCCGAGTGAGTGCTGCCTTGGAAATTCCAACGCGCAGAACTGCTGATATTGCGCATTCTCTTCGGTGGCGAATAGATCTAACCAAGGCTCTCCCCACTGCAGAAAGAGACCTTGCGCCACGTCCGAGTTCAGACGCCATTCGTGATCCATCATGCACCGGCGTTTGAGTTAGTCTGCTCTGGCGTTCAGAGAGCCCGCCAGATGTTGAACCACCAGGGTGATGCCCTGGTGTTCCAGCCATGTCCAGAGGCGCAGAGCCTCCTGACAAAGGGTCCACGACCCCACCCCGCCCTGTTTTTGCAATACCACATGGCGGTGGTGTTGTCCGTGAACACCTGCACGACACTTCCCCGGACAGAGGGAAGGAAGGCTTTCAGTGCAAGCCGGATCGCTCTCAGCTCCAAAAGGTTGATATGGAGTTGAGCCTCCGCCGGAGACCAGAGCCCTCTGATCTCCGCCTCACCCATATGGCCCCCCCCATCCCAGGAGGGACGCGTCCGTCACTACTACGTGCTCCG
The DNA here is from genome assembly GCF_964204655.1 of Triturus cristatus. Lineage (NCBI taxonomy): Eukaryota > Metazoa > Chordata > Amphibia > Caudata > Salamandridae > Triturus > Triturus cristatus. Next base: position 885,763,225 of record NC_140580.1, on the reverse strand, counting down.
GTTGGGGTAGGGAGAGGCATCTGCCGCTGACCCAATCGCGGTCCGTGAGCCACCACTGCAACTGGTTCTCAGTGCCCTCCGAGATTAAGACATGGTCGGACAGGTTGCCTCGATGCTGGGCCCACTGAAACTTCAGGTCCCACTGCAGAGCCCGCATTCCCCACCTGGCGTAATGCACCAACAGGATGCAGGAGGCCATCAGCCCCAGAAACCGCAGCACCAACCTGACCGAAACCCAGGATAGAAGCTGAAAGATGGGAATCAGAGCCTGAATATCCCGGACCCGCTGTTCCGGAGGATAAGCCCAGAACTGCGCCGAATCAAGAACCGCTCCGATGAAGAGGAGCTTCTGGGAGGGTCTCAGGTTTGACTTCGGCACGTTGATGGAGAACCCCAGCAAATGCAGGAGGTCGGCCGGAGTCTGGAGGTGGGAGACGACTTGCTGGGGCAAGCCCGCCTTCAACAGCCAGTCGTCGAGATAGGGGAAGACTGGAACCCCTGATCTGCGCAGATGAGCTGCGACCACCGCCATCCCTTTTGTGAACACCCGAGGGGCACTGGTGAGGCCAAAGGGGAGCACGGTGAACTGAAAGTGCTCCTGACCCACCGTGAACCGCAGGTAACGCCGGTGGACCGGCAGGACGGGGATGTGAAAATAGGCGTCCTGCAAGTCCAACGCTACCATCCAGTCTCCAGGGTCGAGGGCAGCCAGAATCTGAGCTAAAGTTAGCATCTTGAACCGTTCCTTCCGGAGGAAGGTGTTGACGCTCCTGAGGTCCAAGATAGGGCGTAGGCCCCCTTTGCCCTTCTTGGGAACCAGAAAGCCCCTTCGGACGATTTGCAGCACCCACCTCTCCGAAGTGATGGAGCGCCAGTGGAGCAGGTGATGGCGAACTCTGCCGCCCACTGGCGTGGAATGGGCCTGAAAGCTCGGACTAGGAGGGCTTTGAGGCGGATGCTGCCGGGGTGCATGTGGACTGACCAGCACGTTGTCCTCTAGTACAGCCACAGCGGAACCCACGTCCGCGACCGCGTTCAGGTTGGTTCTGCGGCCGGTGGCTAAGCGGACGTGAGGAGGCGCCCCTTCCTTGGCCACGAAAGGGGCGAAAGGCGGAAGTTTGCGGCCGTGGGGGCGAGAGACCCAAGGACGTAGCCGGGGAGTCCTTAAAACGAGCCAGCGCACTATCCGCCTTCTCACCAAAAAGGCGAGCGCCATCAAAGGGCATATTCATGAGGGTACTCTGGACATCCCCCCGAAAAAGACGTGGACCGTAGCCAGGCGTGGCGCCGGAGCGCCACCGTGGTGGAAATCACCCTACCCAGCGAGTCCGTGGTGTCAATTCCACACCGTATGGCATGTCACGCTGCTTCTCGCCCGTCAGCAAGTGCCTGGGAGAGACGTGTCCGGGCCTCCTCCGGACACAGGGGCAGCACGTCCTCCACCGCATCCCACAGAGAGTGGGAGAAACGGTCCAAGAGGCAAGCGGTGTTCAAAGACCACAGGCCCAAACTCAGGGAAGAGAACAGTTTCTTTCTGAACTGTTCAGGGCCTCTTGGATTCCCGATCCAGAGGAGTGGACGGGAAGGAGGATTGGGAAGTGGAGGCCTGGATAACCAGGCTCTCGGGGGTGGGGTGTTGGGACAGGCAACTGGGGTCGCCCGGAGCAGGGCGGTGGCGCCGGGCCACGTTTTGATCCACAGGAGGAACTGTGGAGGGCTTGGACCAAGTGCCCTGCAGAACGTCGATGAGGGCCTCATTGAACTGCAGCAGAGGCTCTGTGGAGCTTGCTGACGGTTGAAGCACCTCTGTGAGGATATTAGTCCTCACAGCCACAGCAGGCAACTCAAGCCCCAGGGCTTCGGCCGCCTTGCGCAGCACCACTGAAAAAGCTGCACCTTCCTCCGAGGCCACAGTCGGAGGAGAGATGAAACCAGCGTCCGGTGAAGTGTACAGACCACTGGCATCCTCCAGTTCGTCTGCCCAGTCCTGTGAAAGTTGGCCCTGGATGGCCATAGGCTCCTCAGACCCCTCCCAGTCACCCCCGTCATCCGATTCCTGATAAACAGGAGGAATGATCGGAGCCGGACGGTAGATGAAACGCTCATCCATCGGCGTCGGGTGCCGCGCCGGGTCCGGACAGGGGCTAAACCGGGGAACGGCGTCGTCCGGAGACAGCGCCGGAGGTGGAACTGGTGTCGGCGCCGTCGGAGGAGGCGTCGTGAGGTCGACCGGCGCCAACAGAGATCCAGGCCTGGATCCCTCGGGGACCTGCGGCGTCGGGACAGAAGTCGTCGACTGCACCGGGGCCGGTGCCGCCGGCACGCGAAGTCGCCCAGACGAGCCCGCGGGGCCCGAAGGCGCGCCGGCAGGCATTGACGGCGGAGCCAGGCCCCTCATGGCCGAGAGGAAGGCACTGACCTCCGCCGGAGTCGCGTCAGTCCCAGGGACCGGCGGATATGGAGACAGATGCGGCTCCTGTGGCTCCGACGGAGCAGTCGCGCGACCGGCGAGGGGAGTACGAAAAGCGGTGTCGCCTCTTGGACTTCTTTGATCGCTTCGACTTACCCGAAGACTTCGAGCCCGATGATGGTGACTGCGGCTCCGCGACCGGTCCTTGGACCTCCTCCTGGACCGTGAGCGGCACGGAGCAGAGTGCCGAAGCTCGAGAAGCTTATGGGACCGCTCCCGCCTAGCCTTCGAGGTCAAGGCCTGACAATCGGGGCACGACTCCGCGTCGTGGTCGGCCCCCAGGCAGTAAAGGCACCGGCGATGGTGGTCCGTCACCGACATCAGTCGATGACAGGAGTCACAGGCTTTAAACCCAGGCATCCTACCGGCACCAGAGTCAAGTCGACAGAAGACCAAAAAGAGTAAAGAAGGTTAGTCAAAAATTGACTAAGGGATAAGCTCTTCCCGGATCGGCGCTGTCTGGCGCGGAAAAAAGAAGAAGAACTGACGTCAGCGCGCGAGGGCGGCGTCTAAGTTCTCCGACAACGTCATTCCGGCGCACGACGCCAACGACGGACGTGGAGTCGCAGACGACGCCTAGCGACGTGCAAGGGGTATTGCTACAAATATCTTTCCGGATCCAGCCTGACGCCTGGGGATATTCTAAGGTGAGGAATCTAACTAATGGGTTTCTTTCAGATATATAATTTCTCAGAATGAGATGCTTTATATAGATACTTTTGCAATATGCAATTGACTTTTGTAGAAAGTTACAAGTGGTTGCAATAGGCAACACAATTTTAAACACAATAATGCTTTGAGTTCAATGGAAGTTTCAAGTTATTTTCAACAGATTACTTTTGGAATGCCAGGACTGGATCCTAGATTTGGTCCTGGGTCAGTACTTGGAATTAAGTTATAAAAGTCGACTTAATTACCGTGATGATTTTTAGACAAAATTTTGCTATTTTAAAAGTTGACACTTCAATGATTCCCTATGGCAGAAAATTCAAGTTGCAGGTACAGTATGTTCTCGTTACTTTTGTAATCCAGTACTGGGTGCCTAGACTCAGTACTAGGACCTTTATCCAAAACAGGTAAGTAATTACGTTTTCAGAAATTATACGATTTTTAAAGAATATTTAAAGTTTGCAGAAGTTGACACTTAGAAGAAATTTCACAGAAAAACAGTCAATGATTTCCTATGGGAGAAAATTGGGTTACTGGTTAAGTACAGTTGTAAGTATTTTTCAGAGTCGGTGCTGGGCATCAAGATCCAGCACTGGGAGCTCACCTAATAGCAGGTGAGTATTTTCGTTTTCGTTACTCTGCTGATTTTGGTGAATATTTTAAGTTTTGAAAGGTCCACACAGAAGAAATTTCAGGAAAAAACAGTCAATGTTACCCTATGGAGAAAGGAATATGCTACTTACCAGTATGCATCTGTTCTTGGCATGTAGAGCTGCAGAGCCACACACTTAGGATAGTAGATCGCCATCTGGCGCTGGGCTCGGATGCTTGCAGGTTGTTGTCGTCTTCGGAAGAAGTCTTTGGTCATGAGATAGGTGACTCCTCCCTTGGACTACAGTGCGCATGGGCATCAACTCCATCCTTAGATTGTTTTTCGCCATGATGGGAAATGATGGAGTTTGTTGAAAAGAGAGAGATGTCCATGTGTGATGTCTAAGTAAGACAATGCTGGAACAGATACAGGTCCCGGGGAGGTGGGTCTGCGTGTGTGGCTCTGCAGCTCTACATGCCAAGAACAGATGCATACTGGTAAGTAGCATATTCCGTTCGAGGCATATGAGCTGCAGATCACTCACTTAGGATAGACTATATAGCAGTGTCTCTCCTAGCCGTGGTCACCTGTATCAGTTGCAGCAGTTTGAAATAACGTTTTAAGGACAGCCTGACCCACAGAAGCTTGTTGCTTTGCTTGCACGTCAACACAATAGTCTTTAGTGAAGGTGTGTGTTGTAGACCATGTGCCTGCCTTACATATATCTTCTAAGGGAATGTTTCCTAAGAATGCCATGGAAGCCCCTATTTTAATATAAGAACAACTTTGTTGCGGTGTAATTGTAAGAATGGTTCTTGTATGGTTAAAGCCTGGATTTTTCTTACCCTTCTGAGGGATGTGATAGCGATAAGGAAGGCCACTTTCCATGTGAGGAACTGTAGTTCGCATTTATACAGAGGTTCAAATGGGGGTCCCATGAGCCTTGTAAGAACAATGTTTAGATTCCACTCTGGAGAGGGTGGTAATCTGGGAGGAATAATCCTTTTAAGTCCTTCCATGAAGGCTTTGATCGCAGGTACTCTAAATAGTGACAAGTGTTGTCGATTTTGTAAGTAGGCTGCTAATGCTGCTAGGTGGAGACGTATGGATGAGTAAGCCAAATTACATCTTTGCAAGTGCAGTAAGTAGTAAATGATGTCTTGGATGGATGCATCCAACGGGTTAATATGATTGTTAGTGCTGTAAATGGCAAATCTCTTCCATTTTGCAGCATAGCATGCTCTAGTGGTAGGTCTTCTGGCCTCCTTTATAATATTCATGCATTCTGGTGGCAGGTTTAGGTAACCGAACTCTAGGACTTCAGGAGCCAGATCGCTGGATTCAATTGACCTGGATCTGGGTGTCCGATTTCTCCATGGTTCTGGGTTAATAAGGACGGGGAGAGGTGTAGTTTTTGGTGTGGAACTAGCGAGAGTTCCAGTAGTGTTGTGAACCACGGGTGGCGTGCCCATGTGGGAGCTACTAGGATCAGTTTGAGAGACTGTTGCCTGAGCTTGCGTACCACTAATGGAATGAGTGGGAGAGGCGGAAAAGCGTACGCAAATCTGCCTGACCAGTTCCTCCATATCGCATTGCCCTTTGACTCCGGGTGGGGAAACCTGGCGGCGAAGGTTGGGCATTTTGCGTTTTCGTGTGTGGCGAACAGATCTATGTCTGGTTGGCCCCATTGTTGGAAAAAGGGCAGCAGGACTTGTGGATGCAATTCCCATTTGTGGATCTGTTGAGTTTGTCGACTTAAGAGATCGGCAACTTGATTGTGAACCCCTGGAAGGTGTTCTGCAAGTAGGTATATGTTCTGGGGAATGGCCCATCTCCAAATGTTCTGTGCGAGCTGGGACAGCTGAAGAGAATGTGTGCCTCCTTGTTTTTGTATGTAATACATGGCTGTCACGTTGACCGTCCGGATGAGGACAGTTTTGTTCTGAAGATGTAGTTGGAATGATTTTAGTGCTAGGAACACTGCTAGCAGTTCCAGGTAATTGATATGGAGCCCTTTCGGTTGAGTGGTCCATTTGCCCTGAGTGGTGTGCCCAAGGAGATGGGCATCCCCATCCTGTGAGGGATGCGTCCGTTGTCAGCACAATCTGTGGAATAGGCTCTAGGAACGGCCGCCCTTTGGACAGGTATTTTATGTTCCACCATTTGAGAGAGCGATGTGTGCGGCTGTCCACCAACACCAGATCTGTAAGTTGTCCGTGAGCCTGGTTCCACTGACGTGCTAGACATTCTTGCAAGGGACGCATTTGAAGTCTTGCATAAGGCACAATGAAGATGCATGACGCCATCATGCCTATGAGTTGCATGAACACTCTTGCTGGAAGAGAGTGTTGGGTTTGAAATTTTGCAATAAGAGCTTGTATATTGGCTATCCTGGCTGGGCTGGGATTTGCTAGGGCTTTGGAGGAGTTTATGGTGGCTCCCAGATACTGATGTATGTGAGAGGGTTGGAGATGAGATTTGGGATGGTTTATTGTGAATCCCAAGTTGTGTAAGATTTGGATAGTTTGGTGAGTGTGTAGAACACATTTGGTGAATGACTTGGCTTTTATTAGCCAGTCGTCTAGATATGGGAAGACATGAATTTGTTGTCTTCTGAGATGTGCTGCTACTACTGCTAGACATTTGGTGAATACTCTGGGCGCTGTTATTACTTCAAATGGAAGGACTGTAAACTGGTAGTGTTGTCCGTCCGCCACAAACCTTAGGTACTTCCTGTGAGCAGGATGCATGGGAATGTGGAAGTAGGCGTCCTTGAGATCTAGTGTGGCAAGGAAATCACCTTGTTGTAGTAGTGGGAGCACTTGTTGAAGAGTGATCAAATGGAAATGATCTGAGTTTATATACAGGTTTAGGGGTCTGAAGTAGAGTATTGGTCTTAGAGTCCCATTTTTTTGGGGGGGGGATTAGGAAGTATAGTGAGTATACCCCTGTACCCTGATGTTGTAAGGGAACTGGCTCTATTGCGTGTTTTTGAAGCAATGAGAGAACCTCTTGTTTGAGGAGCGTAAGATGGTCTGGTGACATGGAATGCTGTTTGGGTGGTATATGAAGAGGGGGGGAGGGGGGGGGGGAGGTGTGAGTTCCAGGCAGTACAGTAACCATACTGGATAATTTGTCTTACCCACTTGTCTGTTGTGTTGGAGTTCCAGACAGGTAGGAACTGTTTGAGTCTCCCCCCTGACTGGAGTGGAATGGTCTAGGGGGAGTGGAGGAAAGTCACTGTTTTGTGGCAGGGGAGGTACGAGTGTTGGTATTGCCTCGTAGAGGAGGTGTCAGCTCCCATATTCTTGGAGGCTCCTCTGTAGAAGGAGCGTCGAAAGGAGCCACGTGGTTGTGGAGACTGTAATGCTCCCATAGACTTAGCAGTCTCTGTGTCTTTTTCATCTTTTCAAGGGCAGTGTCTACTGTTGGCCCAAATAGCTGTTCTTGGTTGAATGGCTGACTAAGTATGGTAGTTTGTACCTCTGGCTTAAAGCCTGAAATGCGTAGCCAGGCATGCCGTCTAAGGAGCACACTTGTGTTTATTGCTCTAGTCTGTGTCTGCGGCGTCAAGCGCACATTTAATTGACGCATTTGAGATAAGTTTTCCCTCCTGGATAAGGTCATTTGCCTGGGTTTTATATTGGTCTGGCAGATGTTGTAACAGATTCTCCAACTGGTCGTAGTGAGCCCTGTCATAGCGTGCTAGTAGAGCTTGGGTGTTGGCAATACGCCAATGGTTAGCTGCTTGTGCTGCTACTCGTTTGCCAGAGGCTTCTAACAGTTTGGATTCTTTGTCGGGTGGTGGTGTATCTCCTGTGGTTTGGGAGTTGGCGCGTTTCCTAGCGTTGGAAACAACCAAAGAATCCAAAGGGAGCTGTCCTTTGATGTAACAAGGATCTTCAGGGGCAGGCCTATATTTCTTTTCTATTCTTGGGTTAAGAACCCTGGCACGGACGGGGTCTTTAAATACCTCTGGGGCGTGTTTTATGACTCCTTTAATCATAGGAAAAATTTGTACAGACTTTTGAGACTGCTCAAAAGTGTCTAATAGGAAGTCTTCCTCAGGTGCGTCAGAGTGCATGGTGACGCCATGGTAAAGTTCTGCTCTATTTAATAATTGGCCAAACCCCAGGTGGTCATCTGGAGGTGACGGTTTGGAGGGATATGGTTGAGGGTCAGGCATGTCTGGTAGAGGGAATGCCCAATCATCCAGTGGTGCGGCATCTCGATCCGTGAATGGATCATTAGGATCACCCCCTCCCCCTAGGTCATCATCATCATCATCATCCTGTGGAGGTGGTGTATGTGATGGAGAGGGTAGAGGCAAGGGTAGTGTAGGCAGAGGGGGTAGGGTAGAAGGTAGTATGGGAGAGGGAGGAGGAATAGGTGATGTTGCAGAGTCCTTCTTGTTTATAGGAACTGGGGCAGGTGGTGTGTCCAGTTTCCGTTTTTTACATGGCACCGCGGTGACATGTCCAGTCTTTGGATTAATATAGATCATTTTCTGTCTTGGATCAATGGGATCTGGATGGAATAGTTCTTGTTCCTCGGGAACAGTTTTTGGCGCCGATTTTTTCGGTTCCGATCGAGGTTTTGGTTGATCGGTGGAGTTTTTGGCTTTAGGAGTTGTGTGAGTCCTTAGCCGGTGGTTTTGGTGCCGATGATGGTTTCGGAGCCGAAGTTGTATCTTTCAGCTTGGGAACTTTTGGTGCCAGCTTATCTATGGGCTTCGATGTTTTCGGTGCCGAAGGCGTTGGAGCCGATTTCCGTGCCGAGAGGTCTTTTGTCTTCGGTGCCGAAGGAACAATGATATGCGGCTTGCTCGGGCCTGAGCTACCGGAAGGCTTATGTTTTTTCGGAGCCGAGCCCGGAGGCGGGGCTTCTGAAGGATGTTTTCGGTCTCGACTGAGGCCAGCAGGCGAAGTCTTGACCCATGCCTTTGGTTTTGGAGGGGTTGGGGCAGGGGCAGTAGTACTCGCGCGTTGCCCAGGTGTAATGGGGTCGTCTGCTTCGGAGATGATTTGTAGATCCTCGGAATCTTCTTCCGGGACATCGGGACCCTCAAAGATGTATTCTAGTTCCAGAGCTGGTCTCTGTGCCATGATGTGGCGTCGAGCCCTTCGATCTCGAATAGTCTTTTTGGATCGAAAGGCTGCGCAGGCTGGACAGCTGAACTCGTCGTGTTCTGGTGATAGGCACAGGTTGCAGACTTTGTGGTTGTCACTGTGTGGAAATTTTGCTTCACACTGGGGGCATTTTTTGAAAGGCGTCCTTTCCATGATCCGTAGGCCTCACGGCGTGGATAGGCCCAGCGGCCCACGTCGACGTCCGGAATCGAGCCGATTAAATAGATGTCGAGTGAAGGTGCTTCGATGGTTTTGTGGAAGTTTTTCGCTTCGAAAAGCTTGGAATTGAGATTTCCAACGGAGCGGAAAGGTTGCATCCGAACCCAATGGCGGAAAAAAACAATCTAAGGATGGAGTTGATGCCCATGCGCACTGTAGTCCATGGGAGGAGTCACATATCTTGCGACCAAAGACTTCTTCCGAAGACAACAACAACCTGCAAGCATCCGAGCCCAACACCAGCTGGCGATCTACTATCCTAAGTGTGTGATCTGCAGCTCATATGCCTCGAACATTGAGTTATAGGCTAAAAGGTAAGTACTCGACTGGCAGAGTTAAGGTTCTGGGCATAGCTTCAGGGGTCTCCCAGGGTCAGGTAGGTACAGTTGGCACACCATCAGCGGCACAGGGGCGGCCGGGTGCAGAGAGTTAGGCCCAATGTTATCCTTTGAGAGGTAGGAGGGGCCTTGGTTGGTGGCTGCTGACTAGCAGGCCACGCGGCTGTGGGAGCTGGGCTCCTGGTCACTTAAAAATGTAAATTGATACTTGTATAGCGCACTACTCACCCGCAAGGGTCTCAAGGCGCTTGTACGAATACCACTGTGGAACCCATCCTGGCTTTCCCTGTGAGGTGTCCACTCCTGGGCACCCCCAAGGTGGAGGCCAGGCATCCTTAGCGTTGTGGGGGCCGTTGTGGAGATTAAGCAAGCTATTGCCCAGAGTTGCAGAGTGAGACTCCATGATTGGAATAGGCACCGAGGCGAGAATTGTCAGGTCCGTGGAATTTTGAGCCCAAGACCCGCCGAGGCGGAGAATTGAACCCTGGTCCCGGGCCAGACCTCTGCATCAGGGTCTCCGGCTCTAACCATTGAGCTACACTTCTCCACTCAGGGCAAGTGGGGAAGTAGATAGGTGTAGAGGTTGCACTGCCAGGGCCACTCGGGCGGATGGGTGCAGGGTGCTTGTGAGCCTTCGGGCGCTCAATTGATTTCAATGGGAAAGCTCCGGTTTAGAAAAAGACTGCAAGCTCGGGGCCGAAAATTCTTCAGGTGCCACCACCAGTTAGAGAGGTAAGTTGAGTAGTTGGAGGATAGGTAGGTACCCCGGGATTGGGCACAGGGGGCAGCGGGGCGCCGGGTGCAGGGGTGCCTTTTGGTGTCGGGAAATCTTACCCTCTGTTGATCGCGATTGGGGGGGCACCTGGTTCTGAGGCTGCAGGCTTCTTCAGGAGTGTCGAGGAAAGTCCTTGGGTGCCGGACTCGGTGTCACAGTCGCTGTGGGGTTGTCCTCGTGGTCTTTGTTCACTCCGGCACAGGCCAGGCTTGGCGGGTGCAGAGTGTGAAGGGTTCACGGTTCCGGGCTGCTGCCAGGGATTTAGAGGTAGATTTTGAGTAGAGCCTCTACTCATGGGAGTCCCAGGGGCTTAGAGTCAAAAGGTAGCCAGGTCCTCCGGGGTTTGTGAGGTTGCTGGCCACAAGAGATGCCGGGTTGGAGCAGGTTCGAGGGTCGACAGGCCGGTAGGGCTGGGGCCAAAGCAGTTTGTGTCTTCCTCTTCTTAGCAGCTGCAGGGCAGGTCTTCTTTCTTCTAGCTCTTCTTCGGATTTTGGAATCTGGGGAAGGAAGGTTCAGGGTGCCCCTAAATAGTAGATTTAGGGGCGTTACAGGTAGGTGAAGGGCAGGGACCAATGGGTCCCTGTCCTGGGGTGGGTACACCCCCTATCCTGCCTCTCTCCTGTGGGAGGGGGGCAGTAGCCTGGTCCTGAATGGGCAGGGTTTCCCATCTTCAAGATGGCGAGAGCCCGGAGATGTGCTTCACCTCGCCTCCCCCACCTGAGGGGTGGGGTTGGCAGGCTGGCACATCCCCTGTCCTTATTTGGGGTTTCCGGCCAAGCTTCCTGCCAGAGTGGGGGGTTGCAGTGGCCTCGGGAAGCTCACAGAGGCGACATGACTTTGAAGCTTCCCCCTGCCCATCCAGGGGGAGGAGATTTAGCACCTCGCCCAGGATGTGCATTGTTGCAGGCCCAGGAGAGCAGGGGCTCTCCTACCCAGGGGTCCAGCAACATGTCTGCTGTGTGGCAGCCTAGGCAGCCTCAGAACAGACGTGGATTGTAGGTTAGGTTTTAGGGGGCATCTCTAAGATGCCCTCTGGGGTGCTTGGTACCTTAAAACCCACACTGGCATCAGTGTGGGTTTAATGTGCTGAGAAGTTTGATACCAAACTTCTCAGTCTTCAGTATTGCTATTATGGTGCTGTGGAGATCGTGTTTGACGAGCTCTCAGCACCATGTACTCTTAAATGGCAGCACTGCACTTACAGTGCCCAGGAATGGACCTGGGTACTGTAGGGGCACAGGGCTCCTGCTCCTGTGCCCACACCACTGGCACAGGGCACCCAGCTAGAGGGGTGGATGATGTATGCCATGGCGGTGTAGGTGGTGGCCATGGCACACAGGGATGGGTGCCATGTCGACTCTTTGTTTTGTCCTGTACCCAGACACTCAGCCTGCAAGGGCAGTGTGTGTGTGTAAGGGTACAGGGCCTCTAAGGGTGGCACAATGAGTGCTGCAGCCATTAGAGGCCTTCCCTGGTCACACAAGGCCCTGGGTACCTAGGGTACCATTTACCAGGGGCTGACATGTGGCCAGGGTTTGCCAATTTGGGTTTTGTGTTTTAGGGAAGGAACATAGGCCCTGGGCACCTGATTGGCAGGAGTCCAAGGCACACTCAGTCAAAGTACATTCAGCAATTCAGCAAAAAGTGGGGGCATACCATGCAAGAAAGATGGCACTTTCTCACAATGGATGCTTTGTCTCCTGAGATGAGCAGCTACTACTGCCAGACATTTTGTGAAGACTCTGGGGGCAGTGGTGACTCCGAATGGGAGTACTTTGAACTGGTAATGTTGGCTCGCTAGCACAAACCTGAGAAATTTGCGATGAGCAAAGTGGATTGGGATGTGAAAGTAGGCGTCCTTTAAGTGTAAGGCCGACAGAAAGTCACCTTTTTGCAAAAGAGGTAGTATCTGTTGAAGTGCTACCAGGTGAATATAATCTGACTATGTAAAAATTGAGTTCTCCGAGATCTAAGATTGGTCTGAGAGACCAGTCCTTTTTTGGTATTAGGAAGTAAAAGTAGACCACGCCCGACCCTTGGTGTTGTAGTGGTACGGGCTCCATAGTAGAGACCGTACCTCTTGTTTGAGGTGAAGATGATCCGATGACAGTTTGTGAGTTTGGGGGAATGTTTGGAGGTCTATTGATGAACTCCAGGCCGTAATCAGAACAAATAATTTGTATAACCCACTTGTCTGTTATTGACTGCCAAGCTGGTAAGAAATTTGACAGTCTTCCCCGACGGGTGTTAAGTGGTCGAGGGGGGGGGGGGGGGGGGGGGGGGGAGAGGGGGAAGGAGAGAGGAGTCACTGTTTTGTATTGGAGGGGGGGGGGGGGGGGGTGCGTGCGATTGAACCTCCACCTCTTCCCTTACCGTTATTTCCTCTGTAACCCCCTCTCAAGTAGTATTTTGAGCCAGAGGATTGGTTATTACCTTTGTAGGTGGAGGTATTTTCTGAGGAAGAATTCTTGGACCATGCTCGATTGAAAGAGCGTCGAAAGGAACCACGGCCTTGTGGTTACTGAAGTGCCCCCATGGATTTGGCGACTTCAGTGTCTTTCTTCATCTTTTCCAGTGAAGAGTTTACCACTGGGCCAAAAAGGTGTTCCTTATCAAAAGTGTGTTTAAGATGGAGGTTTGAACCTCGGGTTTCTATCCAGAGATATGTAGCCAGGCGTGCCTTCTTAAAAGGACACTGGTATTTACTGCTCTGGCAGCTGTGCCTGCAGCATCGAGGGAAAAACCAAAGGAAATGATGGCCGGAGTGTTGAACATTGCAAGCACTCACCCCCCAGTCAACTGATCTGGGTTTAATCCATCACCGTTCTTTAGCCCACTCTGCCACCCCAGTTCAGACATGGCCATATGCAAATCAGTCTGACCCTGTGCCTCATGGGAACAGTCCAGCCCGAACTGCCAAGCCATGTCTTCCCTGGACCGGAAACAAGCTTCCTAGGACCGGTTTCTGGCATTTCAGCCGTCTTCAGCCAGGCTTGCTTGAATCCAGTGGCAAAGTGAGCAAGAGACTCACGTCTGAGCATACCCTGCCAACTTATGGCGAACATAGCAAAAACCAAAGGAAATGATGGACTGAGTCTTGAACATTGCAAGCACTCGCCCCCAGTCAACTGATCTGGGTTTAATCCATCACCGTTCTTTAGCCCACTCTGCCACCCCAGTTCAGACATGGCCAAATGCAAATCAGTGTGACCCTGTGCCTCATGGGAACAGTCCAGCCCGAACTGCCAAGCCATGTCTTCCCTGGACCGGAAACAAGCTTCCTAGGACCGGTTTCTGGCATTTCAGCCGTCTTCAGCCAGGCTTGCTTGAATCCAGTGGCAAAGTGAGCAAGGGACTCACGTCTGAGCATACCCTGCCAACTTATGGCGAACATAGCACCCAATTTGATTGGAAATAGTTGTCTCTCCCTTATCAGGTCTTCAGCTTTAGCTTTATGTTCTTGGGGTAGATATTGGATCAATTGTTCCATCTCGTCCCAATGCGCATGGTCGTATCTAGCGTGCAATGCTTGTGTGTTGGATATGCGCCAGAAGTTTCCTGCCTGAGATGCGACTCTTTTCCCCAAAGCATCAAGAAGCTTAGATTCTTGATCTGGGGGTGGAACATCTCCTGTGGTTTGGGAGTTAGCCCTTTTGCGTGCGTTAGACACTACTAGGGAGTCCAACGGTAATGGTCCCCTAATGTACGATGGATCAGACGGTGCAGACATTTTTTTGTCTACCCTAGGGGTAATGATACGTGCCCTGACAGGGTCACTAAATATATCATCCACAAGTCTGATCATACCCTTAAGCATTGGTAAAAGAAATCTTCGAGGGAATCTTTGTGGAGCTGCACCCCATGGTAATTGGCAGCCCTACCCAGCAATTCAATGTAATCTACACTGTCGTCCGGAGGAGAGGGTTTGGTAGGATACAAGTCAGGATCATTGCCTGTGGGCGAGTTAATGTTGTAGTCGTCCCATGGGTCTGCAGGTATTGGCTGACTATTGTCATCCCCATCCCCGCTATCATCCCCATCTTCCTAGTCGTCAGGTGTATGTGGTGGGCTCTGAGGTGAAGTAGGCACAGGTATAGACTGTGGAGAAGGAGGAGATGGGATAGGAAGAGGAGGAGGAGAAGGGTTAGTTCAGACAGTCCTCTTCTTCAAAGGAATGTGATATTCCTCTTCAGCATCAGTCCTTTTTAAAGTCACTGTGGTGGCGATATGCCCAGTTTTTGAATGAATAAACAGCACTTTTTGTTTTGGGTCCGGTTTATCGAGCCGGTCGTCGAAACGGTGCTTTTTTAGTGAGTTCGGTGCCTGTGGTTGTTTCGGTGCCGAAGGTTCAGGGGCAGGTGTTTTTGGATTTGGTGTGTTTCGGTGCAGAGTGTTGATGGTCGGTGCCAGACTTACATTTCGATGCCGAAGGTTTCAGCTCGGTGCCCGATTTGGCGTGGGGTTTTTCGGAGCCGGAAGGCGTTTTCATAGGCTCTGGTGCCAGGCCAAAAGGCGGGGCGTCGTAAACGTGGCCTCGGTGCCGACCGGAGCTCGAGGGTGCGGGTTGGTCCAAAGCCGCCTTTTTCAGTTGAGGTGGATTTCGGGGCGAGGGAGGATCTATACTTACAGTACGCTGTCCCTGTGGGATGTCTTCATCCTGGTTGGAGCCGTACTCGGAAGCGGAGATCGGTTCCTGTTCTTCCTCTGCCCCATAGCATCGCGGGCTTCTTCCTCCGATTCAGTTCTGAAGAGGTCCGGAATGGAGCCTGTGAGCTGGCTCTGCATGTCGCGATGTCAAGCCCGACTGTCACAAAGCATCTTTTTGGAGCGGAAAACTCTGCACACGTCACAGTCCTGTTCACTGTGCTCAAGAGACAAGCACAGGTTGCACACTTCGTGTGAGTCGGGGCATGGGTATTTCGCATGGCACCGAGGGGAGAATTTAAATGGAGTTTGTTCCATGGACTGAGTCGGCTCGACAGCCTACCATGAGATCTCCGATCGAAAGAGGGTTTTTTGTCAGTAAACACGACACGCAAAGAATAGAATACGCGATCGGAAACAATACTGTTGAGGTAGAATGTCTTGCGCGCCGAGGGAAACCGAAGGAACGGTGTCGATGCCCATGCGCACTATCACCAAAAGGAGGAGTCACCTACCTCGTGACTGGAAATACTTCTTAGAAGAAAAACAAAGTGCAAACATCCGGACCCAACACTAGATGGCGATCTATGCATTGCATATGATCTACAGCTCATATGCCTCGAACACATTTTTTCAATTTTTTAGATATTTCCTACATTTTTAAACCTGCTCTGTCAGGGCCTTGTGATAAGTTTCACAGCCCAAAGTGTATTAGAAATTGAAATAGTATACTAGTAGTTAGGCCTTAAAAGTCAGTTTTAGAATTTTTGTGTTGATTTTCTAAGAAGGTCCTAGATACACTAAACAGGACAACCTCAGAGGAGAGAGTTAATGAACTCAACCTGACTCCTTATCTGCAAATTAGTTTGAAGCAGTTCAAGAACCTCTGTAAGGCGTGCAACATTTTAGCTGGGCCTAAACTCACTAAGGCACAGCTCCCGGAGTTCCTTGCAGAGTTTGAAAAAGCCCAGGCAAGAGCAGAAAACATTGACAATGTTGAAGATGACCTAGTCAGTGAAGTTGAGACTAACAACAGCACTCCTAGGATAGCTCCCCTTCCAATAGCCTAGAAGAGGAAGGTAATAAGAACCTATACCCTAAAACTGTACCTGGAGGTAGGCCAGGCCCCTTCAGATCCATAAAAGAAATGGGGGACCCAGTCTGAGATGGGTCTAGCACCCATAAGTGGTGGCAGCAATAAAGTAAATAGGGAGAAAGAGGAAACTTTCGATCCCAAAACCCCCAAAGGCGTTGTCCCAAAATACACTGAGGGTGAGGATATCCCAAAATACACTGAGGGTGAGGATATCACAAAATGGTTTACAGCCTGTGAGAGGGCTTGTAAAATGAGAAAGCTCAATCAAAAATATTGGGAATCTGCTCTGGGAGCTTTTCTTAAGCAAGTGCAGGGATAGACTCTGGACACTTAATGGGGAAGATGCCGAGTCCTATGATATCATGAAGGATACCCTGAATGAGGGCTTTGGACTCTCCACTGAAGAGTACAGGATTATGGTCGGGGAGAAACCATAAGTCAATCCTGGGTAGATTGACTTCTCAGTCAAAATGCTAGGTGGCTGGTTGAAAGTGTAGGAAGCAAAATGCTACTTACCAGTATGCATCTGTTCTTGGCATGTAGAGCTGTAGATTTGTATACTTGTGCATAGATCGCCATCTGGTGTTGGGCTTGGATGTTTGCACTTTGTTTTTGTCTTGAAAGAAGTCTTTGTAGTCACGAGGTAGGTGACTCCTCCTTAGGACGATGGTGCGCATGGGCATCGACTTCATCTCCAGATTTTTTTGCCATGGAGGGTTATGATGGAGTTAGTAAGAAATCGAAAAGGATGTCCATGTGTAATGTATCTAAGTAAGATAGTACTGGTACAGCTAGAGGTATCCAGGGAGGCGGGTGGGCGTATACGAATCTACAGTTCTACATGCCAAGAACAGATGCATACTGGTAAGTAGCATTTTCCGTTCGAGGCATATGAGCTGTAGATCTTATACTTGCGCACAGCCTATACAGCAGTTATCTCCTTAGCGGTGGCTACCTGTATCTGTTGCAGTGGTTTGAAACAGTGTTCTTAATACAGCCTGGCCCACACTAGCTTGTTGTTTTGCTTGCACGTCTACACAATAGTGCTTTGTGAACCTATGTGTTGTAGACCAAGTTGCTGCTTTGCAGATGTCATCTAGGGGAATGTTCCCTAAAAATGCCATTGACGCCCCTAGTTAATGTGTGGAGTGAGCTCTAGGGGGAATGGTTAAGGTGCGTTTGGCTTTAGCATAGCATATTTGGATGCATTTAACAATCCACCTTGCAAGCCCTATTTTTGAGATAGGATTGCCTTTATGAGGTAGGGAGAAAGCCACAAAAAGTTGTTTAGTCTTTCTACTGGATTTTGTTTTTGCAATGTAGTAAAGTATTGCTCTTTTTACGTCTAGCGTGTGAAGAGCTCTTTCTGCTACTGAGTCTGATAGAGGTAAAAACACTGGGAGTTCTACAGGCTGGTTAAGGTGTAAAGGAGATAAGACTTTAGGTAGAAATTTTAGCTTAGTCCTAAGAACCACATTGTTATGATGAATTTGCATAAATGGTTCTTGTATGGTTAATGCCTGGAATTCACGGACTCTTCTGAGAGAGGTGATCGCAACCAGGAAAGCTACTTTCCAGGTGAGAAGGAATATGCTACTTACCAGTATGCATCTGTTCTTGGCATGTAGAGCTGCAGATCTACACACTTTTGCATAGATCGCCATCTGGTGTTGGGCCCGGATGTTTGCAGTTTGTTTTTCCTCTTGGAAAGTCTTTGGAAGTCACGAGGTCGGTGACTCCTCCCTTGGTTCGTATTGCGCATGGGCTTCGGCTCCATCCTCAGATTGTTTTTCGCCAACAGGGAAAGATGGAGCGTAGCCATAACAGTGAAGAAACCCATGTGTGTTATATCTAAATAAGATAGACTGGAACAAATACAGGTAGCCGGGGAGGAGGGTGGGCGTGTGTAGCTCTGCAGCTCTACATGCCAAGAACAGATGCATACTGGTAAGTAGCATATTCCGTTCGAGGCATATGAGCTGCAGATTACACACTTTTGCATAGACTATATAGCAGTCCCCAACCTTAGCGGCGACAACCGGTATCTGTTGCAGTGGTTTGAAATAGTGTTTTTAGTACAGCCTGGCCCACACTAGCTTGTTGCTTGGTTTGCACATCTACACAGTAATGTTTAGTGAAAGTGTGCGGTGTTGACCATGTAGCTGCCTTGCAGATATCTTCTAATGGGATGTTCCCTAAAAAAGCCATAGAAGCCCCCATCTTTCTTGTAGAGTGGGATTTAGGGGGAACAGACAGCGTGCATTTTGCTTTGTGGTAGCAAATCTGTATGCATTTTACAATCAACCTAGCTATCCCTGATTTAGAGATGGGGTTGCCTTTATGAGGTGGAGAGAAAGAGAAACAGTTGCTTTGTCTTCCTGAAAGGTTGTGTTCTCTGGATATAGTAAAGCAAGGCCCTTTTAACATCCAGTGTGTGTAGAGCCCTTTCTGCAACCGTTTGAGGTTGCGAGAAAAAAAACGGTAATTGGTTTAGATGAAAGGGTGAGATGACTTTGGGTAGGAATTTTGGGTTGGTACGTAGGACAACCTTGTTCGGGTGCATTTGGAGAAAAGGTTCTTGTATAGTAAGTGCTTGTATTTCACTGACCCTTCTAAGGGAGGTGATAGCTACAAGGAAAGCGGTTTTCCATGTGAAGAATTGCAGTTCGCATTTATGCAAGGGTTCAAAAGGCGGACCCATTAGCCTTGTGAGCACTATATTTAAGTTCCACACAGGTGAGGGTGGCACTCTGGGGGGAATTCTTCGTTTTAGGCCTTCCATGAAGGCTTTAATGGCAGGCACTCTGAAAAGTGATAGGTGCTGTCTGTTCTGTAGGTAAGCAGCAGTTGCTGCGAGGTGTAGCCAAATGGATGTATATGCTAGCTTACATCTTTGTAGATGTAGTAAGTAGCATATGATGTGCTGTATGGATGCGTCTAGAGGGTTGATTGTGTTGTTGTGGCAATAAACCACAAATCTTTTCCACTTGGCAGCGTAGCAGGCTCTAGTGGTAGGACGTCTAGCTTCTCTGATAACATTCATACAGTCGGGGGGAAGGATAAGGTATCCGAATTCTATGATCTCAGGAGCCAGATCGCAAGGTTGAGCTGAGCTGGGTCCGGGTGTCTGATCTCTCCATGGTTCTGGGTTATGAGGCATGGTGAGAGGTGTAATTTTTGGTGTGTCACTACCGAGAGTTCCAGCAGCGTGGTGTACCACGGTTGTCTGGCCCATGTTGGAGCTACTAGAATGAGTGTGAGGGAGTGCTGTCGTAGCTTTCGCACCACTAATGGAATTAGTGGGAGAGGTGGAAAGGCGTATGCAAATTTGCTTGACCAGTTCATCCATATTGCATTGCCTTTGGACAATGGGTGTGGGTATCTGGCGGCGAAGCTTGGGCATTTTTTGTTTTCGTGGGTGGCGAATAGGTCTATCTGTGGATGCCCCCACATCTGAAAGAACGGGTGAAGAACCTGCGGGTGAAGTTCCCACTAGTGAATCTGTTGCGTCTGTCTGCTGAGCAGATCTGCCATGGTGTTTTGGACTCCTGGGACATGCTGGGCTAGGAGAAAGATTTTGTGTGGAATTGCCCATCTCCATATGCTAGTTGGGAAAGCTGTGGAGAGTGTGTCGCCTTGTTTTTGAATGTAGTACATGGCGGTCATGTCTGTGCGAATAAGGACTGCCTTGCCTAAAATCTGTGTGTGAAAGGATTTTAGGGCTAGAAAGATTGCCAGTAACTCCAGATGGTTGATGTGGAGTAACTTTTGTTGCGGCGTCCATGTGCCCTGCACTGTGAGGTGTAGTAGATGAGGTCCCCAGACGGAGAGCAATGCGTCTGTTGTGAGGATTATTTGTGGAACCGGGTCCAGGAACGGTCGACCTCTGGAAAGATTTGTGGTGTTCCACCACTGCAGAGAGCGATGGGTGCGACCGTCCACCAACACCAGATCTGTCAGTTGCCCCCGGGCCTGGTTCCATTGGCGCGCTAAGCACTCTTGGAGTGGACGCATCTGGAGTCTTGCATGAGGCACTATGAAAATGCAAGAGGCCATCATCCCTATCAGTTGCATAAACACTCTTGCTGGGATGGAGTGTTGAAGTATGAATTTTTGACGCAAAGCCTGAATGCTTGCAATCCTGGCCGGATTGGGGTAGGCTATGGCTTTTGAGGTGTCTATGGTGGCACCGAGGTATTGCTTTATGTGGGATGGTGTTAGCTGGGACTTTTGGTGGTTCACCGTGAAGCCTAGTTGATGAAGTAGTTGGATTGTAGTGGCGGTGTGGTGTACACATTGATTGTAGGATGCGGCTTTTATCAGCCAGTCGTCCAAATATGGGAAGACGTGAATGTGCTGTCTTCTGAGATGTGCCGCCACTACCGCTAGGCACTTGGTGAATACCCTTGGTGCTGTTGTGACCCCGAATGGGAGCACCTTGAACTGGTAGTGTTGCCTGTCCACTACAAATGAGGTACTTTCTGTGGGCATGGTGTACCGGAATGTGAAAGTATGCGTCTTTCAAGTCCAGTGTGGTGAGAAAGTCGTTCTGGGAGAGCGGAAGTACCTGCTGAAGTGTTACCATGTGAAAATGGTCCGAATGTATGTATGTGTTTAGAGGCCGGAGATCTAAGATAGGTCGTAGAGTCGCGTCTCTTTTTGGTATCAGAAAATATAGGGAGTAGACCCCTACATTTTGCTGATTGGCGGGGACCTGTTCTATCGCCTCTTTTTGTAGGAGGGAGATTACCTCCTGATTTAGTAACGTGGAATGTTCTTGTGACATTGGGCGTTGCCTGGGTGGAATGTTTGGGGGGGGGGGGGGGGGGGGTTTAGATGTCAGTTCTAGGAAGTACCCTGAACGAATAATTTGGGTCACCCATCTGTCTGATGTGATGGACTCCCAGACGTGAAGGAAATTTTGTAATCTGCCCCCGACCGGAGTGGGATGGTCTGGAGGGAGCAGCGGAAAGTCAATGGGTAGGCGATGTGGCAGAGCGGGCGGTATTTGTTTTGCCTCTGCCTTTATTGTTATTGCCTCTATAGCCGCCTCTTTGATAACACCTTGTGAAGGTGGATTGAGCAGGGGATTTGTAGGACGTGGACGCGCTATCTGAAGAGTAGCCTCTGCCCGTGCCCCGAAAGGAAGAGCGGCGAAAGGAGCGCCTAGGAGGGTGTGACTGTAGGGCTCCCATAGATTTCGCCGTATCTGTGTCTTTCTTCATCTTCGAGGGCCTCATCTACCTTTGGACCGAATAGATGTTCTTGATCAAATGGATGGTTTAATATGGAGGCTTGTACCTCAGGTTTAAAGCCTGAAACTCTCAGCCAAGCGTGGTGACGGAGGACGACACTAGTGTTAATGGCCCTGGAGGCTGTGTCTGCTGCGTCTAAGGCACAGCGTATAGAGGTGTTAGTTATGGTCTTACCCTCTTGAATTAATTCATTGGCCCTATTTCTGTATTTTTCTGGGAGATGGTGCATGATTGTTTCTAGTTCATCATAATGCGCTCTGTCGTATCTGGCCAATAGCGCTCGAGTGTTGGCGATACGCCATATATTGGCTGCCTGTGATGCAGTGCGTTTTCCTGACGCGTCCAGGAGCTTTGACTCTTTGTCAGGCGGTGGTGCTTCGCATGATGCCTGGGAATTTGATCTCTTCCTTGCAGTGGATACCACTAGGGAATCCAGTGGCGCTGGCCCTTTGATGTAGGCAGGATCTGTGGGGGCAGCTTTATACTTCTTCTCTATGCGTGGGTTGAGGACCTTAGCCCTGACTGGGTCTTTAAAAACCTCTGGCGCATGTTTTATTACCCCTTTGAGCATAGGTAGTATAGAAGTAGACCTATGTGCAGTATCAAAGGTGTCTAGGAGGAAATCTTCCTCTACTGGGTCAGTGTGTAGCTCTACCCCGTGATAATGTGCCGCCCTCTGAAGTAGGTGGTGAAAACCTAATGAGTCTTCTGCTGGAGATGGCCTGGATGGATAAAGGTCATCTTGTGGGACATCTGGAATGTCTGGATTATTATAATTGTCCCATGGGTCTGGGGATCCTGTAGGGGTGGGGTCTTGTGGCACATCTGCTGGGTCGTAGTATGGGTCCCCCTGATCATCATGGTCTGGAGACTGGGTCGGAGAGCGATGAGGCAGGGGTGGAGGAGGGGGGCGGAGGTGGGGAAGGCACTCTGAAAGAGGAGGTAGCACAGTCTTTCCTCTTTGGAGGTGGAGCTGGTTTGTCCAAATGTCTCTTTTTAGAAGACAGTGCCAAATGTCCAGTTTTTGGATCCTTGGTAAGTGTCTTTTGCAAAGGATCCGGTGTAAATAGTCTTGCGACACTGGCTGTTCAGTCGGCGCCGAAGTTTTCGGGGCAGATGGCTTTTTAGGCTTGTCTGTGCCGTGCTTTTTTGGAACCTCCGGTTTTTTGGTCGGCGCCGAGACAGGCTTCGGCGCGGGAGTGTCGGTGCCGAGGGCCTTATGATGTTTGGTCGGCACCGAGAGGCTGGGTTTCGACACCGAGGGCTTTGGTGCAGAGCTCGGTGTCGAGGTAGAGGCCGATCTCTTCTTCGGTGCGTGTTTATCGGCACCGCTGGCAGGCTGGCTCGAGTCCGAGCCGCTGGAAGGCTTATTAGGCTTCTTCACCGGGCCCGAAGGTGGGGTGTTCGAAGCAGTGTCTTTGGTCTTGCCTAGGCCCGGAGGCGAAGGCGTGACCGAAGCCTTTTTGGGTGTCGGCGCGGATGTGGGAGGGGGTATTTTACTCACGACCCTCTGCGCCGGGGTGATGTCCTCCACATCCGAGTCGTCGGCTTCGGAAGCACTGACTAGGTTCTCTTCGGTGTGCTGCTGTCCTGGAGCTTCGACGTCGTCCCCGAAGATGTCGACTGGAACCGAAGTCGAGGAGTGCGCCATTTTTCGTCTGGCCCTTCGATCTCGAATTGTCTTTTTGGATCTGAAAGACTTGCAGGCGGGAGAGTCGCGAGCCTCGTGTTCAGGGGAGAGGCAGAGGTTGCACACCTCATGAAGATCGGTGTGGGGGAATTTGGACCCACATCGAGGGCACTTCTTGAATGGAGTTCTTTCCATCAGCCGGGACCGGAGCTTGGATAGGCCCCCGCCGTCGATGACTGGAATCGAAGGTGTGTCGAAGAAGAAGGTGATTGAGGAAATCAGGATCTGAACAATACCGCGAAGAGCGAGGATTCCGCTTCGATCGTCGAACTGGAAGGTTCGGAACCGGAGCGCGAAGTATTACATCCGAGCCCGATGGCGGAAAAAAACAATCTGAGGATGGAGCCGAAGCCCATGCGCAATACGGACCAAGGGAGGAGTCACCGACCTCGTGACTTCCAAAGACTTTCCAAGAGGAAAAACAAACTGCAAACATCCGGGCCCAACACCAGATGGCGATCTATGCACAAGTGTGTAATCTGCAGCTCATATGCCTCGAACACTTTGTTTCCCCATTAGCCCGAACCTAAACCCTAGGAGCTTTGCTCCCACAATCCAGTGGCCTGCTTGCTAGCAGCCACCAACCGGAGGCCCCCTAACCCCTACTGGATAACATTGGGCCTCAACACACTGCACCCGGCTGCCATCGTGCCGCTGAGGGTGTAACAAGAGTGAATCACTGACCCTGGGGGACCCCCGAGTCTAACCCCAGAACCTTAACTCCCACAGTTGATTACTTACCTGTGAGCCGATAGCCTGTTTTTCCTCTATAGGATAACATAGAAACTTTTTGGAAGAAAATTGTCAAAGTGTGGAGTTTTGAAATATAAAAATATTCTTTAAAAATCGCACAAATAACCAAAACTTATTTACTTACCTGTTTGCAGGAAATGTCCCAGTGCTGAAACTAGGTATCCAGCACTGAGTTAGAAAAGTAATGTAAAAAGTAACTTGCCTGTAATTGAAATGAATAGGCTTTTTCAGTAAATGTACTGTATTTGCTAAGAATTGCAACTTACTGCATCCCCTGTAAATCAAACAAAGTACAATTCCTATTGCATTTTCAAACTGTTCTATATTCAGCAACGTATTATTCAAAAGTATTTAATGCTTGCCTGTTTGGTTCTAAAAATAAAACAACAGCATTTTATTTATACAAAAACAATTGGCCTAGAATTCATTTCTTGAGTGTGTGAATTCATTTGCTGACTGAGTGTGTATGTCAAATACTTAACACTGTCCTCTGATACTGCCTCACTGCTCGACCACTCTACCACAAATAGAGAGTGAGGTTCTATCTAACTTTAACCCCTGCCTACCTCTGGGGTCACCTGGACTCTATACACACTATACCTCATTTTGGTGTAGTATATATAGAGCCAGTTTCCTACAGTAAGGTGCAAGATTATGAATGGCTTTACAATCTGTTGATGAAGGAGCACTTGTTAAGTATTGTCATCAGAAAAACTGCATCTGAACCTAGTGGGTCTAGGGTTAGTCTCTCCCAGAGTACTAGGGAGGAAGACGACCATTGGATTAAAACAAGGGTATCCAGAAAGACCCTACGAGGGGGTGACCAAAAGAAAGAGGTTGCAAATCCCCCTCAGGAAAACATAGTGGGCACAAAGGGCAAAAACAGTGTTTTTTCTAAAAGCCCCCAAAAGCCTGTTCAGAAGGGTGGGCCCAGGGACACTTCCCAATCAAAGGGGGGGTACCAGAGTTAGAACTGGGATCCCAAAAATGGTTGGTGTTTCAATTATGAGGCCAATGGACACTGACCCGGGAACTATTCCTGCCCCAAAAAGGCCCCCAATAGTGCACCTCCAATCTCTACTGGAGTGGCGAGTCTCCAGATGGGATCCTTGGTGTGCCCTGACCACGTCAGAGAGCACGCTGAAGATACTTTAGTCTCTGAGGGTGGGTTGGATATAGCTACCCTGGCTGTCTGGCCCAGTAACCTGGAGAAGTACAGACAAAAACCACCTATCAATGGGATAGACGCACTGAGAGATACAGGTGCAAGTTTCACCATGGTGACTGAAAAACTGATATCCCTTGAACAGTACTTGACTGGATAAACGTATACAGTCATCAATACTGATAACCATACCAAGATCCATCCTATGGTTATGTTGACCTTAGAATGAGCAGGGGTTACTGGGCAAAACAAGGTAGTCGTGTCCTCTGCAATTCCTGTCCAATGTCTGCCAGGAAATGATCTGGAGAACTCCACATGGGCTGAGGTAGATCTAATATGCTATGCAGCCATGCTGGGAATACCTGACTGGGTGTGTGTGAAAACTAGAGCAAAGTGTGTGAGGTAGTGCCATCTTTCTTGCATGGTATGCCCCCACTTTTTGCTGAATTGCTGAATGTACTTTGACTGAGTGTGCCCTGGACTCCTGCCAATCAGGTGCCCAGGGCCTATGTTCCTTCCCTAAAACTTATAACCCAAATTGGCAAACCCTGGCCACATGTCAGCCCCTGGTAAATGGTACCCTCGGGTACCCTGGGCCTTGTGACCAGGGAAGGTCTCTAAGGGCTGCAGCACTTATTGTGCCACGCTTAGAGGCCCTTCACCCTAACACAAACACACTGCCCTTGCAGGCTGAGTGTCTGGGTACAAGACAAAACAGAGTCGACATGGCCCACATCCCTGTGTGCCATGCCCGCAACCTACACTGCCCTGGCATACATCAGCCACCCCTCTAGCTGGGTGCCCTATGCCAGTGGTGTGAGCATAAGAGCGTGAGCCCTGTGCCCCTACAGTACCCAGGTCCATTCCTGGGCACTGTAAGTGCAGTACTGCCATTTGAGAGTATATGGTGCTGGGAGCTCATCAAACAGGAACTCTACAGCACCACGATGGCAACACTGAAGACTGAGAAGTTTGGTATCAAACTTCTCAGCACATTAAACCCACACTGATGCCAGTGTGGGATTTAATGTGCAAAGCACTACAGATAGCATCTTAGAGATGCCCCCTGAAACCTAACCTACAATCCACGTCTTGTCTGAGAGGCTGCCTAGGTTGCCACACAGCAGACATGTTGCTGGACCCCTGGGTGGAGAACACCCGCTCTCCTGGGCCTGCAACAATGCACATCCTGGGTGAGGTGCTAGGTCTCCTCCCCCAGGATGGGCAGGGGGAAGCTTCAAAGGCATGCCGCCTTTGTGAGCTTCTCCAGGCCACTTGCTGTACTCGGCAACTGGCCCCCACCGGTTCTGACCCCACTCTGGCGGGAAGACTGGGCGGAAACTCAAGTAAGGACCCAACTTACCACTCGAAGTGGTGGGCACACCTGAAGAATCTTCGTCCCCGAGCTTGCAGCCTTTATTCGTCCTTGAGCTTTTCCATTGCAATCCATTGAGCACCCGAAGGCTCAAAAGCACCCTGCCGCCCGAGTGTCCCTGGCAGTGTAACTTCTACTCCTACCTACTTCCCCATTTGCCCTGAGCAAGTGACCAGGAACCCAGCTCCCACAGCCAGGTGGCCTGCTAGTCAGCAGCCACCAACCGAGGGCCCCCTGCCTCCCATAGGATAACATTGGGCCCAACTCACTCTGCACCCGGCTGCCCCTGTGCCGCTGAGGGTGTAACAACTGTACTTACCTGACCCTGGGAAACCCCTGAGTCTGTGCCCAGAACCTTAACTCTGCCAGTCGAGTACTTACCCAAAAGCCGATAACTCACTTTTCACCCATAGGGTAACATTGACTGGTTTCTTCTGAAATTTCTTTCAAGTGTGGAGTTTCTAAACTTTAAAATATTCACCTAAAATCAACAACGTAACGAAAACGGAAATACTCACCTGCTATTAGGAGAGGTCCCAGTGCTGGATCTTGGTGCCCAGCACTGACCCTGAAAAGTACTTCCAACCGTACTTACGACTAACTCCATTTTCTTCCATAGGAAACCATTGACTGTTTTTCTGTGAAATTTCTTCTAAGTGTCGATTTTGCAAACTTCTAAATATTCCTTAAAAATCGCCTGTATAACTTAAACACAGTTTCTCAACTGCTTACAGGTGGTACACTAGTGCTGGATCCAGGATCCAACACTGACCTAGAAAAAGTAACCATAACCCCACTTACCTGCTAAGTGAATTTCCTTCCATAGGATAACATTGGTAATTTGATCAGAAAAGGTTTTCAAGTGTCAACTTTTAAAATAGCTAAATATTGCTTAAAAATCACAACAGTAACTAAAAAGTATTTACTCACGTGTTTCCAAGAACTGTCCCAGGACTGAATCTTGGATCCAGTCCTGGAGTTAGAAAAGTAATCCTGAAAGTAATCAATTGCATATAACTTAAAATTCCCATTGAGCTCAATGTATTATTGTGTTTGAAATTGTGTGGCCTATTGCAACAAACTAACTATTGCATTCCAAGTCAATTGTCTTTTGCAAAGTATTTAACTAAAGCATCTCCTTCTGAGAAAATATATTTTGATACCTCTTGTTGGTTCTAAAATAAAACAACCATATATTTTTATATACAAACCATTGGCCTAGAGTTCAGTTCTTGAGTGTGTAAGACCATTTGCTGACTGAGTGTGTACAACAAATGCTTTACACTGCCCTCTGATACTGCCTTACTGACCAGACTACCACTTTAGAGAGTAAGGTTATATCTAACTTTAGCCTCTGCCAAACCTCTGGGGACTGTGGACTCTATACACACTGTACCTATTTGAGAACAGTA